>NC_047095.1:41120163-42507663 GCF_902459505.1 Geotrypetes seraphini
TCCTTCCCCTCTTTAAAAGGCATATCCCCTTCAGGAAAATTAGGGACATCCATCGTCTTCAGGATCACCGAACTGTGGAACAGCTTTACTGCCCCGCTTCGGAGTCTAGGCTCTCTCCAACTCTTCCGAAAACATTTAAAAACTTGGCTTTACTCTAAAATATAATTGACCTCTCCCTATTCAATATATTAAGTCCCTCTAAACTTTCTCTTTACTAAGTCCTTCTACTTTCGTTGGAGTTCCTTCTATATCTATTCCTGTAAACCGTGTCGAGCTCTATTTCTGTGGAGATGATGCGGTATACAAACTTAAGGTTTAGTTTAGTTTAGTTTAGGAAGGGATAGTAGATGGTATGGATGGACAGATAGTATGGATGGTATAGGTAGGTCATATGGATGGTATGGATAGGTCATATAGTATGGATGTATGGCTAGGCAGGTAGTATGGATGGTATGGATAAGTCATAAGGTCATCTGCCATCATTTTCTATGTTTCCATGTTAAGGTAAAAGATGTGCCTTTCTGTGTGTGTCTTTTCATATCTTGATGTATGTGAATTTATGTGTCTTTGTGTGTGCAAATGGACAAACAGACCAACGGATGGAGCCTCCCCCATAATCACTATCGCTTAGAACAGTGTATCGCAAACTGCGTGCCGCGGCACACCAGTGTGCCTCCTGAGATTTCAGGTATGCCGTTGTACACTGGGGAAGAGGAGAGGTGACGGCACTGGCTGACTGTCTATAGGACATTCCTCTTGCGAAGAGAGGCACATCCTGTAAGCGATCGCCTGACGCCGGCACCTTTTCTCTCTGCCGGCGTCAGGTCCTTCTCTTGGCGCAAGGCCCATTTGAAAGACCTTTGTGCATGTGCTGAGGTCAGCACGCTGCATGTGCATGACATCATCACGCCGACACCAGCTCACTTCCGGGTGTCTCGAGCTGGGGACACTAGGACCCTCTTTTACAAAGGCACGCTAAGCATTTTAGCGTGGATTTAGCGCACGCTAAATCAACGTGTGCGCTAACCACTAATACGTCAATAGGATAACATGTACATGTTAGCATTTAGCATGCGCTAATATTTAGCGCATGCTAAAAAGCTTAGTGCACCTTTGTAATAGAGGGGGTAGGTTCAGTGTGCCCCCGCTCAAAAAAGTTTGCAATTTAGAAGAATATCCTTTTGGTAATTTGATATATATTTGATGCATATTTTTAATGTTACTATTATGGTGCTTACACATGTTTGTTATATTATTATGGATGTTCTGTTGTAACCCGTTAAGAACTGGATTACGCTGGTTAGAGATTTGGGGGAAATTCTGTAAACGGCGCCCTACCAGCACCTAAGTTAAGATGGAAACACCATTTGAAATGCAACTTAAGTGAAAATTCAAAGAGCCTACCTGCACCTAAACAAATGGCGCTGGAATTATACCTCTGGAGGTGCCTACCAGCGCCTAACGTCATTATAGGCATGGCTAATGCCAGAAGTGGTGGTACGTGCTATAAAGTACCTACATAGCTACATTTCACATCAAAGATAGGCACCAGATATGCAAGCCTTGAAAACCCTGACCTACATTTCTGGCATCTATCTTTGCCGGGTGTGCGGTTCCCTAAACCGTGCCGTTGCGTGATTGACACATGATCAGCAGCTGCTTTTAAGGCAGCCGCCGACAACAGTTAGAGAATCCAGGCATTTATAAGTAAATGCATTTAAAAATCCCACAAAGGTAGCTCCTTTCAGACTAACACATTCACCGAGGCATAAACTTTTTTGAGGACTTGACTCTGCGCTGTCTAGACCCTTTGGTATTTTTCCATAACAAATTGAAATACATCTCCTTTCTAAACCTCAAGCTCCCTCCAACTCTTCCGCAAACACCTAAAAACCTGGCTATTCTCAAAACTGTAACACTTCCCCCCTCTTAGGCCTCTCACCTTCCCCCTTTACACCTAACTCTTTAATCTCTCCACTGTAGTTCCTCTCTCATCCTTCTTCCTGTAAACCGTGCCGAGCTCCGCATTCGTGGAGATGGTGCGGTATATAAACCAAAGGTTTAGTTTAGTTTAGTTTAGTTTACAATGTACTTTTGTTAGCCTAAAGAACCATGCACCAGGCAATAAGATGTACATGTGATTTGGTTTATCGGGATCATGCTATGCAACAATTATCATGCCGGAGTCACGATCGGTCTAATTGCCTCATTAATTAAGAACATAATTCCCTTTTCTGTGTTAGCAAGATTACAATTCAAATGTCTGCCAAGATGTTTGAATTTATCTTCTGGATTGCAGTTTGTAATGAAGGAGAACATTTGGTGGAGATTAAAAGGTTCCAGTGGCTTTTTGAAAAGTGCGCTTGAACTTTGAATATGAATACTCTCAAACTCCTGTGGAGATTTCGGGAAAAAGTGTTACAATATATGACAGAGAGCTGCAAATGACAAACAGGAAACCTTTTATGCTAACATCTTTGTTAGGATTGGTGATAAAAGGTTACCTGGATTTGGCCTTGTAAATTCCTTTTTTTTCAATTTTAACTCTCAGGGCTTTAGAACCCCCTGTGATTATGATAATAAGGCTCAACAATTATGATCACCGTTCCTCTCATAACTATTGTACATACAATAGATTAGACATTATTGGGTTGAAAATCAAATGCATTTACACATTTTTTTAAAGATACATAGAAACAGAAACGTGACAGCAGATAAAGGCCAGTCTGGCCATTGACAGCATCCACTATCCACACCGGTGTGCCTCCTGAGATTTCAGGTATGCTGCAACACACTGGCGAGGAGGTAGAGGCAGTTTAAATTTGTCTAGAGCAATGCTTTTCAATCCAGTCTTTGAGGCACACCTAGTCCCATCAGGTCCTTCTGGTCATCTCAATAGCTTCTTCATTTGCCAAGTAAAATTAGATTAGTATCTACCTCAAAGTATGTTTGTCGGCATCTGGGTACCAAATTATGGAATGAGATTCCTATAAATTTAAGACTGCTTCACTGTTATCATTCTTTCAATAACTATATAGAAGCCTGTTTTTTCCCCCACAGAATTGTTATAACGGATGAATTTTCTAGTTCTTTTATGCAAGATTTTATGACTTATAGTGTAGGTATATAACCAAATATATACTGCGGAGCAAACTAAAAGGGGTAATTTTACATTAAATTTAAAATGGAATGTTTTAAACTATGAACTTACAGAGATATGAGATGCTTACTACTTTGCCTTTTATTTATAGGGGACTTGTTCTTGAGGAAACCTTCGGGCGAAACATGTTGAACCCATAGGTCCCCCCGAGGTCTAAAGACTTAGCTGAAAAAAAAACTACAATTAAAAGCTAAGTACAAAGTGTTATTATATTAAGTTATGGAATTGATTTCTCACAATGAATCTTGCACATGAATTGCACGGAGCACTTTAAAAAATTATAATTCAGGTCTGATGATGATATGCGTGAACACGAGAAATAAGCCTAAGGATAAATTGGCTGGCGGTTGGCGTAATCTGAAGACAAAAAAAATAATAAACGCTTTATGCAAAGAAGAGTATCTATATATATAAAAGATTTTATCACTTGACATTTTTATTTTATATTGTATATACACATGTATTTTATATTATGTGCTTGTTATATACGAGTTTTTCTCCAAATTTTATAAAGTTAGGTGCCTGCATTGACATGCCTAGCCAATGTAGGTGCCTAACTTAATTGAGTGAATGAAAGGCTTAACTTGCACCAATAATTGGCACTTGACACTAAATAATTGGCAATAATTGGACTTTATTGAAAGTTAGGTATTGAACTCGCAAAGCGCGATTTTATAAAAAGTACTGTAGGTACCTAGGCCAGAACGCATAATTAAAATTGGGTATTGTGGGTGTGATTTTGAGTTAGGTACCTGTTTTTTACTTAGATGCCATTGTGTGCACCACTTAGGTGCAGGCATTTAGGCCAAGAAAACTCTGACATAAATATGGGGCGCCTAAAAGTCGTGCAAGGTCGTGTTGGTTTGTAGTGTCACAAGATTCGGAGCAACGGTTTGATCGTTGTGTTTTAGAGCATATTTATCCAATTGATACCCAAAGACTCCTAAGACTACTGATGCAGGCCGGGTGGCCGAAACATGATCATGTCGAGTCATTGAGTTACTTTGGATGAATGAGTTATTTTGGATGAATAAAGACATTTGGATTTATTAGATGAGTTGAAAAACACTTTTTGTGCACCATTCTGATTGGACATTTCCACTTTTGCTCTTGCTTGTTTGATTTTTGTGGATTTGTTTCCCCTGTTTTAGTGTGCCCTTTTGAATTCAGACACAGTCTCTGTCTCCACCACCTCTTCCGGGAGACTGTTCCATGCATCTACCACCCAGTGGCGTACCAAAGGGGGGGTGGGGGGGCAGTCCGCCCTGGGTGCACGCCCCAAGGGGGTGCACAGCTGGCCACCCACCGGGGAATAGGCTGCCGCCGGGGAAAGGCTGCCACTGCCGCCATCGGGAACAAGCCGGCACCGAGTTCTCCCTGCTTTTCTTCTCCGCGGGACCAACCAACTCTCGCCACCCAATGTCAATTCTGACTTCGGAAAGGACGTTCTGGGCCAGCCAATCGCTGCCTGGCTGGCCCGGAACTTCCTCTCTGACGTTAGAATTGACGTCGGGCGACGAGAGTTAGTCAGCCCCACGGGGAAGAAAAGCAGGGAGGGAGAACTCAGCGCTGGCCTGATTCCGATGCCGGCAGTGGCAGCCTTTCACCGGCGGCGGTGGCAGCAGCATGTTTCCCAATGGCGGTGGCATGGGGGAGGGCAGGGAGAAAGAATGAAAGGGGGGGGAGTGGTCAGGGAGCCAGAAAGAAAGAAAGGGGGCAGGGTGAAATAAAGAAAGAAAGAAAAAAAATGGGGCATGGAGAGAGAGAGAAAGACAGACAGAGAAAGAAAGGGGGCATGGAGAGAGAAAGAAAGAAGGGGGCAGGGTGAAAGAAAGAAAGAAATAGGGCAAGGAAAGAGAGAGAGAAAGACAGAGAAAGAAAGGGGGCATGGAGAGAGAAAGAAAGAAGGGGGCAGAGTGAAACAAAGAAAAAGTTTGAGGAGGGAATGAGGTCTGGAGGAGAGGAAGCATATAGGAGGCTGAAAGAAGGGAAGAAATATTGGATGCACAATCAGAAGAATAAAGTGCAACCAGAGACTGATAAAATTACCAAAGGTAGGAAAAATGATTTTATTTTCAATTTAGTGATCAAAATGCGTCCGTTTTGAGAATTTACATATGCTGTCTATATTTTGCACTATGGCCCCCTTTTACTAAACTGCAATAGCGTTTTTTAGCACAGGGAGCCTATGAGCGTCGAGAGCATTCAGCGCAACTCCCTGCGCTAAAAAAACGCTACCACAGTTTAGTAAAAAGGGAGGGAGTATATTTGTCTATTTTTATATAGTTGTTACTGAGGTGACATTGCATAAAGCCATTTGCCTTGACCTCTTTGAAAACCCGCGGAATATAAATGATAATTAACATTTTCTCTGCATACAGTGTGCTTTGTGTTTTTAAAATTTTATTGTTGGTAGATCATTTTGACTTGGCCACGAAGGTTAGGGGGAAGGAGGAAGGGGAGCTGCTGAAAGACCTCTAGTAATCCTTGCAGGCTTGACTGTGCAGGGAATTATTTTTGTAAAATCATGTTTTGTTATGTGACTGGCATTATTTAGACTTTAATTTCTATGAATGAATAGAATGAAAATGATATAAAATTACTTGCTTTTTTTATGTGCATGCGCTGAAGGAAAGTGGAGAGAGAGTAGGCTGAGGATGCTGAAGAGAAATGGGAAAGAGAGAGTGGGGAGAAGACGCTGATTTATAAATTGACAATTGTATAGAATATTGTTTCTTTTTATACTTTAATATAATAAGTTCAGTATAAAACAATTCAAGGCTTATGTGGATGGAATCAGGTGGTTTGCGGGGATGGGGACCGAGCTTACGGGGATTAGTCCAATAAAATGGTATTTTCTTATTTCTCATTATTTGTTTTATTTTTATTTGTTAATTTGTAAAGTGGTGATTGTTATGTATTAGTTTTTTCAAATTTACATCTACTGTCTTTATATTTTGCACAGTATTAGAGGACATGTATTACTGTGTTTGTGGTGTTGTGGAGATGATGCGGTATATAAACTTAAGGTTTAGTTTAGTTTAGTTTAGTGTTGCATTGTATGCAGAGTTTGGTTTCTTGGCGGTTCAGTTTTGTTTTTTTGTTTTTTTAGTTCAAAACTGTTTATTGAGTTTTCAATGTACAGAAGAGAACAAAAACAAAGATGAATACAAATACAAATACAGTTCATGGTGTAAATCACATCCATTTACAGAATATACTGATGACTGTGTGAATACAAGGTAATACTCTAGTATAATGCCAACATATAGTAATCATAACTGCATTACTCATGCCCTAGATGCATTGTCTAATAAAATAGAATAACTATTGAGGTGTCAAGCAAGCTAGTGTACAAAAGCGTAAGAAGAAATGCAAAGGTTATATATTACAATATAGGAGAAGAGGCTTCCATATAGCCAGAAATCTAGGCATAGAATCAGTCCTTTCCGCATATACTTTTTCATATTTCCCTGTAAGGCAGAGAACATTCCACCACATATGGTAATCTATTTTGGTAAAATCTTTCCAGCAAAATAACACTGTCTGTATTGCCAAAGAGATCATAATAGTAAATAAACGAGTATTGTCTGGATTCATAGGTGTAGCAATCGCTTGTGACATTATGATAAGTATGGGATAGGTCAGGGACTCTTTAATATCTAATATATCGCATATTATATTCCACACTTTGTTCCAATAGTCTCTTAAAAGTGGACACAAAAAAAGAAGGTGTTCTATAGTACCATCTGAGGTAGAGCAGGACCAGCATAGAGTGGACATTGAGTGATCTATCCTATGTGACATTATAGGCGTCCAAACCACTCTGTGCAAGAGAAAGAATATGGATTGTAGTAGAGATGCTGAGCGGATGGATTTGAAAAAAATATTCCATAAGGAAACCCAATCAATGGCATCAGAAGGTAAGTTGAGGTCATTACACCATTTCACTTCCATCTCCAAAGGTTCTGAAAAAGAGGTACTTTGTAATAGACGATATCAGGTAGAAGCTTTGACATTACCATCTGGGAGAGAACATAAGAATTGAAGCATATCGGGGTCCACTGACTTCATGTCATCTTTCTTCACTGAGTGCTGTACACAATGCATCAGTTGAAGCCACCGGAAATATTGAGATCTATGTAAACCACGATCAGTTGATAGATCCGAAAAAGATGCCTAGGCATCTCTGTTTCTGAGATCCTTCACCAGGTATATGCCACATTTTTGCCATTCCGGCCATGAGATTGAAGACTCTGCTATCTTAAACTGATCGTTATTCCATAAGGGTATTATAGTGGAGTCTGACCATCGAAATGAGAAAGTGGAATCAGCGCTATCCACCGCTAGTTTATAAGCTGCCAATATCTTATCTTGCTTGTCTGATTTGGAGAGAGTGATTCCAGCTAAATGTCTAATACGTCTATCTCCATATAATATACTTTCAACAGAGAGCCAAACAGGAGAATCACATGTATTGGGTCTATGATATCCCGATGTCCACTGTTTCAGGATGAAAGCATGGTGATAATGTAGAAAACTGGGGAAATTGACTCCACCCAATATGCGAGGTGCTTTTAATTTAGCAAGAGCAATACGCGGCTGCTTGTTTTTCCACAGGAATTTTGTAAGCAGAGAATCCACTTGTTTGTGGAAGGTGAGTGGTAAATGAAAGGGTAACATAGACAATATGTAATTAATCTTAGGGGCTATCATTATTTTGATCGTTTCAACTCTGCCCCACCACGTCAGAGTTAGCGGAGACCATTTGGAGATGGAAGATTTAATAATGTCTAATATGTGCTCTACATTAAGGAGGGTAGTTTCATCAATACTCGGACCAAACAGGACTCCCAGGTATTTTAAGGATGTTGCTGACCATTTAATTCCATATGATTTTATATCAGATTCCGCTGCCGGACAATTAAGGGGCATCACTTCAGTCTTACTCATGTTGAGTTGTACCCAGAGACTTTCGCATATCGAGCTACGTCAGCAAGCAGAAAAGGAAAAGATGCAGGTGCTATGTAAAGTAAAATATCGTCTGCATAGGCAGAGATTTTAATATCTTGGTCATGTTCTTGAAGTCTGAAACCTGTAATATCAGGATTGGTACGTATTGTCTGTATCAGTGGTTCCAAAGCAAGATTAAATAGTAATGGGGATAGAGGGCATCCCTGCCTGGTGCCCCTATTAGGATAAAAGGCATCAGATAATGTACCATTTATAAACGTTCTAGTGGTAGGTTTTGAGTAGAGCACCTTAATTTTATTGATGAAATCCTCCGAGAAGCCAAACCAGAGTAAAGTGTTGTAAAGAAAAGGCCATTCAATACGATCAAAGGCTTTCTCTGCATCTAGTCCAACTGCAAGCAATTCTTTTTTCTGTTTTTGTGCTTGGGCTATGACATGTGAGAATGTTCGAGTATTGTCGCTAGATGATCTACCAGTGATAAAGCCACTTTGAGTCGATGGAATTAGTTTAGTTATGACCCATTGTAGTCTATTTGACAGTAATTTAGCATATATTTTTGCGTCCACATTTATTAGAGAAAGCGGTCTGTAATTGGCAAGATGGTGCGGATCTTTACCCGGTTTGGGCAGCACAATTATAGTAGCTTCGGTGAAAGAGCCAGTGACCTCTCCAGTAGAGATGAGATGTTCAAGAAATGGAAGGTAAAACGGGATCAAGACCTCTTGGAATGCCTTATAAAACTCGACCATCAGGCCATCTGGTCCAGGAGATTTCTTGAGGGCCATTGAGTGAATAACCAGAGATATTTCAGATGGTGAGATCCGTTCATTTAGATGTTCGTTGTCGATCTCATCTAAAGTGGGATGAGGAATATTTGCCAGAAATTCAGAAATCAATTGCGGGTTGCTAGACTCAGCAGTGTATAGCGACTTATAGAAGGTCATAAATGCTTGAGAAATGTCCTTAGCTCCAGTAACTTCAGTCCCTGATTCCAAATTGATGGAAGCGATGTTAGATTTTGCCTCACGTCGTTTAAGCAGATTAGCCAATAAATGGCCACATTTATTATTCTCAGCAAAGTAAGACGCAGATTGTTGAAATATCGCATGTGATGCCTTATTACTCAATATGGAATTGTAGTGGAAGCGTGTTCTGTTCAATCTCATCAGGAGGTCTATGTCACAAGGAGATTGCTGATGTTGAGATTCTAGGCTTCTAATTTCATCTTCTAGCTTACATTGATTTTCTTTCAGTTGTTTGCTTTTATGAGCAGAATACGTTATTATAGTACCTCAAATAAAAGCTTTATAAGCATCCCAACAGCAAGACCAGGAAGTTTGTTCAGGAGTATTAAACTGAAAATATTCTTGTGTTCTAGACCTTATCAACTCACAGAACTGTTCATCCTGTAAGAGGGCGTTATTGAAATGCCATTGCCGTATTTTTTGAGAAGGAACTTTGACTTTCAGTTGAATTGTAATGGCCGCATGATCCGATATAGTGATTGGTAGGATAGCCGCATCTATTATGGAAGAACACAGAGATTGGCTCACAAGAAAAAAATCAATCCTCGAGTATGATGAATGGGGAGGAGAGAAGAAGGTGAAGGCTTCTGTGTCAGCGTGTAAATGTCTCCATATATCTAAAAGGTGAACATCAGTTATGAGATCCTGTAATGCGAACCAGGCTTTGGTTTTCTTATATATGCAATTTGATTTTCTATCTATACTCGGATTCAAAACTAGATTGTAGTCTCCAGTGACAACCAGGTTAGCCGTGGATTCATCCAGAAGAGATTCATGTACAGAATGAAAAAAATCTGGTTTGTCAAGATTTGGCAAATATAGTAAAGGTACAATCGTATTCTGTGAAGAACAATGTTATATAAATGTACGTTGTAGATAGTTAAAGTAGGGGTTCATTCACATCAAAAATAACAAAAACAGGACAGTTGACAAAATCATAAATAAACGGAGAAAAATAAACCTCAATTGTGGGTTGCCGGGACTACACAAGTACCCAAAGCTCACCACCTCATCACGGGTTTATAAAAAATAGAAATTTAAGCGATTGGCTGTGCCATACATCTAAAGAAAAGTTTACTAATGAGAGAACAGAATCTACTCTTGGACATAGTCCATGTGGACATTGTACGAACTGTAAAATCATGTCCACAATCTCTAATTTTATAAATCCAATTGATGGGAAAAATTATATTCTTAAACAGACCTCTACCTGTCAAACAGCTAACGTGATTTATATAATACAATGCCCATGTGAATTGTTTTACGTGGGCCAAACATCACGTAATTTAACTATAAGAATAACAGAGCATAAAAGTTGTTTGAATACATGTAAAATGACAGCTCCAATAGTGGCTCATTGTTTAAATTTGAAACACAAGTTTGAAAGCCTTAAATGTTGGGTGGTTGAGAAAGTTATCCCTTCAATGAGACGAGGAGACATTAGAAAGCTTTTATGGCAGAAGGAACAACAATGGATAAGTTGCCTCCATACTATAGAACCACAAGGTTTAAATTCTGAACATGAGTGGCAACCTTTTTTATGAATTTGAGGTTTATTTTCTTGGATTTAGTGTTTTATGTGAAGTAGTGATGGTTGACCTATGACTCTTTGCGTTTTTGCGATGATGTCATGATGCCCGACTCCGTTCTGTTTTTAAACGAGTCGGGCGCGTATCTCGGTCTGAGGGCCATTTTGAGAGAAACAGGCCGCCCGGTATACAGCTGACAGCGTGGAGATAACCTGGTGTAAACGAATCCCCTGAAGTAGCCTGCTCACAGGCGAAATAGAAGATCTTTTCTATCGGGACGAAGATGTTTCTTCTTCAGATGAGTGTTTGACTCTCTTATACACGCTACTATGCAGGTTTTATAGCCACGCTACTAGACCCTGTTTTGAATTTATCTACAGCTGTAGCTGATTGCCACACATATAGTTAGTTTGGGGCTGTTTCACTTACTTACAGAAAATTATAGGACATTGAAATTCAAATCCTTTGAGAATTTTTTGAAAACTATTCTTTTAAAGAGATGTTGAAGTGTTGAAGTATGAAAGTAACTTATAACTGTACGGAGTTTTTTTTTTTTATAAACCCGTGATGAGGTGGTGAGCTTTGGGTACTTGTGTAGTCCCGGCAACCCACAATTGAGGTTTATTTTTCTCCGTTTATTTATGATTTTGTCAACTGTCCTGTTTTTGTTATTTTTGGTGTGAATGAACCCCTACTTTAACTATCTACAACGTACATTTATATAACATTGTCAAGATTTGGACCATATAAGTTAAATAAACCTCGCCTGCGCTAGCAATTGTGACTTTGACCCAGCGTCCATTAAGATCATTTGAAGAGGAAATGATGGAAATATTACTGCTACCACCCTTTATGTAAAAAGAGTATTTCCTTAGATTACTCCGTAGTCTATCACTTCTTAACTTCATCCTATGCCCTCTCATTGCAGAGTTTCCTTTCAAATAAAAGAGACTCGACTCATGCGCATTTATATTACGTTGGTATTTAAACGTCTCTGTCATATCTCCCCTTTTCCGCCTTTCCTCCAAAGTATACAGATTGAGATCTTTAAGTCTGTCCCCATACGCATTACTACTATTAATAAATTCTATAGCACTACTAGACGTATGCAGTGCTGTACAAAGTCAGAAAGAAGACAGTCCCTGCTCAAAGGAGCTTACAATCTATACAGACAAGACAGGAATAGGGTTACGAATTGAAGGCTATATCAAAAAGGTGGGTATTCAAATTGCACCCAGTGCTAGACTAGTCAATACCAATCTTTTAGATAACATATATATAGAATAGGGGCTTTTGTATTTATGTAATTTTTGGCTTGTTACTCACCTCCAGGCTTTTTTGGTGAGACATGTCATCAGATAAAATAAATTACTGCTTGCTAGTTCTTTCAAATCAAAAGAAAAGTTGATCTGTTTTTCTCAGAGTCAAACATTCACACGGAATAACTCCTCCAGTCTATTCTGACACTTATCAAGCTAATTTTTGAAAGTTTTGTGGCAAATTTGAAAAGCTTGTAAAACTGAGTGTTCAGGGGAAATTAGATCAGGATTCAAGCAATTTGCTATAAGCTTCGAAAGCAGATCATCCTTCATATGCCACTCTGCTAGAGCTGCTTTTAAATTAGAATATAATGAGCTTGGCAGCACTATTAATAAAACAGTAAATCACAGGAGACTTTGGTGTGATTTTGTACTACTTTTGGGACGCATGCAGTTATGCACTCTTTGGCAGTATAGTACAAGGAAGTGCAGAAAGGTTCTCAGTCCAACCCACCGACTTCCTAAATTCTGAGCGTTATTTTACCACTGAAACTGAAAAGAGTGCTAGCTTATTTCATTATGTGCTAATGTGCAGAAACAAACTTTTATGTTTTGATATTGTTTCAGATCATTGATTGAACCATATCCACCTCATTCTCTTCTTGGTTGGGCTGAGAAATTTCAACACCACCTCGTAGTGTGAAGAGTTTCAGTCTATGGGAACCAGAGCTGAGATTCTGATGTCATTATGCCTCATTCTACCAATAAGAGCCAACCTCGTCAGTGATGTCACAATGGCTTAATTATCTTCTACTTGGCTCCCTTTTATTACATATGAGGGATTGCTGAAAAGTTCTCAGTCCAACCCACCAACTTTTTAAATTCTGAGCATTATTTTGCCACTGTAGCTAAAAAGAGATTTATCTTATTTTGTTAAGGGCCGATTTGCAGACACAAAATCCTATATTTTGACATTGTTTCAGATCATTGATTGAACCATATCTATGTCATTTTCTTCATGACTGGGCTGAGAACTTTTCAGCACCCCCCTTGTATGAGCCTGCATGATTTCATTAAAATGGACAGAGGGCAACGTTTTATACGTGGCGTCAAACATTAGAAGCTACATCCGTTCAAATTTTTGGCTTGAAAAAGGCATTCTAAAGGATGCAAGGTGACAAAGCAGTGTAGAAATGGTGCAAGTTTCTGCACAGATCTGCAAAGGGGGCATGGGTGGGCCAGAAGCATTCCCTTACATGCACACAGTGTTATGTTATTCGGGGGATCGACAGCAAGCGTGCATGCTGAGATTTATACTTGGTTTCAGTTGATGTAACTCTTCACACTCAAAACTGTGTATCCCGGTGCTATGTGCTATTCTGTAAAAGGCGTCAATCCTGAAATGCCCATTATAAAATAGCTATACTGTTCAGTGACAGTTTTGTTGAGAGCTGAAGTGTGAGCAGAATTTGTAGAATTTCCCCCATACAATGCTATTACGACTCAACTTAGGGCAGCAGAAAATGAAGCACATTCATTTCTTAATTCATTCAGGGCTCCTTTTATCAAGCCATGCTAGCGATTCGACCCGCGTAATAGCGCCCATTAAACCACCGGCCACGCTAGCCGCTACCGCCTCCTCTTGAGCAGGCGGCAGTTTTTAGGCCAGCGCGGGGGTTAGCGCGTGATAAAAAGCCGCGTACGTTAACCCCGTTAGCGCGGCTTGATAGAAGGAGCCCTCAATAATTTCTGAGTGACATCTTTTGGAATGCAGCTCGGCAAACTTCTTGCATGGTAAGTACATTTCTTAAAAGCTGATCTCTTGTTTTACAAAAACTCCCAGAAATGATTAGCAGGAATTACACGCATTGTTTCCACTTTTCTTCTTGGTCACATAAGCTTTAGAATTATATTAATGTAACTATAATCCCTGGATTAAGTTTACACAGGAAATCCAATACAACAGCACTTACTTTTAAAAAAAGAGACTATGGGGCTCATAACACTGCACAACAATTTTTTGGTTAAGTCTTGATTCCTGAAAAGTTTTTGGTGATTATGACAGGTACCAACTTGGTATGCTCAAATATGGTTTTGGTTTTACTGCATCACGTAAGAACTATGAGAAATAGACATTTTTATGTTTACTGACAATAAAATATATAGTCAAGTTTACGTTTCGCACAAGCGACTAAATGAAACAGAATTAAAAGTGTTTTGCTCCCGAGTTTCTTTTATATTCAGTGTCTGGTGCATCACGTTGTAGCATCCAACAATAGTCGGCAAGCATTGACGGATTCCAATTGCCCTGGTATCGTTTCTCCATCGTAGCTATGTCTTGATGAAACCTTTCACCGTGCTCGTCACTCACAGCACCGAGATTTGCGGGGAAGAAGTCCAAGTGTGAATGGAGGAAATGAATCTTGAGTGACATATTGCACTTCATTCTCTTGTATGCTTTGAGAAGTTTGTCTACCAGCTGAATGTAGTTTGGGGCTCTGTAATTGCCCAGAAAATTGTCAACAACGTCTTTCAAGGCTTTCCAGCCAATTTTTTCCGGCCCAACTAACAGATCTTCAAATCGCTTGTCACTCATAACATGTCTGATCTGGGGGCCAACAAAAATACCCTCTTTGATCTTGGCATCAGTTATTCTTGGGAACATCTGTTTTAAATAACGAAAACCTTCCCCTTCCTTGTTCATTGCTTTCACAAAATTCTTCATGAGTCCCAGTTTAATGTGAAGAGGAGGCAAAAATATCTTTGTCGGGTCAACAAGCGATTCATGTGCTACATTTTTCTGTCCTGGAACTAACTTTTTACGGAGTGGCCAGTTCTTTCTAGAATAGTGCGACTCTCTGTCTCGGCTGTCCCATTCGCAGATGAAACAGCAGTACTTTGTATAGCCAAGCTGCAGTCCTAGTAACAGAGCAACGACTTTGAGGTCTCCACAGATATTCCAGTTATACCTGGTATACTGGACATACTTTAGTAACATTTCCATATTCTCATATGTTTCTTTCATATGTGCTGCATAGCCAACAGGTACTGAAGGATAAACGTTGCCATTGTGCAACAGAACAGCTTTCAGGCTTAACATTGACGAATCAATGAAAAGACGCCACTCTTCCGGGTTGTGATCACAACCAAAGACCGAGAACAATCCTTCAATGTCACAACAGAAACAGAGACTGTCGACTTGTGCAAAAAATTTGGTTATATCATGATGCCGGTCTCGAAACACAGAAATTTTCGTACCTGGTGATAGCAAACACCATTCCTGCAGTCTCGAACCTAGCAGCTCAGCTTTTGCTTTTGACAGACCCAAATCTCTGACCAAATCGTTCAATTCGGACTGTGTTATCAGATGTGGATCGCCTGATGAGGATGGTTCAAAATCCGGGTCAATGTCACTGTTAGAACCCTGCACTGCAGTTTCTTCATCTGGTTCGTCTAAGGTCCAATCCTCTGGTGGTTTCGGAACTGGAAGACTGTCATCATGTGGCATGGGTCTCATTGCTGAAGGCAGATTAGGATATTCAATTGACTTCTTGTTTTTGGCAGAGAAACCAGACACATTAGTCAAACAGAAATAACAGTCCGTCACATGGTCTTTCTGTTCTCGCCATATCATCGGAACAGCAAATGGCATCGTCTTTCGAGTACCTCTGAGCCAGGCTCTCAGACTAACAGCACATGTCGCACAGCAAATGTGAGGCGCCCATTGCTTGTCTTGATCACCTATTTTGCAGCCAAAATACAGATGATAGGCTTTCTTTACAAGGGCAGTCATCGAACGTCTCTGAGGCGTAAGTGTATATTCCCCACAGATATAGCAGAATGTGTCGCGGCTGTTACGACACCGACGAGACATATTGCCCGACACCAAAACGTCTATAGCATCAAGCTTACTTACTGTTATATTGCTACAGCTACTATACTACTATACTTTACTATACTGATACTATATACACACACGGACTATCTATATTAACCAAATGAGCAGGATCGGTGTATGGAAGCCACCATTATAGCATGGTGAGACAGCGCAAGCTCGTTCAGACCTGCCCAGACATGCCCAGGATGTCATCTTCCATAAAACAGCTTCCAACCTGGCTAGATTTTATGCATGGACATACCCAGGCGGCACAAACCGTTGTTGATAAGACACTTATGGGAGAAAAAATTGTTTGCATCCAAATATAAGAAAAAATCACGACAAAATTGAAGATTTCTCTGAAATGGTACGTGATGGGTAATTTTTGATGTAATATTCATGATCAGCACCCAAAATTCTATAAGAAACACCCAGCAGTGTTCAGGAAGCAAAAACTTTGTTGTGCAGTGTAATCGAAACGGAAATACGTCTAAAATCCCACCTAAATCGGCACTTGGACGATCATAAAGACAAGTCGTCCAAGTGCTGCTAATCGAAATGGGTTTAGATGTACCTAAAAACAGCTTAGGCCTTTTCAATGCTGCTGTACGCCCAGAGCTGAAAGCGGTATTTTGGGAGGAGTGGTCAGGGCGGGATTTAGGTGGGACATGGGCTGACCTAGAATTAGTTGTACTGCAAGTATAATCGAAAGGGGTTTTTTTTCCCCCAAACTGTTTATTCAAAAGACAAAATACACGCAAAATAGCAGATTTTAACGAGGCTGCCTGGATAGAGCTTGTACATTGTGACTTAAGTGATGTAAAAACAGGTCTAAGTGCCCAGAAGGTATCCAAAGTGACCGGATAACCATTGCAAACACAAAGTACAGGCCCCCACACACTCTCCCAGTCATCACTGACCCCCCACAACACCATAAAAATCGGAATAAAAATGTACATACCTGCCTCCAGAATATCAGCACCTGGCAGAGGAAAGCCTAGTAGAGCAGCACAGATGTGGCTTAAGTAGTCTGGGTCTATTGGGGTTGTAGATAGGTAGGTCTAGTAGGCTTTGGGGGGCTCACCATGATCTATAAGGGAGTTGTGGTGAGATGTTTATGTGGCACCCTTTTTGTGAAGTTCGCAGCAGTGCCCTGTAAGGTGCCCCACTATTGTGTTGCCATGTCTGGGTGTCCAGTCCATCACTTTTGTGGCCCCTCCCACATCCAAAAGGTCTTGTTCTAGGCATTTTTGACTTGGACAAATTTTTGGACGAGAATGGAATAGGCAGTACTGACTTTGGATGACTAGCGACTTAGGCCTAAAACGGACTTAGACGTATCTTTTGATCATGTCCCTCTATGATAACATGAGGAGAATGGTAAAAAAAAAAAAAAAAGAAACTTAAAGGTGCTATTGCAGGGGTGTCCAATGTCGGTCCTCGAGGGCCGCAGTCCAGTCGGGTTTTCAGGATTTCCCCAATGAATATGCATGAGATCTATTTGCATGCACTGCTTTCAATGCATATTCATTGGGGAAATCCTGAAAACCCGACTGGATTGCGGCCCTCGAGGACCGACATTGGACACCCCTGTGCTATTGCAAAGGTCAAAAATATACATCAGGTATGAATGTTATTTAAAAATACCATCCCGGAAGCCCAGACTAGATATATTCCATGTATTAAAAAAGGAGGAAGAAAGACCAAATGGTAGCCAGCATGGTTAACAAGTGAGATGAAGAAAGCTAAAAGAGAACCCTTCAGAAAGTGGAAGAAGGATCCGACTGAGAATAATTGTAAACAATACAAGGATGTCAAGTCATATGCAAAGAGAGATCTTGAAAAGAAGATTATGCTGGAAGCAAAAACACACAGTAAAAACATTTTTAGGTATATTAAAAGAAAGAAGCCGGGAAGAAAATCAGTTGGACTGCTAGATGACCAGGGATAAAAGAGGGTCTCAGGGAAGAAAAGACCAAGGAAGATGTTGGGGAGCTACCGGTGCAAGAAATTGTATTAAATTCCGATGAATCAGAGAAACTCATACAAATCTGTTTAACCTGGATGATATAATTGGTCAGTTTGACAAATTGAACAGTAGCAAATCACATGGACCAGATGGTATGCATCCCAGAGTTCTGATAGAATTGAAAAATAAACTTGCTGAGCTATTGTTAGTAATCTATAATTTTTCTTTAAAAACCAGAATGGTACCAGAAAACTGGAGGGTGGCCAATATGACACCATTTTTTAAAAAAGGGTTCCAGAGGTGTTGATGCCCTTGTACAGGTGTTGATGCCCCTGTACAGGTCATTGGTGAGTCCCCATTTGGAGTATTGTGTTCAGTTATGGAGACCATATCTGGCGAAGGACACAAAAAGGCTTGAAGCAGTCCAGAAGAGGGCGATGAAAATGATAGGAGGTTTGCGCCAAAAGACATATGAGGAGAGACTGGAAGCTCTGAATATTTATACCTTAGAGGAAAGGAGGGACAGGGGAGATATGATTCAGACGTTCAAATACTTGAAAGGTATTAACGTAGAACAAAATCTTTTCCAGAGAAAGGAAAATGGTAAAACCAGAGGGCATCATTTGAGGTTGAGGGGTGATAGACTCAAGAGCAATGTACGGAAATTCTTCTTTACGGAGAGGGTGGTGGATGCCTGGAATGTGCTCCCGAGAGAGGTAGTGGAGATGAACACGGTGACAGATTTCAAAAAAGCGTAGGATGAACACAGAGGATTTAGAATCAGAAAATAATAGTAAATAGTGAAGAACTAAGGCCAGTACTTGGCAGACTTGTATGGTTTGTGTCTGTATATGGCCGTTTGGTGGAGGATGGGCTGGGGAGGGCTTCAATGGCTGGGAGGGTGTAGATGGGCTGGAGTGAGCTTCATCAGAGACTTAGTAGTTGGAACCTAAGAACAGTATCGGGCAGAGCTTTGGATTCTTGCCCAGAAATAGCTAAGAAGAAGAAGAAAAAAACCCAACAAATTTTTAGATTGAATCAGGTTGGGCAGACTAGATAGACCATCATCTACTATGTTACTATGTAGGTGCTCCTGGAAATTATAGACCGGTGAGTCTGATGTCAGTGCCGGGCAAAATGGTAGAGACTATTATAAAGAACAAAATGACAGAACATATACATAAGTATGGATGAATGAGAGAAATCGTTTTAGTCAAGGGAAATCTTGCCTCATCATTCTACTGCATTTCTTTAAAGGGGTGAATGAATATGTGGATAAACGTGAACCGGTTGATATTTTGGATTTGGATTTTCAAAAGGCATTTGACAAAATACTTCATGAAAGACTTCTGAGGAAATTAGAAAGTCATGGGATAGGAGATAATGTCCTTTTATGGATTGAGAGCAGGTTGAAAAATAGAAAAGAGAGAGCGGATTTAAATGGTCAATATTCTCAATGGAGAAGGGTAAACACTGTGGTTCCCCAGGAGTCTGTGCCGGGACTGCTGCTTTTTAACCTATTTATCAATGATCTAGGGATGGGAATAACTAGTGGCATAATTAAATTTGCTGATGACACAAAGTTATTCAAAGTTGTGTGGGGAGTGTGTGGCGCAGTGGTTAAAGCCACAGCCTCAGCACCCTGAGGTTGTGGGTTCAAACGCTGCTCCTTGTCACCCTGGGCAAGTCACTTAATCCCCCCATTGCCCCAGGTACATTAGATAGATTGTGAGCCCAACTGGGACAGACAGGGAAAAATGCTTGAGTACCTGAATAAATTCATGTAAACCGTACTGAGCTGCCCTGGGAGAACAGTATAGAAAAGTGAATAAGTGAAAATTAAATCGCAGGAGGATTGTGAAAAATTGCAAGAGGACCTTATGAGACTGGAAGACCGAGTGTCAAATTGGCAGATGATGTTTTAACGTGAGCAAGTGCAAAGTGATGCATGTGGGAAAGAGAAACCCAAACTATTGCAATGTGATGCTGGATCCTGTGTTAGGAGTCACTGCCCAGGAAAAGGATCTAAATATGTTGAAGATATGTTGAAACTTTCAGCTCAATGTGCAGCGGCTGCTAAGAAAGCAAATAGAATGTTAAGAGTTATCAAGAAAGGAATGGAAAACAAAGATGAAAATGTTCTAATGCCCTTGTATCGCTCTAAGGCAGTGATTCCCAACCCTGTCCTGGAGGAACACCAGGCCAATCAGGTTTTCAGGCTAGCCCTAATGAATATGCATGAGAGAGATTTGCATATGATGGAAGTGATAGGCATGCAAATTTGCTTCATGCATATTCATTAGGGCTAGCCTGAAAACCCAATTGGCCTGGTGTTCCTCCAGGACAGGGTTGGGAACCACTGCTCTAAGGTATGGCCGTGTCTCGAATACTGTCCCCCTCTTTTACTAAGGTATGCTAACCGATTAGCGCGTGCTAAACGCTAACGCGGCCATAGACTAACATGCACTCATTAGCATTTCAGCAATATAGATAACAATTTGATGTTGAGTAAATATTGTGGAAGGAAGAGGTTTTTCATCCTATGAGGTTCTTTCCCTTTCAAGTCCTCCTCTAACTACATATTACATTACATTGGTGTTTTCTATCCTGCCAATACCTTTCAGTTCTAGGTGGTTTACAACAAGAAATTAGCCTGGGCATTCCCAGGGAGATTACAAGGATGATAGCTATAGTATGTGTCGGGATCTGGGAAGGGTCGATACGGTTTGGTTAGATCAGGGGTAGGGTACTCCGGTCCTCGAGAGCCGGATTCCAGTCGGGTTTTCAGGATTTCCCCAATGAATATGCATTGAAAGCAGTGCATGCAAATAGATCTCATGCATATTCATTGGGGAAATCCTGAAAACCCGACTGGAATACGGCTCTCGAGGACCGGAGTTCCCTACCCCTGGGTTAGATCATTTGACAAATTTTTTTGAATAGGATGGTTTTCAGTTCTTTTCTGAATGTTTTGTGGTTGGGTGTCATGGTCAGCAGATTTGAGAGGTGGCAGTCTATTTTCGCTAGTGGACCGTCGTATATTTTTTTTGCTTTGCATGCCTTTGATTGGGGGGTGGGCAAAGTGTGCTGGAGTTTGGTCTGGATGTGTTTTTCCTGATTAGGCGGTTGTTCAGATAGCTTGGTCCATTTCTATTTAGGGCTTTGAATTTGTTTTTTTCTCTAGAGAGAGTTATTTTTTTCTTTTTGTTTGTCAGAATTTCACTTCTCTACCTGCTTTATTAGTTTTTCTGCTTGGATTAAGTGTCTTGCCCAGGGTCACAAGGAGCAGCATAGGATTTGAACCCACAACTTCAGGAGGCTAAGGCTGTAGCTCTAACCACTGCACCACACACTCAATTATATGTGCTGTTCACTCCATATTGCATCAGAATAAGTACATATATATATAGCATACTGTATACACATATATACACACAAAAAAGAACAATGCTAACATCTACTTATTCCATACAATATGGAGTGAACAGCACATATAATTGAGTGAAACACTGCTGCCAGCTAAGTCTATTATCTACATTCTTCATCCAGTTCTTTACATGACCTCATAAAAGGGGTCCTACTTAAAATTCATAAAGTTAAAAGTATTTTTCTCCCCAAGTAATTAAACATGCCTTCATACGCTCTTTCAGTCTTCATTTCTCTAGTGCTAATAAGAGCAAAATGGAAATCACTATTTTCTGGAGGCATTCATAACAGGATGAAACCTGTGACCTCCTCCGGTTTCTTTTGGAAATTAGCTTTTGGTTTTTCATACTTAACACTTCGGCATCCCATTATTTCTCATGTTTTTGCTACATTCATTTTAAACTTCATGATCTCACCAATAGCTTAATATTAATAAAATGCATTTATCAAACACAATAAGAACATTCGCCCCCTCCTTTACAAAGCTGCGCTAGTGTTTTTAACGCCGGCTGCCGCGGTAAGAACTCTGACGCCCATTGAATTCCTATGAGCATCTGAGCTGTTACCACCACTGCCGTGCTTTGTAAAGGAGGGGGATAATTTATATCTTGCTGAAAGTTTTATGTTGTGTTTTTGAAGGGAAAGATGCTCCTCCTCCCATCAGAATTTAATTAAATGGGTTTGTAATACTTTAAAAAAAATAACAGGGTAACTGCAAGTGTGGCCTTAGTCTAGTGGTATTTGCTTCTAGTCCTTGAACACTGCAATAGGTTATGGTCCCAGGCTCTCTCTGATGAATATACAGGAGGCAGATTTGCATACAATGGAAGTCGTACGTTTGCAAATCTATCCCGTGCATATTTATTAGAAACTTGACCTGTTTGAGGCTCTTGAGGACTGTCAGTGAATATCACTATCCTATTTCTCAGAACAGGAGTTCATGAGATCAGCATTTGAACATGTGAATGCAAATGCAGGGAAATGAATAACAAATTATGAACTATATACAGTATATGAAAAGTTACCCTGTGATGATAGCATGACAGCTAAACTTTATAATACAGAAGTAAAAATTACAGAGCTTGTTCGATTCAATGCCTTTTTTTTTTCCATTCTGTAGAGCATTTTCGACAAATTCGAGTCATGATTACTATGACTTTTCAAGTTTCTAAATTGTGGAAAAATAATTGTAATAATAAACCTCTTGTGGTTTCGCTGGCAGGCAATATCACCATCTGTCTTTCTCCCCAGCGCATAATGGTCAATTGAAAGTGGCAAGAAATGAGAGTCTTGTCATTTAAAAAACAGTAATTCCCCAGTACTTGTTAGTATTAATTCAAGCTGTTATTTTTCAGTGTGCCACTAAAAGGTAATTGCTTTCAAACCGTATGACATATCAAACTTTGATTTAACAGTATCATATATCACCGAGAGTAGGATGAAACCAGTGCATTATCTGGATCTGCTCTCCTGAGACTATTCCTTCTTGCTTGCAGCATGGAATGCTGATAAAAGCAGTTGAAATTCCTTAAAGTATATACAGTATCATGATCAGCCCTTCATAACATCAGCCAGATGCACACCTTCAGTAACCTGTCCCTTTAACCCAGCGGTCTCAAACACGTGGTCCGCATGTGGCTCTCCAGGTTTTCTTTGCGGCCCGCGGTTTGGACGCGATCAACAGCATTTCTCTTCCCCTTTCCCTTCCTTTTGGAGCAGCAGCGTGTCTGGCCGGCTCGTTCCGTTCAAAGCCGCGGGTTGGCGGCTCCTCGCGCTATCCACTCCTGCATTGGAAGCCTCTCTGATGTCACAACATCAGAGAGGCTTCAGACGCAGGTGCGGATCTCGCAAGGAGCCGCCACCCGCGGCTTTGAACGGAACGAGCCGGCCAGACACGCTGGTGCCCCACAAGGAAGAGAACAGAAGGGCAGGGGAAAGAGAAATGCTTCTGCTACATAGGAAAGGGAGAACCTAGGGAAATGCTGCTGCTGCTGTACAGGGAAAGGGAGAGGGAGGGAAAGGGGAAGAGAAATGCCTCTCCTGCACAGGAAAGGGGGAAGGGAAATGCTGCTTCTGTTGCTGCTGCACCCAATTGGGGAAAGAGAGGGAAGGAAGGAGAAGGGAGAGGAGAGGAACAAGAGAAGAAGCCAAGTTCATGGGAGGGAGGGAAGGAAAGGAGATATCAGACCATGGAGGGGGAGGGAGAGATGCCAGGGCATGGGGGAAGGGAAGGAGACAGATGCCAGACCAGGGGAAAGGAAGGAAAGAGGGAGGGAGAGAAAGGAAGGAAAGAGATGCCAGACCATGGAAATAGGACGGAAGAAGAGAGAGATAGGAAGGGAAGGTAAGACATGGAAACGTAGATTTTGAAAAGAAAGCAGAAAAATTGAAAATTAAGTTAATGCCAAAGATGGATGCAATTTCTAAATCAAGTGGCTGAAAGGTAGATATGCAGTATAACCCAGACTGGCAATATGTAATGTCACCAGAATATGTCCAGATATATTTAGATGTTAAATTTCTTAAAAACCTGACGCCTCAGCCCCACCACTCCTCCGCAATGTTCGATTCAAAAAAGCGGGAAGTTTAATGTGGGAGCTTCATCATCGGCTGTCTGGTTTGTTACAGTTTTCGCTTATTTATTTATTTTGCTATTTATTTATAAAGAATCAGTGTTTTAAAACTCTTCAATTCTTAATTTAGTGATATAAACTCATAATATAGTCTCATAGTGTAAACTTTAAGAGTTGTTTATATACTCATCTCAGCATCAACCCAGGGAGTCAGACCCGACATGTTTCACACGGATGTGTTTTATCAAGGGTCTCCCTGTCGAGTATAAAGAAAGAGAAAACGATCAATTACAGTTATATAGCCTCTCCCTCCCATATCTAATAAATTTCAAACTTTATATTTGTTTTTATGGTATGCTCACCAAGGGCGCCGCTGTCATCCGACTCCACTTTGTTCATGAGGAAAGATGGCGGCGGCGTCCTCGGAGTGGAATTTAAATCCCCTCCCACTGGCTTCAAAATCTCCGCCCCCTGCTTCCTATTGGTCCT
Organism: Geotrypetes seraphini; assembly: GCF_902459505.1. NCBI lineage: Eukaryota > Metazoa > Chordata > Amphibia > Gymnophiona > Dermophiidae > Geotrypetes > Geotrypetes seraphini. Next base: position 41,144,445 of record NC_047095.1, read on the forward strand.
TTCTGAGTTACATCGTGCCCCATTCAATCTCAGCATTCAATCCTTGGGGCTCCACCGTATCTAAAGAAAAAATGAATCTCTGTTCTGTCTCGTTTAATTTCAACCGATCAACCTCTCCCTCCCGCCCCCCTACTTTCCTGATGACCCGCCATCGCAAGTCTGTCACTGTGTGGTTAAATCTTCCCCAATGTTCAACCAGCGGCGCTTGTGCGATCTTGTTTAGAATTCTTGATTTGTGCTCAGTTAACCTGATCTTAATTTTCCTGCTTGTGCGTCCCACATATATAAGGTCGCACGGGCATATTATAACGTATGTCACCCCTTGGGAATCACAGTTAGTATGTTAGTTTTTATGGTATGCCCTTGGTGAGCATACCATAAAAACAAATATAAAGTTTGAAATTTATTAGATATGGGAGGGAGAGGCTATATAACTGTAATTGATCGTTTTCTCTTTCTTTATACTCGACAGGGAGACCCTTGATAAAACACATCCATGTGAAACATGTCAGTTCTGACTCCCTGGGTTGATGCTGAGATGAGTATATAAACAACTCTTAAAGTTTACACTATGAGACTATATTATGAGTTTATATCACTAAATTAAGAATTGAAGAGTTTTAAAACACTGATTCTTTATAAATAAATAGCAAAATAAATAAATAAGCGAAAACTGTAACAAACCAGACAGCCGATGATGAAGCTCCCACATTAAACTTCCCGCTTTTTTGAATCGAACATTGCGGAGGAGTGGTGGGGCTGAGGCGTCAGGTTTTTAAGAAATTTAACATCTAAATATATCTGGACATATTCTGGTGACATTAAAGATGGATGCAAGGCAGAAAGTGAAGACGGAGAGAAAAACAGTCAAAGAACAAGAAGGCCCTGGAAACATAGCTGAAAGCACAGAAAAATAAAATCACCAGACAACAAAGGCAGGGAAAATGATTTTATTTTCAAAATAGTGATTGAAATGTGCCAGTTTTGAGAAAGAAAAGATATTAAACTTTAAATGTGAGGGCTGCAGAAAAAATAGAGTACATGGAGGGCCGCAGAAAAAATAGTTAATGTCTTATTAAAGAAATGACAATTTTGCATGAGGTAAAACTCTTTATAGTTTATAAAACTTTCCTTTAACAGTTAAAAGGAAAGATTTATAAACTATAAAGAGTTTTACCTCATGCAAAATTGTCATTTCTTTAATAAGACATTAACTATTTTTTCTGCGGCCCTCCAAGTACCTACAAATCCAAAATGTGGCCCCGCAAAGGGTTTGCGTTTGAGACCACTGCTTTAACCCTTTCAGGCCATTCCCCCACCCCTCCCTACTGACCACATAACAGGTCTCAAACAGCTTTGGAAAAAGATGTTAATGGATGTAGGGCCACAGCATGCAAACTACATAGAGTTACTCAGAGCTGGGGCACACATTAGACACAAAGGCTCGGATTCTTTATAGGATGCCCATCCCGGGCATCCTATACAGAATCGGAACAAAACCCGCCCAAACAAAACCCGATTCTGTAACCGACATCCATGTTGCAGACGCCGGTTACAGAATCGGGTTTGTTTAGATGCGGCCGCTATACTTAATCGCGGCAAGGGATCTCCCTGATGCAATTAGTATAGCAGCCACGGCTACGGCTGACAGTCTCGCCTCTCCCCCCCACCCCCGACGATTGCGGCAGAAGGGTGCCCAACCCCTCCTGCCCACAGAACCCACAATCGCCGGCAGGAAGGTGCTCAATCCTTCCTGCAGGTAGGCCCTGCCCCCTAAGATCGCTGGCAGGAGGGTATCCAACCCCTCCTGCCAGACTCCCCCATCAAAATGCCCCAACCCCCCTCCCCGGACCCCCCCCATGAAACCCCTCCATCCCAGAACCCCCCCTCGGGCTTACCCGCAAGTTGACCGGATCGGTCCTCGCACCGTATGGCCAGCAGGCCTGCCTCTGTCCAAATGATGTGCCCGCCCCTCACCTGCCCAACAAACAGGATCACAATTTTAAATGTACTCAAAATGTGCTTGCAAATAAACAGTGGCTTTAAATATACTATAAATACGCTTGCACAAAATTAACATTGATTACTACAGTTTGTCCACATATATCAAAAACAGTGCTCAAGTCACTTATCTCAAACTGGCCAGTGCTCCGTGCTCAGCCGAGTTCATTATTCAGCCAAACTCTTGAGCAACGCTCCGGGCTCAGCCAAGTTCACTTGTCGTTCAGCCAAACAAAGTTCGCTTGTGGTTCAGCCAGAAAAGCCACGATGCCTGTTTCATTGTTTAGCTACGAGTAGATGGCGGTTGACAGAATCAAAAGGTGGCTGAAATATCAAGCTGGAGTTGGGCAGCTCGATGTCCCATGCTTAAGGCCTATTTGATTTTTGTGGCGCTCTGTACTGTGTTGAGGGCGAAAGCTAAGAAGGATGAAGGCAGGATCGTTTTCTTTGTAGGCTGAGAGTTGTGCACATACTTGTACTTCTAGAAGTTTTGTATTGATATACTAAATGATACAGTATAAGCAAAACAAAACCACAAAATGAATCCAATTGGGGGGGGCCTGTAATGGCATTTCAGGCCCATGGCAGCATCCCGGCCTACTAGCTGTTGGGCTCATCAGAGGATGAGTGGTGGGCCAGCTGGGAGCCATGCCTGGTGGGTCAGATGACCCTGGAGAATGGGGCATGTAGGGGACATGCCGCCCTTCAGATCCTTGCTAGCATGGTGGGTCGGGGGCCATAACTTTTGTTTAAGGTAGCTCGGGAATTTTTGTGTTATAATGTTAATAGACTGTTTCTATATTTAATGTCCAATTTTGCAATAAACAGGGCTATGGCTAATTTTCACCATCTGTAGAGTGTTGTGTGTTTATGTTGGGAAGGGAAGGGATGGTGGGGGCGTAGGTGAAGGGGTGTGCTTAGGGAGCGGGCTTATCCAGGTTCCGCTGTTATAAATGATACAGTATAAGCAAAACAAACCCACAAAATGAATATACTTGCCAAACAAATGGGTATTTTTCCATGAATCCTCCTGTTATCATGCCACTAGGGCAATAAGTAATACAAGTGGAGTATCCAAGGTAGCGTATACCAGCCAGCATTGTACATTGTGCAAAAAGCAAGTACCTCTAACCAGTGGACATGTATTTTATAATTTATAGTAAATGTTTGCAATAACCACATTATTTGTCGCCTTTGCGTTTATGCGAATCTCCTGTGCCCATGATGCTTGCATAAATAGCGGCTTCGTTTCAATTTTAATTGCACTTTTATCCTTATCTGTTTTTAGTTTAGCTTTTTTCATTTTTTGTACCTTTTTTCACCTTCTATCCCCGTTGCGTTAGTCCTTTGTTGCCCCTTTTATCATTTACATTTTTTTTACACATTTTTCTCTTTTTTTTGCCTTTTTTCCATAGGATCAGTAAACCCCCTTTAGATTTTGCCTATTCTATCAAATACTGAGTGCCTTTGTGCGCTCTTTCCATAAATACACATCTATGACATACTGTGGACATCTGTGCTCTATATATACTTCTCCTAGGACAAGCAGGATGAGTCATCCACATATGGGTGTTGTCCCAATAGCTTCCAATTTGCGGATAAGCTCTCCAATAGCTCATAGAGATTTTTTTCTCTCTCTCTGAGCACGTGCAATGACTGGGCCCCACTGAGCATGCCCGAGCACTACCCATTTCCCCCTGCTTCCCCCTAATCCCCAGTCTTTAGTCTCCGCCCGTTCCCATCGGTCGGATTTTCTATTACATACTGTGGACATCTGTGCTCTATATATACATACATATATACCCCTCTTGAATTATGCCTCAATGTTGCCTTCACACTTTAGAACCATTTGGTTGTTTTAGGATTGACAAATACTTTTTATTTCTGTTTGTTTTTCTACGTTAGCTCTAATTTTACAGTTTTTGTTTTGTGATTGACAAATACTTTTTATTTTTATTTTTGTTTGCTTTTCTAATTTAGTTCTATTTTGCAGTTCTTGTCTTGCGGTTTTATTTGAAACCTTATCCACCTAGGTATGTTGACATTATTCATTTTTTCATTCTTATATTCTTTTTATTTTTCTCACTCCTTTTTTCAATCTGATTTGTACATACTTGTACTTTAGCATGTCTCTCCTCCAGCACTTTAATCACAGTCTTCTATCACGTTGCTGGTTACCACAAGATTTCCTGCATGTTACCACACATTTTATTCATTCTCTATGTCACTTTGATTGGTTCATATCACTTGTGATAGATTTCACATTCTCATATACACTTTTTATACTTTCCATACATTTCACTATTACATAATTGAGTTGTGTTATACTGATTCATTAGGACCCCTGATGAAGGTGTGCTTTCCGAAACACGGACCGTGTCGGGTCCTTTGGTACAAGGTGGTATGTGCCTCCCGAGTTAGGTGCCTATAAGCTAATTAATTGTTAATTGCTTTTTAATGGCACTTTTCAATTAACAATACCAATCTAGGTGCCTAACTTAAGGCGCCATTTATAGAATCTGAGCTGTGAGTGCTTATTTTTTTGGTGCCATATATTGAATTTTGGCCATAAATTCTTCTCACTGGAAAACTATATGATATGGTGGGAAAGTTCTCAGAGGTACAATAATCAGAAGACTTATAACCACGATTGTAGAATAAGGAATTTTGTCCATGGTATTGGAATAATCCTTGTGCAGGACTGAAAAGGTTAACTGCAATCGTAACCCCCTCCCCCCCCCCCCAAAAAAAAAAAGACAGAATTCAGAGCTGGATCCAGCAAAACCGAAATTACGTTGCAAGTCTAAAAAAAGTATAAACAATCTTAGTATTGAAATGTCTCTACTCTGTGTGACATTTACATCTTAGCACCTGAAAATGTTCTAAGCTTTAGATTCTGTGTTCACTTATATTGTAATAATATGGTTGCTATAGATGCCAATTTATATAATAAGTCACCACTTTGAAGAAAAACGGGGTCATTTTATAAGCAACTTGAGCACATTTTATAAGCACTTAGGCACTCGGAACATGTGAAGAGTAAGATTTTAACAGGTCACTAAGGCTGAGAGTTCAAGTAGATACTTATTTCAAAGCCATTTTCTAAAGACAAATAGGTACCTCTGTGACTTTAAAAAATAGCCTTACCAAAAAAAAAAATCAGAATTGTAGCTAAAATGCAGGAGTAGCTGAATGGTTAGAGCTGTGGGCTAGAGAAGGGGACCCTGATTCAAATTCCACTGTGACTCTTTGCACTAACATCAAGTTTCAAGTTTATTAAAATTTTGATATACCACCTTATCATTTGTTTCAAGATGGTTATGCATTTTAAAATAGGGCAGAAACAGATAATATAATTTAACTTAACTTTAACAAAATAAACATACATGATTAGATAAAAACAATGACATACATGACTGGACGAACGGGTACGAGTGGAAAAGAAGGGGAGAACTACAATGATGAAAGAAGAGTAAGATATTAAAAGTATAAACAAAAGGGTGGAGTTAAAAACAAGTAAGTTCAATAGAAGTGGACTCGTAAAAGATAAAAAATGAAGTACTATGGGATCATGAGTAGACTGACATAAGGTTACCATATTTAGTGATGTAAAATCCTGGATGCATGTCCCTGCCCTGTTCCGTCGCCCTGTTCATTCTGCCCCTCAGCCCTGCCCCCCACAAAGCCTTGTCTTTCCTGACCTCCGGGCTATGACCGGAGGGCCTCTGAGCATGAGCGGATGTGTATGGCATCATCAGTGCATGTTCAGAGGCACTCCAGACGCAGCCAGAGCTTTGGGGCTTTCCAAAACCTGGACAGACTTTCAGGTTTTGGAAAGTCCATCCAGGTACCCGATTTGTCCTCTAAAAAGAGGACATGTCCGGGTTTTCCCGTACGTAGTAACATAGTAAATGACGGCAGATAAAGACCCGAATGGTCCATCCAGTCTTCCCAAACATACACTCTCTATAATTTAATGATTTAATTTAAATTGTTCTTTTCTTAGATATTTCTGGGCCAGAAATCCAGAGCTCTGTCCGGTATTGTACATCTACTGGAGTCTCTGTCAAAGTTCACTCCAGCCCATCCACACCCTCCCAGCCCACTCTAGCCCATCCCATCCTCAACTGAATGGCCATATACATGACACAGACTATGCAAGTCTGCCCAGTACTGGCCTTAGTTCTTAGTTTAGGAACAGGGATTTATACCAGGTTTCAGTTGATGTAAATCCCCGTGCCTAAAAATTAGGCTTGATCCTCTGTGTTCATCTCATGTTTTTAAACACTCTTGTCACCATTTTCCTCTCCACCACCTCCCTTGGGAGCATATTCCAGGCATCAACCACCCTCTCCGTAAAGAAGAACTTCCTAACATTACTCTTGAGTCTACCACCCCTCAACCTCCGATTATGTCCTCTGGTTTTACCATTTTCCTTTCTCTGGAAAATATTTTGTTCTACGTTAATACCTTTCAAGTATTTGAACATCTGAATCATATCTCCCCTGTCCCTCCTTAACTTTAGGGTATACATAGTCAGGGCTTTCAGTCTCTCATCATACGTCTTTTGGCGCAAACCTCCTACCATTTTCATCGTCTTTCTCTGGACCACTTCAAGTCTTCTTATGTCCATGACTGACAGTAATCATGGCCCCTGGGCAATAAGGTTCATGGGCCCTCCCCGTCTCCCATTTGGTAAAGATTACTGGTTTTGTATTGTAATATTTGTAAAGATCACTCCCTATAGTAATCAGAGCCCTTTACTTCATACTTCCCCTCCTCTCAGGCTGTCCCATATTCTATTCCTTAAAAAAACAACAGGCTACTGGTAGGGGATTTCCCTGCTCCTGGTAATAAGAGTGCTGTCTATCTTCTGTTCAAAAAAGTACACTAGTGGGGGTCCCTCAACTAGCACACTCATTTTATGGCCAGTAGGAAGAGTGGGGAGGGGAATTCCCTCTGACAGTAACTTTTAGTAAGGAAGAGAGGGAGAGTGTGGTGCAGTGGTTAAAGCTACAACCTCAGCATCCTAAGGTTGTGGGTTCAAACCCACACTTCTCTTTGTGACCCTGGGCAAGTCACTTAATCCCCCCATTGCCACAGGCACATTAGATAGATTGTGACCTCACCAGGACAGACAGGGAAAAATGCTTGTGTACCTGAATAAATTCATTTGAACTATTCTGAGCTCCCCTGGGAGAACAGTATAGAAAAATAAATAAATAAGAGAGTTTTATGCATTTTAAAAAAATATGAAAGGAAAGAGGGAAAGGGACTGGTAGTCACAGGGAAACATTTTCAAAGAGGGAAGGAAGAGGATCAAGCAGCCCACAGAGGTATTTTTGAGCATTTGAGAGGGAGGGGAGACTATGTATGCACTGTACGTAAGCGCGATTCCAGTGCCTTTATTTAGGAGCCAGTAGGCGCTTCAACCTCATCATTTTTTTCATCATTTCTCATTTCATTTTAAAATTGTTTATTAATTTTATATAACAAAATATAGTTGATACACAGTGTAAGAAAAATTTATATAAATTAACAATACGCTCAGAAAATACTATGAAACTAAACATAATAACTTTAGAACAACTCCCCCCTCAAAAAAAAACCCTCCCCCACCCACCCCTCTATCCAGTATGTGTATAAAAGATCTTGAATTAAAACCAAGTCCAAAAAGGGTGCAAATTATGCAATTATGGGCTCCTTTTTCGAAGGTGCGCTAAGCGTTTTAGCACATGCACCGGATTAGCGCACGCTAGCTGAAAATCTACCGCCTACTCAAAAGGAGGCAGTCATGGCTAACATGCACGGCAATTTAGCGATTGCTATTCCGTGCGTTAAAGCCCTAATGCGCCTTTGTAAAAGGAGCTCTATGTTATACTTAAAGAAAATTAACATATGAATCTAGTGGACCCCCATGTTTCTGTAAATTTTCTAAACTCCCCAGACTTTTCACCATTTCTAATGGAGTTCTTCAATTAGGCACCGGAAGGACACCTACCGGTGCTTAAATTTAGGTGCCGATTTTTGCCTCGATGAAGACCGCCCCATCTTTGTTGGTTGAGTTGAGAACTTTTCAGTGGCCCCTCAAAAATTCATTGGTAAGCTTGGAGCACAATTTTATGCCGTTCGAGTGTGTCGGTTCTGCGCAGAGCTCTGTGTTTTAATCCACAAGTCCATTCTTAGGACCAACAGGGACCCCTGAAGAAGACAATTGCGTCGAAACATGGATTGTGTAGGGTCCATATGTTTCTAGAGGTTTCGGCCCTAGATGTATTTATATGGATGATTTATTTACTTCAATAAAGCTGTCAACTTGGACATCATCTCTCCACAAGTTCTTTGTTCTTCTGTCTATGATATTTTGTGGAGTGAACAGGATTAATTCTTTCTGTTGATGTGATGGCGTTTGATAAAATATTTTGATGATTTCTGTGTGCTTAGATCTCTGTATAAGGAAGTGCTTCATGAGCGATACGATCAGGGCAGGATTAACCTACAGGTCAAGTAGGCACATGCCTAGAGCCCGAAATGGTCAGGGGGGGCCTGATGAAGGAAGGCATCAACATTGTTTTTTTCCAAACAGCGATGGGCCCCTCCAGCATCGATCGGCAATGCGGGCCCCCCGATCGGCAATGCAGCTCCCCCATTCGATGGAAAGTAAGACAATCAAGCAACGTGGGTAAAAAAGGCAACGGGAACTGTAATTGTGCAAGCGGTGCTACTTGCCCAAAGTTTCCCTCTGATGCAGCTTCCTGTTTCTGCATGGGCGCAGGGGGCCCAGTGTACTTGTGTGCCTAGGGGCCCTCGACAAATTAATCCTGCCCTGGATACGATCACAACCCATTTGCCCGTGTACTACCAGTGAAAGTAGCAGTCAATCAACTTGAATGCTCACCCTTGAATCGATTGTTTTTGTGGCAAATTCAGCAGAGAAATTGCTACGTGCCACTGCAAATCACTTCCATCTCAGACTCATTTTGCTTATATTGCAGAAGCTTTGACATTTCAGTAAAATATTCTCTAATTACCAATTCTCTCTAATTCATCCCAAATAGATCTGTTGAGGAAATGGAAGATCATTTTTCTTTTTTTTTTTTAATCAAGAAAACACTCAACACACTTATGTTCTAGTAACACAGGTCAAGAGAATGGTAAAATATTTAATGTGGCTGTCAAAAGCCAAACTGACCAATATGTAAAATACATTCTCTGTTTATATGAGTTCCTGTCTAGGTGCTCTATTGATTGCATATGACACGTGTTTAATTCATTAGTTCATTATTAAAGCATAATGGTTTGTACATGAAGTTTATTACTCTGAAATTGATCCTTTTGTAAATGAAATATATAGTTTTTTGTAAAAATCCTATTGATTGGTATATAATATACTGTTTTTCAAGTCAGTTGTATTGTTTTTTTTCAAACATTGATTTATGTAAAACCATATTTTGTTGGTGTTAGCAAGCCCTAACATTTCATAATGCTTCAGGAAATTCTTATTTATACTAAACAAGCCTGTCTACATATATAAAAAGACATATCTTCCTATTAGAATCTATCAAATATGCACCACACTAGAAAATTATTCTAAAAATTTCAATTTGTAAAAGGCAGATTTCAATTTGTAAAAGCAACCCCAAAAGACCCAGTACATCCATCAGGTAATTTATGACTTCATGCATGGGTAAAAAGACACATAGGACCTTATTCTAAAATCAACACCTAACCATGCCTAACTTGGCACCACTCCATGCAGTTGTCAATCAAACACACAGTGCCATTTATAGAATCATGCCTAATGGCCTCTAAGTGGACTTAGATGTCGCCATAGGTGCCAGCTCTGTGGGTGCTCAAGTCCCTCCAATATTTTTTGTACCTCACGTGACCGCAGACATACTACCACTACCACTATACTGGTGTACCAAGGTGGAAACAGCTCATCGAGGGTGCTCTAGTCCAGAGTTTGGGCTGCCTGCAGCATTAATGAGCTGAACACACTGCCTTTGGCGGTACCAAAAGCTTTTGCTCTGCTGAAACCTCCCGCCTCTGCTGGGACAGGAAGTTGAAGCAGAGGGAAAGCTTCAGTGGCGTACCTAGGGTATGTGGCACCCCGGGGCCCATCATTTTTTGACCCCCCCCCCCCCCCTCTTGTAAAATTTTTTTTTTTTTTTTTTTTTTTTGCAATAACCATGAAATGGAATAAATGGTCAGAATAGAAACAGGCAGTGAAAATTTTCTTTTATTGAACCTCATATATGTAACCATTATTCCAAACATAACATAACATAAATTATGTCTAAATTGTCATGACATCAGAAGTACATATGGAGTAGTTGCAGGTGATGCTTGGGACAGTTCTGATTGTGTTAGTTCGGTTTTATGTGTTTTTTGAATAGAAGGGTTTTTATTTCTTTTTGAAGGTTTTGCAGTCTGTGGTTGATATCAATTGGTTGTAGAGTTGGGGGTCGAGTGTTGCAGCTCGAATGGCTAGGAGGTTGTCGAACAGTTTTTTTCTTTTGACGTTTTTGGTTGGAGGGTGTGTGAATGGTGCACAAGTTCTCCTATGTCTGTTTGAAGTGGATTGAATTATTTAGCTGAAGAAATTAGTTACCCCCCATTCCACACACATTAATTCTCTTCCATTTTTGTTCCCATTATAAAAAACACTGATAAGTTCCCAGAAAAAAAATACATTAAAATAAGAAGTGAAAACAAAGGCCCCTACAGATGAGAACATAACATAAGAATAGCCTAACTGGGTCAGACCAATGGTCCATCATGCCCAGTAGCCCATTCTCATGGTAGCCAATCCAGGACACTAATACCTGGTCAAAACCCAAAGAGTAGCAACATTCCATGCTACCAATCCAGGGCAAGCAGACACTTCCCCCATGTCTTAATAACAGATTATGGACTTTTCCTCCAGGAATTTGTCCAAATCTTTCTTAAAACCAGCTACACTATCTGCTTTTACCATAACTTCTGGCCACTTCATTTTTAAGTTTAGATCTTTCCTTTCAAACAGAGACCTTGCTAGATGTCAAATACAGCACAAGGTAACTTCACATGGACTTAGCTGTGCAGGAAATGTGAATCTCCTCATACACCCACCATATAGTGCAAAAATGTGCAAAGGTCTGTTTTTTTCTTTCAATCACTACATAGCCTAATGCCACACAAGCAGCGCTGTTACAAACATATTCTGTAGGTCAATGCTAAGGATAACAAAGTTTCCTTCCTTGGACCAGAAGGAGATAAACCACTGGAAGAGATCCCAAAACAACACCCAAAGACCCACTCAGTGTGTGAATCAGTTGAGTGGAGTGGACTAACTGGGGGGTGGAAATGGGCCCGGAGTTTGCTCAGCAGAATTTCCCAGACCACCTCTTCCTCTCAACACATTGACACGCTGCCACCATCACCACTAGGAACACCTCACTGGGTAGGCCAGCTATGCTATAAACTTTATAAAACACATTATTATATTTTCTTATAAAGCACATATTTTAACTGACCTCTCTGACATCCTCAGCCTTTCCATTCACAAAAATAGAAGGTAGAAAAGTTCCCATTTCCTGCTGTCTCATGTCCCCGGCCTATACAATATTTTTTTTCTGCAGACCCTTCAAAAGTCTGACCAAATCCTCGTTTCACTTGCATTATAAAGTACTGAGGATGCCATCTCTCCCCAATCCCAGGTCCTAAAGTCTAAGACAGTAGCGCAAACTAATGCTGCCAGATACAGGAAAAAAAAAATTTGGTTCGATTCAGCCCTATTGAATTGGTTTTTCAATTCGATTTTCCTGCCCAGTTGGGTGATTTTTTTTCAAAACTCCTGGTGTGTTTTATAGCTTTTTCACCCCCTTTGGCTTCTCCTAACCACACTGGCGCTGTGGTGTAAATAAAATAAAGAAACAAAAAGGACTTTTCCTCTTTCTGTTAAATCCTAGCTCACGTTTGCAGTCCAACACCAGCTCTGGCAGGATACACATTTCAAATCTGACATGTTATAATCACAAAACAGAAAATAAAATTAATTTTTCTACCTTTTGTTGTCTGGTTATATTTCAAATCTTGTTGGTCCAAGGCTCTGGTTTTCTTCTGATAACTTGCTTGCCAGGGTCTCCTTCTTTCTGCATGCTAACCATCCATCTGCCAACTCTGTCCTCCCTTTCCATTTCCCTTCCCTTCCCTTCCCAGGAAGTCTGGTATCTTTCCTTTTTTTCATCTCCCTCCACAGATCCACCTTTTCTTAAATACCCTTTCATCCAGCATCTCTCCCTCCTTCCCCACCATCCCAGAGTCCACCATATCTCCCTTTCTTTTCCTAATTACCCTCCTATCCAGTATCTCTATCCCTCCTCCACACCATCCCTTGTGTCCAATTTCTCTCCCTTTCTGTTCCTTCCCTCCCTAAATCCCATGGTCCATCATCTCTCTCCCTCTCCTCTATTTTCAGACCCATTATTTCTTCCCCCCCCAAAGTTTGGCATATGCATGTCTCTTTGAACACCCCCTTCCCTCCGTGTACTTCTAAATCATGGTCCCCCCCCAAAGGCCTGTCCCCCCTTAAAGGTCTGCCTGTCCCACCTTGAAGGCCTGCACCCTCCTTGAAGGCCTGTCCCTTCCCCTTGTAGGCCTGTCCCCCCCTTGAAGGCCTGCCTGCCTGTCCCCCCCTTGAAGGTCTGCACCCCCCGAAGGCCTGCACCCCCCCCCGAAGGCCTGTCCCCCACTTGAAGGCTTGTACCACCCCCTTGTAGCTTCTCCCCCCCTTGTAGGCCTGTCCCCCCCTTGAAGGCCTGCCTGCCTGCCTTTCCCCCCCTTGGAGGCCTGCCCCCCCTTGAAGGACTGCACCCCCCCCCGAAGGCCTGCACTCCCTTGAAGGTCTGCACCCCCCCGAAGGCCTGTCCCCCCCTTGAAGGCCTGTCCCCCCCCCCCTTGTAGGCCTGTCCCCCCCTTGAAGGCCTGCCTGCCTTTCCCCCCTTGAAGGCCTGTTCCCCCCCTTGAAGGCCTGCACCCCCTTGAAGGTCTGCACCCCCCCAAAGGCCTACACCCCCCCCCCCCGAAGGCCTGCCCCCCCCTGAAGGCCTGCCTGCCCCCCTTGAAGGCCTGCACCCCTTGAAGGTCTGCCCCCCCCCCCCGAAGGCCTGTCCCCCCTTGAAGGCCTGCCTGCCTGCCTGTCACCCCCTCCCCCTTGAAAGCCTGCTTGCCTGCCCGCCCGCCCCACCCTGAAGGCCTGATGCCCCGACCCACCCCGAAGGACCGCTCGCCCCCCTGGCCTCCCCGCACCACCTATGAAGCAGCCGCAGCAGGATCGCGAAGTCAGCGTCAGCGATCCCTGCGCTGCTTCCTGCGCCACGGTCCCGCCCCTCCTCTGACGTCAGAGGAGGGGCGGGATCGCGGCGCAGGAAGCAGCGCAGGGATGCTGACGCTGACTTCGCGATCCTGCTGCGGGCTGCTTCACAGGTGGTGCAGGAAGGTCAGTGGGGCGAGCGGTCCTTCGGGGGTGGCGGGGGACTGAACGGCAAGGCCGGGAACACCCCCTTAGGGCTGGTACCCAGGGCGGCCCGCCCCCCCCCCGCCCCCCCCCTAGGTACGCCACTGGAAAGCTTCTGGGGCTGCTAGAGGCAGCATGATTAGTTCATTAATGCTGCCAGCAGTCCAAAGCTTAAAAGCCGCAGAAAGAGAGAGAGAGAGGTACAAGAAATGTTGCACCTAGATGGAGGGAGAGAGAAATGCCAGATCATGGGAAATGGAGGGAAGGGAAGAGAAATAGAGAAGAGGAGACAGATGGAAGGAAATGAGACAAAGATGCCAGATCATGGGGTGGGGACTAGGACAGCAAAGAAAAGGGAAGAGTGAGGAGAAAGAGATGCCAGACCATTAGGACTGAGATTGTTTTGTATACATTGCTTCCACTGTATGCAAATCTTTTCCATGCATATTCATTGTGGATATCCTGAAAAACTGACTGGCAAGAGAGTATTCCAGGAGCGACTTGAGAAACACTGGGCTGAAACAATTCATAAGTGGTAACGTATCCGTTTTGGGCAGTAATATTGGACCGTGTGCTCAACTGATGGTTGCTGCTTCCATTATGAGCTGTACAAATACTGACAATTAAGTTCATGTACTTGCCACTGTGCATTTATGTTGGCAGCACTGTACAAACAGCTCCGTAAGGTTTCATAACCTTGGTATATCAGCTGTGTTCATGTCCACATGTGGCAGTGTCGTGCTGAGTGACATTCGTTATTGTTGTTATATGTTTTTGTGTGCCATCGCGAGAATGTTAGAGCTTGAACTAGAGCAATGAACAAACATTACATTTTTTTGTTAAATTTGGCAAGAGTGGAAGTGAAATCAGGGACATGTTGCTCCAAATTTATAGGGATAATGCCATAAGGCAAGAGTGGAAGTGAAATCAGCGACATGTTACTCCAAGTTTATGGGGATAATGCCATAAAGAAAACGGCAGTGTAAAAATGGATTAAACATTTTTTTGAAGGGAGAGAAAGCGTCACTAATGAAGAGAGGCAGGGCAGCCAGTAACGAGCAGAACTGATGAAAACATTGCAAAAATTCATCAGATTATACGTCAAAATGGTCGGCAGTAAGAAATGGACTTAAGATATTTTAATGTGGGAATGTTCCATGGGCACAACCCCATATTTACCGTGTAGGTTTTCACTCACCATACACTAGGTTTTGTTTCAATGTTCAATAAGTATAATAACGTACTGTATTTGAGTAAACATGCCCCTCACTGTTCCCTCTAAGCTGAGTGGGAGTCTTCTACCTATAGTCCTACCAGTAGAGGATGCTGTTTCACTATCATATTTTAATAGTGAGAAGCAAGCAAGATCTGCTGGACTTCAGGAACCTGCCTGTCTATAGTAATGGAAGACAAAATATTGAAGCACTGCCACTCACTGGCAGCAATGCAGTTGGAGGACTCCCACCCAGCTTAGAGGGAGCAGTGTAGCCCCTTAATTATTTATTCAAGTGACATTTATTTATTTATTTATTTAAAAATATATACCCCCACCTAAAACTTAGGCGGTTTCCAAAGCAACATACATAGTCCTTTTACAATAGATTACAAATACATACAGTATATTAATATACAGTCTATTAACTGCCCTAGTGCTCATTCCCTTGCATGGAAGTACTTACAAACAGCTGTGTCTTTAATATTTTTTTTAATAGATGCTCTATCGGCACATAAGCATATTTACCCTGGTAAAGCATTCCAGAGTTTTACTCCAGCTGTTGAAAACATCAAATCACATATCTTCACATGAAGTATCATTACTACGTCTTCTGATAGTCTCATTATATCTTCAGATCTTAATACCCTTCTTGGATGATATACTTACAACAAATCATGAAAGCAGCCAGGAGCTACATGATACACAGCCCGATGAATTATTGACAGTACTATATATTGTACTCTCTGTTGAATCGGAAGCCAATGCAATTGTCTCAAGAGTGTAACATGGGCTATCCATGGAGCTCCAGTTATCAATCTTACTGCTGAGTTCATCACATTACAGTAATCCAATCTTCCCAGTATCATCGCTTTACCACTCTACAGAAGTCATAAGGCACTAACATTGGCTTTAATCTATACAACATGTGCAACTGGTCATAAACTATCAAAATATTTTTTATATCGACTCATCATCAGATCTGCATCTAATCAGACCCCTAACTCCATCATTTTTCTTTTTACATTCAACTTCACACCCATCACATTCATTTTCTCCAATTCATTCATATTATTAGAAATTGTTAAAACAAAACAAAAAAAAGCTTCCCAAATATAGTGGTCAGTGCTATCCCAACATATGTCTTTCCAAAGTGCTGAGTTCACTTTTATTGCATCAGTGAAATGGCCACATTTTCCATTATTCCCATTAATGGTCACATGTTAATTTCTCCATTAGCTTATGGTCATCATATGAGCACTTACCAACACATATTTACTAGGCAGTAAGGTACAGATTCTATAAATGGTGCTGCTATTGGAGGCCGCCTTAAAATGGCCGCTGATCATCTACCAATCATGTGACGGTACCTTATATAGAATTGAGACTTCGGAAAAAGTAGGCACCTGAAATGTAGGCCAGGGTTTTCAAGGCCTACATTTCTGGTGCCTACCTTTCACGTATCATAAAGTGCCTCCGTAGACGCAATGCAGATGCCATTTTTTAAGGCATCAGTAGGTATCTACATTTTGTGTTTTAAATTGGTTTTAAATTTGTTTAAATGGTGTTTTCATCTTAAGTTAGGCTTCGGTAGGGCACCTACCGGTATCTAACTTAAGGCACCATTTATAGAATATGGGCCTAAGGGCTCATATTCTAACCACATGTTAATCGATTAGCATGCAGTGATGTAGCTCTACTAACCGATTAGTGGAGAACATGCCTACTCTCAGCCCCCAGACACGCCCCCAGCACTAAAAAAATAAATGATATTTTTTAGCACATGGGATGTGTGCACTAATTCCAAAATCACCAAGGGAAGCCTGAATGGACTCCCTGGTATTACTTTTTAACCTGTGGCAAGCGTGTGTTAGTGTTTACCGCAGCTTAGCAAGAGGGCCTCATAGATTGTTCGTACCAATCCCTTGACTGCTTCTTTAAGAAGCACTGCTGCCTTGTTTCTGATGCCTATAAAAATTTAACCAGCTTCATCTATTTTAAGTCAGTTTCAGCTTTTTCAATCCGAATACTGTTTAAAAAGATACAAAATAAAAATAGACAATGCCTTATTTCAGGAAGGAGGTTTTTACACACAGGCAGATGCAATAGACTAGAAACTACAGGAAGTGCAATGAAATAAGTGAAGTTAATTTTAAGGAAATTAGGAATAGAAGGACCTCAGGAGATCCAACAAAACAAACCGACCATGGCAACAAGCTACTGCAATCTGCAGCTCTCTGGTGAATATTCTGGCTGATCTACCTTGGATGATTGACAGTGAAGACATCATTATCTATCTAGACATCCAACAGAAAAGCTATAAGAGCCTGTTTGAGCAAACGATATTTGCACACTTCAGAAGCATATGTTATGTAATAAATAAGCAAATAAAGTTTTAAAACAACCGTGTTTCTGGGAAGACAAAGAAACACATGCTAAGTGTTAGATATAGAGAAGAAATTACATTGCATTTTGTTTCTATGAAAATATTTGAAGAACATAGTGAGAGTGTGGCGCAGTGGTTAAAGCTACAGCCTCCGCACCCTGGGGTTGGGGGTTCAAACCCCAGCTGCTCCTTGTGAAACTGGGCAAGACACTTAATCCCCCCATTGCCCCAGGTGCATTAGATAGATTGTGAGTCCACCAGGACAGAGAGGGAAAGATGCTTGAGTACCTGAATAAATTCATGTAAACTGTTCTCCTGGGAGAATGATATAGATCCTTTTATCCCCTCCCACCCACAATCCACCACGGCTGCGACAGCCCGATAGAGGGGAAGCAGCGATCCCAAGACCACGGACCGCCCCCCCCCGCCCCACCCCCCTCCTCGCTCTCTCTCTCATTTTCCTATCCCAGCCCCAGCTAGCAAGCCCGACGAGCGACTCAGCGGGCCACCCAGTCCCGCGTTAGGGTCGCCCGTCGAGACCAGCTCTCGGGCTTGCTTAATACGAGGCAATTTACAAATAGCCTAAATGCTTGCAGACTATGGGAATCATTTATCAACAGTGATTTATCACAGGGCATATTGCCTAGAAAGGACCCTGTGGCAAATGCCATGCATTAACAGCATTAGCACAGGCTGTTAGTAAATGGCCTCTTATGTGAAGGTTTTTTGTTTTTGTTTAAACATATGTAGATTAACGATCCAAACACAGCAAATCATCTCTAGACTGGACTACTGTAACTCACTGTATAAAAACGTCACCCAGATCCAACTAAGACGCTTGCAGTTAATCCAGAACGCATCTATAAAACTCATCACTAATTCCCAAAAATTTGATCATGTGATGCCCCTTCTGCGGAATGCCCACTTGTTCCCAATATCCCATCGGATTACTTATAAAATAATCTTGCTTTGTTTCAAAAAAAGAACAATCAAACTTACCAGCATTCCTAGCTAAACTCGTAATACCATATACACCATTGAGAACTTTACGATCTGCAGATCACAATTTACTTGCAATTCCCTCCCTATGAGTTATTAATACTCAAAGAAATTAAATATTCACAATTTATGCTCCGCAGCTATGGAATACTTTACCCTCTTATCTTAGAGAAGAACAAAAGCTCGATCGCTTTAAGAGTAGCTTAAAGTTTTTTTTATCTAAAGATGCTTTTCACACTTAAGTATCAAATGTATGATACTTCTTTTGAAAGAAGTATGCAACTCAGAAGACATCAGAGATTCCCCCTGTCAACCCTTTATGTGCTTCCCTAGACTCCTTTCTTTACTATAACTATTGTAGTTCAACCCCTTCCCCTGTTGTATCATGTTGGTCTTTCTATGATTTTAAATATATTCTTATTTTATAATAATGTACCCCATTTTAAAGTGTACATCGCTTAGAAATATTATAAGCAATTTAGTCAAATTTTAAATAAACCTGAAACCTCATTTAGTTACAATATGCGTGGGTTTTTTTTTTCTGAATTTCCATGTGTGTGATATCATTGCATCACCCCTGCGCATGCTTGGAGCCCTCCAAATGTGGATCCGAGCTCGAGAAGAGGTTCAGGGGAATGGCTGGGGCAGAACAGGGCATGACTTTGATGGAACAGGGTGGGGCTGGATGGAACTGAGCTGGCCTGAGGGTGTGGCCACATGTCTGGATTATACAGGCCTAAATCTGGTAACCCTATACATAGCGCAATGTGAGGGAGTCTACAAGAAAATACCACCCCTTCTAGATACTCACTCACATTGTCAGAGCTATCTTAATATAGGTAGCTCTTCCATAAGGGGAAGTGACCCGGGAATGAGGAATCAGGGAGAGAAGAATCAGGAAGTATAAATGGTCAAGGTCAGAGCTAGATCAGGGAGGCCCAGGGGAAAGAAGGAGGAAGAGGTGATTCTGTATGTTCCTTGACTTTAACCCTTAGACACTTGGACCCATGGTACCTACTTGTATATGATCTCGGGTATCTAGTGGGATGTCCCATCAGCTCCAGGTCTCACTTTCAAAATGGCAGTGCTGACTCTGACCTCTAGCCATAGTCTTGCAATATTATCGCTAGGGATCAGCCTTTCATATAAGAGCAATATGGCTGTGCATAACTCCTCCCCGAATGAGCACCTTTCACAAATATTGTGAGCAATGGATGTCCAACTATTTTCTCTGCTCCCCCCAGTCATATCCTCCCCAAGCATCTAATTATCATTTCATCCCCAAACAAACTTTTGATCATCCCTGAATTTCCAATCACCTCTTCATCCCCAATCCAAGACTTTTTCAATCATCCTCCAATCCACATTCAAGGTCTCTATTATGGCAAGCCCCCTAACTATGTCTTCACTCAAACCTCCCTGACCACTTGACTCCCCAGATCCCTACAACATCTGGGACTTACCGGGAGGTTATTCATTGTGGCCCAATGGTGGGATACTGGAGTGATTTTCTTCTAGTCCTGACCCATCTGGTTGCAGGTTTCATAATGGCAGCAATGACCCTTAGCAGTATTCTTATTATATTAATGCTAGGGGTACTTATATGGAAAGTTGATTATTAATTGTAATACTGTAAGATTATAGCTAGGGTTCATTGATTTGGAACCTACAGTCAGATGAGCCATTCCAGATGACCTCTGGGTAAGTTCTGGAGATAAGAGTTTGAGGGGTGGGGTGGGGGAGGTTTGTGTTAAGGGCCTGTGTGGAGGGCTTGGCATTGGGACAAACTTGAATGAAGTTTGGGGGCAGATGGTTATAAACGATTGGGAATTGAAGATGATCAGAAATGTAGGGATGATTGGGGGGTAAAAAAAGACCTGAGTGCCATACACAAATCAAGAAACTCCAAAGCCAAAGAGAGTGGAACTATGATTTCTGGATATCTCAGGGAAACAGATGAATGAATGCAAAGTTTATTGAATATATTGAAAAACCAAATTCTTGCCACATCGGCATTCCTACAAAATAATCACAAAAAGGAACGCCGACGTGGCAAGAGTTTGTTTTTTCTACAGGCACATTGACAGGAAGGCAAACCAGTGTCTATACTCATAATTAGTCTTGCCTTTGTGGCTTAGTTCAGTTCAAATCACAATTGATTGACCATTCGACTACTTTGTCATTTATCACCTTGTCAAGATCCAGTGTCACCTGAAGAAGGCATATTTTTAGGCCAAAACTAGGATCCTTATTGGAATAGAATCTCATACAATAAAGTTTACGGTTGTTGGATTAGACATCGGATTTGTTTTTATTTGTTTTCTTGTACTCCATAGTAAGGCAAATCACTTCTCTTTATGTCACATAAAATTTAGTCATATCTTCATGAACTAATCCATAGCCGGTTATGTGATGAATATTGCACTTAACCGGCTCTCTGCATACTGGCTCTAGAAATCTGGAAATACAGTGCTAGTGACCGGACATGGCCTGGCATTGAATTTCTGGATTTAATGCTGGCAGTGGTCAGCAAAATTCTGATTACCACCAGCTAAATATCAGGACCTTAGTGTCTATGAATTTCTTCCTCCTACATACACGAGGTTTATACCATTCTACCAGATAGCTCACTGACTGGCTTTGCACCCTCAGAGCTGGGGCATCTAAGAACATAAGAATTGCCATAGTGGGACAGACCAAAGGTCCATCAAGCCCAGTATTCTGTTTTCAACAGTGGCCAACCCAGGTCCCAAGGACCTAGATTAATCCCAAGTTATAAAACAAATTTCACGTTGCTTATCCTAAGAATAAGCAGTGGCTTTCCCCAAGCCATCTCAATAATGGCCTATGGACTAGAGAATGACACGGTGACAAAATTCATCACTGTTCCCGTCCCCGCGGATAACCGCGGGAAACCATCTTCATGTCATTCTTTAAGGAGAGAGGGAAGAATCAGAGTATGAATGGCCACAACCACTGACCCACAAGCTTTGCTCTGAAGAATGCTGGTGTAGAAGGACTGAGGTTGAGATAGACACTACAGAATGACTGTCTCTGGTATCCAGAGCAGATATTGTGATGTCATAATGCCTCATTCCACCAGTGCCTAAGAGCCAATCACATCAGTGATATCACAATGGCTTCATTATCCTTGGCTCACATAAGAATCAGAGTATGAATGGCCACAACCACTGACCCACAAGCTTTGCTTTGAAGAATGCTGGTATAGAAGGACCGAGGTTGAAATAGACACTAGAAAATGACATGGGATTATTTCCCGCGGTTATCCGCGGGGACGGGAACGGTGATGAATTTTGTCACCATGTCATTTTCTACTATGGACAACCGGTTTAAAATCCTGCTAAGCTAACTGATTTCACTGCATTCTCTGGCAATGAATTCCAGAATTTAATTACACATTGTGTGAAGAAATATTTTCTCCAGTTTGTTTTAAATCTACTACTTAGTAGTATTTTTGTAAAGAGTCAACAAGCGATTTACATCTACCTTTTCCACACCACTCAGAATATAATATTGTAATAAATAATATGATTTAATATATTAATAATTGGGAGGAGGGGGGAAATGGATGTTTTCTTTAATAATGTGTGTAATATGGTGTATTTTATGCAATCTGTTAGTTATATTAATTGTAATATATTGTGAGCCAAGCTGAAGAGCCCTAGCCGCCTTAGCCTTTCTTTATAGGGAAGTCATTCCATCCCTTTTATAATTTTTGTTGCTCTTCTCTGTACCTTTTCTAATTCTGCTATATCTGCCTCTCAAGCCTCCCAAATTGGGAGGAACTTTCCCAGTCTTCTGTTGGAGTGTGGGGAATCACATCCTGATTTTGGAGAGTCCCACCCCCATATGAAAGTCTTGGAAGGTCTGCTCACAGGTGTCAACTAAAGCTCGTATTAAGAACAATACCAATTGGCACTGACTGGGAAGCTGTCAAAGAAAGGACAAAGATTCATTTGGCATGGAAACTTCTAACCTATCGCCCCGTAGAATGATCCTGCTACATAACCTAGCTAAGGTTTTTATCTGCTTAATGGCACATTTTCTCCCAAGCCCTCGTCCTGCCTATAGTATCTGTCTAAATAAATTGCTATTGTTCATTCTTTTTTTTTAATGGAAAGCAGAAGCAGTGACAGTATAACGCCAAAGATAATGCCACTACTTTTTCATCATGATTCAGGAGATCAATAATGTGAAGCTTATCCTGCATATGGGGGGGAGGGGATCCCTCTTTCTATGCTTCAGTAACAATTGCAAGAACATAGAACACGCACATAGCAAACAGCTGTGCCTGTTTATCTGAGAACTAGGAGTAAATGGCATGATCACTAACAAGGAAATAAGAAAACAGCAGGGAAAAGCTCCTTTGTTTGCATTAACCAAGAGTTCAGCTTATCGGTGTTGGCTATAATGAGGTTCTAGCACATAAACACTGTCTTATGTGCTTTTAAAATTCATGCTGTCTGCGCAAAAAAAGGCAAGCGAGTGGAAATCAGGGTTTATCTAAGAGCAACAGTTAGGCCCTCTTTTACTAAGGTGCGCTAACTGATTAGCGCGCGCTAAAACGCTGATGCGTGCATGTTAGTCTATGGACGCGTTAGCATTTAGTACACGCTAAATCGATTAGCACGCGTGAATCGGTTAGCGCACCTTAGTATTAGAGGGGGTTAGGCTCCGTAAGAGCGCCGCTGCTAGCACGCCACTAGCAGTAATAGGAGCTCAAGCTGTAGCACGGAAAACGCAGAAGGCAAAATGGAATAAGCTAAACAATAAACAAAACGCAAAGTTCAAAATCTGTAAGATAATAAGACGGGGGGGAAGGGGGGGAAAAGTTCCAGGAGAGTTAACTCGTGTGCTTCTGAGATATCAAATGCCCAGCTTAGGGCTCCTTTTACTAAGCTGCGGTAGCGTTTTTAGCGCCCGCTGAAGATTAGCGCGCGCTAACCCCCACGCTATGCAGAAAAACTAATGCCAGCTCTATGGAGGCGTTAGCATCTAGCGCGCATGGCATTGTAGCGTGCGTTAAAACCGCTAGCGCAGCTTAGTAAAAGGAGCCCTTAGTCTGACAAGGTAATGTTCTAAAGTCATTGTCTACATGATTGTCTGGAGTATTATATTGCGCTTCCCAAGGAATGGAACAGTCTTCCGCAATATATACAACAGCAAGAGAATATGGCGACACTGAAAAGATTGCTGAAACGCCATCTTTTCTGTAAAATGAAATACGACTGAAGAACAGATATCTGTGTTGTGGTTGTGGGGAGGATTTGTAGATGTCGAATATGATCGCTGTGATGGTATTTATTATGTCTGCTCATTTGTACTTTGCTTTGTATAAGGTGAATAATAAATAAACACAATGCAAATACCGATCTTTTTCAGGGGCGCTGACCCCCAAGGCGGGCCCTAGCATCTAGTAACTTTGATTTGGGTTATTCTTCCCAATGTGCATCACTTTGCATTTGTCCACATTAAATTTCATCTGCCATTTGAACACCCAGCCTTCCAATTTCCTAAGATCTGCCTGCAATTTTTCACTGCCAAATTATCCAGGTACTAGAGGGAGAATTTTTGGCCCAATTATTTTTTATCATAATTGAAAGTGGTGTGCCATTATAGTCTCTAATTCTACCTATCAAAATCAGTGCTATAAATCCTGGCCTTCCACAGTTCTATATTAGTTATTTAATATGGTAATTAGCATGGGATAATGGTTAACAGGGTGCATGAGCTGCTAAAACCAGCATTAAACCCCTTGCACAATGTAATAAACAGGCCCTTCTGTCTGCTGCAGTTGAGCTCTTCTCTTAGAAACATAGAAACATAGAAACATAGAAATTGACGGCAGAAAAGGGCTATAGCCCATCGAGTCTGCCCATACCAATGACCCACTCCCTGATTCTTACTCTCCTAGAGATCCCACATGAATATCCCATTTTCTCTTGAACTCTAACACGCTGCTGGCCTCAATCACCCGCTGAGGCAGCTCGTTCCAATGATCGACCACCCTTTCAGTGAAGAAGTACTTCCTCGCATCACCCTGAAATTTCCCTCCCCTGATTTTCAGCGAGTGTCCTCTGGTTACTGAGGGCCCTGTAAGACTGAAGATATCATCTTTCACCTCTATACGCCCAGTAATATACTTAAAGGTCTCAATCATGTCCCCTCTCTCCCTTCGCTCCTCCAGTGAGTACATCCTCAGTTTTTTTAACCTTTCTTCATACGTGAGTTCCCTGAGCCCCAAAACCATCCTGGTAGCCATTCGCTGAACCGACTCAATTCTCAACACATCTTTTCGGTAGTGTGGTCTCCAGTATTGAACACAATACTCGAGATGAGGTCTCACCATGGATCTGTACAGCGGCATTATGACTTCAGGTTTTCTGCTGACAAAACCCCTACGGATACAGCCCATCATTTGTCTTGCCTTGGACGATGCCTTCTCTACTTGATTGGCAGCCTTCATATCGTCGCTAATGATCACTCCTAAATCACGTTCCACCGTGGTCCTGGACAATGTTTCACCATTTAGTGTGTAAGTTCTGTGTGGATTTTTTTTGCCTAGGTGCATTACTTTACATTTTTTAGCATTGAAGCCCAGCTGCCAAGTTGATGACCACTGTTCAAGCTGTCTTAGGTCCTGCGTCATAAAGTCAGGCACACTGCTTTTGCCAACTATGTTGCATAGTTTGGCATCGTCGGCAAACAGTGATACTTTTCCTCTAAGTCCTTGGGTCAAATCTCCTATGAATAAATTGAATAGAATCGGCCCTAAGACGGAGCCCTGAGGTACTCCACTCATCACTGCTGACGTTTTGGAGGGGGTACCGTTTACCATCACCCTTTGAAGCCTACCATCTAGCCAATCCCTTACCCATGTTGTGAATGTATCCCCTAATCCCATCGATTTTAGTTTGTTCAACAGCCTGCGGTGTGGAACGCTATCAAAAGCTTTGCTGAAGTCCAAGTATATCACGTCAAGGGACTCACCGGCATCCAGATGACTGGTCACCCAATCAAAGAAGTCAATCAGATTAGATTGGCAGGACCTTCCCCTGGTGAATCCGTGTTGCTGTGGATCACGTAGATTTTCTTCATCTAGAATTTTGTCAAGTTCCTGTTTGATCAGTGTTTCCATGAGTTTGCACACTATGGATGTAAGACTCACCGGTCTGTAATTTCCTGTCTCCGTTCTGCAGCCCTTTTTGTGGAGTGGAATTACGTTAGCTGTTTTCCAGTCTAGGGGTACTATTCCCGTGCGCATGGAAAGATTGAAGAGTACGGATAGTGGTTCAGCCAGAACTTCACTCAGCTCTCTGAGTACCCTGGGGTGTAGATTGTCTGGCCCCATAGCTTTGTCTACTTTGAGTCTTGAAAGTTCGTGGTAGACATTACTAGGTGTAAACTCGTAATCACGAAACAGGTCATTTTGGCTGTTTCTTATTTGTAGTTGCGGACCATCTCCCGGTGCTTCACAGGTGAATACTGAGCAGAAGTATTCATTTAGCAGTTCTGCTTTGGTAGTATCAGATTCTACGTAGTTTCCATCTGATTTCCTAAGGCGTTCTATTCCATTTTTGTTTCTCTTCCTGTCGCTAATGTACCTGAAGAAGGATTTGTCCCCTTTTTTAATGTTCCGTGCTAGATCTTCCTCTGTTTGAAGTTTGGCTTCCCTGACTGCCTTTTTGACAGCCTTAGATCTGGCCTGATAGTCTTCTTTTGCCTCCCTTTTCCCAAGATGTTTGTAGGTAATAAATGTTTCTTTTTTCATTTTAATGAGGTCAGAAATTTCTTTGTTGAACCATTGTGGTTTTTTGTTTCTCCGGCGTTTGCTTACTGTTTTTACGTAGCGGCTAGATGCTTCGTTCAGGATGGATTTTAGGTTTGACCACATATTTTCCGGGTTGTCAGTTTCTGCATGGTTTTGCAGCTTTTGATGGACAAAGTCTCTCATGTGGTCGAAATCTGCCTCCCTAAAGTTGAGGACCCTCGTTGCTGTGTTTGATTTAGAGAAGCCTTTCCTGAGGTTGAGCCATACCATGTTGTGGTCGCTGGAGCCCAGCGTGTCTCCCACTGATACTTCCGAGACACTGTCTCCATTTGTGAGTACCAGGTCCAGTATTGCTTTTTCCCTGGTGGGCTCTAATACCATTTGTTTTAGTTGTGCACCCTTAATGGAGGTTATTATTCTCTTGCTACCGCTCGTAGTTGCTGAAAGGGTGTTCCAGTCTGCATCTGGCATGTTGAAGTCGCCTAACAGTACTGTGTCACCACGCAAAGTGATGTTCTCTATGTCCTCAATCAATTCTTTGTCTTCGTCTTCCTTTTGTCTCAGAGGCCTGTATACCACACCGAGGTAAAGGCATTTTTCGTTCCCTCTGGTCAGGTTTACCCAAAGTGATTCCCCTGTGTATCTAACCTCTGTGATCCTGGTAGTTTTGATATTATCCTTAGTGTATAGTGCTACCCCCTCTCCTAATTTGCCCTCTCTGTCCCGACGAAGTAGATTGTAGCCTGGTATAACCATATCCCACCCATGCGAGTCTGTGAACCAGGTCTCGGATATCGCTACTATATCAAGGTCTGCATTCCTTATTTCTGTTTCTAGTTCCAGGATTTTGTTGCCCAAGCTGTGTGCATTAACATACATTGCTCTCCAAATTTGTGATGATATGCCTATCCCCGTTAGTGTACTTGCCCCTTCTTTAGAACATAAGAACATAAGAATAGCCTTATTGGGTCAGACCAATGGTCCATCAAGCCCAGTAGCCCGTTCTCATGGTGGCCAATCCAGGTCACTAGTACCTGGCCAAAACCCAAGGTGTAGCAACATTCCATGCTACTAATCCAGGGCAAGCAGTGGCTTACCCCATGTCTTTCTCAATAACAGACTATGGAATTTTCCTCCAGGAACTTGTCCAAACTTCTTAGAGTCCCATTTAACAAACTGCGGGTCTTTCCTGCATTACCTCAGTGATAAAATGGCCAAAAATGCTATTTTCTCTATTAATGGCCACACATGAATTTTCCCATTAGTGTGTGGCCATGAGCATGTGACCCAAGTTTCCAATTTTATTAATACTTGATATACCCCCCCCCCCCCATCAATTAATTCTTCTGGGTTGTTTACAGAATAAAAATCATAGAAAGAGAAAAGAAAATACAAACAATAAGGAGGGGAAAGAGATCATGTTGATAGAGGTTGTGGTGAGAGTGGTTAACGTAGTTGGTTTTAAGAAAGGTTTGGACAGTTTCCTGGAAGAAAAGTCCATAGTCTGTTGAGACAGACATGGGGGAAGCCACTGTTTGTCCTGGATTGGTAGCATGGAATGTTGCTATTCCTTGGGTTTTGGCCAGATATTAGTGACCTGGATTGGCCACCCTGAGAACAGGCAACTGGGCTAGATGAACCATTAAGGCTATTCATATATAATTTGTTCTCTTTATTTGCAGTAGTATGGAAAAGTCTGTGAACCGTACAATCACCTTAATGAAATTGGAAATAGAGGTTAAGGTCCTGCTGAAAACCATGTAAAGTGAATAATAGATCTTATAGGAAAACAGGATTACTGTAGGTTCCTGTATACGACAGTATTTGAAAAAAAAAAAATATATATATATATATATCATAGTAGAACATTTAGAATGTTGTAAACAAGACAGTCGCATCCACATGGAATGCCTCCTCTGGCACATTCCCCTTTCCTTCAATTATACTTGGTATGTATTAAATTCCTCAGCAGCTTCGTTGTCAGCTGAACCTGCCACTCCTGAAAGGCTTATATTTTTTCGCGCATATTGCTTTTTAAAACACGCTAGCCAACCTGAACTCGCAGAAAAGGGTTTCATGTTTCCATGCCCCCCCTGGTTGACGTGTTTTTAAATGTCTCTGGCTTTCATCCTGACAACAATGCTGTCCACTGTGTTTTGTTTTTTTTTCTTACTCACCATTTGCATTATCCACAAATTTAGCTGCTTCTCCATCTTTTCCATTGACTGATCATGAACCACAGATGTTGTTTTGGAACTCTCCGGTGCAGCTTCGTGAACAGACTGATGGATATCTTCCTCTTTTTGCCAGATGGATCAGATTGTGGATTCATTCACGTTGAACTCATGGCTGACAGCAGAAACAGACTTGCCAGAATGAAGTCCGTCTAAAACATGCATTTTGTCACTCAGACACATGACATGCTTCTTTTTCTTTGGAGATGTACCCGCAGATGCTTGGTGGCCAATCTCTTTGGAGCTGTACCTGCAGATGCTTCTAACTCACTTTCTTATGCTTCTAACTCTCTTGACACTTGATGGCCGTTTCTGGAAGCAAAGCCAAAACTGGAAGAGAAAGGCAGCAAAGCTTCTTTTTTTTTTCTAAGGTTGGAGGTCTGCGAAATACGTGAACCACATGGTGCGAATGGCAAATAGCGGTCACAATTCATACATCCATCGATAAGCAAAAATTGTAAATCAGGAACATTCGAATGACAACAACGGTCTAGAACAGGGGTGTCCTACCTGCGTCCCAAGGGCCGTATGCGGCCCCGTGAAGTATTTTGTGCGGCCCCGGTCGAGGGCAATGCAGTGTTTTCCTCTGTTGCCCCCGGGTGTTTACCGTCTTGCCATCTTCCTCCTCTGACTTAATGCAGCGTTTGCGCGTTCCCAGAGAAAAAAAAAAATTTTCGGCCAATGTGGCCCAGGGAAGCCAAAATGTTGGACACCCCTGGTCTAGAATATAAACAAAAGGATAGGAAAAAAATATAAATCAAGGAGAGGAAGAGGGAGATACCTAACTATCAAGCCTGGACAGCCACTGCTGAAAGCAACAGCAGCCTATGCATCAAGAGCAGTGCAAAATAGTTGAGCTTTCAAACAAGACTTGAATCTCAGCCAATCTCTAGTCAGAAGGACTAGCGGAATAGCAGAATATTGGCCAATCTATAACCTGAGCCCTTAGCTATACTTATTTTGGTGGTGGTGAGGGCCCACGACACTAGCCCCACGCTAACCGGTTAGCATGCAACGATGTAGCTGTCCTGAATACATTCATTCTTCGCCCTCAAACATGCCCCTAGCACTAAAAAATTACTGCAGGATGCCTCAGCGCATCCCACGGTATGTCATTGACGCTTAGTAAAAGGAAACCTTAGAGAAATAAATGAATATTGAAAAGATGAAATGTCAGTTACAATGAAAAAAAAAAATTATTGTTTGATCCCAGATTTTGGTAAAGACCTAATGAAAATAGTTTGTACTATATAATTTCTTGTATCAAAAAAGCTACCTATAATAAGAATGAATGTTCTTGATCACAAGAGAAATATCTCAGTACGTCTCTGTAAAGTGCCACATTTAAAATACGCTGAACATTTTTCTTTGCTTGGCTTGGGGTTTTTTTTTTTTAATAATTAAAAAAAAAACCATAAAATTATTTTTCCAAACTGAGAAAAGTGGGCTGAGGGGGAATTGCTCAATAATAAAGCTATTAACAATTTTAAGAAGCCAGGGATTTGTTTGGTTTTCTATAAAAATCAATCTGGCTCTCTATCTGCTACTGTTTAGCTTTACAAATGCTTATATTATTCTGATAACTGCACCCTACGAAGGCAATCATGTGTGCGTCAGACCAAGATTTTTCCCACAATTCAACAGCAATCAGTGCAAAACAACAGCTTCCTTTCTTCCTTAGTGAGAAAAAAAAATTGTAGACAATTTGCAACAGTTGAGTATAAATAAACTGTCAATGACACATAATCACTTTTACTTAGCAAAAGGACCAGGCAACATTTCTAAGCTGTAGGTTTTTAGCCCTACATTAGTCAAAATAAAGTAGAACATGTTAAAAAAATATGAGCATTCTTCTCAATAAAGAATATGTGTGATTTCAAGCTTTCTTTGTTCGGTGCTTATAACTAATGTGAACATAAAAACATTAAGAATAGCCTTACTGGGTCAGACCAATGGTCCATCAAGCTCAGTAGCCCGTTCTCACGGTACCTGGCCAAAACCCAAGAAGTAGCAACATTCCATGCTACCAATACAGGGCAAGCAGTGGCTTCCCCCACGTCTTTCTCAATAAAAGACTATGGACTTTTCCTCCAGGAACTTGTCCAAACTTTTCTTAAAACCAGCTACGCTACCTGCTCTTACCACAACCTCTGGCAACGCGTTCCAGAGCTTAACTATTCTCTGAGCGAAAAAAAAATTTCCTCCTATTGGTTTTAAAAGTATTTCCCTGTAACTTTGAGTGTCCCCTAACCTTTGTAGTTTTTGACGGAGTTTAAAATCGATCCATCATAAAGCCTTTAAAAGGATCAGTTTGCTAAATCATGCTGTTGATAATAGGGCCAGTGTTAAACATACAGGGGCCCAAGGCAGAAACTGGGAAGGGATCCTTAAAGCCTGCCTGCAAGCTGTGACAGGGGCTCCAGGGTAATTGCCCTGTTTGCCACTCCCTAACACCAACCCTGATCGTTGGCATCCACTAACAACAGTGCTAATTACAATTGATTTGCCGCACTTCTAAATTAACAAACCAATATTTGCATACCATAGTTGGCATTTTTAAACACTATAGCTGCAGCTTTTAAATTATTCACATGTTTTTAGTGCTGCAATGTGGACAGTGAGTTGTGGTGAATATTTCCCAAACTGAATATATGACACTTCTATCAAACTGCGCTAGCAGTTTTTAGTGCAGAGAGCCGCGCTGAATGGCCCGCACTGCTCCCGACGCTCATAGGCACTCTATGAGCATCAGGAGCAGCGCGGGCCATTCAGCGCGGCTCTCTGCACTAAAAACTGCTAGCATAGTTTGATAGAAGGGTCCCTAAGGATTGCAGGACTATCCAATCTGCACATGCAATTTTATTGACTAACGAACCAATTAGCACTGATAATTGGACCTTACCAATGCTAATTGCATTTAATTTAGACTTATATGCACACTGGACCTCTTTCATGCATGCAGTAGTGATTTCCGCTTGGCAAATGTGACACAGCCCTTTTGATGCCTATTGGCTGCATCACATTTGCCGTGTCAGGACTTACTACCATGGCTTTGTAAAAGAAGCCCAAAGATAGGCACCGGGATCCATGCATAAAGTTTACGTGTGGATTCAAAGAGGGGGAACAGCCTTAACTGGGTTATTCTATAAGTGGCACCTAGCGGTTGATTGATAACTGCGTGGAGCGGCACCTGCAATGTAGGAGCGCTTAGGCACTGCCCATAGAATCTGACGCTAAAGATTCACACATTAATCATATACTAAACGGTGGATCAGGGGTGTCCCTAGAATTTACGCACGTTTTTATAGAATAAGGGAGATCTGCGCCTAATTTAGACTGAGGATTTACATCAGGCTTCAGTTGGTGTAAATCCTTGTAACTAAAGATATAAACAGGTTGGAGTCGGTCCAGAGGAAGGCTACTAAAATTATCGGTGGCTTATGTCATAAGGTATGTGAGAGAAGACATGACAATTTCAGACTTCAAGTCTAAACTCAAAACCTATCTATTCAAGGATGCTTTTAACATTTAACCGTCCTATTAAGGATGCTCTCTTTCTCTTTAAACTTGATTGATTCATGTGATATCTGCTCCCTTCTTATTGTCCGTTCCTCTTGTTCTTTCTCTTTAAATAATGTAGTTCTACCGCCTCCCTTCTGTATGTACCATTTTGTCTGTTAGTCTTGTTTTGTTAAGTCTTTGTATGATATTCCTTTGTTATATCCCTGTGTTGTTGTTTGTTTTTTTTTTTTTAATACTTGTATTTTTAATATGATATGTACACCGCCTTGAAGTCTGACTTGGCGGTATAATAAGATTTTAATAAACTTGAAACTTGATGTGGGGGACAGACTTAAGGATCTCAATATATATTCATTGGAGGAAAGATGGGAGAGGGGAGATTGATAGAGATGTTTAAATACCGATGTGGCATAAATTTGTACGCATGAGATGTATCTCTTTCAACTGAAAGGAAGCTTCGGAATGAGAGGGCATAGTTTGAAGTTAAAAGGTGATAGAATCGGGAATAATCTAAGGAAATGTTGTTGTTTTTTCTTCATAGAAAGGGTGTTAGATGCATGGAACAGTCTCCTGGTAGAGGTGGTAGAGACAAAGACAGTGTCTGAACTCAAGAAAGCCTGGGATAGACACGTGGGATCTCTTAGAGAGAGGAAGAGATAATTGTTACTGCGGATGGGCAGACTGGATGGGCCATTTGGCCTTTATCTGCCGTCATGTTTCTATTTTATGAAAAATGTCCATCTGCCCTTTATGCCACATTTTGGATGTTTTTCTTTTTTGAAAATTTGAGTCATAGTGCAATTAGAAAAAAAAAAAAAAAATCAAAGAAAAGCTACCAAAATGATAAACAGAATGGAACTCTGCACCGAGTCTAGTTCTAAAGCGCAGCTGTAAAATAGCTGCATTTTTCAGATTTCCTATTAATGGCCATGTATTCATTTCCCAACTAGCACGTGGGCCATTACCACGTGGTAAGGGCTGGATTCTGTTTAGGACGTTAAAAATTAGGCACCGCTAGGTGCCTTAATCAAGGATGCCTAGCAATGCCTAACTATGGAATCTGCACGCAATTTTTTTTTTTATGCTCAATTCTATTTTTATTGTTGAACAAAGATAAAATATAAACAAAACAGAATCCAACAATAAACAATTTTTGTTACAAAGAAGCCCCCATCCCAGCTCAGCCCATCCTGAATGAACCAATTCCCCTACAACTCCCCCCTCCAAAAAAAAAAGAGAAAAAAAAAAGATGGAAGAGAAGCAAGCAGAGCAGTATCAAAAGGGACCAAAATGTCACAATCATTGCCAGGGGGTCCATACTCTTGTAGCCCCTGGGCAAGAACAAAAAGTTCTCCCCTAAACATAAAAAAGAGAGAGAAGAAGAAAAGGAAAGAAAGAGGCAGCGTTCAACCCCAAGAAGCAATATAGGGCTCGTAAAACTCCTCACGATACAGTATTTAAAATTAAGCTATGACCTCGAGGTGACAAGGAAACAAGATAAGCCCCCCCCCCCATCAAACAAACAGAAAAGATTGACATATACAAGCACGGCCTATCGCCGCTCGGGCATCCCAAGAAGCCAAAGTATGCACTAATGATCTCTAGTGCCAAAAAGATGGGGGGTTCAGAGGTAGTCCAGGATTGCAATATACATTTGCGAGCATGGAGACAAACCTTACAACACCATTAGGGGGTCATCCTTAGGGTGGCCTGTAAAAGAGTCTGGGAGATCTAGGACCAAGTGCTCTACGGTGCCTGAAAGGGGACACCGAAGTATGCATTGTATGTAATATACTATAGCTGCCCAAAAAGAATAGTCCATCAATCCCAAAAGGAATGGGTAAAAGTATTGGGGTCCCTACCACATTTAAGACAAAGAGGAGAATCAATGCCTTCAATCTTTGTGCAACTGCACTTGTGTATAATAGGCCCTATAGATCACTCTAGCAAAACACTCATGGAGTATCGCTCCCTGTATCAACCGCACGTATGGCGCCCAAAATATTCAAAGAACCCAGGTCCTTATTGAGCTCTTGTCCCCACTTCCCTCATATTCATTGGATATCTTTCGGGCTTTCAAATTGTGAGAGGGCCCTGTGCAATGCTGACACCAAAGAATGAGAAGCCTCCACTTCTGTAAAGAAATCCCGAAGGCCCCTCCCCATAGGGAGGCCAATCCTCTCCTGTGAGAGAGTAAGGATATGAAGCTTAGCCTGACAGTAGGCAAAAGTGTCTCCCCAGCATCTTCCCAACTGATCCCCGAACTCTGTCAAGGCCCTTAATTGGCCCTCTGGAGTCAGCAAATGTTCCACCAGACTGATCCCTCGGTGCTCCCAGTCCCAAAAAAATAGGATTATTTTGACCCCGTGGAAAAGCCACATTCCCCCTTAAAACACAATTTTTTTATTTATTTTTTTTTTTAAATTGGTGTTGTAATTGACTGCACCAGTTTTCAGCCCAAAAAAATTAAATTAACAAATAAAAGTTCTGCATGGAACCCTTAGAATGCCTAGAGACACCTAAGATGAGGTGCCTAGCACCACCTAATGATGCCTATCTGAAAAGTATGCGTAGCTAGGGGGTGAAAAATAGGTGTGAAAAATGTAGGCGTTACTAGGCATGCAAGATAGGTGACGGTAAACTAGGCCAGGTAAAACCTGGCCTAATTTACTCGTGCCTACCTCTACGGCACTAAGTGACACCTAAGTCCACTTAGGCACTGCTAGGCATTATTCTATAAATGGCACCTAGCGGTTGATTGATATCTGTGTGGAACGGCACCTGCAATGTAGGAGCACTTAGGCACCGCCCATAGAATCTGGCTCATGCACTAATCATGTGCTAAATGGTTAGCACAGCGATGTAGCTGCGCTAAATGATTTTCCAAGGCAGGGCAAATAAATTCACCAGAATATTCCACAGGAAGACAGGGCAAACCAATACAAAGGACGAAAACTGTGGAATCGGTGATCTTGATGCAATCGTTTATTAAAAAGTCTTCACAACAAGGCGCAGGCATTGTGGCGTGGACCCGACACGGTCCGTGTTTCGATCAAAAATACCTTTTTCCGGGGTCCTCTCTGATGTAACCACAAGATTTAGCACGCTGATAAGCATTCAGAGTACTGTGTTTGCAAGAGCATTATGCTGCTGACGCAGGAAATGATTCTCCACCTCCAAATATGCTCTCTGTGCTAAAAAAAAATAAAACATATTTTTAATCACGTGGGTAGTGTACGCCAATTCTAAAACTACCACAGGATGACTGAACACCCCCCGCAGTAGTGGAATTCAAGCTGTGGTAAGTAAAAGGGCCTCTATGTTTCACTTTAGAACAGGGGTCTCAAAGTCCCTCCTTGAGGGCCGCAATCCAGTTGGGTTTTCAGGATTTCCCCAATGAATATGCATTGAAAGCAGTGCATGCAAATAGATCTCATGCATATTCATTGGGGAAATCCTGAAAACCTGACTGGATTCCGGCCCTCGAGGACTGGAGTTGCCCACCCCTGCATTAGGCTCTGCTAAGTGTCATGTGATAGGCACCTATCATCCAATTAATTTTTTTTTTTCAATTATTGATACTATTAAAGTGATTTTGCCAATTAAGTTAGGGCACCTAACTTTTGGCGCCCTTTAGAGTATCTGGGCCTTTATAGCTATTCTGCATGCTATTTTAGATTCTTTAGGATCTCTTTTATCAAGCTAGAGCAGGGGTCTCAAAGTCCCTCCTTGAGGGCCACAATCCAGTCAGGTTTTCAGGATTTCCCCAATGAATATGCATGAGATCTATGTGCATGCACTCTTTCAATGCATATTCATTGGGGGAATCCTGAAAACCCGACTGGATTGAGGCCCTCAAGGAGGGACTTTGAGATCCCTGCTTTAGAACAAGTTCTATATACAGTATTTGTATATGTCTACTAGCACTATAGAAATTTGTAGTAATAGTAATATGCATTTCTAGGATAATGGAGGTAATTCTCGCCGTACCTCTAAGTCCGACTACAACTGTATCTAATATGTGCCAGTTGTGTTTTGGCTTTCACTGATCAACAACTAAAAATTAAGTGCCAAATTAAATTTAAGAAAATTAGATTCATCAGTGCCCCAAATAAATTCCAGATGAAATCATTTTCCAATGTGCTCATGATTTAATAATACAAGACTGATGAAATGGATTTAAATGGCAATATTTATTGTCTGCATAATTTTCATTGTTGTTTTAGAAATTTGCAAGTGGAGGTAGAAAACTACTGTAATGTAATTACTCTTATTTATTTGTTAACAAAACAGTTTGATATAGCCATATTCTGTTTCTTATTTGAAGATGTTATTGTCATGACAACAGAGCTGTTTTAAATATAGCAACTCAGTGTTTAGGTTATTCTTTGCTACCAGAGAGAAAAGACATGCGGCAATTCATTATCTCTGAAATATCCCAAAATGATGGTTTATGTATCAAATAACATTGAAAATTCAGTACTTGGGAAAAAGATTCAAAATATGAACTGATTCACACAACTTCTTTCTCCATAGATACAGAATGGGGGGAAAAAAAGTCTTTGTGCTTGGCAGGTAAAAGATAGAGTAAATCCAAATCAGCACCTAGGTTTTTTGCTAATACTGTATTTTATTTTGAGGCGATTTGATAACCTTAGGTTTGGAATATGTTAGATTAGTGACATCAGCAATACTAAGGGGGGAATTCATCAATGTGTGCTACTGTTAAAATTGGTTATTTTACCACAAGTCATGCTACTTTTTAGTCATGCTATTTTATCCAATGAGACCTTGTGCTAAAATAACCCAACTTGTGTTAAAATAACCCATTTTAACAGCAATTCTCCCCTAAGGCCTGGATTCTATAAACAGCAACCCATTTTAACAGCAATTCTCCCCTAAGGCCTGGATTCTATAAACAGCATTCCAATTGTAGGCAGCGGTAGGCATCCTACTGCTGCCTAACCAGCCAATTGGGATGCACGCTATCTATTGGGGGGGGGGGGGTTCCGGCAGGAGGAATTAGGCACCCTCTTTCTGGTGATCTACAGGGAGGATAGGGAGTTTCTGGCAGAAGGGATTGGGTATCCTCCTACCGGTAATTTATAGGGAGGGTTTCCGGCAGGAGGGATTGGGTACTCTCCTGCCGCTTTTGTTCGGGGGGGGGGGAGAGTGTTCTGGGCAGGAGGGATTGGGCATCCTTCCTGCCGCATTCATTTGGGAGGGGGGTGGGGGACTGGCAGCCGCAGCCGTGGCTGCTAAACTTATTGCGGCAGGGAGCTTAGTGGCCGTGTCTACTTACAACCTGATTCTCTGGCGTCTGTAACATGGACGTTGGTTAGAGAATTGGGCTCACTTTCGGTGCCCTTAGGCCCGATTCTACATAGGACGCCCTTTGGCTTCTGAGACCGGGCATCCTATACAGAATCCGAGCCTAAATGTACAATATTTAGACCTTTGCAAATTCAGAATTCAAACAGATTTCAATACATTTTTATGGTTCTGCTCTTTGAATTTTCAATTGCACACATAAGGGTAATTTCAGTAAATAGCTCCCATTAATTAGTGCTGGACAAATTGGCTCTAAGCACGCTCAAAGGCTGAACACACTTTATAGTGTGATCACCCAGACTTCAACACCTCAACCTGTGAGCACAACCTCAAAATACTGGAGTTACCTAGTCTGCACTGGTCACAACTTTCTTAGGAGGGCATGGAAACAGCCATGCTTGAAGTAAAGAGTTTTGTTGTTTCCCTAGATGTGATAAGTTCATAACAGGATGAAACCAAAAAAGTATAGTTGAATGTACAAATATATAAGAACAGTATTTATGTGGATAGGATGTTTGAATAAGGAACTATTTCACCCTTACTAATGTAGGCAGATGTTGTAGGGTTGATGATATAGAGATGAAGGATATGGAAATGCTTCAGAATTACAGTAAAAATAATATTGCTTGGTTAGCATTACTGACAAATGGTTAAAGTTTCTAAATAGATGTTTGCTCCTGAATAGAGGAAGTACCTATGACCTAGAGCATATAAACAAGGTTAGCGTGCCTTAAATTGTTACAAGATGTGCAATGTACTAAAATAGAACACCCCCTAGCATGTGATAATTAGGGAAAATTACTAATGCTAGGGAAAATTACAAATGAAATAGGGTTAACAAGAAACCATGTGACTTGAAACTAACCAACAGAACATTGCTGGAGTATGCAGTTTATCATTGTCCCTAATGAAGTAATTGTAATTCAACTGAAAGATGTGCCAACCATTTATGTTTATTTCCTTTCGTGATGTCATAAACCTAATAAAATGGCTTGCCACTTGTAATTTGGGGAGATGCCAAGATCTCCCAAGGCCTTTAAACATTTAAACTACATTTTTGTGTCTGGTAATTATTTCTTTGGCCTTCTCCAGAGATGGAAGAAAGGGCTGAGGGGGTATGAAGCATGTTCATATAGTTATTCAGAGTAAACAATTCCTGTGCCCAACTTTGTGCACCAGCACTTACAGTCTGAAACCTGAATATTTCTTCTATTATATTCTTGGAAAGTATTGCTCTGACATCTGACTTTGATATCCTATCTTAATTTGGAGAATATTTTCTTTACTCTGTATATCCTGCAAAATGGTTGATGCACCCCCTCCTTTAGAGCAATTGATTTCAGGTGTCCCACATCGAATGTTATTTATAATGCAGAAGGATTTGCTGGAAGGACCAATTTTCGGCAAATGAGATATAAATTGCTATCAAAGGTTTCACTATACATAATGCCCCAGGTCTGGATGGTATCCTTATGGAATTTTACTGGATATTTAGCAAGGAGTTGATTCTTCCACTTTTCTTCCATTGCTGTCCAACTCACTTTTGGAGGCTAGAATTGTGGTAATTCAAAAGCTGGGGAGAGATGACAGCAGAGTTGAGAACTATCATCCATTCTCC
Source organism: Geotrypetes seraphini (assembly GCF_902459505.1). Lineage (NCBI taxonomy): Eukaryota > Metazoa > Chordata > Amphibia > Gymnophiona > Dermophiidae > Geotrypetes > Geotrypetes seraphini. The sequence goes on from NC_047095.1 coordinate 41,183,041, forward strand.
TTGATAAATTTATATACGTTTTGACTAATAGGTTGCTCATGGTAATCAGAGACCTTATTGGTCTGGAACAAATTGACAAATTGGGTTCCTCCATGGCCAGTTTTCAGCTAACACCAGATTGTTTTGTAATGCCATTCAGATAGCCTCTAACCCATCAAATTGTTGAAGTGTCATTATCTCTGGATGCTGAAAAAGGCATTTAATAGTGTCAAGTGGTGCTGGTTCACTGGACAACAAAGCTTTGGCTTCTTCAACACTTTCAGGTGTATCTTGCAGATTATTGGCTGCTGATCAAGGAAATCATGTTTAAAATTATGTATCACATACCGTTTTAATTAAAAAAAAGTACATTTTTACAATTTCTTGCTTTACTTTCAGGCTAATGCAATTAATTCTTAGTCTAATTCTTAATATAGACCTATTGCTCACGTTATAATTTGCTGGATATAGTGTGGCGTATATTCAGGGAAAGTCGCATAACGACCATGAAAATGATGCAGTGTGGGCATGCTTGAACATGCTTGTACATGATCTTGATGTATGCTGCCTATATAAAAGCAGTTCACATACAGGGATAATCTTCTTTACATGTCTTGTCAGTTCGGGTATATTTTAATGCTTCAAGGCGTAGTATTGTCTATGTAAGTAACTTAATAAGTAAGCCAGTTAATTATTAATTGCTATAGGATGATTTGTGACAACAGAAATGGCTTGTCGATGTTTTAACAGCTATGATACATTCTGCTACATTTGTGGTGAGTACACGCTTAAGCCTCAAAGATGCACCATGACTCAACTTGTTAAGAAAGCATATGAGCTGTACTTCTGTTGGAAGATTGGTGATTAAGATAAAACCATTTGTTGTGCAAGATGTGCCGTCGATCTTAGATATTGGCTCCAAGGTACCCGGAAGTCAATGCCATTTCCTATCTCAATGACGTGGCAAGAACAGAAGAATCACTTGACAGACTGTTGCATCTGTTTGACAAATGTATCTGGTTTCTCTGGTAAAAATAAGAAATCAATCTTCCTTCAGCCATGAGACCAGTGCCTCTTGATGACAGTCTTCCAGAACCAAAGCCTCCAGAGAAACTGATGAAGAATCTGCAATGCACCAGCCAAACACTGACAGTGGCATTGATCCTGATTTGGGGGAGAGTGGGGCGCAGTGGTTAAAGCTACAACCTCAGCACCCTGGGGATGTGGGTTGAAACCCACGCTGCTCCTTGCGACCCTGGACAAGTCACTTAATCCCCCCATTGCCCCAGGTACATTAGATAGATTGTGAGCCCACCCGGACAGACAGGGAAAAATGCTTGAGTCCCTGAATAAACTCATGTAAACCATTCCGAGCTCTCCTGGGGGAATGATATAGAAAATTAAATAAGTAAATGATTTTGAACCATATACTTCTTGTGTGCCTCATCTTATAACACAGCCAGAATTAAACCACCTGGTCAGGGTTTTAGGTTTGTGAAAAGCAAAAGCAGAATTATTGGATTCAAGACGGCAGGGATGGTGTTGCTCTCACCAGGTATGAAAATTTCTGTCTTTCAAAGCCGCCAAGACGATTTAACAGATTTCTTTGCACAGGTTGAAACCTCTGTATCTGCACTAACACTGAAGGGCTTTTCACAGCTTTGGGTTATACGCATGACCCACAGGAGAAGCGTCTTTTTATTGATTTATCAGTATTTAAGCCTCAATGACAATGTCTACCCATCAATAACTATTGGCTATGCTGAACACATGAAAGACTCACCAAGATATATAGCAAGCTCAATATATATCTTCAACTCCTCACCTCTAACGTATGACCCTTAGCTCCTCAGAAGTACCACCTGGGCTCAAAAGCTTTCACAGCCCTAGGCTTTATGTATTAACCTCCTCACTAGAGCTATCAATTTTTACTCACAAATTTTATTTTTAAATTTTTATTTAACAACCGCATATTTCAAGGGTACTTAGCTTTTCATTGTGGTCTTCTTTTGAGGGAAATAGGAGCCAACATGTTTCACCCACAGAAGGGTTTTTCAAGGTTTATCGTCACTATTTAAAAAAACAAAACTGTTTAGTTTATTTCTAAAACGTTTAATATACTACTATCTATCTAATAACTCGCTCCTCATGCTAGCAGTGTTAGAAGATATATAAGTTTTACTAAAAACATCTCTCTTACCTTAGCAAACTTTACAACGACATATATGACCACTGAATGTTGATTCAAAATGGCCGCGGCTTTTTCTCCTCCCCTTGTATATACCCACCGGGACCGGTCAGCTGACAGTTGCATCAGCATTCTCTACTGCAGCATTATGGGCCTGGGAGGCTGTAAAGGGACTAGGTTAAAACTACCATTACTTTGAAAAAAAGTTTTAGTGAACTGGTTTTTTAAGCACTCTCCATTTATAAAAAATAAAAATAAAAAATCAAAGGCTAACCTCCCCACTTCAACCCCTCAGATCAAAGTGGCCCATTCAAGCTCCAGATTTAATCCATTTGGTAAAACTGTATTTAGATAATAAATCCATCTCTTCTCTGCTCAGCGAAATTCAGTTTTTCTTCCCAGTTACCTCCCTCCCTCCCTACTTCATAGTGTTCTATTACTCTCCATTTTATTTGTTCTATCGCATGTTTTTTCTGGGTCCAATGTTGAACTAGCGGTGTCTGGAGATTACCCATAACTATCCGGGATTTATGCTCATTAAGCCATATCTGAATAAGGCGCTTTGTACGACCTACATATACCAGTGGGCAAGGGCAAGTAATCACATAGATTACATAGTTTGATTTACAATTTGTGCTATCCCTGGCCATAATCGCCTTTGATTTTTTTTTATAAATGGAGAGTGCTTAAAAAAACCAGTTCACTAGAATTCGGGGCCATATTCTGTATAGGGTGCCTACATTAGGTGCCACTCAATCACCCTAATTGAGGATGCCTAGTAAAGCGTAACTTCGGAATCTGCGTTCAACTTTTTAAAAAAAAATTGGCTTAATTGGTATGGTAATTGATTGCGCCAGTTTTCAGCCAATCAAAAAATAAGGTAAAATAAGCAATTAAGAGTTTTGTGCTGAACACTTAGGATGCCTAGCGACCCCTTGATGTCTAGCGACACCTACCTGAAAGTAGGCATGGCTAGGGGCAGAGAATAGGCATGGTTGACATGGGAATCTCTAGTCCCAATATACCAGTGCCTGCCTCTAGGACATCTAAGCACACCTTGGCATCGCTAGGTGAGATGCTATAAGTGGCACCTAGCAGTTCATTGACTGCTGCGCCAAGTGATGCCTTTAATGTAGGTGCGGATAGGCACCATTTACAGAATCTAACCCTTAATTTATTTTTATTAATTTATTTATTTTTATTCAGTTTTCTATACCGTTCTCCCAAGGGAGCTCAGAACAGTTTTACATGAATTTATTTAGGGACTCAAGCATTTTTCCTTGTCTGTCCTGGCGGGCTCACAATCTACCTAATGTACCTGGAGCAATTGGGGGATTAAGTGACTTACCCAGGGTCACAAGGAGCAGCATGGGTTTGAACCCACAACCCCAGGGTTCTGAGGCTGTAGCTTTAACCACTGCGCAACTCTAGAAATCAAAATGTAGTAAGCCATTGTGACATCATTGTTAGGCATTGGTGGAATGAGGCATTATGATGTCACAATATCAGCTCTGGTTATCAGAGACTGAAACTTTTCATACTACTTATTTATTGAATTTTCTATACTGTTCTCTCAGGGGAGCTCAGAACAGTTCACATGAATTTATTCAGGTACTCAAGCATTTTCCCCTATCTGTCCTGGTGGGCTCACAATCTGTCTAATGTACCTGGGGCAATGGGGGGGGGATTAAGTGACTTGCCCAGGGTCACAAGGAGCAGCGTGGGTTTGAACCCACAACCACAGGATGCTGAGGCTGTAGCTTTAACCACTGCGCCACACACTCCCCGTCTAAAGCTGCCTCCCTTATCCAATCATCCTATTTTTTACTTCCTAAAAGTTACTGGACCCCAGTGAAGCTAGCTAAATGTAATCCAGATATAGGGATCCCAATGCTGGCCTTGTAAGGTTCATATTGGCACCCAGTCTCTTGTTTTATATGAATGGATGTCTCTTAGAAACTCTTGAGACAGGGTTTGGCCATGCATTTCTGCAATTTTTAATATCCAGGAATCAAGCTCCAACAGGATTCTGATGTCAAAATTCCTAGGCCTACCATTGACGATGAGTCATTTATTGGATATACTTCCGAAGATTGCTGTCAGTTATTTTACTGCATTGGAAGGGTTCTTCCATTCTTACCCCCTGTTTTACTAAGGTGCGCTAACCGATTAGTACGCACTAATCGAATTAGCACGCGCCAAACGCTAATGTGTCCATAGGCTAACATGCACGTAGCATTTAGCGTGCACTAATTCAATTAGCGCGTGCTAATCGGTTAGCGCACCTTAGTAAAAGAGGGCCTTAGTGTACAGCAGTGGTGGCGTACAGTATGCTTATATAATAGATATAAGGAAGTCATTATGGAAAAAAGTTCTATGAAGATTAATTACTGGGTCAGTGGTGAAACGCGGGTAGGAAGTGCCTGGGGTGGTGGCACCCCTCCTCATCCTCTTCTCTCCCCTCCCCCCCGCTCCTTCCCCCCTCCCTTGCCGTGTGCACTCCCTCCCCTTTCCTCATACCTGTTTAGATTCCCCGGCATGAGCAGCATCTCTAACTTGCAGCCTGCGCCAACATCGGCTCTCCCTCTAACGTCACTTCCTCGTCACAGGGCCTGGAAGTAAAGTCGGAGGGGAGCGAGCAGCCGGTTGGAGCTGCCACTCATGCCGGCGAAGAGTTAGAGGTATGGTGGCAGGGAACTGAAGGTGCAGGGAAGTAGCGGGAGGAGGAGAGATGCTGGTGTCCCCATCAAGACGACGCCGGGGCGGTCCGCTCCCTCCGCTCCCTCCATTCCCCCCCCCACCGCACACTGTACTGGCCCACATTGGATAAGTATGTTTTTACATGTTTGATGTCTACATTATCTTTTTTCCTTTTTTTTTCCTTTTCATTGAATAATTTTGAAAAAAAGAAATGGGTTTGAGCACACTTGAATCCCACATCAGCATGCACGAAGCCTATTAACTAGTGAACATGGGTAGACATACCCCTTAGTTTCTTCTCTCCACTTTCATGAGAATTACCATATATGATATGGAATATTTAGCTCTTCCTCAATCACGTTAAATCAAGTCTGACACTTTGAAAGTCAAAAGTTTCTAATGCCAGTCTCGCGTCACTCTATATGCCAATTCCCCAAAGCCCTATCTTGCAAGTCTGAAAGGCATAAGAAATGTAGCTCTTTATTTGGCATTGTTGCTCAGAAGCAACATGTGTCTTCTATGGCTTTTACGGGAGATCTGCGTCTCCAAATGCCTGTTATTTGGCACTGTTGCTCTCGTTCAACATCAAGTTATGTAAAGCAGCTGTTTCACCATCTGCCAATTTAAGGGTTAAACAGATTTCCTGTGCCATAAGCACATTTAGCATCATCAACTGTAGTTTCTTTTATCCTTTTTGGGAGGTGAAGACCTTGCAGATGGTTTCTTTCTCTTGTGACTTGCCTCCATCCCCCATACAGATTAAACCAATGATAAGAGAAAAATATGTAATCTTTTTTTTTTTTTTTTTGGTTAGAGGCAATGAAGAATTTTCAGCTGTTCATACTGTGATCATATGTTTCTGCCAATGATCAATGCACTGCTTGGGTATTTAGCTACTTCTGGGATTTTTATATAATGATTTTTTGTGTGTGTGCCAGAATGCCGAATGGCAGTGTCAAGAGAGGGGTGGGAAGACAGAACCATATTCCATGTACAATGATGGCATTTTAAAACAATGGCATTTTAAAATTGTCAGCAGTTCGGTGTTCCATGGAGTCAGCCAAGGATGCCCGTGACAACCTTTGGCACACTGCAGATTTCTGTCAGCTTTAAACTGCTGTGCAAATAAGATATGATAATACACAGCGCTGTGTATTAAACAAACCATGAATGAAAAATTCCACTACTAAACTAGTGGAGATCCACAAAACATCACCATTAAATTAGTACCTTAGCCCATCTCCACTACTCGCCCCCATCCAGCTTGCCTCCACAATTTTCTCAACGTACCAATTTGAATTTTGGTGGGGAAAGTCAGCTGGTCATAAATTTGAATTTTGGTGAGAAAATCAGTTGCTCTCTTTTTCCCATAGAATGAAAGTCTCTGGTGAGTTCAAAGATATTCTCCCTGTGAAGATTCTCCCTGTGAAGCTGGGTTATGTTCTGTCAGGGTTTCCGCAGCTGGCATCATGCTTGTTGCAGGTTTCGGGGTCTCTCTATGGCTTGTCAGGTAGAGACTGAGGTTTCAGCCATCATGCTGTGGCTTTCTTCAGGGTATGCAGTGAGGCCTGTCTTTATATAGTACAGTAGGTCCTGAAACCCAATTGGATGGGACTTGAGGTCAATTAACAACTCAAAGTACCAACATTTTTTGTCATGGTGTGAATTCTTCTGAGTCACACTATTGGAAAAGAGTAAGCTTTATTCATGAAGAGGATGTGCTATTGGGTAATAGTACACACTCTTTTGGAAGTGTGCAAGTTTCAAGTTTATTTAGAAATTTACTATCCCACTCATTGAATAGATGTCTGGGTGGCTTACAACCTAATATAGGAGGCAACCAAGTTTTTAGGTGAGATTTAAAACTCTTAAAGGATAGATTACTGTGATGGGGTAGTAGAAGTTTCAAGTTTCAAGTTTTATTTAAATTTGATGAATCGCTTATTACATACTAAGCGAGTGACAGTAAAATGTAAAATAGATCTAGAGTTCAATGTACAGCATTAAAAGGGGTTAAAAACAGACTGACAAAACAGACAGACTCGGATACATAGGGGAAAAGAAGAAAGAAAGGGAGACAGTTACAAAATTAATATTTTTCATAATTAAAAAGAAAGGAAAAAGCCAAAAAAGGAAAGAACATAAGGAGCGGGATTAAGATTATTAAAAATGGATTATTTAAAGATTAAATGCATCTCTAAAAAGAAAAGTTTTTAAAGTTTAAAAGACTATTCCAGATAGACAGTGACCGAAAATAGAAAGCAGAACACCTGGTTGAGTCTAGTTGAGCATTTCTAGAGCTTGGCAGAATTAGATATGATTGTTAAAGGACCGAAGGATTTGACTAGGGCAATGGGGAATTGTTAAGTTGGCAAGATTGCCAAGCGACGTGAATCTGAATGCCTTAAATATAAGAACTGTAATTTTATAGATCGTTCTCTGCTCTACAGGTAACCGGTGGTGCTTTTTCATTAAGTATGTAACATGATCATAACACCGGACATAATAAAGGAGATGGATAGCTGTGTTTTGGTGACTGAAGTTTCTTTAGGGGTACTTTTATTAAGGTGTGCTAACTGATTTAGCATGCGCTAACCGAATTAGCGCGCGCTTTAGCATTTAGCGTGCACTAATCTTTAGCATGCGCTATATCAATTAGCGTGCACTAAATCAAATCGGTTAGCGTGCAATAGGGCTCCATTTACTAAGCTGCAATAGTGATTTTAGCGCGCACTGAGCGTGCACTGAATTGCCGCATTGAGCTGGCATTAGTTGTAGCCACGTAGTGCGGGTTTAGCACGTGCTATAATCCTTTGTGCGCTAAAAACGCTATCGCAGCATAGTAAGGAGCCCTTCGTAAAAGGATCCCTTAATGAAGTAATGGCTAGACCAGCATAAATGATGTTACAGTATTTTTTTTTTTTTTGCATCATCGCTTATGTGTGTATTGACTTGCTTTTGGTTGTTCTTCGATTTTTTTGGTTTCATAAGTTTTTGTTTTCTTGTTTTTGCTTTTTAGTCTTTTTAGTTCTCTTTTTCTTTTTTTGTTATCATTTAGTGGTTTCCTGCAGTTTGCAGTATTATTTATTTAATATCCATTTTGTTTAGTAAGTCTTTTGTAGTCTCGTCAGTGTCTTTTTTTGTTTATAGACAGGATTGGTTGGTGCTAACTTGGGGCTCAAAGGAGGGTTCAAAGGAGAGCAACACGTCTGATAATAGGTATGGAAAACCTGTCATATTCTGAGAGATTGGAGAAACTGGGTCTCTTTTCCCTGGAGAAGAGGAGACTTAGGGGGGATATGATAGAGACTTACAAGATCATGAAGGGCATAGAGAGAGTAGAGAGGGACAGATTCTTCGAACTTTCGAAAAATAAGAGAACAAGAGGGCATTCGGAAAAGTTGAAAGGGGACAGATTCAAAACAAATTCTAGGAAGTTCTTCTTTACCCAACGTGTGGTGGACACCTGGAATGCACTTCCAGAGGACGTTATAAGGCAGAGTACGGTACTGGGGTTCAAGAAAGGATTGGACAAATTCCTACTGGAAATGGGGATAGAGGGGTATAGATAGAAGATTACTGCACAGGTCCTGGACCTGTTGGGCCGCCGCGTGAGCGGACTGCTGGGCACGATGGACCTCGGGTCTGACCCAGCAGAGGCATTTCTTATGTTCTTATGTTCTTATGGCTCCTTTTACTAAGGTACGCTAGCGTTTGTAGCGCACGCAGCAGATTAACACGTGCTAACTCTGCACTACGCAGCTAGAACCAACGCCAGCTCAATGCTGGCATGAGCGTCTAGTGCCCGGGGCATTGTAGCGCACACTATTCCGCACGTTAAAGCCCTAACGCAGCTTAGTAAAAGGAGCCCTTTGTGGTTTTATCATATAGTTTTGTGTTAACAAAGGATTTGTTCACCTGTGTTTTTACAACACTGCAGGTCAGTTTTTAACCTCTTATTTACCTTGTTGCACTCACTTTCACAGTCTCACTCTTTCGGTCCCTTGGTATCTTGCGATTGTTTTACCAATGTTATTTTTGTCTTTATTTGTATTATTTTGCATTTTATAACTTGTTTTTATTATGTTTTTGTACTAGTGATCCCTGATTCAGGCATTTTGTCTCGCCGAAATACAGTACTGTGTCGGGTCCACAGTAAATGTTTGTTCTTTCATTTGGAATAAACAAGTTGTTATAATTTTTAATTTTGTGGAGTGTTCATTGTCCGTTCCCACTGTTTTTTTGTGTGTGTGTTTTTTGTGTCTGATTTTGAACCCGTGGGTTCTTGTCCTGTTGGACTCTTTGTTGTTGGTTACAGTATTTGAGTCATGAAATGAAGAATGATAGAATGAGAGCATGGAAGTTGTCATAATCGAAGAGGTGGCAACTGGTAGGCAGTTGTCAGAAAACAGAGAAATTGAGTTTAGTTAGGTTTTAAAATCTGTGGAAGAAAAGAAAGTGAGGAATTAAGAAGAATTACACCTAATTAGTGAAAACTTACAATTGGAGTAATCAAGGTGTTGAAAACTTGAACTGGGAGGGTTGGCTGAGGAAGGATCCTGTAAACGCATCATCATTCAGAATTCTGGTACAATCCTTAATACTAAGCCATCTCGATTACTGTAATATCGCCCATCTGGCAATCTCCCAGAAGAACATGCAGAGACTACAACTGGTGCAGAATGCGGCCATCAGGTTGATATTCGGGTTGAAGAAGTCCGATCACATAACCCCTTCCTACTGACTCCTGCACTGGCTGCCGATGTTCAAGCTGGGATGTTTTTGCTTTAAGGTACTATCCGGTTTAGCCCCTAAATATATAATTGACTTCTTCTCCTTCTCAACCAATAGACATAAGAGAAGTGTACACCAGAAGTTCGTCTCCCCACTGATTAAAGGATGTAAATTTAAAAAACACCATCAACACCTCCTCTCTTACCAAGCAGCATTATGGGACAAAGTCCTGGAAAAACTAATTATGCACGCAAATAACTATGGTGAATTTAGGAAACATACCTGTTCCTGAAGTACCTAGGTTGCTGATCTGCACAATCGCTCCCATCAATCTCTCCCATCACTATCTCCCATCTCAATCTCTCCCATAACAACTGATCTGTTAAACTGGTAGCCACTAATCTCCAACTATGTAAGTTCCACTCAATTTGTAGCAGCTTTCTAATCATTGTAAACCACATAGAACTTCATGGTACTGCAATATATAAACTGTTATTATTATTATTAAACCGGTAGATAACTGCTTTGTCTTTATTTAGTACTAGTTCATGAGTTTTCAGCCAGTGCTCCATATGATCCAAACAAGTTTTGAGGGGTTATAAACAAATTAAATATATCTGTCATGAATACATATTTTATAAGCAGTTTTGCCAGTGGAGTCAATCCATTGAACAGATAGGCAGCTCATTCGATGATTATTCATTTGTAAGTCAACTATGAAAAGGTTAAATTGCTAAGAAAACCATCCAATTCCAATGGTGGAAAGTTTTCTGAGATAATAATTAGACATTCTCTGATTTTTGTAGTAGTAATATGACCTTAAGCCACCAGTATTTCCTTTCATTCCTCTCCGTGTAATGAAGTATTGTTGGATATATCTTACCATTGGCTAAGGAATTTGACATCAAATTGGCTTACTTAAATCGTTTATTATTACTAACTAGTGTTTAACCCGTTACATTAACGGGTGCTAGTAAAGCCTCCTTCCCTCACATGTCCCCAAATTTTCAGCCCCAGCTCCAAATCCAGAGCATTTAAAGGCCCGCAGCTTCCCCCCCCTCCTCACAGCGAGGCAAGAAGCAAAGGGGGCCGCGCACCATACCTGCGTTCAGCAGGCTGACGAAGGCTTCCAGCCACGGGGCGCTTTCTTGGGTTCAGCGACCTGCCTTCGGGCCTGTGCCAAGAGCCATGGCCAGCTCGTGCCCGGGCTCTAAGGCGCAACGTCACCCCCCCCCCGGGTCCGCTGCGGGAAGATTAGAGACGCTCTTCCGGCAACGCCTGGCAGGAAAGACTGAGAGCCGCCTCCGCCGCCGCCGAATACAGCCACGGAGGGCAATCGGGGCGGCCAGGACGCATGCAGGGAGAGAGCTTGCCTGCGCTTCTCCAGCGGTTGGTGAGTGAGGGTAGGAGGAGGAGAGTGGCCAGAGTATTCCCTGCTGCCGCGCTCCTGCTGCCACGGATCAGAAAACACAGCGGCAGGGAACATGAAACCCTAAGTGCGCATGCGCGCTTAGGGTTTTATTATATAGGATACCACTGCTACTACTTATCATTTCTACAGCGCTGCTAGACGTACGCAGCGCTGCACATTAAACATGTATGAGACCGTCCTTGCTCAATAGAGCTTACAATCTAATTAAAACAGACAAAGAGGACAAATAGAGGTTAGGGAATTTCTCACAGAGGGAATGATAAAACAGACATTGGTACTTTACAAGCGAGTGGGAGTTATTAATTAACTTATTTTTGATATATTGTCAAACCAACAACTAGCCTCCTCTTTTACTAAGGTGCGCCAACCGATTAGCGCACACTAAACGCTAACGCATCCATAGACTAACATGCACGCGCTAGCATTTAGCATTTGCAAATCGGTTAGCGCACCTTAGTAAAAGAGGGCCTAAGGGCTCCTTTTACTAAGGTGCACTAGCGTTTTTTGCGCACACAGCAGATTAGCGCAAACTAAGCCCGCGCTATACAGCTAGAACTAACGCCAGCTCAACGCTGGCGTTAGTGTTTAGTGCGTGTGGAATTGTAGCGCGCGCTATTCCGCGCATTAATGCCCTAATGCAGCTTAGTAAAAGGAGCCCTACGTTTCTCAGAAAGGCTTGTGCTACCTTAATTGAGTTTCACATGGTATTGGGCCCCATTTATATTACAATATTTCACCAATTAAATAGATTTTTCTCAAGGGGATCAATATACAGCAGATTAACCATTATGCATTTGAATGATCTCTAATTGATGAAATAATTTTGTATGCTGTTGACTGGCTGATCCAAAGCAATTATAGTGACGTCTCTTTGTATTTCCCAAATAGTTTAATTAATGATCCTTTCATTAAAAAAAAAAGAAGAAGAAAAAAACTATGGAGAAGTTGAATTAATATAGAGGTAGAACTGCTCTTATATTGGAAACATATCTATATCCAGAAAAGCTGATCACAGTCTCAACTTGTTTATTTGGTAATGATTAAGTTCTGAATGTCTTATAACATTATTCCTTTGTGTTTCTGAAGTATTGCTGAGCGCAATTACTTTGAGCTGTGGGAGCAGACACCATGTTGGTTTGTTTCAATTGAACTGTCATTAAGCTCCTTTTATCTAAGCTTCCAATGCCTCGGGATCTTCAAAGTTCACCATTATGTTGTTTATAGCAACTCTTGTTGCAGACAAAAAGATGTCACAATCACAAAGCTAAGTTTTTTAGTTGTTTACTTATACTCCCCTCTTTTACTGAGGTGCGCTAACCGATTTACACGCGCTAAACGCTAACACGTCCGTAGACTAGCATGCACGCATTAGCGTTTAGCGTGCACTAAATCAATTAGCGCGCGCTAATCGGTTAGCGCACCTTAGTAAAAGAGGGCTATAGTGTCAATAGCTTTTTATGCATTTGTGGAATCGTACATAACAATACTCATACGGTATAAAAGAATAAAGCTATTATTATTATTATTATAAGGTTAGGAGCAGATATATTAGGCCAGGGTTTTCTTGGTGCCTAAGGGGGTCCTTTTATCAAGCTGCGGTAGGGGTTTAACGTGCGTAATATTGCACGTTAAACTGCCTGCCGCGCTAGCCGCTAACACCTGCACTGAGCAGGCATTAGTTTTTTAGCCGGCCGTGGGGGTTAGCGCGTGATGAAATGTCCAACGCGCTAACCCGCTAGCGCAGCTTGGTAAAAGGACCCCTAAGTCTATCCACACTTATATTCTACTCTTAACCATGCCTACTTTTCCTGAAGGTGCCTTGATGTAGACACCTACCGCGAGGTAGTAGGTGCCTACTGGCTAATTAATTTTTGATTTTTTTTTGTTTGTTTTTAATGGCATTTTCCATTAACAGTGCCAATTAACCAATTAAAAAAAAAATAACTCCCTCCTTTTACAAAACCATAGCGCGGTTTTAGTGCCGGCCGTGGCGGCAACAGCTCTGAAGCTCATTGTAATTCTATGAGCATCGGAGCTATTACCGCCACTGCTGGCGCTAAAAACCACACTATGGTTTTGTAAAGGGGGGGGAGGAGTAAGTTAGCTGCCCTGATCTAGGCGCCTACTAGTAGGCAGCTTTTATAGAATTAGGGCCTTTATGCTCTGTTGGCATATCTTTTTATCTGTGGGAGTTCATTCATCATCATTTGCAGTATAAGATCAGAGACTCGCTGGCCTACATTTTTTTGCTGTGATGGATGATCCTGTTTGGATCATTTAATTCCCTGCTGCTGCTGGTGTCTAAAGTCCAGTTTGGTTGATTTTGATAAAAGCATCCTAATAAAAGATTTCTGATAGGCTGAGGATAATATTGGGTAGAATGTTTTAATTCGTTTTATGCTTCTGCTTGTAGGCGCTATCGCTTCAGATAGCCCACTTGGCCCATGCTCAACAGTGATCCCCCAAAACTGCTTTATGCTTGGTTACTTCTGTCTTTCTAAGACATCATTTAACACTGATGCTGACTTTGACTTTTCTCTCAAGTTACCACCCACTCGATCCAAAATAAGAGGTGGCCTCTGACGTTCATCTTTTTAAATTCACATAATAATGGCTTCTACTTCTTTGTGTGCACCTTCATGTGCCTGAATGGGTCTTTGGCTCTTTTCTCCCTCCTCCCCCTCTCCCAGGGGGTAACCTGAATGGAATAGTAGTTACTAGGAATGGATAGCCAGAAATGTTTTCATTTTGGGATTTTTTTCCAGTATCACTGCCATAAATTTTCACTTGCTTATCATCCCGTTGTTGAAGATAGTAAGCACATGTCACCAAGGCATTTTCTCTGTCATAGCCCCTCAACTGTGGAATGCTTTACCAGCACATTTAAGAAAGGAAAAAAATCTTAAGCCGCTTTAAAAGAATCTTAAAATGTTTTTTATTTAAAGATGCTTACAAGCTTTAAGATGCTAACAAGCTATTCCACTTCTCTATACTCTTTTCCCTACCCTATTGTTTTTTCCTTGAATGTGTTCTTATTCTTCAAAAAGTGCATTTCTACCCCATACCTCCTTTCGTGCTAGTTTGTCAGTATGTATGTAATTCGTAATACTGTTATTGCATTTTAATTTGTACCAATTTTGCCCAATTTTATTTAAATTGTACCTCGCTTAGTAAGTAAAATAAGCGATTGAATCAAATTTTAATAAAAACATGAAACTTGAACTTGAAACTGTAGCTGTTGCTTTATTATGGGGGAGGGGCATTTTGTCAGCACACATGCAAAATTATTGAATGTGGGCTCTTTTGAAAGACTGTGCTCACTGTTTGCTAAAATGACCCACTCTTTTGAAAAGTGTATACACTCTTTTCCTGGATAGTACATGCATGTACAGTGGTTCATGCAAATGCATCGGTTAGTGTATAGAGTATTTAGCTGCAATAGTAAACCTAGTCTTACAGAGTGTGACCAGTCAGAATCTGTGCTTGACATGTTCCCATTTAAAAACCATAAGAAAGGTAGAACTAAGTCCCGAAATGTTATTCCCAATCCCAGAAAAGTACAACAGCCTAGGTTCCCCAAGTACACTGAGGAGAACCTTGCAGAAAATGAGTTCTTCTCTGATAGCTCAGAGGTAGAGGAAATGGAGACTCAACCTAGCACTGGAACCTATCAACATAAGGTTCAGGCAAAATGCCTCTGTTAGAAAGCCTTGTACTTTCTCGAACATCCACAGGGGGAGCCCAGGAGAGCTGCAGAGCAGGCACACAGAGAGTAGGGCATGGCTCTCATACTGAAAAGCTAGCAGTGTTTGTTCCAGGGCAAGCTAATAATCTAGAACAGTGTTCTTCAACCTTTTTACACCTGTGGACCGGCGGAAATAAAATAATTATTTCGTGGACCGGCAAACTACTAAGACTTAAATTTTTTTTAAAAACCATCGCCGCCCCATCCCCGCGAGCTCGGTCCCACAAACCATCTGATCCCATCTGCACAAGCCTCAAATAGTTATGATTTTATATTGAACATATTTTATTAAAGTATAAAAAGAAACAATATTCTATACAATTGTCATTTTATAAATACAAATAATACAGGGCAAAGATCAACAAAAACCCTGTCTCCCCTCCCCTTCACATATATCCCCTCTACTATCAAGAAAACTGAATAAGCTAAATTATTACAGAATGCTACACAAATATCATGTAATAGAATACCACAGTCACACATGACAGGAATGGTGTTAGGGAGTAGAACTAGGGCAACTGCCCCCTGGTCAGAGAGAGCCCTAAGCCAGCTGGAAGCTAAAGAAGTAGTGCCTGGGCTTTGCACTCCCCAGTTATGTCTAGCAAGATACATACTTCAAATCTGATATATTTGAATCACAAGATAGAAATAAAATTAATTTTTCTACCTTTTGTCATCTCTGGTTTCTGCTTTCATTGCCTTTTCACTCTCTTCCATCCAGCGTCTGCCCTAAGAACATAAGAATTGCCACTGCTGGGTCAGACCAGTGGTCCATCATGCCCAGCAGTCTGCTCACGCGGCGGCCCTCTGGTCTAAGACCAGCACCCTAACTGAGACTAGCCCTACCAGCACACGTTCTTGTTCAGTAGGAACTTATCTAACTTTGTCTTGAATCCTTGGAAGGTGTTTTCCCCTATAACAGCCTCTGGAAGAGCGTTCCAGCTTTCTACCACTCTCTGGGTGAAGAAGAACTTCCTTACGTTTGTACAGAATCTACCCCCTTTCAACTTTAGAGAGTGCCCTCTCGTTCTCCCTACCTTGGAGAGGGTGAATAGTGTTTTTATCTACTAAGTCTATTCCCTTCAATATCTTGAATGTTTCGATCATGTCCCGTCTTAATCTCCTCTGTTCGAGGGAGAAGAGGCCCAGTTTCTCTAATCTTTCGCTGTACGGCAGCTCCTCCAACCCCTTAACCATCTTAGTCGCTCTTCTCTGGACCCTTTCGAGTAGTACCGTGTCCTTCTTCATGTACGGTGATCAGTGCTGGACTCCAGATGAGGGCGTACCATGGCCCGATACAGCGGCATGATAACCTTCTCTGTCTCTTCAGTCCAGCATCTGCCCCTTCCATCTCTCCTCCTGCCCCCCCCCCCCCAATTTGGTCTGGCATCCATCATCTTCCTTCTGTTCCCCTCATGGTCTGGCATCTCTGTCCTTCCCTCCCCCCTGTGGTTTTTAGCATCTCTCTTCTCATTTCCTCCACTCAGATCTGATATTGTTCTCTGCTCTCTCTTCCCTTTTCTTCTCTGGTCTTCCTTCTCTATTTTCTGCCTCCATCTAAATTAAATTCTTTCTTACTATTTAGTCCTGTTTCCCTCTTTTCACTGTGTCTACCCACAGCTTGTCACCCCTTTCCCTCACCCCTCCATTATCTTACTATTTTCTTCCCCCTTTATTTATCTCCTTCCATCCAGTATGTGTTCTTTCCCCACTTCCATTCAGCATCTGCTCTCCCCTCTCAACTGACATCCATCTGCCTTCTGCTCTCTCTCCCTTCTTCTCACTTCCATCATCTGTCCCCTTCTCTCTCTCATCTCCTCCATTCCATCATCTGCTCCTTCTCTCTCCCCCCCTCCAACTTCCATTATCTGCCTCCTTCCCCTCACCTTTGCGGGTCACTTTCTTTCCCCTGAGGTGGCTCATGTCAGAGGGGAAGCTTTGGCCGAGCAGAACCGCTTGCAAGGAACAGTTGAACTTACTTGATTGATGTCGATGCTGGGGCCCGTTGCCGTTTGAAGAAGAAAAAAAAAAAAGGTGGAAAAAAGGGACCTGCAAAGGCGAGAGGAAGGGAAACCTTCAGGACAGCTGCTCTTTGCCCTCCTTCAGTGGCCCAAGAATCCAGACCAGCAGCGGCAGCTCTGTATATTTTTAACTTCGGCACAGAGCTGCCCCTAATCAATAGTTTAGCGCGGTTTCATGAGGCAGCTTCGGGGCCTTTGCTAGGCCGGCCCACATCGCATCATCGAAGCGGGCCGGCCTAGCAAAGGCCCCGAAGCTGCCTCATGAAACCGCGCTAAACTATTGATTAGGGGCAGCTCTGTGCCGAAGTTAAAAATATACAGAGCTGCCGCTGCTGGTCTGGAGGTGCGGAGACAAGGCAGGAGGCAAACGCGCTGGAAGGCAGGAGTCCTGGCGAAGGCAGGAGTCCCGGCACCGCGACTGCAACAGGAAGTTGCAAGTCAGCTGACGCCGGCCTTTCGTTGCGGCGGGGACCGAATCCTTCGCGGACAGGCAAGATATTTTTGCGGACCGGCACCGGTCCGCGGACCGGCGGTTGAAGAACTGTGATCTAGAACTCATGGAGGTAGATAAAATAGTTCCAAGCACAGAAGCTGAAGCCTTACCTCAGGAGGAATAGAATTCTGTGAGGAGATATTTACACCAGCAGAAGCTATGGAGGTTGGAATAGTTTGCAAAGCTTTCTGACATTAAAACTATGCTTGTTTTTTTTTCTGCTGGAAGTTTTATAGGCAAGCCACTGTTATGAACAGGTTTTTTTTTTAATTGCTGTTTTGGAGTTCCTGAGTGACCAGTGCATTTTAGCCAGGAACTGTGATATAGAGTTATTTTTTTTGTTTGCTTGGCTGAATGAACCCTAGCACTGCTGTAGCCTCATGCCGGGCGGGGGCAGGGCACTCTCATATGCTTACTGTGTTTGATGCACTAACAGTTTTGGTTTTGGGCTGACAATGCTTTGCCTTAAAGAATTATATATATTTCTTGAATGAAGAAATTCAATGGAACTGAGAATTGGTGGGGAGAAGTTTGTCAAGACCTTGGGTGGGATTATATGAAAGCTTTGTTAGCAGTGAAGACAAACTTGACAATTCTGCCTCAGCTCAGGACAAGAGCTGAAGACTTCCTGGACATATTCTTTTGTATTTGTATTTTGGAAAGCTATGCAGTAAATAAATGGTAATGTGCTAAGGTAGCTGGACTTGTGCTCCATTCTGAGTAGGCCTGATTTGAGGGCCAGAGTAAGGCCTAGGCCCAGGTGAGGCCTTGTTTCTGTAGGCTTCTTCACCCAGAGAGTGGTAGAGAACTGGAATGCTCTTCCGGAGTCTGTTATAAGGGAAAACACCCTCCAGGGATTCAAGACAAGGTTAGACAAGTTCCTGCTGAATCAGAACGAACGCAGGTAGGGCTGGTCTCTGTTAGGTCTGCTGTGTGAGCGGACTGCTAGGCGTGATGGACCACTGGTCTGACCCAGCAGCGGCAATTCTTATGTTCTTATGACTGTGCTGGATTGCTAATGCACAGTGACTTGAAAATCCTGAACTGCTGACCCAGGATTTTTGCTATAAGTTTTTGTATTTTTTCCTTTTTTTGCCATTCGCCATTCTGTTATGAGCTGTAATGCAATAATCCATCCTGAATAAGAATACTGCAAGGATCGAAAATACAGCATTGAATGTGTGACTGGTTTCCTGATTCTTTTTGTTTCTGTTTCTTGAAACTTGGCCTGTAGGGCTGGTCTCCCTATTGAGCAGCACGCTCGGAGCAGTTATCCTGTGATCCACTAGGGGCGCTAACGTGGGTCCGGTGGCCACAAGGTTTATGTATATATGTAGGACGATTGTTTTGGTATAAACATGTGTATATAAGTAAGATGGTCAATGTGCCAGTAGCGTAAGTAGGATGATGGATTATGGCATAGTCATGCCGGTATTAACTGTATTGCAACACCACCACAAAGCTTTGTGTATTTCAGTACAGATCCCATGTATTAATACCTCACAGAAGCTCATGTATTGTAGTGCCTTTGCAGAGGCTCATGTAGACTGCTCTGAACTGACTCCCCAGTTTTAGTAGCAGTATAGAAGCTCTCAATAAACACGTGCTATAGTTCAAATGTTTGCACTATCAAGAAAAGAGTGCATGATCTTAGCAAATGAAATGTCATTTTTTTTTTTCTGCTTGTTTTTCTTCATTAACAAAGTGCAATAATATGGGCTATGATGTTGACATTTTGATCATGTTATTCCTCTGATCAAATCCACTCACTGGTTAGCAATTTCATACCGCGTTATCTATAAAATAGCACTTCTCTCCTTTAAATCTCTAGTTACTAAAGAACCGACATTTATTCATGATCTTCTTATCCCGCATGATCCGACATGAATCTTAAGATCTTCCTCGCAAAACCTTCTCCATATACCTTCATTGAAAATTAGTGGCTCACGTCAGGCCACTTCTTTTGCAGTTACAGCCCCCACAATATGGAACTCTTTACCATTGTATATCAGGACGGAAAAAAACTTATCAAAATTTAAGGGATTATTTATAAACTTACGTTTTCCAAGAGGCGTATAACATCTAAAAAAAAAAAAAAAAAAATCACATAAAGCCGATCAATATTTATGATTGCTACCCCTTCCTACTGTGCTCTCCCATTTTTGTACACGTGGAGGGGCATAATAAAAAAAAACGACTAAGTCCCCTTTTGGCCTAAGTCCTTAAACGTTCAAAGCAGAAGCAGGGAAAGTGTCCATAACCAAAACAAACGTCCTTGTTTTGATTATGGCCTACCTCTACTAAAAACGCCCAGATCACCACTACGTCTACAAGTACACCCCCAGGACGTCTACACTTTTTGGCCATAATGAACCAAAAAAACGCCTAAGCCCCAAATGTCCAACAGAAGGGCTTTTAGGCAAAGGAGGAGCCAGTCCTTCGCCTAAAAGCTGGATTCTGTAACCGGTGTCTGTCAAAAACAACACCGGTTACAGATCCCCCCCCCCCCCCCCACAACGATCCAGGCAGGAGGGTGCCCAAGCCCTCCTGCCATGTCAAACCGCGACCCCCCCCCCCCCCCCCCCCCCGACAACATCGGGGCAAGAGGGAGCCCAAGCCCTCTTGCCCCGCCGATTAACATCGGGCCAGGAGAGAGCCCAAGCTCTCCTGGCCCCAGCGACCACCCCCCTGTGACTGGATCGGGCCAGGAGGGAGCCCAAGCTCTCCTGGCCCCAGCGACCACCCAACCCGGCCCGTGTGCCTAAGGCCCCGTCCACAGGAGGGGCCTAAGGCTCCCGGGCCTATTCTGATTGGCCCAGGCACCTTAGGCCCCACTTGTGGGCAAGGCTTTGGGACGGCTGGGCCAATCCGGGCCCATTCTGGCGTCAGCTGCCTGCCGGACAGGCGGGTTTGGCACCTGTCCGTCCGGCCAACTTTAAAAGGTAAGGGGAAGGGGGTGGGTAGGTTGCCGGGCCGCTGAACTGATTGCGCCAGCGGCCATCAGCTCAGCAGCCCCTTTTTCGGCACTTAGACCTGGTTTGACTTCGTCTAAGTCAAAAAGGTCTAAGTGCCGACTAGGCAACCTGTTAATGTTTTGGTTATAGCTGTTGTATGCCTAGGTGTAGGTCGGCCTACCTCCCGCCCACTGCCCGCCCTTTCCCCTCTTCTAAACACACCTCTTTTCTCTCTGTGCATTTAGTGGCAGGGGAAAGGCCTAAGCTGTTTTTAGATACGTCTAAAAACCAGCTTTGGTTATGGGTACTTGGACGATCAGGCTTTTTGATCGTCCAAGTAGCCATTTAGGACACTTTTTAGACGTTTTTTAAAATTATTATTACCCCCTTTACTTTTAAGTTGTAGTTCTTCCAACTTTCCTAACTGTATCTGTCAATCATGTCTTGTTAAGTGATTATTTGTTAAATTTGTCTCCCTTTATTATTATTATTATTAATTGTATAACGCTTAGAAATTCTGATTTTCACTCAATCAAATTTTTAATAAACTTGAAATTTTTCCATGTAGTTCCAAATAAGAGCCCATGCCATGTAGCTATAGCTCTAGCCACTTTACTGGACTTACTGGATGGGCCATACTGGTCTTTTTCTTTTGTCAATTATTATGTTACTATGTAAAATAAGTCAAAAGTTAGCCTTTGCCCTCTAATCAACAACACATCACATATAAGACTGATAGAAGGTTGGATTTAAGATTTACTCCTAGGTTGAGTAGATACTTCCCTAGACATCAATTGCAATCGAATCATGTGTTCCTAATGTTATTGAAATGAAAGGGTAGAGGTTTAGATTGAGAGTTATTTTTCCATGGTGCCAATATGGTAGTACATTTTGCCTAAGGAATTATAGCAGGAGACTGATGTTAAGATTTCTTTTTTTAAATTTTGAAAACCTGGTTATTTATGGATGGTATTCTACAAACAGTGCTAAAAAAAATGCAAAGAAAAGGTTATGCATTTGGACTGCAAAACCCCGAGGGAACAGTACAGTTTAGGGAGTGAAGAACTTTTGTGCACAAAAGAGGAGTGAGACTTGGATGTGATAGTAAGTGATGATCTTAAGGTGGCCAAACAGGTTGAAAAGGTGACAGCAAAAGTTAGAAGGGTGCATAGGGAGAGGAATGGTCAGTAGGAAAAAGAAAGTATTGAAGCCCCAGTATAAGACTCTGGTGAGACCTCATTTAGAATATTGTATACAATTCTTCACCTTCAAAAAGATATAAACAGGATGGTGTCGATCCAGAGGAAGGCTACTAAAATGGTCGGTGGTCTTCGTAACAAAGTGTATGTGGACAGACTTAAAGATTTCAATATGTATACTTTGGAGGAAAGGCGAGAGAGGGGAAATATGATAGAGACATTTAAGTACCTATGTGGCATAAATGTGCATGAGTTGAGTCTCTTTCATTTGAAGAAAGTTCCGGAATGAGAGGGCATAGGATGAAGTTAAGAGATGATAGGCTCAGGAGTAATCTAAGGAAATATTATTTTACAGAAAGAGTGGTAGATGCATGAAATAGTTTCCCTTACCCTTGAAACCCCATGGACTTAGATTATGAGCACACTAGGGACCAAGGAAGCACTTTATGTAAATCACTTTGGTTATTTCAGAAAAAGGTGGTTTAACAAATGCATTACCTTACCTTTACTGCTAACATCTCTTTAGCAGATGCCTCCCACTAAATTTTAACCTAGTATAATTGAAAATGAATGGAAAACCTAAGTATGAGCATGCAAAATTGCTTACCCAATGGATTTTAATAGAACCAAATGAAATTATCTAGAATCCTAAAATGATTCAGATAGTTGATGATTTGAAAATGAACCAAACCAAATATTTTTTCCAGGCATATCCTTATCAGAGGAATCCAGAGTGCTTTCAGAAAATGCTGTTATGTGATAGCTTAGCTGGTTTTAAGAAAGGTTTGGACAATTTCCTGGATGAAAAGTCCATAGGCTGGTATTGAGAAAGACGTGGGAGAAGCCACTACTTGCCCTGGATTGGTAGCATCGAATATTGCCACTCCTTGGGTTTTGGCCAGGTCCTAGGGACCTTGATTGGCCACTGTGAGAACAGGTTACTGGGCTTGATAGACCATTGGTCTGACCCAGTAAAGCTATTTTTATGTTCTTATGTGAGTACTTGGTTTAAATAATCTTGTCTAGGTGCTGAATTGTTAGAACTGAGTTCCAGTGCATGTAGTCTTGTGAGAATGAAACAGGTTTTGCTGGAATCATTAATTCGTATGAAGTGCTGCTTTCTTTGAAGAGGTGCAACCCCATGGAATGTTGTGTCCAAAATTCAAAAATAAATGTAAAAAAAACCCTGTAATTTGTATGCCTGAGAATGAACCATCCTCAACCATCTGCAAATTATACCTAACCAAGCAGTTTCACATAATTAATACAACAACCTGAAATTAAATCTTTGCTCCAGCAGAAAGAGAAGAGTGGGTGAGGAGTAGCTTTTAAAGTGTGTGTGTGTAAGCCTTCGAGTCGACCACCGACCCATGGCTGCATGCACAGTGAGGAACCCTCCCTGTGATGTTTCAAGGCAGAGCACAAGAGTGGTTTGCCATTGCCTTCTGCTGTGTGTGTGGCTCCACTAAGCTTTTATAGTACCACAGTGATATATTGTATGAGGTGGTATGCAGATATACTTGGTTTTTATGTAAAACTTGTAAACTCAAAAGTCCTGCCTTTACCATTATCTCCCATTCCAGTTAGATTTAGAATTCAGAGGGCAGCACCATTAGATTAATCTTCTATATATATAAAATCGGAGGTATGTATGTGTGTATGTATATATGTGCCGCGATCACGCAAAAACGGCTTGACCGATTTGAACGAAACTTGGTATGCAGATCCCTCACTACCTGGGATGATATGTTCTGGGGGTCTCGCGGCCCACCTGCACACGTGGGCGGAGCTACAAACATAAAATCAGATTTCACCCATTCATGTCAATGGAAAAAATGTAAAAAGCTGCCATTCTCACAGTAATTCAAAAACGGCTTGACCGCTTTGAACGAAACTTGGTATGCAGATCCCTCACTACCTGGGGTGATATGTTCTGGGGGTCTCGTGGCCCACCTGCACACGTGGGCGGAGCTACAAACAGAAAATCAGATTTCACCCATTCATGTCAATGGAAAAAATGTAAAAAGCTGCCATTCTCACAGTAATTCAAAAACGGCTTGATCTATTTGAACGAAACTTGGTATGCTGATCCCTCACTACCTGGGGTGATATGTTCTGGGGGTCTCGCGGCCCACCTGCACACGTGGGCGGAGCTACAAACAGAACATCAGATTTCACCCATTCATGTCAATGGAAAAAATGTAAAAAGCTGCCATTCTCACTGTAATTCAAAATGGCTTCACCGATTTGAACAAACCTTTGTATGCAGGTCCCTCACTACCTGGGCTGATATGTTCAGGGGGTCTCGCGGCCCACCTGCACACATGGGCGGAGCTACAAACAGATAAGCAGATTTCACCCATTCATGTCAATGGAAAAAATGTAAAAAGCTGCCATTCTCACATAATTCAAAAACGGCTTGACCGATATGGACAAAACTTGGTATGCAGATCCCTCACTACCTGGGGTGATATGTTCTGGGGGTCTCTCCACCCACAACTCTATGTTGCTTGCTCAAGGGTGGGTTCACCCAACAATTTATATGTTCTTGCTCCTGGAGGTGAAACTAAAAATGTTGTTTATAATCACGTTTTGCGTTAGTTGTATTGTATTCATTTTGTCAAATATTTCACATTATAATTTGAATATTGTACTTTTTATTAAGCTGTAAAACAATAATTTCATTCACCACTATAAAGTATCTTTATTTGAATCCATTTATAGTGTTATTGCTATAATTAAATACCCGTGCAATGCCGGGTCATCAGCTAGTATAAATCTAAAAACCACCATTCCCATTGCAGGTTCAAGCTGGCACATTTCAAATAAGAGAGGCTTATTCTCGTGTCCTCCAGACAGCTTATAGAGGAACAAAGAGGTACCCAACATATACTGTATGTTGATTATTAATAAATAAATTGTCTTGCATTCGAGTTCTTAATGTACCCCAACAGTGATCTTTAAAGATATTGGACCTGATATTTTAAAAGATTTTCATAGCTAACATTGAGATCAACTATATAAGACATTTTTTTAAAAAAAATATGTCCCATTCTGTACATAATTTGCTGTGCAGATAGGAAGAAGGATATATGGGTGCATAGGGAGAGGAATGGCCAATAGGAAAAGGACTCTGGTGACACTTCATTTACCCATCCCTCCCTTACACTTTTACAAAACCGTAGTGCGGTTTTTAGCACCGGCCATAGCATTATCCATAGCATAGTTTTTAGCACCGGCCATTGCAGTAATAGCTCCGAGGCTCATAAGATGAACATTGGAGCTGTTACCGCTTCACTCAGTGCTAAAAAAACATGCTATGGTTTTGTAAAAGGGGGGGTTAGACTATTGTGTACAATTCTGGAGATGGCACCTTCAAAAAGATAGAAACAGGATGGAGTCGGCCCAGAGGGGGATTCTACTAAAATGATCAGTGGTATTTCTCATAAAGAATATGGAGACAGACAGACATAAAGATCTCAATATGCATACTTTGGGAGATATGATAGAAATATTTAAATGCCTGCTGTAGGTGACATAAATGCACTGGAGAGAATTCTCTTTCAGTTGAATGGAAGCTGTGAAATGAAAGGGCATAGGATGAAGGTGAAAGGAGACAGACTCAGAAGTAACCCGAGGACATACTTCTTCATGAAAATGGTGGTAAAGTTTTGGAATGACCTCACGATGGAAGTAGTGGAGATGAAAACTATCAGAAATCAAGAAAACTTAGGACAAATATATAGGATCTCTAGAAGAGAGGAAGGGATAGTAGATGGCATGGACAGCTGACTAGACAGACCATATGGTCTTTATTTGACTTCAGTTTTCTATGTTTCCATATTTCAGACCACTCCATTACAGGTTACACAGAGGGTGATTTTATAAGAAGGCACCAAAAATAATAGGGCAGATAGGTGCTTCTTTTATAAAGGCATGTAGAGGGCCATTTTCAAAATGGACGTTTGAGTCCAACTTGGATGTTTCCTACTAAATATCCAAAGTCAGAAGCACTGAAATGTCCATTTTTGAATGAGACTTCCAAATATATTTTTTCGAAAATCACCTACTTGGATGTCTTAACTGCCAAAATTTTTAGCTTGCCAAGACTTCTAACTTTATTCACCATTTTCAACCACAAAAACATCCAAGTTAGAAATGTCCATTCTAATGGACTGGCCACATAGACAGGCTAACAGAGCAATGGAGCACCTTAGAGGGCACTGGTGTGAGCTTCACATAAAGATATATATCTCACCATATATCCCCTTCTAATGTATGGTGAGCCTTCCAAAACTTTCCCCAAACTACTATACCTATCTGTCCATCACCCCAATAGCCCTTATGGCTGAAGGTGACATCTATATTGCAGTAGAGTAGGGTTTTTTGGGGTTTAGATGGGCACATAATTAACACCATACATGTTGCGGTTTGAGTGTCTTATGGGTCGCTCCTCCTGTCTATGGTTCATTAGCCTACCCACTTGGTCAGTTTAAGCTGTGAGTTCCGGTGCCTAACGCTTTTCTCTGTTTTTTATTGTTTTATTTGATTTATTTTCTGTTTTTCTTGTACCCTTTCATTTTATTTTTCATTCTAAGTTATTTTATTCTTTTTAATTTAGTCCAATTCATTCTTCTTCTAATTAATTTATTTTAACTAAAACATCTGTGTTGAGCCGTTAACAGCAGAATTCTACAATTTACTCGTTTGCTGTATAGCGGCCTGCTTTGGTGCTTTCATCCGTGTCTGGTGTGGATGAGCATTTTGGAGGGCTTGTTAATGCGGTGTACCAGGAACTCTCCTGATTGCTGCCGGTTCCCCCTTGCTGTCAAGCGTTCCTCAGATACTCGACTCTGGGCCATGTCGTTCATGTTGGGACAAAATCAATTTCAGGCCTGCCTGTGACTGGTTGTTTGGTGGTCCTATGCAGTGGATCGCTGTTTCCTTGCTTCTGACCATGACATTGGCAGCTGGTGTTGGAATGTTTGCCGAGGTTATGGAGGTCAGTGGTGGTGAGATTGATGTTTTGCTCGCCAGTGTGAGAGTGCAGCTTTTCTGTGTTGCCGCAGAGACAAACTATGAAGATCATCATGGAGCCAGAGACGAGGATTATGGATGGCCAACCGATGCAGCACATAACCGATGACTCAGCCCTGTCAGAGGTGGCTGACTATTGGGTCCTCCTTCTTTCCTTGGCCTATTCCTTCAGCTGCTTTGAG
The DNA here is from genome assembly GCF_902459505.1 of Geotrypetes seraphini. Taxonomy (NCBI): domain Eukaryota; kingdom Metazoa; phylum Chordata; class Amphibia; order Gymnophiona; family Dermophiidae; genus Geotrypetes; species Geotrypetes seraphini. The sequence continues at coordinate 41,209,705 of NC_047095.1, forward strand.
GGGATTCAGGTGGTGTTAGGGGGGTCCTGGTAGAGATGGGGGTCTGGGTGAGGGTGGAGGGAGTGTCCGGAGGGTGGGCTGGGTGGTCCAGCAGGGGGTGGGGGGGTGTCCAGCAGGAGGGACTGGGCATCTCTCCTGCTGGTGAAGAGCGTGCTGTTTCGGGGGCATGGATGTTTCAGCAGGAGAGATTGGGCATCTCTCCTGCCGCCATCATTTCCGGGGGGAGGGGGAACGGGACAGTTCCACAATTCTCTAACTAGCATTGTTTGACAGACGCCGGTTAGATAATTGTGCTTTTAGGCAAAGGACTGGCTCCTCCGCATACAAGGTCTTATTTTGGGCGTTTGGGACTTGGGTGATTTTTTTGGTAGTGAATTTATTATAAGCATACACGTAGTGGCAGTCTGGGTGATTAAACTGCTGAATGTATAGGTAAGCAATTCTCGGGAAAAAAAAAACAACCAACAACACATTTTGGACATTTTTTTCAAGAATGGACATTTCCCTACTGCTACTTTGAGCGCCTAGGGCCTTAGGCCAAAAGGGGACTTAGACGTTGTTTTTGATTATGTCCCTCCACGCTTCTATGAATAAAGATGTTTACATCAGCTTTTTAAATCTCTGTACATATCGATCATTCGCAACTGTCCCACCAAATTGTTCAACAATTTCACCCCGCCACCAAAATGGCCGTAGTTCTAGTATCAGCATATCTCACCCGCTGCATCTCATCCATGGGGGTAGTTACTAAGCTGCAGTAAAACACATCTTACTACAGCTATATTGACCATGGGAGTCGGTCATCTCCAGTATTTCATATTCATTCATTTCTTGTGCTGTCAACCCAGGGATTAATGACTGTTTATTGAGAATCAAACCCAAAGAAGGAAAGGTTGAGGATAGATTGGGAGAGGGAGAGGGCACATGGGAATTTCAAAGCAGGTGTAGTATTGAGAGTAACAGAGTACCTTCTTTGCTTCACCAAGAAGTTTTCCCTTGAAAATTAGCTTGCTGATACTCCTCCTCCTACTATCCATTCAGTTGTGTCTGACCCTTGGATACTCTGTAGGCCAGTCCTCACCATGCTTCCCTGTTTTCCACGGCTTCTTTCAATTGCTTGATGTTCAATCACGTATCATTCTTGATGGTATCCAGCTTGCAGACACACAGGTACAAAATACATGTGGGCCTTCAAGCTCTGCATGCAGTCTCAAAATTGTCTCCCTTTTCAGTACTCCCTTTTGTAGACAATGGAACAATTTTCACGTTATGCAATTTTGATTATATTCTGCCACATTGCTCACTAGATTTATCCAAGAGCGTGAAGCATGACTAATATATACCCTGTTCTAAGTGATTTTTTTTTTCAGTTCTTGTTAATACATAAAAGGAGAATGAGTATGGAAATTATTAGAGACAGAGAAAAAAAAAATTAAAAATTGCATCCTTCCCATATCTTTATTTTCTCTTCATTCAAGTGGTTTCCATAAACGACAAAATTTTTTTTGAGTCCTTATGCCATAGCACAAGCAATTTAAAAAAAGAGAGTTACATATTTTACAGGGGTGTGAACTGAAGTGTGGATTGGTTTTATCTGAGCATATCTTTATCCTCATGGTGCAAAGAAAAGTAAGAATTTCTTCCAGACCAAAAAAATAATTGTAATTACAAGATCACAAGCTCCAATGAACAAATGAATGTTAAATGCTATTGGGGAAAAGTAGGTTACAAGCAAACGATCTATTTCATTCTTTCACTTCCTATTTTCTGCCGTACCCCATATTAGGGAATTGTCTTTATCCAGGGGACATCTATAGGGAGTGGGTTATTTTTGAACTTGGAGGGGTAAGGGTTTGGGGCATGGAGAAATCCTTTCTGGGATATTGCGGAATCAGGGGATTTAAAGAATTTCTGGGGTGTGGAGGCTACCCAAGGAAGCAGGCATTGAGTCATTAGGTATTTTGCCTCACTACAAAATAGCTAAACCTTCTCCACTTCCTCTGAGCTGCTGTTCACATCACCACATTGTGCTCACCTTAAAACGGTGGTCTCAAACTTGCGGCCCGGGGGCTGCATGCGGCCCTCCAGGTACTATTTTGAGGCCCTCAGTATGTTTATCATAATCACAAAAGCAAAATAAAACAGTTTCTTAATCATATGTCTCTTTAGCTATAAATTACAATATTATTATTAAGACTTAGCCAAAAGGAAAGATTTATAAACTACTAGCTGATGACCCGGCGTTGCACGGGTATTTAATTATAGCAATAACACTGTAAATGGATTCAAATAAAGATACTTTATAGTGGTGAATGAAATTATTGTTTTACAGCTTAATAAAAAGTACAATATTCAAATTATAATGTGAAATATTTGACAAAATGAATACAATACAACTAACGCAAAACGTGATTATAAACAACATTTTTAGTTTCACCTCCAGGAGCAAGAACATATAAATTGTTGGGTGAACCCACCCTTGAGCAAGCAATATAGAGTTGTGGGCCGAGAGACCCCCAGAACATATCACCCCAGATAGTGAGGGATCTGCATACCAAGTTTCGTTCAAATCGGTCAAGCCGTTTTTGAATTACAGTGAGAATGGCAGCTTTTTACATTTTTTCCATTGACATGAATGGGTGAAATCTGATGTTCTGTTTGTAGCTCCGCCCACGTGTGCAGTTGGGCCGCGAGACCCCCAGAACATATCACCCCAGGTAGTGAGGGATCTGCATACCAAGTTTCGTTAAAATCAGTCAAGCCGGTTTTGAATTACTGTGTGAATGGCAGCTTTTTACATTTTTTCCATTGACATGAATGGGTGAAATCTGATTTTCTGTTTGTAGCTCCGCCCACGTGTGCAGGTGGGCCGCGAGACCCCCAGAACATATCAGCCCAGGTAGTGAGGGACCTGCATACAAAGGTTCGTTCAAATCGGTGAAGCTGTTTTTGAATTACAGTGAGAATGGCAGCTTTTTACATTTTTTCCATTGACCTAATATACTGGCCCCTAAGTATCTGATGCCTAGCAGCATCTAATTCAAATTAAGCACCACTAGGCATAATTCTTTAAATGGTGCCTAACTTTGAATGACACGCGTTAGGTGTCATTTTCCTAGGGAGAGTGTGGCACAGTGGTTAAAGCTATAGCCTCAGCACCTTGAAGTTGTGGATTCAAACCAAGACTGCTTCTTGTAACCTGGGCAAATCACTTAATCCCCCACAATGCCCCAGGTGCATCAGATAGATTGTGAGCCTCCTAAGAGAACAGTACTTTCCTTCTTAATAGCTCAAGGTAAGTTACATTCGGCAACTCAACAATACGGAATGTAGTTGCACGACAATACTGGCCCTCTTCAGAAATGGTTGGCATTTGTGGCTTATCTCGTACAGCGCAGATCTGCTGTTTTTGTAGGATGTGGGAGGTTTAAATGGTTAGGTCTGTCTTGTACACAGATGGGGATGGGTGTTAGAGAATGACACGGTGACAAAATTCATCACCGTCCCCGTCCCCGCGGATAACCGCGGGAAATAATCCCATGTCATTTTCTAGTGTCTATTTCAACCTCAGTCCTTCTACACCAGCATTCTTCAAAGCAAAGCTTGCGGGTCAGTGGTTGTGGCCATTCATACTCTGATTCTTATGTGAGCCAAGGATAATGAAGCCATTGTGACATCACTGATGTGATTGGCTCTTAGGCACTGGTGGAATGAGGCATTATGACATCACAATATCTGCTCTGGATACCAGAGACTGTCATTCTGTAGTGTCTGTTTCAACCTCAGTCCTTCTACACCAGCATTCTTCAAAGCAAAGCTTGTGGGTCAGTGGTTGTGGCCATTCATACTCTGATTCTTATGTGAGCCAAGGATAATGAAGCCATTGTGACATCACTGTTGTGATTGGCTCTTAAGCACTGGTGGAATGAGGCATTATGACATCACAATATCTGCTCTGGATACCAGAGACTGTCATTCTGTAGTGTCTGTTTCAACCTCAGTCCTTCTACACCAGCATTCTTCAAAGCAAAGCTTGCGGGTCAGTGGTTGTGGCCATTCATACTCTCATTCTTATGTGAGCCAAGGATAATGAAGCCATTGTGACATCACTGTTGTGATTGGCTCTTAGGCACTGGTGGAATGAGGCATTATGACATCACAATATCTGTTCTGGATACCAGAGACTGTCATTCTGTAGTGTCTGTTTCAACCTCAGTCCTTCTACACCAGCATTCTTCAAAGCAAAGCTTGCGGGTCAGTGGTTGTGGCCATTCATACTCTGATTCTTATGTGAGCCAAGGATAATGAAGCCATTGTGACATCACTGATGTGATTGGCTCTTAGGCACTGGTGGAATGAGGCATTATGACATCACAATATCTGCTCTGGATACCAGAGACTGTCATTCTGTAGTGTCTGTTTCAACCTCAGTCCTTCTACACCAGCATTCTTCAAAGCAAAGCTTGTGGGTCAGTGGTTGTGGCCATTCATACTCTCATTCTTATGTGAGCCAAGGATAATGAAGCCATTGTGACATCACTGTTGTGATTGGCTCTTAGGCACTGGTGGAATGAGGCATTATGACATCACAATATCTGTTCTGGATACCAGAGACTGTCATTCTGTAGTGTCTGTTTCAACCTCAGTCCTTCTACACCAGCATTCTTCAAAGCAAAGCTTGCGGGTCAGTGGTTGTGGCCATTCATACTCTGATTCTTATGTGAGCCAAGGATAATGAAGCCATTGTGACATCACTGATGTGATTGGCTCTTAGGCACTGGTGGAATGAGGCATTATGACATCACAATATCTGCTCTGGATACCAGAGACTGTCATTCTGTAGTGTCTGTTTCAACCTCAGTCCTTCTACACCAGCATTCTTCAAAGCAAAGCTTGCGGGTCAGTGGTTGTGCCCATTCAATGGTGTTTACCTTGCAGACATACTTAGAAAACACATACCATCTTATGAGCACAGTTATAACGTACAGTATGCATATGCAGTCTACTGACTATTTTAAGGTAAGCTGTGAACATGCTTGTACAGTGTATAAAATACCTTTCCTTTGAAGCATGTATGTGTTGGAGTCTTTGGTATGGGAAGAGGTGATAATAAAGGGATATGGGTTCCAGCAGTGCATCCAGTCATGCTGTGTCAGCCATGTTTTTAATTAATATAATTACCTGTGTATTACAATCCAGAACAACTTTCCCGTGTACATTAAACACAATCCATTATATTGGAGAGCTCACCTGCGGAGTTTTCCCAGTAGATGAGCCTGTCGTTGTTGAGATTGCTATTGTGAGGTGGGAGTCCTAGCTTATGTTATCAGACCTGACAAATCCCCCAGTCCTAACACTAATCATCGCCCCAATTATCATGGGCTCTACTTCCAGAAACAGAGGAGTGTCATTTGTCTTTGTCATTTTCATTTTCTCACATCTTTTTCCCCAAGGTCCCTCTCCAGCTGTGCCAGCTTCTACAACGTGGTTCTGTTGCTTCTTGCTTTGGGCTCCAACACCTCCATCTTAGTGTTATGCTAAATGATGGTTGGACCTAGATTTCTAAGGGGAAGCAGATGGACGGTCTGTTTTCTAAAACATATAGGAAAGCTATCATGACTACACCATAAAGACTCTTTCTTTCCCATGGAGTTATGAAAATCAAATCCTTCTATTTTTTTTCTTTTTTTTTTATAATTCTTTATTCATTTTCACAAATTACATTAAGTGTTAATATTTTCATTCACAGTAACAATAAATACATCACTTATAAACAATCATTGGTATATTACATATATTCTTATCCCTAGCCCTCGCCCATCCCCCCCAACCATATACTCCATTATTGTATGATAAATGTAATAATAAAATACCCCCCTCCCTACCTCATAAACTAATAAACATTTTCCTTCTATTTTTTTCAATGATGTTACTCGAGTGGCTATCTTTTTCTGTATTTCAATGTATCTTCCTTATCAGAAAGGGCATAATTGCTTAATTTGCTAAATTTTATTTTTTTAAAAGTATTCCAAGATTGATCTGGTAAATTACTGACCAATAAGCCTGACTTTAGTGCCAGCAACATAGTGGAGATTATTTAAAAACAATAAAATTACTTTACGGAACATGAAGGCAAATGTGGTTAAGGGGACAGAGTCAGCATGTGTTCAGCCAAGGGGAGTCCCGCCTCACCAATTAGCTTCATTTCTTTGAAGGCATGAATAAACATGTGGATAAAGGTGAGCAAGTTGATATAATGTATCTAGATTTTCAGAAACATTTTAACAAGGAGACTGCTTTAATGGTACCTTTTTTATTTTTTTGCTGTTTTAAATGGTGTTTGTTAATTAACTTAGGTGCCAGTAGAATTTCCCTCTCAATAAAATTACATGAAAATACTTTTTAAAACAAATAGGAGGAAACATTATTTTCAATCAAAGAATATTTAAGCTTTGGAACTTGTTGCCAGAAAATGTGTTAACAGCATTTAGCATACCTGGGTTTAAAAATAGTCTGCTATTGAGACAGATATGCTTGCCCTGGGATTGATAGCATAAAATGTTAAGAACATAAGAACATAAGCCTATGCTGGGTCAGACCTGAGGTCCATCATGCCCAGCAGTCCGCTCATGCGGCGACCCATCAGGTCCAGGACCTGTATACTAGCCCTCTATCTATACCCTTCTATCCCCTTTTCCTTCAGAAAATTGTCCAATCCCTTCTTACTCCATTACCGTACCCTGTCCTATCACTCCCTCTGGAAGCGCACTCCAGGTGTCCACCACCCGTTAGGTGAAGAAGAACTTCCTAGCATTGGTTCTGAATCTGTTCCCTTTTAATTTTTTGGAATGCCCTCTCACTCTTGTAGTTGTCGAAAGTTTGAAGAATCTGTCCCTCTCCACTTTCTCTATGCCCTTCGTGATCTTATAAGGCTCTATCATATGCCCTCTAAGTTTCCGCTTCTCCAGCGAAAAAAGCCCCAGTCTGTCTAATCTTTCAGCATTTGAAAGGTTTTCCATACCTTTTATCAAATGTGTCACTCTCTTCTGAACCCTCTCGAGTATCGCCATATCCTTCTTTAGGTACGGCAACCAATATTGGACGCAGTACTCCAGATGCGGGCACACCATCGCCCGATACAACAACAGGATAACTTCTTTTGTTCTGCTTGTAATACCCTTCTTGATTATTCCTAGCATTCTATTTGCTTTCTTAGCAGCCGCTTCGCATTGTGCCGATGGCTTCATTGTTATGTCCACTATTACCCTCAAGTCCCTTTCTTGGGAACTCTCACTCAATAACAGCCCTTCCATTGTGTAGCTGTACCTTGGGTTTCTGTTTCCTACATGTAAGACTTTGCATTTCTCTACATTGAACTTCATCTGCCATCTCATCGCCCACTCCCCTAGTTTGTTTAGGTCCCTTTGTAAATCTTCGCAGTCCTCTTTAGTCCTAGCCCCACTAAATAGCTTGGTGTCATCTGCGAATTTTATTACTTCGCTCTTCAACCCCATTTCTAGATCATTTATAAATACATTGAATAGCAGTGGTCCAAGCACCGACCCCTGCGGAACACCACTCGTGACCTTCCTCCAGTCCGAGTAGTGACCCTTCACTCCTACCCTCTGCTTTCTGCCCGCCAACCAATTCCTGATCCATGTGTGTACGTCTCCTTCCACCCCATGGTTCTTTAGTTTCTAAAGTAGGCGTTCATGGGGTACCTTGTCAAAGGCTTTTTGGAAGTCTAAGTATACAATGTCTATGGGGTCCCCTTTGTCCATCCATTTGTTAATTCCTTCGAAGAAGTGCAATAAGTTTGTCAGGCATGATCTTCCCTTGCAGAAGCCATGTTGGCTTGTTTTCATAAGTTTATGCCTCTCTAGATGATCCTCGATGCTATCTTTTATCAGTGCTTCTGCCATTTTCCCCGGAACCGAGGTCAGACTTACCGGTCTGTAGTTCCCCGGGTCACCTCTCGAACCCTTTTTAAAGATGGGTGTAACATTGGCTATCTTCCAATCTTCAGGGATCATGCCTGTTTTCAGGGATAGATTACAAACCTGCTGTAGTAGTTCTGCTATTTCCTCCTTTAGTTCTTTCAATACTCTAGGGTGGATTCCGTCCGGGCCCAGCGATTTGTCAGATTTTAATTTTTTTATCTGCCTGTGTACGTCCTCAAGTCTTACTTCCATGGATGTTAATTTCTCTGCTTGGTCTCCTTTGAAGATTTGTTCAGGTTCCGGTATGTTGGATGTGTCTTCTTTTGTAAATACTGACGAAAAGAACATGTTTAGTCTTTCCGCCACTTCTTTCTTCTCCTTCACCACTCCCTTCCTATCTCCGTCATCCAGCGGTCCCACCTCCTCCCTAGCCGGCTGTTTCCCTTTAACATATCTGAAGAACGGTTTGAAATTTCGTGCTTCCCTGGCTAGCCTCTCTTCATATTCTCTTTTTGCTTTTCTAACCACGAGGTGACATTCTTTTTGATACTTCCTGTGTTCATTCCAGTTCTCCTCGGTTTTGCCCTTTTTCCATTTCTTAAATGAATTCTTCTTATCCCCTATTGCTTTCTTCACTTCATTAGTTATCCACGCCGGGTCTTTTGTTCAGCTCTTTTTGCACCCTTTTCTGAATCTGGGGATGTACCGATTTTGCGCCTCGCTTACCGTGTCCCTGAATAAAGACCAGGCTTGCTACAATTTGGGTTTTCCAAGTACTTGTGACCTGGATAGGCCACTGTTGAAAACAGGATACTGTGCTAGATGTACCATTGGTCTGGCCCAGTACGGCTAAACTTATGCTCTTATGTTGTTTTTGAGAAGATTACATTTATAATGATAAAGATGAGGGGAGGGGGGCCTCGCTAGTCACCTGTTGTCACATTAGTTAGTGGATACACCTAAGATAGACATTTTGGGCCAGATTCTGTATAGGACACTCAGTCTCAGAAGCTACCTAAGCGGCTTTTGAGAATCGCACATGGGTGTCCTATAAAGAATCGCGTCTGCCACATAGACAGACGCCTAAGCACCTAAGCCCACATAACACTGTGATTCTCTAACCAGCATCCATGTCACAGGTGCTGCTTAAAGAATTGGGTTGCTGCTGAGCTGATCATAGCAAGGGAATCTCCCTGCTGCGATCAATTTAGCAGCCATGACAGGGAACCAATCCCCCCCTCCCATGAAGGCTGCCGGTAGGAGGGTTGCCCAGTTCCTCCTGCTGGAAACCCCAAATGTCCACCCCTAACCCCCGAATGTCTGCAACAGGAGGAATGCCCAATTCTTCCTGCCATCACCCCTCCAAGACATCCACTGGCAGGAAGGATGATGAATCCCTCCTTTCAGAACCCCCACCCTCCTGAGACATCACCCAGCAGGAGGGATACCCACTCCTTCCTGCCAGAACCCCCACTCCCCTATAATCATCGGTAGGAGGGATGCCCAATCCCTCCTTCAGGAACCTCCCCTCCCAAAGATCATTAGCAGGAGGGATGCCCAGTTCCTCCTTCCAGAATCTCCCCAAAGGGCATGCCCCCAAACCACCACCAAAGCCCACCTGACCCCGCAGTATCTTATATAAGTTGGCTGGCCTATTGTTGAGCTCAATAAATATATTTGAATATATAAGTTGGCTGGCCAAAGGGATGCTTCTTCCCTCTGACCGGCATGTCCACCTCCACTGAATGATGGGCCTGCCCCTTCCTGGTACATTGTGGGATGCACCAGGGAGGGGCCTAAGGCCCTAATTGGCCCAGGCATTTAAGGCCCCTCCCATAGGAGGTGGCCTAAGGGAGCTGACCAATCAGAATCTTAGGCAACTCCCAGTGCATCCCACTTCCAGGTGAAACCACGCCCATGCCTAGCCTTGGGCAAGCTTAGGCAGACCTACACACTTCCTTAGGCTGGCAAAGATGCCTACAATGTAGGCAACCTGCCTTGGGATATTTTTTTTTTTAACGTGCATCCCAGTTGGTTGGTTAGACAGCAGTAGGATGCCTACACCTGCCTACAATCGGAACACCATTTATAGAATTTGTCCCTTTATGTGTGTTTGGAATAGCTGTACCTTCCTAAGATAAAACAACTGTTTTGGTTTCATTCATTCAATTTATTAGAAGGTAAGATATCTGTGTGTACTTCTGTATGTGGAGGTTTGTGTTTTTCTGTGTTATCTCTTCTCTTATAATTTGAAACAAACCAGATTTTCTTTCCTGGTAAGTCCTTGATTGGCCTTTTTCCTTGATTGAACATTTGACTGTTCTACTTTTCAAAGTTGATGATTGATTTTGCAAAATAAGAGGGGAGGCAGGGAGGAGGAAGAGATGAGTTTTCTCAAAAATTCCATGCAATATCTCTATGTGTTTGCACCTTTTAACCGTCAAGTGGACCCAGTTCTACCTAAGTTTGTGTGAAGGTGATTTGGGGTGATTATGGATGCACAACTTTCCACGCAGTCACATATTTTGCAAGTTATCAAAGGAGCATTCTTTCAATTACGATTATTGTCAAGAGTGAGAAATCTGATGTCTAGGTTTGATTTTTGAACTGTGGCACAGAGCTTGGTACTATCTAGATTGGATTTTTGCAACTCCCCACTGTTCGGTATTGCGAAAGATAAAATCAAGGCACTCCAAGTTGTGCAAAATTCAGCAGCAAGAATGATTACAGGGGTAGCGTGGAATGAGCATATAATACCGGTATTGGAAAATCTCCACTGGTTGCAAATTCAATGTAGAATTGAATATAAAATTTTGATATTCACCAAGCAATCTATGGGGTATCACCGTGGTATCTAAAGCAAGCATTGAAACATTATATACCATCTAGAATGTTAAGATCTGAATCTGCCATGAGGCTATCGATAGAGGTGCTTGGTGAAACCCATTACAAGAAGACGCAAGCAACAGCCATTTCTGTGGCGTGTCCTCTGAAATGGAATGCTCTGCCAGGATGTTTTTTTAAGAAGCAATTAAAAACACAACTGTTTGTGAGAGCTTTTTATTAGGTTAGATTTTGATAGTCTATTTTTCTGAAGTTTTACTAGTTTTGTACTAGTTTAAGTAAGTTAGATAACTGCGATGCGTCAATGTATTATGTTGTTTTGATTATGTGTGTTTTCTTTGTAGACCACTTGGGTCTTAGGCAGTGTAGAAAGTTTTTAATAAATACATTTTTCCATTTTTCCAAATTGGTAAGTGATTTGAGAGGAGACAGAAGAAGATCAAGGCTGGTGCCATTTGGAAAGAAATGGATGACTAAGCTCTACTTGTTTCCCTAAGAAGTGTTTCCTTGTGTCATGTGCTGTGGGTGAGGGTGCTGTAAAGCTTAGGTGGGAGGGGAAGACATCTTGACTAGTAAAGTGAATACTGCAAGCCAGCGTATCTCAAACTGTTTGCCACGGCGAGATTCAGGTGGTGCTGTGAGATGCCGGCAAGGAGGAGAGGTGCCAGCGCTGCGGTATATAAACTGTTATATTATTACTAGTGTTTAAGCCCGTTACATTAACGGGTGCTAGAATATATGGTTGTCTGTCTTTCTTTCTTTATGTCTCTCTCCCTGCTCCTGTTTCTTTCTTCCTTTCTTTCTGTCTTTCTCCCTCCTGCAATTTTTTTCTCTCTCTCCCTGGCACCCTTTGCCTGTCTGTCTTTATTTCTGTGTCTCTCTGGTCCCCTGTCTGTCTTTATTTCTGTCTGTCTCTCTCCCTAGCCTCCTTTGTCTGTCTGTATTTCTTTCTGTGTCTCCCCCCCCCCCCCACTTTCCTTTGCAGAAGCAGCAGTGCTATTTCCCTTCCCCTCCAGATCCCTGTGAAGTAGTAGCAGCATTTCCCCCCACCCACCCCCCATTCCCTTCTCTCCCCCCCCCCACTTTCCTTTGCAGAAGCAGCAGCGGTATTTCTCTTTCCCTCCAGGTCCTTGCTGAAGCAGTAGCAGCATTTTCCCCCACCCCCCATTCCCTTCTCTCCCCCCCACTTTATTTTGCAGAAGCAGCTGTGATATTTCCCTTCCCCTCCAGATCTCTGAGAAGTATTAGCAGCATTTCCCCCCACCCACCCCCCCATTCCCTTCTCTCCCCCCCCCCCACTTTCCTTTGCAGAAGCAGCAGCGGTATTTCTCTTTCCCTCCAGGTCCTTGCTGAAGCAGTAGCAGCATTTTCCCCCACCCACCCCCCATTCCCTTCTCTCCCCTACCACCACTTTCCTTTGCAGAAGCAGCAGCGGTTTTCCCTTCCCCTCCAGGTCCCTGCTGAGTAGTTGAAACATTTTCCCCCACCCCCCATTCCCTTCTTACCTTGAGCTGCCCTGCTCCGTTCGGCCCCTCCCCCTTCCCTTCCCGTGTGCTGGCCTGCTGCGGCTGAAGGTTTTTTTCGGCGACTCCTCCTGTTAAAACTCCCCCCCCCCTCCCGCAACCGCTCCTGTTCAAAGCGGCCTGCTGAGGTTCGCGGCCGCTGTAACGAACCTCGCAGGCCGCTCTCCAACTCGGTAGCATGTTCCCTCTGACGCGATTGCGTCAGAGGGAACGTGCTACCATGTGGAGAGCGGCCTGCGAGGTTCGTTACAGCGGCCGCGAACCTCAGCAGGCCGCTTTGAACAGGAGCGGTTGCGGGAGGGGGGGGAGTTTTAACAGGAGGAGTCGCCGAAAAAACCTTCAGCCGCAGCAGGCCAGCACACGGGAAGGGAAGGGGGAGGGGCCGAACGGAGCAGGGCAGCTCAAGGTAAGAAGGGAATGGGGGGTGGGGGAAAATGTTTCAACTACTCAGCAGGGACCTGGAGGGGAAGGGAAAACCGCTGCTGCTTCTGCTGTTGCAGGAGGATTTGGGGGGGGGATTCTTGAGCGGCGGCAGGACCATGAGGCGGGATTGAGTTTTTCGGCTTCCCCTATCTGGGGAAACCGCCGTGCCGAACTGAGCTGCGGTGGGGCCGTAGTAAGCGCGGGGCATGCTGCAGTCTTGGCGGCCACGGACATACGGATCATGGAAGCACGCTGATAAGACTGCGCATGCGCCGCCTACGGTTTTATTATATAGATTATTATTATTCAGGACGTGCCTCTTGCTAGCGAGAGGCACATCCTGTAGGCAGTCGGCTGGCTCCGGCATCTCTCTTCCTCGTCGGCGCCTCTCCATCTCTCCTCCCAGGGTTAGCAAGGTCAGGGCCTCATGATGATGTCACACATGTGCATGATGTCATCACGTGAACGTCTGTTCATGTCTAGATGCCCTCCAGCCACAACCCCGAGTTTAGTGTTCTACAGTTTCAAAAAGTTTGCAACACATTAAACACACTATGGGCGGTAGCGGCTAGCGCACGTGGCATTTTAGCGTGCGCTATTCCATGCGTTAAGGCCCTAACACACTTTTGTAAAAGGAGCCCTATATGGTTATAACCAAGACTCCATCATATTTGTCTGCCTATATGGATGGCATGATGGAAACTTGACAACCAGCATTTAAGCATGGGTGACTGGAGCCCACACAGAGTGGCAGGTAAAGCTCTGGCCATCTTGTTAGGCAGACTGGATGGACCATGCAGGTCTTTTATCTGCCGTCATTTACTGTGTTACTGTGTTTGTGCTGTTACTGATCATTAATATGGCAAATAAGTGACTGCCAGTATCAATGACAGCTTATGGGCCTGTTGGCAATAAAACATGAGGCCTCTGTTATTTACCATGTCAGATCAAAGAAAACTAAAATGAATACACATTAGGTTCTTTTTTCAGATTGTTCACATTAGCTGTAGATGTAATGGTATACATTATCAAGTCTACCATAATGGATTCAAAAACAAAATTATAATAGTTAAAATAGAGTTGTGAGTATCCTATCCGTAGAACCACGATTGCAGCTTTTCTCTCCTTTTTTTTTTTTTTTTTACTGATTTTCTTTAAAATTGTCACTGCCTTTTCTCGTCGATAGCACTGCTAGACATATGCAGCACTGTATATTAAACATGTAAGAGACAGTCCCTGCTCAATAGAGCTTACAATCTAATTAAAACAGACATAAAGGACAAATAGGGGTTTGGGAATTTCTCACACAGGGAATAATAAAACAGACTTAGGTACTTTACAAGTGAGTGGGTTATTTTAATAACCCCAATGGCAAGTAAGTGGTCTAGTGGTTTCAGCAGGGATTCTCAAACTCTGTTCTTGGGATATGAGGGGCGTTCAATAATGTGAGGAGTGTGTGGCGCAGTGGTCAGCAACCTGGGGTTGTGGGTTCAAACCCACGCTGCTCCTTGTGACCCTGGGCAAGTTACTTAATCCCCCCTTTGCCCCAGGTACATTAGATAGATTGTGAGCCCACCAGGATAGACAGGGGAAAATGCTTGAGTACCTGAATAAATTAATAGAAACCATTCTGAGCTTTCCTGAGGAGAACGGTATAGAAAATTGAATACAGAAAAAATTAGGGCAGAAAAGAGTTTTCACAAAATTTATTTGTTTTATTTTTCAATATAGTCCTCTGATAGCTCCATACACTTCATCCACTTTTCCTGCAATGATAACCCCTTTGAAAAGAATTCTTCTTTGACCTTCAAACTAGGACATCACAGCTTCCTTGACGTCTTTATCACTTGAAAACCGCTGTCCACAGTGAGATTTCTTCAAAACTCGGAACAAGAAATAATTTGAGGGAGCCAGGTCAGGACTGTGGTTCAGCTGCTGAAATCCACATTCTCGGATGGCAGCCTGTGATTGTCATGACATGTGCACCGGCACATTGTCGTGAAAAAGCAGCACATCTGCTTTGAGTTTTCTTCGTCTTTTCTTCTTGATTGACTCCTGCAAAGTGATCATTATGTTGGCGTAACTCTTCCCACTTATGTTTGTCCTTCATCATCTCAGAAGACAGTTGCCATTGCTTTGCCTGCAGATTTTTCTGTCTTGAACTTTTTGGGGGTAGGGGATGATTTGTGCTTGTACCACATTGACTTCATGTTGGACTCATGATTTCTGTGATAGACCCAAGTTTCATCTCCAGTCACCAAATGGTGAAAAAAAATTCACTTGGTCTTCACGGAGCATCTCCAAGTTCTCCTGACAACACTGGAGCCCCTTGGCCTTCAGACATGATGTCACCATTCTTGGAACCCATCTTGCACTAACCTTGGACATGCCCAACTTTTCATGAATTATTTTCCAAACTATATCTGCCAAGATTTTCATTTCTTCAGCTGTTAGGGAAACCATAATTCGCCTGTCTGACAAAATTAAAATCCTTGACTTTCTTGCACATTTCTGTGGAGGTTGCCTATGGAAGGTCATCCAGTGTGAGAGTCATCTTCAAAGGACTCTCCACCCCACTTAAACTACTTGCTCCAAAATTTTACTTTCAAAGATGATGGGGCAGACTCATCATAAACTGCAGTTATATGTTCATGAATCTCCTTTGGCTTTTTCCCTTCTTTTGTGAGAAATTTTATCACTGAACTGTGCTCCAAATCTAGCAGTTTTTTACTCGATTCACATGAGGACTCTCCTGACATCCTGTCTCTTGGAACGTTAGACTCGCATTGAGCCGCAACTGTGCATGAGTAACCTTGAGACATGTCACAAATTGTTCCCTCTAAGCTGAGCAGGTGTCCTCCAGCTGCATTGCTACCACTAGGGGGTGGAATATTTTCAGTCGCTAAGGACAGGTATGTTCCCTGGAGTCCTGCAGAACTTGCCTGTCCCTCACAATTGAAAAATGTGACAGTAAAACAGCACCCTCTATTGGTGAGACTGTGGGTGGAGGACTCCTGCTCAGCTTAGAGGGAACATGCACAAACTTGTTTGAACACGCTTGCTACTTGCTTCATACTCAGGTAGATAAATTACTGAAAGCCCCTTTTACATCCAGACAGTCAGTTTTTCAGGGTATCTACAAAGAATATGCATAAGATAGATTTGCATACAGTGGAAGCAGCGTATGCAGCTGTATTTCATACATGTTCATTACGGATATCCTCAAAACCTGAATGGCTCGGCGTGTCCTAAGGACTGGGTTGATAATCCCTGGGTTAAGGCAATATAAAAGTACATTGGTGAAATTGCGTAAGGATATGTCCCTGCCCATCCTTTTTTTTTCTGGGTGTACCTTTTCTAACTAAGGGGTCCTTTTACTAAGGCGCGCTAATCGATTTAGCACATGCTAAAGATTAACATGCGCTAAATGCTAAGGCGCCCATAGAATATAATGGGCACCTTAGCATTTCGCACACGCTAATCTGTAGCACAAGCTAAATTGATTAGCACGCGTTAAATCGTTTAGCACGCCTTAGTTAAAGGACCCCTAAAATAAGATGCATACATTTCAAAAACAAAACTATGCATGTTGAAGGAAATTTTGTAAAGTGGTACTTAGATTTATACACCTACAGGGAGCCTATGTAGAGTCTATTCTAGAAAGTAAAGCAGGCACCTAGTTCCTTCATGGAGTACTAGCTTAACTGGGTATATGTATGCATATGTGCCTAGGTGCAAACACTTATACTGGCCATAAAGCTGCTGTATAGGCTTGCGCCTAGTTTTAGGAGATAAGACCATAATTTATAGGGCTCCTTTTATCAAGCCGCGCTAGCGGTTTAACACGCGTAATAGCGTGCGCTAAACCGCTGGCTGCACTAGCCGCTACCGCTTCCTCTTGAACAGGCGGTAGTTTTTGGCCAGCGCAGGGGTTAACGCGTGATAAAAAGTTATGCTCGTTAACCCCGCTAGCGCGGCTTGATAAAAGGAGCCCATAGTATTCAATACATTTATTTATTTCTCTATCCCATTCTCCCAGGGGAGCTCAGAATGGTTTATATTAATTTATGCTGGTACTTAAGCATTTTTTTCCCTGTCTGTCCTGGTGGGCTCACAATCTATTTAATGTACCTGGGGCAATGGGGGGATTAAAGGAGACTACAACGGGAACTCCCTGCAGCCATTTTGTATGAGTGATCTGCATGGGGCAGGAGCGTAGGAAGATCGCTCCTGCCCCGAAAGCCCGCTAGACCACCAGGTACGGTTCCGGGGACTCGCAGAGGGCTTAAGGTAAGGTCCGGGATTCCGGGGGAAGGCATGGGGTGGGTCGGAACTGGCCCGAATATTATTCGCATTTTTTTAATATTCGTGGGCCGGCTCTGCCCCTAACCCCCCGTGAATATTGAGGGAGAAGTGTACCATGTAGGAATTCAGCTCTACTCAAACTCAAAATCTTGATAAAACTCCAAGTAAGAAAAACAGTTCACCATCTTCTCAAGCTTCAATTTGATTGAATACATTTCTTCTTTTGGTGTGTTCTCGTTTTAGAAAATATTTCATTCTCAGCGACATTACATTATATTAGTTATTTTTATTCCGCCGTTATCTTGCGGTTCAAGGCGGATTACAAAAAGGATCTATCTGGCCATTTCCAGAGGAATTATAGAATAGTTAGTGAGTAGTCAACATGGTTCATAGAGATGAGGTGATTCTTGTGGCGTTAGGTTGTTTTAGAGAGTGGGGAGGCGTTAGGTTGGTCATGGATTTGATATACAGTGGTGCCTCACACAACGAACTTAATTCGTTCCAGGAGCAAGTTTGTTATGCGAAAAGTTCGTTATGTGAAACGCGTTTTCCCATAACAATACATGTTAAAAAAAATAATTCGTTCTGTAGCATAAAATATGCTAAGATGACATAAAAAAAGATAAATTTTTGGTTATTATTTTTATTTAGATACATCTAAAAACATAATTGTTTTTTAAAACAACACACATTTTTTAAATTTAAAGACAGACTAAGTAGAGTCTAATTTTACAGTGAGAGAGGGCAGAGTCTCAGCGGCAAAAACTGGGACTTAACTGTTCATTTTTTTTTTTTTTTTCTACCGTGTTTCCCCGATGATAAGGCAGGGCCATCAAATAAGACAGCCCCCCCTTTTTAGAAAAAAATGTAAAATAAGGCACCCTCCCGCAAATAAGCCACCCACCGATACCTGCGCTTACCCGAATCGGGTGGTACGGTGGGTGACTCCGTGTGGTCCCTGGCACCCCCGACACGATCGGGGCAATAGGGAGCTCAAGCCCTCTTGCCCCCCCGACTCCCCGACACGATCGGGGCAAGAGGGAGCTCAAGCCCTCTTGCCCCCCCGCCTCCCCGACACGATCGGGGCAAAAGGGAGCTCAAGCCCTCTTGCCCCCCCGACTCCCCGACACGATCGGGGCAAAAGGGAGCCCAAGCCCTCTTGCCCCGCCGATTCCCCAACTCCCCGACAATATCGGGCCAGGAGGGAGCCCAAGTCCTCCTGGCCACGGCGACCCCCTAACCCCACCCTGCACTACATTACGGGCAGGAGGGATCCCAGGCCCTCCTGCCCTCGATGCAAACCCCCCCTCCCCCCAATGACCGCCCCCCCCCAAGAACCTCCGACCGCCCCCCCAGCCGACCCGCGACCCCCCTGGCCGACCCCCACGACACCCCCAACCCCCTTCCCCGTACCTTTCTGTAGTTGGCCGGACAGACGGGAGCCAAACCCGCCTGTCCGGCAGGCAGCCAACGACGGAATGAGGCCGGATTGGCCCATCCGTCCCAAAGCTCCGCCTACTGGTGGGGCCTAAGGCGCCTGGGCCAATCAGAATAGGCCCGGGAGCCTTAGGTCCCTCCTGGGGGCAGGGCCTGAGGCACATGGTCGGGTTGGGCCCATGTGCCTCAGGCCCCGCCCCCAGGAGGGACCTAAGGCTCCCGGGCCTATTCTGATTGGCCCAGGCGCCTTAGGCCCCACCAGTAGGCGGAGCTTTGGGACGGATGGGCCAATCCGGCCTCATTCCATCATTGGCTGCCTGCCGGACAGGCGGGTTTGGCTCCCGTCTGTCCGGCCAACTACAGAAAGGTACGGGGAAGGGGGTTGGGGGTGTCGTGGGGGTCGGCCAGGGGGGTCGCGGGTCGGCTGGGGGGGGGCGGTCGGAGGTTCTTGGGGGGGGCGGTCGTTGGGGGGAGGGGGGGTTTGCGTCGAGGGCAGGAGGGCTTGGGATCCCTCCTGCCCGTAATGTAGTGCAGGGTGGGGTTAGGGGGTCGCCGTGGCCAGGAGGACTTGGGCTCCCTCCTGGCCCGATATTGTCGGGGAGTTGGGGAATCGGCGGGGCAAGAGGGCTTGGGCTCCTTTTTGCCCCGATCGTGTCGGGGAGTCGGGGGGGCAAGAGGGAGCCAGGCGGAGAGAGGGCAGTTAAGCGCAGTGCCTGCGCGGAAGGATGCAGCTCGGGCGACTTCGTTGTGTGAAACGAAGTTCGTTGTACGAATCAAGACATAAAGTTCGTTGTGCGCAGCGTGCGCTGTGCGAGGCGTCCGTTGTGTGAGGCACCACTGTACTGCCTTTCTGTAGTATAGCCAAAGTGATTTGCATACTTTATACGAGGGGGTGCTGAAATGTTCTCAGCCCAACCAACCAACTTCCTAAATTCTGAGCATTATTTTGTCACTGTACCTGAAAAGAGTATCTTATTTCTTTATTTCATCTTATTACGTGCCAATTTGCAGAAACAAAATTCTCTGTTTTGACATTGTTTCAGATCCTTGATTGAACCTTATTCATGTCATTCTCTTCTTGGTTGAGCTGAGAATTTATCAGCACCCCCTCATATGCAGATAAAATAGCATTGTTTTAATAGTAAGGGGACTATAAAGCTTGCTTCCATCTTAGTATCTGTAAGTGAGGAGTCTGGCATAGAGAATGACACGGTGACAAAATTCATCACCGTTCCCGTCCCCCGGATAACCGCGGGAAACCATCTTCATGTCATTCTTTAAGGAGAGAGGGAAGAATCAGAGTATAATGGGCACAACCACTGACCAGCAAGCTCTGCTTTGAAGAATGCTGGTGTAGAAGGCCTGAGGTTGAAACAGACACTACAGAATGACAGTCTCTGGTATCCAGAGCAGATATTGTGATGTCATAATGCCTCATTCCACCAGTGCCTAAGAGCCAATCACATCAGTGATGTCACAATGGCTTCATTATCCTTGGCTCACGTAAGAATCAGAGTATGAATGGCCTCAACCACTGACCCACAAGCTTTGCTTTGAAGAATGCTGGTGTAGATGGACCGAGGTCGAAATAGACACTAGAAAATGACATAAGATTATTTCCCGCGGTTATCCGCGGGGACGGGAACGGTGATGAATTTTGTCACCGTGTCATTCTCTAGTCTGGCATCATGACAGAATACATGAAATTTGTTTTATCTCTGTAATTTTTGGGGAATGTGGGAAAGAGTGTCACCTACATGAAGCAGGTTTTTCAAAATGTATTACTGGCACATATGATGTAAAATAGGCTTACTGGTCATGATTTCAGCTTTTAAGTTACTCACAGCGCCATTTTCGGGTCTGCTTCTCCTTTCCGCTCATTCAAAATATGAAGCCCTTCTGCAGTCTCTTTCTTATTATTCAGTTTTCTGTTGACACAAGAGCCTCTCATGCATATAATAGGCAAAGTTCCAGTTAATTTAAACCTGTTGCTAGAACTGATGTTTTTTGGCTTGCTGATGGGATGCAGCTGAATCAAAATATCTCTTCAACACATTTGCCGAAGAGTCTGCAGACTGTAAGGTCATCTTTTGCACATATAATTTCAGTGAAGATTTTGCAATTAGATAAAAAAAGGACATATCATTTAGTTGCACAGCTCTGGTCTTGACCTAAATATCTGAAGTGACAGCCCTGCAGAGTTCTTGGGAAAAGATTATATGCATTATAACAGTGTCTTTTAATCTCAAATTTCAGGTAAAAAAATATCCTGTTTTCATGGATGCCAGAAAGAACAATATTGAAAGATTTGTCAGCAAAAGCATGTTTTCTGCAACACATCTGCCCAGTTGCAAATGCTACCTTGTGTTTTTGCTGCTGGTATTTTGACACAGCACATGGAAGGTATTTTCATGTTAAAATCTACTGGGGACCTAGGGACAATAGTCATACTATTCACTAGCTGCAAAGATCACGGGTACCTTTTACCAGTAGACTCTGAACCACCTTTCAAAGTGAAGTAAAGCACAGATTAATCAGGAGTGTAAGGTCACTCACCATGGAAGTACAAAGGAAATCTTGGTTTTTAAAATTTGTTTTTACAGGGACTGCGTTGTTGGTTTCAAAAGACAGAACACTAACATACCTCAGTACCAGATAATATTTCATCATATCCAATTTGTAGTCAGATTTGACAAAGCTTTTGCATCACTACTATACTAATATATCAGGATGTCGAGATCTGAAACCTGATTGCGGCTATTAGAACCAAAAACACATCCTTTAAAGAATGGAAAAAGGATCCGAATGAAGAAAATAAGAAGAAACAAAAGCACTGGCAAGTTAGATGCAAAGCATTGATAAAGACAACTAAGAAAGAAAATGAAGAGAAACTTGCAAAAGAGGTGCACCTGTGAGTGAATCTGTGGGACTGTTGGATGACCAAGGAGTGAAAGGGGTGATCAGGGAGGATAAGGCCATAGCGGAAAGACTGAATGAATCTTTGCTTCGGTCTTTATGGAAGAAGATGTAAGAGATTTGTCTGAATCGGAAATGGTTTTCAAGGGTGATGATGTAGAGGAACTGAAAGAAATCTCGGTGAATCTGAAAGAAGTACTGAGTTAAATCAACAAGTTAAAAGGTGATAAATCACCAGGACCGGATGGTATACATTCCAGGGTACTAAAATAACTCAAACATGAAATTGCTGATCTGCTGTTAGTGATCTGTAACCTATCACTAAAATCATCTGTAGATTGGAGGGTGGTCAATGTTACGCCGATTTTTAAAAAGGGCTCCAGGGGAGATCCGGAAAATTACAGACCGGTAAGCCTGACTTCGGTGCCAGGCAAAATAGTAGAAAGGATTATAAAAAATAAAATTGTGGAACATGTAGACAAACATGATTTAATGAGACAGGGTCAGCATGGGTTCAGCTGAGGGAGATCTTGCCTCACAAATTTGCTTGACTTTTTTGAAGGTGTGGATAAAGGTGAGCCGGTTGATATAGTGTATCTAGATTTTCAGAAAGCTTTTAATAAAGTTCCTCACGAGAGGTCCTGAGAAAATTAAAGAGTCATGGGATAGGTGGCAAAGTTCAGTTGTGGATAAGAAATTGGTTATCGGATAGAAAACAGAGGGTAGGGTTAAATGGTCATTTTTCTCAATGGAGATAGCATTCATAGCCTGCAGATAAGGGACAAAGTCGTGCGCATTGCTGAAGATTGACTTCAAGTGGTTTGATTTATACCCCGTAATTTCAGTGTTTCACAAGGTGCCACTGTGCCTGGCCTCCAGCCATATAATGTTGCTGCAATAGGTAGACTCAGCCAATGGTACCCCTCTACTTTCATCCAGCCAGGGTTATTCCCAAGATGTTTCAGTGGTATTCACTGATGACATCAGGGATCATAGAACATTTTTTTGTTGGCTGATCTGGCATTCACTAGGCCCAAGTTTCCAAATACTGGTCTGTTAGTTGCAGCTGTAGTTTCATGGGTTGCTTGATGATGGTTGGCAGGAATTCATGTGGGTATATTAGATAAATGTTTTGCCTCTTGAGTTTCTGTCCTCTAGGCAGATTAGAGGGCCTATTTTTCCTTTTTTCCCCTGATAACTGAGATGCATCTCTGGTTTACTAAGCCAAAGAACTTTCTTGTTTAAAGTAGATAAGATTTTAGAACTCCTAATCTAATCTAATCCGGGATTTATGAGTCACACTGTGCCAACAAAAGTTCAAAGCAATTTACAGTACAGTGCATTCATAGAGAACAATTTAGTATAGTGCAAAGGATTCTTAGAGATACATTATAGTCCAAAGATGCTATAGAGGTATGTTACAAGACTTTGGGAATTCTTGAGGTAGGAATTGTCATGTCTTGCATTTAAAGAAGTAATTAGTACAGCACCGAGGCGCTGTGGGAGGTACATTAACTGAACATATAGGGGAGGATTTCATACAGTAAGAGCTAATATAATTTAATGAGAGATGCCATGTTAACTAGTAGTAGAGTTTATGGAGTCGAAAACAAAGGTCTTTAGTTTTTGCAAAATTTGGAGTAGTTTGATTCAATTAATGGTTGTTGGAAAGTCATTCTATATTTTCATGCCAGAGATTGTGAACATTGAGTGGAATAAACATTTATACTTTAAGGGGCTCATAATCGAAACAGAAATATGTCTAAAAACCGGCCTAAATTGGCACTTGGACGATCAGTAACACAAGTCATCCAAGTGCCGATAATCAGACCGGGGTTTAGACATATTTAAAAACGACTTAGGCCTTCACAGTGCTGCTGAATGACCAGAGCTAAAAGGGGTGTTCTAGGAGGAGTGTCGAAGGTGGTATTTGGGTGGGACATAGTTCGTCCTAGAATTAGTCATACTGCATGTATAACCAAAAGTTTTACAACATGGCCTAGATGGAACTTGGATGTTGTGACTTAGGCCATCTAAAACCAGGTCTAAGTCCACAGAAGGTATCCAGAGTGACCAGATAAGCACTGCAGACACAAAGTACAGACCCACACACCCTGCCACAGTAATCACTGACCCCCCCCCCTTAAAAAATTGTAATAACAACTTTACATATCTGCCTCCAGAACATCAGCACCTGGCAGCCTGGCATAGGAAAGCCTAGTAGAGCTGTACAGAGGTGGCTTTAAGTGGTCTTGGGGGTGGGTTAGTGAATCATGGAGAGGATGACAAAGGCCCATAAGCCACTCTAATCACTGCATTCATGGTAAAAAATGTGCACCACCCCAAAACCCCAAAACCCTTTTGTACTGCCATATAAGTGACTTCTGCAGCCATAAGGGCTATTGGGGTGGTAAATAGGTGGGTCTAGTAGGTTCTGGAGGGTGTTTTGGGGGGCTCACCATGACCTAAAGGGAGCTGTAGTGAGATGTTTATGTGGCACCCTTTTTGTGAAGTTCACAGCAGTGTCCTGTAAGGTATCCCACTACTCTGGTGCCATGTTTAGGTGTCCAGTCAATCACTTTTCTGGATCCTCCCATGCCCAAAAGGTCTTTTACTAGGCGTTTGTGACTTGGACAAATTTTTGGACGAAAAGAGGATATAAATATGGATGATTTAGTGGTCTGGATGATCAGACGGCTGGACGTACAGTTGGATGATTTTTTATTTTTTTTTAAAATATATTGGATGTATTTTTTGAAAATGGACCTTTTCCTGTGTCCGACTTTGGGTGACTTGCGACTTAGGCCTAAAACGGACTTAGATGTTTCTTTTGATTATGCCCCTCTAAGTGTTATGTTGTGGGGAGGTTCAACTGCTTCCTGTCAAGATTTCTGGGTGAAATGGACCATGCTGTGGAGAATAGGTGAATTAGTTGTGCGGCGAAGCTTCCGTTGAGTATGTGGTGCATAATGCAGAATATTTTGAATTTTATTCGAGATGAGATGGGTAGCCAGTGTAGTTGTTTGAAGTAGTTAGAGATTGAGTCACATTTTTTCAGTCTGAATATGAATCTTATTGCCGTTTTATGTATGAGCTTCAATTTGCAGATAAGGGTGATGTTGATACCCGCATAGAAGGAGTTACAGTAGTCTAGCTATGACAGGATCAGCATCTGTACAATCATGGCGAAGTGTTGTTGATGGAAGTATGGTCTGGATGCCTCATAGTGAAGAAGTTTTTCCACCAGAAGTTGGAGATTTGCAGTTCCAGGGATGGTGTGGAGTCTAAAATATATTGTTTTTGATGTATTCAGTTTTAGTTTGTTGGTTGTTGGTTGTTGCCCATGTTTATATTTTATCTATGTTGTCTGAGATTTTTTGGGCTGTGTCAGACTGGTTGCTAGTTATTCAGTATAACAAAAAGCCAGTTTGTCTTTGGTAGCAATTAGCAGAAGAGTATTAATTATGCAGACAGTGCTTGATGAAATTTTGAGTCTCTTTGAAGAATCTAGGAAGTAGATTCTCTTGAGATATGAGGTCAGACAGGCATTAGCTTGTACACTGCTTATTCCATCTATATTTTGTGCTTTTAAATCTTGAAACAAGGTAAAATAGTTTTTAAAGTTCAGTATCTAATATCTAACAAGGCATTTCTGTTCACTAGAGACATAAATCAAATGATTATATTTCACTCCTATGAAATTATTTGGAAGTTTTAATGCAGAGGGAGATTCAGCAGGATATCAGAAATTTAGAGATAATCTATATATATAAAATCGGAGGTATGTGTGTGTGTATGTGCCGCGATCACGCAAAAACGGCTTGACCGATTTGAACGAAACTTGGTATGCAGATCCCTCACTACCTGGGGTGATATGTTCTGGGGGTCTCGCGGCCCACCTGCACACGTGGGCGGAGCTACAAACATAAAATCAGATTTCACCCATTCATGTCAATGGAAAAAATGTAAAAAGCTGCCATTCTCACAGTAATTCAAAAACGGCTTGACCGATTTGAACGAAACTTGGTATGCAGATCCCTCACTACCTGGGGTGATATGTTCTGGGGGTCTCGCGGCCCACCTGCACACGTGGGCGGAGCTACAAACATAAAATCATATTTCACCCATTCATGTCAATGGAAAAAATGTAAAAAGCTGCCATTCTCACAGTAATTCAAAAACGGCTTGACCAATTTGAACGAAACTTGGTATGCAGATCCCTCACTACCTGGGGTGATATGTTCTGGGGGTCTCACGGCCCACCTGCACACGTGGGCGGAGCTACAAACAGAAAATCAGGTTTCACCCATTCATGTCAATGGAAAAAATGTAAAAAGCTGCCATTCTCACAGTAATTCAAAAACGGCTTGACCGATTTGAACGAAACTTGGTATGCAGATCCCTCACTACCTGGGATGATATGTTCTGGGGGTCTCGCGGCCCACCTGCACACGTGGGTGGAGCTACAAACATAAAATCAGATTTCACCCATTCATGTCAATGGAAAAAATGTAAAAAGCTGCCATTCTCACAGTAATTCAAAAACGGCTTGACCAATTTGAACGAAACTTGGTATGCAGATCCCTCACTACCTGGGGTGATATGTTCTGGGGGTCTCACGGCCCACCTGCACACGTGGGCGGAGCTACAAACAGAAAATCAGGTTTCACCCATTCATGTCAATGGAAAAAATGTAATTCAAAAACGGCTTGACCGATTTGAACGAAACTTGGTATGCAGATCCCTCACTACCTGGGGTGATATGTTCTGGGGGTCTCGCGGCCCACCTGCACACGTGGGCGGAGCTACAAACATAAAATCAGATTTCACCCATTCATGTCAATGGAAAAAATGTAAAAAGCTGCCATTCTCACAGTAATTCAAAAACGGCTTGACCGATTTGAACGAAACTTGGTATGCAGATCCCTCACTACCTGGGGTGATATGTTCTGGGGGTCTCTCGGCCCACAACTCTATGTTGCTTGCTCAAGGGTGGGTTCACCCAACAATTTATATGTTCTTGCTCCTGGAGGTGAAACTAAAAATGTTGTTTATAATCACGTTTTGCGTTAGTTGTATTGTATTCATTTTGTCAAATATTTCACATTATAATTTGAATATTGTACTTTTTATTAAGCTGTAAAAAAATAATTTCATTCACCACTATAAAGTATCTTTATTTGAATCCATTTACAGTGTTATTGCTATAATTAAATACCCATGCAACGCCGGGGCATCAGCTAGTAGATAATATAAGTTAAATATATGAAATTCAACCCATGTAATTGCAGTTATGGTTTTTTATCACTTTTCAGTTTCTGATCTTGATATCCTTTGATGATCCAATTCATGCAGATCACTGGAGGCTTTTTCGTTGTAGATCCAGCTCAGAGAGAAAGAGAGATCAAGCAGAGAAAAAGAGTGCTTGCTTGAAAAGTGTATATAACTATTGCAGCTATTCAACAAGACAAATCATAAAGACATAAGCCTGGATTCTAGAAACAGTGCCATAGGTTAAGCAGCAGTAGGCACCATACAGCCACTTAATGGTTTTAATCAGCCCGTAATTGACTGTTCAGTTAAAACTGATTAAAAGCTCATTTTTAAAAATTACGCACCATAATCATGTCTAAGCATGGTGTCTAATGATGACTAAGGTCAAAGTAGATGTGGTTAGGGGTTGGGGATGACCTTAGACACCGTTTTATTTTATTTATATATTTAAATTTCGATCCCATTGTCCCCAAAGAGCTCAGAACAGATTACAGGTTAACCATGATTCTCCATCACACTTAAGTGCCGGTAATGTAGGCCTTTAGAACCTTGGCCTACATTACCGGCATCTAAGTTTTTCTGTAGTCACAATTCTGTTAGTGGCACCTACATGTGATTGACATGTGAACAGGTGGCCCAGTCCCCCAATTCCAATCCCAAACACAAGCATCCCTTCTGAATCTCTAATCTCAACATTTATGCTTCTAAACCTCCAATCCCCTCAATATCAGAACCTGACAAAATGCTGATTAGATGTTAAAGGGCTTAACTGTGTGGGGGGGGGGGGGGCACAGTTAAGCCCTCTAACATCCAATCCTCTAGAGTAGAACCTCAACCTGAGCAGACCCTTACGCTCCCTGCCAACTCCCCAACATCACAATTTGACCCTCCCTCTTGCTCCCAACTCCCCTCAGGACTCACTTGTGCTTTCTAGTAGGATGGGATGGCAGTAGTCCACCTTTGTTCCTGCTCCATCTGGCTCCAGGTGTAAAAATCGTACAGATGATCCCTAGTTGTAGCAGTACTACCACTAGGGGTCATCCTTCTATATGAGTTGTTATTGTGCTTAAATGGAAGGATGACTCCTATCACTGTGAGATGCCATTTTGATACCCAGTGTCAGACAGGGAAGGAAGAGGCCACTCTTATACCGTGCTACTATACTACTAGGATGAATCCTGAGGGGTTCAAGGATCATGGGGTAGTAGAGCCAGGCTCTGTTTGGAGGAGTTGAGGGGAAAAGTCAGGGTGTGATAGTGCTGGGTTTTACTCTGGGAGGGATTGTAGATTCTGGAAAGGGTGATCTGATGGGGGTTTGGAGATACATGAAGGTATTGATATTAGGGAGATCACAGGTTTGAGGAGTGCATGTCTTGGGAGTGGGGATTTTGGCACCAGGGATCAGATAGGTACTAGTAGTGGGCAGCAGTCATGAGGGGGCTGACCTGCCACTGTTGCAGCAGCAGCCATGGCTTTGTCTGTTTAGAATGGGGGAAAGTTTGACTTCAGTGCTGAGCAAAAGAGTGGAAACAATTATAAAAAATAAAATTATGGAACATGTAGACAATCATGGTTTACCCCCCACCTTTACAAAGCCGTGCTAGAATTTTTAGCACCAGCCACCACGGTAACAGCTCCGACGCTCATAGAATTCCTTTGAGTGTCCGAGCTGTTACCATCACAGCCAGTGCTAAAAACGCTAGCGCAGCTTTGTAAAGCAGGGGGTTAATGAGATGGTCTGCATAGATTCAGCCAGGGGAGGTCTTCCCTCAAAAATTTGCTTGATGTCTTTGAAGGTGTGAATAAACATGGAGATAATGATGAGTCAGCTGATGTGGTGTATCTAGATTTTCAGAAAGCTTTTAACAAAGTTCAGAGAGACTCCTGAGAAGATCAGAGTCATGGTATAGGAGGCAATGTTCTGTTGTGGATTAGGAATTGGTTATTATACAGAAAACAGAAGATAGGATTAAATGCCCTTTTTTTTTTTTTAAAGGAGGAGGGTAAATAATAGAATGCCACAGAGATCTGTACTGGGACTGGTGTTGTTTAGCTTATTTATAAATGATCTTGAAATTGGAACAACAAGTGAATTATTCAAAGTTGTCAGAACACAAGAGGACTGTGAATAATTGCAGAAAAGCCTTAAGAAACTGGAAGATTAGGCATCTAAATGGCAGATGAAATTTAATGTGGACAAACCAGTGATGCACCTTGGGAAGAATAATCCAAATCATAGTTACTTAATGCAAGGGTCCACCTTAGGAGTCAGCACCCATGAAAAAGATCTGGGTGTCAATATAGACACTATGCTGAAATCTTCTGTCCAACGTGTGGCTGCAGCAAAAAAAGGAAACAGGATGCTACAGTATGAATTATATGGAAAAGAATGGTAAATAAGACCAAGAATATTATTATGCCTCTAGATGACTCCACGATGTGTCCTCACCTTGAGTACTGCACACAGTTCTAGTCGCTGTATCTCAGAAAAGGTATGACCAAAAGTAGAGAAGGAGGGGCTATCCAGATGATGTGAAGTAAGACATTAAAATGTCAATTCTATAAGCAAAATTTAAGTATTATGATAACAATATGAAATATTAATTATTTCCAATAAATATTTGCTACATGTGTCTATTAGTATTCTCTTTTATTTTCCCTTGAGCAATCTTAACCTGTGGTGGGCATATCATCTTATACAGACATCAATCTTTAGAACCTCTTATGATATGTATATCATTTCAAGTTCCTGTCTTGTATATGTTTTTTAATCATCTATGCCCACCACCTCCTACCCATTTCCTACCTTATCTGTATTTATAACCCTTAAATTTATTACCCACAGAATAGTTTGGGTTCCTCTTTCCCATGTGCATCACTTTGCACTTGCTCACATTAAACATCATCTGCCATTTTGATGCCCAGTCTCACAAGGTCCTCTTGCAATTTTTTACAATCTTCTTGCAATTTACCAACTTTGAACAACTTTGTGTCATCAGTAAATGTAATTATATCACTAGTTATTCCCATCTCTAGATCATTGATAAATATGTTAAAAAGTAGCGGTCCCAACATAGCCCCCTGGGAACTGCACTATTTACCCTTCTCTACTGAGAATATTGACCATTAAAATCTACTCTCTGTTTTTTGTCTTTCAACCAGTTCTCAATCCATAAAAGAACATTACCTCCTATCCCATGACTTTCTAATTTCCTCAGAAGTCTTTCATGAGGTACTTTGTCAAATGCCTTTTAAAAATCCAAATACACGATATTAACCGGCTCACCTTTATCCACATGTTCATTCATCCCTTCAATGAAAAGCACTAGATTGTTGAGGTAAGATTTCCCCTGACTAAAACCATATTGGCTATCTCTCTCATTAATCCATGCTTACATATATGTTCTCCCAAAACTCTCACTTATGACAATTAATGACTTAGACCCTCAGAAATGCCAGACCCTGAGAATTTGACCACTAAAATACTAAGCTAAGTTTTTAATATCTTTAAGAACCTTAATGGTATAATCACTCATTATCTAACTATAAGAAATTCACAAGAGAGACCCGGTGAGGATTGGATGCATAATGTCAGATACTATTAAATCTTTTGAGTATCGTGGTGGCATTTCTGAGGGTCTAAGTCATTAATTGTCATAAGTGAGACTTTTGGGAGGTGGTCTGAGTTGGACTATCCTCAAAGCAGTTGAATTATATGATTTACTCTCTCAGAACATATTTCTAGATTATATATGGTGCTGGTTAAATAATACATATATGTTCTGCTGTTTTGTTCTTTATAATAGTCTCTACCGGCACCGACATCAGACTCTCAGGTCTATAATGTCCCAGATCACCTCTGGAACCCTTTTTAAAAATTGGCATTGGTCTGACCCAGTATGGCAGCTTTTATATTCTTATGTTTCCTATGCCATAACAGGTAGTCCAGGTGCAACCACACTATCTGCAGGAGCATGTAATGGGGT
The DNA here is from genome assembly GCF_902459505.1 of Geotrypetes seraphini. NCBI lineage: Eukaryota > Metazoa > Chordata > Amphibia > Gymnophiona > Dermophiidae > Geotrypetes > Geotrypetes seraphini. The sequence continues at coordinate 41,240,353 of NC_047095.1, forward strand.
CCAGTTCAGTAGGCATCTTTCCTGTGTGCTATTTATAGGACAGATGCTGGGAATGTCCCTTGCATTTACCAAACAGGCTTTGCATCAGCTTGGTTTCCATGTTTATTTTTGGTTGGATTTAATGTTGTACCACTGTTTAAACAAAAGGTTCTCAATAAGTACCGCAGGATAGCTGTAATGCATATTTATCAAATATATTATAATATATTGGGTCCCAAAACAGAGCTAATTTGCTCAGCTTGGAGACTCGGAAAACCAGACTTTTTGGAGTCCCTTGAGAACTAGAGTTGAAAATGCCTGATTTAAATTATAATAATCAAATTAAGCTCCTTTTATTTCTATTTTAGAAACTCTGCCATCAACTACTACTGTGATAAGAAGCATTTCTTGAGCAGTCCTCCCACTGCAGCAGCATCAAACTCTGAAATCATTGCATTTATTTTGATCACCTCTGCAACCAGTGGATGCTGTCTTTGTCTTTCCCTCAGCACTCTTGTAGGAGTGTGAATGACTGCTGTTTCCATTCAGTCTTTTCATTTTTTCTTGTTTGGAGCATTTCTTTTGTTAAATAAGAGATGAGAAACGCCAAAATGGCTGTTCAGGTAAAGGAAGTAGCAGTATGGGGTATTAAGTGATATTTGTCCAGGAGAATCATCTTTTCACTGGCAAAGGGTCCACCATGTTGACAAAATGCTGGGCTTTTATACCACACTGGTGGTACTGCATGAATGAAAGTGAATGTGGAGGATGAGGATGAGGGCAGTTGGTCAAGTAGCCAGGAAGCATTTCTTCCACATGGTATTGCTTTCACAGGTTCCTACAATATTTACTGGAGCATGAGCAGATTTAGATTTAAAGGAAATTATTTTTAAATTTATGAGTGCATTTTTGAGGGTAATACATTTTGTTTTTTACCAGATATTGCAAGAACCTCACAGGAAAGGTGGAAAGCCTTTCTTGAAGAGATAGCATGTTATTTCTGTGAGACAACTTTCTTTGCTCTGTCTCCAATTTTTGTGTTTGGTAAAATTACTAATTAAGTGGATGCTGTTAGGACCCAATAGGAATGCAAATTTTCTTGATGTTTCCCTCTGTTTCAATTTAACCTGAGGCCGGGTTCAGCATGATCATTTTTTATGGTAGAGGATTAGTTGCATAAGAAAGATTTGGACAAGTTCCTGGAGGAAAAGTCCATAGTCTGTTATTGAAAAAGACATGGGCGAAGCCACTGCTTGCCCTGGATCGGTAGCATGGAATTGTGCTACTCCTTGGGTTTTGGCCAGGAACTAGTGACCGGGATTGGCCACCGTGAAAATGGGCTACTGGGCTTGATGGACCATTGGTCTGTCCCAGTAAGGCTATTCTTATGTTCTTATGATTATTGCCTCCTATGTTGCCATTTTTCTTTACTTAAGTCCTTTTTTGTTGTCACTTTTGAGTATTATTGTAGTCTCACATTACAATGCTTCATGAAGCATCATGTTGCAGAGGACATAAAGGGAGGAATTAGATGTCCAATCTAATCTAATCTTATTTCTGAATCGTGCTATACCTAAACAGGTTCAAGGCGACTTACAATGTTTTGAGTGACAGAATGAATATAGTACTTTATAGTAGTTTGAGGATGTCAGAATTATGGATAGGGTAATAGAGAAGAGAATGGTGGTTCTTTGATTGTACTGGTATAGTGTTTCAGTAGAATGAGATTTAGTGATATTAATTATTTTGTGTTAGTTATCTACGATGTGTACGGTACATTTTCAAAGAAAAGAGTTATTTTTTTTTTCAGAATTTGTTAGAATGTTTCCATCCTGATGTCAGTTGAGAGGTTGTTCCAGGTCTTGGTGCTAAAATGTGTGAAGAGCAAGTCGAATATGCATTTGTATTTAACCCCTTTGGGAGATGGAAGTAGCAGTTGAAGTGATTTCAGTTTTCTGGTTGGCATAGACCAGGAGTTGACAAATACCGTATTTTTCGCTCCATAAAACACACTTTTTTCACCTCCCAAAAGGGGGTGGAAATGTAAGTGCATCTTATGAAACAAAGATACAAATTTGTTAAGCCCGCTGCTGTATCTTTTAACCCACCCCCGCCACCACCACAAATTTGTTAAGCCTGTTGCCACATCTTTCCCCCCCCCCCCCGCTGCCACCGACGCATATTTTTAACCCCCCTCTGCCGCCACATTTAAAATAAAAAAAATCCCACCACCGTTGCATATTTAAACCCCCTCCCCACCACCACTGCATATTTAAAACCCACCTGCCCGCTCGCTGCCGTCATACTTGGTGGTCCAGCGTATTTCCTGGCCAGCGGCGCCACAGGCCAGAATCGCAAAGATCAGGAACAAGCCTTCCGTGCTCCTGCCTGGGTCCATGCTGATCTCCGAATGGCTGCAGTCAGCTCTCGCGGGACTCGTGAGACTCATGGGTCTCGCAAAAACTGACTGCAGCCATCCGGAGATTGGCTTGGGCCCTGGTGAGAGCATAAAGAGCTTACTCCTGATCTCTGTGCTTCTGGCCGTTGGCACCGCTGGCTGGGAAAGATGAGAGCCGTCTAAGGAGGGAGGAATTTAAAAATTTCTGAGGGGGTATGGTTAAAGGTACAGGTGGATGATTAGAAAAGGTACTAGGGCATATGGGGTATGATTTAAGGTACTGGGGGTACGTGGGAGGTATGGGGCCTGCCTGCTCTGTGCCCTGTCCCGGCCTACCAGTAGACTTCCAGAGGGGGGGGAGGGACAGGGTACAGAGCCTGGCAGGGAGGGGGGACAGGGTGCAGAGCAGAATTTGGTTCAGAATGTTTTTTTTCTTGTTTTCCTCCTCTAAATCTAGGGTGCGTCTTATGGTCAGGTGTGTCTTATTGAGCGAAAAATACGGTAAGTTTATGAGCAGTTCAACAGTTTTTGCATATAGAATTAAAACATTATCCATGATAGTTTGAAGGTGATACAAGTTTTGACAGGCAGCCAGAGTAAATTCTTTTAGTAGGATGAGATGGAGTCAAATTTTTTTTAGTTTGAATATCAGTCTGACCACCATGTTTTGAATCATTTATAGTTCAGTTTAGACCCGCATAAAGGGAGTTACAATAGTCCAGCTGGGATAGTATAAGCATTTGCATTAGTATGGCAAAGTGGTGTTCTTGAAAAAAGGGCCTGATGAGTCTTAGGTTAGAACGTGAGTCCAGGTTAGAATGTGTTTGACTCCCCCTATATTTACAAATATGCACACAGGCCCGGATTCTCTATAGGGCACTGACATCGGCGGCCTCTTAAAAAGCAGCCATCGATTGTGCACACCCTATAGAGAATCGTGCGTCTGCAAAAGACAGGCACTGGAAATGTAGGCCAGGGTTTCCGGGGCTACTTTTCTGGTGCCTATCTATGCCATGAATCATGCTTACATAGGTGCTTTATGGTGCCTAATGCCACTTCTAGCATTAGTCATGCCCACAGTGGCTTTAGGCGCTGTTAAACGTCTTCATAAGCATGATTCCTGCTCTTTTTATTTAGGCACCAGTAGGCGCTTTATTTGTACTATTTTTCACCATTTTAAATGGTGTTTCTCAATTAACTTAGACACTGGTAGGGCTCCAACCAATGCCTACATTTCGGCTCTATTTAAAGAATATCCCCCAGACTGTATATTTGCTGGCATATCCAACCAGAGCAGTGATTTAAAAACAAAATGTGTCCTAAGCTCTTATATTGTATGGTACCTGTCTTTGATGGAGAATCGTGCCTAGCAGTGCCTAAGGTCATTTCCGGCCCAAACCAACTTTGACCTTAGGAACTGCTAGGCACCTCCATAGACACAATTTTAGTAGATGCTTGAGGGTATCTCTATTTTTGTAATGAGATTTTAATTTTTTTTTATATATTCTTTATTTGTTTTGAAATCAAATACATAGTGCACACAGATGAACAATCAAGTAATATAGCATATTGCACTCTATTCCAACAAATGATATAGAGTTGTTTACCCCCCCCCCCCCAACACCCTAACCCTACCCCCCCTGCCCCTCCTGGATGTATATAAGAATCTTTCAAGAAATAAAAGGAAATAATGTTAAATTCACATTCATATCTTACATGATGAGGAACAATTTATTCTGGTTTGCATTAATTGGTCTCCTGGGGAATAATATCGTTCCAAACAAGATTATATCATATGACAACAATAATGGAACTTCCAATATCGTAATGATTTGACCCCCAAATGGATTTCCAGAATTTAAGTATCAAGGGACAATAGTACAGTAAATGATCCAGTGTCCCTATATCGAGATGAAATTGCTAGCATCTATTAGATTTAGAACAGTCTAAATTTTGTAACCTAACAGGGGTCCAAAATTATCTATGTAATAAGAAAAAACAGGTTTGTCTCATAGATGCTGACACTTTACATCTCATCCTCCAATTCCAAATTCGTGGCCATTGAGACGTAGAAATCTGCTACTTTGTCTCAATACTCCAAATGTCTCTAAGACTAGTTTTTGGCTTTTTATAAAAAAATTCAGATATTAATTTATACCACTGGGCAGCCTGATGACCTAGGAAATCTGTCTGGACGCATAGGACCGGCAAACTATACTGACCTTTTAAACTCCCACATTCAGGGAACCCCTTCTGAATAGCCTATTTCAACTGCAACCATTTAAATGCTTGGGACTTTGAAATACCGAAAGATTGTTGCAGTCGTGAAAACTCAAGCATCTTTCCATTTGATATTACATCATCTAATGTGCATATACCCGCCTGCATCCAATGCTTCCAGATGACTTTTTATCCACCAATTTGAATCTTGGAGTTCAACCAAGGCCCGTGGATTGATGTATCGGAATTGGTGTTAGGTTATGTATAAATTTTAATGTTTGCCACCTCGAAACTAAAATTCTATTGTTCTTATAAAGCCTAGGTATCTTGATACTTAAAACATGACTCAAACGTAATGGAGACAGGAGTTGCCACTCCAAATAAAGCCAATGCGGAAGATGCTCCAAGACCTCATGATAAAAGCATGATGATATCTATAGAAGTTTGGAAAATTTAGCCAACCCGCCGCAATTTTAATTGTTTTTTAATCAGTGCAGTCAATTAGTGCACCAATTAAACCAATTAACCCCCTCTTCCCCCTTTTACTAAACCGTGGAAGCGGTTTTTAGAACAGGCCAGCATGATCTATGAGTGTTAGGAGCAGTGCAGAGCATTCAGTTTGCTGGACTGCGCCAAAAACCGCTTCCATGGTTTTGTAAAAGGAGGGGGGGGGGGGCGAGAAATTAGGTAGCAGTAGGGTGCCTAATTTACAGCACCGTTTGCAGAATCTGGCCCAAAATGCTTTAAAGATTTTCCATTTCTTATGCTCTTTGATAGTATTTAGGCCACATGTTTCTGGCACACTGCTCGTATTTCTCTTCAAGTTTGCTACTATATGATAATCAATTCAAAGTAACAAAAGGCAGCGGCAGTATGGGTAAAACATGTAATTGAATTTTATTAGAGCAATGTATTTCTAAAGATCATGTCACCAAGCTGGTATTCTTATAAACTTACAAAAAATGAGTTCCTTCTGAATAACAGCTTTGAGCTTTTGTATTTTATCATTTGCCGCCTTTCAAAATCAGCTTTAGCAGGAATGCACTTCAAGCCAATTTGATACTTGCAAGCAACTGCTGTAAGAATGCCAAGTCTCACATTGTTTAGATAATGAAGTCCACTGCTGAGTGGCTAACCGAGTTTTCCCTTTCAAATGGAGTAACATGATGCCAGTTTCATGGTGAATTGCAATATTTTGGATGAAGCATAAACTATAACAATCCAAATGCTGAATGCACTGTAGCTCTCCTCCTATGCCGTGAAATTCATATATTTATGCCATTATATATTTGTAGCATTCAATAACTTGTGACGGGCACAAAACAATATACAAAATTATGTCCGATATAAACTGATCTACTGGCTACATTAAAATGACTCTGCAATTTTCCAAACTTTGTATTGATAGAAATAACATTCCGTGAATATTTTGTTGCATTTAAAGTTAGGCACAGTGCCTATACCTGTAATCCATCCCTAACTTTGTAAGAATGGATCATGCCACTGAGTTGGCCACATGCACAGTGAGTAGGGTTACCAGATTTTCCAAATGGAAAATCTGTACCCATGCCCCCGCCCTGTTCTGGCTGGCCACACCCTTTTTCAAACCCAGCCCCAGCCCATTCCCTACCCCCCCCCCCTTGACCTGCATGAGCAATGAGCGATGTTGGATGGACACGTGTGGATGTTGTTCCGACGTCGCTTGTTGCCAGATCCCTGGACATGTCCTCAAAAGGTGGACATGTCTGGTGAAATCTGGATGTCTGGTAAACCCTGTCAGTGAGGAATCTACCCTATGATGTTTCATGGCAGAGTAAAAGAGTGGTTTGCCATTGCCTTCTCCCGTGCAGTGTGTGGCTCTGCTATGTTGCTGCTGCCTAGAGCACCTGGTACTCCCAGGTGGTCTCCCATACAGGTACTAGCCAGGCATGACTCTGCTTAGCTTCTGATAGTAAGAGCAGGCCTACTCAGAGAAGCCAGGCTATAGGTACATCTCTAACTCTAGGCTCATCCATTTGCACTAATGGAAACATGATCCACATCTTTGAGCCTACAATTAGGCACAGATGTCCTTTATTCTATAATTATGCACATAACTTTGCACCCATGACCCTCCCATTTCTGTGCCCCCTTTTTGGTGCCCCATGTAAATTTTAGGCATGGGATGTATGCATGTAAATTTAAATTAAAACCAATTAATGATAATTGCTTGTTAAGAAGCCATTTATCAGTGCTAATTGTTTCATTATTCAATTATGTTGCATGTGCAGATTGGGTGCCCACCCAAAGTTGTGTGCGTAACCCGAAGCGACATATATAGAATCTGAGGGATAATATGTAATGGTTGTGTTCCAGTGTCATACATTTCTCAAATGATGCTACAAGTGTTAAAGAGCAAATGCTACAATGCTATGTCCATTTGTTTTAGAAATGTATCCATATGTAAACTTTTGTTTAAATCTTTATTGATTTTCAAACTTTGATAGTGCAATACAATTGGTAAATCATAAATACTGCATAAAACGCACTAACTATACAATTATTACATTAAACAATCATTTACTCCCATCCTCATTTTAATTATTAATACAATAATACATATGATGTGATTTCAATATTATAATTAAATAATTAAACTCCTCAACATACATTTCCCTCCCCCACCCACCCTCCCTGGAAGTGTAAAGAAATCTAATGAAAAAGAAAGAAACATGACCCTTACTGTAATGCAACAAAAGTAGCCAATGGACTCCATACATCATTAAAGGACTTACTAGTCCCCAAACGTTCCGCCATCATTCTTTCATACTTATATGTGGTACACACATTTACCCACCAAAAAGTGTAATTAATCCTGTCATGGTTCTTCCAATTATGTGTGATCAGTTGAACAGCTATTCCTGTCATAATCAGGAAAAGGCGACTTTTATACTTGTCTAAAGTAGGCTTAACATGAAGTAACGTACCACAAATTACCACCTCATAGGATAAGGAGATAGATAACCCAAGAATTAGATTTATTTGTCCCCCAAATTGACTTCTAGAAACCAAGTATCAGTGGACAAAAATATAACAGATGATCCCAAGTCCATAAGTAAACTGAGGAATTTATGAGTATATGTATATATCACATTCATGTGTAAATTTGAATATCAGAAGATCCACATCATGCAGCAGTTTAAACAGCATGTGCTAATGGAAGGCCTAAAGCCTAGATGTATATTCGCTGTTTTGCAAAGGATAGACAAAAGGTCTGTTGTTCAATACCTTTGGCAGCCTTTCTTTAACTGTACAAATTAGCCTTGTTGTTTTTAATTGTTGTACGTATATGTTGGTAATACTGATCTTTGAAGTTAGAAAAAACTTAAACTGATGACCCCTATTACGAGCACTGTGCCATAACACAGCCATTGTCTTGTCCTTTAATTAATAAAGTTTAGATGCCAACCTTGGAGGCCTACTGTGCTTTTTTTTTTCTTCACTTGGCTTTATGTCTTGTGCTTTGGACTCTCTCGCTCTCCTGTTTGACATGCCAGGTTTTACACAAGCTCAAGACGTGCATACATTGTTTAAAAAGTGCTTGTTTTGGCCAGAGCTTTACCCAAGGGGTCCAAGCGAGTGATTCTCCTTAATCCTATACAGTTTGCCTACCTTCAGAATTAAACTAAGTGAAATAGCAGCCTTGTAATTTAACTGGTGGCACTATACACGTGTTGGTATGTAAAATAGTATTGTGAATAACACTATCACCTTACAAACAAACGCTGTCACACAAGTCAGTACTCACTACCTTATATAGGTATTTAAGAGAAAAACAGGGGTCTCAAGTGCTCACAATCAAAGGCCCGAGATATACTTCAAAGCCAGTGAATGATGTATTGAGCTATCATCAATCCCGTTTATTTTCTCTGTACCTTATAGTGGTTAATATTCTTTTTCTTAGTTAATATTCCTTGTGTTTAAATAATCATTCAATAATTTATTAATCCTTTGCCATTAAGTGCATTTCGGAACTACTTAGCTTATTTTTTTCTTTTTCTCCCTCTTATTGATTTTCTATTGACTCTCTTGACTCTCTACGGAAGATCTCCGTTTCGCTCCCGTGTGTTTACTCGGGGCTTCATCAGGAAAGCGCCAAAGGTCACTGTAAAAGGCAAAAGAACTTATATCTTAGTATATACTTCATTAAAAATGAAACCTAATATTAACTTTTTCTCATTCATCCATCACTCCCCGTGTTAACGAAGCTACCGGGCGTGCTTAAAGGGCTCAGTTATTACATAACTAATTTCTAAGTTCTTTACGTTTCTTTCTAATCTTAATTTTGTAGCATTTGGTTAGATGACATTAAGTACACTTGTTATATCCTATTAGCAGAACCCCCTACCAGCCCAATACAGACTTAACTTTGCTCTAATATAATTAAAGAGCAAAGCCAACGCAAACGGACAATCCGTCCTATTTTTTGCCGAAGCCAGTTATCTATTCATACCTCATAAAATCTCCAGCGCAATACTACTATTCTTTCTTTATTGCAAAGTGGAAACTACTTCATTCTGATGTTTCCTCTTCACCTGGAGTGGAGGCAAAGTTCTATCTTAGGATCTTTCCTGATGAAGCCCCGAGTAAACACACGGGAGCGAAACGGAGATCTTCCGTAGAGAGTCAAGAGAGTCAATAGAAAATCAATAAGAGGGAGAAAAAGAAAAAAATAAGCTAAGTAGTTCCGAAATGCACTTAATGGCAAAGGATTAATAAATTATTGAATGATTATTTAAACACAAGGAATATTAACTAAGAAAAAGAATATTAACCACTATAAGGTACAGAGAAAATAAATGGGATTGATGATAGCTCAATACATCATTCACTGGCTTTGAAGTATATCTCGGGCCTTTGATTGTGAGCACTTGAGACCCCTGTTTTTCTCTTAAATACCTATATAAGGTAGTGAGTACTGACTTGTGTGACAGCGTTTGTTTGTAAGGTGATAGTGGTATGTAAAATAGGACAGCAACACATGGGAACAATGCTATTTCCATGTATAAGCGCCAACATCTTCGTGTGGAACCTGTCATGCTTGCACTATTCGTTTTGTCTATATGTACTTTTGTAACCTGGCTGCTCTTGCTGCAAATGCGGGAAACGATGTATATTACCAGAATTGAGCACATTTATTATTTATTTTAAAAAATTTCTATAGCGTCTTAAACCTAGACGGTTTACAGAATATTACATACAAAAATCAAAAGACAAATGAACATCAATGATGAAATCCTTAGAAAATCTGCAATCAGATGAAGTCAGAGCCTCTAAAAAGGCATTTATAAACAGTTGCGTTTTAAGTACCTCTATCGACACATCTGCCCTACAAATGAGTTCCACAATTTCACCGCTGCACAACAAAAAGTCATTGCGCTGGTTTTCCTACATATTTTGAATTAGCAATTCCCTGGATATCTCAGTTCTGATCTCTGCCTTCTATGTAAGATGGAGCTCTGTGTGTATAACCATATACTTGGCTAGATAACATTAAATCAAGTTTCAAGTTTATTAAAAATTTGTTATCCCGCCTTTTCAAAATTACAAAGCGGCTTTACAGCAATAGAAAGAAAAAAACAGGGTAATACAGACACCTTAAAATCAATAGCTAATTAATATCCAATAAAGAAAAGTACAAAGTCTCACAAATTAAACTGGCATGAAAGGAAAAAGGGTAAAACTACAATAAGTTGAGAGATACGAACAATTAAGGAAAAAAACTAATGGTAAGGGGAACTAAAATTTTAATCTGAACTGTTATAATTGCCACGGAAACTGGGCTAGTGATCAATTAGGTATCCTTAAAAGGACAGTCATACTGCAAAAGCATCTTTAAAAAGCATTGTTTTTAAGCTGATCTTGAAATTATCTAACGTGTAAATCTCTCGTAAGTAGGCCGGTGTTGAATTCCAGAGCGTGGGGGCAGTAAGAGAGAAAACTGTCTACACTACACAGTGGTATCAACAGACTTCTCTACTACTAGGGTGCTGACAACCCTTGTACTCCAAAACAACAGTGCCATATTTAATGCTGCCATCCTAGACCCACCCCTTTCTGGTTAGTTCATATGTCTTCCCCTTCCGAAACTGTGTTGTCCTTGGCTCAACGTCCTCCTATTCTGTCTTCTTTCTTTCCATACTACTTTCAAATGTTCATTTTCAATCTATCACCTCCCCCTCTAAGGTACCCTGATTACCCCCGATCCTTACCCCTCCTACCCCCTGTCTTTCCATCTGCCTGCAGCTCGTCTGGTCATTGCCACTGCTGCATGCCGCTACATCTGAGAGGGCGTTTGCAACCCGATCTTAGTCATCAGCGAAATGTCTTCTGAAAAATTTCATATAATGCTTTTATTTAGTTTGCAAGCAAATTAATTCACTTATATTGCAACAAGTTCTGAGACTTTTTTTGCTGGGAAAAGGTTATTTGTAATGACCAAATTCGTCACTGTTTGGAATAACTTAAAGGTCACAACTGAAGGTTCTTACTTGTTTTAAATAAAGCTCTGTATTTTAAAAATAAATATGCTCTACTTTCATTTCATGGAAATATCAAAGATGTTTGCACTATAATTTACTTTTTGAGCTCCTGACATTTACCCAGCTGACTGTCTTTGGAGAACAATCAATTGGATATTCTATGGAAGATCTGTACACAGAGGAAGAAATTGTCAATTACAAACTACAGAACGATGTATTGCAAAGTATTCGTATGTGAACTCCCAAATTAAAGACAGACCATTTTTAAGTATCTTCCCCCCCCTCCCTCCTTTTATGAAGGCATATTAAGCTTTGTTATCGCCAGCCACAGCAGTATTAGCTCTGACGTTCATAGAATTCCTATGAGCGTCGGAGCTAATACCAGTTTCGAAGAGGGTGACTTGCAATTAGATGGGTGAACACATTGAAAACAACCGTGGGGATGATGCTGGAGGACCTTTCCAGACTAGCACAAAACCGATTTATTTTTTTTTACATCTGCAGTTCATCAAGTCGCTAGGACTTGAGTACGAATCGATGGTCCCTGACAACAACAACCCAATTATATGTCCATTCACTAATGCCATGTCTGTGGCTGGTATAAATGGTCATGCCTAAATGTAGCATTTGTGTGCATTAATGCAGAAATTCTATGAAGCACATGCAAGAATAGTGGGAACGCTTGCGCCTACCTATGCCTCTCCCTGGCGCATATCCTCTTTGCACTTACGCGCAAGAACATTTAGGTGTCCAGTTATAGAACAGTGCCAAAGTGCACATCCCCACCGAAGTGTCATTTTGCTCTCAGTGTGGTGTTTAATTACCATTATTTGTCACTTTTGTGCCTACAGTCTGGCACCTAACTTATGACATATACAGTACAGCATTATATACTAAAGATGACATTAAGGTCACGAGAATCTCAGATGTCCAGTATACTGGGGAATCCCTTTGGGTTAATTTGGCCAGAGGGAAGGACAAATGCTTGTATCTTGGCGTAATTTACAGACCCCCAAGACAACAGGATGACCTGGATATTGAAATAATCGAAGATATAGAAAATATCACCTTGCGTGGGGACACAGTATTGCTAGGTGACTTCAACATGCCTGATGTGGATTGGGTTACACTTACCTCTGCTTCCGGCAGCAGCAGGAGGCTATTAAACTCTATGAAAGGAGCAAGCCTCAGGCAACTGGTGTTGGAACCGACAAGGGATCAGGCAATACTGGACCTGATACTTACCAATGGAGAAAGTGTCACAGAGGTCTCGGTGGGCGACACATTGGCCTCCAGTGACCACAAAATGGTATGGTTCAATATCAGGAAAGGTTTCACTAAATCTACTACACTAACCAAAGTCCTCAAATTCAAGGACACAAATTTCAAAGAAACGTGAGACTTCGTTCACCAGGCGCTACAAAGCCAAGAAGAAACCAATAACGTGGAAGACATGTGGTCGACTTTGAAAGCAACCATACAAGAAGCAACAAACCGCTATGTAAAATCAGTAAGTAAACGACGAAGGAACAATAAGCCACAGTGGTTTACTGCGGAGATCTCAGACCTGATCAAGGAGAAGAAAAAAGCATTCATCTCTTACAAACAATCAGGGAAGCAGGACTCTAGAGCAGACTACCTGGCCAAATCAAAAGCCGTCAAAACAGCAGTCAGGGAGGCTAAATTCCTCATGGAGGAGTCTCTAGCAAAGAACATCCAGAAGGGAGATAAATCCTTCTTCAGGTATATCAGTGATAGAAGAAAAAACTCAGGCGGGATTGTACGTCTTAGGAAACCAGACGGAGACTATGTGGAAAAGGATTCGGAAAAAGCCCAACTATTAAATGAATACTTCTGCTCAGTCTTCACCCGAGAAGCGCCAGGGCTCGGCCCTCAGCTACAGACAAGGGTTGGCTCAGTTGACCCGTTTAGTAACTTTGAGTTTACGCCCAGCAGTGTCTACGGTGAGCTGTCAAAGCTCAAGGTTAACAAAGCAATGGGGCCGGACAACCTGCACCCCAGGGTGCTTAGGGAGCTGAGTGATGTCTTGGCAGAGCCACTGTCCGCGCTCTTCAACCTCTCCCTTAGTACAGGCAGCGTCCCGTTGGACTGGAGGACGGCTAACGTCATTCCACTCCACAAGAAAGGCTCAAAGATGGAGACAGCAAACTACAGACCAGTGAGTCTAACATCGATAGTGAGCAAACTAATGGAAACTCTAATCAAACACCAATTAGATAAGATCCTGGATGAGGAGAATCTACGGGATCCCCGACAACATGGATTTACTAAGGGGAGATCCTGCCAATCCAACCTGATCAGCTTCTTTGACTGGGTAACGGGGGAAGCTGGATATTGGGGAGTCCTTGGACATCGTGTACCTGGACTTTAGCAAAGCATTCGATAGCGTACCACACCGCAGGTTACTGAGCAAGATGAGTTCTATAGGATTAGGTAACACATTGACGAAATGGGTTGGGAGCTGGCTTGGAGGTAGGCTCCAAAGGGTGGTGGTGAACGGCACCCCCTCCGAAATGACGGAGGTGATTAGTGGAGTACCACAGGGCTCAGTCTTGGGCCCAATCCTATTCAACATCTTTATAAGAGACTTGGCAGAAGGGCTTCGAGGTAAAATAACATTATTCGCCGATGACGCCAAACTGAGTAATGTAGTGGGCAAATGCACAACAGACGAAGATTCAGTGCCCGACAACATGATGCACGACCTACTCCTACTGGAGCGATGGTCTAGGACATGGCAACTCAACTTCAATGCCAAAAAATGCAAAGTTATGCACCTGGGCAGCCAGAATCCATGCAAGTCTTATACCCTTAATGGCGAGATCCTAGCAAAAACGGTAGCAGAACGAGACTTGGGGGTAATCGTCAGTGAGGACATGAAGTCTGCCAATCAAGTGGAGCAGGCTTCGTCCAAGGCAAGACAAATCATGGGCTGCATACGAAGGGGTTTCGTCAGTCGTAAGGCGGAAGTCATTATGCCATTGTATAGATCCATGGTGAGGCCCCACCTGGAATACTGTGTGCAATTCTGGAGGCCGCATTATCGCAAGGATGTGCTGAGACTGGAGTCGGTGCAAAGAATGGCCACCCGGATGGTCTCGGGACTCAAGGATCTACCATACGAAAAACGGCTTGACAAATTACAGCTATACTCGCTCGAGGAGCGCAGAGAGAGGGGGGACATGATCGAGACGTTCAAGTATCTTACGGGCCGCATCGAGGCGGAGGAAGATATCTTCTTTTTCAAGGGTCCCACGACAACAAGAGGGCATCCGTTGAAAATCAGGGGCGGGAAACTACGAGGTGACACCAGGAAATTCTTTTTCACTGAAAGAGTAGTTGATCGCTGGAATAGTCTTCCACTACAGGTGATTGAGGCCAGCAGCGTGCCTGATTTTAAGGCCAAATGGGATCGGCACATGGGATCTATTCACAGGGCAAAGGTAGGGGAGGGACATTAAGGTGGGCAGACTAGATGGGCCGTGGGCCCTTATCTGCCGTCTATTTCTATGTTTCTATGTTTCTATGACATATACAGTATGGGGCTCATAATCGAATAGAGAAAAACGTCCAAAAACCGGCCTAAGTCGGCACTTGGATGAACATTTCTCAAAAACGTCCAAGTGCCGATAATAAAAACGGATTTTGGACGTATTTCTAAACGACCTAGGCCTTCATAGTGCCGCTGAACGACCAAAGCTAAACAGGGCGTTTTGGGAGGTGTGTCGAGTGCGGGAGTTGGGCGGGACATGGGCCGGCTTAGACTTAGTCTAAGTTTTACAACAGAGCCTAGACGGAACTTGGATGTTGTGACTTAGACCATGTAAAATATGAAAAACATGTAAAACATGGTCTAAGTCACAAAAACCCACCTAAAGTCACCAGATAAGAACTGCAAACACATAAAACAGACCCCCACACGCTACCCCAGTGATCACCAATCCCCCACCCCCATAAAAATTTTAATCATAACTATAAAATTCAGCCTCCAGACCATCACCTGGACGCCTGGCATAGGAAAGCCTAGTCGTCCAGCCCAGAGGCAGCTTAAGTCATCTTGGGGGTAGGTTAGGGACTTATGAAGAGGAGGACCCATGCTCATAAGCCCCTATAATCATTGCATTGATACTTAAACATGTGCACTCCCCTATACACCCCCAAAACCCTTTTGTACTGGCATATAAGTGGCTCCTGCAGCCATAAGGACTATTGGGGTGGTAGATAAGTGGGTCTAGGGGATTCTGGAGGTGGTTTGGTGGGCTCACCGTAACCTATAAGGGAGCTGTAGGGAGGAGAAGACATGGCACTCTTTGTGTGTGAAGTTCACAGCAGTGCCCTGTAAGGTACCCACTATTTAGGTGGCATGTCTGGGTGTGCAGTCCATCACTTTGCAGACCCCTCCCACGTCCAACAGGGCTTGATCTAGGCGTTTTGGACTTGGACGGAAAGTTAGACAAAAATGTGGTATAAAGGTAGACGATTTAGTGGCTTGGATGATCAGATCAGCAGGATGTATAATTAGACGATTTTCGAAATGAAAAAAAAGTTGGACGTATTTTTCGAAAATGTGTCTTAAGCTGTTTTTTTACTTTGGACGACTTGCGAGATGGACATAAACGGACTTAGACGTCCCTTTCGATTATGCCCCTCCACGACTTTAACGGCGCAACTACGACTATTTTATGGTAGGTTCGTTGAACTGATCCTTTTGGGATAGGAGAATTGTTTGGTGATGTTAATGTTGTTATGTCAGTTTGTCATGTAATTTGGTGTTGTCAATTTAAATTTTTGTAAAATGATTGCAATGTCATTTGTGTATATTTATGAATGCCTTGTAAAAAGACGGAGTATAAATAAACCAATCCTAAACCAATCCAATTGGATAAAGGGCCAGCCTGTTGTGTTGCAATTCCTACAGCACTTGGGATATCTCTCATTTCTGCCTCCAGCAAATTGGTTGTCAGTATAAGAGACCAAATTCACTCACATTCAAGAAGGCAGGACTCCATGAGTGTAAGTTTTCTTAAAGAACTGATCAGATGCATTGAGCTCAGGTAGCCAACTTAGTACTCACTAGTCCCCCCTCTCCCTTGTAGCATGTAGAATTATCCCTTAGTATAAGAGCAGGAAATCTGTTAAATATAAAGTGAACGTATTTCAACAAATACTACTCATATTTTATGCACAGTGAAATAAGTCTCTGGTTTGTGTGTCTCATCTAAATAGTAAGCTCCAAATGAGCAGTAACTGTCTCAATTGGATATATCTATTCAACATCGCATAGATCTAATATAGAAATGTTTGAGTAGTAGTGGTAGCTAATACATACTGTATAATTTAAGTTTGGGCTAATATGAGGACGATTGTCAACAAAAGAAATGTTGGCCAAAGACATTTTTATTTGGAATGGGGACAGTAATGTCTTAGACTCCCATAGTTTATGACCCCAATGAATGTTGACAAAACAGCATTATTTATTCAGTCCTTCCTTCTTTCGGAAATATCAAAACCTTTGGAAATCTTTCTTTCAAGGCCACAATGGCAAAGTCTTTTTAAAGACCCTTTTAGTATATTTTTTCTGATCTTTCTTCCTCCTGAACTTTTAAAACCTTTAAAAGGCCATTTTAAATTGAAAGTCTAAAGATTGAAGCTCGTCATACTAACTATAAAGCTCTGACAAAGGCTATTGCAGTTTATCGCCTTAGTAAGTTGAGTCTTCTAAAAGATGGGGGAGTCCCTTATTTAGCCTTTTTTTTTTTTTAATGCACCTTGTTGCACTTAATTCCTTGTGGCCCTGCAAAAAGTCCTTGAATAAGAAAAGAATTTTGGAATCAAGCTGTTACAAGTAATTTTCAATTCTGGACAGTATTCTGTTGACATTAAAATCCCAAAAAAGCAACAATCATAAAAGCAGCTGTTCAGCAATATTTATTACAACCTGGAAAATGATAGGTGGACACTTATGATGAGATATTATCCTAGGTGTCCTATTCTAAGCTGTTCTTTGCTCTTTCACATGACCATTAACACCATTTCATGATGGCCACTACTGTTTTTCTTTACTACGACTACTATTACTACTACTGTTTCACAGTTTGGCAAACATGCAACTTATTCTATTGTTGTAACATTAAAAGGTTATCACAAAGTACTCTGATTCCAGTTTTCTACAAAACCAATACAGTTGCTAAAACTTTACCAACTTATAAATGTTGGGGCAATATTCATTGGTAGCATGGACTGTCGTCTTTGTGACTCTGAACAGCGCTTCGTATGTCTGATAGCGTTATAGAAATAACTAATAGTATAGTATATATACACTAGTGGTCTCAAACTTGTGGCCCACGGGCCACATGGAGCCCCCCAGGTACTATTTTGTGGTCCGCGGTCGCTCTAAGCAAGGTGACAACTCAGATTTGTTGCGGCACACTGGGCAGGAAGAGAGGCTCCAGCTCTAGCGTCAGCTGTCTTGCAACTTCCTGCCTTCTGCTGCCCGGACTCCTGCTTTCCTTTTCTCCAACCAGTAGCCCCGCACCTACCTCTCCGTGTCAGCCAATTGGCACCCCACTTCCAGCGCGTGCAGAGGCGGGAAAGAGGGTCGGCAGTGGCGGCCATCATTTAAGACTTCAGCAGGGCGGCGTCTGTGCCGGCATGTAGTTTGTTTGTGTGGGGAAGGAGAGAGCATGAGAGCAGGCCACATTCTGGGCGAGCATTAAGGGCAAGTCCCCTCCGAAGAAGAAGATGATGGGAACTCTGGAGATGAGCATAGGGCTTTTATCCATTGAGCCATAGCTGCTTCCTTTCAGTTGTGGGGGTTCTGCCCATGAGAGCTTAATGATCCTAGCCATGTCAAGGTAAAAATACATGAGAATATCATAGCTTAGCAGATCCCTAAGCTATCATATCAGATATGAGGAAGATAGACATTAGTGGAAGCTACTGTAGCTCAATGGGTAAAAGCCCTGTTCCCATCTTCCAGAGGTCATAGGTTCAAATTCCAGCACATATTTTAATTGTTGTATTCTACCTTGCAGGTGCACCTTGATGATCTCACAATGAGGTTAGCAATGTGCAGCTGCACACCTCCATTTGCAAAGAAGTAGAAGCCATGCTAACATCTGTATCTGTATTTTTCAGTTTTTAGCTTTTCCAAATGAAGTTATGTATGCCACCAGCATTATGCAAATGAATCAAAGGATGCTCATATTGAAGCCTCGCCCAGACCATGCCAATTCCATGCCCATGCCTATTCCGTTAGACGTGAGTTTTCCCAATGGGCATCCATGAAATTGTGGATGCGCCTACAAAGTGACGTCCTCATTTTTGGACATCCATGTGCAACTTGTCGCTCGTTAAGATCCTTAAATAGCTCATTAACCACTTAGGGCTCCTTTTACAAAGATGCACTAGCATTTTTAATGTACGTACCGGATTAGCGCGCACTACCCAAAAAACTACCGCCTGCTCAAGAGGAGACGGTAGCGGCTAGCGTGCGTGGCATTTTAGCACGCGCTATTCCGCGTGTTAATGCCCTAACGCACCTTTGTAAAAGGAGCCCTTAGTTTGGACGCCTAAGTCTCATTCAACGTTAGGCAGGATTTAGGCACCCTTTATAGAATCGGGCCTTAGTGCACAGTCATATAGAATAGACACATCCACTCTTCACCACAGACATATCCACCCAACAAAAAATATTATTTTTTAGAACACTGGTAGCACATGCACATGCCAAATCATTGAATCCCACAGTATGCCATCTTAAGCTGTGGTAAGCATACTTTAGTGTTTATCACAGCTTGGTAAAAGTGTCCCTAATATGGAAGGTGCACTGTCATCCATTCATGGCCAAATAACATACAACCATGAACAGATGCACTTTCTTATCCAGTTTAGTTGTCTTGACTAGATTATAAACTCTTTTGAGCAGGGATTGTCTCAAGGTTATGTTCTTGGGCCTGTTCTTTTTAACATTTTTATAAATGATATTGCTGTAGGGTTGTCGGGTAAGATTTGCCTCTTTGCGGATGATACCAAAATCTGCAAAAGAGTAGACACACCAGATGGTGTGAATTACATGAAGAAAGACCTGGCGAAGCTTGAAGAATGGTCTGAAATTGGGCAGCTAAAATTTAATACTAAGAAATGCAAGATTATACATTTGGGCTGCAAAAACCAGAGGGAACGGTACAGTTTATGGGGTGAAGAACTTATGTGCATGACGGAAAAGCAGGACTTGGGTGTGATTGTATGTGATGATCTTAAGGTGGCCAAACAGGGCCCAACCCTAAGGCCCCGCCCACAGGAGGGGCCTAAGCCTACTGGGCCTATTCCGGTTGGCCCAGGCATCTCAGGCCCCATCTGTGGGCGGGATTTGAACCACCTGGGCCAATCAGGTCCTAAGGCCAGCCATTCAATGGATGGCTGACCTGTCGGATGGATGGGCTTGGCACCGGTCCGTCTGACCAACGTTATTGAAGGTATGGGGAGGGGAGGTGGGGGTGGAGGTGTCTTGGGGTCAGCGGGGGGTTGTGGGTCGGCAGGGGGGTAATCGGGGTTCGGGGGGCCCTTGCATCAAGGGCAGGAGGGCTTGGGCTCCCTCCTGCCCGATTTTGTCAGGGAGTTCTGGGTGCCCGAGGCAGGAGGGCTTGGGCTCCCTCCTGCCCTGATAGTATCGGAGAGGTCGGGGGTGCCATGGGACAAGAGGGCTTGGGCTCCCTCTTGCCCCGATGTCGTCGGAGGGGAGTGGATTCTGTAACCGGTGTTGTTTTTGACAGACACCGGTTACAGAATCCAGCTTTTAAGCGAAGGACTGGCTCCTCCTTCACCTAAAAGCCCTTGTTTTGGACATTTGGGACTTAGGCTTTTTTTAGGTTGATTATATGGTATAAGTTTAGACGTAGCAGTGGTCTGGGTGTTTAAACAGCTGAACGTAGAGGCAGGCCATTATCAAAAAAAACCTCCTTTTGGATGTTTTTTTTGATAATGGACATTTTCCCTGCTTCTACTTTCAACATATAAGGCCTTAGGCCAAAAGTGGACTTAGATTTTTTTTTTGATTATGCCCCTCCACAGCTCTTAGTTTAGGCTTCAGCTTTGAAAAAACACGGCTGAGGGAAGATATGATTGAAATCTACAAAATCCTGAGTGTAGAATTTTTACTCCATTAAAAAATACAAAGACTAGGAGAGAGCCAATAGGAGAAATATTTTAAAACCAATAGGAGAAATATTTTTTCACTTGGAGAATAGTTAAACTCTGGAACACATTGCCAGAGAATGTGGTAAGAGTGGTTAACATAGCTGTTTTTTTTAAAAAAAAAAAGGTTTAAGAACATAAGAAGTTGCCTCCGCTGGGTCAGACCAGAGGTCCATCGCACCCAGCAGTCCGCTCCCACGGCGGCCCATCAGGTCCATGACCTGTAAGGTGATCCTTGTCTAAATCCTTTAATCCCCCTTGTCCTTCTATCTATACCCTTTCATAACTTATCTCTATCTCTATCTATTTCCTTCGATCCCCGTATCCTTCAGGAATTTATCCAATCCTTCTTTGAAACCCGGTAGTGTACTCTGTCCTATCACAACCTCCGGAAGCGCATTCCAGGTATCCACCACCCTCTGAGTGAAAAAGAATTTCCTAGCATTGGTTCTAAACCTGTCCCCTTTCAATTTCTCTGAGTGGCCCCTTGTTCTTGTGGTTCCCAATAGGCTGAAGAATCTGTCCCTTTCTACCTTCTCTATGCCTTTCATGATCTTGAAAGTCTCTATCATGTCTCCTCTGAGTCTCCGCTTTTCCAGGGAGAAGAGCCCCAGCCTTTCTAACCTGTCTGCGTATGAAAGGTTCTCCATACCTTTTATCAATTTTGTTGCTCTTCTCTGAACCCTCTCAAGTATCGCCATGTCCTTCTTGAGGTACAGTGAACAATATTGGACACAGTACTCCAGATGTGGGCGCACCATCACGCGATACAGCGGCATGATAACTTCCTTCATCCTTGTTGTAATACCCTTCTTAATAATACCCAACATTCGGTTTGCTTTCTTTGAGGCTGCTGCACATTGTGCCGTTGATTTCATTGTTGTATCCACCAGCACACCCAAGTCTTTTTCAAGGTTACTTTCCCCTAGCACTGATCCCCCCCATTTTGTAGCTGAACATCGGGCTCTTTTTCCCTATATGCATGACCTTGCATTTCTCTATATTAAAGTTAATTTGCCATTTATTTGCCCACTCTTCCAGTTTGTTTAGGTCCCTTTGTAGGTCTTCACATTCTTCCACGATTCTAACCCTGCTACAGAGTTTGGAGTCATCCGCAAATTTTATAACTTCACACTTCGTCCCCATTTCCAGGTTATTTATAAATACATTGAACAGCAGTGGTCCGAGCACCGACCCCTGCAGAACACCGCTCGTGACCCTCCTCCTGTCCGAGTAGTGGCTCTTCACTCCAACCCTTTGCTTTCTGCCTGCCAACCAGTGTTTAATCCATCTGTATATGTCCCCTTCCACCCCGTGGTTCCACAGCTTCCTAAGTAGCCACTCATGAGGTACCTTGTCAAAGGCTTTTTGGAAGTCTAGATAAATGATGTCTATGGGTTCCTGGAGGAAAAGTCATAGTCTGCTATTGAGACAGACATGGGGGAAGCCACTGCTTACCCTGGATCAGTAACATGGAATGTGGCTACTATTTGGGTTTTTGCCAGAAACTTGTGACCTAATTGGTCACCATGAAGATGGGATACTGGTCTACATGAACCTTTGGTCTGACCGAATAAGGCTATTCTTATGTTCTTATGAAACAAAAACAATCAGCAAAAGTCTTGAATGAGTCTGAAAAAAAGAACTAAAATCAGACAATTTTTATTGCACATCCTTAGCCATTATAATGACTCTGCTTTTCAATATTTTTACAATAGATCACTGTCCTTGTATTTGTTCTTTACCCTTGTAACCAGAACAGATGTTCCTTCAATCTTCCATGTCAGATAATTACCTATTATTTTAAAGAATGTGCTGGAAAAAAAATCTAACATTTGAAACATAGCATTTATCTTGATGTCTGGGTGCCTTTTAATTATTTTTCCAATGTATTCCAGAGTTATTTGATCTTTGTTCTGTAAATATATGTCCTTATTTTAACCTCTTCATATACCTATTCTTCTGTCTTTCAAGCACCATCTGAATCTGCTTTGTGCTATTCCTCTGTTAGTTTCGTCCAAAGTTCAACTCTTTGACTTAGGGACAGTAACAACCAGAAGGTGACATTTTAAAACATTTACAGCAAGCTATTGTTACCAGGGTTTAAAAGTAGAGAAAAAAAAAAGTATCTCTGTAGCTTTAAGAATTCTGGACAGCACAGCTCTCTCTCCAGAAGAGTTCTGAACTGCCAAGTTAGTCAGCCGAGTTTGGGTTGGTTTTTCAGAAAGACACTGTGTGCTTGAAGTTGTCTTGATTTCTTATGGTGAAATTTGTGTTAATTTAAGAGAAGAAATAATTTGGTTTTCTCCTAAACAAAGTTTCCTTTTTGGCACTACTTTGTTATGTTATTGGAGATAAATTGAAACATTAAGGGGTCCTTTTGCTAAGGTGCGCTAGCCGTTTCAGCGCGGGCTAAACGCTAACGCGTCCATAGGATATAATGGATGCAATAGCGTTTAGCACACACTAATATTTAGCATGCGCTAAAACGGCTAGCGTACCTTAGAACAAGGACTCCTTTATTTGCTATTTGAAGATATATAGGGGTCTTGGTGATTAGGAAACAAACCCCCTGTTTTACTAAGGCACGCTATGCGTTTTAGCACGCGCTAAATATACGTGTGTGCTAACTGCTAATGCATCCAGGGCAGGATTAACCAATAGGCCAAGTAGGCACATGCCTAGGGCCCAAAATGGTCAGGGGGGCCCGATGAAGGAGGGCATCAAAATTGTTTTTTCCAAACGGCGATGGGCCCCTCCAGAATCGATCGGCAACACGGGCCCCACCCCGATCGACAATGTCCCCCCCCCCCATCAACGGAAAGCAACGCGGGTAAGAAAGGCAACGGGAACTGTAATTGTGCAAGCGGTGCTGCTTGCCCAAAGCTTCCCTCTGACGCAGCTTCCTGTTTCCGCCTGGGCGCATGGTGGGTTGGGGCGGGGCAGGGGGCCCAGTGTACTTGTGTGCCTAGGGGCCCTCGATGAATTAATCCTGCTCTGAATGCATCCGTAGACTAACATGCACACATTAGCGTTTAGCGCGTGGTTAGAGTCTAGTAAGATATATAAATACAAGTCAATATGTTTATGTTTATTCAACATCTTTATATACCGCTTAAATAGCCAAAAAAGGATCAAAGCGGTTAACAACATAATTCAATCAAAGTAATTTAAAGAATGCCATACTTAATATGAATTCTTTACTACTACTACTACCACTACTACCATCCAGTGGCGTAGTAAGGGGGAGGGGAGGGGTGGTCCACCCTGGGCGCCGTCTTGCTAAGGGCGCGGCATTCCTGCTCCTCTCTGCCCCCCTCGCTCCTCTCCACCCCCCCTCGCTCCTCTCCTTGCCATGTACACCCTTTGCCTTCCCTGAACCTTTTTTACTTCCCTGACGTGAGGTTGCTGCCCGCTTCGGCATCGGCGCGCTCTCTGATGTCAATTCCAGGACCCGCGCCTAGAAAATGACCTCAAAGGGCGAGCGGACACCGACGTGAGCATGCTGCTCATGCCGGAGAAGTTTAAAAGGTGCAGAAAAAGGGAAGGGAGCACGCAAGTGGTGGGGGGGAGGGGCATCCGTGCCCTTGGCGCTGCTCATGCTTTTTACGCCATTGCTACCATCCATCCAGTTGAGTCTGACCCTTGGATTGTTTACATCTACCTTATTCACGTTCTGTTTCTCTTTTTTTTCCTTCTTGCCTTCTGGCCTATTTTCAGGATCCCTGTGTTGGGTAAGATAGAGGGCTTGAGCCTCTTCTCTCTTTCCAGGGAGAACAGTGTAATGCTAATACCCATGTACAGATTCCTCCTTAAATCTAATGAAGGGCTTAGTGCCTGTCCCTTGTGTGTGACAAGCCTGTGCAGTGCCGTTACCTTCAGGAAAGCCAGGGGAGTATACACAGTCATTGTTACGAGAGCTGCGGCAGAACTGGTCTCTAGATGATGCCATATTGTTGATGAAAATGACTTGAATTAGCCTCTGGCTCAGTAATTATTTTATGCAGATAAATATGAGTTTATTAGAAAGGTATTACTTGAAAGCTGACACAAACAAATTAAGAGTGCAATAACACTTTGTGGCAAATCATCAACAAAATATCTCCTTACAAAACAGCAGAAAAGTCTTTTGTTGAATGAAATCACAACATGAGAGAAAACTGCTAAAACAGATTTATAATCATTCTGGGCAAAGGCTTCTATTACCTTGCATATCATTTATTTATTTACTACTTGGGATCTGCTTGATATTTACTACTTGGGATCTACTTGATAAATTTCTCTGATCCCACTTCTGCCTTGATGTATTTTTAAAACACTTTCAGATAAATTTGATTAACCTTAACATGCTAATGTAATTTCAAATGTTTTCTG
This sequence comes from Geotrypetes seraphini, assembly GCF_902459505.1. Lineage (NCBI taxonomy): Eukaryota > Metazoa > Chordata > Amphibia > Gymnophiona > Dermophiidae > Geotrypetes > Geotrypetes seraphini. The sequence continues at coordinate 41,265,061 of NC_047095.1, forward strand.
TAATATCGCTGTCTGTATACAGTCTAATCCTCTGTAAACCACTCTGAACTGTTTGTGGTATTGCGGTATAAAAAATAAAATTATTATTCACTATTGGAAACAGGATATTGCGCTTGATGGTCCTTTAGTCTGTTCCAGTATGGCAATTCTTACGTTCTTATGTGAGCCAAGTATGGGACAGTCAAGCCATTGTGACATCATTGATGAGGTTGGCTCTTAGGCATTGGTGGAATGAAGCTTTATGACATCACAATCTCAGCTCTGAAATGTTGCTACTATTTGGGTTTCTGCAGGTACTTGGAACCTGGGTTAGCCACTGTTGGAAACAGGATACTGGGCTTGATGGACCTTCGGTCTGTCCCAGTATGACAATTCTTACGTTCTTATGTGAGCGAAGTAAAGGACAGTCAAGCCATTGTGACATCACTAATGAGGTTGGCTCTTAGACATTGGTGGAATGAGGCTTTATGACATCACAATCTCAGCTCTGAAATGTTGCTACTATTTGGGTTTCTGCAAGTATTTGGGACCTGGGTTGGCCACTGTTGGAAACAGAATATTGGGCTTGATTAACCTTTGGTCTGACCCAGTATGGCCATTCTTATGTTCTTATTTTGTTCCATTGGATTATATCCTTTAGTCAAAGCTTTACAAAGCATGACACATAAAAACACAGATAAGGCATATTACATAGTATAAAATAACACTCTATGAAACATTGGAGCTTATTGCAGCAAATTAATCTGTTCTTAAACCAGAGGTTTTTCATACTAACCTTCAAATGCATATTATCAGGTCTGGACTACCAAAATGCTATTTAGGAATGAGCAAATAAAATTTTCCTATGTTTTCTGGATTTTATTTTATTTATTTAATTGTGGAACGAATGTAGTCAATATGTAGATTATCAGTGTTTCCTATGTTTTCTGGATTTTATTTTATTTATTTAATTGTGGAACGAATGTAGTCAATATGTAGATTATCAGTGTTTCTGAGCATTATGCCAATTTAGAACAATACCTGGTCTAGTTGATGACCCCTCACAACATACTCTTCTTTATGCTTCAGTAACCTCTCATCCTGACTACTTCAACATGGTATATGTGGATCTCCCTAACTATCTTATTGAATGTTTACAATCTGTCCACAATATGGTAATTTGATTTCTCTGCTGGAACCGTAAATGTGATCACATGATTCCTTTATCACTGGCTTGCAATCACCTTGTAAGAGCCTAAGGGGCTCATAATCGAAATAGAAAAATGTCCAAAAACCAGCCTAAGTCGGCACTTAGACAAACATTTCTCAAAAACGTCCAAGCGCCGAGAATAAAACCGGTTTTGGACGTATTTAAAAACGACCTAGGCCTTCATAGTGCCGCTCAACGTCCAAAGCTAAACGGGGCGTTTCGGGAGACGTGTTGAGAGCGGGAGCTGGGCAGGACGTGAGCTGGCTTAGACTTAGTCTTTCAGCATGTATAACCAAAAGTTTAACAACAGAGCCTAGACGGAACTTGGACGTTGTGACTTAGACCATGTAAAACATGGTTTAAGTCACAAAAACCCACCTAAACTCATCAGATAAGAACTGAAAACACATAACACAGACCCCCGCACACTACCCCAGTGATCACCAACCCCCCCCACCCCCATAAAAATTTTATTCACAACTTTAAATTTCAGCCATCATCACCTGGCTGCCTGGCATAGGAAAGCCTAGTCGTCCAGCCCAGAGGCAGCTTAAGTCATCTTGGGGGTGGGTTAGGGACCCATAGAGAGGAGAACCCATCCCCATAAGCCCCTGTAATCACTGCATTGATACTGACACATGTGCACTGCCCTATATACCCTCACAACCCTTTTTTACTGGCATATAAGTGGCTCCTGCAGCCATACGGGCTATTGGGGTGGTAGATAAGTGGGTCTAGGGGATTCTCGAGGTGGTTTGGGGGGCTCACCATCACCTATAAGGGAGCTGTAGTGAGGAGAAGCCATGGCACCCTTTTTGTGAAGTTCACAGCGGTGCCCTGTAAGGTACCCCACTATTTAGGTGGCATATCTGAGTGTGCAGTCCATCACTTTGCAGACCCCTCCCACGTCTAACAGGGCTTGTTCTAGGCGGTTTGGACTTGGACGGAATGTTGGACGGAAATGTGGTATAAAGATAGACGATTTAGTGGCTTGGACGATCAGATCGGCAGGATATATAATTAGACAATTTTCAAAAGTAAAAAAAAGTTGGACGTCTCTTTTGAAAATGTGTCTTAGCCTCTTTTTAACTTTGGACGACTTGCGAGATGGACGTAAACGGACTTAGACGTCCCTTTCGATTATGCCCCTCCACGTCTTTGACTATATAGATACAAACAGAGCTTGATTAACAGGCTCCAACAATCTATACTTCAGACATTGTTTCATACAGCATAAGGCCTCCAGAAAGAAGATGCCTGCAACTCACTATAACTGATGCAATCGCCTCAAATCCATTGCATCTTGGACTTTTTATACAGAGATAAGGATATCTGGTCAAGTCATCCCCACCAGCTGTAGTCAGTGTTCAGTGAGACTTTCCTAAATCCCAAGAACTATATCTTCAATAACATAAGATGGACTTTCTTGTGGTTTTTGAAATCTGAATTCCAAAACAGAATGCATTGTTTATGCCATCATTGGGAACAGTGATCCTCTCAGATCCATATATAACAGACCCCATCAGGACTTATCAAAAAATTTCAATAGCTCCAGACACTTAATTAATTAAACTTTATACAAAAAGCTTTTCATATAAATTGTAAACAAAATTTTTTTTATATCATTTTATTTAAATAATTAATCAATTAATCAATAATTTTATCACCATTTGACAAACCACATCACATTTCATACATGCTTCACATAAACAGAGCCCCCCAGTTCAACCAAATCACTAAAATCTTAACTTGTAAAACTCATGAAATATTCACCCTTATAAACAGGTATAGCAATAACCAGTAAAACTTGTGCTTAAATTACTAAATCTTCATTGTTGCATAAATTTCTCATGTATCCAGTTCTCTATTGTTCCTCAACAATGAGAAGTGTTCACATCATCCAAATTAGTCAAGCCCGACACAGTTCCGTGTTTCGCCAGTAGGCGTCTTCAGGAGCTTCAACTGGTCACAGCTCTGCTTCATCTAAACATGCTATAATACATATGCCAAAGCTTATACCACACATCGGATTTAAACATAAACATAACCAATACTATTATCAACTATAAAAGCCAAATTGCCTTGTTATACATTATACACAATATATAAAACAGCTTACAAGGACAAGACATCCAAACCAGGATCAGTCAACTGTATCAAGCTGTAATGTTAATTTCCGCTTACTATGCCCATTTCCTGCTACCTATTTATCCTACTGGAGTAAACATTTCATGAGTTTTACAAGTTAAGATTTTAGTGATTTGGTTGAACTGGGGGGCTCTGTTTATGTGAAGCATGTTTGAAATGTGATGTGGTTTGTCAAATGGTGATAATATTATTGAACAATTGATTAATTATTTAAATAAAATGATATAAAAAATTTTGTTTAAAATTTATGTGAATAGCTTTTTGCATGAAGTTTAATTAATTAAGTGTCTGGAGCTATTGAAAGTTTTTGATATGACCGATGACATCATACGCATGTGTGTGATGTCATCCCGTCAACGTCTGCGCATGCTCAGAAGTCCTGCAGACACGGCCCTGCGCTCGGGGGCCTTCCAAAACCCAGACAAACTGCTGGGTTCTGGATATCTCTCCATTGCAGGGGGGGCAGAGAGTAGGAGAGGCGCCGGCACCTATGTCAGCAGCGACAGGCTCCTCTCTCGCTGCAGCACATCTGGAATGTCATCATTGTGATTCACTGCACTAGCCAGTTCGTCTCACTGAACATTATGCTAGCACTTATCCAATTAGCAGCAACTGCTAAACAGATAAGTGCATCTGAATGTGAGATGGTTTTATTGATTTATTGATTTGGTTTACATTGTTCTTTATTGTATACATTAGCTTGTATCCTGCCTAGAACTGTAGATAGTGCAAGTTAGAAATATTTTATAAATAAATAAACCTTCATAAGAATGTACTTTCCTATGCTTAGATTTATCTAGTAAATTCTTTGTAGCATGACCTATTATAAAGGTGCTACTTTTGCCGCATTGTATGTACTTAAAACACTGTCTAAGTGGTAAATATTTTCATAATTGGAAGTAGGAACTATTTATATACTGCACAATTTACTGTTTGCAATTTGTCATAAAAGCTAACAAAGTGCACTTGGAAATTCATTTTAACCAGTCTGTTGGTGCCCAATATAATTGGATATATTTCTTCATATCTTTCTGCAGTATTTTTGCTGGGGGAACCATGGTTTTAGTGGCAGAGCGGATGGTTTTCTGGAGATGAGACGACAAAGATAGCGTCCTCAGCCTGGGAGTACTGCTGTACTCAAACCTATCACTCATGGACCACATCCCCCAAATAGTGTCATCATCTTTTTACTACCTCCGCCAGCTGAGGAGCATCGTGAATTTGCACAGTTACTATATGCTTTCATGCTGTCTTTTATGGACTACTGTAATGCATTACTAGTAGAACTATCTGCCAAAAAACCTATCTCGCCTCCAATGTATCCAAAACACTGCAGTCCGCCTATTAAAAAACTTGAGCATCTGTGACCATGTCACCCCAGCGCTAGCATCTGTTCATTAGTTGCCTATCAAGAAGTGGCAGGCCTCCCGCGGGCCTGCCTTAAACCCTGGTGGTCTAGCAGTGAGCCGGGACAGGAGTGATCCTTCCTGCACCCTGTCCTGGCCATCTGTTAACTACACCACCTCCCTCCCACCTCCTGGACCCATTGCAGGCCTCCTGCGGGCCAGCCTTAATCCCTTGTGGTCCAATAGTGAGCCAAGACAGGAATTGTCCTTTCCAAGTCCTGTGCCAGTCAACTGTTAACCACCCCTCTTCACCCAGCTCCCTCTCCAAAATACCTTTTGAACCTGGTGGTCTAGCAGTGAAGTGGGGCAGAAGCAATTTTTCTTCACTCCTGCCCATCCAGATCCATGATCAGAAATGGCTGCACAAGTTCCCAGGGCAGTCTCGTGAGTTCTCATAGTCTTGCGAGACTGCTCTGGGAACTTTCACAGCCATCTCTGATCGTGGCTCTGCATGGGCAGGAGTGAAGAAAAATCCCTCCTGCCCTGCTTCACTGTTAGACCACCAAGGTTCAAAAGGTATATTGGAGAGGGGTCCGGGAGGTGGGAGGGAAGTGGGGTGGTTAACAGTTGGCCTGGACAGGATGCAGGAAGGATCACGCCTATGCTGGCTCACCGTTGGACCACCAGGGCTTAAAGCGGGCCCTTAGGAGGACTGCAATGGGTTTGGGAGGTGGAGTGGTTAACAGTTGGCTGGGACAGGAAGGGGGAAGGGTCAATCCTGTCCTGGACCACCAGGGTTTAAGGGAGGCCTGTAATGGGCATTGGAGGCTGGGTGCAGAGCTGGGAAGGAGGAAGGGAAGGGAAGGAGCGAGGGAAGGAGGGAAATTTGGATGGAAGGCAGGGCAATTGAATATAACTTCCTCCCGCCCCCTCCCTCCAGTTCATATGAGTGAATCTTTTTCCTCCTTTTTTTGAGGGAAAAGGTTACTTTGGTTTATAATTGGATTGGTTTATGTTCGAGTATATACGGTAATTTTACCCCATACTCCATTGGTTGCCTATTCAGTGGCGCATTCAATTTAAGATTTTGACACTGATTTTTAAAATCCTTCATGAACAACAACCTCTTTGTTTAATTGTAACTTTAAAAGTTCATATGCCAGGATGGCCTTTACGTTTAGGTAATCAGGCGTTACTTGATGTTCCAGATTTCAAGCAAATAAGAATTATATTAGGAAAAACCAAGTCTAGATAAATTTAAAGGAGCTCTAAAAAGTTTTCTATAGAGAGATGCTTTTGAGCACTAGCACCTTTCTTCCTTACTAGCGTCTCCTTTTGATTCTCTTCAGGCAGCTCAATCAAATCCCTTCCCCTCCTGCTAGGAATGATTAAGAAGGGAATCACGAACAGATCGGAGAAGATTATCGTGCCGCTGTACCGGGCCATGGTTCACCCTCACCTGGAATACTGCATCCAGCACTGGTCGCCATACATGAAAAAGGACACGGTACTACTCGAAAGGGTCCAGAGAAGAGCAACTAAAATGGTTAAGGGGTTGGAGGAGTTGCCGTACGGTGAGAGATTAGAGAAGCTGGGCCTATTCTCCCTTGAAAAGAGGAGATTGATACATATGCCATGATAGAAACATTCACGATAATGAAGGGAATAGATTTAGTAGATAAAGACAGGTTGTTCACCCTCTCCAAGGTAGAGAGAACAAGAGGGCACTGTTTAAAGTTGAAAGGGGATAAATTCCGTACAAATGTAAGGAAGTTCTTCTTCACCCAGAGAGTAGTAGAAAACTGGAACGCTCTTCCGGAGGCTGTTATCGGGGAAAACAGCCTCCAGGGATTAAAGACAAGGTTGGACAAGTTCCTGCTGAATCAGAACGAACGCAGGTAGGGCTGGTCTCGGTTAGGTCACTGGTCTTTGACCTGGGGGTCAGCGCGTGAGCGGACTACTGGGCGCGATGGACCACTGGCCTGACCTAGCAGCGGCAAATTCTTATGTTCTTGCTGTTTTACCCTCTTTTTTTTTTTTTTTTGTAATCTTTTCTTGATCTAATTGTAGTTCACTTTTACCCTTTTGTAGCTCGTTAGTCTGTTTTGTTTCTGGTCTGTCTTAATAAAAGGTTTTTGTTGATTTGTAACTCCCCCCTGAATTTATTATATTTTGTATAATCGCTTAGAATTGTGATGGGCGATTCATCAAATCACTATTAAACTTGAAACTTGAGATATATAGAGATGCGGTTTTTATGCTAGCAGGACCTCAGTTATAGAATGCACTTCCAAAAAACCCTTGAATGATTTTAGAAAATCTTTAAGAACATATTTGTTCTCCCAGGCATTTCAGTGATATTAAATTGTTATAGAAAACTGATGTGAATTACTGACTTTGTATTTGCATGTTTTAAGAAGCATGATGTATTAATGCCAGCATATCTTATGTATATACGTTGTAAACTGCTTAGAATATAATATTTACAGTATATAAATATCCTTTTATATTAAATAAAATTCTATTTCTCCCTTTTTCTACATTTTCTCTGTCCCCCAATATTCACTTCTTTCATATACTGTGCTCTTTACTTCCATTCCCAACCAACTTCCTTTCTGCACCATCTCTTGCTTGCTTATCTACTCGTATATGGGTTTTTTCCCCCTTTACCTGATAATGCTCGGAAGCTTCACTATTCCCACCTTTTCTTTAGATGGAAGGACGTGTTTTGATCCTTTTCTTTGGCTGGCAGCCTAGGGTGCCACTCTCCTTGTTTAGATAGCCACAATAGCAGTCTGTCCATTAGATGGAAAGGTTGTGAAGAGCAAAAACCCTGACAGTTGTCTCTGACAGCACATTTATCATTTGCAGTAAGGCAAGATTGCCTGTCCTGACCACATTTAAGAGCTAGCATGCTGCAAAATGATATTGCATATTACTCACGGGCAACATCATGGAGACAAAACGGAAAAGTGGTTAGTTCATTACTATGAACAGTAAGTGGAATTTCCTTACTATTGTGCAAGGCTTTGAAAGAAAAATGAACAGTTTCTTGACTGTAGTAGTGAAATATAAAGAGATCCAAGAATCAGTTTCAGCTGCCACCGGTTGGAAGCTAGTTTTCAATAACATTATTGAAAAAAACTCAGTCATCTATCAAAAAAAAACCCAAATGTATATACAGTAAAACCTTGGATTGCAAGTAACTTGGTTTGCAAGTGTTTTGCAAGACAAGCAAAATATTTTATTAAATTTTAATTGATGTACAATCAATGTCTTGCAATACAAGTACATACAGTATACACATATCACAACTGAGCAGATGGTTCTTCTCTCTCTGACACTGCAGGAGTATAGCGACTGTTCTAAACAAGCAAAGTCTTGCAACACGAGTACATACAGTATACACATGTCACGTCATCACAACTGAGCCGATGGTTCTTCTCTCTCTGAAGCTGAAGGAGTGTAGTAACTGTTCTAAACAAGCAAAGTCTTGCAATACGATTTCATACAGTATACACGCGTCACATCATAACTGAGCCGATGGTTCTTCTCTCTCCGACGCTGCAAGAGTGTAGTGACTGTTCTAAACGAGCGAGGTCTTGCAATACAAGTACATATAGTATTTTGTATTAAAGTTTTTGGGTTGTGGAACGAATCATCTGAGTTCCCATTATTTCCTATGGGGAAATTTGCTTTGATATACGAGTGTTTTGGATTACAAGCATGTTTTTGGAATGAATTATGCTCGTAAACCAAGGTTTTACTGTATTTCCCAATATTCACGAGGGCTAGTCAAAAATTAAAGGCAGTTAAGTTACACCAGAACAGAGCTAGCAAAATGCAACATATGTACTCGTACATTGCTTATTGGATAGCTCATCTACACACAGTGCAGCGCTCGGCCTTTAGTCTTGTGGCAGCCATGAGATCAGAAACATGGATGCTCTATTGCAAGATTGCACATCAAAAAACAACGTGCAGTAGTGCGCTTTCTTTGGGCAGAAGGAGTGAAACCTGTGGAAATTCACCATCAGATATTGACTCAGTACGGACATAGCACCACGAATCATCAAAAGGTTTATGAGTGGGCAAAAAGGTTTAAAGCGGGAAGAACAGGTGTAACTGATGAAGGTTGTTCTGGTTACCCATCAACATTGTGCACACAAGAGTACATTGACAGGGCGGCTGCCTTGATTAGAGAAGACTGACGGATAACGGCGTCTTAATTGGCTGCAAATTTTAGATATCAGCTATGGACCCGCATTTGTCATAATGCATGATGACTTGGGATACAGGAAAGTCTGCGCAAAATGGGGTCCCAAACAGCTTGCTGATCTGCACATGCAACAGCATGTGGAGGCTGCGACCTTTGTCCTGAGTTGGTATGAAGAAGATCCGAATATTCTGGAGAGAACTGTCACCGGTGACGAGACATGGATGCGTCACTGGAACCCGGAGAGAAAAGCCAAAGCATGATAAAGCAAAGGAGTCGGTGCTCACCTGGCTTCGGGAGCAGTCAGAAAATTTCTTCTCTGCAGGAATGCAGAAGCTGGTTGAAAGATACAACAAACATGTCGTCATGCAGGGGGCTATGTGGAAAAGTGATATGTTCAATTTTTCACAGTTAAAGCTGTGAAATGTATTTTGTCTTTACTTTATGATTTACCCTCATATGTACGTATATTTGTTCTGCCCTGGGTGGTGAAAGCCACGCGGTCATGACCCTACCATGGTGCATATGACTTTCTTTCTTAACATTGTACTACAGAGGTTTGTCTTTGCCTTCTACAACTGCTGCATCTAGGGCTCCTTTTTTTTTTCATTTCCGCCGATGGAACCTTCAAAAATTGGGTACAAACTGAAGAAAGGATGAGGAGGAGCTCAAAAGTAATATCCTTCTGCAAAAGATAGGGCTCCTTTTACTAAGGTGCGCTAGCGTTTTTAGCGCACGCAGGAAATTACCGCGTGCTATGCTTATAGAACTGCCAGCTCAAAGCTGGCGTTAAGGTCTAGAGCGCAGCAATGTAGCACGTGCTATTCCACGCGTTAAAGCCCTAGCGCACCTTAGTAAAAGGAGCCCCTAGTCTTCTCATGTGATATTTAGGAATGAGCAGCTGGAAAAGTTTTGTGCCATTGTTGTTTCATATGTCATTTATGGAAATGTTCATTTTGCTCGTATGTTTTTTTTTCTGTCCTTTTATCCATTCTGGGACAAATGTCAAGCATGCAGGCTATATGGAAAGAGTATGCACTGTTAGCAAAGGCTGCTTAGTATTTTTCTGATATTGCGTGCATGCGTGAACCATTGCATATCAGTGCATATACTTATGCTACTGAAAAAGAGCATGTACTCTTTCCTAATAGAGTACTCTATTATAACAGTAAAAAGAAAAAAACTAAGGACTGGATTTAATAAATAGGGCTCAAAATTTAGTACTGAAAAAAAAAATTGGCGCTAAGTATGATTCTTTAAAGGGGATGTACCTTTTAATGAATTGCATGTGGCACTGATTCCCATGCCTAAATTTTGGCACTACTAGACTTATGTCTGCAGAAAGCTGGTGCAAATGTTGTCACCCAAGTTTTCAGAGTCCTTCTGAAACACCCATGGCCACACCCTCTTTTGAGTTATGCATTAGTAGAATTAGGTACCAAGCCTTACAGAATAGCTCACAGCAAGATGTGGGTACAGATTTCAATGTGTGCCAATTAACATCAATAATTGGTCGTTGGTACCCAATTATTCATGTTAAGTGACTCATTAATTAATTTGTATGCACATCTTGGGTTCGCACACAAATTTGGGTGTGCGGTTCTGAGCACCATATATAGAATCCAGGTCTAAATATTGTCAGGCTCATAACCAAAACACATAGACATAGAAAAAGCATCTTAAATCGGCACTTGGACGTCCTAATCATCAGGACGTCCAAGTGCTGATAATCGAAACCACCTTTCTGGATGTCTAGTGAGGTGTCCCAGCATCTGTGCCTCCAGAGCATGAGATGGGCATGGTGGAGGTCTGTTATGGGTGGGCTTTGGGCGTGACTAAGGACGGGTTAGACTTGGATGTCTTTCAGTGACAATCAAACATTTTGCAAGACATCTTGGACGGAGCAAAGACGTTTGGAACTAGACCTGGTTTAGAAGCATCTAAGTGCCACAAAGGTAACCAAACTGACGAGATGACCACTGCATGTATCAAGGTGAGACACCCCACACTCCCCCAGTTCTCAAAACAAAAAGGTACAGATCTGTCTCTAAAACAGCAGCATCTGGTTTGATGAAACCTAGTAGAGGTGTACACAGTTGTCTTAAGTAGCCTGGTGGGTGGGCTAGTGAACCATAGAGAGGATGACCTAGGCCCATAAGCCACTCTAGCCAATACATTTATGGTAGAAAATGTGAGCCCACCAAAATCCTACGATACTGCTATATTGGTGCCACCTGCTTCAATAAGTGCTAATGGGGTGGTACACAAGTGGCCATAGTAGGTTTTTTTTTGGGGGGGGGTTGGGGGTTCACATAAATGATAAGGGTGTTATGGTGAGATATGCATCTGGCGCCCTTTATGCGAAGTTCACAGCAGTGCCCTGTAAGGTGTTCCATTGCTCTGTTGGAATGTCTATGTGGCACACCCATTACTATGCTGGCCCCTCCCATGTCCAAATGGTCTGTATTTGGACGTTTTCAACATGGATGTTTTTCTGATCGAAAATGGGGTATAAAGTTAGAAGTTCTGGCGACCTAGATATCCTGGTGGCCAAGACGTCTAGGTAGTCAATTTTCAAAAAAATATATATATTCATATACATTCAGCAGTTTGCCATTCAAAAATGGCTATTTCTTTTCCTCCAACTTTGGACATCCAGCTGGAAATGTCCAAGTTGGACTTAGACCTTTTTTTCAAAAATGCCCCTCTGTATGTTTTTTTTTCCCTTCTCATTCTCATTTCTTAATGACATGCAATGTCATGGGATAGGTTTCTTGACATTTCCCATGCCATATAAATAGCATCCCCTCCCTAATGGCATTTCTTCCAGGCCTGATCCTACTTTGCCTCCAAAATCTTAGAAGTTTTGTTTCTCTCAGCTTGGCTGGGCTTCTAGCATACAGTATCTTTGTAGGTATAGTTGTCTTATTTATTTAACCTGAAGGAGATATCCTATTCCAAATCCTTTATTAACCCCCCCCCCAAAAAAAAACCAAAAAACTGGTTATATAAACAAATGGGGCTAGCATGCACTGGTTGCTGATGGAGGCAACCAGTGAAGTTTAAGTTCGGATGTTTCTGCTTTAAGGTACTTTTCGGCCTAGCCCCAGATATATATCTGGCCTTTTCTCTTTTTCAAATGTGAATTTCGTTTCCCCACTGGTTAGAGGATGTAAATTTAAAACACATCATCAACATCTCTTCTCATATCAGGCAGCATTATGGGGTAAAGATCTGAAACAATTACTCATGCTTGCGAATACCTATGGGGAATTCAGGAAACACCTAGAAACATATCTGTTCCTAAAGCACGTAGGCAGCTGCACTGCACAATCCTTCCCCATAACTGATCGCTAAACTTCAACTCTGTTAGTACTACTTAATCAGTAACATTTTTAATCATTGTAAACCGCAGAGAACTTCACGGTCCTGCGGTATATAAACGGTTATTATTATTATATTCTTTCCAACTCAAGTGAGAGAGAGAGAGAGAGTATATTACCATTTTGTGTACATGGAATGCATTTCATGTATTGTATCAATGGTGGGTAGAAGGGGGTACAGTTTGTTGTGTATGTTTTGGGGTGTCAGGGAAGATTTTTATTTTATTTGTATTTTTATAAGTTTATAAATAAATAACAAGCAAGAACACATTTGGACAGAAATTTAAATTGGACGGAAACATAGAAATATGATGGCAGATAAAGACCAAATGGCCCATCCAGTCTGCCCATTCGCAGATAGAAGACCTAGGGCTCCTTTTATTAAGCTGTGCTAGCGGTTTTAGCGCGCTCTTAGCGCGCACTACAATGCCATGTGTGCTAGACGCTAATGCCTCCATTGAGCTGGCGTTAGTTTTTCTGCATAGCGCAGGGGTTAGCGTGGGCTAATCTGCAGTGCGCACTAGAAACTCTACCGCATCTTAGTAAAAGGAGCCCCTAGATTAAGTTAAATAACTATTTGTAAAAAAAAAAAATCACAATAATATCGTATCCAGTCCAATCCAATCAGCCCACCAAATTGGGGAATCAAAAATAGAAAAAAAAAGGAAAAAAAAATCACCATACAAACCACCCCATTCTCCAAATGCACTCTCCCTCAGTTTCACCACCACCCCACAAGGTGCCCACTACCACCTCACTGGCTTCTCCGTCACTAAAAGCTGTCCCAAGAACTACCTCTCCATCCTGTTAACTGGTTCACATCCAAAAATACACCCCTGCTAGCTGCTTCCACCTCAGAAACTACACCCATAAAACTACCCTAGCTTAATAACCATACCAGCCCACTGCAAACAGTCCCCCCTCCAACCTCCCCCCCAAAACCAACTACCCCACAACTGCTCTACCATCCTGAAAACTGCCCAGCCCTCATTGTTTATTAAAATGTAAAGAACAGTGGATTTTTCAACTACAAATAGTGGGAACCATGTGGTTTAAATGTGAAAATGGAATGGGTGCATATACAGAGTAGGCTAAAACGAGGTATTCGGTATTTATTATTTATTTTATAGGTAGGACTAACATTTGTGTGAAGTTTTTGTATCAGTTACATTGTTTTGCTTTTACGCAATCAATTGTTCAGTACTGTATTATGTTTATTCAAATCCCTGTAAAATAAAAAGAAATATTGAACAATGAACGGCAAATGCAATGCAGCCCATTCTGTTTATATGGGCTTTGTTGCATTTGCCATGCTGAGACTCACTAACACGGCTTTGCAAAAGGGGCCCTATGTTTGTAAGTAGATGAACTTCTTCAAAAAAATGTTTAGGAATAGAGTGAGTGGGGGAAGTAGTAGAGTTGAACTGTGACATTCCTGATGGGTTCGGGATGCAATAGTAGTCTAGATCAGTGGTCTCCAACCTTATCCTGGAGGACCACCAGCCAGTCAGGTTTTCAGGATAGTCCTAATGAATATGCATGGAACATATTTGTCTGCTTTCCACCTCCATTATATGCAAATCTCTCTCATGCATATTCATTAGGGTTATCCCAAAAACCTGACTGGCTGGTGGTCCTCCAGGACAGGGTTGGGAACCACTGGCCTAGATGACTTCCCATGGCATATCCTCAGGCAACAAGCCCTCTTGAGATGCCTATTGGCAGACCTTCTCCAGCACCATCCCCCAAATCTCTACTTTAGCCTTACTGGAGGTCCTTGGTATCTACTGGGCCAGGAATGATGACCTATCTCTCCCTCTGTGATGATCACAGCTCTTAAAATAGCTGACTCCTGCTAGGGGTCAGGATTCAATATAGGAGCAAAACACCACTTCCACTGAATGTTATCCCCCCCAGTAGAATCTTGCTTTCTGCTTGCACTTTCCTGGGAAAGAAAATTCATAATTTTTGTAAATGTTTGTCCTTATAATTTAAATTTAAAAAAATGGCTTATTTAGGTGATTTTCTGGTGTGTAAGAATTATTTGGTTTTACTATAAATGTTATTGCTTATTTTGGCACTGGTAACCATCCATATGGCTAATTCCATTCACAAATCTCATAACATATGGTAGAAAATTCTACAAGGTATCTAATAAACAAGGTTGACTTTTGAATAGAATGTCTTGCATGTTTTTTTTTTTTAATCTGAATATAGTCCCAGGATCAATGTAGCTTTGATATTGACTTGATCAGGTTTCTGCCTATCGGGAGTTAGTTTAAAATATTTTATAGAGTCAGCTGGCTCCTATGAGTTCCCTGCTATTCAAGATAGGGGTCTGAAACCTTCAGGCAATGTTTATGACAGCTAATTTTGTGCTCAGTTCCATTTTTTTCTTCAGCCTAGTCATTTCTTCCTTTTTGCCTAGAATTGCACATGCTTTGTGCATAGACTACACGCTATAAATTCTACTACTGTTAGGGCTCCTTTTACGAAGCTTTGCTAGCAGTTTTAGCGCACGCACCGGATTAACGCACGTTAGCCGAAAATTTACCGCCTCCTAGCGCAGGCGGCAATTTAGCATGCGCTCTTCCGCGTGTTAAGGCCCGGATTTGTAAAAGGAGCCCTTAGTAATACTACTACTAACAAATAATCATTGTTTTGGAAAATAATATTATTTCTCCCCTAGAAAAGAAATGCAGTTTTATCTTGTCATTGGCAAGATTTAGAGTTAAAGCCACTTCAGGTTTAATGGAACTTTCCAGCAGCTTGGGTTTTTTTTATATGCACCTCAGGTATGCAAGACATTCAGTGTTTTGATTAATTGGGTAGGCATGGTTTCTGATATTTAGAGCCCACTTGAAAGGAGAAGTGAGAAATGAATTCTGCCAAAAGTCTTTGGTATGTTTTTATTAATAGAGCAGATTAGGTGGATCATGAAAACAACCTTCTTTATTTATAAGAGTCAATCTCCTATCTTGTTGAACAGGAGTTATTATTGAACTTAAAACTGTTGAAGTGTGAGATACCGAGAGGGCCACCCTCTACAAAGCGAAATGCTGTAGCAATCACTAGACACGTTAACCACATGCTAATAGCTTCTCGGCAGTCTGATCTGTTATTGATTATCTCAGCTTGTATAAGACAGTATAGTTAACAGGAACCCCAAGTGCTTCCTTCTTAGCACTTTGAGCATGTTCACATGCTAATCAGCGATTTTATTCAAGGCTGTGGCATCACATAAGGGGCTTTGTCTACAGGCGGATGGATCTTTTCTGTTAGAATCACCGATGCACATCATCCTGCTGGGGCCTAGGAAAAATTCAGTGTCTACAATGCCTATTAATGCAAACAGCAGTTGATGTTCCAGACTGAAAAGCAGCTCAAAGGCGCTCGTTATTGTTCTCTTGCTAATGTAGCTGGCATGGTAAAATTATACTACATTTTTTGTATTTTGTTCGTTTCAGCCCTTTTAGAAATGAAATGGAATCAAATACAAAAGACAGAAATGATTATAAAGTCCATGTGATTGAACTATTCATATCAAAACAGCCAGCCCAGCCCTACACTCGGCTTCTGACTCAACAGATTTTGGGTAAGTGCAGTTATTTTTGTGATTTGACTTAATGAACAAGCTCAGCACTGTATGCTAACCAAATGTACAGTAAAGAAGTTAAAATACATTTTGAAGGACGTCCGGATTTCCTCGGACATGTCCTCCTTTTCAAGGACATATCCGGGGGTCCGGACAGCTTTTCAAAACCTGGCACTTTGTCCGGGTTTCCAAAAGCTTCTCTGAAATCGCGTGGATGCCATGTGATGACATCATGTGTACGCATGCATGCATGTGACATCATCAAATCGCATCCGTGCACGCGCGGATGCCCTCATGCCCGACGAGAGCAGGCAGCGGGGGGCAGGGCTGGGTGGAACTGTCTTGGGGTCCGGATTTTCCTAAAGTAAAATCTGGTAACCCTAGGTGTATGAGAATAAGACAGAGGAATGGTTAGGTAGCTCAAAAAATCATATACCTACACAGTTTATAATGAAAGTGTCTCTAGGTCATACAATATCAATTAGATTTCACATGCTGTACTAACAAGATTGATAGTCTTAATAACCATCTTATAAAGTTAAAATAAGAACATAAGTAATGCCTCCGCTGGGTCGGACCTGAGGTCCATCATGCCCAGCAGTCCGCTCACGCGGCGGCCCAACAGGTTCAGGACCTGTGCAGTAATCCTCTATTTATACCCCTCTATCCCCTTTTCCAGCAGGAAATTGTCCAATCCTTTCTTAAACCCCTGTACTGTACTCTGCCCTATTACGCCCTCTGGAAGCGCATTCCAGGTGTCCACCACTCGTTGGGTAAAGAAGAACTTCCTAGCATTTGTTTTGAATCTGTCCCCTTTCAACTTTTCCAAGTGTCCTCTTGTTCTTTTATTTTTCGAAAGTTTGAAGAATCTGTCCCTCTCTACTCTCTCTATGCCCTTCATGATCTTATAAGTCTCTATCATATCCCCTCTAAGTCTCCTCTTCTCCAGGGAAAAGAGACCCAGTTTCTCCAATCTCTCAGCATATGAGAGGTTTTCCATGCCTTTTATCAAGCGTGTCGCTCTCCTCTGAACCCTCTCGAGTAACCCATATCCTTCCTAAGGTACGGAGACCAATATTGGACGCAGTATTCCAGTTGCGGGCGCACCATCGCCCGATACAATGGCAGGATAACTTCTTTCGTCCTTGTTGTAATACCCTTCTTGATTATGCCTAGCATTCTATTTGCTTTCTTAGCGGCTGCTGCGCACTGTGCCGTCGGCTTCATTATCATGAAAGTGTACAGAAGCTCAAAAGCTAAAATAGCTAAAACACTACAAACAAGCAGATAAAACTATAACTTTTAATATGTTCCTCTCAAGTTAAAAGAAGTAGGATTTGATATATTGAAGGTTTTCCCAGAGCAGTGCAAATGTCAAAAAGAAGCATAAATAAATGACATCTGATATATGTTTTTGTGTTACAGTATAACACTCAGATGTCACATATTCCTGCAATTCAATGGCATTGAAATTATGGATGGTAAGGCTAAGCAATCAAATTATATTTTTAAAAAAAATTTTTGTATTAGAAATTGTTTGCTGATGATGCTATCAACAGTGTGCATTGTCTTTTCCATAAGAGTTTTATAATAGCAGCATTTCCATTCACATACTAGCTCATATTGCTTTTTGAAATGGAAATCGTGTAGTATATATTGTATTATGGAGCAGGCTTTCACAATAGTAAAAAGTAAGATAAAGTTTACTCTTTGAATGGTTTTGTATTTTTTTTTAAGCAGTGTTAGCTGCTAAATGCAGGAGTTAACAAACTAACAACAAAAGCGGAAGAACATTTTTGAAGGGACATCGAAGTCAGAACGTCCCAAATGGATGTTCATCTCGCATGCATTTTCAAACAGGAAAAAGCCTGTTTTAAAAAACATCCAGCATGAACATCCATTTAATGAAACGAAACATTCAAATTTTGAATGAGGGAAAATGATGGACATGGATGTCTATAAATAAGATGGGGGATTTAGAATATACAGTATTGGAACATAAGAATAGCCTTACTGGGTCAGACCAATGGTTCATCAAGCCCAATAGCCCGTTCTCACGATGGCCAATCCAGGTCCCTAGTGCCTGGCCAAAACCCAAGGAGTAGCCACATTCCATGCTACCGATCCAGGACAAGCAGTGGCTTCCCCCATGCCTTTCTCAATAACAGACTATGGACTTTTCCTCCAGGACCTTGTCCAAACCTTTCTTAAAACCAGCTACATTTTCCGCTTTTACCACAACCTCTGGCAATGCGTTCCAGAGCTTAACTATTTTCTGAGTGAAAAAATATTTCCTCCTATTGGTTTTAAAAAGTATTTCCCTTTAACTTCATCGAGTGTCCCCTAGTCTTTGTACTTTTTGACGGAGTGAAAAATCGATTCACTTGTACCCGGTTCTACTCCACTATTGCACTAAAAGAAAAGATAAATATAATAGGCATCACGAATTATATTGCAGTGATAAGGTGAATCAAATTGATGGAGGGGTATCATTATATGCTATAGAGGGGCCTTCAATCTAAAAATTCTGCAAGACACAAAATACACCTTGGAATCCTTATGGATAGAAATTCCATGTGCAAATGAGAAAAAGATAGTGATAAGATCACTAATTTGCTACCTTTCCTTGAAAGAGTGAATAAATATGTGAATAAAGGTGATCCAGCCAGTTGATATTGTGTTTCTGGATTTTCAAAAGGCATTTCACAAAGTACTTCATGAAAAGCTCCTGAGGAAATTAGAAAAGCATGGGATAGGAGGCAGTGCCCTAGTGTAGATTAAGAACTGGTTAACAGAAAACAGAAATTCTTCATGGAGAAGGGTAGATAGTGGGATTTCCACCAATTTTATCTCCATACTAAAATATTTAAATCTTCTACAGCAGTTCAAAATATGAAAAACTGTGATCTGAACTGTCAATAGTCTGAACTCTATTAAACACTGTTAAAGGAGGAAAAAGCCTCAGATCCCCGTATGCTATGAATGCAAGACTGAAGAAGCATACTTGAGAGGGAAACCACCTCATCGGCTTAAAAAAACCTTCCAAACCGCCACTCTTTGAGTATATGCTGACAAAATAAGATTAATTCAATTGTTTCATTAGTAAGTTTAGAAAGCTGTCTATACCAACGGCTTAGATATCTCAATTTAAATGGAACTTATCTCGCTCAAATGGAGTAAAATAAAGTTGTTTGTTTATCCAGTCAGACGTTCTGTGCACTGCATGTTGCCCCGATCCACTGCCGACGATGGCTAGCTGGTGTTTCGCCAAAGGGCTGCTTCAGGGCAAAAGGACTCACTCTCTCGGCGCCTCAACTTAGCGCTCACTGTTGGAATGTTAGACTTGCACTGAGCCGCAACTGTGCATGAGTAACCTTGAGACATGTCAGAACATGCACAGACTTATTTCAACACGCTTGCTCCATTCTTCATACTCAGGTAGATAAATTATTGAAATCCCCTTATAAAACCATTTAGCTGAGCAAGGCTTAAATAAGGTTTGGGTCCTTTTAGGAACGTCCAAAGGCCATTATTGAGATGGGTTTGGAAAAATCTGCTACTTTTGTCTAGGATAAGCATTAGCAGCATAAAATTTGTTTCATTCTTTTGGTATCTTGCCATGTACTTGTGACCTGGACTATTGTAAATAGGATACCAGGCTTGATGGACTTTTGGTCTGTCCCAGTATGACAAGCCATATGGGGCTGATTCTGTAAGAGGTGCCTGCCATAGGTCAATGATGGCCAGGCACCACTTTCAGAATCAGGGATACTGGCGCCAAGCAAGGATCCTAGGCGCTGGAAATATAGGTAAGGGTATTACATTTCCTGCATCTAGTGTCCTTGCAAAATAGCTTCTAGCGTCGCCTAGTGACACTGAAACAGTGGTCTAGTGAGGGTTAGTGGCATTCGGGGGGTGGGGGGTGGTGCCCCTCCCCTGCCCTCTTCTCCACCCCTTGCTACTTCCTGCCCCCCCCCTACCTTTTTAATTTTCCAGGCAGGAGCAACATCACAAGCTTGCTGCCCCTGTTGCATCGGCTATCCCTCTGACATCACTTCCAAGGTGCGAAATCCAGTGACATCAGAGAGAGGTGGCCCCAACGCAAGCAGCAAGTTTGTAATTCTGCTCATGCAGAGAAAATTAAAGAGGTACAAGGGGAGGGAAAGGAATGGGTGCATGCGCATGGTGGGTGCATGCGCATGGGGGGGGGGGTTCGGGAAGGAATGAGGCAGAAAGGAGGACAGTGCCCCTACCAAGACCATGCCCAGGACGAACCGCTCCCTCTGCCTCCCTGTACTTCACCACTGCGCTGAAGTCTGGTGCTACCCCTAAATGCGCCATCTTCCGGGCTTCAACATCAGTAGATGATGCGAGACGCCACGGACCCAGATGACAGTCCTGGAGGCCACCTAGTTTGCCTAATTTTTTTGATTTGATGAATTGGGTTTTAATGGTGCAACCAATTACTGTACCACTTAGAACCAATTAAAACCCTTGTTAGTCGCCAGTAGGCAATCTGGGCATATGTTCTTATATATGGAAGTTTTCTTATAAAATAACCATACAGAACTCCATGCAGAGCAGAGGATCAAGCTTTTTTGGGGGGGCAATTGTGAGCCCTCCAGGAACATAAAGATACCTACTGTACTTGAACATACACCACATCAATAGCCTTCAGGCTCACAAGTGGCTTATATATTTCGGTCCAGTAGGATTTTTCTGTTTATTTATTTAATTCATTTGCTATCCCGCTATCCCCAATAATCTCATAATGGGTTACAGGATAACATAGATAATATTCAGTTAATGGGTTACAATTTTCATAGTTATAAAACACGTTTTTATCCTAACTCAACACGTACTAGTGCTGCCCGATTCATGGAAAAAAGTTTTCAATTCAATTTGGCCTATTGTATTATAATTTTCGATTTGGGCAATTTTTTTTAAAAGGCCTGGTGGGTTTATTTTTATATCCTCTTTACCCACCCTACCCTCCTTATCCTCTCCAAGGCCACACTGGTGCTGTGCTCTAAACAAAACAAAAAAACTTTTCCTCTCTCTGTTAGGTCCTAGCTCACACTCGCTAACACCAGCTCTGGCAGGATCCACATTTCAAAGCTGACATATTGTAATCACAAAATAGAAAATAAAATTATTTTTTCTACCTTTTGTTGTCTGATCATCTTATTATTCAAATCATATGGGTCCTAGGCTCTGGTTTCTGTTTGTCTTCTATTAACTCACTCCCCAGAGTCTCCTGCCATTTTACGTTTTCCTCTTTGCCTGCTGCAGAGAGACTTCCAGGTCAGTGGCAGGCAGCATGTGGGAATTGCTGCTGACACCGTGATATGGCGAGATTCAATGCTGACACAGTCAGCGCGGCGAGATTCTGCATAGGAAAAGGGAATTCCATTCCTTCCTCCCATCCCCCTGTGCAGTAGTTTTCCATCTCTCCCTCCCATCCCTCTGTGTAGCACTTTCCAATCGACACCCCTCACCCCCCGGTGAGACCTCAACTTTTGTGCCTCCTAAAGCAACAGTAGCGATGAAAAGGCTGCTCGTGGCATGCCCACCAGGGCTTCCCTCTGCCGCCTCAACAGTGATGTCATCAATGATGTGGCAGAGGGAAGCCCCGGTGTGCAGGCCAGGAACAGCCTGTTCACCGTTGCTGCTGCTTTATGAGACCTGGAAGAGACTCAGGACTCACTGAATTGGTGAGCCCAATTTTATAAGGAAACAAATCAATTCAAATTGATTCACCGAAGTAAATTGGTGAATCAATTTGAATCAGTGAATCGGGCAGCCCTAACACATACTGAGACACATACTAATATACAATTATTTGTAATCCACTGACCATAGGCAGGGGAGATAGGTGAAGAGGTAAGTTTTTATTGCAGAGGGAAACCCCAGTGTGCAGGCCAGGAACAGCCTGTTCACCGTTGCTGCTGCTTTATGAGACCTGGAAGAGACTCAGGACTCACTGAATTGGTGAGCCCAATTTTATAAGGAAACAAATCAATTCAAATTGATTCACCGAAGTAAATTGGTGAATCAATTTGAATCAGTGAATCGGGCAGCCCTAACACATACTGAGACACATACCAATATACAATTATTTGTAATCCACCGACCATAGGCAGGGGAGTTAGGTGAAGAGGTAAGTTTTTATTGCTTTCCTAAAGTTCAGGAGTCCTTCAAGGAATCTGATCTGTGGGGCACAGTTGATTCCAGTGGCTTGGTATGAAGATGGAGTAGGAATGTCATTTGGTGGTTTGCAATTGAAGGGCATGACCTGGAGGCTTTCTGAGGCCTGTTTCATCCTGGGATTAGAGTGGCCTGTTCAGGATGTATGGAAGAAGTTGGTTGTCATGTAGTCTGGTGCCATGTTGTGCAAGGATTTGAATACTAACATCAAACCCTTGAAGACACAACATTTAGCTATGGGTAGCCAGTGGGCTGATGATAGAGCCTGGGAGACAGGGTCATGGAGGTTCTTTAGGAGTCTGATTGCTGCATTTTGTACATGCAGGAGATGCTTGTATGTTCTTCAACGTGAGTCCGATGAATAGTGCGTTGCAGTAGTCCATGTGTGAGAGGACGAAGGCATAGAATAATTGGGTAAAGTCAGACTCAGAAAGTAGTTCCTTATTTTTCAGAGTTGTCGTAGGTAGTAGAATGAGGAAGTAGAAGGCCCCGAAGCAGCGTGTGTAGAGTGCTGCAGACGCTGCTTGAATCGGAAGGTTTCAGGACCCGCAGCCCTTGCCGGACCCGAAGCAAGTAATTAAAGTCCGTTGGGGGAGGGGAGGAGGGAGGAGAGCAGCTCCTCTCCCTTCCAGCTCTGGTCCGTCCCCTGCTGATGTCGCCCTGGCCAGTTCACACTCCGAAGCCACGGAAAACGCTGTGCTGTACGGCCTCTTCTTTCTGCTGCCACAAGTGTGGGTTCTGGGGAAGGACGGCAGCAGCGGCGGCAAACTTACAGGAAGGGAGGGAGGGAGTACTATATACTGCAACTTACAGCCTTCTCATAAGATCTTCAGATGTGCTCCTTATAAATTTTGTGCTTCTTGGCTTTATCCTTCAGATGGCAAGAGCTGCCACGGCCGACAGGCTTCGTGTCGCCGCGCGCATGCGCACTCCTACCTGCGGGTCCCTACAGCACACGGAAAACAGGAGCACGCAGGTGGGAGTGCACATGCGCGCTTAGGGCTTTATTATATTAGATACTGTATGCCCTAACATCTGCAGTTAATGTACATTAGAAGCAAAAGTTTGCACACTTTCATATAGGGGTCCCCCCCAAAATAATGCAAAATGCTATCATGACTCCAGAAACTGCAGTGTTTCAATTATTTTTATTCAGTATATCTTGCCCTTACATAACAATGGTAATAAATATCACTCTTAGACATGTTCCAGCCAAATTTGCTATGTAAACCCAAATAGTAAGTATGAATAATCTAGGATTTCCTTGGTTGATTTGACCATTTTTATAGAGGTTAGCAATATATACTAGAGAATGACACAGGGTCAAATTTGTCCCATCCCCGCAGGAACTCAATTTTCCCATCCCGTCCCCGCAAGTTTTGTCACTGTCCCTCTCACTGCCCAATTCCTGTAAACTCTGCCTTAGAACAAGCTCCGAACCACATAGGGAGGAGCGATGACAAATCGGCCGAAGCCTTGGGGCCAATCGGCTAGGTGCAGAGGGGGGGGGGGGAAGGGGGGTAGGATAGATTAGGGTGAGCGGAGGGGAGATCGCCCCTTTCGATCCGGCTTCACACGAGGCGGACGCGGCTTCCCCTTCCGCTCACCCACTACAGCAACAATTTGTCTGCCTCTCAACTTACAGGAGCTCTCCCGCGGAGCTGGAGCCTGGCAGGGCGTCTTTGGGGCGCCTCCGGCTCCAGTGTCCTGTTAGCGACTGGGCTGGAACGTGGGAGCCACTACACACGCGGCCAGGGGCTGTCCCCGACTCATGGGGAGCGGAGGGGGGATCGCTGGTGACCATGGCAGCATGCCTCCTACTTTGCAGGTTGTCTCCCCATGTGCTTCACGGGCTCACTCTGCTCCCGGCGTGCACTGGCTCCTACGGAGTCACGTCGCACCCACCCCGACTCCTTATTGAACTGCGGCATGCCAGAGCCCGCCGAGACTCTTCCTCGGTTCCTGTGAGGTAAGAGCGTCTCAAAAGGGCCGCCGCACACGCCACGGGAGTGGGGGTTGTGCGTCTCGGGAGGCCCAGCACCTTATCGCCGGGGGGGAAAGGAGAGTATGGCTGCCGCCGTCTCACCCGCTCAGCGTGGCTGGCGTCCTTCCCCTCCTTGAGCAATCCGGCTGTGTGGGAGGGGGGATTGGGGTTTCCGACCTCTGGCGGCCGGCTTCTCGGCGCTGGGGGGGGCTTATGATTTTAAAGTGTTTGAGGCTTGCACAGATGAGGATGGAGCTTAGGCATTGGTGGAATGAGGCATTATGACATCACAGTCTGAGCTCTAGAATGTTGCTGCTTATGATTTTAAAGTGTTTGAGGCTTGCACAGATGAGGATGGAGCTTGCAGGAATGGGGCAGGGGCAGGAAAACTCGCAGGGATGGGACGGGAAAATGAGTTCCCGCTGGGACAGGGAAAATTTTGTCTCATGTCATTCTCTAATATATACTGTAAATTTGGTGTTGGGTACTACTGATCTTTCACAATATACCAAACAGATTTTTTTTTTATTATAAAAAAAAAAGATTAGATGTGACTTTGGAACATCTCTGCATCTACTGTATTATATCACCAAACAATATTCCTGTCTTCTCTACAGTTTTTAACGCAGCATGTACATTGTATTGAATGTTTCTTATCTAGGAAGTTAGGATCAGATATTATTTGATCCTACATAGTGCCTTACTTGGAAGTAACCCATAATGGGTTAGAGCGAGTCAAGATTTTAAAGCACAGGGATTGTTAAACAACAGCCGTCCATCAGCTTTAGCTCCATTATCCCTCTACTCCTGAGAATAGCTGAAGAACAGCTGCACTGTTTTGTACCAAAGGCTTTGACATCTTAACACTAACACTGTAAATTAGCTTGTTCCAAAAAGGTCTCTTGATAAATAGCAACATTGGAATGGTATCAAGTACTGTCTTGAAATCATATCAATTCATACAGCAACAAAATAATATGAAATATACAAGATTTTTGTAGTCCTCGGGTTTGCAAAACTCTAAATCCAATCATAAAAATAAATGAAAGGATACGGTAAATTTTTTTTTTCCTATTTGTTTGCTTTTGCCCAAGATCCTGAGAGCTAATCTGGACTGAGGTAAATTTTCAAAGGCTTAATTAAAATCTGCATGCATGGAAGCTGCATGAAAAGACTGGTTGAATCCTATAGGTGAATTTCCAATTGACCGAGAGTATGAACATACTGTATTTTCAAATAGGGACGCGCAGGGCAAAAACTTTTTATTTTGTTTAGTTTTCCTTGTTACTTATGAGACTTGTCTTTCTTTGTTCCTGGGGCAATGTTGTGAATGCGACACCTAAGTCTTCTTTTAGAAAGCAGAGGTAGTGATTCCTGACACTGCAAATGTGATGAAGCCCAAATGAATTGAATGGGTTTTGTCACATTTGTTGCATGTGAATTGCTATCTTGGCTTTGTTAAAGGAGACCCTAGTAAAAAATATTATATGTGGTTTTTTTTTTAATATTCTTTATCCATTTTCAAAATTACATTAAGTGTAAAATATATTCATTCACAGTAACAATAAATATATCACTTATAAACAATCATTGGTACATTATATAAATTTTTATCCCTTCCCCTTTCCCATCCCTCCCATCCATATCTTCCATTATTATATAATATATGTAATAATAAAAATACCCCCCTCCCTATATCCTGAACTGATAATTAAAAGGGAAATCCTTACAATATTTTGTTAATGGTTTCCACACATCCTGAAACTTCTTAAAGTATCCCCTTTGTAAAGCAATAAATCTTTCCATTTTATAGATATGGCATAAAGAATTCCACCAAAAGTTATAATTTAATCTCCTCCAATCATATGTAATTTGTTGAATGGCAACCCCAGTCATTATTAGTAGTAATTTATTGTTGTTAGCAGAAATCTGACTTTTTGCTCTCATTTTCATACCAAATATCACAGTATCATAAGATAATGCCACTGGGTTATCTAATAAATTATATTATATGTTATTGAGTTATAGCACGAACAAAATGACTGCAGAGCGGTGTTCTTCATTGCAAGGCTGGCGGGACAATGGCGGCCCATGGATACCTATGGGGCAGCCTGTGCAGTTACTGGGATTTTTCCTTTAGTCTCCCCATCCAATGTCTCTCTCTTCTGTTGGGTCAGATTGGCTTTGGTCCTCTTTCCCTCTCTCCCTGCCCTCTTCTCCCTCTACCCTTCAACAGGGTCTAGGTCTAGCTTTGTCCTGACTAGCCGCCTTGCCTGTTTGCTTGCTTCCAGCCCATCCACGCAACCAACAGTCTCGCAAAGCTGTCTTGTTTGTCAAATATTTTGTAAATTAATTATTCTACTTTTTCCAAATTAGATTTCTTTTGTTCTGTTCTTATATATTACTCTATTCTTAATGTTAACCAAGTCAAGCTCCAAATTGGTTGATGACCCGGTACATAAAACTAAGTTTTAGTTTAGTTTTTCCCAGATGTGATTCAGCCAGACTTCTTCTGGCCACCCTGAGGGCCTTCCTTCTGCTGCCTTCCTGTTATCATGAGAGAAGGACACACAGAGGTAAGGTCAGGGTGACTAGGATAAGTCTGTCTGAATTGCAGCTGAGAAAACCCAACTTTGTGAGCCCATCAGGTGTGTGGATGGGAAGGAGGCTGGCTGGCAAGAAATAAGCCAGACCTAGACCCACTGGAGGATGGTGGGAAAGATCACAATGAACTGGGCAGAAGAAGAGCAGAGTGAGTGGTGCAAAATCGTGGTTGGGGGGAGGGGGAAGTAGAGAGAAATATCGGACTTGTGACGGGGCAGGAAAGGAGGGTTGGGGAGGAGAAAGACTAGGTCAGACTGGGCTGAAGAGAAGGGTGTGAGTTACAGATTCATGGAGGGATCACAGGAGATAGGGGATGAAGAATGCAAGATGAAGGAAGTAGAGAAGGGAGAAACTGGACATGGGGAAAGAAAGACAAAAATGCTGAGGGAGGAGGAAGCAAAGGGACAGGGACATGGGGTAATGCTAGAAAGGGAGAGGAATAGAGATACAGAGGTGTAATATTAGATGGAAGGGAAGTGAGAGGGAGGAGATGGTATACATGGCTGGATGGAGGGGAAGAGGTTTTGTATATAGATGGAGGGCAGAGAATTGGGTAAAGAGATGGAAGAGATGGCACACATAGATGGAGAGCAGGGGAAGGGAAAGAAAGAGAATAGTAGGAGATAGAAAAGTAGATATGAAGAGACAGAAAAAAATGGAAGAAAGCAGTATGTGAAAAATCAGTGCTAAAGAACAATGTAAGTCAGAAAGTTAAGAAAGGAAAGAAAAAAAATGGACAGGAGGCTCTGGAAACAGAATTAAGAGCCCAGACCGAGGGAAGCAGAAGCAGAGACTGAGAACAATATGATTAGAAAAATAAAATCACCAGACAAGAAAGGAATGAAAAGTAATTTTCAGCCTAGAGTTTTCAGTATTTACATCTGGACAAAGAAATGCATATTATTTGTTTGTTTGGTTGGTGGTGCAGTACATTTAGATTCTGGCATCTTAGGTTAGAGCCTTTGCTAGCTATGTGTAGCCCAGAGGTGTAGCCAGCTACCCAAGGAGGGTGGTCACCAGAATCCCAGCCCCCCACTCCCCACCCCCGCTCAGCATCTTCTGCTCTCCTGCCCTCAAGGCAACTAATTATTTCTGAATTCCCCTTCTACACCTCCATACCTTTTCAAAGTTGAAAAGATATGGAGGAGGTTAGGGGTTGAGCTGACATGCCGAAATGCCTGTAGGGAGACGTCAGAGATGTGCGCCTGTGCCCACCCATAGCTACATCATTGATGCAGCCACTGCAGGAACACAAGGCACAAGAGGAGATGGTGACAACAGTACTCCCTATCCATTGGCCTTCCTTGTTCGGCTGTAACCCAATGGGCAGGTAGGAGTAGTGCTACCAGATGTCCGGGTTTCCCCGGACATGCCCTCCTTTACGAAGACATGTCCGGGGGTCCAGACGGCTTTTCAAAACCCGGCACCTTGTCCGGGTTTTGAAAATGTTCCTCGAAATTGCGTCGGGCAGGAGGGCATCTGCGCATGCGTGGATGCCCTCCTGCCTGATTAGAGCAGGCAGTGTGTGTGGGTGGGGGGAACGAGTAGGGAGGGATTGGGGGTGGGGGTGGAACTGAGTGGGCCTGGGAGAGGGTCTAGGCCTAGGGCAGTGGTCTCAAACTTGCGGCCCAGGGGCCACATGCAGCCCTCCAGGTACTATTTTGAGGCCCTCGGTATGTTTATCATAATCACAAAAGTAAAATAAAACAGTTTCTTGATCATATGTCTCTTTAGCTATAAATTACAATATTATTATTAAGACTTAGCCAAAAGGAAAGATTTATAAACTATAAAGAGTTTTACCTCATGCAAAATTGTCATTTCTTTAATAAGACATTAACTATTTTTTTCTGAGGCCCTCCAAGTACCTACAAATCCAAAATGTGGCCCTGCAAAGGGTTTGAGTTTGAGACCACTGGCCTAGGGGGTCTGGATTTTACTAAAGTCAAATCTGGTATCCCTAGGTGGGAGTGTGCCATACAAGGGCATACTTCTGGGTCATTATGCTCCTGTCTTAGGGTTTTGTTTGTCTGCATTAGTGCTTTTAATTTGTGGTCACTTATTCTGTATTTGAAGAGGAGCTAGCTAGCGAGTCCTGAGAGAAGGGCTGTAAAGCCAAACACACCTAGGAAAGCCCACTATCCTTACAAGCATGAACACTTTTCTCCCTTTAGCTCTCATAGGCACATAAGGGGGGAAGGGGCAGACTTTGAACCAGGAAGAAAAATACAGTATCCTAGTGCAAACAGAAGCCTTATATTCAGTGGCCAGAGAGGGAGCCCTAAAGCACAGCAGGTTTTCCCTCAGCCTAGAAGTGTAAGACGGGGCACAAAAATACTTAACAAATAGGCAGATTTGTTAGAGGGAAGGAGGAGAAGCACTCAGACTTCAAGAAACTAAGAGGTACACTGCCAGAGACCATAGAAGAAATGGAATGCAGTTACCCAGAGAGTTTGAACCCTGAGCAAGGAGCCCATGGAAGGAGTGAAACATCTCCAGAATGCCCTACCTGAAGGCATGGAAGTTTCCTGAGCGAAAGAGAGAGAAGCAAGTGAGAATGTTGTTCACCGTGTACTATGCTAAGCAACTGCTACAGTTTTTCTTGAGACTGTTTGCTTTGGTTTGAAGAAACTACTGCAGCTGTTTTGGGACTGTTTGTTTTTTTCCCCAAATTTGAATGAATTGATACAGCTGCCATTTGAAAGGCAGTCCTACCAGTTGAAAGGACTGTTGGAATTGTTTGTGGGTTGTTTGTGGGTTTTATTTCCTTTTTTAATTCACAGGTCAACTTACCTTTTGCTGGAATACCACAGTATAGGAGCTGTGGGAGGGTCTGTGTATTTGGGTGGGCCTCTGGGATTTGCATTACTACATTTTCATAGCAGAACCAACAACTTTCCCTTGGTGCCAGAGTGCAAGGTGATAGCCTAGTTAATTAAAGGCTATCAGATATGTTTGTTGATGTTTTCAAACTGTGTGCAAGGGAAATACTGTAATAGGAATTCTAAAAAGTAACACTAGGGAGCTGTAGGTCTCTCTTGGACTAAACCCGTGAACTTTTGAACTGTTTCCTTTTTTTTGAAGTATTTGTTTTGTTGGGAGCTAAGCACATGTGGCTTCGTGCTTGGTCGGCGGATTTGGCATCTAAGGCTAAGCTGATAAAATTTCCCTTTCGGGGGTCTTTTTTGCTTGGTGAGAATTTGGACTAGTTAGTTCAGACCTTTGCGGACTCTAAAGTGGCCCGTCCGCCTGCATTGGGGGGGCATTGCTCGGGGGCATTTGCGTGAGTTCCGCAGATATCGCCCTGGTCGAGGGGCTGCTTCCTTCCTGGCCTCTGGGTCGTCCCAGGTTTTTTCTTTCAGCACAAGCAGTCCTTGGGGGGGGGGGGGCATGTCGGGGGCAGTGATTCCTCTGCTGGCCCCCCTGCCTCCCAGCCCACCCAATGATTCCTTGCAGGTGGGCACTCGGTTGCGAGGTTTTTACCAGGGGTGGGCTGAGCTCACATCAGATCAGTGGGTCCTGGAGGTGATCCGGGACAGTTATACTCTGGAAATTCCCGCTCATTGCCAGATCACATTCTCGCTTCTCCTTGTCAGGTGGCTTGGAAGAAGCAAGCTTTTCACCAGACACTTCAAAGATTACTAGATCTCAAAGCGGTAGTGAGGGAAAACCAATGCTGGCATGAGCAGCAGGCCAAAGAAGCTGTTTATGCTGGCAAAGATTTAAAGAGGTACGGGGGAAGAAAGGGTGTGATTGTGATGTAGGGGGAGGGAAAGGATCAAGGGAGCATGGAAGGAGTATGAGGTGAAGAGGAGGGTAAGGAGGAGCGCCACCACCCTAGGTGCTTCCTATCTTCACTACGCCACTGTCTATCATGCATATTAATTGTGGATATCATGAACACCAGACTGGCTAGGGCAGTGGTTCCCAACCCGACCACCAGGCCAATCGATTTTTCAGGCTAGGTCTAATGAATATGCATGAAAGAGATTTGCGCATAATGGAAGTGACAGGCATAAAATCTTCTCCATGCAGCTTCATTAGGGATATCCTGAAAATCTCATTGACCTGGTGGTCCTCCAGGACAGGGCTCGGAACCACTGGGCCAGGGGATACTGGGACCAGATTGAGAAACTGATATGTAGTATTATATTTTCAGTACTATCACACTCACATGGCATACTTCATTCTCATTCCTTTGTTCAAAAATGGTACAAATTAAACAATACAAACCCCCTAAAAACTATCTGAGAAAAGTTTATTTTTGAAACAAAACTTAGCTACACTTTAAATAAAAAGGGGAAAGTGAATAAAGCACATGCATGAGATAATTTATATGCATTAGACCTATCATAATTTTTCTCTAGTATATGAAATGTTCTCTGAGGGGAAAAAAAAAAAAGAACCCTATTGTCCATTTTGGAAAAGAGAAATGGAAAGATATTTCTTTGACTTTATACAGCATAAGCTTGACCTTTTAAATATGCATTGGGAGATTACTTGGTTTATGTTGTTTATGACAGGAGCCTGTCACTAAGCGAAAGTTGAGCCTGACAATCAGTTTACTGAAAGCACACTGGACTGGAAATTCAAATTAAATAAAAAGAAATGTGGGTTTTAAAGCATATCTACTTTCCCATTAGGCCCTTTGTAATAGCAAAGGAGGTCTTGGAGAGCTAGAAGAAAGAATCAGTTAAAAAAAAAAAATATATATATATATTTTATTTCAACCCAGTTGATCCACACAACTCTCAACTCCTACTGACAAATTTGGTTATTATCCATCCGCTAGGACTGACATGTAGGGCAAAACCTATGACCTAGGTAAAATCCCCCATGATATACTATCCCATGTATCAGCTCAGGGTGGTTATAAATAACCAATCATCAGTACCAGAAACTGTACATGAGCCATTGATACAAATTAGAGTAGCCTTCCATGAAGTGATAGAAGGCAAAACAGTGACAGAATTCAAACATTCATAAGAGATACTTAAGGGGACCTTAGTGGTAGTAGCAGGGAGAATACCATATTATAGAACTGAATAAAATTACATAGTAAAGGCACAAATGAGCAGAGTGGATGAATCAAGTGGTCCTTGTCTTCTGACATCTTCTGTACTTCTATGTGAAGCAAAACTATTTTCCTTTTGATGGGGGAGTCGGGAGCTGGAGAGAGGTCTTGCCACAGGACTGCTAAGGAGAAAGAACATATGTTACATGGGCTGGGGTGGGATGGGGGTTGGGAAGGCAGGGAAGGGCAGATGTTACACGGGCTCAATGTGTGGGGTTGGGAAGGTCAGATATTGCACAGGCTGGGGGTGGGGGTTAGGGAGGGACAGAGAGATGCTGCATGGATGGAGTGATGGGAAGGGAGGGAAAGAGAGATGCCAGTGGGGGAAGGAAGAGAAACAGAGAATTGTTAGGCATGATGGTGAAAAGGAGGGAGAAATATTGGATGCTGAGGCGGAGAGAGAAGGGTGGAATAAATGGAAAGGGATGCAAGAGGAGGAATGTTGAACATGGTGGTAGAGGAAAGGGAGGAAAAGATGCAGAATAGTGTTGGAGAGGGTTGCTAGAAGGAGATATGGGGCTGGTTTGGAGGTACAAAAGATGCTGTACAGGTGCCAAGAGATGAGAAAGGGAGAAAGGTTGCACTTTGCAGTAAAGAGGGTGGGAGAGATGCTCCCTGGATCCCCCCATCCTTTCCCACTCCCTTTACAGCAAAGGAAAGGAGAGAGAGATGGTGAACAGCGAGAGAGGGAGAGAGAGAGGGAGATGTTCATATTGGAGTGGAGGAGAGAGAAAGAAATGTATAAGACAGGAAAACAAAAAAGACTGGAACCCACTAGATGGAAAAATAAATTTCCCAACAACAAAGATAAAAAAAGGAATTTATTGACTGAAATGTATTAGCTATGGGAAATGCATATAGCAGATATCTTTATAGTTTGTTCAAAAGAAAAGAAAATGCATTTTGGTTTTCATTTCTTCAGTGTTAAGTATTTGCTGACCCTTGATGTAGCTAGTGGGAACCCCCAAGAAACACCAGCTGAAGACCTCCTCCAAAGGTGGCCAGAACTCTCTTCTACCAAATGTAGCAGAAACTGGCTGCATCCTTGAGCCACTGAGGTGCCAGTATCTGTGACTTAGGAACACTGTTGCTGCCTGCCAAGCTTGGTAAAAGGGATTTATGGCCACCTTCAGATGAAGTCTTCTTCTGACATAGCTTAAGGATCCTCATCAGCTGGAGTATTTTTATTTTATATTTACATTAGAGGTTCTGGAAGAGATCCGTTTATAAAGTATGTATTATTCCCTATTAATATTTCAAAATTAATAAAGTGTCTTTGCTTATTTGTAAAAGGGTGTCTACCAGAACTAGAGAATGACACGGGGAAAAAATCTGTCCCCATCACTGCACCATCCCCGGCCCACCATCCACCGCCCCGTCACCGCCGTTCCCTTCACCTTTCCGTCACCATCACCGCCATCCCTTTCACCGCCCCGTCACCGCCACTGCCATCCCATTCACCGCCCCGTCATCGTCCCCACAGCATCCATATAAGCCTCAGTACTGCGAAACACCATGAAGACAGAAGAGAGTCCTGCCACTACTACTACTGTACTGAGAATCTGTTTCAGTGCCTCTGCCCTGTAGTAAAATCAGAACACAAAATAAATCAATTGACTTGTCCTCCCTTGCAATGACGTGTCCCCATGTTCACCTTTAGCTCGAATCAGGTCAATTGTGCACACTAAAAATCAGGAGGATCTGGAACGTGAGCGCAGGCAGGCAGTGATACAAAAACAGCAGACACCCAACCGATTGCAGTGTTCCGCCATCTCTCCCTCCATCTCACCTTAGATGTAGAGTATGCCAGCTTTCTTTTTCGCCCAGCCGCACGTGCGGGTGCTCATTTGTTCAATATTCTCCTCTGACGCAACCGGAAACAGGAAGTTGTAAGAGAGGAGAAGATTGATCAACTCGAGCAGCTGCGCAAGCGCAGCTTTTTGAACGCGTGCAGCTTGGCGAAAAAGAAAGCCGGCATACTCTACATCAGTGTTTTTCAACCTTTTTACACCCGTGAACCGGCAGAAATAAAAGAATTATTTTGTGGACCGGCAAACTACTAGAACTAAAATTTTAAAACCCTGTTTCCGCCCCCATCTCCGCAAGATCAGTCACCTCAGTAACTATAGAAAAATAGACAAATATAGTGCAAAATATAGACAGCAGATATAACTTCTCAAAACTTACACATTTTGATCACTAAATTGAAAATAAAATCATTTTTCCTACCTTTGCTGTCTGGTGATTGACTTCATGAGTCTCTGGTTGCGTTTCCTTCTGTCTGTGTATCCTTTCTTTCATTTCTTTCTTTCTGCACTCAGGCCCAAGAATTGTCCCTTTCTATTCCCTCCCTCTTTCCTTCCTATGTCCTTAGCGCCCCCGGTGCCTCCTTCCCATGTCTTTAGTGCCCCCAGTGCCTCCTCCCCATGTCTTTAGTGCCCCCAGTGCCTCCTTCCCATGTCCTTAGTGCCCCTTCCTGTCTTTAGTGTCCCCAGTGCCTCCTTCCCATGTCTTTAGTGCCCCCAGTGCCTCCTTACCATGTCCTTAGTGCCCCTTCCTGTCTTTAGTGCCCCCAGTGCCTCCTTCCCGTGTCTTTAGTGCCCCAGTGCCTCCTTCCCATGTCCTTAGTGCCCCTTCCTGTCTTTAGTGCCCCCAGTGCCTCCTTCCCATGTCTTTAGTGCCCCAGTGCCTCCTTCCCATGTCCCTCTCACTGCCTTCCACACTTTGTCCCACCCCCACCCCCAAATCCTGCCTGCCTACCTTTCTCCCTCCCTAGCCAAAGCCAGCCTGCTGCCTCCCTGCCGCTCAAAAACAACAAAAAAAAGCCTCCTTCCTTTTCCCCCTGCTCTTACCGCTATGCTCATGCTGCAGCTACTAAAGCTGACAGGAAGTCTTTCCGACTCAATTCTGAAGTCGGAGAGGACGTTCTGGGCCAGCCAGGCAGCGATTGGCTGGCTCAGAACATTCTCTCCGACGTCAGAATTGACGTCGGAAAGACTTCCTGTCGGCTTTAGTAGCTGCAGCATGA
The DNA here is from genome assembly GCF_902459505.1 of Geotrypetes seraphini. Lineage (NCBI taxonomy): Eukaryota > Metazoa > Chordata > Amphibia > Gymnophiona > Dermophiidae > Geotrypetes > Geotrypetes seraphini. The sequence continues at coordinate 41,299,835 of NC_047095.1, forward strand.
GCATGGTGGTAAGAGCAGGGGAAAAGGAAGGAGGCTTTTTTTTTTTTCGCGTGAACCGGCAGAAATTCAACCGGCGGTAAGGAGGGAGGGAGGGAGATGGCGGGGACCGCGCGATCCTTGATTGCCTCCTGCGGGGACAAGTCCATTCAACGCTCCACGGAGCGGTGAATGGCCTTGTCCCCGTCCCACAGAGGCCACTATTTTTTCTTCCCCGTTTCGGCGGGTTACCCGCGGCTAAATGCGGCTAGCCGCGGGTAACCCGCCACCGTGTCATTCTCTAACCAGAACCTCTAATTCAGTAGCATAATTAAATGAAATAACTACTTCTGAAGTTTATTAGGATGGCCAGGGACGGATATACAGGGATGGGCGGGTACAGGTAGGGCAGATTTGATTGCAGCAGGGCAGGTTTGATTTCTGTAACAACGCAACTCTCTAGACCTGTTTCTTATCACCAGATAAGAGTTCTAATAAGAAAAGCGTGAACATAGTAGTTGTGTAATTATGAAAAAAATAGGAGTCTTGCTAACAGTAATGCCTTTTTAAAAAAATTTTATTGAAATTTTTTAACTTATCCAAACAAGTATACAGGATAAGGGAATTTACACAAAAAAATATAGAAATATTATTTCTTAATACAACTTAAATCAGTCATATAAAATCAGAAATCCCATCAAGCCCACATCATTGAGGAGAAAGAATTGCATTACATAACAACATAAAATTTGGTAATCAATAAGGGATAACCATACCCTTAATTTTATAGAGGCATTTAACTATTTAAAACTCCTATTTTCATTGAAATTATCATAACCAAGAAAGGAAAATTCTACCCCAATTACAAAAAGGAGGTTACTAAGAATGTTCAAGAAAATACTCTAATTGAATAGGATTTAAAAAAACGTAATTTTTATCATGAAAAGCTTCCAACTTACATGAAAATTTCAGAAAAAATATTGTACCGGATTCCACTACCTTAGTGTCAACACATGCTAACCACTAAAGATGCCAATTAGGGTGTCTTTAGCAGTTAACACATGCTAATGCGCTTGTGCCCTTTGATGAATTCCCCTTAGCTACCTGGGCACTGACACGGAATATCAGCTGATGCCTGGAAAACTTCCAGGTAGCAGTCGGAGGTCTTCTGGCCTTCTCCTCCTACTTGAGCCCCCAAAGGGTATTCCCATCTTTCTCCCTTCTAACCCTCCCCATGCTGATCCCCATGCCTCTCCTGTAAAGACTTGCCCCTTCATGTTGACCCTTCCCTTTCCCCCCTCCCTAAAGCATCATTGCACAACACAGTGCACAACCCCTAGGCTCCTTAGGCCCATCTTTAAATTCAAAGTCTAAGGGGTCATTAGGGCAGGAGTGATCCCTACTCACTTCTACCTATTGTGGTTCCTGCAGCAAAATGGCTGCCACAACCTCTAGTGGCAGTCATGGTACTACTTCTAGTACTGTGAGACTGCTTCTAGAATGCATTGCAGCCATTTTGCTGCATGAGCTGCAGGAGAAAGTGGAGATAACTTCTGCCCTAAAAATTCCCTAGACTACCAGGGATTTAAAGGTAGGCCAATAGTTGGAGAAGTGGAGAGTTCCTAGTTCAGGCACTGATATTTATGGGGAGGGGCATGGGAGGGAGAGAAGTTGACATGGGGGCCCAAGTGTTGTGGGGAGGGCTTAAGACAGATGGGAGAGTGAATCCTTAAAGGGATCATAGCCGGTATTTTGCCTCAACCCTTATTTTTTATGTGGCTTCTCACTGAATATTAACTGGGACTCACAGAAAACCTGGTGGCAAACTTTTGGCTGGTCAGACCCGGATATTTAGGGCTGGTGCCCTGACTTGGCCTGGCATTGATTCTGCCCCAGGGGCCAGTGTTTAAAAAAACACTGACCACAACTGGCTGAATATTGGCCAGATAGTTACTATGTGTATGCAGTAATGCCATTAATGCATGGTATTTTTACCACAAATAAGTATACAATGGAACCTAATTATTAATAACTTCTATTAATAGTATTATCACAATGGTGTAACATGATAGCAAACATTCCTCCTTTTTTACTAAGCTACAATAGAGGTGTCTACTGTGGCCCGGAGCACTAAATACTCCTGGCCTGCTCTGATGCTCACAGAATTCCTACGAGCATCGGAGAAGTGTTGGAGTGTGGCATGAAATGATTTTATAATTCTGATATGATCTTGAAACATGTAGCATGATATGGTTAATGTTGCTGGGGTTATGAATTTTGAATTTGAATTATTGCCTGACTCAATAGATCATTTATTCTGAGGGACTTAAAGGAAAAATGATATAGTTTTATAATTCTGCTTGGAGTTAAGATGGTTTTATAATTATTAATTTGATGGATTTAAAAGTGAAATTCTGATGTGGTCTTTGAGCCAGCACAGCCATTTGTTCAGAAAGGTGTTAAATGCCCCATTCAATAGAACACAAAAGGAAGGACTGAGCCATCTGCCTTCAGAAAGTGTTAAGTACCTGGCCAGGGTGGATAACAGGATGTAGGCCAGAAGACCAAATTCATCTCTGAACTACCCCAGTCTGAACAATAGAAGCTCATTTTTGTGTTAAATGCACCTATTACAAAAGAAAGGAGTAAGCCATCACCTTCAGAAAGTGTTATGTATACCTATTCAGATAAGACAAAAGATATGGCCAGGGTGGATACCAGAGCTAAACAGAACTTTAACAGGATGTAGATCAAACAGAAGCCCTTCACACCAAATTCATCTCTGGTCTGCAAGATTAAACAGGAGCCCTTCACACCAAATTAATCTCTGAACTAACAAAAGAAGCTCATTCGATCAGATGACCTCATCTGCCTATCCTCCATTTTAAACCACTCAAATATAGACTCACACATCATCCAGCAAGGACAGTAACAATATTCTGTATTGGGACACAATGTTAAGCCATTGTAATTAAATCATCATCCACCTAAGAACAGAGAATGGATTCTATTTTTAGAACAGGTCTCAATCCTATAAATATGAAGAAAAATCCTTTCTCAGGAGGAAAGATGCTCACTCTCCCTCTGCTACCAGCCTGGATCAAGCTACAATTCATCTCCCTGAATCACCATGCTGCTTCACTAGGCCATGAGGCCTCTGCTCCATTTCAAGGACTATTCACATTGTGAGTAACGTTTTGAATCCAGATAAATTGTTCCTTCTGCTTTAGCAACATTTGTCTTGTGCGATGTTATTTTCTTTGCTCAAAAGGTCCCATCTGTAACTGCCTACCTGCTTGGTTTTTAATGCTTTTAAATAAACTTTCAGTTTGCTTATAAATGTTCTAGGTCTTGGTCCTTGAATATATATAAGAACATAAGAACATAAGCAGTGCCTCCGCCGGGTCAGACCATAGGTCCATCCTGCCCAGCAGTCCGCTCCCGCGGCGGCCCAAACAGGTCACGACCTGTCTGAATCACCAGAAGGGGCCCCCTTGCCACCTTGGTTTCCCATTGAGTCCTATCTTCCTATCGAAGTCCTAACCCTCTGGTCTTGCACATGCACGACCTGGTTGGGTTTCTATATTACCTGGTTAGCTTTCTATACCTGTGTTACATCCCAGCACCTCTCTCAGTATCCCACGATCCCTTTATCCCTCAGGAATCCATCCAATCCCTGTTTGAATCCTTGTACCGTACTCTGCCTGATCACTTCCTCCGGTAGCGCATTCCAGGTGTCCACGACCCTTTGTGTGAAAAAAACTTCCTTGCATTTGTTTTGAACCTATCTCCCTTCAGTTTCTCCGAATGCCCCCTCGTACCTGTTGTCCCCTTCAGCCTGAATAATCTGTCCCTATCCACCCTCTCTATGCCCCTCATGATCCTGAAGGTCCCTATCATATCTCCCCTGAGCCTCCTTTTTTCCAGAGAGAAGAGCCCCAGCCTATCCAACCTCTCGGCGTATGGGCAGTGTTCCAGCCCTCTTACCAGTTTCGTTGTTCTCCTTTGGACTCTCTCAAGTACCGCCATGTCCTTCTTGAGGTACGGCGACCAATATTGAACGCAGTATTCCAGATGCGGACGCACCATCGCCCGATACAATGGCATGATGACTTCCCGCGTCCTGGTTGTTATGCCCCTCTTTATGATGCCCAGCATCCTGTTGGCTTTTTTCGAGGCTGCTGCGCACTGTGCAGATGGCTTCAGTGATGCATCCACCAGCACACCCAAGTCTCTCTCTAGACTGCTGTCTCCCAACAATGCCCCCCCCCCCAATTTGTAGTTGAACAACGGGTTCTTTTTCCCTATATGCATGACCTTGCATTTTTCCACGTTAAAGCGCATTTGCCATTTGTTTGCCCAGTCTTCCAGCTTGTCCAGGTCCCTTTGCAGGTCCTCACACTCCTCCCTGGATCTAACTCTGCCGCACAGTTTGGTATCGTCTGCAAATTTTATAACCTCGCACTTTGCCTCCTTTTCCAGGTCATTGATAAATATGTTGAAGAGTAATGGCCCCAGCACCGATCCCTGTGGCACACCGCTCGTGACTCCCCGCCAGTCAGAATATTGTCCCTTTACTCCGACCCTTTTTATTTAAAGTGTAGCTAAGTTTTGTTTCAAAAATAAACTTTTCTCAGATAGTTTTTAGAGGGTTTGTATTGTTTAATTTGTACCATTTTTGAACAAAGGAATGAGAATGAAGTATGCCATGTGAGTGTGATAGTACTGAAAATATAATACTACATATCAGTCTGCAGTCTACCCGACAACATATTTAATTATTAATCAAGTGAGCTAACTTTCCCCAAATTAATGATTCTTTATAATACATATTTCTCTAAGCCAGAGAGGGATGTATATTATTGGTTAAATTCGATCCAATTAATAATAATTTTTAGTAACAGGAGCATTTAGCACTCTGGGTCATGGTAGAGACCTGTATCGCGGCTTAGTAAAAGAGGGCCATTGATAATTCTACTTTAGACTGATAATTTTATCCAAATAGCAGCTGACTATAACTGCTTTCTAGATACATTTTGTCCCTAGTACGGTCCCACCTCTTTCTCATGTTAAATGAATACAATGTGGCTAGAAAATGTGAAGTAAAGCATTTCTGCTGTTACCACACAATGTTATAAGAAAAGAAGTGAAATTCTTTTAATAGATTACTTACTGTTAATTTAAAGAACATTAGATATTACTTTGGTCCATTATGCAGTAGGATTTAAGAATGTTTCTAATGTTTAAAAACATTAATCTCATTTAGTTACTTGAGTTGCATATTAAATTTAATCGGCTATTAGTGTCAGATTAAATAGCTACTGTTTATTTTACTGAGATCACTATTAATTGCTGTCTTCGGATTGCAACTATAGATAAGGCTCTGTGGCCACCTTGCAACTATCATGAATTTGGGTTTTTTTTTCTTGTTCTTTTGAAATGATGACAATTTGACCTGGCTAATTGTTTTATCTAGATGCATGGGTATGATAAAATTTAACTTGTAACAATTATTTAAATGAAAAAGAACTCGTATATCTTTATATAATAATATTTGCTTCTTTTTTATTCACATGAAATTTCAAATTATAATATATACTTTAGTAAGATGGGATGTGACTATTATTTATTTTGGTGGTTACATAGAAATACCAGTGTTTGTCTCCCCAATTTAAATAAGTTAATTTTATTATAATTCCAAAATCCCCATCAAATGCAGACCATGAACTCAAAAGTTTGGATCAGTCTACATATCAAGAAATTTCTAAGATGATCTCATCTTTGAAAACTTGCAAAGTTCCAATCAATGATGGAACTATTAGAGCTATACAGTATCAAAATTGTTTGATCTTATCATCTCCATATTTGCTTCAGTTATATTCAAGATTTTATTGCTGATGAAATAAGCGGTGAATCTTTATTTGAAGCTATGTGTGAGTTAGCTCCAAAACCTGGCTGGAACTCTTTGAATATGAGTAACTATAGAGTGATATTCTTACTCAACCATGACTGAAAGGTCTAAGCCAAAGTTTTAGAGGATTGTCTGTCATCTTAAATTTATATATTATTAGTTCCAGAGCAAAACTGATGTGTAAAAGAAAGAATGGTTTCAATTAACTCTAGACTCTTTTCTCATGTTTTCCAAGCTGCCTAATGTCTTTCTGATCCCATATCAAGTAAAGAAAAATACAGCCAATTCCTACAGCTAGAGAAGCACAGCTGCCCGCTTAAATCCACAAAAAAACAAACAAAATAAAGCATGGAAAATAAGAGACCTCTGAAATCAACAGGTCTTATTCTCAGTCCTAAGAGTCTTGTATGGTATGAAAGCTTTTAATAAATAATAAACAGTCATTAGTCTCAGAAAAAAACTCCACCTATTTCATAAACACACAAGAAAAAAAAAACACTAAAAAAAGAGCAGCAATGTACTTATCTTCTTAGCTGTAGACTGGGATCAATGACACATTAACGACCTCTTTTACAAAGCCGCGCAGCAACAGCCCCGAAGCCCTTTAAATCTCTATGGGCTTCGGGAACGTTAGCGCAGCGCAGCCACTAGTGCGGCTTTGTAAAAGAGGCCATAAGTTAGAGAATGTACCCACACTGGCCAGATAATCACTGGAGGGATTAAGTAAACTGGGTTTTGGTAGTATGCTCAGAGAGAAAGGTCAAATTTTGGTGATATAGAGAAAGTAATGATAGGTTTGACAGTCTGTTGGATTTGTGCAGAGAAAAAGAGAGGGGAGTCAAAAATGATGAGACAGAGAAGATGAGACTGTTATCCACTGAGATAGAGAGTTGGGGGAAGAGGTAGGTTTAGGAGGAAGGATATGTAGTTCAGTCTTGGCCATGTTCAGTTTTAAGTGGTGATGGGGCATCCAGGCAGTAATGTGAAACAGGCAGACTGAGACTCAGAGGTTTCTGGTATAGAGAGGTAGATCTGGGAGTCGTCAGCATGGGAAGAAATCAGAGCACCAATGGAGTGAATATAGATGAAGAAAAGAAGAGGTCCCAGGACAGAGCCTTGGGGTACCCTGACAGATAGTGGGATAACAGTGTGCACTAATGTTGTGATATGAGAGATAGGAAGAGAACCAAGAAAGAACAGAGCCCTGAAATCCAAGTGAAGACAGTGTATCAAGGAGAAAGTGGCGGTTTACAGGGTCAAAAACAGCAGACAGATCAAGAAGGATGACGATAGAAGAGAGGCCATTGGATCTTGCCAGGAACAGGTCATTGAAGAGTTTAGCAAGGGCAGTTTCTGTAGAGTGCAGGAGGTGAAAGGCTGACTGGAGTGGGTCAAGAATAGCTAGGGATGACAGAAAATCAAGGCAGCGGCAGTGAACAGCACATTGAAGTAGCTTGGATAAGAAGGGGAGGAGGAAGATGGTTGGAAGGGCAGGTAGGGTCCAGTGAAGTTTTTTTTAATTACCTGCATTAAAATAAAAAGAGAAAAAGGAAAAAGGCTAAAAAGCTGCCATATTGAATCTGGGCTTAGTGTGTGAGAAAGGAAAGTCCCATACTCAAACGCACTAAACCCAGATTAGAATGCAGTGTAATAGAAGGGCCCCTAAATTTGTACTGTGGCTATGGAGGATTACATAATGTACTTGAGGTCACAAGGTCCAGAAACAGGATTTAAGTTCTGGTTTCACTGGTTCTCAGTCCACTGTTTTCGTCGACATCATTCTGCTGAGCACTCTCTTCTAGGCCTAACTAACTATGTGCGATCAATCCTAGACGGTAACCGTGATGTTGTCTTCTTTTCTCTGGACATGTTAGCAGCATTTGATCTGGTCAACCATACAATATTACTTGATTGATTGAGGGACCTGCGTATAACTGGCAAAGCTTTCCTATAGTTTAGCTCCTACTTGACATCGGACCTACACTGTTTCTCGTGCTGGCTCTCTCTCCAGTTCTCATCAGCTCTTGTCTGTGTTCATGGGCCCATACGTTTTAATATCTTTCTCGCTCCTCTGACTTTACTGCCACAGGCACTTGGGGCTCCTTTTACAAAGGTGCGCTAGCGTTTTTAGCGCACGCACTGGATTAGCGGGCGCTATAGCGCATGCTACCTGAAAATCTACCGCCTGCTCAAGCGGAGGCGGTAGAGGCTAGCGCGCGCTATTCCGTGCGTTAAGGCCCTAATGCACCTTTGTAAAAGGAGCCCTTGGCTTTACCTTTTTTTTTAAATCTATGCCGATGATATATAGGTATTGCATCATTTCAATTCCAATAATCCTAAAGACTGTTCTTTGATTTCCAAAAAAAATAGGCAAGGTTTTTGACTGACTAACCATGAATAGACTAAACATCAGTCCTCAGAAAACCCCTATCATGATCTTTTCCCCAATTAAACATGCATTGAATCTTTCTAGTTTTAGTTTGAAGGGAAGTTCTTTGCCATACTCATCATCTATCAAAATCCTAGGTGTCACCTTGGATACTATCTTGTCGTTTCACTCACACATCTCCAATGTAGTTTCTTCTTTCTTCCTACAGCTTCGTTCTATTAAGTCTCTATTAAGTTGCAACTCCTTATGAATCCTTCTACATTCACTGGTTATTTCTAGACTTGACTATTGTAACTCATTATTACTTAGACTTCCTCAGTACCAGCTACATTGACTCAAGCTCGTACAAAATACTGCACTCAGGCTTCTTTATCATCGCTCAAAATTTGATCATAATACTCTACTTCTCAAATCTGAACATATGCTCCCAATTTCTTTTAGAATACCTTTCAAATAAAACATTCTTACTTTACAGATTCAGACTTCTGATCTTCCTTTATTTTTGTCTACTCATTTGATATCATATTCACCTGCGTTCCTCCCACCAGCACTTAGGCCCAAATTCTGTAACCAGCGCCTAAAGTTAGGCACCTATTTCGGAGGCGCCCACCTAGATAGGCGCCTATCTAAATTGAATAACAGGCTCAGTTTAAGCTTTTTAATCAGCACTGACTGAAACACAGGCGCCTATCAAGAAAGCGCGATTCTGTAACAAGGCGCCTCTAGAAATTTAGGCGGCCTTCAAAAAAATAGGCGCTATGCATGTTAGGCGTGGGCGTAGCTACGTGTTAGGCACCTTCTTACAGAATCACTGCTCTTAAGCGTGCTCAAGCGCTCGCAGGGGCGCCTAACTTTTAGTTGTGCCTAGAGCTGGCCTATTTACTGGGCGCCTCCAAAATAGGTGCCGCTCAGCGTGATTCACAAAACAGCACCCAATTGTGCTTGAATCGCGCTGAACGGTGCCTAATTAGGTGCCTAACTTTTGGACGCTTCTTATAGAATTTGCCCTTTACTGTTTATTCCATCTCTCAGGCAGATGTTTCTGGATATTTACAGAGACTCTAGTTTCTCTAATGGCACCAGCACTTTGGAACACTCTTCCATTATATTTGTGATCTGAAAAATCTGTTAAGTCATTTAAGTCACAATTGAAAACTTACTATTTCAAAATGGCGTTTGAACCTAGTTCCTTATAGTCTGATACTTTGCAACTTTTTTCTTGTTATTTGCAATCTGAAAATCAATATCTTAGCTTATTATTTCTTTCTTTATTTCATCTTTCTTTCTGAATGTTAGCCTACCCTCCTCTTGTTCATGTCCCGTTTGTTTTTTCCTAATGATATTGTAAACTTTCCTGCCCTTGTTTGCCTACATCTGTTCAGTTTAGTTAATTTGACTATGGGCTCCTTTTACTAAGGTGCGCTAGCGTTTTTAGAATGCACGCTACAATGCCACGCGTGCTAAACGCTAACGCCTCCATAGAGCTTGTGTTAGTATTTTTCATTTAGCGCGTGGTTAGCGCACGCTAAAAACGCTAGCGCACTTTAGTAAAAGGAGCCCTATGTCTATTCCCTTGTTTGTTTTTATCGATTTTAATTATTGCCCATTGCTTCTATTTTTTTGGTAAACCATTTGATTTTTTTTGTTAAAAATGGCCCTATATTAAATAAAATAACTGTAAATGTCTAAATCCTAATTTCCCTCATCCCCTTGTTAGAAGGGCTCATAGAGATATTAATGTCTATATTTATTAAAATTTGCTGAATCACTTTTTTATTAAATATGTAAATCAAAGCAATGTACATTCTAAAATAAAATTAAAATTAATAAAGGAATTATAGTATTGTAGGAAAGCTAACAGTCACACAAGAAACATCCATTCTGTTGTAAACCCAGAAGCACTGATCATCTGTCGCTCACAGAGGCAAAATTTAATTAATAGAATGGCTCAGCATAAAAGTGAGTCTTAAGATATTCTTAAGATATTCTTCCTTTTTGCTAACAGGATTCATGTCATAAAACAAGACTAGTCCTGGCTCTGCTCCACTGCATGCACAAATCTGAATTTCAGTTTTTCTTCTCTTTGGGAAATCAATGGGTCAATCAGATCTAAATGCCCATGAATTCCATAGGGTAAATCAAGATTGGACAAACCTTTTTTATTTGTTGGCAATCCTAGCCTACTGCCTCTTGCAAAAGTGTCTTTTATGGCCTTGGTGTCACCTTTATAATATCGCTATTAGCTCGAGAGGAAAGTTAAACAAAACATGCTCCTCCTTTCACAATGGAATCCCTAAATTTGAATTTTATTTCTGATCTCTCAAGAGGATGATACTTCCAAAAGGGGTATCACAACAGGAATGCATATTAGGTGTACGGGGAAATATATCAGGTACAATCTCATTCTCTCAAATTTACTAATGATCTCTTGTCAAGGTTCCATTAATTGACAAAAAAAAAAAAAACTAGCTGAATTCATAGTGGTTTCTTCCAAATAAGATAATGATCTAATCATGGCAATTAAGTGGCATTTAATTGACTCACTTTCCTAAGTGGGTCTTTGTTTGGATTATCCCCATATTGTCCGCATTTGCATCATGTGTTATGGAAGTAATCTGCATTATGAATTAATGTGCTGTACGCAGCTGTTAACAGTCAAGAGAGTAACTGATCAGTTTATATTAGCAAGTTACAAATTAAGGCCCTTTTTGCCAGGCAATTCCAAAACTTGGTGCCTCAAGTTAGGCATGTCAGTGCTATATGCTGAGTGCCAATTCTATAACAGTATTTGTGCACCAGGTCAGAAGACATACAAGTGGGTAAAAAGACTGGATTCAATATAATAATACAGATCTAGACTCACACTGCGGGTGTTTCGGTACCAAGATTGTACCTTCTTCAGGAGTTTATAACAAACCCAGCAATAACATTTGATCAAAAATACAAGTAAATAGAGGTAAAAGACATAAATATGAAACACCTTGTATAAAACTGGGCATGATATACATAAACATCTAAATTAAAATAACACAAAAATGAGAAAAAATAATCAGTAAAAACAAAATCCAATAGTGGTTAAAAAAAACAAACAAATACCATACATTGGTTTAAAAACAATCAAATGACAAATACAATGAAACACTGCTATAATTCAAATGGGAACGTGCTCTTAAATACAAAATACAAAGAAATACATCAATGGTCTTATATCTATAATGATAACTGAAATAATTGTGGATACCTGTTGTTGAACTGAAGTTGAGGACATCAGTCATTGAACAGTGAAGCTTCAACAAAGTGTTGTATTTTATTTTATTTTTTTTAGTTTACTAAAAACACTTTGCTTAATGAGGAATAATTTGTGATGGGTATGGCATCCCAATCATTCTGATAAATTAGCTCCTTTGGTGCCAGGATTCTGTTAGCAAATACTATTGAAAAACTGAATTGGTGCACCTACCTTTAGAGGTGGCCATTTTTACACTAGAGGAAAACAAAAGAGGAGACCTGTGGTGTGCAATCTTTTTATTCACTCAAGACCCGACACGTACGTGTTTCGGCCATAAGGCCTGCCTCAGGGGTATTTTCAATGTCTTACGATGTGAAACCAAAATCTAAATAGTTGATGAGTAATCCAATGGGATGACTTTAAAAAGCTAATCAGTACAATTCCTCATCTGCACTCTTTTGTTTTCCTTTGTTCTACCTTGAGGAGGTAGAATCTCCTGTTTGGGTATATCATTTTTACACCAGGCCATTTACAGATTCAAATGGCACATTGACACACACCATGTGATGTAAGTAACTTTCAGTGTTCTATAAGTTACAGATGAAAGTTGGAAACAACAAAACAATTTTTGGTGAAAATATACGTAGTCAATCAACTATGTCAAATGTAAACATGGCATGCCCAAGCTCTCCCCATGTATATATGGCAGTGGCATAGTAAGGGGGTAGAGGGCAGTCCGCCCTGAGCGCCATCTTAGTGGGGGTGCCGGCACCCATTCTCCTCTCTATCCCCTGCTCCATCCTGCCATGCATACATGACCCTTCCCTTCCCTCGTGCCTCTTGAATTTTCATGGTCCAAGCAAGTGATGTCCAGGATGTGATGTCAGAAGGAGAGACGACATGATGCGGGCAGACAGTTCATAATGCTGCTCGCACTGGAAAAATGAGAGGCACAGGGAAGGGAAGGGGAGTGCATGGCCGGGGCAGCCAGGAAGGAGAGGAGGTGGAGAAGGTGGGGGGAGGGGCACTGCCACTCCAGGTACCACTCACTAAACTAAACTAAACCTTAAGTTTGTATACTGCATCATCTCCACAGAAGTAGAGCTTGGCACGGTTTACAGAAATTGATATAGAAAGGAACTCCAAAGAAAAGTAGAAGAACTTGGTACAGAGAAGTTTAGAGAGACTTAATATATCGAAGAGGGAGAGGTCGTTACATTTTAGAGAAAAGCCATGTTTTTAAATGTTTTCGGAAGAGTTGGAGGGAGGTTAGACTCCGAAGCGGGATAGTAAAGCTGTTCCAGAGTTCGGTGATCCTGAAGAAGAGGGATGTCCCTAATTTTCCTGCATGGGATATGCCTTTTAAAGAGGGAAGGATAGTTTGAATTTTTGAGTAGATCTGGTGGTGTTGGGATTCGAGGAGTTTTAAGATAGTGGAAAAAGGGGAGGAAGGATGCCATGTAGAGACTTGAAGGTTAGGCAGGCGCATTTGTAGTGAACTCTAAGGATTACTTGGAGCCAGTGAAGCTTAGACAGAAGCGGGGAGACGTGGTCGAATTTGTTTTTTGCGAAGATTAGTTTAGCCGCGGTGTTCTGAATCTGCTGGAGTCTATGAAGGCTTTTCTTTGTTAGGCTTAGGTAGATGGAGTTACAGTATTCCAGTCTGGAAAGAATGATGGATTAAACGAAAACAGCAAAGTGTTGTTGATGGAAGCGGATCTCACTTTCCTTAACATGTGAAGATTGAAAAAGCATTTTTTTACTAGGGAGTTAAGGTGATCGTTAAAGGACAGTGTAGAATCAATGATGATGCCCAGAACTTTGCTTGAGTGTTCAAGCTGCAAAGTGGTGCCAGAGGAAAGTGGGATGAGGGTGGGTAGCTGATCTCGCTACGCCATGGTATATATGCCCTTGCAGTTATGCACTACGGCACTGTTGCACTACCTTATAGAATAGCACATAGTGCAATGACATGCATCAATTCAAATTATCTCAGTATGTCTTCTGCCTCTCAGGTTTATAATGTGGTTTATTTATCTTAATATACCGCCTTTCGCAAAGTACAGCAAGGCGGTACACAATAAAACATTTAAAAGTAGGAAAGGAACTACAAATTAAAAGAGGAAAGGGAAAGGACACAAGTAGAGAGAAGAAAAGGAGAAAACAACGCAGAAAGACGCTACAGTTAGCAGTGGCTGGGATATGATAAACTGTTGAGTTATTTATGTATCAAATGCACTTGATGCCTTTGAGACCTAACTGTCATTTTAAGGGCAATTGAGTTCAACATTATTGAGTTCAACATTATTTATAGCAGCCCCCTCCTATTTTTTCTTAATTGTTCTCTTTTACTTTGACTATTGTAGTTCTTGCCTTTTTACCTTTTGTTCCTGTTTGTCTTTGTTTTTAAAAGTCTTTGAAAGCTATTGTTACTGTTTGGTGATGCAATGTCAGCTTAAACTTGTATTTTAGTTAAAGTATGTTTTATGTTTTGATGAATTTGTATACCGCCTAGAAGGTTGATTGGGCGGTATAAGAAATTTTAAATAAACTTGAAACTTGAAAACATGAGTTTTTAGACCACTTTTAAATTCTGGGTAATTCCTAGGTGGTTGGGTAGCGAAAAATATGGTATGTGTAGATTTGCAAAATAGTGGGCATACATTACATTACGGTCAATTTTGTATACCACATATACCCTTACAAAGTTCATTGCGGTTTTCAGCTATCTCCCGCAGAATATCCTGTTTGGAGGATCGGCCGGTGACTAGCTGTCATGTGACATAGTCGGTCACTGACAACATTCAACAGCTAAGTTCAGCAGCTAAATAGACCTGCTCTGCCTTTTAGGCAGGTCTATCTTTGACCACTAGGACTTAGCTAACCAGCCAATGGCTATGTTTTGGCCGGCCAAAGAAAGAAATCCTGAAAATTCAATGCCAGGTACAGTGCCTGCACTGAATTTCTGGTTTTGCTGCCAACCATAGGAGATAACCAGTCACCTCCCATGGCCTGAATAATGGCCAGCTAGTGTTTATTGTTTCAAACGAGGTGAAGGTCCATGATGGAGGCAATCATGACAAAAGCTATAGTGCTGAACAATTTGTGATCCCGTAAACAACACATCCCTAGTTATTACTATTAGGCTCTGTGAATATTTTTCTATATTTTCTAATATATACATTTATGCCATCCTCAGTCTCAGTCCTAGGAACGTTTTTACAAACTGCATGCAAATTTCCACTTAAAGCCATTAGGTTTCCCTACAGAGAATTCAAGAAATGACACCAAACATTTAGCAATGAAAAATGTCAGTGCTAAACGCTAATCTATAAAGGGAGCATGCCCTTTTTAGAATAGCATTTGGTATGGATCTCGTGCCTAACTTTTGGACACCAAATTCATGCCTGCATGGCAAGACCCAAGTCAGAAAGAGGAGGAAAGTTTTGTACCTTAGGTGTCACACAGCCTCCTCAAGATGGCCATTGAAATCACCCATAATCAGAAGATTGGAGTATCTAACTGACATCTCTAAGATAGATAAGCATAATGCTTCCATGCCAGTGGATCTGGAGCCAGGGGACAGTAAAGAAATAGCAAGTGAATACAGGGATGCGTATGCAAATGAACAAATGATACCTCAGAAGAGGTCAGAGTCAGAACAAAGCTCAGACACAGGAATCAGAATGAATGGGAGCAACTCTTTTCCCGTGCTTGGATTTCTAAGAAATTGAGAGTGCAGAAAACCCTGGGGGAAGACAGCATGCAGCAGTTGCTATTGAACTTACAAGGAGTTCAGTACAACCCTTTTGTGTCCTTCCTGCAAAAAAGGTCAAAATGATTGGCAGAGATGCCCCAAAGGAAAGAAGATGACAATCCTGCCACAATGCCTCAAAAATCCTCCACATAAGGATGTCAACTAGGGCGGTGGACATAGCAGTGCCCACCTTAGGTGCACTTTGAGCAAATTCTGTAAATCCACATACGTTTTGGTACATACCCCGACAGGCCCCGCCCCCTTTTCTGATACATGCAACTGAAGTTAGATACTGGGCTTTATAGACTAGCGTGCAGCGAGATGCCTGGACAGATTTTTAATACTGCCAATTGACATCAATAATTGGTTGCTAGCACCTAATTATTGGATGTTGCTAAGCTCATTAGTCAATCTATTTGCACACGCATCTCTGATGCTCACACAAAGTTGAGCACAGAAATTTAGGCATGGTATATAAAATCTATAGGGCTATTTCCACACTGTTTTACATTACTACTACTATTTATTATTTCTATACAGTCACCAGATTCACACAGTTTACAATCTAACTATGACAGACACACTGGACAAAAATGGTGAATCAATATACACTTCTCCCTCTGTATTCGCGGTTTCAGCAAACTCGGTTTTTAGCTTGTTGGCTCCTCCCCCCAAAATTACATCAGCTTGCATATAGAAGTCGCTGATTCCCAGCACTTTCTTCACTGTGTTTTGCCTCTCCACCATGTTATTCGCGGTTTCACCATATACCCGATAGTTTTTAATAGAAAACAGCGAATAACATATGAAAAAGTTATTCGTGATTTTTCTGTATTTGCGGTTCTGTTAATCCCCTATCACAGCGAATACGGAGGGAGAAGTGTATGCTGCTCGTGTAGGGAAATGCAAAGGGATGAAGCGGTAGAGAAGGTAGAGGACTACAGAGGGAATGTCAAACAAATATGGCACTTTACAAGTTGGTAGGGTTAGGACTTAAATGCAGGTGTGAAAAATGTTTATTTGTATTTATATACCACTCTTCAATTATGACATCAGTGTGGTGTACATCAGTTAAAAGAGGAAAAGAACGCCAAATAATCATGATACAAGGATAAGAAGAAAAAGAAAGAGAAAATTGATTATTTGGGGGGGGGGAAAAAGTCATTTAGTTGCTGTATTGAGAGATGCCTTATTGAAAATTAAGACCAAATCATAAAAGAGATTAAAAACATACTTTAAAAAAACCCCAAAACACAACTAAGAGGTAAATGCCAGTCCAAATAAGTAAGTTTTTAGTTTGGCTCTAAAAGTAGGCTTTCAACCTTAATTTGAATACCGCCAGTGAGGGAGCCCCACACACCGAGTTGGGCAGGTTGTTCCAGGAATATAGAGCAGCAAGGCAGAAGGGATGGAGTCAGGAGTTGGTAGATGTGGAGAAGGGAGACTTGCCTGAAGAACAGAGTTCCTGGGGGCAAAGGATAGGGAGAGATTAGAGAGGAGCGATATAGAGGAGCTACAGCATGAACACAGTTGTAGGTTAGTAAAAGGTGTTTGAACTGTATGCAGGAGGAAATAGCTTTGAAAGGCACCTTCCCTAAGGTTATATGTATAGATCTTTTACATTGGAGAGAGTGTCTTTCATTGTCTCCAACAAAATAGGTGCTTTTCATACAAAGGATTAAAGATGAAGAATATATTCCAGAGAAGCCATCGTACTGCTCATTTGGCATCAGAATGAGATAAATATGCAGACTGTTACCATGATGTCAAAAATTATACAGGTATTTCACTTCAGCATTAGTGATTGTCTATCATTTGTCTAGGATTTGCCTGGTACACAACAGACAGAAATGAAAAAATATATATTTGCATTCATCAATAGAGGACTAACATTTAAATGATTCTTTGAACACAAACTGACACATGCATCAATATGTGGAAACCATTTTTGACAACTGAATTTGAATGCTGAGCAACCAAAGTATTTGAAATGGTTCTGAAAACTATCAAGCTATTCAGCATTTTCACAAGAGGGTGCTATGGTGTTTCAACAAGAGCCTCAAGTATTTTGTAGATTAGAAAACAATTTAATCTGCATCCCCTCAAAAACAAGCATTACAAATTCTCAAGCAATTGGCCCACTTTTGCACTCAGGGGTCCTTTTACAAAGGCGCGGTAGTGGTTTAACGCGCAGAATACCGCATGTTAAACCGCCTGCCATGCTAGTACCTAACGCCTCCATTGATGAGGCGTTAGGATTTTAGGCTACCGCGGGGATAAGCACGTGATGAAATGTCCGACGCGCTAACCTCTGTAGCGCGCCTTGATAAAAGGAGCCCTCAGTTTCACAGTTTGTGCACATATCCTTTTGTTCTCTGGTCCTTATTCTATAAAAGGTGCCTACCTTTAGGAACCTAGATCGGCATTCCAAAGGGTAATTCCATATCAATTGGTTCAGCTTCAAGGAGGGTCCCAAGTCAACACTGTCCACTGACACAAAATAGTGGCCCAAATAAAATGATCCCTAACTCTGAACCTAGTTGAGATCAAGCTCCAAAACTATGGATATTCCCAGAAAAAAATTCATCAATTTCTGAAATGGTTGAGTGGGGAGCTTTGGACCACTTGACATGGAATGACCCTTAATTTTTTTTTTTTAAATTGTTTCAATCAGGGTTGATAATTAAAAACTGTTAAAAACCAACTGAAAATTATTTTAAAAAATTAATTTGCCAGTAGGTGCCTAGATTGGTAGGCGCCTACCACTTTGAGGTAGATGTCTACACCAAGGCGCCTACCGGTGATTATATGGAAAGTAGGCATGGTTAGGGGCATATTCGAGGTGGAGTTTGGGTGTGTAAAGACTTAGGCACCCTCATTTAGGTCAAGAAATCCCTGCCTAAATGGCAGTGCACCTAAGGAATCAACGCCTACTTGCATCTAAGAATGCTTAGGCACCAATAGGTGTGATTCTATAAACAACAACTAGTGGTTGATTGACAACCACACCAAACGGCACCTAGGAGCTAGGTACCATTTATAGAATCAGGGCCTCTGAGCTCTTTCTAAATTTAAGTAGGCAAATCATACTAAGGGCTCCTTTTATTAAGCTGCAATAGCGGTTTTAGCGCGCGCTGAATTGAGCTGGCGTTAGTTCTAGCCGTGTAGCGCAGGTTTAGTGTGCGCTAAAAACACTATTGCAGCTTAGTAAATGGAGCCCTAAGTATGCAATTTTCAAAAATGTAAGTGCTGAATTCTGAAATAAATCCAACATTAAACCAAATTATGAAACCTTTGTTTGGTGTCTACATGAATGAAGCCAGCTATACAATTATGTGCTTAATTAAGAAAAAAAAAATCATTTAACCATCAGGAAAGAAAGAGATTGATGTCTGGTTTTGAATAGGGTACCCAGCGCAGAAATAGAATTTCTGGTTTTGGATGTTCACAAATTCCAGCCTAGTTTACAAAAGGTCTACTGACCATGGAACTAATTTTAAAATAGATATAGGGCAGTGGAAAACCATTGGTATTTTCCTAATTGTGAAGTGCAAGCAAGAATTAAAGATCTCCCTTCACTCCATCTCCTAATATTGATGATTGCAATTTTCACTACCTACAAACATAAGCAACATGCCTAAGTGCTATTTTAGTTTAAAACAAGAGGCAGAAGTAAATAATCAATGGAAAGCAAGATGGTAAAATAACGAAGACAAGGAGACACCAGTATAGCATATCACATTTTATTAAACAAACATAAACCATATTGGCGTTTCATCATCTTCATTCTTTTACCATCTTGTTGACCACTAAGGCCCAGTCAATTTAAGAAGCCAATCTCCTACAGGAAATATTTTACATTTTAAGGACTTTTAATTACCAAAGAGTTTGGCACAATGATTTTATCAGTCTTCTAAAACCTTTGCCAAAACAAGCAGCTGGCTGACACATGTGCCTTGAAGGAGGTTAATTTTTCTAAATAAACATGGAATTCCACACAGAAGTGTAGCCGGGTTTTGATGGCAGGGGGAGCAAAGCCTTTATAAAACAGACACTTGTGCGAGGCTGCAGGACCAATCTTCATAGGCACCATTCCATTTAAAATGAGTTTGAAGGAGCAGCCACTCCCTTGAAGGAGCAGCCACTTTCTTTGCACCGACCTAGATATGTCTTTGCTTCCACAAAAACTGAGAATACACGAATATTTGTTGGACCACACAAATCATGTCTAGAACATACCTCTGTAGAATCTAGGGGGGGTCCTTTTACTAAACTGCGGTAAGCATTAACATGTTAACGTGCTTATCACAAGCTAGAGATGTCTACCATGGAATGTACTGAGGTGACCCTTGGTAAATTTGCCAATTTGTGTGTGCACACCATGTGCTAAATAAATATTTTGTATTTTTGTGGAAGGGGGAATGTTTGGGGATGGAGAGTGGGCCTGACAGTGCTACTCAGTGCATGGGGAATTGCCATACGCTAATGCAAGGGTCTCAAGGTCCCTCCTTGAGGGCCGCAATCCAGTCGGATTTTCAGGATTTCCCCAATGAATATGCATTGAAAGCAGTGCATGCACATAGATCTCATGCATATTCATTGAGGAAATCCTGAAAACCCGACTGGATTACGGCCCTCAAGGAGGGACTTTGAGACCCCTGAGCTAAAGCCAGGCCTAAATGTCTGCACCTATGTTGTGCACAGATCAGGCATATTCTATAACAATGGTTATAACTTTTAGGAATGCCCATGATTCGTTCACAATCCACCCCCCCCCTTTTCAACTTTGTGCACTGCAACTGGTACATACTTATTATAGAATTGTACTTTTTTGAGTTGTGAGCGTAACTTTTAATAAGTGCCTATTAG
Organism: Geotrypetes seraphini; assembly: GCF_902459505.1. Classification (NCBI taxonomy): domain Eukaryota; kingdom Metazoa; phylum Chordata; class Amphibia; order Gymnophiona; family Dermophiidae; genus Geotrypetes; species Geotrypetes seraphini. Next base: position 41,319,966 of record NC_047095.1, read on the forward strand.
CATCAATAACGAGGTGTTATTTGCCATTTATCCTCTCCAATTAGGTCAATTAATCTATTAAGCTGTGCATACAAACTGGCTGTGTGCACCGATTTGCGTGCACAACTTAAGGCACCTTAAACAGAATTTGGGGATAATTGCGTAATTAGCATGTGGCCATTAATTCTGGAAATGGGAAAATTGTTCAATTTCAGGGTGTGGTGCAAATGGCCTTCATGCATGGGAAAAACCCACGCATGAGATGCACTAAGTTCACTTTTGCCACAGCTTTATTAAAAGGACCCCTACGCATCCTATGCCATCTACACGTATAAATCTTAGTAAGGTAAAATTAACATTTACATGATTATGTCATTTATGTGTGGAAATACTGCTGTTTATCTATGCATATGCAGCACACTGGTGTAAAAATTACCTCCTTAAAGGGGGGAAGAAAACCTAAACAAGGTATCCTGCTGCTGTCTTCTGTAAGAGGTGCAATAAAATTGACTAACGTTCCAAAATGAGAAAGCGATATGAAAAAGATTCATATGTATTTTATTATTAATGTAATTCTTGTTTATTTTTCAAATAAATCACACAACAGTGCGTGAATATGAAAGATTCTAAAATTGTATATGGGCTCAAAGCAATATTTTTAAATCTAAGCAGTTCAAAAGTCATCTGGCTATGTTGTGCTAAAGTATAGCATTGCATAGCTGTAAAAATAAACTATTATTAAAAATTTGCAGCACATACTATAAAATCTCATCTTTCATCTTTTCTCCTATGAACCTATAAATGTTCATTACAAAACAACCCCCCCCCCCTCCCTCTTTAAATGGAAAATCCAGGAAAATCTTATTGATACCTAGATAAAAGTAACAAAAACCCATTGACAGATATAACAATGTCCAGCTTCAACCACAGATAAAGCAGAAAGTAGATAGAAAAGCCAAGGAATCCTTTGTTGCCAGATTTCCAAGTGACATCCTCAGTGTTCAAAAATGTTAGATCCTGCATAATCCTCCCAGGGAAAAAGAACTCTCCAAGAATACTACAATCAAAACAATTTCTCACAAATGTCAACAAAAACAACCTATATCAAGACCAACAAGGTGCGCTAGAGGTTTTAGCACATGCTTAGCGCGCGCTAAAATGCCCCGCGCGCCAGCCACTAATGCCTCCCTTTAAGCAGGCGGTAGTTTTTCGGCTAGCGCACTCTATAGCGTGCGCTAATCGTGTGCGTGTGCTAAAAACGCTAGCGCACCTTGGTAAAAGGAGCCCTAAAACTTTACTATTTTCCTTACAGATTAATTTGTTGTTCTTACATGAGCAACCTTTTTTCCTACAATTGCTCTTTATGGGGCCTTTTTTTCTAAACTGCAGTAAAAATATGTAGGCCCTATCGTACTCTTACACAGGTCTTTCCCATACACTAAGGCCAATTTTACCGTGTCCATAAAAAGCCTGATTTTCTAATTTTCAATTAATTGCCATGTGCTAATGTTGCCATTAGTATGTAGCCTTTTTTATTTTTATTTTTTTTAATTACCACATGAGCCCTTAGGGCCTGATTCAACTGTATAAACAGCGCCCAAATTGATAAGCACCATTAAAAACATCTACTGCATGTCATTCAACGTTAGGTGGTCTTTATAGAATCATACCTACTGGCACCTAATTCAAGTTAGGCGCTTCTAGGCATGTCTAACAGGCGCAGGTATATTAAGCCAGGCCTAATTATATTTCTTGGCCTAATTATGCTGGCGCCTAACTCTGCCCCTAAACCACACCTATTTTTTTGTGTAGGCGTGAGTACGCATCAATAGGCACCTAGGTATAAATGCCTACATAGCGCCTACCGAGTTGGCGTCTACCCAAAAGTTATGTTTTAATATTTTTTTTAATTGGTTTTTAATGGTGTTCAATTAATATCACCAATTGAACCAAATCAGAAAATTAAGTTAGGCACCTAGATTTTCTAGGTGCGCCAATCTAGGCGCTTAACAGCAGGCGTTTCTTTTATAGAATTAGGGCCTTACTGCCACCTATTTTAGGGCTAATATGATATTCATGCATTAACCAGTTAGTGCACAGTAATGAAGATGCGCTAACTGGTTTGCACAGGAATGCTCACTCTCTGTCCCCTGATACTCCCCCTCAAAAAATCATTAGAAACATTTTTTAGCGCATAGCTCACACAGATTTCAACGTGACCACAGGACACCAAAATGCATCCTCCCATACTCCATTTTTTGTTGTGTTAGGCTTAGTAAAATGGCATCTATGAAGGCTATATAAATTTCAACAAATATGCTAATTTATAAAAACTCATTAGATACAATCAAGGCAAAATATTCAGGGAGATTTAGGGAAATCAATCACATCAAACTCATCAGAAAGACTGCAGATTATGGGGAGTGCTTAAAAGTCTTTCCCACCTGCTAAGGCCCTTTTAGCGCTGCAGGTAAATGGACAATTTTTACCATTTTTGGAATAATAGCCAGGCACAAATTTTCCCATTAGCATGTGGCTGTTAACATGCGAGTACCTACCAATGCCTATTTTGAAGGCACTAAAGCCTTGACTCTATAAAAGGAGTCAACAGTGAAGCACCTAACTTACTCAATTTCTGTGCAGTCCTGTGGCAATGGCAGTTGTAATGAGAGTTCACCTGTGTCCACTGGTTCTCTAAACTCTGAGCACTGTATAGTTGGCCCCAAAAGCAGTTTCTCTTCAGCCATTTCACAATCCTGCCCATTCCACGGTTCCTGAGGGAAGTGCTTCCCCTCAGCTTCATGTGGCTTCTCCTGCCTCCTGTTCTGACTCCCCTGTTGCTTCAAAGCTGACTCTTTAAGTAATTCATTGCCACAACCTCTTCTCCTAGGAAGGGGAATGGGCTGTAGCTCCCTTGGAAACAGAGCAGGGCTCAATTTGGGCTCCCTGCACTCTCCTTAAAGGAACAGGCTCCATTTTAACAACTGGAACCTTACCTGGTTTAGCACAAGTTTTACTCTGACAAGAGACATCCTGCCTAGTGATACTAGTCTAATAAGTGTCTTGCACTACCTCACTAACAGAGGGGTAGTCATCCACTTCCATAATTGTGCTGTTTCCTGGTCAGCTCTTCTGATCAGGGGCCATGTTTTTATTTCTGCTCTTCCCTGAGATGAAGCCAGGGCTGGCAATGGGTTCGTCACAAATGACAACAATCTAAATAATTTTTATCCTTGGTGTGCTGTAGCTGTCAACTAAACAAATGGAATGCAAGATATTATTAAGAAAGAAATAAAGTTGGAGAAAAAAACCCCCGTGAATATTATAATGCTTTTGTATAAATCCATAGTGTGACCTCACCATGAGTACTTGTGCTGTCCTTGTTGCCTTTGCTCAAAGAAGATACAATGCAGCTCAGAAAGTTGCAGAGAAAGATGACAAAAATGATTAAAGGGATGAAAAAGTTCCCCGAAGAAGAAAAGCTAAAGAAGTTATGACTCTTCAGTTTGGAGAGAGCTGAAAAGAAACATAATAGAGATCTATGAAATAATGAGGGGAGGGGAGCGAGTACATAGATAGTGGTTGTTTATTCTTGCAAAGGTACTAAGACTAATGCCTTCCTTATGTTTTTGATACTTCTGCTGCATTATTAGACATTATCCGTCACCTAACCCTTTTTAACACATTGGCAAAATATGGAGATATAATTGAAATCTACAAAATCCTGAGTGGTATAGAATAGGTACAAGTGGATCAATTTTTAATGCCGTCAAAAATTACAGTGCCTAGGGGACACTCGATGAAGTTACAGGGAAATACTTTTAAAACCAAGAGGAAGAAATATTTTTTTCACTCAGAAAATAGTTAAGCTTTGGAACGCGTTGCCAGAGGTTGTGGTAAAGGCGGTTAACATAGCTGGTTTTGAAAAAAGGTTTGGATAAGTTCTTGGAGGAAAAATCCATAATCGTCTATTGAGACAGACATGGGGGAAGCCACTACTTGCCCTGGATTGGTAGCATGGAATGTTGCAACTTTTTGGATTTTTGCCAGGTACTAGTAACCTAGATTGGCTACTGTGAGAACACTACTGGGCTAGATGGACTATTAGTCTGACCCAGTAAGGCTATTCTTAAGTTCTTATGGTGTTGAAATAGCAGTGTTTGCCTGATATAAATCTCATCTGAGTGACTGTCCACAACTGGTCCAAATGGATAGTAATGATTCTGAATGGGTTCCAACTTAAGTATGGGGTTCCACAGAGCTCCTTGTTGCCCTCAGTTCTGTTCATTTCTCTGCTATGTCATTTACTGCATAAGTGTAAGTTGGATTTCTGGGTTAATGCTGATGACATAATGCTTTTCATCCCTCTTTGATCAGCTGATGGTCCACCAGTTGAGACTCTATCTGCTACAGTCCCATGGCTGATTGGTTTTCATGTGCAATTTGACCATCAGCTTGGCTACAATAAAAACCCCTATTATTGATCAGTCTGGAGAGATATAGTTAACTGACAATATTGTACTAAGGGATGCTATTATCTTGGAGCTCAGATACTAAGGGAAGTCATTATCCTGGTGCTACCTTAGAATTATGCTGGACACAAAATTGTCAAGGAGGTCTCATACAAGGAAAATAGGAAAATCAATACCTATAAATTCTATGTGCAGTAGTGTTTAAAACCATTGCTTTCTTGTTTTGATTTCTGTACACTGACCCTGGCCCTGGTTACCTCAAAAGTTTGACTAATGTAATGTTCTGTACTTGGGTCAGCCTCAGACTAGGTATGTAAATTAGCAAAAAACAAAATGCAATAGTGCCAGTTTTGACAGGAGGTGCTCAGTTTGACCATATCATCTCAAATGTATAGATTCATTCTTAACTACAGGATGATGCCCAGAGCAAAAATGGATATTCAGATTGCAAGCAGTTGAACCTCAGGCATTGGCTGGACTGTATGTTTGTAAATTTGTGCATTTGTTTTTTGAACTGATGTCAGTGAACCCCCAATTGATCATTTTTTACCCTGAACTTAAGAATGTTACCATCATTTTTGGATTTGCTGAAATTTGAAGAATATGATAATAATAATAATAATAATAATAACTTTATTTTTGTATACCGCAATACCACAAAACAGTTCAGAGCGGTTTACAGGATAAGAGACTGTACATTAACAGTGAAGTTACATCAAGGTTACAGCGAAGTTAACATCGAGGTTACAGCATATCAAGAAGACAGTTCAGGGCGATTTATACAATGTAGGTGTAGAGAGTTAGTTAGCAATTATATGGTAAAAAACCAGTGATAATTACAAAAAAGATTTAGTAACTGTTGCATGGGGGGAGGGGAAGGGAAAGGGAGATAGGCAAGGGATAATTAGTTCGGTAGGGGAGGAGCGGGGGTTAGAGGAATTTGTCAAAGAGGTATGTTTTGAGCGATTTCCTGAACGATTGATAAGTAGGGGCAAGAGAGATGAGAGTGTAAATGTAAATGTAAATGATGTAAATGTCCATGAAGCAACAATTGAAATTTTGCAAAATGGAGGCCTACAGATCCAGGACTGAGCCCTAGGACACTCCTTTCTTCACTTTTTCCTCTTCTGAATGAATTTGATTTACCATTACTTTTTGTCTTCTGTTGGTCAACCAATTTTTAATCCAAGCCACCACAAAGAATGATGGCAGATAAAGGCCAAATGGCCCATCCAGTCTGCCCATCTGCAGCATCAACTATCTCCTCCTCTCCTTGAGATCCTATGTGACTATCTCACATTCTTATATTTATCATCTCTACAGTTACTTGTTTCAACTTTTCACCCTGTTGCCACTTTTATGGAAACTGTAGATGTAGCTCAGCATGTTGCAAGAAATAGAAAGTACCTCATCTATCATTTCAAAACTATCCCCATGCAGACAGCTAGAAGTACCTTTAAAGCAGCATAGCAGATGGAAGCAGCAAGATCCCGTTGCCTTGTTCAACATTTTCAGAGGTCTGAACCTGGACTTGGAGAGGGGACGGGGGTTGATGCCAAGGTCCGATTTGTGGCTGAGCTAGAAGAGGACTAGTGATGATGTTGGGGCTGGGACAGGCAGTGGATGATGGGACTGGAATTGAAGCTCGATGGAGGGTTAATGCTGACGATGGAAATAGGCTTTGCCGGCAAGAGACTAATGCTGGGATTGGTGATAATGTTGATGCTGGGACAGGGGTAGCAAATGGGTCAATGCTGGGACTAGGGTTTAGAGTGACTTGCCCAGGGTCACAAGGAACCGTGCTAGGAATCAATCCCACAACCTCTGGGTGCAGAGGCAGCAGCTCTACCACTAGGACATTCCTCATTTTAACTGCGTGACCAGAGAGTTGGATCAAGAGAGAATGTTAGATGTAGTGTATTTAGATTTCAGCAAAGCCTTTGACCTGCTTCTGCATAGACGACTAATAAACAAATTGAGTGTCTTTGGTATCGGCTTTGAAGCGACCAACTGGGTTAGGAAACTAGCTGAGTGGAAGGAAACAGCGAGTATTGATAAATGGAGCTTCCTCTGAGGAAAAGGTTGAGTTATTTGGTTGGTTCATGTTAACATTTTTGGAACCCGTATTGCTGAAGGACTATCTGGTAAGGTTTTCCTCTTGGTGGATGATAAAAAACCTACATAGAAGATCATATTGCAGATTTTTATAAGTAAGCTATTGTGACTCGAGATTTTGTAAAAGTATTTATCTTTCTTCCACTTATTTCCAGTTCTTTGAGTAAGAACGTAAGAAGTTGCCTCCACTGGGTCAGACCAGAGGTCCATCCCGCCCAGTGGTCCGCTCCCGCGGCGGCCCATCAGGTCTGTGACCTGTGAAGTGGTTTCTGACCACTTCTATACCCTACCTCTAGTTCTATCTGTACCTCTCAATCCCCTTATCCTCCAGGAACCTATCCAAACCTTCCTTGAACCCCTGTAATGTGCTCTGGCCTATCACATCCTCCGGAAGTGCGTTCCATGTGTCCACCAACCTCTGGGTAAAAAAGAACTTCCTAGCATTTGTTCTAAACCTGTTGTTGATGTTGCTTGCTGTATGATATGTTAGCATTGTATCACTGCATTTGCTCCTTATTCAGAGCTCAGCAAACCCTACTACACAAAAAGTGATGTATTTATTTGTAGAATAGCAATGGAAAGAATGGGGAAAAAAAGCCTAAGTTGCTCTTCAGCTAGGGTATCATCACTCACCAGGTTGCTAAAGATTTGTCATGCTTCCCAGTTCACATTGATTACATGAGTGATATCTTGTCTATAGTAGTAGGGAGATTCAGAAATGCCTCCATCAAATTCAGTGCTACCATCAACTTTCAAAATATCACAGAAATGTCACCCGTTATTGACTCAGTAGACTGAGCGATATGTTCTGTCCGTTTGTTAAAACTAAAATAAAAGTTTAATATTTGGTATTTGCTAAATTAGGGAACATAAAATGTAAGAAATGTCTTACTGGGTCAGATCAATTGTCCTCTGAGCTGCGCATCCCATATCTAAGGTGGTCAAACAGGGTTTCCTGGAAGAGCCACTCAACTGATCCTAACGAGAATATCCTTCACGACCATCTCCTGGCAGTTAAGAAACTGCATTTCCCAAGTCTACCTGAATAATCATTTTTAATGGACTTGACCTTCAGAAACCTTTCAAAACCTCTATATATCCCAGCTTTGTTACTGTCCTCCAACAAGCAATTCCACAGAATGAATGAAAAAATACTTTCCTTAAATTCAGCTCACATCATTTTTCAGCAGTAGCTCCAGATGAGTTACATTCAGGAGCACATTTCCCTGTCCCCAGAGTGCTTAAAATCTAATCTTGTAGCCGAGGTAATGGTGGGTTTATGTGATTTCCTTTATCATTCCCACTTGCTTCTACAGATCAGGAGAACATATGAAATTCTTACTAAAAGGACAAATACCTCCTTCTGGGATGTTCAACCTGTCTTTTAAATATCTTTTGAACCGTTCCAGCGGAGAATTGCAGGAAAGAAGCTGAAAATTCAGTACCTGCAAATATAAAGCTTTGACAGAGTCCTCCAAGTGGTCCATATTATAGCATACAACCCCCCCCCCCCACCAAATTCTGAAAATGGTGCTCAAAATTGTGCACCCAAATTTGGGCACACACCTACTTTGTGCACACAAGTTAATTGAGTAACGAGCCAAACACCAGTAATTGGGCACTAATAATTGGTATTAACTGGCAACAGTTTGGATTTATATGTACTTGTAAATCTTTTAGGCCAAAATTTTGTACGGGACGCCCTGCAGTTAGGCGGTAGTAGCAGCCTACTGCTGCCTAACTGACCAATCAGGGGGCACATTTCTAAAAAGAATTGAAGGTCTCACACCTACGAAGACGCATAGGGATGCCTATGGATGCCTAAGGCTGGCGGGGGCATGGTTTGTGACAGACGTGGTATTAGGCGTCCTTAGGCTTCCCTATGCACCTCCGTAGGTGTGAGACAGGCGCTTTAAATGTACACCTTTAAAATGCTGGCCTACATTTAAGGCGCTTGTGCTAAAAAAAAAACCTGCAATTCTACAAACAGCACCGGTGCGTGAAGGGCATTTAATCGGCGGCCATTTCTTTGGCGCCGCTGATACTAGCACCGTTTATAGAATCCAGGCCTTAGTGTCCGACTGAGAAGGGAGTGTGGCCATGAGAGGAGCATGGGCAGGTCAGGGCATGCATTAAAGTGCACTATTATAGAATTCAGAGGCCCATGCCTAATTTATTTATTTATTTATTCATTTTCATATCAAAGAACAAAAACACTTTGATAAAGAAAATTAAATATACATTGAAGAAATTATTATCAAAACACAAGAAAAGGAGTGAAACCTTCACTCCTATTACTAATACCATGATCATAGTCCACATTAGTGTGAGGTGAAGCCATACCCAATCAAGGGAAGTTGACTTTATGAAATCATTCACGGTCATATTAACACATGTCCTTACATTTTGGCCTGAGTAGCGGAAATTACGGAGGGGTCTGGAGCCTTAATGGCAGCCTTTCCTTCCAAAAAAAATTGGAATTGTTCTGGTTCATAGAAGATATATTTGTTCACCTGATAAGTAATACAACATTTACAAGGAAATCTAAGCTGATAGGTTGCTCCCAAACCCAAAACTGACTGACGAAACGTCAGAAATTTCTTACATCTAGCCTGCGTCCACTTTCAAACATCAGGAAAAATAGCAATCTTGTGATCATAAAATTAAACATTTTCAGTTCTATAAAAAAGACGAAGAACAGCTTCTTTGTCTTGCAAGAAAACAAAGGTCACAAGCTGAGTAGCTCTCGCTGAAATTTCAATCTGTGAGGATTCCAACATCCCGGTAAGATCCAATTCTCCAGGATGCGTAGATGACTTATCTTTTTCCTCTTTCGGGATGTTAAGATAATACAATTTCTGCAGCGGAGGCATATTAGTCTCTGATAATTTTAATACCGATGTCAGGAAAAAATGGAAAAGTTCTCTACAAGATTGTATTCTAGATACAGGAAAATTGAGAAATCTCAAGTTCAAATTCCTATTAGCATTTTCTAAATTTTCAATTTTCCTGATTAATAGATTTTTATCTTTCATCTGAAGATTAAATGCAGCTTTTAATTCTGAAACTGTTTTCTCTACTTGATCCAGTCTACCTGATTGTAGTTGAATTTTTTCTTCACAGTTTTTAATTTGTTGAGTTGAAGTAATAAATTGGGAGCATACCTGATGAAGGCTCTCCATGGCTCCTCACAACGCTTCCATATCCACCACTACTGGCTTAATCAGGGGTTTCAGAGGCCGAATTGGAGAAACTACTCCGTTTTCTGCACTCGCCGCTCCCTGAGTGCCTCCTCCTTCCCCTGCCACTTGCTGGCAACCCGGCAAAGATCGAACCACCTCCGGGGTCAAAGGCAACACCAACGACTCCGACGGAGACTCACTCACCGATGCTGCCTGCTGAGTTAAGGGACTGACTGACATCATCCTGGGACGGGGTGGGGGGGGCATTATAGGCCCAAGCAGGCTCAGTGAAAAATCACTGTCTAACTCCGAGGTCTGCCCCCCTGGGAGAGCAGATCTGCCCGATCCAAAAGGATCAGCATAAGCTGTAATAGCTGTCTGACGTGTAATTAAAGAGGCAGAGGAGGCCGGGAGAGCTCTCCTCTGTTTCCCCCTACGTTTTGGCATTTCAGAAAAACAAACTCCGCTACTGAAAGCAGGTAAGAAAATCTTCACAAAGAGAAAAAATGCCGCGAGTGGGGGGAGCCTTTTACAACATGTCTCTCCCTGATGCCATCTTGGCTTCGTCCATGCCTAATTTATGCATGAGGATTTACACTTGATATAAATCGTTACAAATATACAATATATAAATATACAAATTTACAATATACAATTTTTATAAATATTTACATTTGATATAAATCTTCATGCCCAAAGACATGGATCTAAATGCTATACACTGTTCTTTACACAACATGCAACTCAGAGAGTCATTTATAGTAGAGCACTTGGAGCTCATTTTTAAGTTTGGACACCAACATGTTTATCTTATACTAAACTCAAAAGCACTGTAGAAAGTCAAATCCAATTCCTCGTATATCTCATTTGCAGAAACGATTTAGATTTGTGAAACTGAACTCAAGAATATATGTCCATTGAAAATAATGTTTATTTGGTTAGCTCATGAGGAGTTAAGCTTATTAGCTGCATTTACCTCAGGTAAGATGACTGCAATATCTTTAGTATATTTATTAACTGTCTTTATGCTTCGCCCAAGGTGGTGTGCAATTACAGCTTGATATACACACCTGGCCTTGTAGTGCCAACAAAACAACAGAATGACCAAATGTCAGCATAATGTTCAATTCTAACAGTTGCAATGTTAGGTATTTAGGGTTCCTTTAACTAAGCTTCATTTGGTGCTATCGCACATCTAATGCAGCAAAAAAAATGGAGGACTGTGCGATGCGCTCAGGCATCCTGAGGTAAGTTTGAAATATACAAACGCCCTCTTTTACAAAGGCGCTTTAGCCGTTTTAGCGCACACTAAGGGCTCCTTTTATCAAGGTGTGCTCCGGGGGTTAGCGCGTCGGACATTTCATCACGCGCTAACCCCCGTGCCAAGTCAAAAACCTAATGCCTCGTCAATGGAGGCGTCAGCGACTAGCACGGCAGGCGGTTGAACGTGCAGTATTCCGCGCATTAACCGCCTACCGCACCTTGATAAAAGGAGCCCTAAATATTAGTGCGCGCTAAACGCTAACATGTCCATAGACTTATAATGGGCGTGTTATCATTTAGCGCATGCATATATTTAGCGTGCGCTAAAACGCGTAGCGCACCTGAGTAAAAGGAGCCCTAACTGCAAGCTAAAAAAATGTTTGTTTTGTTTAGGCAATGTGTTAGTTCTTCACCCTTTATGCCATATGGCCCACATGCATAGCTCAGTAATTTATTTTAATTTTGTTTTTATGTTAAATGTTAGCTGCCAAACTGTAGACCACATGGTTTTTTGTTTATTTGTTGCTGGGTTTTTTTTAGGGCTCCTTTTACTAAGGTGCGCTAGCGTTTTTAGCGCACGCACAAGATTAGCACACGCTATAGCGCGCACTAGCTGAAAAATTACCGCCTGCTTAAAAGGAGGCGGTAGCGGCTAGCGCGCGGGGCATTTTAGTGCATGCTAAGCGCGTACTAAAACTGCTAGCACACCTTTGTAAAAGGATCCCTTAGTAATTTCCATTATACATACCAAGTATAGATTGTCACAAGCCCAGCACTACAGCTAGCCTTGTTCCAGCTAGAAAGCATAGGAACTTAGCCCTAAAGCTGAAGAGAGCTGATCAGTGCAGCAGCTCTCCAACTAGCATGGAGCAGGACTCAGATTCTGGGGAGGTTTCCCAAGAGCAGGAGCCCTGGGAGGAGTTGGGACATTATGAGGACAAAAATTCCTTTAAACTTAGGCCAGTCACTGTTAGGACACAGCTTAAGAAACAGGCTCTAGCCCTCTTTAGGCACACACCAGCTGAGACTAATTAAAGATCAGGAGAAAGCCCAGGGAAAGCTGAAGCCTGCCCATCCCCCACACAGGCTTGGGCGTGGCTCTCACAGAGCAAGGCAGGTGGAGCAGTGCAAGCCAGGGAGAGATAGGGCTGAGCCAGCAGAGGAAACAGACCTATGGCTGGGTGCTCTAGAAGGTAGGCAGGAGAATGAAGTTGAAATGCAGGATTCAGAGGAATCTTTACCTGTAAACCAGCCAGACTGCCTGATGCCGGAGGAAGCTATGGACATTGCACTGGAACCAATTGATGACCAGATGGATGAAAGTTATGTTTTTCCTTTTATTTCTTTTGCTTGGAAAAGCTTTCAACTGCACTGTGTTTTTGGAAGAAGGAACTGTATGTTTGATGGATGTTTGAGAATTTAAAAGACCATTGCAGGGAAAGGCTGCCTTGCCTGGAAAGGCCTTTGTAATGTGTTTTTCTCTCTGTTTTTGCAAGTTAAAGCCACTGATTGCTACAGTGGAGGTTGTGGGGCAGAATCCACACAAGATCCAAAGGGTTGGGATTGCGGGGCCTATAAGGCTGTTTTGATCGTGGATTCAGCAATTTCCCACCCCCACCAACTTACTAGGGTTGGTAGGGGATGCCTGACTATATTTAGGCAGGCACAGTGAGCCTTGCAGGGACAAGTTTGTGATTTCATGGACTGTGGAATACGTACCAATTTTTGATATTTTTTTTTTATTTGAAAGAAGCCAGTAAGGAAATTCCTGGACTTACCCTGAGGCAAGGTTGTGGCCAATCACATACTAACCTGGCAGCCAGAAGAGCTGCAGGGCTACTAGCTGGAACAGGTGAACTGTTTTGTTTTTTGTTTTTTTTTTCTTATTTTGGATACATGTTTGAACATTGGCTTAATTACCAAATAAAGCCTTCTTTATTTGAACAGTGGCTGGACTGTAGCCTTATTGTGTTTGGGGAACTTTTGCCATTTTGACTATTATTTTCCCAGCAGGGCTTTCACCTTTTGAGGGCACGCCAGAATCAGCGATTGCGCTCAGCCCGGTACCCACCTCAGGACCCGGTACCAGCTGCGTGACAAGATATACAAGGAAAGAATAACATTGGTGAAACATATTTTATAAGTCAGGAACTAATTCTAAAGTCCACTTCAAGGAGATATTTGCAAAAATAAACTAAAAGTAAATAATTCCTGATGGAAATCCAGTTAGCATTTTAACTATAAACTTTGAGATCCATTTTTGTTTTAATTACCCTTTTTCCAAATGAGAATGATCAAAAAATATAAATTGTTTACCCTGATAATGTAAATACATTTACAGGGAAAAAGCAGGAAAAAAGTTGCTCTAATAGCTAAAACGCTGGATTTCAGAGCCAAGAACTGTTTCCTACATTCCTGAGTGGCTCTCATTACATCTGGAAAAATTTGAATTGGCTGCCTGCAAAAAAATACTTTTTCTATATTTAAAGTAATTCTTTAAAACTAGCAATTTATTACTTGGTCCAATCTACTGTTCTGTCCACTTTGGATTATTGTAATATTGTTTATTTGTGGTTACCTAAAAAGACTTTATCAAGACTCCGATTAGTTCAGAATGCTGCTGATTTTTGGTCTTAAAAAATATGATCATGTTAGTCCTTTTTATGCCAAGTTGCACTGGTTGCCATTTGGGGCAAGAGTGTTCTTTAAATTTGGGTGTATTTGTTATAAGGCACTTTTTGGATTATTGCCCTCTTATTTGGTTTCCTATCTGAAACTGTCTTATTCAAAATGTACCAGAAACTCAGGTAGGTTCATCTTCCCTACCCCAAGGCCCTGCCATTACAAGACTTTTTTGGACAGGCCACTGGAATATCAGGCTGGGAAGATGAACTCCTGGTTAAATCCGTTGATGGCTCAAACCTACTCTTAGTTTACATTCAGAAAATCATTAAAAACTTACTTATTTGATAACCAAGAATGTTGATTTTATATTCATGATGAGGTCTTTATCTTTTTTAAAATTTTTATCTTATGTTTTAATTGATAATAATAATTAGGAACTATATTTTAACCAATGTTATATTTGATTGATATATGTAGTAGTGTTATTGTAGTAGTATGAAATTGTACTTTTCGCTGAAATGATTCAGATTTTTCTGTTGTGAACCACCCAGAACTGCTGGTTGGGCGGTATATAAGAAAATAAATTATTATTATTATTTCTGACAAGAGAGTTACCAACAAAGTTGAACGAGTGGAATTTATATCTTGAGTGTCCTCTAAGAACGCAGTGGGTTCCCCAGTTGCTAATGCTGGGGCTTCATCCTCTAGTAGGCATTGCTAGTGATGGCAGGTACACAACCTTCTGAAATACAATTGACTCAGATATTTCCAGTTTTAAAATTTCCCTAAAATATTTTCTAAGCAATATTTCAGCTGAAAGTACAGGTGAACCCGGGAAATTTAAAAAGCATAATTATTAACACGCAAACGATTTTCCAATTTATGATGCAAAATCAGCTGAAGTACTAACTGATTGAAGTACTTTCACTTGATTTTGTATCTTCTCACTAGCAAATTTAATTTTTGTAACATCATCTTGTAATACAGAGATAGAAGACATAACATCCAATAAATAGAAAACACTTAGGGCTCCTTTTAAGAAGGTGCGCTAGTGTTTTTAGCACACATACCGGATTAGCGTGTGCTAGCTGAAAAACTACTACCTGCTCAAGAGGAGGTGATAGCGGCTAGCGCACATGGCATTTTAGTGCACGCTATTCTGCACGTTAAGGCCCTAACGCACCTTCGTAAAAGGACCCCTTAGGGCTCCTTTTACTAAGCAATGCACAGAGCGCTAAAAACGTTAGCGCACCTTAGTAAAAGGAGCCCTTAGCAATAAATATTCTCTTTTTCATATACATTTTATAAATGTCTTCAAGGGTACATAGACTAAACCGTGCGAGACAATCGCACATGGACAATGCCAGGCAGACAATCGTGCGCAGGACATCAGAGCGCTGGATTAAAACACTATTTTAAAGCGCTCTAAGGGTATGTGTGTGTGGGGAACCCCCCACTTTACTTAAAACTGTTGGTGCTCTCATTGTGGGGAGTGTTGGGGGGAAACCCCCCATTATAGAGGAAACAGCCTTTTCCCCTCTTTTTTAGGGAAAATTACAGTTTCCCACCCCCAATGGAAGCACCAACAGTTCTGTCCGCATGTGATTGTCTGGCATGGTTTTGACTCGTCACCATGTTTAAGACCCCCCCCCCCCCCCCAGGGTTATCAGACATCCGGAAAAACCTGAACATGTCCTCTTTTTAGAGGACTGTCCAGGTGCCTGGAGGGATTTTATTATGTATGCACTATTGTTACCCATGCAGAATTGTTGGATGTTGCAGGATACAAATATTTAAATAAATAAATAAGATTTCCAAAACCCAGCAGTTAGTCTGGGTTTTGGAAGTCCCCCAGCTCGGGGCCACGCCTGGAGGCCCTCTGCTCATGCACAGATGTCAACATGAAGATGTCATTTCGTCAACATACGTCTCTTGCGCAGAGACTCTCCATGGCCTTGAGGAAGGAAACGGGAGGTTTGACTGGGGGCGGAGCTGGGGGCAGAATGGGGAGGAGCTAGAGGTGGAACAGGGTGAGGCTGGCTTGCTAAGTTTAGTGAGAAAAATCAGACCACATAAATAGCAGGCCTATCTTTACCCACTGTTAACTGGCTAACGCTTAATATGTGCTTAGCCAGTTAAGATAAAGCCAGCCAAAAAAATACCCTGGTTAATACTGGTTAAATGGTGTTTGGCTAACCACTAATAATTGGCTATCTTCGCTAAACATTTGCAGTTAAAAGCTAAAACTGAATTTTCTGTACCACGTGATAGCCACCAATATTAAGCGCTGACCAGCCAAGTTTAGCAGTTAGTCTGTCTTTGGCCACTATAACTTAACCAGCCAGTGCTTAAAATTTATTTAGCTGACAAAGTTTGAGTCAACCACAAATAGATCAATGCTGGTCAACGGAAATGGGCCAGCACTGAATATTCAGCCTCAGTGCCAACTACGGGAGTTAGTCAGCCTTCCTTCTGCTGTCTCAATATTGGCCCCTATTAATTTAAAGAAGGATTGTAGCTTAATCTGGAAAGAGAGAATAAAACCTATGTTGGAGTAATATATTTATATTTATATTTATTAGTGGTTAGCCAAACGCCAATTAACCAGTGTGACAAGCAAGACCCTATTACATTACATTACATTAGTGACTTCTAGTCCACCTGTACCTTGCAGTTCTAGGCGGATTACATCAGAAGATAACTGGACATTTCCAGGAAAATTACAGTCTAAGGAGCTGGTTACATAATAGAGTCTTAGAGGAGAAATTACAAGAAGGGTAGCGAATATAGGAGATATTACAAGATGAGTAGAAATCAGAAGAAAACTGGACATTTACAGGGAAGTTACAATTTAGGGGACTGGTTTCATAGTTGAGTCTTTGAGGAGAAAGTGCAAGATGAGTAGCAATTTGAGGGGGAATGTACGAAGGGGGGGGGAAGGACAAGGGGAGAGATAAGATAACTGGATAAATTTTTTGAAAAGCAGGGTTTTGATTTCTTTTCGAAATGATTTGAAGTCGCTTGTGGCTGTCAGCAAGTTAGTGATGGAGGGGTCTAGTTTCGCTGCCTGCGTCGCTAGTAGGTTGTCATACATCTTCTTGTGCTGAGTATCTTTGAATGGGGGGTAGGAAAATGGGGTCAGAGTTCTCCTTTGTCTGGTTGTAAGGTTCCGATTTAGGCAATTATTCATGTCTAGAAACCCTACAGCTGGCCCAGCCTGTGCTAAAACTATACCCATTCCTAGAGAAAGAAATAGAGTTTTAAAATCTAGCAAGAATGCTAAAATCTCACTAAAAGGGGACAGGGGATAGGGAACAGGGCAGAAGTAGCCCAAAGATCTTGTATTACCTTAAGATTCCTTTTATAAACTCCCTGTAGAAGCCCACTCTATTCCACCAGCAGTGCTCCACGAAAGGCAAAGGGTTAGAGAAAGGGGTGGAACCAGCAGAGCTGGCAGCCAAGGGTCACAGGGTAATGCAGGAACCTAACAAGAATAAAGTCCCCACAGCTGAGAACCTTGGGGAGGTGTACTAATGGCTCAGAACTCGAAGGCAGAGAAACTTCCCAGTCACGCTGAAAAGCAGAGAAGTGGGGCACCTTTACCTCTACCTCGTAGCAAGACTCTCCTAGAGGGAAACAGGGAAGTTAGATATCAGGCTCCCAGAGAGAAACTTTCCTGGAGGGAGGAATATTTAGATGAGGAGTTTACAGAAGCTTTTGCACCCACAGTTCAGGGGGTGGGGAACAAGTATACAGAGAAGAAGGTCACATGTAAGTAGAGGAATATATGCCTGATTTAAGTGACCAAGAATATGCCATGGAATAGAGTGCTGAACCAGAAGAGAGTGTGATAGATGAATGTTTGCTTGATTGAGTTAGTTGGACAAAAAGCATAATTGTTTTTTATTTAAATATGATGATCCTGAGGATTAAGGAACTGAAGTTAAAGTTTGAGTGAATGTTTGGAAAATAAGTGGGTAAAGCATTTGGGTGTATGAATGTGATTGCTAGCACTTCTGCAGTCAGGTGCTGTGTTTTAAGACTAAGATAGAATCAGAGCTCTTTAAGAACCCAAAGCTTTTCTTTACCTGAGATACTGGACACTAGGAAACAACGGGATAGGATCAGGATCATCAGATCATTGTACTGGTGGTACAGTTCCCATACATACAGGCCTCAGCTTGAGAGAGAGGGCAGTATTGTGAAGATTGTTTAGGAATTCAGGGCAAGTAGTTTGGGACATGTGTTTGACCAGTGCTTTATAGTTCCTGAACAAGCACTGAAGGAATGTGAGGGCAGAGCACTGACTAGCTCTGCTCACTGGCAGAATATCTGGGACAAGGGTCCCTGTTTTAAGGTCTGCCAAAACTGTGACAAGATAGCAGCCAGAGTGTGCCAAGCTCACGTTTGAATTGCTGTGGAATACAATAATAAACATTTAAGGGGATAAATTCCTGCTCTAAACTGAGTGGATGGAAATAGCTGGGTGAACAGTGAAGTATTATGTTTGATGCAAGAATCTTCTGCAGATAATGTGAAGGTAAAAATAAAATATTTTTGGTTTGAAACTGGAAAAGGCATAGAGACTGTTCTATTTCAAAACCCGCATAACCTTACTGGCACTCCTAGGAGTGCTGGTCCATGCACTAGTGGTGGGAGTCAGGTCTTGCCCTACTGGCAGGCTCTGACCCCGCCATACCATCCAGGAGCCATAGGGCTGAAAATTGGGTAAATAAGATACTAGCATTTATGCCAGTTAGGGCCTGATTCTCAAAACGCACGTCCCAATTGCAGGTGGCGGTAAGCATCCTACTGCCATCTGACAGTCAATCGGGATGCATGTTTAAAAAAAAAAAAGTGTCCACGGCAGGATGCCTACATTGTGGACCTCTGTAGCACATCTACAGAGATGCATACCCATGCTTAAAGTATGTCCAAGGTGGAGTGTGAGCCTGGTTTCACCCAGAAGTGATCTTGGGTGGTCTTAAACATAGGTACATGTCTCCGTAGAAACAAGACAGAAGCCTTAAATGTAGGCCTGCAAAATGTTGGCCTACATTTAATGTGTCTGTCCGGAAGTGTAGACACAATTCTGAAGAGGAAGTCGATGTGTGATTGACACACAATTGGCAGCCACTTCTTAGGCAGCCGCCGATATCAGCATCCTATACAGAATCAGGCCCTTAGTGTACAGTTACATGCATAAATGCAAGAAGAATAGCCACTGTTATGTAAGTATGCTCTAAAATATTATATACAGTAGCTCATTCTCGTCAGAGGGCCATTCACATTGATGGGTCATGAACAGATCATAGGTGGGACGTACACTTCCATGTGTAACTGGGATTAACAGTAAAATAACCCATCTTAATGGTAGCTCACATTGATAACTTTCTCCCTTAATGGCAGCCCATGTTGATAATTAGGTCCCTAAAATAACACATCTTGACAGTTGCCCACCTTGATAACTACAGTAAGCACCTAAATAGCTTTAAAAATGATGGACCTAATATTCAGGTGGCAGCAGTGAGCATTTAGTTCACTGCTGATGGAATTATTTCCAGATAGTCAAAGCCAGGTTCCGTCCTGATTTCGGTTTTGAATGTTTGTGAGCTGGCTAACACACAGCCTCTTGCATCAATATTTAAGTGGCCATGGGTTAGCTCATAAAAATAGGACAGACTTTTTATGCAGTCCTATTTATGTGCTAAACATGGCCATTGAAGTGGCTAAGGGCTGACTCCGCCCCCCTGGAATGACTCCAACATAGCCAGCTTTGAGTCAAGCACTAACCTCGAATTTCAGCAGCATTTAACCAGTTAAGTATCACTGAAAATTAGCAGCCGGCTAAATTGCTTAGAGTATAAGCAGGTATTTTCATTCTCTGTGTTTCTAAGATGATATTTTTAAACAATCCCTGCAACTTCTGCAGACCTACAGCCCTTATAACTGTTATAAGAACATAAGAACTGCCATCTCCGGATCAGACCTTCGGTCCATCAAGTCTGGCGATCCGCACACGCGGAGGCCCAGCCAGGAGTACACCTGGTATAATTTTAGTCACCCATATCCCTCTTTGCCTTTCATAAGGAGATGTGCATCTAGTTTTCTTTTAAATCCTAGAACGGTGGATTCCGCAATAACCCCCTCTGGGAGAGCATTCCAGGTATCCACCACTCATTGCGTGAAGCAGAACTTCCTGATATTTGTCCTGGACTTGTCCCCCCTTAGCTTCAGTCCATGTCCTCTTGTCTGTGTCACATTGGACATTGTAAATAATTTTTTTTCCCTGCTCTATTTTGTTGATTCCTTTCAGTATTTTGAAAGTCTCGATATTTTGTTCATGTTACTTTCTTCCTACTACTTTCCTCATTTTGTTATAGTCTTTCATTTTAAAGTTAAATGCTACTGTGGTAGCTTTAATTATTCTCCCTCCAGTAATTGTCAGATTTGATTGCATTGTGATCAGTATCACCGAGCTGCACAAACCTTTCTCTCGGGGTTAGTTTAGGATTCAATATCCATGTGGCTGTTGTAGCACTAAACTAAGAAATCAAGAAACCGTAGTCTACTGATCCCAGGATAAATCTGAAAGGGACATTTTTTATAGTCAGATATCAACTGTGTTTGCTCATACACCTCAGAAAGCAATGATCTGTGAATCCTCGTTATATAGTAGACGGCAGTGGAAAACGCAAGAAAGACCCTTGCAAAATCTTTGTGGTCTGGCCTTACAGCAATAAGAATAAATTAGGATATGCAATGAGTTTTTGTTTTTATTTCCCCTTATTGGTAGGAAATTTTGTTCCATGTTCTTGTTTTGTTGATTTTGATTTTTGATCTTTTATGCTTTTTTTTCTTTTTAAGCAGCCCCCACTGAAAAAGCTGCTCTGCTAAAAGGTAAAACAAACTCAAAACCCCATTTGAGCCTTTCTCCCCCCCCCCCATTTCCCATTAGCAATTTTAGGGACAGGAGTGATGCCCACTTTTCTCTAACTTGCTTGTGTCCTATTTCAAAATAACATAATCTATTTCAAAAAGTTTTGGGTAGGGATTTCTTTTTTTAATTTAGATTAGAACGAGGGAACCTGGGTGCCTCCTATGGGATAGGCCTTAGGCATCTGAGCCAATAAGGGCCTTAGGCCCCTCCCTGGTGCATCCCAGAATGCATCAGGAAGGGAAGGCCCACCATTCTGGAGTGGTGGGCCTGCCGGCAGAGGGTATAAACATCCCTCTGGCTGGACTTTCTTCTGGAAAAGTGAGGGGGAGGGGTCTTAGGGGTGCTGGGGGTCTAGAGGAAGTGTTGCCAGTTGGTTTGGGGGGTTAGGAAGTTATGGGAGGGTGGCAGCAGGAGGGAGTGGGCATCCCTCCTGCACAGCTGCTTTGGGAGAGGTTCGGGGGGTTTGGCAGCAGGAGGGAGCAGGCTTCCCTCCTGCTGATTCTTACATGACGTGGGGGTTCCCTGCTGCAGCTGCTTAGCTGATTGCGGCAGGGGGGATTCCCTTGCCACGATCAGCTTAGCGGCCACGTCTATTTGAAATGTAGGTCATCCCCTATGCATATGAATGTCTGCTCGTCTGCATGCCAGTCCAGCCTGTGAGCCCTACTTCATTTACTTTTCCTGCTATTTGTTTACTGTTGATGCTCTTATGTCTGTCAGAAATGCCTCTTCTAGGTGTATTTTAAAAATGTACATATATTCTACATTATCTAAAAAAAAACAAAAACAAAAAACACTTGTGTGTTAAAACTCACCATATATATCCTTCTGAAAGCAATAACATAAAATTGCCAACATAAAATGCAAGTAGACATTGCCATACAGTAGAATAAACAATAAAACCATGGCCTTGATATAATTCACAGTTTTATATAATTAAACCACCATTAGAAATATATGAAGATCACAATTCATGTCTAATAGTTACCTCTGTCTGAATTAGAATCATATAGCTATCAAATTTATTTCTATCGTATTCTTTTATCTAAAACAAAATATTAAAATTCATATCATGTCATATTATACCAGTTGATTATGTAAAGGCCTGTTCAAACAGATGTGCTTTTAATAATCTCTTGAACGTAATGTTTCTAGCAGCACATTTCATGTAGCTGATCCCAATACCAAAAATATCCATGCGCGAGTTCCTGTCATTTATAAAACACAGGCAGAAGGAGCATCCAACATGCATTGCCTCAGGGGGGTGATGTAATCTTGATGATTCCAAGATATAGATTGTTAAATGCTTTGGAAGAATCTTAAATATAATTTGTCCTATGATTGGAAGCTAATGCAAAACATATCACACTGGAATCATATGATCAAAGTAAACATAATTCCCCTTGCCATTTCAAATTGGTAAACTTTAAAATGATGCTTCTTTCCTTTGTTGCCAAATTTCTGCGTTTTCCCCAGTATTAATAGCTATCAGGCACCAGCCAGCCTTCATCCTGTATCCTTCAGGCTAGAAGGCAGCTACCTTTAAGGAAGAGATATTCTGTCTCTTAAGAGTTTGCTATAGCCAACCCTTGCCTAGCTGTCTCTCATATTTTGATTTCATGATGTGACTTTTTGCTTTCGATAATGCTTGTGTGCCCTTTTGAGTTGGACTTACATTAATTTTAAGACTTACTTTTATTATACTATTGTCCCTTGATACTTACATTTTGGAGGTCCATATAGGATCAAGTGAACAACGTATTGGAAAATCCAGTGGCATTAACGTATGACACCATTTTATTTAATAAATTGATGAGAGTTAAAAGCCAAATATCTAATCGAAATAACAAACTTCTATTTATAATGACAGGGGTTGCCATACAGCTCATTATAAGGAATTGGAAGAATTGGGATCGATTAAGTTACAATTTTTGGTGGGAATCTCCGTGTTACATTTTTTAAATGGAACGTTTCATGGCCCTACAGCAAGGGTGATACAGAAAGTTTATGGATGTTTGGGAGCCATTGGCTAAATTTTGTAAGGAAGAATAATTGATTTTATTTTATCGACTTGTAAACATACACATCCAGAGGGGTGGGGGGAGTTGCATTGGAATTTGATTCAGGGTATATATGGATAGTTTCTTGTTGGTTTTATTTTATTTGAGTATTGGGTGGGAGGGTGGGGAAAAATTTAATTGTATATTAATGTCTGAAAGTTTATTGTGCTTGTCTTGTGATATTTTATGTATTGAATTACTTGTTGCACAATTGTAATTTGAAAATCTAATAAAGATATATATAAAAAAGACTTACTTTGATCAAAACTTTTCTTGTTCTAGTACAGTACAAGCTGAAGGAGACCCTGCAAAGTACTCTGTGATAGAATGAAAGGTACTCAAAGATTGAATCTGGGGCTCATTTTCTGAAAAAGAAAGACATCCAAAAGGTGGTATAAAGGGACATTTTTCTCACTAAACCTTTCTAATTCACTATTTTCGAAATCTATTATCTAGACAGATTTCTATGCTGTTCATCTGCAGTTTGTCTGGGGGAGGGGAAGAGATCTAGCCCTGGAATGAAGCTTGGTGGTGGGAGGCTCTGTGGAGACCTATACACCGGCAGGAAAGCTAAGAGTAGCCAGAGGGCCCAATAGAGCCTGGGGTCAAGGAAGTGGCTTAGGCTTGACAACCGGTGGTGGAACTGGTGAAGAAAGATCCAGGTGCTGGGGACCCAAGAGGCCAGGGAGTGAGTGACTGGTGGTGGCAGCTGGAAGAGCTGGCAGAGTCCAAGGCTGAGGGGGTCAGGCTGTTAGAACTATAATTTCAACTCTCCACAAATCACCAAACTGAGATGAGGGAAATGTTACATGCTTCAAATATGATTGGCTGATCGATGGTGGAACCGGCTCAGAGACCAGTGATGGTATCGAGAGCCACCAGAGAGGACACCATGTGAAGCAGCTTGAGAGACCCTGGGAGCATTGGCCAGGATCTAAGGAGTATCCAGAGGAGGGACCAGCTGGGACAATGGCAACTGGCAGAGTGACCAGTGAATGGCGCCAGAAGCTGCCAAAGACCTGCACATTCCAAATCAACTCGCTCCAGTCAGAACTCTGGCCGCTGTGTTTTGAACTAACTAATGACCATATTATAGAATTTGGGAGGCCCATCTAAAGGCCATTTCAGTAGTCCAAATGTGAAATACAGTACATGCAATTCCTCTGTAGTCCTAAAATTATCTACCTCTAGAAAAAGGCTTCAACCTATTTATCATACATAATTTTTTTAAACCCTTTTTTTTCCATAACTCCTTTATTCTGGGCTTTAAAAGATAAATAGAAATTAAGAATAAAGTCCACATTCTTAAGTTCATCAGAATATCCAACTCATTAATTAACACTTGCCTAGATTGATTATTAATAAGGAATCTGTTTTCTATTTTTATGTTGTGTTACTGAATATTTTAATACTAGTCTTTAAGCCCTTTACATTAGCGGGTGCTAGAATAGATGTGTGTGTCTGTCTTTCTTTCTTTCTGTCTCTCTCTCTCCTTGGCTGCTTTCTGTCTGTCTCTCTCTTTCCTCAGCTGTCCACCACCACCCCTTGCCTGCTCCCCCTGTCCAGCAGTAGCCCTTCTCCCTTCCTTTAACCTTCCCCATGTCCAGCATCACCCCTCCCCTGCTCCCCCTGTCAAGCAGTAGCCCTTCTACCTTCCTTTTACCTCCCCCCCTGTCCAGCAGCACCCCTTCACTGTTCCTCCTGTCCAGCAGCAGCCCTTCTCCCTTTGTTTTATCTCTCCCCTGTCCAGCAGCACCTCTTTCCTGATCCCTAATACCTGCTCCCAAACCACTGTGCCTACCCTCCCTCCATCCCAGCTTCCTGGTCTCTTCTGGTCCACCGGCACGGACCATTGCTGCCGCTGCTGCTCTTAATTCGCGTCTGCCCTCCTCTTCAAAGCCCTCCTCTATTTCTGTCTGTCTGTCAATGTCCCTGCCCACTACCTGTCTGTTTATCATGCCCCATCTCCCACCTACCTAAAGGGCAACCGGCACACAGTAACTGCTGCTGGATATAGTAAACCACCACATGCGCACTCGTAGCAAACCATCATGCGCACATGCTCCGAATGTGCATGCGCCACACGCTTTAACATTTCTCTGATGGCCACGGAGCTACGGATCACAGATCACGCAGGTAGGAGTGCGCATGCGCGCTTAGGGTTTATTAGTGATTGTAAAGTTTTGTATTTTTAATGAATGTTATTTAGTGTATTTGTTGTAAACCGTATGAAGCATAAAAACTGTTTAGTAGTAGTATCATCTTCATCGTTATTTCCATCTTCTTTTATTCAGGCATAGCATGTTCATGTACATCCATGACTTTATTGATTTTATGCAATTGACAATTCATAGCATCCGTAATGGAATCATTAATCAGTGCAATGGTTCTGTGCCTGTAAAGAGTGTGTACAGCACTGCATATATCTAATGGCACTATTGAAATGATTAGTAGTAGTAGCAGCAATGCCTTGGGCCAAGATCCTGATGAACTGAGTTCAGGTCCTTCCACGGCTCCTTGCAACCTTGGGCAAGTCACCTACCCTCCATGGCTCCAAGTACAAAACTTGGACCAGGGACAGAAGAAGTACCTGCAAAGAATGTGTACAACTCTGCGTAGGTCTAGTAGCACTATAGAAATGATTAGTAGTAGTAGTAATGTAAATGTTGAATACCAGTGCTGATAAAGCAGACCCTGTGAGATGCCTTTAGGCAAAGATACCCCTATAAAATCATTGTTTCCTAATCTACTTTGCTAAGAAGATTTAAACTATGCCTATAGCTTGCCCAACATTTCAATTGTAACTAGACTATCCAGCCAAAATGAATGCTTGACAGTGTCAAAGGCTGCCGAGTTGATAAGTAATATCAATATATGGAATTCCCAAATCAAATTACTATCATGTCATATCCAAACTAGATATTAACATTGCTACTATGTTTCTCTCTAAAGCCAAAATAAGTACAAGGAGCTGTTGAAAAGTTCTCAGCCAACTAAAGTTCTCTGCCAACAAAGTTGGGGCAGTCTCCATCGAGGGCTATACACTTAGTCCAGTGTTTTTCCAACTTTTTCGTTCCATTGGAATGATGTTGGTTGGACTGAGAACTTTTTGGTGGCTCCTTGTATCAAAAACCCTATGAGCACTGATGTGTGTGTGTGGGGGGGGGGGGGGGAGGGGAGTTCGTAAAGGAATCAGCATTATTTCCTTGATTATCTTAATTTAAAAAGCCAGCAATGAAATCGGCTAATAGTTGTGAGAATGTAATTGGTCTAAGGTCCAATATATGGCCTTATAAGAGGCTGATGTCATCAAATGCAAGAATTTATCTCACATTCATGCCGTACTTCATTCATCCAAATTTGCAAATCGTCTTACTGGTCCTTCTTAGACGCAATGGTCGGTTTGAATGGTGTAAATAGGTAGGGAGTGATAGCCTTGAGAAAGCCCTTTGAACTATACGGGCGAAACATGTTGGTGACTCTACCCCAGTTGAAAAGCGTCTTTTACACCGCTAAGTACTTTTAGTACATATTTAAGATAAATATTAAAGTTTATTTAACTATAACTATCGAAAATATCAAGTATTTAGAAAACTGGATCCGATGACAAGTGGGAGCATAAAGCCCAGCATAATGAAAGTAGTTTGAGTGCCTGGTGGCCCACTAAGGACCAGTAAGATGATTTGCAAATTTGGATGAATGAAGTACGGCATGAATGTGAGATAAATTCTTGCATTTGATGACATCAGATATTGGAGGGTTCCTCATTTAAATAAATGTAAGTAATGCCAATTGTTACCTTATAAGAGGCTAAACATAGGCTTTCTTCAACTGATCTAGCAAATGGCCTTCACTTAAAGATCATATTCACTATCAAGACTATTGTCTCCTGTGACTATCTTCTATGACGATCCACCAATTATCCCCAATGTATGCGAATGCCACCATCTACCCTTCCTACCACTGGAGGCAATTCTATAACAAGATGACTCCATACAATAGAAGCCCATTCATGAATAGCCCATTTCGTTTCAATTATCGTTTAATATTGTTCTTTTTCGATCTCTTGCCTTGTCTGCAGAATTGAATAAATGGCATTCCAAATCATTTGAAATACTAATTGCTGTCACTATACAAATGATTCTTTCACATTAAATATATCATTAAATATATCATTCTGGTGGGCAACGATTATGATGATTCATAAATATGAATGTAAAGCCAATTCCCTTACTAATAAAAAAACTTTAAATCTAATAAAATTTGGTCACCAATAGCAAATATTATTTTTCACCCTAATTATAATTGATATCCAACTGGTATTATTGAGTATGATATATAAATGTAGTTATATTGGTCTTTTATAATCAAATTTCAATCTAGTCTGGTCTAAATGGGAGTATTTATAATAGTCTTTGTATAAATGACTTCATATGTACTTTAATTAGATAGGATAGATGCCTTTATCCTCGTTGCATCTATGATTTGTATGTAAGTAACATTTTAATTGTAAAATGTCCTTGTTTTTAATTTACTCATGTACATTTTTCTTATGTTAAAATTTCAATAAAAAATATTTTAGAAATGAAAGAATAGAACCCGGGCATCCAGATTCTATTATAGAATGCCTAGTACTGATGTGCCTAACACTTAGGTGCTCTCAATTACACCAGCCATAGAACTAGGGCAGGAGGGGTGCCTGAATGTGGCAGGCACATGCAGAACTTATTCTGTAAGTTACATGCATAAGTAGGGATACCCATTCTCTGCCTCCTTGAACATCCATCTTGCAAATACACACTATACAAGTTATGTGGGTATATGCAGAATATGCCTAGACACTGTGCTATAATTTATATCAGTGTCTCTCAAACTGTGTGCCATGGCATAGTGGTATACTCCGAAGAGATTCTGGGTGTGCCATGAGAGATTCCAGAATTTTACTTTATTTAAAAAATTATCTTCATAAGTATACACTAAAATAGGTGACGTGTCATGCATGTAAGAGTCTGTCAAAGTTATGAGCGTCTGTGTGTGTAAGGATACAACTGCCCACACAAGCATTACATTAGAGATTTCTATTCCGCCATTACCTTGCGGTTCAAGGTGGATTACAAAAGAGTTATAGATGGTGGGTTACAAAAGGAGATCATTGGTCCTTTCTAGTGAAGGTAAAGAGAAGCTCGGGTATTATCGGTGAGTCAGGAAGAGGATTGGAAGAAGGAAGGTATTTGTGTTGTTAAGACTTTTTAGGGATTTCTTGAAGAGTATAGTTTTTATTTCTTTTCTGAACATCTTGTAGTCTAGGGTAGTTATCAGTAGATTAGAGATTTGGTTATTTAGCTTTGCTGCTTGAGTGGCTAGGAGGCATCGTATAGTTTTTTCCGTTTAACTTCTTTGATTGGAAGGTGTGTGAATGGGGTGTGTGTTTTTCTATGTCTGGTTGAGGTAGTCTGGATGAGGCGATTGTTCTTTGACGTGATTGGTCCTTGAAAACTAATGGCAAGTAATTTTATTTTTATTTTTTATGCAGTAGTTATAACTTGAGCAAAAAAAAGCAATCAAGGATTTGTTATTGTTTGGACCTTCTTATCTTTATGAACATGGCTTTTCAGCTCTGACAGAAATAAAAAAAAAATATAATGACTGCAGATGGTGGATGATGAAACATGTTTGTTTGTCGGCTATAGAGCCATGTTTTGAGTTAATTTGCACTCAAAAACAAGCACATCTATCACATTCTGTCTACTTTAGTTTCACTATTGTTACAATTACTCATACATAGATTAAAGAACTTTGAATAACTCTCAAATTTAATTTTTTTGTTGGTTGTGCAATTTTATAATTTCAGTTATAATGTGCCATGAAAAATATTTGCCACTGCCAACTCCAGACTCCGTCCCTTCTTTCTTGCTGCGCCGTATGCCTGGAACAGGTTGCCTGAATCAATACATCATGCTCCGTCCCTGGCAGTGTTCAAATCCAAGCTAAAGGCAGACTTTTTTGAAACTGCTTTCAACTCTTAACTCCCCCCCTCACTGCGGTCAGATACCTAGACCCACTATAATCTCCCCAACCCTGAAATGTCCTGTCTATATTAGATTGTAAGCTCTTCTGAGCAGGGATTGTCTATTGTATGTTAAAATCTACAGCACTGCGTATGCCTTTCAGCGCTATAGAAATAATAAATAGTAGTAATAGCAGTAGTGTGCCGGAGCTAAAAACATCATAGAGACACTGTAAGTGATAGTCTTCTAGACATTTATATATGCAATGAACATGTTAAATGTGGGCACCTTCATTATAGACTTGCCCTTACAATGACTTTATAACTGGTAGAGAACATGATTTCAAAAGCTACAAGGAAACATAGGTGTCATATAGAGAATGACACGATTTTTGTTACCCGTGGCTAGCTGCGGGTAACCCGCCAGAACCCTGTGAAGCGGTGAATGGTTAGCAGGCGCGGTGAAGAGCGTTCAATCCGGCAGCCCTCTCTCTCCCGCCGGCCGGCCATGCATCTCCCTCCCTCCCTCCCTCCTGCCGGCCAGCCGTGGATTTCCCTCCCTCCCTTTCCTTTATCTACTCTTGTTGAAACTGTCGATTTCTATAAGGTGTGACAGGGATCTGGCTAGTCCTAATAAAGCCCAGGGAAAAGCTCAGGGAAGCATTAATAATGTGCCAGGGACTAAGGAGAAGAAATATCCTGAGTTTAGGGAAAATCCTGAGCACAAGGTTAAGAGGGAGCCTGTCCCTTTAATAGCTCACAGAGCTCAGGCTGGAACGGGAAGGACAGGGCTCTTTAAGGAATTAGCTAAAGCTGCTGTGAGGGGGCGTGGTTATGTGCCGAGTCTCCCTTTTTCTGAAGTTCCCTCGTCAGTGAGAGGGGAGGGACAGCTGGGACTGGAAGCTCAGGGGAAGCTGAGAAGGAAACCAGCTACAGCAGCTAACTTTTGGCCAGCCTTCAGAAGTTCTCACCAGGATAGGGAAATGCAAAACCCTGAAACACAATCTGAGGTTTGTGACATGGACTGGTTAGAGAGTAATGCTATGTCTTCTGGGGAAGAACACCCTATGGAATGGGAATAGGTTTAGGAAAGCCTGAATGTCCTTTTTCCTTGGTGAAAGGGTTTTGTTTTTGTTTCTTCCTTTTTGAGTTTTATGTCTTGTGAAGGATTTTGTATCCTGGTTTCAACCTGGGCTGGAAGCTGCTGAATTTACTGTTGGGTTAGATAAGTGGACCAGTGGCCACACCTGTGGGAGTACAAGTCCCTCTGCTCCTAGGAAAAAGGGAACTGCCACTCAAATCTACCAGAAGCCTAATTAGTGCCTAGAACCAGGTAGCCTAACTATTGCCAAGGCAGGTACGGTTCTAGCACTGCTTGGGGAAATAACCCCTAACATGACCTGTATTTTATGTTCTTAATTTGGGAACTTGAATTGGCCAGCACTGAGGGTGCAGTGAAAAGAACTGGCACATGAGAGAAAGAAAGCAGAACAAGAGAAAATTGGAATGTTTTGGGGTTTTTACTTTGAATGCCAAATTTTGACCTTTTTTGTTGGAAACTTTCCTTGTGGATAAATAAAAGCAATATATTTGGACAAAACCCGGCCAGTGTGGTGTGCAGTTTATGGGAGGCACCAGGCCGCTGTGATCCACCACGGTTACGCTCGCACCAAGACTGGGATTCTGGGAAGTTACTAGGCCTCGCCAGGATCCTGGTCCCACAAGTAGTATCAGAGGGGATTATACTGCCTCCAGGTGGACACAGAAAATTTTTTTTTTTTTTTTGGTTTTGGCTTTCTTTTCTCTCCTGCTACTCTGCTGAGGTGCGATCAGTCTGTTGGGACCTAACGACTATTGGCTAAGAGGATTTATGTTCCTGAGGAAACAACGCTTGGGCGGAGTCGGTGGAGAATCACAACGTGGGAACAACAGCAGGCTGAGGCGTGAATGATCGAGAGTGCAGATCCAGGAGACGGAGGAACGACAGGATTGTGGTTTTGGGACGCCCTGAGATCCCAAAGGCGTAGACTCTTCAGTCCCTGAGGTAAGAGGTACCTAGGGGGGAAACTGAAGAGGATTCCTAAAGGGAAGTGGTCTCCCAGTTTAGCCAGGGAGGGAGAATCTCTGATTTAAGGAGCCGCACTTGGTGTTCCTGTCTTTTTGGTTTATTTCAGGATGGATGTCAAGCAGTTGGCGGCGGTGATGGATGCCGGGAGACAACAGTTGACTGAGGACCTGCGTGCGGTGATTCGTGCGAACCAGGAAATATGGAGAGCTACCCAGGAGACGGCACAACACCGTCATGAGGAACTTGTGAAAGTACTTTCAACACAGTTAAGGACTTCTAGTCTGGGACCTGCGGGTGGACAGACACCTATGGACGCAAGTATGCCAGGTGCTGGGGTTCAGAGTTTGGTGGGACCTCAACCTTTACAATTTCTAACGCTATGTAAAATGGGTCCGCAGGATGCGGCTGATGACTTTCTCAATACTTTTGAGCGTGTTGCTACGGCGGCTGGATGGCCAGAGAGCCAGTGGGCCGTAAGATTAGCACCTTGTCTGGCAGGGAAAGCTTTGTCAGCATACCAAACTTTAAATCCTGAATATGTTACCAATTATAACCAAGTTAGGACCCACATTTTGGAAACTTTAGGTCTCACGAAGGAATATTACCGTCAGCAATTTCGGGGTTCCCATATGTTGGAAGGGGAGCGCCCTAAAACACTACTGCAGCGCCTGCAACGCATGGCGGAGAGGTGGCTACAGTCTTGTTTAACTGACGTTAAGGCATTATTTGGTGAGATCCTAAAGGAGCAATTTATTGAGGCACTACCAGAGATGGTTCGTGGCTGGGTCAAGAAGCTGGGAGAAGATGAGTTGGCACAAGTGGTGGAAGCAACAGAACACTTTATGGATGCCACGGCTTCCTACCCGGGTACAGAAAGTGGGGCTAAAACCTCAAAGGGTGCTTATAGGGAGAATGAGATCAGACGAATAGCAGCTCCCGGTATAGTGCCTAAAACCTTGCCTAATAAGCGAGGGGGGCTTAAGAGGGAGGTGATATGCTATAGATGTGGGAAAGTAGGACACTTACAAAGAGAGTGTAGAGTGCGGAAAGAATTTAGTTCCCAAACAACTTGGGGTACTGGGCGGAGGAATCAGTATCTCCTTAAAGTGACTCTGGAGGGACACCCGGTATGGGCTCTGTTAGATTCAGGAGCAGACCAGACCCTGATATCAAGCACCTATTGGCAAAAGATACGGGGAAATAAAAATCCCTATCAAAGTCAGACAACGGCGACTATTATGTGTGTTCATGGGATTATGAAATCTTGCCCGCAGCAGTGGCTCACAGTTGAATTTGAAGGCAGAAGGCACTCTCTGCTAGTGGCGGTAATTAAAGATGCGCCTTTTACGCTACTGTTGGGCAGAGACTGGCCGGATCTCTCTAGGGGACTTGGAATAGGGGGTAAAAAGATAGCAAGACCCCAGAGGAGAGAGAGACCTGACCCACAGGTAGTTATGGGGGTTAGAACAATCCACCAACGTTATAAACAGCAAGCACGAAGGGAGAACAAACACCCTGTTTTGCGGTATGCACATATGTCTGCCCAGGCTAGAGCACCTACACAAGCTTATGAGGGCGCAGCGGGATATGATGTGTATGCCGTTCAGAAGGAAGTGATTCCTCCTGGAGGTAGAAGCTTAATACAAACCGATCTCCAAGTGTCACCTCCACCAGGGACGTATTTACGGGTTGCCCCGCGATCGGGCTTAGCGCTCCGTCATGCGATCCATGTAGGGGCGGGAGTTATCGATCCTGATTATAGGGGTAATCTCTCAGTCCTGTTATTTAATTTTGGCACTGAACCCTTTTCTATACAGGCGGGGGACAAGGTAGCTCAGTTAGTATGGGAGCGATTATGTAAACCCCGTTTGCAAGAATGGCCTCATTTATCCCCAACACTTCGGGGTGAAAACGGATTTGGCTCTTCGGGTATGCAGGGAGGTGCACCTGAAGAAGTAAGGAAGGAGGTGGAAGGGGGTTCCCTGGGAGAGGTTGAAGCTAGGCAGCTAGGACCATTACAGGAACAAGTAAGTGCCCTACAGAAAGAAATAGAACAATTTTCCCAGTGGAGGAAGGCGCGTGAGGCTGGGGAACAGGAAGACGACAGGGATAGAGCCCAGGGGTATCCTTCTTCTGACCCAGGGAGTCAGCAGGCCTTAAGGTTACTTAAGGAAGGTACTGAGGAATGCCAGAGGAACTTTGTGCAATTACAGGAAGCATCTCAGGTCCTGCGAGAACAGGTTCAGGCCCTAAAAGAACAATTCAGAGAGAAATCAGGAGCCTGTCCCCAAGCAGAAATGTTAGCGCAACAGGTAGCGTCCTTACAAAAGGATACTGAGCGAAAGGGGGGGCAGGTGGCTGAAGTGTTCCAACGGTGGACCATGGAACAGGAGACTAGGGAGCAACAAAATACCCGGCTGAGGGAAATCCAGGCTGGCCTAGAGAAAATCCAAACGGGAGTGGGGGCTCTAGCTCACAGAGTGGAGACTCTAGAGAAGATGAAAATAGGGGAATTAAAAGATTCTCTTGGGGCTCTGACAGAGAGGATTGAGGGGCTAGAACACCCAGAGGAGTTAGGAGAAGGGGGTTTTGCTGAAAGTTCGGAGTACCCTATTCTCAATTGGCCTGATGATTTTCAAACAGGGCCACCGATTTCCATGACCAATAGGGGTAGAAGAAAAAAGAAGGGTCTCACCGCAATATACTAGGCTCACGCGATGGTACTTAGCTCTACAAGGATACCGATTCCAGGTGGTTCTCAGGCCAGGGAAGCTGCATACCAATGTAGACACTCTGTCGCGTCTGTCGGAACTATCGTCACAGAATCCTTCTCTTACCCGGGGTAAGATTTTGAGGGTGGGGGAATGTGACAGGGATCTGGCTAGTCCTAATAAAGCCCAGGGAAAAGCTCAGGGAAGCATTAATAATGTGCCAGGGACTAAGGAGAAGAAATATCCTGAGTTTAGGGAAAATCCTGAGCACAAGGTTAAGAGGGAGCCTGTCCCTTTAATAGCTCACAGAGCTCAGGCTGGAACGGGAAGGACAGGGCTCTTTAAGGAATTAGCTAAAGCTGCTGTGAGGGGGCGTGGTTATGTGCCGAGTCTCCCTTTTTCTGAAGTTCCCTCGTCAGTGAGAGGGGAGGGACAGCTGGGACTGGAAGCTCAGGGGAAGCTGAGAAGGAAACCAGCTACAGCAGCTAACTTTTGGCCAGCCTTCAGAAGTTCTCACCAGGATAGGGAAATGCAAAACCCTGAAACACAATCTGAGGTTTGTGACATGGACTGGTTAGAGAGTAATGCTATGTCTTCTGGGGAAGAACACCCTATGGAATGGGAATAGGTTTAGGAAAGCCTGAATGTCCTTTTTCCTTGGTGAAAGGGTTTTGTTTTTGTTTCTTCCTTTTTGAGTTTTATGTCTTGTGAAGGATTTTGTATCCTGGTTTCAACCTGGGCTGGAAGCTGCTGAATTTACTGTTGGGTTAGATAAGTGGACCAGTGGCCACACCTGTGGGAGTACAAGTCCCTCTGCTCCTAGGAAAAAGGGAACTGCCACTCAAATCTACCAGAAGCCTAATTAGTGCCTAGAACCAGGTAGCCTAACTATTGCCAAGGCAGGTACGGTTCTAGCACTGCTTGGGGAAATAACCCCTAACATGACCTGTATTTTATGTTCTTAATTTGGGAACTTGAATTGGCCAGCACTGAGGGTGCAGTGAAAAGAACTGGCACATGAGAGAAAGAAAGCAGAACAAGAGAAAATTGGAATGTTTTGGGGTTTTTACTTTGAATGCCAAATTTTGACCTTTTTTGTTGGAAACTTTCCTTGTGGATAAATAAAAGCAATATATTTGGACAAAACCCGGCCAGTGTGGTGTGCAGTTTATGGGAGGCACCAGGCCGCTGTGATCCACCACGGTTACGCTCGCACCAAGACTGGGATTCTGGGAAGTTACTAGGCCTCGCCAGGATCCTGGTCCCACAAAGGCTATATGCTGTGTTACTGCCGGAGCCTTGAAGTTGCGTCGTGTTGCCTGCTGGAAAAGTCTCCTCCGATGCAACTTCCTGTTGCCGGAGACTTTTCTAGCAGGCAATCCGACGAGACTTCAAGGCTCCTGCTGTAATACAGCACATAGCCTTATAGAAATCGCCAGTTTCAACAAGAGTAGATAAGGGAAAGGGAGGGAGGGAGGGAAATCCACGGTTGGCCGGCAGGAGGGAGCTGCTGGACCGCATGAAGGGTGCTGGGGGTGGGGGGGATGGAGAGAAGAAGACGCTGGAGACAGGGACGGGGCGGTGAAAGGGACAGCGGGGACGGTGACGGGGTGATGAAGGGGACGGCAGAGACGGGGATGGGGCGGTGAAGGGGACGGCGGGGACGGGTGGTGAAGAGGATGGTGGTCCGGGGACGGGGCAGTGACAGGGACAGAATTTTTCCCCGTGTCATTCTCTAATGTCATAGACAAGGGCTTGCTTTAGCATGAGATGCATGCTATTTACTGCAGAGTCTGTGTTATACAGTAATAAGTCTGCTGTAAATAGCACTTGCTTTTATTAAATGACCTCTGTAGTGTCACTTTTCCAGCATTCTGAGTCCTTGTCCTCCTGTTAAAAAATCTGAATGCCTAAAGGAACAGTCCTGTCCAAGGGACCATATGCTTTCAAATAGTGCACGCCAAAATGTATACCATTTTGAAATTATTAGCTTGCCTCCACAAAGGGTGCCTCTCTGAGTGTCTCCTTCAGTCAGTTTGGAGCTCTATTATGGTAATGTGTATTGTGGTAAGACTGAATGTAAGCGAGAAGAATGGACAATCCAATAAATAACTAGAAAATGAAGAAGACAATTTATAAAGGGAAAAGATATTTAAGGTGAAAGTAAAGGACTTTTTACTTAAGTGCAGTAAAATATTACCATGCATTGGATTGCAAGAAAAGTACAGAGCAAAAAAAAAAAAATAATAAGAAGAAGCACAATGAGCCCCAAGAAATGGTGTGAAGGATCAAAATTTATTAGAGGATCTGACACAGGCCACTTTTCATCAGTATGCCTGTGTCAGGTGTCAGGTAAATAAAATGTTCCAGCACAAGTCAATGGTTCTATTCGATCAGATAAAAAATGATTACTCCTATGTAAATACTGATCACCACGTCCAATCCGGAGACATGATAGTTTAAATTTTCCTTTCTGGTGGGCAAGTCTTTGCTGCAGTTATAGATTTTAAAGAATGAACGCTGATAGTTTGGGGCATGGTAATATATTTAAATTGGTATGGGACCCATTGACATCTTATGTTACCTCACTATAATAGGTTTTTGATTGAGTCGATTTTTGTTTATTTTGGTACATATTCAGGGAAGGGTGGAGGTGGTTTATTTCTGTAATAATTTGATTTTTAAATATTTACACTTGGATGGCTGGGAGGATGGAAGGATATGGCTAATAGGGTAAGGTTATTGGGGAAATCTATGTTTCTGTGTTTTATTAAATCATCATTAGGTGGGTGGGTGGGTGGGAGAAAATGGTTGGTTATATATATTTGAAAGTTAAATGTGCTTATATTGACTTATTATATAAGTTATATTTATGTATTGCACTATTGAAGATTGGAAAATCAATAAAGATATATATTTATATCTTTTTTTTTTAAAGAGTGACGTATATCCAGGGGCACAGCCAGATACCCAAATTTGGGCAGGCCTGAGCCCCAAATGGGTGGGTATGAGAACCTTGTCCCTTGCTCAGTATCTCTCCCTCCCTTCCCCTCCAGGTTGCGCTCTGCCAACCCCCTGGTATCTTTTAAAGCCCTTTAGTTCTTCACTGGCAGTAAGCAGCACATCATACCTGTTGCTCACACCATCCCCAAATCTCCCTTCTGGCGCAACATTTATGATCCTGTGAACACGGTTCCTTCTAATCTGAACAAGGGGGGGGTCATCTGCCTACAGTCCTACCAGTGGGGGGTGATGTTTCACTACCACATGTTCAATAATGAAGGACAGGCAAGCTCTGCAGGACTCTTGAGAACCTGCTTGTCCCTAGAGATTGAAAACATACTATTGAAGCATCATTCTCAGTGGTGTAGTAAGGGGGGGGGGGGCAGTCTGCCTCGAGCACTATCTTGGTGAGGGTGCAGGCAGCCTTCCTCCTCTCCACCCCCCTCCCTCTCACTGCTGCACGTGCGCTTCGCTTCCCTTCCTCCGTACTTCTGTAATGTTCCTGCTGTGAGCAGCAACCCCAAACCTGCTGTCGTGCCAGCATCAGCTTTTCCTGATATCACTTCCTGGACCCATGCCTAGGAAGTGACATCAGAGGAAGAACCAACGTTATAGAGGTACAGGAGAATGGAAGCGGCGTGCACATGGCAGGAGGGGGCGGGGAAGGTTTGTGCGGAGGTGAGGGCTGAGAAGAAGGCGGGGAAGGGGCACCACCACCCCGAGTGCCTCTCACCCTCGCTACGCCACTGATCACCCTTCACTATCAGCAAAGCAGCTGAAGGACTCCCAATTGACTTAGAGTGCTTGAGGACAGGAAGTTGGGCCAGTGTGAGCAGTAGGTGTGAGTTTATGTTCACTAACAGCAGAGAACTTAAGGATTTATAAGGTACTGGGGGGAGGGTTAGGGTAGTGAATTTAAAAGAAAGGGGAGGGAGAGATGCTGAGAGTCTTTAATTGTAGGGTCTTGGGGATCCCTGCCAGCCACATCACAGCTGTGCCACTGCTGTTATGGGCTTGAGTTCACAATGGGTGGGCCTGTGCCCACCCATGGTTACACCACTGCGTGCATTGGTCAAATGAATTATAAAAGCTTGGCACAGTAGGCAGAATGTGTTCCTTTGCAGTCCATGACAGTTTGTGCAGAGATACTTAGTATCACCTACTGAAATGGTTTCAAATGATTTGCATGGTCTACTGTGAAAATAGTTAATGCAGAATAAGGTACCATGTGCTAACTGCAACATCTCCTGACTTTTTGTATGCCACGTTCATTAACATGTGAATTAGCAAGTACTATGTGTCGAGCCACTACAGTAATTTCTGTAGCCATATGCTAATTTGCATATTGTAGCGTGGCCGTCCCTTAGGGCATAGCAGGGACCGGCACACAACCACAAAATAGCCATGGCGTGCTTCCTCAAATGGGAGGAAGTCCCTGTGGTGGATAGCTTACACTGAACAGAATGGCATTTCATAGGTAAGTATCAAAAGGATAAACTAAAATTTATTTATTATCCAGTCAGGACCAAAAAAAGAATGCAAGGGAAAAGCAAAAGTGCAAAAATAACAGTAACAGTTCAATAATGCTGCACTCATCTGCTTGGTCTGATTAATTCTCAGTGTTCAACTTATGTCCCAGGTAAGTCTTACTTCCTTGTAGCAGTACTGCAACAAAACTTAATTCAG
Organism: Geotrypetes seraphini; assembly: GCF_902459505.1. Lineage (NCBI taxonomy): Eukaryota > Metazoa > Chordata > Amphibia > Gymnophiona > Dermophiidae > Geotrypetes > Geotrypetes seraphini. The sequence goes on from NC_047095.1 coordinate 41,358,077, forward strand.
TCTCTTGTAGTCCTCAATGCAAACAGAAAAAAAAAAACCTTATCACCTTGCAATGTCATAGATCTTCCCTTCTCCTCAGAGTTCCAGAGTAGAAGGTTGGCGGATTTGCCAAAAATGGCTCCTTAACAGGACAAGGAGCAAAATGAACCCTCAAATCCCTCCGTACAGATGTTGGGCAGATCCTGCCCCAGCCTCCAGGGTTTTCCAACTCTAAGAAGGACACTGAAAGTATTTCCTCACGGAGGCCAAGCCTCAGCTTGCAGTAGCCATCTTGGCTCAAAAAAACAACAACTGCCAAACAAGCAGAATAAATTACCAGCACACTTCCCTCTGCTAGCATACACAGAGAATTCACTTATTCAGCAGTGACTTCCTTCAAAACATCACAGTACTTAAATTAGTGTCCCAGCAGTCAAACATCCAAAAACCCAAAAAGTTTACAAAAAGAAAACTTTTCAAAAACACAAGCCCACAATTCAATCAGCTTACTTTCCTCTCTTCAGCAAGCACAAATTCTGGCAAAGCACTCCAGTCCATTTCCTCAGATTCCTGGTTTATCAGGGCTACTTCTTCTGACTCTGGGTTCAACATTTCCACATCAGCGGGCACTGGAGGAGATGCAGGCTCTTCCAACATGAGAGCTTCCTTTGACTGCCCTCTCCTCTGAGACAACCAGCTCTCTAAATGCTCAAGAGCTGCTGTGCCAAGCCCAGCCCTACGCGGGGGGAGGGCTTTCTGCACCTGAGGCTGTCTTCTACCTTGTTTGGTCAGCAGTTTCCAAGATGGAGGATTTAAAGGGACCAAAGTGTTTTTCCCGTCCTGCCTAAACTCAGCCTGCACTTGCTGGTCCTGTTCCTGCCCAGCAGGAACACACTGGTCGGCTCTAATCATTTTCACCGGGCGATTTCTGGAGGTCTTAACTGGCACAAGGCCGTAACAGGAGTCGGGCTTGTGACAATATTAAGGGGGTAATTCTATTCAAATTTTATTCAAATTCAAACTCCTCTTACTGTCCTACAAATGCACTCAGTTGCCTCTCACTATCTCTCTTCACTTATCTCCCCCTATGATTCCTACTCCCCTCCCTTGAGCTCCGCTTAGCTGGTAAGTCCCTCCTATCTGTGCCCTTCTCTTCAACTGCCAACTCCAGTCTACGTCCCTTCTGCCTTGCTGAGCCGTATGCTTGGAACAAGCTGCCCAAACCCCTAAGGTGGGCTCCGTCTCTGGCAGTGTTCAAGGCCCGTTTAAAAGCCCACCTCTTTGAGAGTGCTTCCGACTCCTAACTCCTCTCACCTTGGGTTCTGCATCTCCCTACTCGCTATGTCACGTCTTGTCTGTCCAAGTTAGATTGTAAGTTCTTCAGGGACCGTCTATAAATGTCAAAATGTACAGAGCTGCATACGCCTTTCAGGGCTATATAAGTGATAGGTAGAAGTAGGAGTAGTAGCTGCCTAGTTATAGGTAGCAAATATACTCATAAATTTAGTCATTCTAGTCATGTTGCCTAGAGCAGTGGTTCCCAACCCTCTCCTGGAGGACCACCAGGCCAGTCGGGTTTTCGGGATAGCCCTAATGAATATGCATGAGAGAGATCTGCATATAATGGAGGTGCCAGGCATGCAAATCAGCTCCATGCATATTCATTAGGGCTATCCTGAAACCCGACTGGCCTGGTGTTCCTCCAGGACAGGGTTGGGAACCTAGAGCTTGTATAGGTATGTGCAACGCACAAATGGAAGAAATAAACAAATAAAATAAATTTACACACACATATAAATTTCTCCCCAGAAATTTTTTCCAGCCGGGTGGCATGAAAAAGTAGCCGGGCGGGATGGGGAAATTTGGTGGTGGGGAAAATGAACCCCCTCTTTTACTAAGGTGCGCTAGCATTTTTAGCGCGCGCAAACCCCTGCGCTACGTGGGAAAACTAGCGTCAACTCAATGCTGGCGTTAGCATCTAGCGCGCATGGCAATTCCTCCGCGCGCTAAGCGCACACTAAAACCACTATCGGAACTTAGTAAAAGGAACCCTAAATGTATACTATTTTTATTAGTTAATTATTATTATTATTTTCCAATGCTCAATATGACTTCCTTTTTTAAGGTTTGACACTTGTGCCAGAATATTTTTACTAAATTTAAGAAGTATTTGCCCTCTTTTAAATGGTATAGAGGTCTAAAAAAGGGAAAGGCATTAATGAAGTCATTAGGTTCAATCTAGCCATTTATTTCTGCATGAATTTAAACAACTAAAAAAAAAAGATAAATATAGCTCATCCAGTCATACAAGAAATTACTCTACAGCAGGGGTGCCCACACTTTTTGGGCTTGCGAGCTACTTTTAAAATGACCAAGTCAAAATAATCTACCAACAATAAAATTTTAAAAAAAAAACACAAAGCACACTGTATGCAGAGAAAATGTTAATTATCATTTATATTCCGCGGGTTTTCAAAGAGGTCAAGGCAGACGATTCTATGCAATGTCACCTCAGGAACAACTATACAAAATTAGACAAATATACCCCCTCCCTTTTTACTAAATTGTAATATTGGTTTTTAGAGCAGGGAGATGCACTGAATGCCCTGCGCTGCTCTCGATGCTCATAGGCTCCCTGCGATAAAAATCACTATTGCGGTTTAGTAAAAGGGGGCCATAGTGCAAAATATAGACAGCAGATATAAATTCTTAAAACAGACACATTTTGATCACTAAACTGAAAATAAAATCATTTTTCCTACAGCAATTGGCTGGCCCACTGCTATGCTCTGGCAACTCTCTCTTCTCCTTTCTTTCCTTCGCACCTCACAGTCTGGTATCTTCCCTTCCCTGATTCTCTGGCATCTCACTTCTTTCCTTTTCTTCCATCTCTCCCTCCCCCTCCATGCTCTGACATCTTCTCCTTCCTTTCCCCCTTCCTTTTCCCTTGGTTTGGCATACATTCCTCCTTCCCTCCAATCCCTGGCATCTCATTTCATTCCCTCCCTCATCTTCTTTCTCCCTCCAGTTGGGTGCAGCAAGTCTCTCCCCCTCTGCTCCCTTTCCTCCTTCTGTCACCCAAGGCCTGGCGTCATGAACTTCTTCAGGCAGCAGCATTCACAATTCGCTGCTGTTGACTGTCGGGTCCTGCCTTCATAGAAACAGAAGTAGGCAGGACCCGGCAGAGAGGAAGGCCTGAAGCTGGCAACAGCAGTGAATTGTAAATGCTGTTGCTAGCTGAAGAAGTTCATGATGCCAGGCTGAGTACCCGGGGCAGACTGCTACTCTCCCCCCCACGACCCTCCTATCTCTTCCTCCGTCCCATCACGAGACTCTAAACAGCACTGCTCTACTCTAAGCAGGCTGCTTCAGGGCTTTCTCCTGCCGTGATTCCCTCTGGCACGTCACTGATGAGGGAAGGAGGGAGAGATAGGAGGGTCAGATCGGGTTGGGGGGTGCCCGGGATGATGATGAGGCTGCTGCTGCCAGCGAATCCAGTAAGGGTGAGGCCCCAAAGCACAGCACTGGTGCGACCCCCTGACCATTTCAGGCCCTAGGCCTGTGCCTACTGGACCTATCCTTTAATCCGGCCCTGCTTCCCCTCCCCCCCCATATGCCCTGACATCTCTCTCTTCCATTCCATGGTATGGTATCTCCTGTCCCTCCCTCCCATGGTCTTTGCATCTCTTTCCTCCTTTTCCTGATCTTCCTTCTCCCTTCTTCCCTCTCTCTCCCCAATTGGGTGCAGCAGCATTTCTCTTCCCCTCCCCCCATTGGGTACAGCAGTATCATCAGCATTTCTCTTTCCTCCCCCCAATTTGGTACAGCAGAAGCAGCATTTCTCTTTCCTCCCCCCAATTTGGTACAGCAGAAGCAGCATTTCTCTTCACCCTCCCCCCTAATTGTGTGCAGCAGCATGACTCTTCCCCCTCCCCCTATTGGGTACAGCATCAGCAGCATCAGCATTTCTCTTACCCCCCCCCACAATTGGGTACAGCAGAATCACCAGCATTTCTCTTCCCCCTCCCCCTCTAATTGGGTACAGCAGCATTTCTCCTCCCATTCACCCCCCTCTCCCCCCCCGTCTCACACACCCGGCAGATTCGCTACAGACAAAGGCAAGTTGCAAGTTTCCCTTCGTCGCTGACCTATCTCCCAAAGGTCAGCGACAGAGGGAAGCTTACAACTTGCTGCTCTTGCTTACTTCGGGCCTTTCTCGTTGCCGGGTCCTGCCTTCGCGGAAACAGAAAGTAGGCAGGACCCGGCAGCGAGAAAAGCCTGAAGTAAGCAAGAGCAAGTAAGCTTCCCTCCGTGGCAGGACTATCTCCCGCATGCTCCGGGGCTCTAATGGTCCGTGCCGGCTTCTCTTCCCTACCCCCCCCCCCCCCCCCGACATAACTTCTGGTTTCGGAGGGAAGCCAGGTTCGAGTTGCTTGCTGGGTTTTGTTTATTTTAAAGTCCGGCGGGAATCTTTCGGCGGCTCTTCAGGCTGCGCATTAAGCAGTGGTGGCAGCAGGATTCGGCAGAGCGCCCGGCTGAAAAGCGCTGGGGAGAACACTGTATATATAAGCACATATATGTGTAAATGGCAGCATTCTAGCTACATGCTAATCTGTAAGTATGTGCCATTCTTCAATTGTGATGGACATTCATATGGGGGGAGGTTAGTTGGGGCACAAAGTTACATGAATAACTTAAAGCAGGGCTGCCCAAGACCGGTCCTCGAGATCTACTGACAGGCCAGGTTTTCAGGATATCCACAATGAATATGCATGAGAGAGATTTGCCTGCACTGCCTTCTTGGTATGCAAATCTCTCTCATGCATGTTCATTGTGGATATCCTGAAAACCTGGCCTGTCAGTAGTTCTCGAGGACCGGATTTGGGCAGCCCTGACTTACAGAGTACAATAACTTTGGCAATCTGGACATACTTCTGTTGGAGTTCTTACTAATGCGCGTAGATATGATCATATTACTCCTCTTTTTAAGGAATATCATTGGCTTCCAATTAAATTTAGCCTGATCCATAAGGGTTTAACTTTAGCATTTAAGGCTATACATTCAGGCCAACCTTGTTATTTTTCAAAACTTCTGGTTCCATATAGTCCAGCTCGGAATTTGAGATCATCTAATGCTCATCAATAGCCATTGCCTTCAGGGCATTTCCCCCCCCCCCCCCTTTTACAAAGCCACAGTGGCGTTTTTAGCGCCGGACACTGCAGTAGCAGCTCTGATGCTCATAGAATTCCTATGAGCGTCCGAGCTTTTACCGCCATGGCAGGCGCTAAAAATACTATTGCGGCTTTGTAAAGGAGGGGGTTAGTTAAATTAACATCTACTGTATTTTCACGCAAATAACGCGCACCCGTATAAAACGCGCACACGGGTATAGCGCGCAGAAATCACGATGATATGTACAAAAACTTTGGTATACCGCGCTCACGGGTATACCGCGCATGCTGCCCGACGCTCCTTTCGCCCGCCCTGACTTTCCGACTCTCCGTTCACCCCCCCTGACTTCCGTGCACTGTCCCCCCTTGAAGGTCTGTCCCCATCCTGAAAGCCTGATGCCCCCCCCCGACGTCCGATACATCCCTCCCCCCGAAGGACCGCCGACTCCCCAACAATATCGGGCCAGGAGGGAGCCCAAATCCTCCTGGCCACGGCGACCCCCTAACCCCACCCCGCACTACATTACGGGCAGGAGGGATCCCAGGCCCTCCTGCCCTCGACGCAACCCCCCCTCCCCCCAACGACTGCCCCCCCCACAAGAACCTCCGACCGCCCCCCCAGCCGACCCGCGACCCCCCCTGGCGACCCCCACGACCCCCCCACCCCCCTTCCCCGTACCTTTGGTAGTTGGGCCAGAAGGGAGCCCAAACCCTCCTGGCCACGGCGACCCCCTAACCCCACCCCGCACTACATTACGGGCAGGAGGGATCCCAGGCCCTCCTGCCCTCGACGCAAACCCCCCTCCCCCCCAACGAACGCCCCCCCCAAGAACCTCCGACCGCTCCCCCAGCCGACCCGCGACCCCCCTGGCGACCCCCACGACCCCCCCACCCCCCTTCCCCGTACCTTTGGTAGTTGGCCGGACAGACGGGAGCCAAACCCGCCTGTCCGGCAGGCAGCCAACGAAGGAATGAGGCCGGATTGGCCCATCCATCCTAAAGCTCCGCCTACTGGTGGGGCCTAAGGCGCGTGGGCCAATCAGAATAGGCCCTGGAGCCTTAGGTCCCACCTGGGGGCGCGGCCTGAGGCACATGGTCGGGGAAGGGGGGTGGGGGGGTCGTGGGGGTCGCCAGGGGGATCGCGGGTCGGCTGGGGGGCGGTCGGAGGTTCTTGGGGGGGGGCGGTCGTTGGGGGGGAGGGGGGTTTGCGTCGAGGGCAGGAGGGCCTGGGATCCCTCCTGCCCGTAATGTAGTGCGGGGTGGGGTTAGGGGGTCGCCGTGGCCAGGAGGGTTTGGGCTCCCTTCTGGCCCGATATTGTCGGGAAGTCGGCGGTCCTTCGGGGTGGGGGTGCGAGTGGTCCTGCCGGGGGGGGGGGATGTATCGGACGTCGGGGAGTCGGCCGGGCAAGAGGGCTTGGGCTCCCTCTTGCTCCGATCGTGGATGCGGGTGCGGGTGGGAGCGCGTGCGAGCGGTCGTTCGGGGTGGGGGTGCGAGTGGTCCTGCCGGGGGGGGGGATGTATCGGACGTCGGGGAGTCGGCCGGGCAAGAGGGCTTGGGCTCCCTCTTGCTCCGATCGTGGATGCGGGTGCGGGTGGGAGCGCGTGCGAGCGGGTCGTTCGGGGTGGGGGTGCGAGTGGTCCTGCCGGGGGGGGGGGATGTATCGGACGTCGGGGAGTCGGCCGGGCAAGAGGGCTTGGGCTCCCTCTTGCTCCGATCGTGGATGCGGGTGCGGGTGGGAGCGCGTGCGAGCGGTCGTTCGGGGTGGGGGTGCGAGCGGTCCTGCTGGGGGTGGTGAATCGGGCGTCGGGCGGGGTGGGAACTATGTTTTAAAACTTTTGTATACCGCGCTCACGCATATAACGCGCGAGGGGTATGCGCGGTAGGTAAAAACGCGTATAACGCGCGCGTTATATGCGTGAAAATACGGTACTCGGAATTCATTTTTTTTGCTTCTTTTCCATTTTTATGGAACTCTCTTCCATTTGAAATTCATTCCGAATCTTCTTATCCTAAATTTAGAGTTCTTTTAAAAACTTATCTTTTAATTTAGCATTTACTTAGGCCCTCTTTTACAAAGGCGCGCTATAAGTGCTTTAGTGCAGATATAGCGTGTGCTAAATCAATGTTAGCGTTTAGTGCATGTTTAGCGTGCGCTAAAAAGCTTAGTGCACCTTTGTAAAAGAGGGGGTTATAGATATTTTTGTGATTCTATTTTTGCAGCCACTATTAAACCTTTTTTGTTTTGTTTTGTATTTTTTTTTCTTTTATCCTTTTTATCTTTATTCTAATGAAATGGTGTTCTTTTCTTATAATTGTTTTTATGTAAACCAAATTGATGTTAATACAAATTGTGATCTGTAAATTCCAAATAAACATAAGCATTTATTGCAGCCGTATGGATAGTATAAGGCAATGTTCTTCAACCTTTTTACACCTATGGACCGGCGGAAATAAAATAATTATTTCGTGGACCGGCAAACTACTAAGGCTGAAATTTTTTTTTAAAAGACCATCTCCGCCCTGTCCCCGCGAGCTCGCTCCCACAAACCATCTGATCCCATCCGCACAAGCCTCAAATAGTTATAATTTTATATTGAACATATTTTATTAAAGTATAAAAAGAAACAATATTCTATACAATTGTCATTTTATAAATACAAATAATACAGGGCAAAGATCAACAAAACCCCTGTCTCCCCTCCCCTTCACATATATCCCCTCTACTATCAAGAAAACTGAATAAGCCAAATTATTACAAAATGCTACACAAATATCATGTAACAGAATACCACAGTCACACATGACAGGAATGGTGTTAGGGGAGTGGAACTAGGGCAACTGCCCCCTGGTCAGAGAGAGCCCTAAGCCAGCTGGAAGCTAAAGAAGCACTGCCTGGGCTTTGCACTCCCCAATTATGTCTAGCAAGATACATATTTCAAATCTGATATATTTGAATCACAAGATAGAAATAAAATTATTTTTTTTTTTACCTTTTGTCGTCTCTGGTTTCTGCTTTCATTGCCTTTTCACTCTCTTCCAGCCAGTGTCTGCCCTAAGAACATAAGAATTGCCACTGCTGGGTCAGACCAGAGGTCCATCATGACCAGCAGTCCGCTCACGCGGCAGCCCTCTGGTCTAAGACAGCACCCTAACGGAGACTAGCTCTACCAGCGCACGTTCTTGTTCAGCAGGAACTTCTCTAACTTTGTCTTGAATCCTTGGAGGGTGTTTTCCCCTATAACAGCCTCTGGAAGAGCGTTCCAGCTTTCTACCACAGAACTTCCTTACGTTTGTACGGAATCTATCCCCTTTCAACTTTAGAGAGTGCCCTCTCGTTCTCCCTGCCTTGCAGAGGGTGAACAACCTGTCCTTAGCTACTAAGTCTATTCCCTTCAGTACCTTGAATGTTTCTATCATGTCCCCTCTCAATCTCCTCTGCTCAAGGGAGAAGAGGCCCAGTTTCTCTAATCTTTCGCTGTACGGCAACTCCTGCAGCCCCTTAACCATTTTAGTCGCTCTTCTCTGGACCCTTTCGAGTAGTACCGTGTCCTTCTTCATGTACGGTGACCAGTGCTGGACGCAGTACTCCAGGTGAGGGCGTACCATGGCCCGGTACAGCAGCATGATAACCTTCTCTGTCTCTTCAGTCCAGCATCTGCCCCTTCCATTCACTGTCTGTCTTTCCCTGCCATCTCTCCTCCTGCCCCCCCCCCCCCCCCAATTTGGTCTGGCATCCATCATCTTCCTTCTGTTCCCCTCATGGTCTGGCATCTCTATCCTTCCCTCCCCCCTGTGGTTTTTAGCATATCTCTCTTCTCATTTCCTCCACTCAGATCTGATATCATTCTCTGCTCTCTCTTCCCTTTTCTTCTCTGGTCTTCCTTCTCTATTATCTGCCTCCATCTAAATTAAATTCTTTCTTACTATTTAGTCCCGTTTCCGTCTTTTCACTGTGTCTACGCACAGCTTGTCACCCCTTTCCCTCACCCCTCCATTATCTTACTATTTTCTTCCCCCTTTATTTATCTCCTCCTTCCATCCAGTATGTGTTCTTTCCCCACTTCCATTCAGCATCTGCTCTCCCCTCTCAACTGACATCCATCTGCCTTCTGCTCTCTCTCCCTTCTTCTCACTTCCATCATCTGTCCCCTTCTCTCTCTCTCATCTCCTCCATTCCATCATCTGCCCCTTCGCTCTCTCTCTCTCTCCCCCCCCCCCCAACTTCCATCATCTGCCCCCTTCCCCTCACCTTTGTGGGTCACTTTCTTTCCCCTGAGGGTGGCTCATGTCAGAGGGGAAGCTTTGGCCGAGCAGAACCGCTTGCAAGGAACAGTGGAACTTACTTGATTGATGTCGATGCTGGGGCCCGTTGCCGTTTGAAGGGAAAAAAAAAAGGTGGAAAAAAGGGACCTGCAAAGGCAGAGGAAGGGAAACCTCCAGGACAGCTGCTCTTTGCCCTCCTTCAGCGGCCCAAGAGTCCAGACCAACAGCGGCAGCTCTGTGTACTTCTAACTTCGGCACAGAGCTGCCCCTAATCAATAGTTTAGCGCGGTTTCATGAGGCAGCCTCGGGGCCTTTGATAGCCGGCCCGCTTCGATGATGCGATGTGGGCAGGCCTAGCAAAGGCCCCGAGGCTGCCTTATGAAACAGCGCTAAACTATTGATTAGGGGCAGCTCTGTGCCGAAGTTAAAAGCATACAGAGCTGCCGCTGCTGGTCTGAAGGTGCGGAGACAAGGCAGGAGGCAAACGCGGTGGAAGGCAGGAGTCCCGGCACAGCGACTGCAACAGGAAGTTGCAAGTCAGCTGACGCCGGCCTTTTGTTGCGGCGGGAACCGAATCCTTCGCGGACCGGCAAGATTTTGTTTGCGGACCGGCACCGGTCCGCGGACCGGCGGTTGAAGAACTGTGGTATAAGGGATAGGGACTCCTAGGCTGCCTTTTTATAGTTACACAACCACATTCAAAGCAGTTTACATACAGGTGCTCAAGTGTTTTCCCTATCTGTCCGAGTGGGTTCACAGTCTATCTAACATGGGGTAGTGGAGGATTATGTGACAAGTAGCAGTGTTGGATTTGAACCCACAATCTCAGGGTGTTGAGGCTGTAACTCTAACCACTGCACCACACTCTCCTCATTGTTACACCAAAAATATAAATATATTTGACATTACATTAGAATTTTTTAAAAATAAAGTAGGCTCCTACTTTCCTTTGTAGGAATTGCCTCCTTAAGTTGCAAAGCTGATAAGTTACAAAAAAAAACAACAACCCAAAAACAAAACTAGAAAAAAAAGCTAGAATTTAACTTTAAAAAAAAAATGAAAATTGGCTCAGGAAATAAGGGGGTTTAAGGTTAAAAAGAAGGAACTTTTCATTACTACTCCACTTTGAATTTGATATACAAAAAATATGAACCACTGTTGAAATCATTAATATAAAAACGTAGTGAAATCAATTTACTTTGATTTTATGATATTGAAGCCTGAGAACTATTTTGCTTGGTACAGTCATTTACTCAGATGCCCCACCCCAGGAGTTCCAATATTTTTCTTTCAGGGAAAGAATTTATGACTTGCTCACATGTACATGTATATGGAGATGCACGATTAGACAGATTTTATGCAAAGGGCCATCACTGTGATTCTTTTAAGGCATGGAGGTGGAGAGAGGGTGAGACAAATGAAGGTGTGCAGGAAGGCAAGATATGAATGAAGCTGATTTTTAGAACTGAAATGGGCCACTCTGTCTGGTCCAATATGAGGCAGAAATGGGGAGGCGCTGTGTTGCAATACAAATTAAAAATAAGAAAGAAAGAGTGCTGCCACTCTTCTGTGTAAATTCACAAATGCAGATTTCAACATCCATTTACTTTATTTGTGTGAAAGGGATTTCACATTTTATAGTAACCTAGAAGCAGACATCATATATAGCCATTTGGATCTGGGTAAATTTACAATCGTACACATACTATATATTTGGGGAACTAATGGCTGAAAATCTCTTCACTTGGAATTTTCCAAATGTGCTGGATAGGAAAGGAAGCAAAAAAATAAGGTCCAAATATTCAGCTCAAAACATCTGAATCTAAAACAGAAATATGGTGATTTCAGATTATGGCATCTTTATGAGAATGCAAGAGGTATAGAAGTTACCTAAAAATATAGAGGGGGGGGGGGCAGGTTTGGTTTGTTGCAGAATAAAATAAGTCAGCAGTGTAAGGCAAAGAGAGACGCACCGTGCTCCAGAAATGATGGATCAGTTTACCGTACCGCACAAATAAAAATGACAGCCGATGACTTGGGACGTGAACGAAGTCAAATGGTGCCAGCAGTCAGCTCGCTGGTCGCACTGAAAATGGTGCGCGCCGTATTTCAGCCGTTGCAATACCTCCTCGCGCGCGCTGCGCCCTATCGCCAGTCAGCGAGACAGGTTGCTAAGGAAACGGCTGCATGGCAACAGGAGCAGAGCCCGGGGGCCGTCTGCCGCCGCCGCCGCCGCTCGGCGCGCTCTCATTTTGCAGCACGCGCCCTCCTCACTAGATGGTGCGCGAGCCAGCCGAGACGCTCGTGCTTCAGCTTCCCGCGCGGGGCTGACTCTCGCAGAAGCCAGCGTCGGCTGGAGGTTCTAGGGGGGGCGAGACTTTTTGCCGGCGGCTCCTGGCTCTCTCCCGGCCGCTAGCTCAACGGGCAGCCCCCAGCAGTGATGGACATGATGCTGCTGGTGCAGGGTGCTTGCTGTTCGAACCAGTGGCTCGCCGCGGTCATCCTTAGCCTCTGCTGCGTGTTGCCCTCCTGCCTCCCCGCTGGACAGAGCCTGGACTTCCCCTGGCCAGCTGTGGAGAATCTGGTGGTCAGACAAGGAGACACGGCGGTGCTTAGGTAGGAACCACGACGTCGTCTCCTCGGTATCAGCGACCCGAGCGAGAGGAAATCCGCAAATAGCGTTTTATGCGTGTGTGTTGAGTTGGGGGGGTCAAGAAGAAAAGACGTTGGAGTTATAAAACATGCAAAACGGGAGGTTCCCCTCCCTCCCCCGTGCTTTCACCTTAGGAAAACGCAGAAATGGGCTTCGGATAAATAACCTTCAATTAGTAAGAGGGGGAAATGCGGTGTTTGGGTGGGTGATACCACTTTGCAAAGTGCTGCTGAGTTCGAGAAGTCTTTTCCTTCGGCGACTTTCTTAGAAGTCGCCCCCCCCCCCCCCCCCCAACACCCTTGAATTTCCTCCCATCAGATCAGTTCTGACCATAACAGAAAAAAAAAAAAAGTTTGTGTCTCTTCCTAGTCATGTTAGAAAAGCAGCTTGAAGAAGGGATCATTATCCTTATCCCTGAGCCAGATAAAAAAAAATGCAGAGGATGTGCAAATGTCCTGTTATCGAAAATGTTAGGGCATCCAGAGAAGCTCTTGACCAAATCCGTGCAGATTCAAATGCATGTCCGAGGCTTCCAACTCTGCAGTGATAAGTCCATAGGACAGGGGTGTCGGAAGCAGACTTCTAAAAAGTCTACGTTTAGCACAGCGGATCCTAAAATGGTGCAGACACGTCCCATTTTAAAGCACAAACTGAATGCCCAGTTTGAAAGAGTGGGTGTGGTAGACCTTGCATGCAATAAAAGCCTCTGTTATCATTTCACCTGAACTAAAAGGCAACGTGCTTAGAATGTTTTTTTTCCTATCCTTCTAACCTAAGTGTTGCAGATCAGCAGCTCCCTTCCAAACTGGCCACATTGTATGACAAGACATTTCGTGATTTCTCATGGAACTTTAGAGCAGCAACGCTAAAGAAAGATATGCTTTTCATGAAAATACAAATGCCATGTAGTTTCCATACTCTGTGTTTACTTTGCTTTCATGTACAGAAATTTGACAGCTGGTGATATTGAATGCATGTATTTTGCCAAGTATTGCATAGGTCTAAACTTAAACCTATACTGTAAACATTGTCTTCCTATGTGCTATTTACTTATAATTTATTTGGAGGAATATAGCACCTGCCTGCATGATTTATATTTGATATTTAACAGCTTCTCATTATTCTTTACCTGATGAGGTAAATAAGGTAATTTAGTATGTGAAATATCTAATCCTGTATTTGTGTCATTAGGAGATGGTGATTTTAGGCTTAGCTCAGTCCTTATCTCCCATAATGAAGTCAAACATTCCATATGGTGGTATCTGTATTTTTACAGTCCAGATAGGTAGTATCCTTTATGCTTAATACTCTGCCACTAAAATTTTTTGGGAGTTAAAATATTTTTATTTATTTTGTATTAATATTATTATTTTAATTGTGTGTGTTCAAACCCATGACTTGCTTTTCTCTTCCCTTTGAAAGTGGTTAGGGTTGAGTGAAACTTCTTGGGCTTTGATCTGCCTTAGTGATTACTGCATGTATTTTCTGTTATAAGCCATCCTCCTTGCCTTTGGAGAGCTGATGATGTTTCCAGGATTTGCAAGTGCCTTAATTAAATGCATTTCCAGTAGTTTATTAAAAGGGATTGCAAACCAATTGAGAGAGACATTGTGTTGATTTATTTATTTTTATGTGGAAACCAAGCCAGAACATTAGTTGAATAATTTATTTTCTTTACACACTGAATCGGTTTGCATCACTTCCCAGTTTTGATACAAAAGTAATTTGTTGCTCGAAAGAGCCCAGAGAATTTTGCCAGTGCAATTTAATGTGCACTTCTTTGTGGTCTCTAAATATTCTGAATTTCATTGACTTTAATGTTATGTAGACAAGAAAAAGCAGTTCACTAATGAAAACAGATCCTATTCATATTCTCTTAGCTTCCTGGTTGGATTGCTTTGAGTGGAGAGATATGTTTTATATCAAGAATTCATGTTGATTTGTACAAACTCTATACTATACAGTATACCAACTTTGTGACGTTGTATTTGTCCTTAAAATAAACATTGCTAAGTGTCTTCCAGGAATTATGAATTTGCTAACTTTTTGGCAACATTGTGCAAATGTGGTTTCTGATACTGACTTTTCCCAGCCTAGAAACATGTGACAAAGCTTATGCAAAGCAACCAGTCTCAGTTTGGAAAGGGAGAACATAGAAATATAGACCTTTTCTGAGATCATGCGCAATGATTTTGGGGCCATTTTAACTGAGCTGCGCTAGAAAATTGGCTTAGTCCAGTCCTCGAGGGCCAGAATCCAGTCGGGTTTTCAGGATTTCCCCAATGACTATGCATGAGATCTATTTGCATGCACTGTTTTCAATGCATAGTCATTGGGGAAATCATGAAAACCCGACTGGGTTCTGGCCCTCGAGGACCGGAGTTGCCCACCCCTGGCTTAGCCTGTCTTATGTGAATCTTTGCCACACATGAAGCCCATATACAATGTGTCTATAAAATAGGCTTTTTCTTTGTGTTGAGTTTCTGGCTATACACAGTGGAGTAGCGAGGGGTGAGAGGTGCCTGGGGTGGTGGTGCCCCTCCCCCGCCCTCTTCTCTACCCCCCAACCCCCATCCGCTTCTTTCCCACCCCCTCCTGCTGTATGCGCATGCCCCTTCCCTTCTCCCATACCTCGTTAACGTTCCCAGAGTGAGCATCAACCCCAATCTGCTGCTCGTGCCTGCGTCGGCTCTTCCTCCGATGTCACTTCCTAGGCGCGGGACCAGGAAGTGATGTCAGAGGAAGAACCGATGCTGGCGCGAGCAGCAGGTTGGGGGTTTGCTGCTTGCGCCGCAGATGTCAGAGTTACGGCGCGTGGTAGTGGGGGGGGGGGGCGGGGAAGGAGCAGGGGACAGAGAGGAGGACGGGTGTCAGTATCCCGACCAAGATGGCGCCCAGGGAGGACCATTCCCCCTCCCCTCCCCCCTTAGTACATGACTATTAAAAAAAAAAGCAGCAAAATGGGGGCACTTATCACTTCCTGTTTAGGAGTCACTAAGGGCTAACCAATTAGCATGCCAGTTATGTCATGCCCATAAGCACTTAGGTCCATATTCTATAAATGGCGCCTTAAGCACCTAGCGGTATCTAGCTTAAATAGAAAAAAGTCATTTAAACATGATTAAAATCATAACAATAATGTAGGCACCTGCCAGCGCCTTCATTGTGGCTGCGAAGGTGCTTTATGATGCCTAACACCACTGTGGACGTGGCTAATGCTGGTAGCGGTGTTGTTGCTGAGGATCTTCAAAAGGGTTGGTTATAAGACAGCTGAAAGTTCTGGCTGCCTTTTGGTATGTTTATGTAGTTACACTTCCCTTGAAAAACAAATATAAACCAGTGCATTATTAGATTAGGTATCGTAAAGCGCCCCTATAGCCATAATTCAAGTGAAAAGTAGGTGACAGAAACGTAAGCCTTTAAAACCCTGGCCTACACTTCCTGCACCTCCCTTTCACGCAGCCGTGATTCTAGAAATGGCACCCTTGCACGTTTCTTTAGTTGGCAGCTGCCGATGGCGCCGTTTAGAGAATCCAGCACCCAGCGTGTGCAGATGGCAAAACCAATGCCGGCTTAGTGCATTCTGTGTTAAGCAATTTTTCCTGCATTAAGAGTGCATTAGTGTTTAGCGTAGATTATTGAAAGGGCCCTTTTGTGTCCAAGTTTGACATAGAATTTATTTTTTTAAAAAAAATGGTAGTGGGAACTTTTCACTTGCCTTCACATTAGCCTTTCTGATATAAAGCTGAAGTGCACATTTATAGGGAGAAAAAAAACCCCCAAATATGCCATCTAAATAAAATATAGTTTTCTTCTAACTCATCTTGTAATGCAAATCCTGTATTCTTCATAGTCAAACTTACAGTACTTGGTATTTTTTGGCTAGGTTATTTAAATCAAAATTTTATAGAGTGCATATATTTCAATGAAGTGCCCAAAAAGCCAACATTGTTTTTGCCTGTGAAATAATTTGGGAGCTTCTGATATAAATTGTCATATTTAAAATTCATGCTAAAATAGGTAAGTGCCTTATTCCAATCTCAAGAGCTACAGCATGAATATAGGAAGATATAGTTATAGAAATCGCATATCCCCCTGCTCCTCTTAAACTCAATAGTAATAAATTATACCAATTTTTCCTCATCCGTACTGATTAATATCTCCATGAGTCAGTTCTAATAGATCATTAGTTTAAATAAAACTTGTTGATGTATGTGTAGGAAAGTTGCTTCCTCTCCTACTTTGCTTCCTCTCCTTTCTTAGAATTATTTTTGCACTTGAATGCCTCTTTTTAGTACAAAGAGCTGTGTTGTAGCTAGAGAATTTAATGCCCTGTGTGGAAACGGCGAGAATAATCCTCTGCCTTCCATTCGCCAGCTGGGCAGCAATAACTTCTGCCACCACATGCCATCTCTGACAGCTCAGACTCTGCCCGTCACTGCACCGTCCACGTTATTCTAGCGTTTACACTGACCCAGACATGGATATTCTTGTTCTGTCCTGCTGTCTACTGCTGGCTATCGATTCTATACAGTATACTGTATATGTAACTCTCTGTTCTAACTGCTAATCTGATTCTATGAATCCACAAGTATTCCCACTTTTCTAGGTGTGGGTTTTACAAGCAGTTAAAACCCTGTCTTAATATGTAAATTCAGATAAATGTCAAAATTTCTGAATTTAAAACTTGCAAGCATGCTAAACATGCTTGCAAGGGCTCCTTTTACAAAGCCGTGCTAGGGCCTTAACACATGGAACAGCGTGCACTGAATTGCCACGCGCGCTAGCCGCTATCATCTCCTTTTGAGCAGGCGGTAGATTTTTGGCTAGCACGCGCTAATCCGGCGCGTGCGCTAAAACTGCTAGCGCACCTTCGTAAAAGGAGCCCTTAAACTAGCTGCTTAAACCAACTATCCGATAGACCAGTGGCAGAATTTTGATAGAGGATAGCAACAATGTTATGTTAATTTACACAATTTTACAGGTGTCTTAATTATCTAAAAACTTTAATATCTTAAATGTGGTGTTTGTTAATAAATTAAATAGATAAAACCTTTCTATTCAGATTTCAAGGTCTTGATCATTCCCCCCCCCCTGGCCACACACGCCCCCCCTTCCCTTCTCCCGCACCTCTTTAATTTTCCCAGCGCGAGCAACATCACGAATTCACTTCCAGTGTCATGTCAGCTCTCCCCCCTGACGTCACTTCCTAGATGCGGGACCAAGAGCTGATGTCAGAGAGAGCCGACAACAACGCGGGCGAGCTGAGACAGAGGACACAGCAGTGATAATCCATGTCGGAACAAATGACGTCAGCAGAAGGAATTTCAACATGACTACACTGACCGAACAGTTTAAGATCCTGGGGAGGAAGCTGAAGCTGAGGACAGGGAAGATAGCCTTTTCAGAGATCCTGCCAGTACCTAGGGCAGATGCGAGGAGGCAGACCGAGCTGCAAGCAACAAATGGATGGCTGAGGCGATGGTGTGACGAGGAGGGCTTCCTCTTTGTACGGAACTGGTCAACCTTCCTGGGGAAAAACAAGCTCTACAGGAGAGATGGTCTGCATTTGAGCACGGCTGGGACGAGGATGCTGGCACGTAACATCCAGACCTGCATAGACATGACTTTAAACTGATAACAAGGGGAAAGCCGATAGTCGATCTGACCTCGACACATCGGACCACAGTATCGAGCAAAGATACTGAGACAGGAACTGGCAACAATGGACTAGAGACAAAATGGACACCACATGGACACAAACCCAAAGATGCAGCACAGGGAACCGAGGGGCATTTAGAGCTAAAGAGCAAAACAAGGAGGAAACAGCCGGAACCAGAGGGCTATCAAAGAACAAAGAAGCGGGCAGAGGACGAAATAGACACACCGCAGGAGACAACACGCGAGGAGACCAGCAGGAGCAACAAATCAAGAGTAGATCCAAAAGAAAAGGTAACAAACTGGGACTTAAATTGCCTATATACAAATGCTAGAAGCCTAAGAACTAAAATGGGGGAGCTAGAAGTTATAGCCAGAAATAAGGACATAGACATAATAGGAATCACAGAAACATGGTGGACAGAGGACAACAAATGGGATGTGGCCCTGCCAGGGTACAAACTCTACAGGAAGGACAGGGCACACAAGAAGGGGGGAGGAATAGCACTGTATATAAAGGACTCCATTGCTTCATCCAGAATTGAAACAACAATAAGGGCAGACAGTCTGGAGTCACTATGGGTTAAGCTGACAGGAGGGGAAGGAGCTGACATCAAATTGGGACTGTACTATCGCCCACCAGGACAACCAGAAACAAACGACCTGGACCTGGAGGCCGAACTGAGACAGGTGTGCAAAAGTGAAAAAGTGGTGGTTATGGGGGACTTCAACTATCCGGGAATAGACTGGGACATTGGGCACTCAAACTGCACGAGAGAAACTAAATTCCTAGAGGCAATAAGGGACTGTTACATGGAGCAGCTGGTCATGGAACCAACGAGAGGGGATGCCACTCTAGACCTAATCCTCAACGGGCTAGAGGGACCCGCAAAGGAAGTGGTGGTACTAGCACCGTTAGGGAATAGCGATCACAACATGATCCAGTACAAATTAAACATGGGAACAACCAAGGTGAAAAGAACCACAACGACAGCACTCAACTTCAGAAAAGGAAACTACAAGGACATGAGGAAAATGGTAGGAAAAAAGCTCAGCAACAGCTCAGGGAAGGTGAACACCGTAAAGGAAGCCTGGACACTGCTTAAATGCACAGTACTCGAGGCACAAGACCTGTACGTCCCAAAGTTTAGGAAAGGGTGCAAAAAAAATCAAACTAAAAACCCAGCATGGATAACAACTGCAGTTAAAAAGGCTATAAGCGACAAGAAATCATCCTTCAAGAAATGGAAAAAGGAACCAACAAGGGAAAACCAGGAAGAGCACAAAAGACACCAGAAAGAATGTCATCGAGAGGTCAGGAAAGCAAAGAGAGAATATGAGGAAAGACTGGCAGGAGAAGCAAGAAACTTCAAACCCTTCTTCAGGTATGTGAAAGGGAGACAACCAGCCAGAGAGGAAGTGGGACCACTGGATGACGGAGACAGGAAAGGAGCGATACAGGAGGAAAAAGAGATAGCTGACAGGTTAAACAAATTCTTCTCGTCAGTCTTCACCAGAGAGGACACAACCAATATTCCGGAACCCGAGGAGATTATAAACGGAGAACAAGATGAAAGGTTGGTAAAACTAGAGGTGAGCAAAGAGGATGTCCTCAGACAGATAGACAGACTAAAGAGCGACAAATCACCAGGCCCGGACGGCATCCACCCAAGGGTACTAAAAGAACTGAGAAACGAAATAGCAGAGACACTTCGCCAAATATGTAACCTCTCCCTAAAAACAGGGGAGATCCCAGAGGACTGGAAAATAGCAAATGTCACGCCCATCTTTAAGAAGGGATCAAGGGGTAACCCGGGAAACTACAGGCCTGTGAGCTTGACCTCGGTTCCAGGGAAGATGATGGAAGCAATGGTAAAGGACACAATATGCGAATACATAGAAAACCATGGACAACTGAAGGCGAGCCAACATGGCTTCTGCAAGGGAAGGTCATGCCTCACGAACTTGCTGTACTTCTTTGAGGGAATAAACAGCCAGATGGATAAGGGGGAATCCATAGACATCATTTACCTTGACTTCCAAAAAGCCTTCGACAAGGTACCTCATGAACGGCTACTTAAAAAGCTGTGGTACCACGGGGTGCAAGGGGATATCTACCGATGGATCAAACACTGGTTGGCTGGCAGGAAGCAGAGGGTTGGAGTAAAAGGCCAATACTCTGACTGGCAATGGGTCACGAGCGGAGTTCCACAGGGGTCAGTGCTGGGACCTCTACTGTTCAACATATTTATTAATGATCTGGAGGCAGGGACAAAATGTGAGGTTATCAAATTTGCTGATGACACCAAACTCTGCAGCAGGGTTAGAAACACGGAAGACTGTGAAGACCTGCAAAGGGACCTAACGAAACTGGAAGACTGGGCAAAAAAGTGGCAAATGAGTTTTAACGTAGAAAAATGCAAGGTCATGCATGTAGGGAAAAAGAACCCGATGTTCAGCTACAAAATGGGGGGAACACGGCTAGGGGTGAGTAACCTTGAAAGGGACCTGGGGGTGATGGTCGACACATCACTGAAACCATCGGCGCAATGTGCGACAGCCTCAAAGAAAGCAAACAGAATGCTGGGCATCATCAAAAAAGGTATTACAACCAGGACGAAGGAAGTCATCATGCCGCTGTATCGCGCAATGGTGCGCCCGCACCTGGAGTACTGTGTTCAATACTGGTCACCGTACCTCAAGAAGGACATGGCGATACTCGAGGGAGTGCAGAGGAGGGCGACTAAACTAATAAATGGTATGGAAAATTTTTCATACGCTGACAGGTTAAAAATGCTGGGGCTGTTCTCCCTGGAGAAGAGGAGACTTAGAGGGGACATGATAGAAACCTTCAAAATCCTTAAGGGCATAGAGAAAGTGAATAAGGACAGATTTTTCAAACTGTGGGGAGCCACAAGCACTAGGGGTCACTCAGAGAAACTGAAAGGGGACAGGTTTAAAACAAATGCTAGGAAGTTCTTTTTTACCCAGAGGGTGGTGGACACATGGAACGCGCTTCCAGAGAATGTGATAGGCCAGAACTCTGTACAGGGGTTCAAGGAGGGTTTGGATAGGTTCCTGGAGGATAAGGAGATAGAGGGGTACAGATATAACTAGAGGTAGTTTATAGAAATAGGCAGAAACCACTTCACAGGTCACGGACCTGATGGGCCGCCGCGGGAGCGGACCGCTGGGCGAGATGGACCTCGGTCTGACCCAGTGGAGGCAACTTCTTATGTTCTTATGTTCTTATGTTCTTATACTGTTCTCGCTAGGAAAATGAAAGAGGGAAGGGATGCATGCTCGCGGCAGGGGGTTTGAGGGAGGAGCAGGAGGCGGAGAGGAATATGGGTGCTGGCGCTTCCATCAAGACGGCGCCCGGGGAGGGACTGCCCCCTTTACTACGCCATTGCTACCATGATTGAGGTGGAGCAGTTTACTTCATTACATCACGCTAGCTGTCATGACTGCCAATAGTGCTGCTGCATCTACCAACACTTGAAGAAATTCCCTAAATCCTCTTTGTCCTGTTTGTTTCAATTAGATTATAAGCTCTGTTGAGCAAGGATTGTCCCTTACATGTTTATGCCTGGATTCTCTGACCGATGCTGATTTTTAGCAGCTGGTAGGCACCCAAGCTCAGTTAAAAAACACTATATAAATGATATTTTTAATTGTTTCAAGTTGCCTACTAAATTGGTCCTGGAATCGCACCTATGTACTACTGGTGCTTATCACTTATATAGCACAGAAAGGCATACACAGTGCTGTACATTGTGACATTTATAGACAGTCCCTGCTTAGAAGAGCTTAGAATCTAACTTGGACAGACAGGCATGCCATGTAGAGTTGGGGATGCAGAACATAAGAATAGCCTTATTGAGTCAGACCAATGGTCCATCAAGCCCAGTAGCCCATTCTCATCGTGGCAAATCCAGGTTCCTAGTACCTGGCCAAAACACAAGGAGTAGCAATATTCCATGCTACCGATCCAGGGCAAGCAGTGGCTTTACCCCATGTTTTTCTCAATAACAGACTATGGACTTTTCCTCCAGGAAATTGTCCAAACCTTTCTTAAAACCAGCTATGCTATCCACTCTTACCACAACCTCTGGCCCAAAAATGGGGGTCCCAGTTTATATTTGGGCCAACATCCAGCGCACATCCGCCCCTCTCCCAGACTTATTGCAGGCTTCCGCTGGGCTGCCAGGGGAGTCATTCAGGAAGATGCTTAGCACCGACCAGCAGCGCCAATGCGCACTCCCGCTCAGTACCGCTCAGCGGCTGAAGCCAGAACTTGTGGCAGTGACTGACCGGGTTAGCAGCGGGGCAGGAGCGCAGAAAGCTCTAGACCACCTCTAGACCACTAGGGATTCCAACAGCAGAGGAGGTATGATGGACAGGGCAGGGAGGGGAGACAGGGTGGTGAGCTTGGGAGGGAGGGAAGGGGGCTGGTGTGCAGTGCCTGGCAGGGAGTGGGCTGGGTGCAGAGCCTGACCGAAGAGGGAGGGAAAGGGGCTGGGTGCAGATCCTGACAGGGCAGAGCACTTGAATATTAAGCCACCCGACTTGTATTTGAGTCAACCATTTTTCCTTCTCTTTTTTGAGGAAAAATGGGGGTCTCGACTTATATTTGGATTGACATATTCGAGTATATACGGTAATTGTATTGTAAACCATTTAGACATTTCTGATAGACCCTATATCAAAATTAAATAAACTTGAAACTATCTAGCTTTCATACTTATTTTACACTTCCCTCGCTGTGTTGGTTTGTTTTTTGTAGGGTAGTATTATTAAAGCAAAATAGATCCAGCTGGCTGACACCCTGCATGGACTCCTCATCAAATATTTCCAGCATCTGCTGCTCCTGGTCCCTTAGTCAGCTAGGTTTATACCACTTATATTCTGTGCAGTGCACCTTAGTTCTGTCCATTTTTTTTCCAGATTCCTATTGCACTGAAAGATGCCTATGACCCTGTGCAAATCTCTACACATAGTTTTTGCTTAGTCTAAGCACTTATTCTCTGACCAAGCTGGCAAAATAATGTCCTGTCAGGCTTCAGCACCTTTTTCACATCACATCAACCTCTGCAGCGCTGAAATTTCCGGGTAGTGTTTTCTGCTTGATGCCATGTTTCTATTTGCATCTTCTGTTGCACAAGTCAGGGTGGTTTAAAACTACTAAAATCAAATAACAGAGGATAGTCGGAGGAAAGGGATGAGGTAGGGATCTGTGCAACAATGTCCTTCCCACACAAGTCCCACCTCTCAAAGACTAGCTGTCAGAGAAGGCGTGAGAAAAGAATTACGATTTCAGGTACATTTTCAATTTTCTGAAACATTATTTCCTGCTCAGAGGGGAGGTAGAAGAATGTTCCAAAGAGACAGAAGAAAACTGACTAACATATATACTAGAATACAAAGGTTGACTCAAATATAAACCGAGGTTAGAAATTTGAGTTATCGTGGTGAGCCAATTTACAAAGACTAGACATTCGTACCATTAGTTTTAATACATTATTTAACTTTACAATGTCTCCTCTTAACCTCTTTGCTCCCCAGACCACCAAGTTTCACTTACTACCCGAGTTTAGGCCATTTAATGGTCATTACTGCAAACTTACAGATACCCATATTAATCAGCCAACATACTCTCCAGCTCCCCGCACCCAAACACATCTTTTTAAACCACTGTGGTTCCACCCTGCGCCCCTTTTTAACCTCCGTCAACCCTCCCCCTCCCCCCTTGCACCATCACACTGAACACAGGGAGAAAATAAATACAACACTCGGCAATGAAATAGAAATGCTTCTCAAAAATCCTGCGGGTCAGTCTTCTGAGCTGCGAGAAAACAAGTAGCAGCTTCTTCCCTCCCCTTCACAGTAGTGACTGTCTCAGTATCTCCATGCTTCTGTAAGCTGCTGATCAACTCTTACCTCGCGGCAGCCAAAATTGTCAGGGAGGGGGATAGAGGAGTTTCCCCTTTTCCCTTCAAAATATTCTCTTAAATTTCTCCATTCTTCAAAAATTGATAATCCAGTCTACTTTCCTTCATAGAATACGAGGTTTGCTCCTTGTTCCACTCAGATGAACTTTAGATAACTTACCAGTATATTTAGAGGCACTCATAAAATCTGAGATATTACTTCTTTCTTGTTTCTCATATTTAGATCATCTTCCTTTGCTTTCCTACTATTTATCATTCCTATAGTGCTGAAAGGTGTGCACTACGCTGTACATTTAATAATCGATAGATGGTCCCTGCTCAGAGGAGCTTAGAGTTTAATTTGAACAGACAGACTGGACATCTCAGGATTGGGTTTGCTTTCTTGGCATATTAAATGTTTTGAGATATTTTTCTAAGCTGACAGTTTTCTTTCCTAATACCTCTTTCGCTAGTATTATTTTTGAATACACGAAATGAATATATCTTTTTTTTAATCAAAGTTAGGTTTATTACTACTGACACAAATCATGTAATCATACCGAGATGACCTTGGCTTTCATGAGTTTCATACCACCTAGCGTCAAACAAACAGTAACAAGTGTATTTGAAGACTGTGAAGTTTCACATTTCTACACATGGCTAATACTGTCTTATGTGCAGAATGCTGCACAAAATTTTCACAATGTGACTGTGCCATGCTAATTGATTAGCATATGTGATTTGTCACCACACTTTTCATACAGTATGCTAAATCACTTGGATGCTTTGCCTTCTGAGATTTGTCTTTTTTTTTTTTTTTTTTTCCAAATCTTTATTCATTTTAAGAACCAACACAAAGTGCAACATATTATCAAACAGCTATCAAAATAGACAGCACTCAGTTCCATCAATTGATATAGCAAGAATTTATCCTTCCCCCCCTCCCTCCCACCCACCCACCCTTTCATATAGAATAAAAACAATCAAGAGCAATACAAATGATCAAAGTAAACAAATTACAATTCAAAAATAAATTAAGTACATATCCACCCCCCACACCCTTCCTGGATGTGTATAATCAATGGGCAAAACTAATAATCAATCTTTACAAAATTTTGTTAATGGGTCCCAAATTGCTTTGAATTTATTATTGTGTCCCAATTGTATTGCACTCATAGGTTCAAATAAGTTTGGCACAAGGATTCCCACCAAAAACTATAGTTTAACCTGTCCCAATTTTTCAAAATAAGCTGCATGGCAACTTCCGTCATGATGAGAAGTAGTCTATTGTTATGTGAAGTTATGGGACTCTTGGCCATCAATAACGTACCAAACAGCACTATATCATATGTCAATGCCAGTTGAACTTCCAGTATTATATTGATTTAACCCCAAATGGATCGCCAAAATTTAAGTATCAAGGGACAAAAGAAGAGCAGATGATCCAGTGTCCCTATATCGAGATGACAGTGCCAGCATCTATTTAACTAATCTAATTTTTGTAATCTAACAGGGGTTCAAAAACATCTATGCAACAAAAGAAAAACATATTTGTCTCATAGACGCTGACGCAGTACATCTCATCCTCCAAGTCCAAATTCGTGGCCATTGAGACGCAGAAATCTGCTGCTTTGTCTCAATGCTCCAAATGTCTTTAAGACTAGTTTTTTGTTTTTTATTCAAAAATTCAGATATTAATTTATACCACTTGGCTGCCTGATGCCCCAGCAAATCTGACTGGAAGCACAGACCTGGTAAGTTATACTGAGTTTTAAAGTTACGCCAATCAGGGAACCTCTTCTGAATGGCCTGCTTCAACTGCAACCACTTATATACTTGAGACTTTACGATACCAAATGTTTGTTGCAGTCATGAAAAGTCAAGCATCTTTCCATCTGATAACACATCATCCAGTGTGCGTATGTCCGCCTGCAGCCAGTGCTTCCAGAGGATCTTAGACTCGCCAATTTGAATCTTGGAGTTCAACCACAAGGACTGACACATGGATTGATGAATCAGAATAGGTCTTAAGTTATTAATAAATTTCAATGTCTGCCATGTAGATAATAAAATTCTATTGTCCTTATAAATACTAGGTAACTTTATACTTAAAACATGACACAAAGGCAGTGGAGACAGGAGTTGCCATTCTAAGTAGAGCCAATCAGGGAGATGTTCCATGAGCTTAGGAAGGATCCAATACATACCCTGCCGCATAATAAAAGCTTGATGGTATCTGTAGAGATTTGGAAAATTTACCCCACCCGCCGCAATTGGTGTTTGCAAGGCTACTAAAGCAATTCTGGCAGTCTTACCCAGCCAAATAAATTTAGTGAGAATGCCATTCAATTTCTTATAGAAGGACCCCTGAAAATAAACTGGCAACATACTCATTTGGTAGCAAACTAAAGGCAGAATCATCATCTTGACAGTTTGGACTCTCCCCCACCAAGAAAGATGTAGAGGGTTCCAATGCTCACACATTTCTTTGACTTTCAGCAATAAGGATTTTTCATTTACTGTCATTGTATCTTCCATTGTTTTATGAATCATAATGCCTAAATATTTTATCCCCTCTTCCTTTCAAAGGAATGGGAATGAATCAAATAATCCTTTCGTACAATGCACATTTTGCGGAAGAACCTCCGATTTGCTCCAATTTATTTTGTATCCAGAGAATTTATCAAATCAATCTATCAATTCCAGTAAATGCGGAATGGTAGATTCAGGATTCTTCAAATGAAGCAAGATATCATCTGCATAAGCAGAGATTATGGCATTAAGATTGTTTATTTGATTTTATGTTTATGCATGTAGAATTTTTGTACACTGCCTAGATCTAAACTAGGATTGAGTGGTTAAGTAATAAATAAATATAACAATAACAACAAAAAAGCCCAACATTGAAATCTGAATGGTGAGTGCAAAATCACAGATAGATATAAAAAATAAAGGCCTCAAAAAAAAAAAGTATTCAACACCTTTTTCAAAAGGCCAGACTTTTGGAACGTATTCAAATGAACCAAATCATTAAAAAGACAAATCTTCTGAACATTTTTGTCTGGAGAGGGGAGTTAGACAAGGATGTCCCTTATCTCCATTACTTTTTGATATTGTTCTTGAACCCTTGTTGTTGGCTATACAGCAGGCAAAGGAGGTACTAGGGATTCCTTATGCAGGTCGGGAATATAAGATCATAGTAGCAAAGCACTCTAAACGTATATTTATATACATATAGAGCCTGATTCTGGAAACAGCGCCTGCTGCGGTGGGTGCTTGCAAAATGGGCGTCTACCTCATGTCAATCATTAATAAGCTCTGCATCCAGAATCACGTCTATTTTCTTCCACAGACGCCTTAAATGTAGGCCAAAATTTTACAGGCCTATATTTAAGGTGTCTGACTCGCGCCTATGAGAAATACCTAGGCATGCCTATAGACACCTAAAGTCACTTCCGGTATAAACCACGCCTATGCTGGCCTTAGACATCTGTAGGCATGCCTAGATGTCTCCATACGCATGCAAACAACGCCTACTTTGTAGACAACATTTGACCCATCAATTTTTTAAAAAAGACATGCGTCCCATAGTCCAATAGACAGTGGTAGGACGTCTACCACCGCCTACAATTGGGACACCATTTTTAGAATCAGGTCCCATCTGTATAAATTTGTGTATATGTGAGTAAATTAATTTCATCTCTACCTATTATACATTTCCATAATGATATATAATTTGTATTGTTTAAACATATAGTAAAATTAAATGGTAAAAATTTAAAACATGAGCACATACACCCCCCCAAACACACACACCTTTTACAAAGGCACGTAGAGGCTGCCAAACAGCACTTGCTCTGATACCCATGGAATCCCTATAGGCATTGGAACAATTACCGTGACCCACTATGATAATTGCCTTTCTAAAAGGGGACCATAATAAAATATGGATATACAGTAGAGCAGGGTCCTCGAGGGCCGCAATCCAGTTGGGTTTTTAGGATTTCTCCAATGGATATGCATGTAATATAACTAGAGAGGCTTTCTGTATAAATACTCTATATTTATTATGTAACTCAAATCATAGTACCATTTTACATATTAAACATCTTGCACAGTCTGAATTGGAACAAGAAAGCATTTTATCTTCTTTGTCTAAGAACCAGCAAACGCTTGGAGCGTTGGAGAAATGCAATAAAACATGCAGACCATGTGGTGCAAACCTGTTGACTTTACTCAGAAAAGTCTTTGAATGAACTGAGTACAAGCTCAAGGTTTTCTTCCACCAGGCTGCTGCCTAGGTGAATAACACAGATTTTATTAATTAGAAGTGCAAGATAGATCCATTCATTTTGTTTAATATGTGAAATGGTGCTATGATTTGAGTTATATAATAAATATAAGGCTCCTTTTACGAAGGCGCGCTAGCGGTTTTAGCGCACGCTTAGTGCATGCTATAGTGCCACGCGCGCTAGATGCTAATGCCTTCATAGAGCTGACATTAGTATTTTCCGTGTAGCGTGGGGTTAGCGTGTGCTGCATTGTCGCACACGCTAAAAACGCTAGCGCATCTTCGTAAAAGGAGCCCATAGTGTATTTATGCAGAAAGCCTGTCTAGTTATATTATATTTATCAAAAACTTTTTGGATAGGTAATTTGTTTAATTGTACCCTGATTTGTAGCAATGAATATGCAAGAGATCTATCTGCATGCACTGCTTTCATTGTATGCTAATAGATCTCATGTATATTCATTGGGGAAATCCTGAAATCCCGACTGGATTGCGGCCCTTATGGACAGACATTTGACACCCCTGATATAGAGTAAAAGGAAGAAAACAAAAGTTTATAAGCAAGGCAGAAGGGGTATTCCCTTGTTATGTAATATTGACCCTTCTTTTAGAAGCTGCCCTGCATGTAAATAGCAGTTTTTACACATGTAGATTGGTATACACATGTAAAAGTCAGGGGCTATTTACATGTGGTTATGCTCTCTGAGTTTACTTTGGAAGGAGGTGTAGAAGGGTTGGGGAGAGAGAGCGATTTGGATGGACCTACCACGTCAACATGGATTCTCCATCTTATAAGGGGAATCCACACTGAGGTCTGACCCCAGCTAATTCCCCAATCATCCCTCCTGAACTCTGCAACTGATCTGATTTCCCCACTCTCAAATAGAAAATGAAATCCCCCTTACAGCAGTACCCTCGGTAGAGGGTAGTCCAGATAATCAAAAATCCGGATAATGGGACGGTAATATTTTGTTTTGAATTTAAAAAAATACCTTCAGCACACTCCCCCCCCCCAAGAAAAGGTAGCATTCTCCCTCCCTGAACATGTATCACCAACCCCCTCCCGGACCCACAGGAAAGACCCCAGGCCTACCTTGTTTTCCTGGTGGTCTAGCGGCAGCGCTGGAGCAGGAGCAAACCTACTCACTCCTGCCAGTGATGAAAGTAGCTGCCGAGACTTCCAGGGGCAGTCTCATGAGGCAGGGCTGCTTTTACCAATGGACAGAGGGGGCAGCCAGATACCCCATTGCCATTGGTAAATTCACCCTTGCATGGTATTTTTCTCTCTCCTTTTACTGGGCAATGACTTATAACATGGAACCCAGCATCACATAGCTATAGTTCAGGTTCCTCTTTTTCGCATGCATCACTTTGCACTTGCTCACATTAAACATCCATCTGCCATTTTTTTTAAATTTTTTTATTAATTTTAAAAATTTCAACAGTGCAAAACAGCAAATGCAATGTATAATGATACAATAAAAGTACATTCAACTTACACACGTTCATAATCAACCATTTTCCCCCACCCACCCGTCCATCCAATAATCATTCACTAAAACACAAAAACATATATTACTATAAAAACCTTACCCTATTCTACATAATGATATCTTCCCACCCATCCCAAGTGAATATTCAAAAATCAGTTTATGACATAAATAACCCTCGTTCCCTCCTACCCTTCCCTGGACATGTAGCAAAATAAACAAAAACTGACTTACAGTCAACAATCAATTATAATGAGGTAACATAAGATGCTAATGGGCCCCAAATTATTTTAGATATATTACCATGCCCCAAATTCTCAGCATTTATTCTTTCAAATCTATAACAAGAGCAAAGACTTGCCCATCAGAACAAAAAATTTAGACGATCACAGTTCTTCCAGTTTCGAGTGATCATCTGGATGGCTATCCCAGTCATTATAAAGGAAAAGTCGACCTTTATACATTAGAGGAATTGACGTTTCCAAAATATTATTAATTCTACCCCATATTGAGCTCCAAAAGCTAAGTATCAAAGGACAATATCCATCTGCCATTTTGATGCCCAATCTCCAAGTCTCATAAGGTCCTCTTGCAATTTTTCACAATCCTCTTGCGATTTAACAACTTTGAACAACTTTGTATCATCATCAAATTTACTCCTTCTTTTACTAAGCTGTGATAGAGGTTTCTACCATGACCTAAAGCTCTCAATGCTCCGACACTCATAGAATTATATGAGCATCAGAGCATTTAGCACCCTGGGCCTTGGTAGAAACTTCTACTGCGGCTTAGTAAAAGAGGGCCTTAATTATCTCACTAGTTATTCCCATTTCTAGATCATTGATAAATATGATAAAAAGAAGCAGCCCCAGCAAAGATTGCTAGGGAACCCCATTATTTACCCTTCTCCAGTGAGAATATTGACCATTTAAAGCTACTGTCTGTTTTCTGTCTTTCAACCAGTTCTTAATCCATAATAGGACATTACCCCCCATTTCCTCAGAAGTCTTTCATGAAGTACTTTGTGAAATGCCTTTTGAAAATCCAAATACACAATATCAGCTGGCTCACCTTTATTCATCTGTTCATTCACCCCTTCAAATAAATGCATTGGTGAGTCAAGATTTCCCTTCTCTAAATCCATATTGGTTTTCTCTCATTAATCCATGCTTATGCATTTGTTCTGTCATTTTGTTCAATCTTCCAATAATAAGTTTGATTTTAGAGAAAAATTACAAATTACTAACAATAGCTCTGCAAATTCATTTTTAAATTATAGCAACAATCTAGGACAGGGGTGTCAAAGTTCCCTTCTCAAGGGCCGCAATCCAGTGGGGTTTTCAGAATTTCCTCAATGAATATGCATGAGATCTATTAGCATACAATGAAAGCAATGCATGCAAATAGATCTCATGCCTATTCATTGGAGAAATCCTAAAAACCCGACTGGATTGTGGTTCTCAAGGAGGGACTTTGACACCCCTGCTCTAGGATGGATACCATCCAGTCCAGGTGATTTGCTACTGTTCATTTTGTCAAACTGACCCATTGCATCATCCAATATTACAGAGATTTGTTTGAGTTACTATGATTCATCAAAATTGAATACTATTTCTGGCACCGGTAACTCCCCTACATCTTCCTCAGTGAAGACCGAAGCAAAAAATTAATTTAATCTCTTTGCGATGACCCTGTCTTCCTTTAAAACCCCTTTTATTCCTCAGTCGCCTAGTGGTCCAACTGATTCTCTTCCCGGCTTCTTGTTTTTCTCATTAATCTCGAGATTTACTTATAATCCTCCATTGTATAATCCAGTGTTCCTTTCTGCTGATGTTCTGGTTGAACATTTTTTCAATAAAATTACAAAACTTAGACATCCTTTCTTAGATTCTAGTTCTAAATCTAAACTGACAAAGTTTGTGATAGATAGTTCAACTAGCATAGATTCCTTATCACCTCTATTTCCATCAACTTCATTTCCTACCTCATGAAATTTGCCTCACTCAAGATTGACAACTGTTATGCGCTGCATTGCAATTTGTAGGCACCATTTATAGAATCGGGGTCTGTGTGCTTACTGCAGGGGAAAAAAGGCACCACCATGGGATGCACTTTAGCATCCAGTGGTAATTTTGGAATCAGAGTGTGCTACCCACACACTAAAATGGATTTTACTTTTCAGCTTGGGGGACATACTTGGAGGCGGAGAGTAGGTGTGCCCTGCGCTATTCAGTTAATGCAGCTACATCAGTGTGCATTAACCGATTAGCACATGGTTAGCGTGTGAGCCTTTACCACCTAGTAAATAGGTGGCGGTAAGGGCTCACATGATAATGGCCACATACTAATTGGGAAATTAGTTTGTTGTTATTAATAGGAAAATGGGAAATGTGCCTATTGTACAGCTGTGCTAAAAGTGGCCTCAGCACATGGGAAACCCATGCACTATAATAGTAGAGCCAATTTTTAGCACAATTTAGTAAAAGGCCCCCCCCCTAGATTTTATATAGCACCAGAATGAGCCCAAATATTACGTAAATTAGAGACTGAAATACAGCGATGTGTTGTCATGTTTCTATGATGGGCTGTTAATTTTTTTAAAAAAAATTAAATTCTACTTAGATATCTTTTGAAATTAGAAAAAATTATGAATATTACATCAAATGTGCAATTCAGTTAACTGCATGTGTATGCTTTTTAAAAAAACAAACAAACCCAAAAAACCAGGATGTACTTGTATGCTCTGCCTAATCCTTCAACTGAAATGGATTGATTTAACTACTCAGAACAGAACTGAGTTGAACCACTGAAGATATATAGTGGTGAAATCAAATCAATGAGGGAACTTTATTATTTTATATATGACTCCAAATTATATTGCTTTTTTGGAGTTGTTTTTATTTATCAGAACTTGATTAATTGCCTATCCCAAAGGCTCAAAGTAATCTATAGCAATAACAAATTTAACAGGAATAATAAAACATCTTTACAGAAGGCAAAATTATACAAACTGAACAAAGGGTAACTAGAGTATATGCATTATAATAAGTGCAATGAACATAAAACAAAATGAAGCTATCAAACATAATAACAGCTATGGCAAAAAATTAAAAGAAAATATGTAGATACAAAGGGCTCCTTTTATCAAGCCACGCTAGCGGTTTAACGCGTGTAATAGTGCGGGTTAAACCGCAGGACGTGCTAGCCGCTACCGCCTCCTCTTGAGCAGGCGGTAGTTTTTGGCCAGCGCGGGGGTTAACCCCGCTAGCGCGGCTTGATAAAAGGAGCCCAAAATCTACATCAGGAAGAAATAAAAACTCCCAGCCAACCTGTTCAGACATCCCAGATTAAACACTATCCTAATATTTTATAATACCTCACTCTCTTTAACTTCCATGGATTCTATAAAAAATCAACTCTTATGAAAAAGAACTATATATTGGAGAGATAAAGAACCCAATATGAAATATTTCAAGGAATATGTTCCTAAATAATGAGTCTTTAATAGCTGATTAAGCCTTGCCGTTCTTTTACCAATCTGCTGTAAGGAGTAACACATGTTTATCATAGCTTAAAACTATGTATGAGAAGGCACACTGACCCCCCTCTTTTACAAAGGTGTGCTATGCTTTTTAGCATGCGGTAAATATTAGCGCGTGCTAATCACACACTAAACGCTAACGCATGCATGTTATCCTATGGACCCGTTAGCGGTTAGCGCACGCGTTGATTTAGCGCAGCTTTGTAAAAGAGGGCCTGAGGTGTTCCGCAGTACTTTTGACATGTACCTTGGAACATAGGCAGCAGAACGCTTTTTTGTTTGGGGGGGGGGACCTGAAAGCTCCGCCCCAGACCCCGTCCAATCTCTGCCCCAGACCCTGTCCCCATAATAGTACTAATTGTAATACAATTTTTCCATTCATTTTTCATATATACATACAATATAATCTTATTAACAACACATAATGGTTAACCACAAAATTAAACTACACAAAGCTCACTGTATGCTTCTCAACATTCATTTATACCAGAACACAGATAACCCTTAAGCAAATACGGGACCACAAACTAAGAGTACTAATATATAAAAATGAAACCCTAAGATGCAAAACTCTGCATATAATTCAAAACCACAGAAACTGTAACACATGTCCTCTAATACTGTGCAAAATATGAAGACAGTAGATGTAAATAGTAGCAGTAAATTTGAAAAACTGATACAAAACAATCACCACTTTACAAATTAACAAATAGAAATAAAACAAATAATGAGAAATAAGAAAATACCATTTTATTGAACTAATCCATTTTTCAATTAGCTTTCAGAGGCTTAATCTTTCTTCAGGACAGTACAGTATACTGCTCTTATGGTATCCTGTCCTGACCTGAGGAAAGGGGTTTAGTTCCCCCAAAATTGACTTATTTCCATTTCCTATTTATAAACTTTTATCAATACAGTTACAATACTACTTGATTCTACAAAAAGCAACAAAAAAATTTATTTCTACCTTTTGTCATTTTCGCTTTAATCATCTTCTCTTCGCTCTCTTCTTTCTATGCAGCGTTTGTCCTCTCTCCCTTCCATGCAACATCTTTGCCCCTTCCACCCAGCCTCTGCCCTCTCTCTCTCTCTACCCCTTCCATCCACTGTCCACCCTTTCTGCCCTTTACATCCAGTGTCCACCCTCTCTCTCTTCCATATGGCATCTTCCCTCTTTCTATGTCCCTTCAATAAACTGTATATCCTGTGCCCCTTCTTTCCTTTGTACATGATTCATTTCTGCTTCACCTCTTCTCCATTTTTCTGTCTCCACCCTCTCCCCTATGCTCTGGCATCTCTCTCTTCTCCTTTCCTTCCTTCGCACTTCACCACATGGTCTGGCATCTCTATCTTCTTCCCTCCCGCATGCCCTGGCATCTCTCTCCTCTCCTATCTTTCCCTCTCCCTCCATGCTCTGGCACCTCCTCTCCTTCCTTTCCTTCTGGTCTGGCATTTGTCTCCTTAGTTTCCCTTCCCTCCTCCCTGCCATGGCATCTCTCCTTCCATCTTCCCCTCCCCCTCCATTATCTGGCATCTCCCCTCCTTCCTTTTTCTCCCTACCTCCTTCCTTCCTTTCTGCTGGTCTGGCATCTGTCTCCTTCCCTCCCCCCCCCCATGTCATGGCATCTCTCCCTCTATGGTCTGGTATCCTTTCCTTTCCCTCCCTCACATGGACTTGGCATCTCTCGTTCATCTCCTTTCCCTTCCCTGGTCTTCCTTCTCCCTTTTCCTCTCTCTCCCCAATATATTTAGTCATTCATTTAGCCCGTCCTTCCAAAAGAGCCCAGAACAGGTTACAAGAGTATAACATTCATAGTATGGTTAGGACAAACTTTAGTGAGAAATACATACTTTACAGCATTTGCAGTATAGACAAATGGGGTTTAGATTTCAGCATTTACAGTGTGGACATAACATACAGACTTGAAATACAGACTTATTGGATATAGGGTTTCAGTGTAGATGTAACATGGAGGCAAAATAGCTTTTCTTAGCAGATGGGTACATCTTTGACTGTCTGAGAATGTGGTTCTAATTATGATTATGTTTGTAGTGACAAGAAAGTTGTAGTGAGATTCCATTTGGTGTATTTTGTGGTGTCTTTGCGATCCATCCGTCAGGGATGTGGACGCGGGTCGTTAAAAAGCTGGGTTTGTAAAGAGGAAGGTTTTCACGTTTTCCTGAAGTTCCAAAGACTGTCTAGAGATCTAATGGATGGGGGGATGGTGTGCCATAATTTAGGTAAGTAATGTATATAAGAGCGTCTTCTGGCTGTTTCAGACTTGAGTGAACGGCCTGGTGGCAGGATCAGTTTGGGATCTCAGTGATCGGTTGGGGACATAAATTTGTAGTTTTGATGCTATGTAATTTGGTGTTATCTTATGGAAAATCTTGAAAGCTAATATCAAGGCTTTAAAAGCACATCATTTTTGGATAGGCAGCCAGTGCATGGAAATTAGTGCAGGAGTGACGTGGTTGCGAAAGCCCAGGTTTTTTAGGAGTTGGATTGTGGCGTTTTGCACCCCTTGAAGATGGGAGAGTGTTTTTGCTGGTAGGTCCACTAGTAGAGCGTTGCAGTAATCTAGGTGGGATAATAAAACGCGTATAGTAGCTGGGCAAAATCGCTTTCTGAAAAATAGGCACGGATGCACTTTAGTTGGTGGAGGTAGTAGAAGGATGAAGACACTAATTTTGATACATGGTCTGAGAGCGACAGGTTTGAGTTGAGAATCACTCCTAGGCTGCAGACATTGTCTTTGGCTGTGAGGGTGTAATTTCCCCAAGAAAGAGATGGGCGGGAGTATGCACAGGTGTCCTTGTATATCCAGAGAAGTTCTGTTTTTGATGCGTTGAGCTGTAGTTTATTTGCAGTCATTATTTCTGTTAGGCAGCAGTGAAATTTCTTTATTTGTGCATCTCAGTGTTGACCTAGGGAAAGAGAAAGCTGTATGTCGTCTGCATATGAGTGGATTTTGATTTGGTATTTTTCTGAAATGTTGAGTACTAGTTTGACATATAGGCTCCCGGTTTATTTTAGAATTCAGTTTAAGTGTTTATATATTGTTTTTAAATTTTACATGGTATCTTTGCGCCTCTTGTTCCTCTGCTAAGAAATGTTTATAGATTTTCATATGCGAGAGGCATTCATCGATTTAAACTTTCGCTTCCTTCTAGGAAAGGAATTTAAGGAGTTAAGAATTTTAGCAGCTCTCTGGTGTTTAAATTTCCCCAATTATGGAATGTACTTACCCTAATTTTGAGGTGCCCCAGTTCCTTCCAACTTTTTTGTAAACTTCTAAAAACTTTTTTATTCGCTAAACATTTTGGAAATGAACTTTCTTGTATTTCAGTTTATTTTATTTTTTAAATTTATTGTTAACTGCGTCGAGCTTCCTTTGGTTGGAGACCCGGTATATAAGGTTAAGTTTTAGTTTAGTTTTAGTTTAGTTTAGTTTAGTTTAGAGGAGTGGGGAAAGTAATGCACCCTGAGGCATTCGGTAACAGAGAAGTTTGGTTCTGATAAGGAGGGTTCCAGTAGTACTTTCTGAGACCTTTCATTCAAGAATGAGGAGAACCATGGATTCCGATCGAGTGTAGTCTGGAAAGGAAAAGTGAGTGATCGATAGTATCAAAGGCTGCACTTAGGTCTAGTAGGACCAGCAGTGCGTCTTTCCCCTCATCAAGGATTGGGTGGAGCAGCAGCATTTCTCTTCCCTATTCCCCCCCCCCCACCCCAGACTTGGCATCTCTCATTCCTCTACTCTTCCTTCCCTGGTCTTCCTTCTCCCTCTTTCCTTCTCTCTCTCCCCCCCCAAATGGGTGCAGTAGCAGCAGCATTTCTCCCCTCCCACACACACATCTCATACAGCCCCCCCTCCTTCCCAGCCGTTGGCAGCGCAACATTCACAACTCGCTGCTCCTTCTTGTTTCGGGCCTTCCTCGCTGCCAGGTCCCATATACATTCTGTTTCCGTGAAGGCAGGACCCAGCAGTGAGGAATGCCAAAAGCAAGCAGAAGCAGCAAGTTGTGCACTTCCCTTCCTCCCTGCCCTATCTCCCGCCGTAGCCAGAAAACGACTTCACCAATGCTCCGGGGCTCTAACACTGTGCTTGCCGGCTTCGCTTCTCCTCCCTCCCCCCTCATGACATAACTTCTGGTTTTGGAGGAGAAGGGTCGGGAAGCCGGCAAGCACAGTGTTAGAGCCCTGGAGCTTGGGTGAAGTTGCTTGCAGGCTACTGCGGGAGATAGGGCAACTGCCCTATTTGCTTCCCCTAACGCTGGGCAATTTTTGGGGAGGCCACGGCCCCTGTGGCCACCCCCGTTCCGACACCTATGCCTTGGTATAATTAAAATAAGGAGCAGTGTGTTGCAGTTGTTCTAAAATGCAGCTGCATGTTTGGTTATGGGCGTGGCAAGAATTGAGCATATAATCCAGTCCTTTGGAAGTTGCACTGGTTACCAGTAGCACAGAGTCCAATATAAATTAATCTCGATTGTTCATCAAATGCTTTACCATCCTATACCTATATGTTTTAAGCAATTGCTGATGTTATATTGGCTTGGTAGAGCACTGCATTCAGATAATGCCATGTTACTTGAAATATCGACTAAAGTATGATATGCTGAAACTGGATAAGCTGCTTTTTGTGTGGCAGGTGTTAAAATGTGGAACGCATTGATGGGGAAATTATGCTCATGTGCTGACAGATAAAATTTAAAAAAACTATTGAAAACTCATCTATTTGTATCTGCTTTCATGTAAGGACAAATTTCTATAGGTACAGGCAATAGATGGATGTGGGCAAGAAATGTTATGAAGCTTTTTTATATTGTTGATTTTATGCTATGTATATTTTATATGGAAACCATCTAGATATAGATGGTATATAAATTTTAAAAATAAATATCTCCCCCTTTTAGTAAACCGTGATAGTGGTTATTAGCGCAGTGAGCCCCGCTGAATTCTCCTCGCTGTTCCTGACGCTCATAGGAATTCTATGAGTATTGGGAGCAGTACAGAGCATTCAGTGCAGCTCCCTGCGCTAATAACCACTATCGTGGTTTAGCAAAAGGGGGTATGTGCACGCTGTCGGCATGCTTAAAAATAAAATTTATTTTTTCACTGAGGGGGTATGCCTGGAGGGCAGAGGGTGGGCGTGTCTGTGTTAATCATTTAGCACAGCCAGATTGATTAGCGTGTGATTAGCACATGAGCCTTTACTGCTACAGAAAGCATCCAAGGCCCTTCCATGGAGAAAGGCTAAAAACAAGGGTGCCTGCTGCCTTTTGTGATGAGATTTTTGAGTCCAAAAGCCCTCTCAACACCTGACGCTTACATTACTACAACTTGTTTCTCTCAGATATAAACTAAACTAAAACTTAATTTTATACACCGGGTCATCAACCAATTTGGAGCTCGACTCGGTTAACATTAAGAATAGATGAATACAAATGGACAGAACAAAAGAAATCTAATTTGGAAAAAGTAGAATAATTAATTTCCAAAATGTTTGGCGAACAAGACTGTCTTCAGAGCCTTCCTGAAAGATAAGAAGGGGCCTAAGCTTCTTAGCGAGAATAGCAAGTTATTTCAAAGCTCGGTTAGTTTGTAGGAGAAAGAATGGTTAAGTTTTCTGATAGATTTGCCCTTAGCCAGATGAGGTCTGCACACATTCCAGTCCAAAGGGACAAGAGTGATACAAAGGCCAAATAAGTTCTTGAACGCAAGACAAATGCATTTAAATTGAATTCTCAAATGGACTGGAAACCAATGTAATTCTCTAAGAAGAGGGGACACATGATCAAACTTGTGCTTACCAAAAATGAGTCTGTCAGCAGTATTCTGTATTAGCTGGAGTCTCTAAAGGCTTGCCTTAGATAAGCCCACATACAGTGAATTGCAATAGTCCAAATGTGCCAGAATGATTGGACCAAGAGAGAAAAATGCTGTTGGTAGAAGGGTCTAATTTTCCTCAAAACACAAAGAGTAAGAAAACACTTTGTTTTTGTTTTTTTTTTTTTGCAAGACAGTTAATTTGATCTTTAAATATGAATGAAAAATCAACGAGGAGATCTTCCACTAAACCAGGGGTCTCAAAGTCCCTCCTTGAGGGCTCAATCCAGTCGGGTTTTCAGGATTTTCCCAATGAATATGCACTGAAAGCAGTGCATGCACATAGATCTCATGCATATTCATTGGGGAAATCCTGAAAACCCGACTGGATTGCGGCCCTCAAGGAGGGACTTTGAGACCCCTGCACTAAACCATCTTTCTCCTCTTTCATTTGCTCTGCTGCAGTCTTATCTACCACCAGTGTCACTATGCTCATATTAGCTCTCTCTTCAAGTTACTTCATTGGCTCCCTATCTGTTTCTGTATACAATTCGAACTCCTCTTGTTGACCTACAGGTATATTCATTCTGCAGCTCCTCAGTATCTCTCCAGTCTTATCTCCCTACAGCCCTCCCCTGAAACTCTGTTCATCAGGTAAGCCACTCTTATCTGTACTCTTCTCCTCCACTCTGTTTCTTTTATCTTGCTGCATCTAATGCCTGGAATAGACTTCCTGAGCCAGTTCAGCAAGCTCCTTCTCTGGTCCTAGTCAAGTACAGACTAGCTGGCAAATTCTATACTGTCTGCTTAAAGTTAGGGGGCCTACATTTGTATGCCTAACCAATGTAGGAGCTTACATTGGCTTCCTTTTTGATTGAGAGTTCAGTTCAAATGTGCCTGGAGAGTTTTTAAAATCTTACATGGTATCTTTGATTTATTGGTCCTCTAACTTTAAATTCATTGAGATCCTCAAGTTGCAGAACTATCCATGTATTTAAGCTTTTTTTTTCCTACTGTAAAAGGTGCCAGATCTATCAATAAAATTGTTCATTTCTTCCCCTATTTATTAACAGTAATTTGGAACAACCTACCTTTTTGTTTATTTAAATTTTGTTATCCTGCCTTTTCAAAGTTTCAAAGCGACATTCATAAACCATTTGAATGGGGTAAAGACAATTAAGACAGAATAATAAAAAGACATCAAATATTAAAATGACATCATTTTAAAAAAAAACCCAGAACAAAAACAAAAACAGCAATGACAACAACAACTAAGCATTAAAACATACGACTGTACTGGCACAAAAAGGAGGGATAAGAACTACAATATTTTTGAAAGGAAAGAACAAATAAGGATAAAACAAAAGGTAAGGTGGACACAGCACATTTTTCTGAGCAGAAAGGCTGGTCAGAAGAAAATTCTACTATTTGGTTAAAAGAGAACATCCTTAAAAGGACAGTTGCACTGCAAAAACATTTCAAAGAGCACAGTTTTTAAGCTTGATTTAAATTTGTCTAATGAATTAATTTCTCGAATATAAGCTGGCGCTGAGTTCCATAATGTGAGTGCGGTGACAGAGAAAATGTAATTTCTCATAGTATTAATAACCCTTAATGATGGGATTACAATAAGTTCTGGTAAGATGAACGGAGTGTACAATGGGTGGAGTGGGGTATAAGGAGTCTATTAATGAATTCTGGTTGCCCAGTTTGTCTAGTTTTAAAAGTCAACAATATTATTTTATAAGTGATACGATGTGAGATTGGGAGCCAATGGGATTTAATCAGTAAATGTGTTACGTGATCAAATTTTTTTGCATTATAGATTATTTTGATGGCTGTATTCTGAATTAACTGTAGCGTCTGACTTCTTTTTTTGTAATTCCATTATAAAGAGCTTTGACATAGACCAGACAGGAGATGACTAGTAAGTGGATAAGGACGTTGAGAAATGCTTGATCTAGAAACTTAGTAAGAGAACGTATCATTCATAAACAGAAAAAGCATTTTTGTACCACTGAACTAATTTGATCATGAAATGAAAGTGTATCATCTAGGATAATTTCCATAAGTTTATTAGTTCTTATTGATTGGATGGGTGTGGATCTAAATTCTATAGGTGAAAGCAGTGCTTGACTCTTTTTGAGTGGGAAGACCATAGATTTAGTTTTTTTTAATATTAAGTGAAAGCATGTTGGAATTAAGCCACCTACTTATATTTTCCAACTTTTGGTTGATAACTGATATGTCATTGGAGTCATTCAAATCGATTGGATGGGTTAGCTGTATATCATCAGCTTAAGCGAAGATAGTAAAGTCAATCATTGTCCAAGAGTGATCAGAGGAGCTAGGAAGATATTAAAGAGTAGGGGCGATAGGATAGACCCTTGGGGAATACCAAAATGATTAGGAAACCTGTCTGAAGAAGATCCATTGAATGAAACTGTAGATGAGCGATCTTTGAAATATGAAATAAACCAATCCAGCACTTGTTCTGTTATACCTATTTCTTATAAACGGTTGATAAGCAGTCTATGATCTATAGTGTTGAAGGCTGAGGACAAGTCCAGTGAAATTAGAACTACTGAGTTATGGTGGTCCAAATGATATATGATGTTCGTAACCAGTCTGATAAGTGATAATTCAGTGGAGTGGTGTTTTTGAAAGCCAGTTTGGTTAGGGTGACGTACATTAGTACTTTCCACAAAGTCGTAAATTTGGGAAAACACGATCTTTTCAGTGACATTAGCTAGGAATGGTATGTTAGAAATGGGACGGTAGTTAGATTTTGTGGAGGCAGTTGTTTTGAAGTCTTTAATTGAAGGGTAGATTGTTGCCTCTTTCCAAAGTTTTGGAACAGAACCCGATATTAGGCTAGTGAATATGAGATCCTGTCTATCCTTTCAAGTTTTTTGAAAAATCCTGAAAACTACTCTTTCAGCGTTTTCTAGCAGATAAGTTTCCATGAAGTCAATTCTCTCTATTAACTACAACCACTGTTAACCGAGTCGAGCCTTGTTTCTCAGGGATGACTCAGTATATAAGTCCAAGATTTAGTTTAGATTAGTTTTAGTTTAGTAGGCATCTA
This sequence comes from Geotrypetes seraphini, assembly GCF_902459505.1. Classification (NCBI taxonomy): domain Eukaryota; kingdom Metazoa; phylum Chordata; class Amphibia; order Gymnophiona; family Dermophiidae; genus Geotrypetes; species Geotrypetes seraphini. The sequence goes on from NC_047095.1 coordinate 41,399,976, forward strand.
ATTGGTTAATAGGCTTAATTTGCACTGGTAATTGGCATTTAACATCTCATAATTGCCATTAATTGGACTTAATTGAAAGGCATATAACTTGAAAAAAGTGATTCGGTAAAATGTAGGCGCCTAGTCCAAAGCGATTACCTAAAATTGGGCTTGGCTAGGGACAGATCATGGGCATGTTTTCAAGTTAGGCACGTCTTTTTGAATTAGGTGCTGTTAGGCACCTAACTTAGGTGCAGGTATTAGAACGAAGAAAACCTTGGCATACATACGATGCGCCTAAAGTTAGGTCACCTATTGACACCTAATGTCACTTAGACAGCACTAAGTGTGATTCTATACATTGAGCTTAACTTGTATAGAATCATGATTAATGCCATACTAATAGGCAACCTTTATAGAATCAGTCCCTCAAAGCCCGTCTTTAACAGGCTGCTTTTATCTCTTAACCTGCTAGTCACCTGTTCAGTATCCATGTCTGTTCTAATCATTTCCATAATGAAATAACTACCTAAACATCCTATTTGTCTTCTTTGTCTCTCCTGAATAGATTGTAAGGTCTGCCAAGCTGGGACTGTGTCATACGTCTACATCTAGTAGTGTTATAGAAAAAAGTAATAGTAGAAACAGCTATAAGTATCCAGCTCCCTCTTTATAACATCTACAATGGAGGCTAGCATGGTCTCACTGTTTAAATTCTTTGAAGAAAAATTATCAAAATTCAAGATGATTGTTCTTATTAAAAAAAAATAAAAAAATCAACCAATTGTACTAAATCTGTTTTATTCCAATTAGTTTTTAAAATAGGGAAATACAGTATTCGAAACTGGCTGATAGCCATTAACACAGTTGGTATCAAGAACAGGTTTCTTTAATAAGGTCTTTACCTCAGCATGCTTCAATGGATTATGGAAAGAGGTTTCACTAAAAGATAAGTTTATTATATCAGAAAGAACATTGCTTACGGTTCACTTAGATGTTTTTATTAAAGCAGATTGGTTCCAGTACTGAGGTAGAGGTTTGAGGCCTACTAAGTAGTTCTAATACCTCCAGCTCACTGATTGGATCAAGTGGACAAAAATCATTCTTAGCTGCGCACTGATACGTAGAATGGACAGAATAATGCTGGTAGAGCTTTTAGATTGTGGGGGGAACTTATGAAGCTGTGTTAGAGCTCTAATGTTTTACTCCTTCAAAAAGTACAAAGACTAGGGGATGCTCAATGAAGTTACATGGTAATACTTTTAAAGCGATTAGAAGGAAGTTTTTTCCCCTCAATGAATAGTTAAGCTTTGAAGCTCATCACCAGAGGATGTAGTTACAGCTGTTTAGCATATCTGGGCTTTAAAAAAATGGTTTGGACAAATTCTAGGTGGAAAAGTCCCTAATCTGCTATTGACACAGACATGGGGGAAGCCACTGGGATCAGTAGCATGGAACGTTGCTACTATTTGGGTTTCCGCAGTACTCCACAGGCTTCACATTGGCATCCTACCCAAGCAAGGGGGGTAAATGGATAGTACAAAAGAAAATGTAATGAAAGATTTTTGTACTTTATTAGTAAGTACTACGGCTTACTTCCAACTTGCAAAATATTGAAGTCAAAAAAACTTTTTAAGGTCAAATAATTTTTAGAAAGATCTTTTTCATCAAGCACATATATGTGTATAAACTGAGGAAGGATGTATCATTATATCATAGGATGTCAGATCATACGACCTCCTTTAACATATATGTTATTTCAGGTCCACATCCTGTAACCTAAATTTAATCATTTATATCCATTCCTCCTCCCTGAACCTTAATGAAAAATAAATGTTCAAACCTCTGAAATCAAAACAATGTATATGTATCTACAACTACGGCAGTGCAAAAATAATAAATGTGTCAATATCATATAAACTTAAACGTTTCTATTGCAAAAATGTCTATGAAACTTCATAGACTAAAGAAGAGCAACACTTATCTTATGTGGGCCAAACCGCACCCAACACTGGTTTGAAATGAAACTCCCAATGCCACCTTATTTAAGTACCTGTTTGGGTTTCTGCCAGTCACTTGTGTCCTGGATTGGCCACTGTTGGGAAACACGAAATTAGGCTATATGGACCACTGACTGGACCCAGTATGGCTATTCTTATGAATTTATATTATTAATGCTGGGAGTGGTGCCCTACTTGATGATATTTAAGTCAGACCATGTTACATAATAATAAGATGCAAAACATGCAAATGCATGTAGAGGAGCTCATGACTTTGGTAAACAGAATAGCACAGCTTGTGGTTTACACTGGGTATGCACTTTGTCTCAAAACTGGGGATATTTTCTGCACAGGAGCATGGGGCGGCCAAGCTGTAGCCTTAGTGCCTGAGGGCCATCTTTTAAAGGGGGCCATATGAATATAAGAATATAATAATAATGAATATCAAAAAATTCATCCAAATATCTTAACCCCTCCTCTTTTACCTCCAGAAGATTCACCTACCTTCAGATAACCTTCCCCCAAATTACCCACCTTAACATCTTCCAATTAAACAAATACCATAAATAGATTGTAACCTACCCTCTCTAACTGCATTCCATATGTATTTTTCATACAGTTCTTCACTGTCAGTTTAATTTCCATCCTATAAGTTCACATAGAATTTTTCTTTTTTCAACCATCTTTATTTTCTCTTCTTTATTCATTTCCAGGTACTTTAGTTAGATTGTGAGCCTTCGGGACAGTAAGGGAATTTTTTAAGTACCTTCTTACTTCTCATTTATAATCTTAATGTATATTTTCTTCAAACCGCTTAGAACCTAACGGATGTAGCGGTATATAAGAAATAAATTACATTACATATAAGAATAGCCATACTGTGGCAAACCAGTGATCCATCTAGCCCTGTATCACTGCTTCCAACAGGGGCCAATCCAGGTCACACGAACATCTGCCATATCTATCACGGGAGTAACGCTGTGGAACAAATTAACCGGGCCGCTAAGAGCGTTATCGGATATTCAGAAGTTCAAAGAAATCCTTAAAACCACACTATTTTTAGAAGCATTTCAACAAAGTTTGAAACGTTGAGTGCCGTGTTTTAAGATGAACTTCACTGTAAAGGTCTATTTAAAATGCGATTATTCACCTGTAACCCACCATGTTTGTAAAAGTCCTGTTTGTCATATTCTGTGCATGTCATCACTGTAATGCTGCCTAGATATAGGCGGCTGATACATTTTTCAAATAAATAAATAGATCAGGCAGAAACCTAAAGCATAGGAAAATTCCACGTAAATAGCAGCTTTCTCCATATCTATCTTAATAGCAGATTATGGACTTTTATTCCTAGGACTTGTCCAAACCATTGTTACCATATCATCGAGCAAAGACTTCCAGAGCTTAACTATTCATTGAGTGAAAACCTATTTCCTTTTAACAGTATTACCATGTAACTTCATGGACTGTTCCCTAGTCTTTGTATTTTTTTTTGAAAGAGTAACATAATGGGGCTGCAAAGAAATTTCTTAAGAGGTATTGTGATCTAAACATCCACTCTCATTGTATGAATTTCCCCCTAACTACATTAACTTGTATAGATGGCATTGTCTATTAGGGTTTGATTAATATAATTTTGGGGATGTGCATTTGTTTGAAATGAAGTGGCAATAATAAATCCAGAAATAACCGGTCTCTTTTCAGTGTCATTACATTTCAGCATTCTTTCCCGGTGTTAATAGCTATCAGGCAACAGCCAGCCTTGAACCTATGACCTTCAGGATGAATAGCAGTTCTTTTCCAGGAAAAGACATTCTGTATCTTAAAAAGCCTGCAATTTCTAGAAACCTTAGTTCCTGTTGCCCGATTGGCTTTTTTCAGTAATCCTAGTGTGCATTTATATGCTAGAAGCTCTTGGAGGTCCAATGACCTTAAGACTTTCCTCGCGCAATCCTAATTTTTGTTTTGTTTTACGGCCTCTTTTACAAAGCCGCGCTAACAGCTGCGCTGCGCTAACGGCCCCAAAGCCCATAGAGATTTAAAGGGTTTCGGGGCTGTTGCCTTGCGGCAGCTGCTTTTGCAGCTTTCCAAAATAGGCCGTTAGTCTAGTACACAGTTCTTCAACCGCCGGTCCGCGGACTGGTGCCAGTCTGCAAAAAAATCTTGCCGGTCCGCAAAGGATTCGGTCCCCGCCGCAACGAAAGGCGTCAGCTGACTTGCAACTTTCTGTTGCAGTCGCTGTGCCGGGACTCCTGCCTTCGCCGGGACTCCTGCCTTCCACCGCGTTTGCCTCCTGCCTTGTCTCTGCACCTCCAGACCACCAGCGGCAGCTCTGTGTGCTTTTAACTTCGGCACAGAGCTGCCCCTAAACAGTAGTTTAGCATGGTTTCCTGAGGCAGCCTCGGGGCCTTTGCTAGGCTGGCCCACATCGCATCATCGAAGTAGGCTGGCCTAGCAAAGGCCCCGAGGCTGCCTCATGAAACCGCGCTAAACTACTGCTTAGGGGCAGCTCTGTGTCGAAGTTAAAAGCACACAGAGCTGCTGCTTGCCTAAAGACTCTTGGGCTGCTAAAGGAGGGTAAAGAGCAGCTTCCTGGAGGTCTCCCTTCCTCTCACCTTTGCAGGTCCCTTTTTTTTTTCCTTCAAACGGCAACGGGCCCCAGCATCGACATCAATCAAGTAAGTTCCACTGTTCCTTGCAAGCGGTTCTGCTCGGCCAAAGCTTCCCCTCTGACATGAGCCACCCTCAGGGGAAAGAAAGTGACCCGCAAAGGTGAGGGGAAGGGGGGCAGATGATGGAACTTGGGGGGGGGGGGGGAGAGAGAGAGAAGGGGCAGATGATGGAATGGAGGAGATGAGAGAGAGAAGGGGACAGATGATGGAAGTGAAAAGAAGGGAGAGAGAGCAGAAGGCAGATGGATGTCAGTTGAGAGGGGAGAGCAGATGCTGAATGGAAGTGGGGAAAGAACACATACTGGATGGAAGGAGGAGATAAATAAAGGGGGAAGAAAATAGTAAGATAATGGAGGGGTGAGGGAAAGGGGTGATAAGCTGTGGATAGACACAGTGAAAAGAGGAAAACGGGACTAAATAGTAAGAAAGAATTTAATTTAGATGGAGGCAGAAAATAGAGAAGGAAGACCAGAGAAGAAAAGGGAAGAGAGAGTAGAGAATGATATCAGATCTGAGTGGAGGAAATGAGAAGAGAGAGATGCTAAAAACCACAGGGGGGAGGGAAGGACAAAAATGCCAGACCATGAGGGGAACAGAAGGAAGATGATGAATGCCAGACCAAATGGGAAGGGGGGGGGGGCAGGAGGAGAGATGGCAGGGAAAGACAGACAGTGAATGGAAGGGGCAGATGCTGGACTGAAGAGACAGAGAAGGTTATCATGCCGCTGTACTGGGCCATGGTATGCCCTCACCTAGAGTACTGCGTCCAGCACTGGTCACTGTACATGAAGAAGGACAGGGTACTACTCGAAAGGGTCCAGAGAAGAGCGACTAAAATGGTTAAGGGGCTTCAGGAGTTGCCGTACAGCGAAAGATTAGAGAAACTGGGCCTCTTCTCCCTTGAGCAGAGGAGATTGAGAGGGGACATGATAGAAAAATTAAAGGTACTGAAGGGAATAGACTTAGTAGCTAAGGACAGGTTGTTCACCCTCTGCAAGCAGGGAAAACGAGAGGGCACTCTCTAAAGTTGAAAGGAGATAGATTCCGTACAAACGTAAGGAAGTTCTGTGGTAGAAAGCTGGAACGCTCTTCCAGAGGCTGTTATAGGGGAAAACACCCTCCAAGGATTCAAGACAAAGTTAGACAAGTTCCTGCTGAACAAGAACGTGTGCTGGTAGGGCTAGTCTCAGTTAGGGTGCTGATCTTAGACCAGAGGACCGCCGCGTGAGCGAACTGCTGGTCATGATGGACCTCTAGTCTGACCCAGCAGTGGCAATTCTTATGTTCTTAGGGTAGACACTGGCTGGAAGAGAGTGAAAAGGCAATGAAAGCAGAAACCAGAGACAACAAAAGGTAGAAAAAAATAATTTTATTTCTATCTTGTGCATTTTCAAATACTAATAAAGATGATTGAACTTAAAAAAAATATATCAGATTTGAAATATTTATCTTGCTAGACATAACTGGGGAGTGCAAAGCCCAGGCAGTGCTTCTTTAGCTTCCAGCTGGCTTAGGGCTCTTTCTGACCAGGGGGCAGTTGCCCTAGTTCCACTCTCCTAACACCATTCCTGTCATGTGTGACTGTGGTATTCTGTTACATGATATTTGTGTAGCATTCTGTAATAATTTGGCTTATTCAGTTTTCTTGATAGTAGAGGGGATATATGTGAAGGGGAGGAGAGACAGGGGTTTTGTTGATCTTTGCCCTGTATTATTTGTATTTATAAAATGACAATTGTATAGAATATTGTTTCTTTTTATACTTTAATAAAATATGTTCAATATAAAATCATAACTATTTGAGGCTTGTGCGGATGGGATCAGATGGTTTGTGGGACCGAGCTCGCGGGGACGGGGCGGCGATGGTTTAAAAAAAAAAAAATTCAGTCTTAGTAGTTTGCCGGTCCACGAAATAATTATTTTATTTCCGCCGGTCCATAGGTGTAAAAAGGTTGAAGAATACTGGTCTAGTATTCAAGCCTCAGTAGTCTATATTAGGGACTCTGACAGAATAAATCAGACATAGTAAAGACACGTAAATAAAAAAGCTGGAAGAAAAACAGCTAAATTTGAGTCTAACCTGAAATGACAGGAAAACCCCTGAAATATTAAGTTTCTTTCTAGAATCATTAAATTTCAATGTTTTTTTTTTTCTCTCACTGTTAACAGCTTTCAACTTGAGCCTGTGACCCATGGCATAAGGAACTGCTGCATTCCATAAGAAGTTACAGTGTTTTTTAAGTCTGTTACACTAGCCCCTTCTTACCTGTATCTTGTATTTTTGGTAATCTTAGTTCATGTCTTTTGAATGTCCCCTCTGGGCTTGTTTCCTGCTACTTCAGTTATACTTTAAAAACAAACTAATAAATAAAATAACCATTTATAAAAAGAACAAAAACAGCCTACAAATGACATAGAAAGCTAAACAAAATGTGGGAGTTTTTTTTGTCTGCAAATCCCTATATAATTGCTTTCTATTAAGCACAAAATCATTTTGAAATTCAAGATATTTCTTTTTTTCCTTTGCTCTGTAGAAGGAAGCTGGTTAGGACACTTTATTAGCTATCACATATTCACATTAAGCTCTAATTATTGTAAAGTCAGAAAAAGAAAATAATTAAGCAGAAAGTTGCCTCCTGATTTCCTTTCAGAAGAAGAAACAGTTTTGCCACCTACACTAGAGAAAATGTAGGAGGAATTGGTTAACTTAATTTGAAAGGATGCTATAGTATAACAGAGAAACTGGCAAAATGTGGAGAGTAAAAACATTACTCCCAACTAAGCCACAAAATATTTCTGGGGAAAAAAGCACATGCAAAATAATCTTCTGCCCATTCTAAGGTACTAAGAAATCAGTTGTACTGCATCTCAGATAAGTAAGATATATCCAATTTATTCAGATTCCCATGGAGATGAAAGTGCTACAAAAGGATGCAAATGCATCCATGTTAGTCTTGTTACCTAATAGAAATAAATATTACAGCAAATCAGAATTAAAGAATACAAAAGCAATCAGAAATAAAGAATGCAAAAAGCAATGTCCTTAATTTCTTATTGCATTCACTAGGTTTATTTTTTTTTAACTCTCCTTTTTTATTGTTCAGTATTCACGGAGGTGTTTAAAAGATAGTACATCCCCCATATTAAGGTCATTTTATTTAAGAAGCTAAAATTGTTGCCTTCTAGCTTTGTATTATACAACATTTGAGGGGCTGCTGAAAAGTTCTCAGTCCAACCATCAAAGTCGGGGCAGTCTCCATCAAGGGCTATACACTTAATCCAGTGATCCACTTAATCTTCCATGTTTTTCATTCCAGCAAGGAAGCCGCTCAGTGCCGAGAAGCAGCGCCAAATCACGTTGCTGCTCATACCGCTGAGATGGACTAAGTGGATACGCGCAGCTGGTTAGCAGCGGGGCAGGAGTTCAGAAAGCTTGCTCCTGCCCGCTGCACCTTCACCAGATCGGCAGAGGTAGGAAGATAGGGCAGGGAGGAGGAGGGGGGCAGAGCCTGGTTGCGGCGGCTTTAAAAAAATTATGGGAGGGGGCATTGGTGGTGGGAGGGTCTGTAGGGACATATACACCAGCAGAGAGAAAGCTGGCCCTGTAGTGAAGCCTGGTGGTGGGAGGGTCTGCCGTGACCTATACACCAGAAGGAAATAGCTGAGAAGTAGCCGGAGGTCCTGGTAGAGCCTGGAATCAAGGAAGTGGCTCAGGCTTGAGGACCAGCGGTGGGACCTGTGAAGAAGAATCCAGGTAGTGGAGACCCAAGATGCCAGGGAGTCAAGGACTGGCATTGGCCCCCACAAGAGTCCTCAGTGTGTGAGTTTGCGATAAGATGACTGAGGGGCTTGGAGAACCCTCAGTGCATGCGTGCATAATAAAACAACTGAGTGACAGAGAAGCTGGAAGAGTCCAAGGCTGAGGGGGAACAACTGACAACTGACCTGCTAAGATGGTGGCAACTGGTGGAGAGACCAGTAATGGTACTGGTAGCGGTCATTGGATCCCTAGAAGGCAACCTGGTAGATTCTGGGAGTATTGGACAGAGTTCTGAGGAGTTCTGAGGAGGGACCGGCTGGGACAGTGGCAACTGGAAAATAGCACCGGAAGCTGCCAAAGACCTGGAGGGCCAATGGAGGGTCAGAGGAAGGACTCAGTGAAAACATGGAGAGACAGAGTCCAGGGAGGACTTGGAGAATGACCAAGAAAAGCTGGAAAGACCTAATTGGAGATTTTAATGGAATGCATGGTGTGTGTTTAACCCTGTGTTTGTATGTTAGCAGAGAACCAAGGTACCTAGGGGTGGATATGTGATGGGTAATACCGCATGGCCTGGTCACATGATGACACATGGCTTTGTACTCAAGGGAATAGAGAGAGTATCAGTAAAATATGAACACTTTCTTCCTTTACTCTGAGCCCACAGAGCAACTGCTAGGCTTTTACTCTATTGTGCTTCCTTAAAAATGGATGTAAAACCCCACTGTTGTAGTACAAAATTGCTTGCCCCAATGACTTTAATGGGAACTAATGAAATGAATGAAACAAACTATTCAGTTTCCGAAAACAAACTGAATGAGTGATTCATCCAGAAATATATTGAACTGAAAATTTGTTTTACCATGCACATCCTTAATGCGTGGCTTTAATTAAAGTGGTTGTAAGTCATGATTAGCATCTACATGCATAATAAATATTATGACTGCAGCTTACCAATTCTGTTTAGTTGCACCGATTAATTGAAAATACTGAAATGGCAATAAATCAAGACTGCAGATTGAAGGACAATAGAACAAATCAATATTTTTGAGCTAAGAGAATATTTCTTTGAAAAAGTTCTGTACTGTGAGAGAACTTTCATGTATAGAAAATCAATTCTCCTTAAGTTGAATTATAACAATTTCAGTGATATTTTTAAACTAACCTAACTGGTATTCTATCAATCAATATATTTTGATTTATTAAATTGTATAAAAATTTAGGGCTCCCTTTACAAATTGCTTTGACGCCCATAGGGATTTAATGGGCATCAGAGCATTTGCGTGTGACAGCTTCTACCGCAGCTTTATAAAAAGAAAAGGAGGACGGGGGGTTAAGTCTTACATTTTGGCAGAGATTTGACCTTTATTATTAGTATTATGCATTATAATGTTTACTGCTCTAATGCTGGCTTTTACAAAGCTGCGGTGGAGGTTTCTACCATGGGCCAGTGACGTAAATCAGTATCGGATCATTTACCTCACTGGCCCGCAGTTGAAACCTCTACCACAGCTTTGAAAAAGATCCCTAAATGTTTATTTATTTTTATTTTTTGTATATCTTTATTAATTTTTCATTCTAAACACAGTGCATAAAGGACGTAAATCAGGCCAGTGACGTAAATCAGTATCGGAGCATTTACCTCACTGGCCCGCAGTAGAAACCTCTACCACAGCATGGCAAAAGATCCCTAAATGTTTAGCAATTATGTGCTTCGGGTATTGTTTAGAGTTATAATTACTATGCAGGTGATTATGTCTGCAATGTCTGTTTTAAAGGATAAGCAGTCCTTTGAAGTAAAGCAAGTATCTTCCTGTTGAGTAAACTGATGACAGGAATATCAATTCCCAGGTTTGTTAAACTTCACTAGTTTGAAGCAGTACCACCGCATTACATAGCTGAAAAATAACTGAAGAAAGTGTTTTATTGCTTGTAAAATTCAGCTGTTCAGAAGTGTTGATCAAAGAAGCCTTCTAGAATGTCTCATCTAATATCTTTAGAACTTATTTATGATGTAGAAAAAAAAAGTTTCATTTTTCCTTATGGAGAATATTAATTATTTATAAGGTTTTTTTTTTTTTTTTTTCTTTGTATGGTGTATATGGAAAATGAAGAGCTATAGGAGTGCTTGGAAGTCAGCTTCTACCATATTCAAATTTATTTCTACCCTTTCAGCTATGTAAATTTGAGAGAATACTGATGAGGATCCTGAAATGGTGGATTTTATAAGAACGTAAGAATAACCACACTGAGTCAGACCAATGGACCATCTAGCCCAGGGGTAGGCAATTCCGGTCCTCAAGAGCCATAGGCAAGTCAGGTTTTCGGGATATCCACAATGAATATGCATGAGACAGATATGCATACCAAGGAGGGAGTACATGCCATTCTATCTGTCTCATGCACATTCATTGTGGAAATCCCAAAAAACTGACTTGCCTATGGCTCTCGAGGACCAGAATTGCCCGCCCCTGATCTAGCTCAATATCCTGCTTCCAACATTAGCCAAGTCAGGTCTCAGATACATAGCAGAAACCCAAATAATAGCAAAATTCCATGCTATTGATCCCAGGGCAAACAGTGACTTCCCCCATGTCTGTCTCAATAGCAGACTATGGACTTTTACTCCAAGAACTTATCCATTAGTGTTGTGATTAGTGTTGTGATTTGAGGTGCACGGCTGCGGTAGTGGGTAGACCCCTGACGAAACTGCAGTGAAACATGTTGGGTCTTACCGTTCAGTCCGTATGAAAAACAAGATAATCACCATTACTAAGTTAAGTAATAACACACTAAGAAATGCATGGTATTTAAACTTTGAAGAGACCGGTGAGGATTTCACTGCTTGTACTCCCCGTATATACACCTTGGTGGGACGGAGGAGTGGTGGTTCTCAGGTCTCATGAAAAGACAAAAAAAAAGTGTTTTCTAAACATTATGAACATTCAGTCAAATTAGAAACTGGATTTGAAAGATACATAGTTAAACACCTTAGAAACAACTCTAGTTTAATTGCCCTGAATCGGTAGCATGGAATATTGCTACTCCTTGGGTTTTGGCCAGGTATCAGTGACCTGGATAGGCCACTGTGAAAACGGGCTACTGGGCTTGATGGACCATTGGTCTGACCCAATAAGGCTATTCTTATGTTCATATATTCTTAAGAATGCTTTGTGAATGGCTAACTTAGGGTCGAGATTTATTGGATGGATACGTTCCTTATATAACCAACCATTGGCATATGTGAAGGTTAATGGAGTGTATTCAACGCCCTTTTGAGTTAGAGAGAGGAACATATCTGTTGTTCTGTACATTTGCTTTGTGTAAATTTGTAACTTTGCTTCTATCCTTTCACTATGTATGTAAAATTGTAACCCGTTCTGGACTTTTCTGGGAGGATGGCCTAGAAAATTGACTAAATAAATAAATGTCAGGGATGTATATTTGCACTAGTTATTGAACCCCCCCAGCTCAAGGAATTTATCAGAATTTAGGGATACCAGGTTTAGACATTTCAAGAAGAGAACACAAACTCTCTTTTTTGCAGATAACATTCTGGCTGTTACAGTGGGGACAGAGAGTGCTTTAAGAGCCCTGCAGGATCAACGAGCCATGTATCAATATGGCTTGTTGATAGGACTCAATGCAAACATGACTAAGATGGAAATATTGAACTTATCTTTTCCAGCAGATATTGTACAAACTTTAAAAAAAAGTAAATTACTGTTTCAGTAGGTAAAAAGGCCTATTAGCAGGGTGTGCATCTGCGACAAGATGACTGAGATGAGCGATGGAAAAGCTGGGAGAGTGCAAGGCTGAGGGGAAGGAGTGACTTGCGAAGAGACCGGCTGGAATGGTGGCAACTGGCGAAGAGACCAGTAATGGTAGTAGTCAATGGATGTAGCCTGAAAGACCCTGGGAGCATTGACCAGAGTTTTAAGAAGCATGTGTGTATGTTTGTGCGAGGGTGAGGGGTGGACGACAAACTTGGAAGGTGGCAACTGACGGAGGGACCAGTAAATGGCACGGAAGCTGCCATCTTTTCTTTCACATTCCTTTTATGTCTGTTTTTCCTTTGCTTCTATCTTCTAGTATATGAAAGCACTGCAGGATTCATTTTTTTCCATTGGTGACTTCATATTTATTTTTTCTCTTTTTTCTTGTTTGTTAAGCACTGTGGGACATAACAGTATATAGATCTCTTAAATTAATTCACATTCTTTGACTTCATAATCTTTATAAATGGCTTTATTCAACAGATTGATTCTCTCTCATCTATCTATATATATAAAATCGGAGGTATGTATGTGTGTATGTATGTGTGTGTGTGTGTATGTGCCGCAATCACGCAAAAATGGCTTGACCGATTTGAACGAAACTTGGTATGCAGATCCCTCACTACCTGGGATGATATGTTCTGGGGGTCTCGCGGCCCACCTGCACACGTGGGCAGAGCTACAAACAGAAAATCAGATTTCACCCATTCATGTCAATGGAAAAAATGTAAAAAGCTGCCATTCTCACTGTAATTCAAAAACGGCTTGACCGATTTGAACGAAACTTTGTATGCAGGTCCCTCACTACCTGGGCTGATATGTTCTGGGGGTCTCGCAGCCCACCTGCACACGTGGGCGGAGCTACAAACAGAAAATCAGATATCACCCATTCATGTCAATGGAAAAAATGTAAAAAGCTGCCATTCTCACAGTAATTCAAAACCGGCTTGACCGATTTTAACGAAACTTGGTATGCAGATCCCTCACTACCTGGGGTTATATGTTCTGGGGGTCTCGTGGCCCACCTGCACACGTGGGCGGAGCTACAAACAGAAAATCATATTTCACCCATTCATGTCAATGGAAAAAATGTAAAAAGCTGCCATTCTCACAGTAATTCAAAAACGGCTTGACCGATTTGAACGAAACTTTGTATGCAGATCCCTCACTACCTGGGCTGATATGTTCTGGGGGTCTCTCGGCCCACAACTCTATGTTGCTTGCTCAAGGGTGGGTTCACCCAAGAATTTATATGTTCTTGCTCCTGGAGGTGAAACTAAAAATGTTGTTTTTAATTACGTTTTGCGTTAGTTGTATTGTATTCATTTTGTCAAATATTTCACATTATAATTTGAATATCGTACTTTTTATTAAGTTGTAAAACAATAATTTCATTCACCACTTTAAAGTATCTTTATTTGAATCCATTTACAGTGTTATTGCTATAATTAAATACCCGTGCAACGCCGGGGCATCAGCTAGTATAATATATAAGTAGAATCAAATCCCAAATATCTAAAAAAAAAAATAATCCCATTAGAATGTGATAAAAATGGACTTATGAGTAGCTGAGTGAGGACTTTTGCAAGATGTGCTGGATAATACTCACATTCTGATAGTTCACATTAAAAAATGTGTAAGTTGAAATATACGAAGAGGGAATTTTTTTTTTCTTTAGTATTTATATACCACTTATAGTTTAACTTGTTTACATTCAGGTACTCAAGCATATTTCCCTATCTGTCCCAGCGGGTCCTGGGGCATGGGGGATTAAGTAACTTGCCCAGGGTCACAAGGAGTGACATGGGATTTGAACCCACAACCTCAGTCTACTGAGGCTATAGCACTAACCACTGTGCCACACACAAATACACAGACACAATATTTTTTTAGGGCCCTTTTATTAAGCTGCACCAAAAAAGTGGCCAGCGCTATCCCCAGCGCCCATTTTCCATTATTCCCGTTAATGTCCTCATGCTAATTTCTCCATTAGCATGTGGCCATTAGCGCATGATCCCTTATTGACACCTATTTTATAGGCGGTAAGGACTCACACACTAATCTTGTGCTAATTGTTTAGTGTGCGGTATTGTGTCTATGCGTATTAGAGCAAAGCACACTTACTTTCCGCCCCAGAAGTGTCCTTAGTGCTAAAAAATTAATTCTAATTTTTTTAGTGCATGGGAAACATATGCTGATCCCAAAACAACCAGGATGCCTGAGCGCACCCTGCATTTATGCTTTTAAACCTGCAGTTAGCATGTGCTGATGCTTACTGTAGCTTACCAAAATGGCCCCTATAACTTTGCCACTCCTCTCTACAAGGCTCCCAGCAATGTTCAAAGAAACAATAGAATATGGAGGAGTCCCCTTTTTTTTTGCAGTAAACATGGTATAAAGGCACTAGTCCGACTATACATACTGTATCTTGTGACCAGTCAGACTCTGTGCCTGATGTGTTCCCAGCTAGAAGCCCCAGGAGAGGCAGAGACAGGGCTAGGAAAGCAGTTCCCAAGCCCCGCAGAGCCCAGCAGCCTAGGTTCCCTGAGTGCATTAAGGAGGACTCTGCTGAAGTTGAGGTTCTATCTGACTATTCAGAAGCTGAGGACATGGAAATTCAGCCCCTTTCTGTTAGGTTTGCTCCAAAACCTGTGAATATTAGATTTAGGCAAAATGCCCCTGTGAGAAAACCCTGCATTTACTCGACCATCCACAGGGGGAGCCCAAGAGAGCCTCAGAATAGTGCAGGTACACTGAGAGCAGGGCATGGCTCTCCCTCTGAAAAGCTAGCTGCTTTCCCTTCAGAATTAGAGAGGACAAGAAAGGGAAAGGGTCCTCTCTCCAGTGCTCAGCAGCCAGCCAGTCCAGAGCAATTGAATAACCTAGAACCCACGGAAGTGGAAAATGTAGCTCCTTGCCAGGAAGCTGAGGCCAAGTGGAATAAATGGAGGTAAGTGCCAGAACATGAAGCCATGGAAATTGGTATAGCTTGCAAGGTTAGCAACTGAAAAACTGTGTTTTCTTTTTGTGAAGTTTTTTCATGCAAGCCACTGTTTTGAATGCTGTTTTTGTAGTTTTGCTTGGACAATTCTCAAGGCTTGTGTTGCAGCCTGCTGCTTAGAAAGGAAGAGTTTTGGTTGGGTTTTTTTCTGCTACCTGGGCTCACAGCTCTAGTGAGGCCCAATGCAAGGCCCCAGGTGGGGGCAGGACTCTGTGGCTGGAAGGTTATAAAGAACTGTTGCTTTCCCAGTTTGTTCCACTGAAGAAATGTTTTGTTTTTCTTTTGTTTTAACTGCATTGCTTTTGGGTTTGGATGCAGTAGCATACAGGGACTGAGAGCTGTTTCAATGGGGAGAAGTTTGTCAACACCTTGGGTGGGAATATTTGAATATTATTGAAGACAAACTTGGCAGTTCTTCCACCCCAGCTCAAGAGCAGAGCTGAGGGCCTCCTGAACATTTACTTTCTTGCTTTGGTGTTTTGTGGAAGGTTTTGTTTTTTTCACTGTGTTAAGTGATATTAACTCTCTCTAGAGTTAGGCCTAGCTGCAGGAAGCGGTGCCAAACTTGCTAAGGCACTGGGACTTTGTATATCCTGATTTGCTTATCAGGATTTTTGCTTTGAATTTTTCCTTTTTGTTTCTTGTTTGCCATTCTGATTTTGGTTTTATGGAATAAAGAACCCTGGATAGGAGTTTGACTAATTACCTGGTTTCCTTTTGACTATTTTGTTTGATATTTTGCCTGTGGGGACTGTCTCCTTCTTGAGCAGCATGCCAGCGCAGTTTTCCTGTGGTCCACTCAGGGCACTATCTGCCTAGTCCAGGGCCCGATGGCCACAATGTTCTAGTTTGAAATTGTAGGGCGTTATTAGCCATAAGTTTTTGCCATGGAGAGCTAAAAATAATAAAAGCATGTCTTTTGGGTAGTGAAAATGATTTTAAATTCTATTGGTAGTTGCTATAACTATGACAAAGTAGAACATTAGTATTTCAGGCCCAATTAAACTTTTGCAGTCAGTGTGTACCACTTGCCGAGTTTATTTTTTTATGGTATAAACAAAGAAAACCACTTTGGCCAATATGGGTTTTATAGAGTGCAAAACAATCAAAACTATGCAGGTGATACACTATTCCCAATTGATTGACTCAAGACTGTTGGTAGCTGCCACTTATTAAGTGCATTTTATTGGCATTTTATTGTCTGGGCTTTCTTTTAATCTCACACCCACTGAGAAGGCATACTACTCAGAAATCATGTTCTGGTATTAACTGCCTACTTTTGAAAGTGTTTTTACAATCAGCCACATGTGTGGATATGACTAGCCTGCACATTAAACGGAGAATTTTAGAAAGGAAAGCACTCCTGAAAAATTACTGCTTGTGCAGGCAATCGGTAACAGCAGGCTTGTATATATTGATGCTTCCTCTGGAACAGGCACAATTACTTGTATGACTGTTAGATTATGTAAGTAATTGCCAAACTGGGTTTTGTGGAATCCTAGGGTTCCTCAAACTCTGTTCAAGGGTTCCTCAGGAAATTAGATTGTAGAATCTGTTTGTATGAACATACATAAGTTTGCATAGGGGACCTTTTACTAAGCATCAGTAAGCAGTAATATGTACTTACACCACATAAACAGCGCTAATGAGTCATGCTCAGGAGCCACGCACTAACTAAGGTTTCAGCACACGCCACCCATGCAACAAAAATGTTGTGGGTTTTTGGGGGGGTTTTTGCCGGGGGGGGGTGTTCAGGGTAGAGAAATATGCCCTGAACTAATTGGTTAGCTTGTGGATGCTGGCGCGCGCTGACAGATTAGCGCAGGATTAGCATGGGAGCCATTACTGTCTACAAAATAAGTGACAATAAGGGCTCACGCATTAATGATTCTGTGTTAACTTAAAAATAAGCTTGTGGCCATTCATAGGTGAAACAAAACTGTGGCCTTTTTCAGAGCTGCGCTGAAAAGCAAGATGGACATGGGGAGGCCACTACTTGCCCTTAGATCGGAAGCATGGAATCTTGCTACTCTTAGGGATTCCAAAATCCTCTCACTCTTTGGCATTCTGGAATCTTGTTCTGTTTGAGTTTCTGCCAGGTACTTCTGACCTGGATTGGCGACTGTTTCAAACAAGATACTGGACTAGATGGACCATTGATCTGACCCAGTATAACTATTCTTACATTCTTAATCTTTTAAAATATGAATGTATAATTATTTCCCTCTCCCCCCACTTTTTTTTATAAAACCATGATAGCAGTTTTTAGCACAGGCCAGTGCGCTGAATGCTCTGTGCTGCTCCCAGCGCTCATAGGAACTCTATGAGTGTCGGGAGCAGCGCAGAGAATTCAATGCGCCAGCCTGCGCTAAAAACCGCTAATGCGGTTTTGTAAAAGGGAGGGGGGTTATTAGGTATTTATATATCAACTATCAAGGTTATCTAATTATTCTGGTGTGCTCCTAGAACAGATATTCAACTAGATCAGGGGTCTCAAAGTTCCTCCTTGAGGGCCGCAATCCAGTCGGGTTTTCAGGATTTCCCCAATGAATATGCATGAGATCTATGTGCATGCACTGCTTTCAATGCATATTCATTGGGGAAATCCTGAAAACCTGACTGGATTGCGGCCCTCAAGGAGGGACTTTGAGATCCCTGAACTAGATGTACTAAATAGTCTTGTCCATGTTGTGCCTTTGGGAAACATGATTGGTATATTATTCTCAATAAAGTGAATATTGGACTCTGGGTTATTAAAAGACAGAAAAAGTGGAACCAGTTCCTGGAGACCCAGGATATTAATTTAAAATATAATGTTTATTAAAATCATGAAGTGCAACAGTCTGTGTCGAGGAATGAAATAGTTACAACATATCTCAGAACAAACTGGAAACTAGATCCTACACGGGCCATGTTTCGGCAACACTGGTTCTACTTTTTGTGACTTTGGACACTTTTGCTTGTGTTGTTGAACCTTGGTCCTTTCCTGTGGATTTTGGGCTCACTGTTTCTAACCATGTACCCTTCCAGGGGATTTGAGGATTTTGTCATTAAAATACAGATTATGGTAAAGAAGTTTTTGGAATCCTGCTATTAATGTGCTGTGTCCTGGCACTTAAATTTAGGCATCCTTTTTTTTTTTTAGATTTACTGGCATATACAGTACATATAAAACCACAAGTTATAGAAGAGGTGGCATATATATTAAAATACTATTAAAGCAACAGAATTGCAAAATGTATGGAGTAAGGAGGAGACATTGTAGGTTAATATGGATGGAAGGAATTGAACTTCTGTTTACATTATAAATCACTTAGAAATTTCTTATACGCGTTTTTTATCAAATTTTAATAAACTTGAAACTTGATAAGTTGGTGCCTCCTTTTAGATGCTATCTGCCTTCCTTTTTCAGTTTCTGTGTTTCTATGTTCTGATGCCATATAGTGAAAACCTGTTCTGTAAAAGCATCTGGCATTATAGAATACAAACGTAGCTCAGCATCAGTGCATCTTACTGGCCCAAACTGCCACTACGTCTATCCCTACACCACATTCCCGACCCAAAAATCGTCCAAGTCCTAAACGCCCAAACCCAGACCTTTTAGATGAAGGAGGGGCCAGTCCTTCGCCTAAAAGCAGGATTTTGTAACCGGAGTCTGTTAAAAAAACAATGCCGGTTACAGAATCCTATAATAGCCCCCTCCCACCGCAACGATCGTAGCCGCGATCATGATCCTTCCCCCCCCCACACACACACAAAACCCCGAACCGGCAGGAGGGATCCCAAGCCCTCCTGCTGAAGATGGCACCCCGAACCACGCCCACCCTCTGTGAATACTGGCAGGAGGGAGCCCAAGCCCTCCTGCCGAGGCATACCTCAGAACCCCCCCCCCCCCACCCCCGACAACACAGGCAGGAGGGAGCCCAGGCTCTCCTACCAAAGGCGTACCCCCTGTGAACCTCCTGAATGTCCCCCCACTACCTGGCCCCCCAAACCCCAGACACCCCTGCTTACCTGAACATTGGCTGGCTTGCTGGGTCCTCAGTCTGGCAGGCCCGCCATCCCTGGAATGGCGGGCCTAGGGCCTGATTGGCCTAGGCACCTAAGACCCCTCACATAGGAGGGACCTTAGGCGCCTGGGCCAGCCAGAATTGGGCCATTTGCATAAGGCCCCTCCTTTGGGGGCCAACGTTCAGGTAAACAAGGGGAGTGTCCGGGGTTAGGGGGGGCTGGGTAGTAGGGGGGGCTGTTCTGGGGTTTGGGGGTACCATTCGGGGTTTCGGGATGGACCTTCAGGGTTTCAGGGTGATCGCCCCCAGTTGCATGCTGAGCCATTCAGAATTTGTTGGCCTGCCGTGGATCGACCACGGATCAGGCAGGTTAGTGAATCAAGCCCATAGAGTTCTGGAACACATATGAGAGGTTAAAATATAAATAGGTGTTTTGAGGTGTGAAGAGGGAAGGGGCGCAGAAGTATCTTAAGTGTCAAGAGGAGCCTAGAGATAATATGAAGGATGCATTAGGGGAAGAATCATAACTAGCCAGAAGGGTTGAGGAGCAGTAGACATATCTCTGAACAGGCCTATTAAATATTGGGTAACCATACAGCAAGGTGAGAAAGGGATGAGAGAAGGAAAAGGAAGAAATATAAAGGGGACAGGGTCTCACCAAAACCTATATCTGTCCAGGAGGCAAGGACATTATGTAGACATGGATGGAGCAGAAACTACAGTCCAAGGACACAACCATGTAAATTGAAGGGCATATTTCACAAGCAAAGACAATACCCTGCGTATTGGAACTGCTGCTAGAGAAGCACGGTTTGCTCTTTTGGATACATTCACCACAAGAAAACTCATGACATTTTGAAACAAATAGCCTTGGACATCGGGAGCTTCAGGATCATCTCTAGGTCAACAAATCAACAAAACATATTAAACAGTGCTACCATTCGCTCATTCTATAACATGATGTCTAAATATAAATGCCATTTGTGGGCTTAAATTGATAGAATATTGCCATCAATGCGCATAAGTAGATGCTTATGTGCATAAATGGCAGTATTACACCAAAGAGGTAGGTGTGGCTCACTGGTAGAGCTGCTGCCTCTGCACCCAGAGCTTTTGCGATCAAACCCCAGCGCTGTTCTTTGTGACCCTGGGCAAGTCACTCAATCCTCTAGTGCCCACCACTTTGAATACCAAAGCTACATAAAGGCAGTATACAAATTCCCATTATGTAATTATATACTAAAATGGCTTAACATGTAATTGTCTAGGGGCATTCATAGAAGAGGGACATGGGCAGGACAAAGGTAAGAACCAACATTTACATGTAGAGCTTACAAAATACTGTAAATTTATGCCAGGACCAACTTATGGTAGAAAAAAAAAGCACATGTCTTTTATAGACGAGGCTCACTGCTTGTATTTCTGGGGAGCCTAAATGGAGGCACCCAGTTTATAGAATTGCCTCTGGGACAGGGCTACCAAGTTGAATGCCCATCAGAGGAAAACCAGAAATGAACATGTCTGACTTATCCATCTATTATGCAAATGGACATAGATGACATTTTGGCCTCACAGAATCCATGGACATGGCAACAACAACACATTAGGGGTGAACTGGAGTTTTCTAACTTCAAAATAATACAAATTAGGAATGTACAACAGGCATCCATTATTGTTTCTTTACAAGGTTGTTTTCTAGGCCTCAGTTTGGCTATTTAGCCTGTTAAAAGTTATAGGCTTGATAGGAGCAGTACCTTTTGGGTAATATGGAAAAAACCTGTGACTGTATCTTTTATCAAGATCGAGATTTAGTAGGCCACTAATATACTTCAAGATATGTGCAGGAAGAGGGAAGGAAGGAGGGGAGTGTTACAGAAACCTGAATTTTCTAATGGAAACGCAAGAGATGTATGCACTTCAACAATTCAGGTTACTAATCTCTATCTTTTTCAGTTTCAGTGACTTTATAGAGTGTATCCAAACTGCAAGACACATACAGGACCTTTGCTGGAAGACCCAACAGCTACACTGAGGGATAAGAAGTGAAGACAGCATGTGCTGGCTACATTCAGAAGGCTGTGCCATGCTAATGCTTCACCCGTACCCTCATATAGCATCCATCCTTGGTAGTCTTCAAGGAAGAGAAAGATTATTATAGATTGGTGCCTTGACCAATGCAACAGAACCTTCCCTTTGAGACCAGAGAAGAATCGGACAGCCCTAACTCTGGAGTTTACCATTATCTGAGCTTTTTCCTTCTTTAAGCACCCGCTAATGTTCAGGCAGAAATGTCATCATGACATTCTATGAGGGCCTCAGGGCTCTGCCAGATAAAGCTGCTCGTTCAAATCACAAATACTGAAGAAACTAGTAAGATGAAAGAAGCCATAAATATCCAGACGACTGTTTCTATTGAAGTATCAGAATATTTCTTTTATATTCTTGCACAGATAACAAAGATAATCGTTATGTCTAAACATCAGTCCAGATATTATTCACTATTTTTTTTTTTTGAAAACTTTTAAAACACACAAAATAATTCAGTTCAAAAATCAAAGTAACAAGTGATGCATTTCAGGGAAGTAGGAATTCATTGTTCAGACAAACCAGGGCAATATGAACATAAGAATATCCATACTTGATCAGCTCAACAGGGGTCCATGCAGGGCACAAGTACCTGGCAGAATCCCAAATAGTAGTAGCAACTAAGCACAGTATAACTCTGTTCAGTGAAGCTACTTTCACTACTTCCATCTGTGTTATTCAGGAGTGATTATTTTAGAAGGCTCTAGAACAAAGATGGAAAAGCTGCCGAGGGATTCAAATTTTGGTGGAAAGTGACTGTTTCCTGAGCATTCATCGTATCCTTCTCTATAACCTTCTATTAAGTACTTATCTGATGCTGTTTTGTGTCAGTTATGACTCCCTGTCTTGCAAACTGTGAGAAACGATGGAAACCATGCAGGACATAGATCACGTGAGGTAAACATATTCAGGGTGTTGCGAGTAAGAAATTTTTAAAGAAATAAAATATTTTATCATGGCAATGGATGAGGACTTGAAGAGTGACCTTTTATTGAAGAATACACATGGACCCACATTCTCATTGGGATGTTGAAGGTTAGGCAGTGGTAGGCATCCTATTGCCACCTAACTTAATTGTTTTAATTGGTGCTAAATGACATGGTAATTGACCGCGTCATTTAAAACCGACTGAAAAGTAATTGAAGAAAAAGGCACCACTATGTGGCCCTAGGCCCCTGGCAGATAGTGGCACAGTAACACCAAACCCTGGAAGTGGGGTGGTGCCGGACTTTGGTGTCACTATGCACCACTTGCCACAATTCTGATGGGACCCTAGGCACCGGAAATGTAGGCCTAGGGTTCCATCAAGTTGCAATTTTGGAAGCCACACCTTGTGGTGATTGACACATAGCAGGAACCTGTTTTGTAGGCACCTGCCATGGCAGGCGCCAAGTACAGAATCAGACCCATTTTGCCTTGTAGAACAACTGAAATACCACTGTCCTCTGTTAATCTTCATTTGAAAATATTGTGGGTTTTCCAAATAAATGAGAAGTTATTCCTAAAATAGATCATATATTAGTGTCCCTTCTCTCTGCCTGATTCTTTGTTGCTCTTTTTCTCTCCTCAAATGGATTATTTATCCATCTGATCAGTATTTTACTTATCATGCATCATTATTATACAGTATGTTATAATATTTGCTTTCTATTGTACTATGCTTTGAATCCCTCTATTCTATAGTAGAGACATTAAAAGTAATGGCAATATACTAGATTTTTCTATTCAGTTACAACCTTTAACTTAACAGTATACAAAAAAAGAAGTGAATAATAATCTCGATAGTAAGTTATATATGAAACATTTTGTTGGCGGGGTCAGCAGTGCCGCCGCTTTGCTGCGGCAGATGAGAAAGAAACTGGAGTCAGCCTGAAAATAAAAGGAACAGTTTAAAATAATGTGACAAAACTTACAAAAGCTTACATAGACAGCAGGTAGAAGAGGTTAAGCAGTTCCAGTGTGACTGTGAGCATTGAGGGTAACATGAATGAGCGTGCGCCGCAAGCAGGACCAATAAATAATGCATATACCGGCATGCAAATTTTGTGGGCGGGGTCAGCAGCACCACTGATTTGCAGCGGCAGATGAGAAAGAGGATAAAGTCAACAGGGGAGAGACAGGAGGAGGGAAATTCCAAGAACTGCCTAGAGACTGGCTCCATGCAGAATCCTCCTCAATGATTATCAAACTTCTTAAGCCTCCTTCTCCCACAGCACTTCTCAGTTTCCATTACAGTATTAGAAACATAGAAACATGATGACAGAAAAAGGCCAAATGGACCATCTAGTCTGCCCACCTGCAGTAACCATTATCTCTTTCTCTCTCCGAGAGATCTCACGTGCCTGTCCCAGGCCCTTTTGAATTCAGACACAGTCTCCACCACCTCTTCTGGGAGACTGTTCCATGCATCTACCACCCTTTCTGTAAAAAAGTATTTCCTTAGATTAATCTGGAGCCTATCACCTCTTAACTTCAACCTATGCCCTCTCGTTGCAGAGTTTCCTTTCAAATGAAAGAGACTCGACTCATGTGCTTTTACATTACATAGGTATTTAAACTTTTCTATCATATCTCTCCTCTCCCGCCTTTCCTCCAAAGTATACAGATTAAGATCTTTAAGTCTGTCCCCATACACCTTATGATGAAGACCACATACCATTTTAGTAGCCTTCTTCTGGACCTTTTTATATCTTTTTGAAGGTGCAGCCTCTAGAACTGTACATAATATTCTAAATGAGGTCTCACCGAAGTATTATACAGGAGCATCAATACCTCCTTTTTCCTACTGGCCATACCTCTCCTTATTCAACCTAACATCCTTCTAGCTTTCACTGTCACCTTTTCAACCTGTTTGGCCACCTTAAGATCACCACATAAAATCACATCCAAGACCCGTTCTTCTGTCGTGCATATAAGTTCTTCACCCCCTAAACCAGGGATGTCCAACCTTTTGGCTTCCCTGGGCCGATTTGGCCGAAAAAAATGTTTCTGGGGCTGCACAAATGTGCAAACACTGCAGCAAGACATAGGAGGGAGCTGGCAAGACGGTAAACAGCCGGGGGCAGCAGAGGAAAACACTGCATCGCCTTTGACTGGGGCCGCGCAAAATACTTCACGTGGCCGCAGGTTGGACACTATTCCCTCTGGTTTTTGAAGCCCAAATGCATGACCTTACATTTCTTAGCATTAAATTTTATCTGCCAAATTTCAGACCATTCTTCAAGCTTCGCCATGTCTTTCTTCATGCTATTCACACCATCCGGCGTGTCTACTCTATTGCAGATTTTGGTATCATCCGCAAAGAGACAAATCTTACCCATCAACCCTTCAGCAATATCGTTTATACAGATGTTATAAAGAACAGGCCCAAGAACAGAACCTTGAGGCACACCACTGGTAACATCCCTATCCTCAAAGTGATCTCAGTTGATCACTACCCTCTGTCGCCTTCCACTCAATCAGTTCTTGACCCAGCCTGTCACTTCGATACCCATCACGAGGGTACTAATTTTATTATTAGACGTCTGTGTGGAACACTGTCAAGGGTTGGACACGATTAGATGGATAGTAGTTGTAGCATCCTCAATTTTCTGAATCTATCAGTCTGTATAATCCTTTATTTCATTTTTATTAGTTCAATGACCATCATTATTTAACTGCATACTCATATGCCCTGACAAATACATACATAATGGTTAAAGTTGATCTTTGTGCCTTGCTTCAGTACCCCTTTCTAATATGTGTTCAGATTTTGCTACTGATGTTTGACTTTCTAGATTCATTCTCAGCATCCAGTATATCCAATTATATTTCCGAATTAATGCCCATGGTAGAAACCTCCACCGCAGATTTGTAAAAGCCAGCATTAATTCTGATATATAATTAGTAATTGGACAATAAAAATGTTGCTTAAGAGTTTTTTTGTTTTTTTACTTTATTTTAAAAGATGTATAACTCACATTATCTAAAATTCTAAGTGGAGTACAGAAAAACCAAACATAACAAAATCAAACACAAAATAACAGGAAATACATAATAACATTAAAAATAACAATTTAGCCAATCTGCAACTTGCTAATCAGTCTGCCTATCCTATGAACTCCTGCTGGAAAAGGAATTATTTTTTTTAAAATTTTTATACATTTGTTACAATTTAAATAAACATAAAAGAATATCCATTACATTATCAGCATAAAAATGCTGCAAAAAATAAGTACAAAGAAAATTAAACCAGTGATCTAGTCCTCATCATTTGGATAGCTAGTGCTGCCGCTAGAGAAAGAGTAACTAAACCAAATATATAACATGTGGCAGGCAGAAAAGGAATGTTTTTAAAGATTTTTTGAACACTGTCAAGTTTTTAATTGCTTTCAGTTGTTCTGGCAGTGCATTCCATAGTTTTGGTCCTACGATATAAAAAAATCAATTTTCTGTATTCCTCTAGTCCAGTGTATCTCAAACTGTGTTCCTCCTGATCCTGAGATTTCAGGTGTGCCGCGGTACACTGGGGAGGAGGAGAGGGAGGCACCGACACCAGCTGACTGCCTACAGGACATGCCTCTTGTAGCGAGAGGCATGTCCTGTAGGCAATCAGTGGGTGCCAGCAGCTATCCTTCTCTCTGGCCCTCTTCCCTTCTGGCACCCCCCACTGGCGTCTCAGGGCCCGCCTGGAGGGCCTTCACACACACGCAGACATCGACATGATGATGTCACTCATGCGTGTGATGTCATCACGGCGATATCTGCGCACTTGCAGGTGCCTCGAGCTACGGCCACAACCTTTAGGGCTCCTTTTATCAAGGCGCGCTATGGGGGTTAGCGCGTCAGAAATTTCATCACGTGCTAACCCCTGTGGCAGCCTAAAATCCTAACTTCTCATCAATGGAGGCGTTAAGTACTAGCGCGGCAGGTGATTTAACGTTCGGGATTTCTCACGTTACACCGCTACCGCACCTTTGTAAAAGGACCCCTTAGTGTGCCGTGGCTCGAGAAAGTTTGTGGGACACTGCTCTAATCTAACCAAATGAAAAGAAGGGACATTCAACTGTTCTTGTGTCGCTGACCTCAAAAACAAATTGGTTGACTGATAAATGTGCAAATTTTTGGAAATTGCTATGGGGGTTGTACAATTCAAAATTTTGAAATTCAGAAAAAGAATTACCGTATGTATCGAATTCCCCATTCAATAGGCAGCCAATGCAGCTTCATCAATGCAGGAGTGATACGATCAAATTTTGAAGCTCTGATGATCACCCAAGCAATGACATTTTCAGCTACCGTATTTGCAGAAATCGCAAAATAGTATGGTATTTATAATTTGTTGTGGATGGCAACCTCTGCAGTTAGCACAACCTATTTATGCATCTTTTCTCAAACACAGGAAGAAGCTTGGGTGCCTAAGGACAGGAATGGCCAGTAGGGAGGTGATAGTGCTGTTGTATAAGTCTCTGGTGAGGCCCCATTTGGCATACTGTGTGTAATTTTGGAGAATATGTCTTCAAAAAGAAATACATAGGATGCAGTCTGTCCAGAGGACTGCTACAAAATTGGTTAATGATCTATGTCAAAAATCATATGGGCAAAGACTTAGAGACCTTAATATGTGGAAGAAAGACAGGAGGAAAGGGATATGATAGAGATGTTTAAATATCTCCCTGGTAATGTACAGGAGGTGAGTTTTTTTTTTTTTCAAAGGAAGGAAAACACTGGAAGCAGAGGGTATAGGATGAAGTTAAGAGGTGATAGGCTCAGGAATAATCTATGGAAATACTTATTTACAGGGAGGGTGGTAGATGTGCAGAATAGTCTCCCAGTAGAAGTGGGTTCTGCAACCCCAACCCTAGAAGTGGGTTCTGCAACCCCAACCCTCTATGTCTTGTCTGTCTATCCAAGTTAGATTGTAAGCTCTTCAGAGCAGGGACTGTCTATTAAGTGTCAAAATGTACAGTGCTGCGTATGCTTTTCAGTGCTATAGAAATCATAAGTAGTAGTAGTAGTGCAAAAACTGTATCTGAATTCAAGAAAGCGTGAGGCAGGCACGTGGGATCTCTTATGGAGAGGAGGAGATAATGAATGCTTCGGATGGACAGACTGGATGGGCCATTCGTCCTTTATCTGCCTTCATAGTTCTGTGTTTCTATGTTGTCAGGTAAACAAATATTTCTAAACTCTACCTTTTATGAGCATAATCTGAAAGTCAGCCATTCATTTAGCAAAATCAAAATCAACTATGTCAATGATATATATGCCATGAAAAAAAACATACCAACAAGTTCCACAGGAAATCAAGGTACAACCAAAAACAAAAGAACTGTGGATACGAGGTACTTGACGTCAAAGTTTATTGTGATAATTTCTCATTAATACTCCAAATGGTGCAGATAGTAGTAATCCATACAACACACAACAATGAATAGTGGCGTGGACCCATGTTTCAGCTGTGGATGCCTTCTTCAGGGGTCTGAATGCCAAATACCACAAGGTTTTTTGTTTTTTTTAAAATTTATTTATTCAATTTTCAGTAATACAATTCAAGATATACTTGTACAGAAAGCTTTTAAGTCAAGAAAGAGAAAATCACAGTAATATTATAAATTCAAAGATACTAAATTAACTTAAATCAGCTCAAGTCCACAAAAGATCCAAAATGTAATTATAAAACGGAAAACTAAGAAATATTTACTAAGGAAAAATAATGCAAGTCAGCTGGTATGGACATCTTAATTATATACTCCTCCTTTCTTTTCCTTCTCAAGCCGAGAAAGAGATAGGAAAGTTGTCAGCTGGTAGGGCTCAAAGAAAACATATTTTTGAGAATTATATTGTATAATACATTTGCAAGGGTATCGAAGAAAAAAGGTTGCTCCAAGAGCTATAATTCCCGGTTTTAACATAAGAAACTCTTTTCTTCGCCTTTGTGTGTCCCTAGCTAAGTCTGGGAACATTTGTATTTTGAGTCCCATAAATTCTTTCACTCTATTTTTAAAGAAAAGTCTCAAAATCCAGTTCTTATCCATTGTTAGAGCTAAAGTTGCCACTAATGTTGCAGGAGTAGCCATTTCTTTATCTGATAATTCCAATAATGCCGATACATCTATTGGTCCTTGGCTATCTTCCTGTTGTTTAATTTGATTTTTCTTGGGTAAGTAATAAACCTGTGTAAATGGAGGTAATGAACCCTCAGGAACTTCCAATATTTCCACCAGGTATCGTTTTAACATCTCACGCGGAGTAATTGTTGTAATTCATGGAAAATTAATCAATCTGATATTGTTACCTCTTGAGAAATTTTCATACCACAAGGTTTAAATTATGCTATAAAGCATACAGTGGTGTGTGGTTAAGGAAAATGCATTTTGGAGTATTAATGAGAAATTATCACAATAAACCTTGACATCAACTACCTCGTATCCACAGTTCTTTTGTTTTTAATGATATATGCCACATCAATATTGCTCAATCACTGTTCATTCCCAACTATTTCAATGTAAATCGAACATGAATTCAATAAAGCTACCAAAACTGCTGGTGCTTACAGGGATCCTCAGCCCACCAATCAAGTAATGTAACTCGAAGTGGTACCAATCCTCATCGATCCCAAAAATGTAACTATAAAGCATTGTCTTTTCTTCTAATAGTAAATTTTACAAGTTTCATATGAATATCATTATTTTTACTTAGCTTAGTTATAACCCATCCCCTTGCTGACACGTTTTGTACTCCATTTTCAAGGTCGGGGAGATACGTAACTGTGTGTCTATCAGACTATTCACAGAATGCCACCGCATATCAATATTGCTGCAGGCAATAACGAAAACATTGTTAAAAATAAATGGCCATGAATATCCAATCGCCAAAACCATAAAAATACTGGGCATCACTCTAGATACTCACTTAACCATGGCTGATCACACAAACCTACTGGTGAAGAAATGCTTTTACACCCTGTGGAAGCTAAGGACTATAAGAAAATACTTTGACACAACATCCTTCAGATTACTGGTGCAGTCGCTGATCCTATTATTATTATTATTATCTACACTAGATTACTGCAACATCGCCTACCTGGGTATCCCAAAAAAAAAACAGTACAAAAATTAAGATTAGTGCAAAACACTGCAGTTCGCTTGATCTTTGGACTGAGAAAAAAAGACCACATTAGCCCCTATTACAAGAAATTACACTGGCTACCTGTGGAGGCGTGAATACTGTTCAAATTTACTTGTATCTGCTTCAACCAAGTCTGGGGCCTAGCACCTTCCTACCTGCAAACTCACTTCACTCTACACAACCCCACACGAACAACCAGAAACAAAAACATCTTTGCATATCCGAAGATCACAGGCTGCAAATACAAATCCTTCCTAGACAGAACCTTCATGTTCCAAGCAAACAGACAGCAATCCTGGCTGGGAAACCACATAAATTTAATTGATTCCGAAAATCAATTAAAACCGCTCTATTTGACAAATTCCTTGCTTAATCAGATGACCTCTCTCAGGTATTCTTTCCCTTTCAACCCCAATGTATTATGTAACATCTTTCTTCTCTCATATATTCATGCTTCTTCAATTTACTATGTAACATCCTTCTTCTTGCATTTTGTAATTTGCTGATTGTCCAGCCTTCTTTCTATGTGAACTGCCTAGAAGTCAGTTTGACTATAGCGGTATAGAAAAATAAAGTTATTATTATTATTTTGATGACGTTCTCGCTTGGCAGGACCAGTTCCTAAATTCTTGCCGATCGGTCCTCTTCACATGTTGTAACGGGGCTCTTATCCCTATCCCCGCGCCATATTGCGCTACTCCGACGTGCTTCTTAAATGTAAGAAGTCCTGCTGGGTCTTTCTCAAAGTATAGAACAAAACAAAACAAAAGTCAATTTTCATAATCATTCAAACCCACTTTATTCAGTGGTACTGGTGTTGTTGCTCTACAGGCAGTCCAGGAACTGAGCAATCCAACACAATCCAATTCAAATAAACAAAAATAGAGTTGAACCGTAAGACAAGGTTCCCCCTCTTACCTTCATTCAGGCAGTTCAGGTAAGTAAAGTTAAAACATGAAACCAAAACTGAAGTGCAGTTGCCTAAACTTTCATCTAGGTAACAGAACCAATAAACACTTTGCTTCACTCTGTGTCCAAGCCCTACAGACTTCCAGGCTTGTCTCCAGCCAGCTCCAAGAGGAGTTGGTGGGGGAGGGGAGTAAATGAATTCACTAATTATCTTTCTGATTAACAGAATGCCAGTAGAGGCCCCACAAACCCAACCTAGTTGGTAAGTGAATTCTCCCCAATTACTTCCCTCAGATATTCATACCACTCCTGGCAAAAAAACTCCAGTCAGCCTTACTCTAGCTAACTGAATCATAAGCACAAAAAAAAACGTTTTTTTTTTCTTCACACAAGCAGAGCCAGCACAAGTCCTGCAAGGGCATTCAAAAACAAACCCTCTTTCTCACAGCTTGTGCATTTAACTACAGAAGGATTAACCAACCTTCCCACCTCTCAGCCCTGCCACTTAGCTGATGTCCATTTCTGTGTCTTCAGACAGATTGGCAAGTTCTCCAAACTCCATAGGTTCTTCCCCAGGGTCTGTGTCAAGTTCCTGCATTTCCCAATCTGGCAGCTCTGAAGCACTTTGGTGGGGAGAGATCCTTCCACTGGCTGGTCCTGGGCAGACTGCCCTTTTCCTACTCAAAGCAGCCTCTAACATACTCAGGTGAACCTGCCCCGCCTTTTTAGTGGGAGGAGCTTTCAGCTTAC
This sequence comes from Geotrypetes seraphini, assembly GCF_902459505.1. Classification (NCBI taxonomy): domain Eukaryota; kingdom Metazoa; phylum Chordata; class Amphibia; order Gymnophiona; family Dermophiidae; genus Geotrypetes; species Geotrypetes seraphini. The sequence goes on from NC_047095.1 coordinate 41,431,027, forward strand.
TTTGCTTGCTTGGTTTGGGAAGCCTAATTATTCCCTCCAGCTGGGATATCTCCAGGAAGAGGAAGGTTCTGCAGGGGCTGTTCTCCTGCCAACCCTCTCTTCCCTGAATATCAGCAAGGACTGATTTAAAGGGAAAAGACAGTTTTTCCCTAGTCTTAGTCACAATCCTATCCCCGTGATTTGCCCTCTGAATCACAGGACCAGGCTTGACAATAGCCTGCCCTGGCGAAAGCTGCATTTTAGGGATAGGATTGTGACATACCCTCACCTTTAAGGGCTGCCCCTCCTGGGACTCTCAATCCCCCTCAAAACCGTTTCCGGGGTTTATTTCCCCTTCTTTCCTGACTTAGGAGAGGAGGGTCTGGGTCTTCAAAATCTTGCGGCCATCGTAATAGGGCAACCTCCCGCTGCCCTCCTGCCGCTCCACCACTATGATCTTTAGGACCCTCTAGCCCCTCCACCCTCTGGGCTAATGCTGCGACCACCTGTGTTATTCCCCCCAAGTCCTCTTTTCCTAGCTGGGCAATTTGTTCCCTCAATTCATTCATATCCTGGTCCATACCTTTAAATGTAGCCAAGACTTTTTGGAAATGCTGGGCATGTTCTTCCAGTTGTTCCTCTTGTGCCTGCTGTTTCACCACCCAGCTTTCTGCCTTCCCCGTTCTATTAGTTAGTTCCCCGCACGTGTTTTTTATTTCTTTAACGCTGTGCTGCACAGCTTGTTGCTGGGCTTGCCCTTCTTTTACCTGCCCCTGAACTACCTTGAGCTGTGAGGAGACTTGTTCCATTAAACGGGTCAGTTTCTCGGACTCTTGTTGGCACTGGGTAAGCACCTGTTCCCTAGACCTTTTCTGTTCTGGGTCTATAGGAACTTTCCAGGACTGGAAACTGGCCTCTGTACATGACTTCAATCCTGTCTCCCAATCCTGGCGAGCAGAGGCTAGCTCTTCTTTTATCTTATGTACCTCCGCTTTAAGTTCGGCCAAGGAAGTGGCCTTCCTATCCCCCATTGGATTATTAAGGGCTTCTATCCGGGGACTGCTTTCTGGTACCCCTACCCCTGTAGAGCCAAACCCCCGTTCTCCTCTATCTGTCTCCGGGAGACGGGACCATTGCATTATGTCTGGGTGCCAAATTCTCTCACATAACAACTGAGCTATTCGATCACCCATCTGTACCCGGTATTCTGAATTTCCCTGGTTTACGAGGAGAACCGCTACATTTCCCCTGAAATCCGGGTCTATCACCCCAGCAGCTACATCAATCGATTGGTGAAGAGCTAACCCTGACCTCGGAGCCACCCGTAGATAAGCCCCTGGGGGGGGTGATACCTGGATATCGGTCTTTATTAATGCTCGCCCCCTAACAGGTATGACCTGATCTTGTGCTGCATACAAATCATATCCTGCGGCCTTACTGTAAGCCCGAGTGGGTGCCCTCGCCTTATCAGAGAGTGGAGCCCACCGAATAGTTGGCCTCCAACTCTTGGGTCTGGTAGCCCAGGATCCTCGTCTCCCCTCCGGTGAGGCGAGAGCCTTCCTACCTATGTGGCTCCCAAACACCCACTTTCCCGGGTACTGATTCCCTTTAGGCCTCTCTGCCTGAGCTAAAGCAAGCCAGTCCCTTCCTAAAATTAAGGGATATGGGGTGGAATTCAGCACGGCCACCTTCATGTGGATTTTCTTCCTACCGTGCTCTATGACCAGAGGACACACCGGGTATTCTTGGGCCTCCCCGTGAATGCAGGTGATGGGCACTTTGCTCAATCCAACCTTCTGGTCCTCACCTACCTGCTCCCACAACTGTCTTGACACTACAGACATCTCCGCTCCTGTATCTACTAGGGCTGTAATCCCTTTTCCTCTCACTGATACCCTTATCTGATATTCTTTCGGAACCTTAGCCCCGGACCCCTGGGTCATTATGAGGCCCTTGGCAACCCTACAATATCGCTGTGTATGTCCTATTTCCCCACAGCGATAGCATCGGGGAGCCTCTTTGTATAAGGCCTCCCTAGGCTTGGGCCACTCTATTTTATGGACCTGACCTTGGGATCCCCTCCTTTTATCCCCCCGGGCCTGTTCCTTGCTTTCCTCCGGGTACGGTAAGGAGGTATCTTTCCCTGACCTGGCAAGGTCTAAATACATTCTCGCTACCTGTCCCGGTGGCCCACCAGCTGTGGTTATAGATGAGCCCTGTAGCAGCTGAGTTAGCAGCTTGGTCTGCTCACCCATCACCCTGACCAGTTCGTCATGCTGTTGCCTGCTCTGTTTCCGGCTGCGGTCCCATAAGTCCTGGTTCGCTTTCAGAACGGCATGTAGGTCCTCAGACTGTTTTTGTCTCTCTGCCGTCAGAAACGCCATCAGTTGTTGTTGGTCCATCTTGGCCCGACACCTGGGAAACGAAACAAACAGAGAGACCAACCCAAGTGCGGTACCAAAATAACTGGGTAGCCAATCCCCTCACCCCCCCTGGTTTAGTAGCTTACCAGAGAGCTAGGTGAGTCAGCGCCTTCGGTTTGTAGGCCTCCTTGGCCCCCAGTCGCTTACTGCGTTTCTGTCCTCTTATTCTTTTCTCCCGTTCTCCCGATCCTTCTCGGCCTCCGATTCTCCACGGTCAGACAGGATCACCCTGGTCACTCCAACAGAAACGTCTGGACACCGGATCCTCCAGGACAGGAACTCAGCTCCTCGCAAACAGGAACCAACACAACAAACTAAAAAAACAAGCTAAAGAAATAAATCAGTCAAAAGTCCAAAACTTTTTTTTTTTCCTTCCAACTATCAAAAAATTTTTTTTTTTTCCCAAAAAAAATTTCACCGCATGTCCAGCAGGAGGCGCACTATCCCACTCCTGATACCACTTGTAACGGGGCTCTTATCCCTATCCCCGCGCCATATTGCGCTACTCCGACGTGCTTCTTAAATGTAAGAAGTCCTGCTGGGTCTTTCTCAAAGTATAGAACAAAACAAAACAAAAGTCAATTTTCATAATCATTCAAACCCACTTTATTCAGTGGTACTGGTGTTGTTGCTCTACAGGCAGTCCAGGAACTGAGCAATCCAACACAATCCAATTCAAATAAACAAAAATAGAGTTGAACCGTAAGACAAGGTTCCCCCTCTTACCTTCATTCAGGCAGTTCAGGTAAGTAAAGTTAAAACATGAAACCAAAACTGAAGTGCAGTTGCCTAAACTTTCATCTAGGTAACAGAACCAATAAACACTTTGCTTCACTCTGTGTCCAAGCCCTACAGACTTCCAGGCTTGTCTCCAGCCAGCTCCAAGAGGAGTTGGTGGGGGAGGGGAGTAAATGAATTCACTAATTATCTTTCTGATTAACAGAATGCCAGTAGAGGCCCCACAAACCCAACCTAGTTGGTAAGTGAATTCTCCCCAATTACTTCCCTCAGATATTCATACCACTCCTGGCAAAAAAACTCCAGTCAGCCTTACTCTAGCTAACTGAATCATAAGCACAAAAAAAAACGTTTTTTTTTTTTCTTCACACAAGCAGAGCCAGCACAAGTCCTGCAAGGGCATTCAAAAACAAACCCTCTTTCTCACAGCTTGTGCATTTAACTACAGAAGGATTAACCAACCTTCCCACCTCTCAGCCCTGCCACTTAGCTGATGTCCATTTCTGTGTCTTCAGACAGATTGGCAAGTTCTCCAAACTCCATAGGTTCTTCCCCAGGGTCTGTGTCAAGTTCCTGCATTTCCCAATCTGGCAGCTCTGAAGCACTTTGGTGGGGAGAGATCCTTCCACTGGCTGGTCCTGGGCAGACTGCCCTTTTCCTACTCAAAGCAGCCTCTAACATACTCAGGTGAACCTGCCCCGCCTTTTTAGTGGGAGGAGCTTTCAGCTTACTTTGCTTGCTTGGTTTGGGAAGCCTAATTATTCCCTCCAGCTGGGATATCTCCAGGAAGAGGAAGGTTCTGCAGGGGCTGTTCTCCTGCCAACCCTCTCTTCCCTGAATATCAGCAAGGACTGATTTAAAGGGAAAAGACAGTTTTTCCCTAGTCTTAGTCACAATCCTATCCCCGTGATTTGCCCTCTGAATCACAGGACCAGGCTTGACAATAGCCTGCCCTGGCGAAAGCTGCATTTTAGGGATAGGATTGTGACAATGTTCAGCCATCTTCTCTTTCATAAATATTTTAATATTTTTTCTGAAACTGGTATCGGTCTAACTCATCTAGTGTTGATTAGCTCTTTAATGGATGATGTCAGCTCCCCAAGACTAAAAATACATAACTATTGCATTGAAAAAGAGTCAAAATGTGCTAAAGTTAATAATGGAAGTCTAATGAAGAGGACAGTCAGTCAGCACTAAGGAAGATGGCATCCTTGCTTCCTTATAGTTAAGTAGGCATTTTTCTTTTATGTGAAGTAATAAATCTTGATTTTATGATTGACTTTATTGCTTTCTTAATGCCAGGCTTGCATTCTGAGCATACATATCTCTGTATTTTACTGCTGCCTAGCACTTATGACTTTGGTTATCTGAGTACTACTGACTATTTTTAAATCATAATATGACTCCACTGTACTCTTGAAAAAGAAATAACTAAAATATATATATTTTACTCAAAATATTAATGTGCTTTTTTTTTTTGCTCAAAAATTAGTGGAGTGTGTGACTTTCTTACACTCCTAGGAAAGCTAAATATGAAGAGCCCAATTTTAGAACTGTGGTTTATAAAATGTTTGTGTATACTTTGTGCAAATTATGCCTGGTTTTTAAAGCACATGAATGCATGGACTTCCACATTGAAATCTACCCCAAGAAAACTATGCCTTTATATTTGCATCTGCTGCTTGGAATGCACACATTTTCCTGGATTAAAATAGGTGCGCACATTTGAACTTTTGAAAGTATGTATATAAGTGCAAACCCAGCCTTTAAATAGGGCTCTCCGAACAGGAGATGAACGTGTGAATTCACAGGTTGTATGTGCATAACGTTACCAAACATATCAGATAGACAGTTTTGGAACAGCCAACATTAAAAAAAACCCAAAAAACAATTGGGAAGCAAACAAAAATTCAAATATTAAATCAAAAACATGTTTGCTTTAGGGTTGCTAGAGAGCATAATGCTTATTATATATCAATAGGAAAAAAAAAAAGAAACCTCAAAGCCCAGGATTAACAATGACTTAAAACGATACAATCTCATATAGAGCTTCATGTATTATCATTGGCTTCTCAATCAAAACATGGGAGAAACAGTAGAAAAAACGTATCCTCTATATCTTAATGGAGAAAAATCTACTGTTAAAAAAACCCCTACCAGTTATACTGTCCAGCAGCCCAAAATATAGTTCCAAAATACAAACAGTTGTGAGCAATCAAAAATAGCAGACTTCAAATAAAGCCTAATGTGGAAGTTCCTCCTCTTGACGTAGTGATTTAAATGAAACAAGTAGACCTTATTGAGGTTTTGGATGGCTGTACACTCTATTGGATTTAGACAGTTATGAAGCAATTTTGAATAGATGCAAAGGTGTGATGATCAAATTGACAGACTATTAGAATTCTGAATTTGGTCCAATCGGATTGAAGATTTAATATGGAGGACTCCCTCAGATAAGTGTTTATTTTTTGAAGTCTGTTATTTTTTAACATTGCGCTAATTTTTCGTATTTTGGAACTATATGTCGTATTTTGGAACAATAATTTTTTGTATTTTTGATCTGTACGATGTAGCTGGTCATCTCCAATAGTCATTGACTTGCCGACTATGTTCAGCAACCAAATAGACATGCCTAAGAAGCAGGTCTATCTTTGATCGCTAGTACTTAGCCAGCCAGCCAATGAATATTGGCTTAGCTGCGTGTATCTCAACCAGCCAACACCCCCCCCTTTCCTGGAAATTCAATGCTGACTCTGGGAAATAGCCAACCAACTCCCATGGTCTGAATATCGGTCACAGAGACTTTCTAAATTCAACTTACACTTGTATGTGTTATACATATGTAAATGCTGCTATTTACATGTTTATGTATTAATTGATTTATTAGGATTTATATACTGCACTTTTGAAGGAATTTACTCATAAGAACATAAGAATAGCCTTACTGGGTCAGACCAATGGTCTATCAAGCCCAGTAGCCTGTTCTCACGGTGGCCAATCCAAGTTCCTAGTAGCAACCACCATGGAGTAGCAACATTCCATGCTACCGATCGAGGGCAAGCAATGGCTTCCCCCATGTCTTTCTCAATAACAGACTATGGACTTTTCCTCCAGGATATTGTACAAACTTTTCTTAAAATCAGCTATGCTATCTGCTCTTACCACAACCTTTGGCAATGCATTACAGAGTTTAACTATTCTCTGAGTGAAAAATTATTTCCTCCTATTGGTTTTAAAAGTATTACTCTGTAATTTCACAGTGTCCCCTAGTCTTTGTAGATCTTGATGCAGTAAAAAGTCGATCCACTTGTACCTGTTTTACATCACTCAGGATTTTGTAGACTTCAATCATATCTCCCATCAGCAGTCTCTTTTCCAAGCTGAAGAGCCCTATCCTCTTTAGTCTTTCCTCATACGAGAGGAGTTCCATCCCCTTGATCATCTTGGTCGCTCTTCTTTGAACCTTTTCCAGTACCGCTATATCTTTCTTACAATGTACATGCAATTTATGTCTCCCACACTGCCAATTATAAATGTAAGTAGGTGTCTACTTGACTTTGGCATCTGAAAATGAGTTTACATGGTGGGGGTGAGGGGGAATTTCTATAAATAGCACTCAAAAATGAATGCAAAACAAATTTGGTGCTAAATACTATTCTATAGAAGATGTGTGCCCTTTATAGAATAGTGCATGGCATTAATTTCTGTGCCTGACTATGGGTTCCAGACTTATGCCTCCTGAAACCTGGTATAAATGCTGGTGTCCAAGTTAGGCGTGCTTACTAGTATTTTGTAACTATGCGCGTAAATGTTTAGACCATCTATGACACGCTCATGTCCCTTCCATGGCCACACCCCCTTTGGAATACTTGCTATGGGGATTTGGTGCCCTGCCTTATAGAACAGTGTGCAGCCAGATGTGTGTACAAATTTTAATGAGTGCCAATCAACATCAGTAATTGGTTGTTGGCACACGGTTATTGATTGTTAAGAGCTCGTAAACCAATTAATTTGCATGCACATCTTGGCAGCGCACACAGATTTGGACACCATAGATAGAATCCGGAGAGAGATGCCCCTTATAAAATTATTCTCAATTATTTCTATATTTTGTAGAAATTATACATATCTAGCAAAGATTTTTACTGCTCTTGGCAGGCACACAACACATAAAGCAAAGTATATCCATATGCTCTCTACACAGAAATTGTTCCATGAAGAATCATCTTTTAATAATCTGTGGGCAATTCTGTGTCATAGAAAACACTATTTCCAGCAAATGGGATTAATTTGGTCAGAAGAAATGGAAGACATCATGAGCCATTAAAAATGAAATACTTCGACAATAAATATGACTCCTGCTAAATTGCTTTCTGGCTCTGAAGAGACAGGCATGTCTCTGAACACTTTTTTTTTTTTATAACACTGACCTATTACAGTGCATGACCATAGCATATGATATTCTGTATGTCTAACATATCAAGAAGACCATTCATTGTAATTATTGCAAACCATTTATTTTATGCATTTTCTTGATCTAGGTTGTTTGAAAGGACCTTCCTTGCCTTCTACAGAAATTGTTCTTTCTCACTTTTGGTGCCTTTATTTTTGACATTGATTTTAACTTAGAGTGCACATCCTCTACAGCAGTGATTCCCAACCCTGTCCTGGAGGAACACCAGGCCAATCGGGTTTTCAGGCTAGCCCTAATGAATATGCATGAGAGAGATTTGCATATGATGGAAGTGATGGGCATGCAAATTTGCTTCATGCATATTCATTAGGGCTAGCCTGAAAACCCAATTGGCCTGGTGTTCCTCCAGGACAGGGTTGGGAACCACTGCTCTACAGTGCAGTTCAATTAATACTTTTGAATGCAGTTATTTTTTGCTGCTTCTCTTCCCCCTAGAAAGTTCTAACTCATACAGACAGCAAAAGTGAAACCTATGAACCATCAAGCCAGGTACATGTGAATGTATATTTTCCTGCTTGTGGTGGGCTCACATTCATGTCTTTAAACACATACTAGCTGGTAAAGAGTTTTCTAAATTGTGTAAATAAATCATCTAGTGGAGTTTAATATCAACACTATGGAACCCTATGCGATTATACGCGCTATAATCTGCATATGAGCGCTTAGCATTTACAACAATGACTCAAATTCTTACTGATCTTTGTGTCTCCGATTCTCATATCTTCATTACCCCACCCTTTTTCTCATCTCCTGCGCTTTCATGCCCTCTATTGACCCTTTTGCCTTTTTTCTACCCTCTGATACTTTGTAAACCTTTAACTCCTATCCCTAATATATTTTTTTTATAACCTCCACTTCTATTGTAGTGGTATTGTAAACTGCTTAGTTCTCACTTACTAGCGGTATATCAAATGAAATAAATTCAATCCAATCCATTAAGGAATGCAGTTATACAGAAATAGGTTAATTTCACTGGGTAATAGTCCTATCTCCTTTCTTTCAATAAATGTGCATGAGATCTATTTGCATGCATGCAAAAAGATCTCATGTATATTCATTATGGAAATCTTGAAAACCCAACTGATCAGTGGCCCTCAAGGACCGGGCCTGGATAATGTGGAAATGCCCACTCTCTGCCCTTGACATGTCTCCTCCTAAAAATCTAAAAAAAAATTTAGATAAGTCATGAGATATTGCGCACTAATAGGCATAATACAGCTAAACACTTTAAAACAGGTTTTATGGTAGCCCTGTTGGATTGGTCTGACCACGTGTTAAGGGCTTAACATTTTTTTTGTAAAAGGGTTCCAAAGTTCATATATATATATTTTTTGTTTCATTAGCACGGAAACACTTTCCAGAAGGTTCTAGAACTGTCTTCAAATAACTTCACAGAAAATCATCTGTTCATTTAATACAGTTCTTTGTCCCTGAAGTTATTTTTATCCATAGCTAGTGCAGGTCATATGAACTTTACACCTCAAATAAGGAATATTATTTCAGAGATTCAATCTCAATCTCTCTCTCTCTCTCTCTCTTATAGATCATTTTCTGAAAACTGATATGCTGCTTTTGCTTTTCCTTCCCAATTCAGAGTGTGTCAATTAAAAATTCATGGTATCTTTCCAGTTCAAAAATTTTATACTCTATGACAGGTGTCAAGATGAATGAGGTTTAAAATTAATACGAAAAGGCAATACAAGAATGGTAAGGGAAAATCTACAAAAATTGCTAAGCCTTAGATTTTCAGCCTTGGCCCTTTTATTGCTTGTAAAGTATGAACTGCTGCTAGGCGAATAATTGAAGGATTCAGAGCAGTGATATGTGAAAAGAACAAGAAGACACAGCTGACAGCCCAAATATTTTAGTTACCATCTGGACAAATATATATAACTTTTGCAAAACAATATCAGTGCTTGGGGAACTTAATCTTATAGTTAGTGCCAGTATTTTAAAATGATTAGTTATGATATTGAATGTCTGTATAAACATTTAATATCATTGTGCTATTATATAATTTATGCAATATTTGCCACATTATCATAAAAGTTACGCTTGGCAAAATAAATTTGTAGTCTGATGCTTTAGTATAATTCAGCAAAATAATGATACTGGCATAATTGTGTTTACTTACTTTTTAGAATAAGGCAATTTAAAATATGTATTGTTTGATTTATACCATTGAGTAGAAAATTCATAACATAAATGCTATTTATTATTACCCCCCTCCCCTCTTTTATGAATCCACATTAAGCTTTTTTATCACTGGCCACAGCAGTATTAGCTCCGATGCTCGTAGAATTCATATGAGCGTCAGAGCTAATGCCGCCACAGCCAGTGATAATAAAGTCTAACACGGCTTCGTGAAAGGGGGTCTAAATGAGTTATAAGAACATAAGAAGTTGCCTCCGCTGAGGCAGACCAGAGGTCCATCTTGCCCAGCGGTCCGCTCCCGCGGCGGCCCATCAGGCCTAATTGCCTGAACAGTGTCCCTGTCTAATTTTGTAACTGCTTCTAATCCTCTAATCCTATCCCTATAAACTACCTCTACTCCTATCTGTACCCTTCAATCCCTTTGTCTTCCAGGTACCTATCCAAACCTTCTTTGAAGCCTTGTAGCGTGCTCCTGCTTATCACGTCCTCCGGTAGCGCGTTCCATGTATCCACCACCCTCTGGGTGAAAAAGAACTTCCTGGCGTTTGTTCTAAACCTTCCCCCTTTCAATTTCTCTGAGTGCCCCCTTGTGCTTGTGGTTCCCCATAATTTGAAAAATCTGTCCCTGTCTACTCTTTCTATGCCCTTCATGATCTTGAAAGTTTCTATCATGTCTCCTCTAAGTCTCCGCTTTTCCAGGGAGAAAAGCCCCAGCTTTTTCAGTCTATCAGTATATGAGAGGTCCTCCATACCCTTTATTAGTTTAGTCGCTCTTCTCTGGACTCTCTCAAGTACCGCCATGTCCTTCTTGAGGTACGGCGACCAGTACTGGATACAGTACTCCAGGTGCGGGCGCACCATTGCACGATACAGTGGTAGGATGACTTCCTTCGTCCTGGTCGTGATACCCTTCTTAATGATTCCCAACATTTTGTTCGCCTTCCTTGAGGCTGTGGCGCACTGCGCCGACGCCTTCAATGATGTGTCTACCATCACTCCCAGGTCTCTTTCAAGGTTACTCACCCCTAGCAGCGATCCCCCCATTTTGTAAATGAACATCGGGTTCTTTTTCCCTACATGCATGACCTTGCATTTCCCTATGTTGAAGCTCATTTGCCACTTTTTGGCCCACTCCTCCAGCGCTGTCAGATCCTTTTGGAGATCTTCACAGTCCTCCGTGTTTTCAACCCTGCTGTATAGTTTGGTGTCATCCGCAAATTTAATAACCTCACATTTTGTTCCTGCCTCCAGGTCGTTAATAAATATATTGAACAGGAGCGGTCCCAGCACCGACCCCTGCGGAACTCCGCTCGTGACCCATTGCCAGTCTGAGTAATGGTTCTTTATTCCAACCCTTTGTTTCCTGTCCGCCAGCCAGTTTCTGATCCATCGGTGGACCTCCCCTTGTACCCTGTGATTCCATAGCTTTCTAAGCAGTCTTTCGTGCGGTACCTTGTCGAAGGCTTTTTGGAAGTCAAGGTAAATGATGTCTATAGATTCCCCTTTATCCACCTTGCTGTTTACCCCCTCAAAGAAGTATAGTAAGTTTGTGAGGCATGACCTGCCCTTGCAGAAGCCATGCTGGCTTGGCTTTAGCTGCCCAGTGTTTTCGATGTGTTCCCAGATGCTGTCTTTAATCAGTGCTTCCATCATCTTTCCCGGGACCGAGGTTAAGCTCACCAGCCTGTAGTTTCCTGGGTCTCCCCTTGAGCCCTTCTTGAAGATGGGCGTGACATTTGCTATTTTCCAGTCTTCCGGAATCTCTCCAGTTTTTAAGGATAGGTTGCATATTTGCCGAAGTGGCTCAGCTATTTCATTCCTTAGTTCCTTGAGTACCATTGGATGGATGCTGTCCGGACCTTGCGATTTGTCGCTCTTTATCCTGTCTATCTGCCTGAGGACATCTGCCTTGCTCACCTCTAGTTGGACCAGATTTTCATTCTGGTCTCCTTTTACGATCTCCTCGGGTTCCGGAATGTTGGCTATGTCCTCCTTCGTGAAAACTGACGTGAAGAACTCGTTTAACCTGTCAGCTATCTCCTTTTCCTCTTTTACCACTCCCTTTCTGTCTCCATCATCCAAGGGTCCCACTTCTTCCCTTGCTGGTTGCTTCCCCTTGACGTACCTGAAGAATGATTTGAAGTTTGTTGCTTCCCCCGCCAGACTCTCTTCATATTCTCTTTTTGCTTTCCTAACCACTCTAACATAAATGGAGGATGAAGGCAGAAACACTTGGGCACCAAAACACTCACTGTTCACTCAAACAGGTTGGCGTTTTCCGGGATTGGTGCTCAAATGTTCATGGTGGCCCTACAAATGAGAAAACCCTATTAGGAGCAACAGAAGCTCAGGATTAATTAACGATTGATTGAATTTGGGTCCCAGCAAGTTTGCGTTTGGAGTGATCACCTCAAATATTCTCAATCTTTTCTTGCCCCTTGATGAAGGAAATGAGATTAAAGTAGTACAGTTTGGCCTTCTGTTCCCAGAGGAGGCAGAAAAGAACATGTGAGAAAATATATATATATATATATATATATATATATATATACACTAATGTTTAAGCCCGTTACATTAACGGGTGCTAGAATATATGCCTGTCTGTCTTTCTTTATTTCTGTCTCTCTCCCTGCTCCTCTCTCTCTCTTCCTTTCTTTCTGTCTCTCTCCCTCCTGCTATTTTTCTCTTTCTCTCCCTGGCATCCTTTGTCTGTCTGTCTGTCTCTCTGGTCCTCTGTCTGTCTTTATTTCTGTCTGTCTCTCTCCCTGGCCTCCTTTGTCTGTCTGTATTTCTTTCTGTCTCTCCTGCCCCCCCCCCCACACTTTCCTTTGCAGAAGCAGCAGCGGTATTTCCCTTCCCCCCACTCCCTTCTCCCCCCCCCCCACTTTCCTTTGCAGAAGCAGCAGCGGTATTTCCCTTCCCCTCCAGGTCCCTATGAAGCAATTCCCTTCTCTTACCGTGAGCTGTCCTGTTCCGTTCGGCCCCTCCTTCTTCCCTTCCCGCGGGCTGGCCTGCTGCGGCCGAAGGTTTTTGTTTCAAGTTTTAAAAGTGCCGGCGGTGGCTCCTCTCACGCTGCTGATCCTTCTGTAAAGAGCAGTTTGCGATGATGGCCGGCTTTAGCGAACCTCGCAGGCCGCTCTCCAACCTCGGTAGCACGTTCCCTCTGATGCATGGGATCGTGTCAGAGGGAACGTGCTACCGAGTTGGAGAGCGGTCTGCGAGGTTCGCTAAAGCCAGCCACCATCGCAGGCTGCTCTTTACAGGAGGATCAGTAGCAGCGGCGGCGGCAGCGGCGAGTGAGGGCCGAGCTGTGTTCCCTGCCGAGGACACGGGCAGGAAGAGAGCTTGCCTGGCTTCCAGGGTGAGTGAGGGCAGGAGGAGGGGCGTGGCCAGAATGTTCCCTGCCGCTGGGTTGGCTGCCACGGATCACACACCACAGCGGCAGGGAACACAAAATCCTAAGTGCGCATGTGCGCTTAGAGTTTTATTATATAGGATATATTTATATATAAATGCTGAGCCATGTAACATTTTATATTTTAAAAAAAGCAGGCTAGTTTAAATAAAACTCTTGCCTCAATAGAAAGCTAATTCAAATTATCAAAAAAAGACAAGGATCTGTCAAATTTAGACCCTCTTTTACTAAGGTGCACTAATTAGCGCGCGCTAAACGCTAACACGTCCATAGGCTAACATGCATACGTTAGGGTTTAGCGCACGCTAATCGGTTAGCCCACCTTAGTAAAAGATGGGGTTAGTCATACCAAAAATCAAGTGTTCTTCTGTATTTTACAGAATCTGTAGCCTTCTCAGCTGATGTTTGTACAACCTAAATAGCTAAGATGTGATCATTTAATTGTGATTCCCCTCACAGTAACATCTACACTCCTGATCTAATCCCTCCTGAAGTAACATCCCCCCTCCCCTGATCTCTCCCCCAATCTGATCCCCTTGAATTGCTAAATTCTATCCCTGGACCGGAAGCACCACCCCCATGAAATCCAACCATCACTACCCCATGCCACCCGACACTCTTGGGACTTACTCAAGAGTTGCTACTAATGATTACAGTGAGGCCATGTGGGACTAGTCCCCCCTCCACACTTACTCAGGACTATACTAAGATCTTAAAAGGGCATTCATGACCAGTAGTGTAGTAAGGGGGGGTGGGAGGAACCAGTACCTATCTTCCTCTCTACTCCCCCACTCCTTCCCAACCCCCCACTACCATGAGTGCGCACCCCTTTCCTTCCTCCGCACCTCTTTAACATTCCAGGTGCGAGCAGCAAGGTTGCTGCTCAAGTCAGCATCGGCTCTTCCTCTGATGTCACTTTCTGGACCCGTGCATAGGAAGTGACATCGGAGGAAGAGCCGACGCTGGTGCGAGCAGCAGGTTGGTGTTGCTGCATGTGGCCGGAACATTAAAGAGGAAGTGAAGGGGCACACCTGCGCATAGCAGGTGGGCAAGGAGCAGATGTGGGGGAGGGGCATCACTTCTCCGGACACCTCTCGCCATCGCTACGCAACTGTTCATTATACCTAGTGGCTGAATGCTCGTGGGATGGGAAAGAAGTACCTCCATCTTCTTGCTGGAGGTATTCTTCCTAGAATAAGCCACATTGTTTGATTTCCATAATAATGTGCCATTTTCAATGCAAGTGCATGCTTTGCATCTTATTACTATGTATCCCACAGAAGGTAATATAATGCATATTAGAGCCCTAGGTACATTAGATATACTGTGAGTCCACTGGGACAGATAGGAAAAATGCTTGATTACCTGATTTATAACCTGTTCTGTTTGGGAGGACAGGCTAAAAAATTGAATAAATAAATATTAAAGAGCAATTAACATGTCTTATGGCTGTAGTAATAACTTTGCCCTCCCCAAATATTGCTGGTCTCTGGAAGATTTTTCTTAAAGGTAGAGAGATTTTGTGGGCAAGGTATGATGCAAGTGGGATGCAAAGGAGAAATGCAAATAGCCACAGCTGCAAGTTATTTGAAGATTAGCAGTCATTCTTGCTTATACAATGGTGTATCAAATCTCACACTGTTGACTGTCTAGAAAGGGAAGACTAATATACCACTTTAGTTATAGTGAATTATTTGTTGAAGCTTGAAGAATTCTGCCATTGAAGCACAGTGGCCATCACACATAATGAGATTCTCATTAAGCAAAATCTGTAGGACCACATTATTCTAATTAGCTGTCTCCCCTGGAGCTGCCTCATTTCTGTGTTCACTTATAATAGAAATTCTGTCACTATTTCTTCCTTAACTCTAAAAACACAATGGACATAGTGGAATGCAGTATATTGAAACATATATATGCATGTGCTTACTGATTGGGATTAATTAACTATCTTTATAAAGAGATTCACCAGTCTTTTAACCCAGCAAATATTTGGGATAGGGCTTGATATTCAAAATAGTAGTGTGGTTAAAAATAACTTTTAGTCACTTACATCTAGTAGTTAGTTAGATGCTATCGACTCATGTTCAAGTCCTAGCAACTTGATAAATTACAGATCTAAAAACAATCATTTTTGAGCTAGTCCGGTAGGGTCCTCCAGCATCAATCCCCATGGTTGTCTTCAATGTGTCCAGCCATCTGATTGCAGGTCAACCTAATCATCTGCTTCCATCAATCTTCCCAAACATGATGTTCTTCTCCAATGATCGTTCTCTTCTGACAATGTTTCCAAAATAAGACAGTCATAACTTCATCATTTAGGCTTCAAGTGACATAGCCAATTTGATCTCTTCTAGAATCAATTTGTTAGTTCTTCTGGTGGTCCACAACAAACATAACATTTTTCTCAATCACCAAAGCTTAAATGAGCCAATCTTCTTTCTATCTTGTTTACATGGAGGGACATAATCAAAAAACAACATCTAAGTCCCCTTTTGGCCTAAGGCCCTAGATGCACAAAGTAGGCAGCAGGGAAATGTCCATTCTCGAGAAAAACGTCTAAAATGTAGGGGTTTTTTTTGAGAATGGCCTACCTGTACGTTCAGCAATTTAATCGCCCAGACCACCACTACGTGCATGCTTACAACACATTCCCAACCAAAAAATTGCCCAAGTCCCAAACGCCCAAAACGACTTTTTAGGCAAAGGAGGGGCCAGTCCTTTGCCTAAAAGCATAATTCTCTAACCAGCATGTCATAAACAATGCCAGTTAGAGAATCATGGAACCATCCCCCACCCCCAACAATCGTGGCAGGAGAGATGCCCAATCTCTCCTGCTGCCACCCACTATGACCCCCTGCCACTGCAGCAGGAGAGATACCCAGTCTCTCCTGCCAGAATCCCCTGAACCGGCGCACTTTTCACCAGCTGGAGAGATGCCCAATCTCTCCTGCCGGACACAACCTCCCCCCCCTCGAGTGCTCTTCACCAGCAGGAGGGATGTCCAGTCCCTCCTGCTGGACACCTCCCCCGAAGCGCTCTTCACTGGCAGGAGGAATACCCAGTCCCTCCTGCTGGACATCCCCCCACCCCCCCTGTTAGACTGCCCAACCCACTCCCAAGGCCCCCCTCCACCCCCACTCGGATCCCCTTCATATGAATGGCGGGCCTGTCCAGCAGCTTTGATCTGTCAGCTTCACAAACACTGGGCATACTCTGGGTGATGATCAGCTCTTCCCTAGTAGCACAGTGAATGCCTTCCAACCTAGGGGACCATCTTCCAGCACTATACATTAATCTTTTATGTCAAATCATCAAGTTTTCTTGGCAGAATACAGAAGTAGATTGCCAGGCCTTTTCTTCAGCGTAGTATAAATTTCAATGTTGTTATCGTTGCTTCAAATGCAATCCTCTGCCTCCAACACTGCCCATCTGCTACTGCCCGATGGGTGGTTCATCGTTAGTCTGAAAACTCCACTGAAACCTGTCTGCCTTGGGAGGCCCTGCTGGTAGTGAAACTGCCAATGGCATAGCTTTCAGCATCTCAGATGCATGCAAGCCCCAGTGGCACAACAAGCCCATGTACCATGACATCTAACCAGTTAAAAATCTTTGCCACCAGCCTTTCTAAAATATATCTGTATATCAACACTATGGACATATTTATCTAGAACAAAATAGGGGGGAGGGGCAGTAGCCTAATGGTTAGAGCAGTGGTGTGAGAGCCAAGGGAGGCCAGATCAAATACAGCTGTGGCTCCTTGTGATTTTGGGCAAGTCACTTAACTCTTCATTTCCTTAGATATAAATTCAGATTGTGAGCCCTCCAGCCTTCTGTACCTAAATGTGTATCACTTCAATAGCTTTTGGCTTTCAGGCAGCATACGAGAATAAGAATAAAATAAATGCAAAAATACATTGCCCGGAGTTGGATTTTCAAATTTAGTTGGCTGCTGCAATATTTATAACTAACCAGCTTAATTTATTCTCTTAAATATGATCAAGTTTCAAGTTTATTTATGGCTTGATATACCGACCATCACATGTATCTGGACAGTTTACAGTATTAAAAATTAGAAAAATCTAATAAAATTTAAGATTTAAAATAAAATAAAAAGGGGGTAAAACTAGGACTAAGACAGATTAAGACTTGTTAGAAACAAAAGGTGCTAGGGGATGTTGGCCTTGAGTTGTATGGTTAAATTTAACAAGATGTTCAGCTGCAAATGAGAAGGAGCATTTTAAATAATGGATGTATCCCACAAGACATCCAGATATCGTGGTAGGAAAACATCCATTTTTGAAACCGCTAGATGTCCCAATTTTTTCTTTAATGATCTATTTGGATCTTGGCCTTTAGGATAGGATGTCTAATTTTTTGGGGCCATTTTTGAATTCATTTTTAGCTCTGGCACACTATATGGAGCAAATGGTTTTTGCAGCACATTATAACTGAAATTATAAAATTGCAAAGCCAAGAAAAAATTACCCGTATTTTTTCGCTTAAAAAAAAAAGGATAGAAAAAAGGGTGCGTCCTAAGGAGCGAATACCCAAATACCCCCCCCCCCCTCCGTTACCTTATTTAGACCGCCACCGCTGCTTGCTTCTCACCCGCTGCTGCTGGTTGCTCACTGGAAGGGAAAGGCCAGGTGGGTGCAGCGATTGCACGCCACCGGCCCAGAAGCCTTACCCCCGACGTCAATTCTGACGGCGAGAAGGTGTGGGCTAGCAATGGCCAAACAACGGGGAGGGAGGAAGAGGACAAAGACTGGAAGGCATTGAGGTAGAGGTCTGCACGGGAACGGGGATCACGGGGATCCCGCGGGTTCCCCCCCTGGCCCATGGGACTCCCACGGGGACGCCCCCTGACCCACGGGACTCCCACGGGGATGCCCCCCTGACCCATGGGATTCCCACGGGGACGCCCCCTTGCCCACGGTACTCCCACGGGGATGAAAACAGCCTACCTAAATTCTGGCGATGCAGGCGTGCAGCTTACAAGTCCGGCGTCGCGGCGGAAAATAGCCATGCTGAGCAGTGAGCTCAGCATGTACACAGATGAAAGCCTTGCTTGCTGATTGGTCCGGCGGCCCCGTGCCGCCGGACCAATCAGCAAGCAAGGCTTTCATCTGTGTACGTGCTGAGCTCACTGCTCAGCATGGCTATTTCCCGCCGCGACGCCGGACTTGTAAGCTGCACGCCTGAAAAAGAAATCATCCTGGCCGGGGTCGGTGTCATGCTCCGGAGCTTCTACAGCCTTCCTATCTCCCTCTCCCTTCTACCTGCTTCCGGCCACACCCCCTGCTCCGCGGCTCTCTTCGGCAACTCAGCAGCAGCGATCGACACAAGCTTCTGACGTCGGGGACTACCCTCTGCGAGTCCCGCTTGTTTCAACTTCCTTTTTCCACAAAGGCGGGACTCGTAGAGGGAAGGCCTCGATGTCGGCAGCTTGTCTTGATCACCGCTGCTGATGAGTTGCTGAAGAGAGCCGCGGAGCAGGGTTTTTTTGCTAGGTGCAGGTAGAAGGGAGAGGGCCAGATGCAGGACTCGTGAGTGAGGGAGAAGAAGAGAGAGAGAGAGGGGAGGGAAACAAAAGGAAATATTTCATACTGGGCTGGGCCGGAGTGGAGGGAGGGTGGCAAGATTCTGGCTACCGGGTGCAGTAACAAAGGAAAAGGGGGAAAAGTTGAAAATGGAGATAGTGACACAAAGAAGAGAAAGAGTAAGCAGGACCTACTGAATAAGGATAGAGATACAGAGGGGACATGAAGAGGAGGTGAAATAGAGACATATAAGTAATGCTGAAAAAGTGTGCGTGTGGGGGGGGGAGATAAAGACATTGAAAGGGCAAATGGTGAACATGGGGTAAAGACAAGGACAGAGACAAATGAAGATTCTGAAAAAGTGGTGAGATAGGGATATAGGTGAGATGAACACAAAGAAGGGTGATGCTGGAAAATAGGTGGAATGGTAATTCTGACAAACACAGAAGGGAAATGCTGGATCAAGGAGAGATGGGGCTCAGGCTGGATGGAATGAGGAGAAATGCCTTGTTGGCCCGGAACTTCCTCTCCTACGTCAGAATTGACGTCAGGGAGCGGAATGCTGGTCAGCGCGACGCTTCTGCAGGGAAAGCTTGGGACAGCAGTGGCTTGGGGGCTATTCCCCGATGGCGGTGGCAGCAAACCGAGTGGCTTGGGGGAGGGCAAGGAGAAAGAAAGAAAGGGGGCAGACAGGGAGACAGAAAGAAGGGGGAACAGGGAGATAGAAAGAAAAAGTTGGGGGAGAGAATGAGGTCTGGAGGAGAGGAAACATACAGGAGGCTGAAAGAAAGGAAGAAAGATTGGATGCACAGTCAGAAGAAGAAAGTGCAACCAGAAACTCATGAAATCACCAAACAGCAAAGGTAGGAAAAATGATTTTATTTTCAATTTAGTGATCAAAATGTGTCGGTTTTGAGAATTTATATCTGCTGTCTATATTTTGCACTATGGCTCCCTTTTACTAAACCGCAATATCGTTTTTTTAGCGCAGGGAGCCTATGAGCATTGAGAGCAGCGCGAGGCATTCAGCGTAACTCCCTGTGCTAAAACCTACTATTGTGGTTTAGTAAAAAGGGAGGGGGTGTATTTGTCTATTTTTGTATTTTGTTACCGAGGTGACATTGCATAGAGTCATCTGCCGTGACCTCTTTGAAAAAACCCGGAATATGAATAATTAACATTTTCTCTGCCTTTCATTGTGCTTTGTGTTTTTTTAAAATTTTATTGTTGGTAGATCATTTTGACTTAGTCATTATAAAGTAGCTCGCAAGCCCATAAAGTGTGGGCACCCCTGCTCTTACTCTGGGGCACCAGACCTCCCTCACAGCACACACACGGCAAATGGAAGAAAGAGGAGAATTTTTGGTCGTAGGGAGGAAGGTACAGAATGTGATAGGGAAGAAAAAGATGAGAGTGAGAAATGTGGCAAGGGAACAATGGGACAGATTGAAAGGGATGCAAGAGGGAGGAATATTGGACAGTGGTGAAGGGAATGGAGGGAGAGATGTGGCATAGTGTTGGAGAGGGGTGATAGAAGGAGAAATGTTGGGCATGGGGCTGGTGGGCAGGCACGAAAGATGAGAAAGAGATAAATGCTGGACCATGGTAGGGGGAACCAATGGACAGCAACAGAAGAATTTACAGAAGATGGGAAAGCGGAAAAAAGAAACTTTATGGAAAAATAAGTCTCCAGACAACGAAGGTAAAAAATGGAATTTATTGACTAAAATATGTTAGCTTTGGGAAATGTATATGGCAGATGTCTTTTTTTTGTGTTCAAAAGAAAAGGAAATGCATTTCTGGTTTTATTTCTACAGTGTTGAAGTACTTGTTGACCCTTGCAGTGACTGGTGGGGATCCCCAAGCACCGCCACCAGAGTACCTCCTCTAGAGATGGCCAGAACTCCCCTCCACCAAGCGCAGCAGTCGCTGGCAGCATCCATGAGCCACTGAGGTGCCAGCATCTGTGACTCAGGGACGCTACTGCTGCCTGCCAAGCTTGGCAAAAGGGACCCCCGGCCAACTGCAAAGGAAGTCCTCAGCTGACAGTTTGTAGGTTCTCATCAGCTGAGTATTTATATTTTATATTTACATTAGAGGTTCTGGTAGAAACCCATTTACAAAGTATGTATTCTTCCCAATTAATATTTCCAAATTAATAAAGTCTCTTTGCTTATTTGTAAATGGGTCTCTACCAGAGCCTTTAATTCAGTAGCATAATTAAATAAAATAACTATTTCTGAAGTTTATAGGGAAGGATGGTGACGGAGGGGATTCCTCGCGGGGACGGGTGGGGGACGGAGGGGATTCCTCGCGGGGACGGGTGGGGACGGAGGGATTCCTCATGGGGCCGGGTGGGATTTTGGCGGGGACGGGTGGGATTTCTGTCCCCGCGCAACTCTCTACATTGAGGGGGACATAGGAAGGAGGGAAGGAGGAAGGGACAATTGTTGGGCCTGAGGAAGTGAAGAAAGAAAGAAATCACCAGACAATAAAGGTAGGAAAAATGATTTTGTTTTCAATTTAGTGATCAAAATGTGTCAGTTTTGAGGATTTATATCTGCTGTCTATATTTTACACTATATTTGTCTATTTTTCTATAGTTGTTACTGAGGTGACATTGCAAAATTTAAAGTCACCTGCCTTGATATCTGTGCCCTGTCCCTGCCTGCCCTATGTCCTGTCCCCGTCCACCATTAGACCACCAGAGGAGGAACAGGGAAGGAGGACAGGGTGCAGAGCCTGGCAAGGAGAGTGGGGTTGGGTGCAGAGCCTGGCAGGGAGAATTGGTTCAGAATGCTTTTTTCTTGTTTTCCTCCTCTAAATCTAGGGTGTGTCTTTTGGTTAGGTATATCTTATGGAGCAAAAAATACAGTAAATTTGAGAGTTATTTATTTAAAATTCTTTAAGCTAAGTATGGGCAATTGTAACATTGGTGATGTGCTTGTTTTTGACTGCAAATTAACTCAAAATGTGGCTCAATAATCGACAAGCAAACATGAACAGAATGATTAAGAAGGGAATCACGAACAGATCCGAGAAGGTTATCATGCTGCTGTACCGGACCATGGTACGCCCTCACCTGGATACTACGTCCAGCACTGGTCGCCGTACATGAAGAAGGACACAGTACTACTCGAAAGGGTCCAGAGAAAAGCGACTAAAATGGTTAAGGGGCTGGAGGAGTTGCCGTACAGTGAGAAATTAGAGAAACTGGGCCTCTTCTTCCTTGAAAAGAGGAGACTGAGAGGGGAAACATTCAAGATAATGAAGGAAATAGACTTAGTAGATAAGGACAGGTTGTTCACTCTCTCCAAGGTAGAGAGAACGAGAGGGCACTCTCTAAAGTTAAAAGGGGATAGATTCTGTACAAACGTAAGGAAGTTCTTCTTCACCAAGAGAGTGGTGGAAAACGAACGCTCTTTCTGAGGTTGTTATAGGGGAAAATACCCACCAGGCATTGAAGACAAAGTTAGACAAGTTCCTGCTGAACCGGAACGTACGCAGATAGGGCTGGTCTCAGTTAGGGCACTGGTCTTTGACCTAGGGGCCACCGCATGAGTGGACTGCTGGGCAAGATGGACCACTGGTCTGACCCAGCAGCGGCAATTCTTATGTTCTTACGCATTTCATCATCCAACATCTGCAGTTGCTTTCTTTTTTTTATTTTAATTTTTGTCAGAACTGAAAATCCATGTTTGAAAAAATAAGAAGATCCAAATGATAGCAAAGTATTGTTGCTCAAGTTAGGATAACTACCGCATAAAAATAAATATAAAATTACTTGCCATTAGTTTTCAAGGACTAATCATGTCAAAGAATGATGCTTGTCTGGGCAGCAGTATCCTTATGTACACAGATGCTCATAACATTGACAGACTCTTGTACGTGACGTATATGTCATCTATCCTAGTGTTTTCTTATAAGGGAATTTTAAAAAATAAAGTACAATTTTGGGATCTCTCGTGGCACACCTGGAATCTCCTTGGGGCACACCACTGTGCCTTGGCACACAGTTTGAGAAACACTGGAATACAAAAATGTCCATGTTCAAAACATCCTTACCCAGACAATTAGAATGTGGGAGGGGCCAGCATAGTAATAGATTTGCCACATACTGTAGACATCCCAACAGAGCAGTGAAGCACCTTAGAGGGCACTGCTGTTAACTTCACTGAAAGGGTGCCAGATGCCCCTGTTTCCCCCAAAATAAGACCTATCCCAAAAATAAGCCCTAGCATGATTTTTAAAGATGCTCCTAATATAAGCCCTACCCCAAAAATAAGCCCTAGTTAAGATCAATCCCAAAATGTCCCCGACACTCCCTGACTCCAACCTTGACCCTAGTGCTGCCTGATTTGCTGCAAAAGGAATGGGTGGGAGGGGAAGAAAGATGCTGCACATGGGAGGGGGGTAGAAAGGAAAGAGGAAGAATTGGGGTAGAGAAGAGGAAGGGAGAGATGATTGTACTTGAATAAAAATAAGACATCCCCGAAAGTAAGCCCTAGTGCGTTTTTTGGACCCAAAATTTAATATGACTTTATTTTCAGGGAAACACGGTATATCTCACCATAACCCCATTATAATTTATGGTGAGCCCCCCTAAAAACCTTCTATATCCACCTGTGTACTACCCCAATAGCCCTTATGGCTGCAGGTGGCATCTATGTGGCAGTATAGTAAGGTTTGTGTAGGTTTTGATGGGCGCATACTTAAAACCACAGATGTGGTTAGAGTAGCTTATGGGCCTGGGTCCACCTCTCTGTGGTTCACTAGCCCACCCACCAGGTAACTGTACACAACTGATGTTCTACTAGGCTTCCCCATACCAGTTGCTGTTGTTCTAGAGCAGGGGTGGGCAACTCCGATCCTCGAGGACTGGAATCCAGTCGGGTTTTCAGGATTTCCCCAATGAATATGCATTGAAAGCAGTGCATGCAAATAGATCTCATGCATATTCATTGGGGACATCCTGAAAACCCGACTGGATTCCGGCCCTCGAGGACCGGAGTTGCCCACCCCTGTTCTAGAGCCAGGTGTTACCTTTTTATTCTCATTTATATGTGGTGTAAGGGGGTCAGTGAGCACTGGGAGAGTGTGGAGGAGTGATGCACGCTGTAGTTATCTGGTCAGTTTGGGCACCTTCTTGGTACTTAGATACTTCTAAAACAGGCCTAAGTTCCATCCAGGACATATAGCAAAACATTCAATTCTTGCTGCAAGATGTCCAAGACTAACCCACCCTTATGTACAACCCAAAGCCCGCCTATAACACACCTCCACCATGCCCATCTTGAGCTCTGGATGCACAGAGGCTGGGGCACCTCACTAGATGTCAAGAAAGGTGGTTTTGATTATTGGCACTTTAGGACGCTTTTTAGATGTTTATATTTTTTTGATTATGAGCTCCTTAGTATGCCTTAAGTGTTGTATTGCCCAAACATGGCCCTTAGCTGGTTAAAAATCTGGGCATAGTTTGCTAGATAATGGTGGCGTTCATCGACTTGCTGAGTTTTAACCTGGTCTTATAAGTCTACCTGGAAAGATGGAAAGTTTTTAGCTTGTAAGTAGGATTTTTATTTCCCCTTTAAAGCAAAGAGACACGCTGCACAGAAAACATATGGTACAGGCAAAAGATGGTATTTAGAATGTTATAAAAGGTGGTATTTAGAATGTTATAAAAGGATGCTCTTTAAATAAAGTACTGGTGTAGAAATAATATAGTAATGACAGTTGGTTTCCAAGTGTACATAACTCTACCAGATGAAGACCATTGCCCTTGATCGTGAAATAGCACACATTTTGTGAAGCTGTATGTATAATGAGATTTTAATGTATAAAAGCAGTAAATAAAAGCTCAAAGATTTAATTGATTTAAAATTTGATCAGGTGTAAAGCAGCTACAGTAATTGACTAGTACTGGAAAATCACTTAGGCAGTAACTTATGAATATTGCAGTACTTAGGTGCACTTGACATGACATTGTGGGCCATATACTCTATCAAGAGTTTTTCTTATATTCACATAATGTCAAAAAACCATTGAGGAGAAAATTAGTAAAAACAAAACTATTCAACTGATTTGTAACCTAAGAATTTTGTTCATTATCTTTCCTATTCTGTATACTTGTATTCATTGCTTCTACATTGTAACTACGTTGTGGATTGTCCAGCTCTTTTTATTGTAAACTGCCTCGAACTACCATGGCTTTGTCGGTATAAAAGAAATAAAATAATAATTATTATTATTAATTAAGACTTGGAGCCTCTTCTATCAAACTGCGCTAGCAGTTAGCGCAGAGAGCCTCGCTGAATGTCCTGCGCTGCTCCCAACACTGATAGGAATTCTATGAGCGTTGGGAGTAGCGTGGGCCATTCAGCGCGGCTCACCACGCTACAAACTGCTAGTGCAGTTTGATGGAAGAGGCCCCTTGATCTCACAATATTGTTGCAGTTTATTTCATTACCAAACTTTATTTTTTCCATTTTTATTGTTTGAAAGATGTTTCTAAATGCATACGCTCAATCCAGGATATATACGAGGGTAACATAGTAACATAGTAGATGACGGCAGATAAAGACCCGAATGGTCCATCCAGTCTACCCAACCTGATTCAATTTAAATTTTTTAATTTTTTCTTCTTAGCTATTTCTGGGCAAGAATCCAAAGCTTTACCCGGTACTGTGCTTGGGTTCCAACTGCCGAAATCTCTGTCAAAACCTACTCCAGTCCATCTACACCCTCCCAGCCATTGAAGCCCTCTCCAGCCCATCCTCCCCCAAACGGCCATATACAGACACAGACCGTGCAAGTCTGCTCAGTACTGGCCCTCAAACTACTCATGAGAAAGGACATCGCAGCCTTCATGACCCATCAACTATACACTACAGTGAACACTAGAGGCAGTAGCGACCTGGATGAAGGATTACAAACTGAAACTCAACCCAGATAAAACAAAATTCATCCTCCTCAAAAATAACAAAGTTCCAACCATTACCAATATAGAAATCAACTCAATCAACTACCCCATTCAAACCACCCTAAAACTACTGGAAATGACCATAGACAGGTGCTGCACCAAGCAACCACAAATAAACAAAACAATACAGAAATATTTTGAAGTTATGATAAACCTAAGACAAGTCCGAAAATTCTTCAAAAGAACCCAATTCCAACTCATAGTTCAATCCCTAATCCTAGGCCTTCTGGATTACTGCAACATCCTATACCTCCCCTGCCCTACAGACAATCCAAAATACAGCTCTAAGACTCATCTACTCATTAAGAAAATACGACCATATCACAGAAGCTTACATTAACTCACACTGGCTACCAATTCAAGAAAGAATACTATTTAAATTCTACTGCCTACTATTTAAATCTTTAAACGGAGATGGCCCAACCTACCTGAACAACCGCCTTATCCAAACAACCTCATCCAGACACAGAAAAACACACCCCCCATTCACACATCCTCCAATCAAAGAAACCAAATGGAAAAAACTATATGATGGCCTACTAGCCACTCAAGCAGCAAAATTAGATGACCAAATCTCCAACCTACTGATAACCACTCCAGACTACAAGATGTTCAGAAAAGAAATAAAAACTCTTCAAGAAATCTCTGAAACAGTCTTAACATCAGTTACCTCCCTACCTCCCACCTACTCCCTATTTCACAGATTTTACCTATCCTAATCCTTACCTCCTCTAGAAATCTCCAATGATCTTCCATTGTAACCCTCCGTTTATAACTCTTTTGTAATCTGCCTTGAACTGCAAGGTAATGGCGGAATAGAAATCTCTAATGTAATGTAATGTAAATCAAAAAGTAAAGGCAAAATACATTTAACGGCTTTAATAGAAGTAACTGTCAGCAATTGAATATATCACAGAGAAGTTTTTTGGCAGTTATAATGTGAATCATACCGGTATTATCATGAATGCTAAATCTTTATACTCCATTTAGGTCTTTAAGATCAGCAAGGTAACACCACTTAGTTCTTCAATTTTTTTTTTTTTTTTTTGTATCATTGGTTTAGAAACCATTCAACCCAAGATTTTCAGTGCCACTGGACCTTCCCTCTGGAATGCCATACTGCTAGCCCATCATAAAGAACATTTGGTGCATATATTCAGGAATAAATTAAAATCTTTCCTATTTCAGGATGCCTTTGAATCTCAATTGTCGAACTATAGCTGGATAATTTCCTTTATGGTCCCAATGGATTCCTGACCCCGGGCTTGGAGCTGGGACCATCAGTATAAGATGCATGCCTGTCTCAATATTATTAGTTCTTGTCTGCATCCTATTTATAGAGTTCATTTCAACTTATTTTAAAATTAAACACTGTAGACTGTACTGAAAGCCCCCTGATTGGGTGATATATCAAATTTGAAATAAACTTGGAAACTTGAAGTTATATGTGCAATCTGTTTTGAAAATATACAAACCTGAAAGGACACATCACTCAGAAAGAACTCAACTTTCAACAATCCCAGCGGTCCCCCCAAAAAATTTCACTTTGATGAAAACATTGTACATTTGCAATTGCTTGTTAAAAAAGTAATTGAATGCCTTCCTTTTTCTGATGCCACTCATGCAGTCAAAAGTTTATATGAAGGTGGGGTGTTTCTAATATATATATATATATATATATATATTTTCTTTTTTCTTCCTCTTCTAATTATGTAACTTTACCCCTCCCTTTCCCCCTTATCCTCACTCTCAAGTTTGTCCTGTTCATGTCTTTAATGTACATGTTTATTAACTCCTCTTTTATAAATATAACCTTTTATCTGTATTTTTAACATTTTATTGTAAACCGGTTAGATACCAGTTGATGGTCGGTATATTAAAAATTAATAAACTTGAAATTGAAACTTGATATATATATATATATATTAGAAACTTTCAATATCAACTTCAACTGATCTAATTCAAAAAATAAAAAACAATAAAACTCATCTGAGATAGTGCAGGAGATCTGCTTGCAAACATAGCTACTGTATGTTTCTGTTGCTTCATCAGGGCAGTGATCTCCTGAGAAACAAAATCATCAATAATATACCAAAATATATATCCAAAAATGACTGTTCAGTTCATTCAGATCACTTATACGTATAGTGCTGCACATACCATCTACAATCACTCTCTCCTCAGCATACCCACAACATGGTCACAACATTCAAAACTATTTAAATCTACAGGGCTAAAGCACATGACAACATAAGTCAGTCGGAACCCACAGTCCCTTTTTTTTTTTTTTTTTTTTTTCCAAATCACAGACATCCGATCAAAGTCTACCTTTAAACTAAAAGGTTGTGTAGACTTCATTTGAGAAATCCACCACTATTCTTTCTTTTTATATATATATATATATATGTTTATTTATTTTTAAAACTACACTTGTGCATAATACATTATTTACATATAATATTAAAATTAAAGCACAATACACTTACCAAAATTAATAACAAAAATTATTTCCCCTCCCTTCCACTAATTAATCAATAAATAAATTCCAATAAGAACGTAACAATATATCCATTAAATATTTCCACAAAACCCCCAACCCCCCTCCCCCTCCCAGGATGTATATGATTCCCCATTTATCCAGATCAATCTTTACAATACTTAGGGCTCCTTTTATCAAGGTGCGCTACAGGGGTTAGCGCGTCGGACATTTCATCACATGCTAACCCCCACAGCAAGCCAAAATACTAACACCTCGTTAATGGAGGCATTAGCGACTAGCGCGGCAGGCGGTTTAATGCTTGGTATTCTGCGCGTTAAACCCCTACCGCACCTTGATAAAGGAGCCCTTAGTTAATGGTTCCCAAACATCCATGAACTTTTTGTAACTATCATTTCTTTCTAATTTGACAAAAAATCAGGATCACCACCCTCCCTCCCCATCATAATAGCATCATTGATATGTCACCAGATGTCTTCGATAGTATGTTGTTTCTCTTCCCAGTGGGACACCAGGGGTGCTGCAATATCCTAGATTTCTGTTCCCTTTTCCTGAAGCTTTTCAAAATTGAAAACTATAATTTAGTTGCGGCGCAATCTAATACAGCGGAGAAAATACTCACAACTTTACAACTATGAAGGACAGTTTGCATTTAGGTTTTAAACTAAGTCAATCCAAGAATGTAAAACCTTTGAAATTAAAATGATAAAATATTTTGACACCTACCAGACAGGACTTAACGATCTGGGCTTCCTTTCCCACTACAAAGACATTTAAAACTGCTTTGCGATCTGTCTGTCTCTCCTGCTCACCCACCCACCCCTCCCTCTTCCTGTGAAACTATCCCTGAAATGCTTTCATGTTTTCCTTATATGTACTGATATTTGCCAATACAGTATTTGCTTATTTCTGATCTGAAGAAGAAGGGTTACCTTCGAAAGCTCATCATAAAATGCATCGAGTTAGTCCAATAAAAAGGTATTACCTTATTTCCTTTGTTATTTTTTTATTTTATTTCTATATAGTAAACTATGAAAGAAAGGAATAATTGATGTGACATAAAATTAAAAGTAATATCTTATACCTCAAGGGAATTTAATTATCCAAAGTGATATGCTTAAATATGTTCTACTAACTCACTTTGTTATTCAAAACAATATCATATCAATCAATCAAGTAACTGAAGTTATTTAGTGAACACTCAGACCCACAGCTGAGGTCTCAGTGAAAAATTCACGGAGCAGCTGTTAAAGAGACCATCATCGTTGTTCACAGTCTCACCCTCCATACAACAGCTAAATAACTGCACAAAGATGGTAAAACAAAACCAACTTAGCTTTGAATGGAGTGGGTAATCGATATAGCTGCTCCGGGTTCCTTTTTATTCAAGTGACTGCATTCATTACAATTGCCTAAGAGTATTATCTAAATCTTTCTTTGACTTTAGGCGCCTTTAGGCACCTCCGTAGACACGATCATAGGAACATTTTTTGGAGGCACCTGTAGGTGCCTACATTTTAAAAAAATAATTATTTTTTTATTATATTTAAATGACACCGTCAATTACTGTGCTGATTAAAAATAATTTAACCAATTAGGTGGTGGTAGGGTGCCTACCGCCACCTAACTATAGAAATTTTGGGCCTAAGTGCTCATGTACTAATGGCTGCAAGCTACTGGGGAAATTAGCACATGACCATTATCGAAAAAAATATATAAAGCACAAAAAGAGGCCTCAACACACCGGAACGACCTGTGTTAGGGCTACCACAGATCACGTCTACCAACAAGAAAAACAAACAAATGACATGTTTGACTTTGTATACCTTCTTTAATATTAGCCATGAAGAAAGCTTGGAAACTGGTCTTTCGGTCATGCTTTTGTTTCTTTGGCCCAGTTGAAATCACCTGATAAAGTGTTGACCATTTTTACCTCTGTGTGCAAGAAGGGCTGGTTCTCTTTTTCATGCTTGCGTCTGCTTTCCTGATGAACATCATGTTGCCATGGATACTGACACCATCAATGACTTAAAGAAAAATAAATAAAAACCCTCAAACCTGACAGAATGCTGTAAGTGCCATGGTATTCTCAAAATGGCCAGAAAAATTATTCTATATATTGAATATGTTTTAAACTTTTTTCCCCCTTTTTTGTTTCAGTTTTTTGTTATTGTCAATCAACGTGTTATTTAAGAAATTTATCAAGACAAGCTCATGACATAACCGGTTCCTTCAATCTATCTCCAGAGCCCAATCGTTCCAACTAAATAGCTATCTTGTAATCTGGATATGACCAGAATCTCCTCTTATTGTAATCCGCTTAGAACCGCAAGGTATTGGCGGAATGAAAAACACCAATGTAATGTAACATATCTGTCTAGTAGAAGGGCCTTACTAAGCACTTTTTCCTAGTTACAAAGAAGGGAAGTTATTAATATAGGCTATCGTTAATATATGTCACAGTTAACTCCAGGTATTAGTAACTAAGGGGCTTTTTTTTTTTTTTTTACAAAGCTGCACTAAGCACTGATGCATGCTTACCACATCACAAAAATGACTACTACAGAGTGCGCTGAAGCATCCCATAGTAGTTTTGCCATGCTATACATTACTGTTTATTTAGCACAGAGGCATTTCTGGAGGCAGAGTGGGCGTGTTGCACACTAATTGGTTAGCACAGCTATACTGATGCACACTAAACTGATTAGCACAGGTTTAATACGCGAGTCCTACTTGCAAAATAATAATAGGTATCGATAGGAGCTCGTGCACTAATGTCAATTTATAAACACAAATAATACAAAGTAAGGATCAACAAAACTCCCATCTCCACTCCCTTTCACAAATATCTCCTGCACTATTGTGAAAACTGAACAAATGCCCCCTGGTCAGAGAGAGAAAGCCCTAAGCCAGCTGGAAGCTAAAGAAGCACAGCCTGGGCTTTGCGGTCCCCAGTTATGTCTAATACCAGCTCTAGCAGGATACATATTTCAAATCTGAAATATTCTAATCACAAAATATAAAATAAAATTTTTATTTTCTACCTTTTATTGTCTGGTAATTTTATTCTTCAAATCACATTGGTCTCAGGCTTTGGTTTTGGTTTTCTTCTGTCTTCATCGTGGCATGGCTGGCTCTTGAAGGTAAAATAGGCGCAAGAAGAAGTGGGGAGGAGATGCCAAATCTGACACAGATGCAGGTTTTTTTACCACAGGAGCAAGACTTTTCACCACTCCCACGGGGCAGTAAAAGGTCTTGTCCCCATTCCTGCGGTAAACCAGTTGCAAATGTCTCCATTCCTGCAGATTTAATTTTCAAACAAAATTGCACACTGTGGTACATCTGAGGTGCATCAGATCACAGTGCCAGATTTGAGGAGCCATTCTCAGGTCTCCTTTCCCTGGAAGGGAATTGATGTGACTTTCCCGCTCATTCTCCTTGCTCTGCTTATATTATGGTTGTAACTTCTTCTCAATGTTCTCTTGCTTTTATTAATCAAGTTTCAAGTTTATTTATAGCTTAATATACCAACCATCACAAGTATCTGGACGGTTTACAATAATAAGAGTTAAAATATTTCAAATTGTTAAAGAGATCTCCTTATTACAAAGTATAGTTAGTCCTCTATATTCTTAGGGACTTAGCTAAAATAAAACTGAAATAGAACATAGGAAATTAAATCACAAGGAAATAAAGAATGGAGGCCTGACTGCTCTTGAAAAATTCTTTTCCTGAGCTATCTTGAAAAACAGCAAAACTCATATAGTAGATACAGACTGTTCTCTAGCCAAAATAAATTTAGACAACTTCTGAGATCTCTTTAACAATTTGGTATATCATAATTTCACTTTACATTGTATTTTTCTTGTTTGACTTGTAAGATTGTGAATTGTTAAAATTATAAATAAAGAATTAAAAATATATATATATTTAAAATAGCTTAATAATAAAAATAAAATATGGGGTGTAGGACATGGACGAAGTTAAGACAAGTTAGAGATGAAAGGTGCTGGGGGAGAAGGGATATTTTAAATTACAATGTGTAAATAAAAGTAAAAGGGAGGAAAGAGGGGATACAGCAAGAGGGAGACTAGGATATCGCTTCTTGAAAGCGTTTGTATGTTTATTAATTTTGTTTTCCCTTTTTTTTAGGTTCTTAATTGCAATTTTGATAAGCATCTTTAAAAAGGAATATTTTAAGGTTTATTTTAAATTTATTTAGCGAATTTTCACTGCAGAGGTGTGATGGTATTGAATTCCAAAGTGAAAGTTCGACCACAGAGAAAATGGTGTTTCTAGTATAATATAGGTCCTTGATTGAGATGACTGTTAGTAAATACTGATTAGTAGATCTGAGGGCCTTAGCAGGGGTGTGGGGAATGAGATATTTGTCTAAGAAAGCAGGCAGATGGAAGGTCTTGATTTTGAAGATTAGGAGGAGGATCTTATAAGTTATTCTATGAGAAACTGGTAGCCAGTGTGACTCTCAGAGAAGCGGGGTAACATGGTCATATTTTTTGGCCTTATAGATAAGTTTGATCGCAGTATTTTGAATTAGTTGTCATCGACGGGTTTCTTTTTGGGTTATTCCATGATATAGTGAATTACAGTAGTCTATGTGTGAAATGATCAATGAGTGAATTAGAGTTTGGATTGATCTAGGTTCTAAGATGGAGGTTATGGAACAAATTAAGCGAAGTTTGTAGAAACAGTTTTTGGTCAATGAACTAATTTGATCGTGATAAGTGAGATCTTTATCAAAGATGATTCCTAGAAGTGGCCTTCTGTGTCTAGCATGATCTAGGAATAAATAATTTAATAAAATCATAGCTATTTCCTAACGCTGTCAAGCTTGAAATCTTCTGGAAAGTATATGATATTGAAATGTAGCAATGCTTGCTGAGTTAGCCAACTTTGCTGGTGCGGCTTTGTAAAAACGGGAGTCAAATTATAAATTGGCTTCAATCATGAGTTTTAATGAGGTCATAACTGAAAAAAAATTAATTGGGAGATAGGCATGATTCTACAAAAGATAGACGCTTATTGCATGGTACCTAGTGGCACCTGACTCCAAAGTAGGAATGTTAAGGGATAGAAAGAGACTTAAGCACTGCTAGGTGCGATTCTCTAAAGGACTTAGGTGCCTATAAAGAAGGCCTTTTAAACCCCTTAAAGTTCATAATTGAAGCCAAATTACTAATTTAGACACCTAACTTTAGGTGCCTCTTATAGAATTTCCTCCTACTGTACATAGGAGGCACTGTGTTCCTGGATTTACCCCCTCTTTTACAAAGGTGAGCTAAGCTTTTCAGCGCACGCTAAACGCTAATGCATGCATGTTATCCTATGGGCACGTTAGCAGTTAGCGCACACGTTGATTTTAGCGTTTGCTAAATCCGCGCTAAAACGCTTAGCGTGCCTTTGTAAAAGAGGGCCTTAGTTTTCACAGGTCTCTCATGCTAATGGCAATATTAGTACATAACCTGAAAATGGAAAAGACCTAAAAAAAAAAAAAAAAAAAGCCCTAATTTTGCAGTTAGCATGTGTGAAATTTCTGTGTTAAGCTGCAATAATGGCAAATAGCTTATTTTAATTTTAAAAATAAAAGCCCAAATTTTGTATAGGTCACTCAAATTCAGACATCGATCTCAGATCTACACTTGAACTAATTAGTCAATTAAGTGCTAACAATCAATTATTGGAGTTAATAAGCACTTCACTGACAATAATTAGGAATTATGCATGGAGCTGCCCTAAGACCTATCCTATAATATGGACACTGAAATTTAATAGGGGGCGTGACCACGTAAGAGGCATGGGTGGGTCAGGGCATTCTCAGGATTTAGGTGCAATGTTATAGAATACTTGCATTTGCATGCCTAACTACCATTAGTTAGGTGCAAACATATACGCCAGCCTTTGGCATCCGTAGCTAGGTAGACTCAGATTCTAGAAATGGCGCGGATGTCGGCAGCTGCCTTAAAATATGGCAGCCAATTGTGTGCCAATCACATGATGGCACTGTTTATAGAATTTACCCAAAAAATGGTGGAAGTGGATAATAAATAACAACGAATGAAAAAAATATATCCACTTGTTGAATATGGAAGCACTATCCACAACAGAAGAAAAAGCCTCAGTTATATCACGGCAGAGCAAGAAATGCTCAAACCTCCTCCACCTACATCATTGGCAAAAAACTTCCGAAGGGAATGTGCAAAAACCACTACTCTATTTTTGCAGGACATTTAATAAAGCCCTGAAGAAACGGTTACTCACCGTGAAACGTCTGTCCTGCAAAAATAGAGTTGTGGTTTTTGCACATTCCCTTCGGAAGTTTTTTGCCGATGATGTAGATGGAGGAGATTTGAGAATTTCTTGCTCTGCCGTGATATACCTGAGAACATAAGAACATAAGAACTGCCATCTCCGGATCAGACCCATGGTCCATCGAGTCCGGCGATCCGCACACGCGGAGGCCCAGTCAGGTATATACCTGATGTAGTTTTAGTCACCTATATCCCTCTATGCCTCCCGTAAGGAGATGTGCATCTAATTTGCCTTTGAATCCTAGCACAGTGGATTCCTTAATAACCTCCTTTGGGAGAGCATTCCAGGCGTCTACCACTCGCTGTGTAAAGCAGAACTTCCTGGCATTTGTCCTGAACTTGTCCCCCCTTAGCTTCAAACCATGTCCTCTTGTCCGTGTCGCGTTGGACAATGTAAATAATTTATGTTCCTGCTCTATTTTATGTTTAAAACAATTTTATTAGGTTTTCATACATAAAACATTAACAAGATCAGCCAGATCATCAAGCAAGTTACCTATTCCACAATATAGAACCCAAGAGTCCTCCCCCCATCCCCATTTCCCCCCATATTCCCACCCCACCCTCCCATCCCCCCCTGGGAACAGCCTTATAAGAGTCAGGTCAGTTTAACAATCTACTGCGGACAATCGGTGTCAGTGTTGAACAGAAGGGCACCCAGCAGCGTAGGTATAATAAACCAGCTTTAGAGTTCATGTCTGTAATAGATATTCGTTCATAGCCAGCCAACTGGATCAGTTGCGTGCGCCAGTGGGAAACCGTTGGCGTGTGTGGAGTCAACCAGCATTGGAGAATAGTTTTAAGTCCCATGAAGATGGCCTTTCGAGCGAACGCCGCTGCACCTGGACGGATGGGTATCAAGGAGAGTTTTAATGTAAATAGGTATGTATTGGTGGGCTGCCAAGCGCAGTTCCAGATGGATTGTATTTGCAGGCAGACTCGTTTCCAGTAAGCCTGTATTCCCGGACACTGCCAAAACATATGGCCTAGCGAGGCTCGCGGGGCTGCACACTTTGGGCAACAATCAGTAGGACTTACATGCGCCCGGAACGCCCGGACAGGAGCAAAATACGCCCGGGTTAGGAACTTGTAATATCGTTCTTTATCAGCCACTGATGTCTGTAGTTTCATACCCTTTGAAAAGCTCCGTTTTAGCACATCCGCCGAAATTGTAATCTGCAAGTCTTGAGTCCATGTAGAAGCTAAGGAAGCATAGTCCAATTCTCCAGCCAAATCCTGTAGAAATCTGTGGTGGAAACGTAATGGTATGGGTTCCTGAGCAGTTAGGCAAAGGGCTTCCGACAATCTGTCTTGGACAGTTCCAGTCAAGGCAGTGTTTGACAAAGTACTGACATAATGATGTAACTGGGTATATTTGAACCAGTCCGCAGGCAGTGCTACAGAAGAATCACATAATGTTTGGAAAGATTGCAGTTGTCCAGTAGGTTGTAATACATGAAACAAATAAAATAGACCCCTCCCGTTCCACCAGGCCTGGGCACCCAGATCCATTCCCGGGAGAAAATCCCCATTACCTGCCACCGGGAGACACGGGGTTGTGTCTGATCTAACGGCCAAGCGCCGACAGAGAGTCTTCCAGAGCCGTCGTAGGGGAAGGAGAAACAATTCACCATAGGTGTTGTCCCGTTTAGGAAGGCACTTAACATGTAACATATAACTGAAGTGGTAGGGGGCTAGTGCCAAACATTCCACCTCCGTTGCCGTAAAGTAGGATGTGTTACAGAACCAATCATTTAAGTGCCGCATCAAGCAGGCCTCATTAAACCTCCCCAAGTGTAATAAACCCAAGCCTCCTTGAGAGATAGGTAGAGTTAATGTGGGTAAGGTGATCCGGGATCTCTTCCCCCCCCATAAAAATCGAGATAGGGCACGATGATGGTGTCGGATATGTTTGTGTAACAAAAATATTGGTAAAGTTTGTAAAACATAGAGCCACTGTGGAATCATCATCATGTTATACAGGGCAATCCTGCCCATTAGTGTCAATGGATAGGATCTCCAGGCCTGCAACCGCTGGGTAGTTCGGGTGAGCAATGGCATAACATTTAGTGAGTAAAGTGTAGACAAATCCCTCGGTATGTGTATTCCTAGGTATCGAATAGATGTTGGGGCCCATACTAGAGGAAATGGGCCAGGCCAAGAGTCGCAAAGTGACAGTTGCAGGGGGAGTACTAGAGACTTCTGTTTATTCAATGTCAGCCCAGAATATATGTGGAATTCGTCCAAGAGTTCCAGAGCACGTGGTAGGGAACTATACGGTTGAGCTAAGGTGAGTAAGAGGTCGTCCGCGAATGCCAGCACGCGTAGCTGAGAGGTGCCCTCCTTCAACCCAACCACTACATCATCCCTCAAGATAGTTCGAATGAGGGGGTCTAAGTAGAGAATGAATAGTAGTGGGGATAGTGGACATCCCTGTCGAGTGCCCCGACCTATGTCAAACGGCCGTGTCAGAATTCCATTTACTAGTAGAGAAGCTGTTGGGGATGTATATAACACCCGCAAAGAGGACTCAAACCAACCCCCCACACCCATGTATTCCAATACTTTAAATAAATAGGACCAATTCACTTGGTCAAAAGCCTTTGCAGCGTCTAGACTGACCAGTATGCCCGGGGTAGAAGTGAGTTGGGCTCTAGACATTGCCAACAATACCCTCCGAACATGCACTAGTTCAAGTTTTCAAGTTTTATTATGATTTTATATACCGCCTATCAAGGTTATCTAAGCGGTTTTACAATCAGGTACTCAAGCATTTTCCCTAGCTGTCCCGGTGGGCTCACAATCTATCTAACGTACCGAGTGGCGGCCCTGGACGAATCCAGCTTGAGCCTTAGATATCACATGCGGCAATAGAGGAGTTAGTCTATTAGCCAGCAAGCGAGCCAATATTTTGATATCAACGTTGAGGAGGGATATTGGACGGTAAGAGTCAACTTCGTCTCTAGGTTTGCCTGGTTTGGGGATTAAAGTTATGGTAGCCGCGTTAGCGTGTGTCGGAAAGCAGCCCTTCTCCAAGGCCTTGACATAATAACCCAGGAGAGAGTCACACACCTGCACAGACATCAACTTGTAAAATTCAGTGGTAAACCCGTCGGGTCCCGGGGCAGTATATGAGCGGAGATGAGAAATTGCTTTTTGTATCTCTACGCCCTGGATGGGTTTGTTTAACACTGATCTCTGCAGGTCTGTGAATCTGGGCATGCCTGCGTCTTCCAGATAATCAAGCACGTCAGGGCCCGCAGATGTAGTATGGCTATCATAGAATTTAGAGAAGTGCTGGTAAAACGCCTCCGCTATGTCAGTTGGTTTAGTATGGTAAGAGTGAGGCCCAGTTTTTACCCGGGGTATATAGCGGTCGTCCTGCCAGTTCTTTGTCAGTGTGGCTAACAACCTACCAGTTCTATTACCATAACGATAGAACCTATATTTTCTATAAAACAGTGATCGCTTGACCCTTTCGTGTAATAGTGCATTCAATGCCACCTGTGCTGAGTGCATATCCTCACGGAGCAGACGAGACGGATTTGTAAGGTATCGGGCTTTCAATTGTGTATATTGCTTCTCTAGTCTAAGAATACCTTGGGTAATCCGTTTGCGGCGAGCTGAAACAAAAGAAATTATCCCCCCTCTTAGTACTGCTTTGGCCGTTTCCCAAAATAGATCCGGGGTTTGCATATGTTGTCCATTGGTGTTTAAGAAGTCTTCCCAGCAAGAATTTAAGTATGCTTGGAATGTAGGATCTTCCTTCAGATAGGAGGGGAAGCGCCACCGGAAGCCCCCCAAAGGGGGGGCTGTCCAGGCAATATCCAACCAGATAGGGCAGTGATCGGAAATGGCTAAGGGGCCTATAGTCGCCTCTGTTACTCGAGAGAACAGAGATTCAGTTATCAAAATATAGTCTAATCGGGAAAAGGTTCCATGAGCTCGTGATTGGTGTGTATAGTCACGTTCGAACGGGTGAAGTAGTCGCCAAGGGTCTACCAGGCCCAGCGTTTTACACAAGAAGGGCAACCCCTTAGTGTCGGTTGCAGGTGGAGACCTAGTTGTTCTGGTGCGGTCAAGGGAGGTGTCTAGGACCTGGTTGAAATCCCCAACTATCAGAAGGGGGACTGAGGTGTCCATAAGTCCCAAAGTTGTCAAAGAATTAAAGTACGTGGTCGAGTAGGTATTAGGCCCATATATTATCAATAAACGGAAGTCAGTACCCTGTAAGGTAATGTGCAATAGTAAGGATCTACCCTGAGTGTCTCGGTGACAAGTGGTGACTACACATTTCAGACCTTTGCGGATCAGCAAACAAACTCCAGCCCGTTTGACCGATGAGGATGCATAAAAAACAGATCCTACCCAGCCCCGTTTTAATTTTTCATGCTCCCCATCAGTCAATTTGGTTTCCTGCAAACAAGCCAGATCCGCCCTGTGGCGTTTCAATTGTTGCAGGATTTTGGACCTCTTCACCGGGGATGAAATACCAGCAACATTCCAGGAAATGATGCGAAGTGTACTATCTCCCATGGGCACCCCATATAATTAGCATGATGACAAGTAAATTCCAGTCCCACGCCTGGGTGCCCAGCCTCCCCCAGGCGTTCAGTACAGAGAACCCATTATCTTGTAGCAAAAGCAGGGCTAAACATAGTATAGGAATATTCAATCTGACCCTTAAGAAAAACTGAACTGTAACATTTGCTTTCCTCTTAGGCTGTTCCCTTCCCTTCCCCTCTAACCCCACCCCTCCCCCCTTATCCCCTAATTTCCCAACAAGCATATCCCTATGGTATATGCAAGAGGTCCGGAGAGACACCCACGGAACCCCAATCCGTCAAACAAATCAGAACACACTTACAATAAGTAAAGCCTCAACATAACATCATATTCTAATCTAGAATCAGTAAAGGTTAGTCCTGCCATGACCCAATACAGTTACGTGTTATGCTCTTCAAGGAGGGTCTCCCGGAGATTCCAGTCGGGTGTTGATGAAGTCAGCTGCGTCAGAAGCTTCCGAAAAGGAATGCCAGGCACCCTCATGCTGTATTTTCAGGGTAGCTGGGTACAGGAACAGAAATCTTTGTTTAAGTTCCTCCAGGCGTTTACAAAGTGGATAAAATCCTTTTCTTTTTTCCGTAAGGGTCGTCGAGTAATCTTGACTGATACGGATAGTTGATCCTCTCATCTTTAGGGTTTCTTTACGTACCCGATATTGGCGCAAAATTGCTGATTTGTGTCTGTAGTT
Source organism: Geotrypetes seraphini (assembly GCF_902459505.1). Taxonomy (NCBI): domain Eukaryota; kingdom Metazoa; phylum Chordata; class Amphibia; order Gymnophiona; family Dermophiidae; genus Geotrypetes; species Geotrypetes seraphini. The sequence goes on from NC_047095.1 coordinate 41,470,812, forward strand.
CAGGAATTTAGCTATTACAACTCTCGGTCTGTCTTCCTGGGCAGGCTTCCTTCCCAAGCGATGGGCCCTTTCCAGGCATATAGTGCCGGGTTCCATAGCTTCTGGGAATTCCAACTCGAGCCAGCCCTCCAGCTCGGCAGGTAAGGTCGCGTCAGGAATCAGTTCGGGGACTCCCAGAAAACGTAGATTACTGCGTCTCGACCTATTTTCCAGGTCGTCTAGTTTTTCTGCCTGTCGATGCACTGTTTCTTGCAGAGCTGCTATGTCTAGTTCATGGGAGTTCATTGTGTCTTCAGATGCAGACACCCGATGCTCTAGTTCCGCCGTGCGGGCCGTCGTGTCAGTCAGGAGCTGCTCCAAGCGGGTCATTTTAGTGGCTAAAGCCTCCAACTGTGGTCCCAGCGCTTGGGCCACTGCCGTTTTAAGGTCGGTCAGCGCCGCGTCTGTGAACTCCGATACCGCTGTTCCCGATGCGGCCGCCATTTTGGGTGCGCTCGGAGTTAGTTTTTGTTTTCCTGCTCGCACAGATTTTGAGCGCGCCGGCTCTTGCGACCGGGTCAAATACTGATCCATGGAAGCCCGATGCTGGGCTTCTCCAGGGGACCCAGCCAGGATGAATTTTGAAGTCGCCGAGGCTAATAGGATCGGATTGGGGCCCGGAGCCGATGTGAGTCGCGTCCTCACAGGCTCATAGCGTCACGTGACCTCCTATCCTGCTCTATTTTATCGATTCCTTTCAGCATTTTGAACGTCTCGATCATGTCCCCTCGCAGCCTCCTCTTCTCAAGGGAGAACAGTCCCAGTTTCTTGAGTCGTTCCTCATATTCCAAGTTCTCCATACCTCTTATTAGCTTTGTTGCTCGTCTCTGCACCCTCTCAAGAAGTTTTATATCCTTCTTTAGGTTGGGAGACCAATGTTGGACACAGTATTCCAAGTGTGGTCTGACCATTGCTCTATAAAGCGGCATTATAACTTTCTCCGATCTACTCGAGATTCCTTTCTTTATCATGCCCAACATTCTGTTTGCTTTCTTTGCCGCTGCCGCGCATTGTGCCGACGGCTTCAGGGTCCTATCTATCAGTACACCCAGGTCCTTTTCTTGTTCACTCTTCCCCAGAGTTGCACCTGACATTGTATACTCATATTCCTTATTCTTATTGCCTAAATGCATTACCTTGCATTTCTCTACGTTGAACTTCATCTGCCATTGCTCTGCCCATTTCTCTAACTGATACAAGTCGCTCTGGCTTTTTCTTCCGTTGTGGATAGTGCTTCCATATTCAACAAGTGGATATATTTTTTTTCACTCACTTTTTATAGAATTGCAGCTTCGGAAAAGGTAGGCGCCGGAAATGTAGGCCAGGGTTTTCAAGGTCTACATTTCTGGCGCCTACCTTTTTATATGAATCACGCCTAGAGAGGTGCTTTACATTGCCTAACGCCACTTTCATTGTTAGCCACACCTACAGTGGCATTAGGCAGGGTAAAGCACCTCCTTAGGCGTGATTCTGGTGCCGATTTTTTTAGGCACTGATAGGCACCGTGAAATTTGTTTTAAAAGCGCTTTCAAATGGCGATTTACGCTTAACTTAGGCACCCACGTTAAGGTGCCATTTATAGAATATGAGCCTTAGTTAATATTCTATAAAGGATGCTCAGTGCAGAGCACTCTTTACAGAATACTAGCTTAGCATAGATCATCCCAGCACCTAATTTTGGGTACCATTAATGAATCTAGTACTTAAGGGCAAATTCTATAAGAAGCGCCCAACAGTTAGGTGCCTAATTAGGCACAGTTCAGCGCGATTCAAGTAAAATTGGGTGCTGTTTAGTGAATCTCGCTGAGCGGCACCTATTTTGGAGGTGCCCAGTAAATAGGCCAGCTCTAGGCACAACTAAGGGCTCCTTTTACTAAGCTGCGTTAGGGCTTTAACGCACGGAATAGCACACGCTACATTGCAACAAGCGTTATACCTTAACGCCAACATTGAGCTGGCATTAGTTTTTCCGCATAGTGCGCGGTGTAGCGCACGGGAATTTCCCGCATTTGCTAAAAAACGCTAGCGCACCTTAGTAAAAGGAGCCCTAAAAGTTAGGGGCCCACGCGAGCTCTTAAGCACGCTTAAGAGCAGGGATTCTGTAAGAAGGCGCCTAACACTTGGCCACGCCCACGCCTAACATGCATAGCGCCTATTTTTTTTGAAGGCTGCCTAAATTTTTAGAGGCGCCTTGTTGCAGAATCGCGCTTTCTTGATAGGCGCCTATGTTTCAATCAGTGCTGATTAAAAGCTTAATTGAGCTTATTTTCAATTTTAGATAGGCGCCTATCTAGTTGGGTGCCTCCAAAATAGGCGCCTAACTTTAGGCGGTGGTTACAGAATTTGGGCCTTAGTGCTTTGCTAAGAACTGTTCATGGTTCTCTGCTCAGCAGTGCTTACATCCCTTGTGGTGTTCCTTCCTGATCAGTCTTCGTGCTGGCTGTTAGAGGGTAGTCAGTTTTGTGGCACTCAAAACACATCCTGAGAATTTATAACGTATATTTCATCACTATAGATTCTCAAGAAGCACTTCACTCCAGCTGGATACAAGTCAGCTGCAGTGTAGGTTGAAATATTTCCATAATCTACAGTATCCTTAAGCATCTTTTAAGCATAATTCATATGATTCGGCTGCATTTTTATTTACTTTTATATTTATGTGTATCATTTATGATTCTATTTTATCATGTACATTATGTATGATTGTGTTTCGCTTTCAAATTATTCTAGCAGGCCTTGGCACCTCTGCTTATTATATGGTGCACTCAGGACAAAGTAATTCATTTTTCCTGATAAGTCACTTTTTGAAATAAGCTATAGAGTTACCATGATTTAAAGCTGCACTTTAATACTGTCTATCTTCAAGTGTCTAACTGTTCTGTACACATTCACAGAAACTATTTTATGTATTAATCTTGCAGGCATTCAGTTCTACAGTAATTAGATGATGCAATATACTGTGGGTTCATTATTTGAGACAATTATATTTTCTAAAGAAATCTATGTTTCTTATACATACGCTTTCCTCAAGCTTTTGTTTTCTAGGTAATGGGGTATCTATACAGTAGATTGACCTTGTTGTGTATTAAGGCCTGGATTCTATAAGCAATGCCAGGATCGGCAGCCACCCACAAAAGTGGCGCCAATCGCATGTCAATCATGTCACAGATAGGCGATAGAAATGAAGGCCAGGATTCTCAAAGCCTACATTTCTGGTGCCTATCTGTGATAAGAATTGAGACTACGGAGGCGTCTACTGATGCCTAAGCGTATTTCTGGTATTAACCAGACCTATTTTACCCTTAGGTGTTGGTAGATGCCTTTTGTAGTTGTGGTTCCAGTGCCATTTGTGGAGGTGCTGTCTTTTTTTTTTTTTTAATGACCATTTAATTGTTTTTAAATGACATGTTCAATTAGCGCAATTAAACCAATTAAGTTAGGCAGCAGTAGGGCAGCTACCGCCGCCTAACTTTCGGCGGCTCTTGTAAGAATCCAGGCCTAAGGCCTGGATTCTATAAGCAGCACCAGGATCAGCAGCCAGCCACAAAAGCAGCGCCGATCACATGTCAATCATTTTATGGCGCCATTTATAGAATTGCGACCACATCACAGATTGGTGCTGGAAATCTAGGCGAGGATTTTCGAGGCCTACTTTTTCCAGGGCCTATCTGTGATGAGAATTGCGATTACAGAGGCATCTACTGATGCCTAAGGGTACTTCTGGTGTTAACCACACCTATTTTACCCTTAGGCACTGGGAGGCGCCTACATAGTCACAGTTCTGGCACCATTTGTGGAGGCAATGCCTTTTTTTAAAGACTTTACCATATATACTCAAATATAAACCGATCCGAATATAAACTGAGGTAACCTTTTCCCCCAAAAAAAGAAGAAAAAAGATTGACTTGAATATAAACAGAGGTTAGAAATTTGGATATGTGAGTGTCATTTGTCATCCCCACCAGAACATAAGAATAGCCATACTGGGTCAGACCAATGGTCCATCAAGCTCAGTAGCCCGTTCTCACAGTGACCAATCCAGGCCACTAGTACCTGGCGTAAACCCAAGAAGTAGCAATATTCCATGCTACTGATCCATGGCAAGCAGTGGCTTCCCCCATGTCTCTCAATAACAGACTATGGACTTTTCCTCCAGGAAATTAACCAAACCTTTCTTAAAACCAGCTACGCTATCCGCTCTTACCACAACCTTTGGCAACGCATTCCAGAGCTTAACTATTCTGAGTGTAAAAAAAATGCCTCCTATTGGTTTTATAAGTCTTCCTCTTAACTTCATCGAGTGTCCCCCTAGTCTTTGTAGTTTTTGATGGAGTGAAAAATCGATCCACTTGTACCCTTTCTACTCCACTCAGGATTTTGTAGACTTCAATCATATCTCCCCTTAGCTGTCTCTTATCCAAGCTGAAGAGCCCTAACCTTTTTGGTCTTTCCTCATATGAGAGGAGTTCCATCCCCTTTAGCATCTTGGTCGCTCTTCTTTGAACCTTTTCTAGTGCCACTATATCTTTCTTGAGATAAGGAGACCAGAACTGAACGCAATACTCCAGATGAGGTCGCACCATGGAGCAATACAGGGGCATTATATCATTCTTAATCTTGGCCTCAGTCACACATGCAGAAAACCCTTTCAAATACAAACTCACAAACTAAAAGTACTATTATTGTACACAAATGAAACCCTAATATGCCAGACTCTGTGCACAGTACACCACAAAAGAAATAGAAAGAAATGCATTTCTTTTTGAACAGTACAAAATATAAAAACAACAGATGTAAATTTTCAAAGCTGACAAATTTCAATCGCTAAATTGAAAATAAAAACAATTTTCCTACCTTTGTTATGTGGCGATTTTTATTTTTCTGGTCATCTTGTTCTATCTGTGCTCTTAACTCTGTTTGCAAAGCCACCTTATGCATTTGCTGTTTCTTTCCTCTCTTTCACTTTTTGCACTACATTCTTCTTTGGCACTGATTTTCAAATTCAGTTTTCTTCCATTTTTCTACCTCCATCTGAAATCTATCTTTCCATCTCTTCCCCTTCCCTCCATCCATGTGCACCATCTCTTCCCTCTCTTCCTCTTCTCTCCATCCATGTGCCGTAGGTCTTCCCCTTCCCTCTGTCCATGTGCACCATCTCTTCCCTCCATCCTTGTGTCCCATCTCTTCCCCTTCCCTCCATCCATGTGCCACCATCTCCTTTCTCTTGCTGCCCGCGGCATTTCCTGCACTGTTCCTTTACTGCGGTTCACCCAAGCAGAAACAGGAAGTTGCTTCAGAGGAGGTTGGACCACGGCAAAAGAATTTAAGTGCAGAGGAGGCCATCCTCCACTACCCGCTCCTTTCTGCCCCAGACCAACATTGCACTTACAGTCCCAAAGCTCCGGAAGTCGACACCAACGTTCTGTGCTGGACTCAAGGCTTGCCGGACTCCGTTCGAGAATCCTGGAGAGGGTGGGAGCCAGTAGGCTTGAGCATGTGCAGACGCTCAAGGCTCTTCAGCCCAATACATTGTGTCTGCGTCAGCTTCCGGAGCAATGTTCGTCTGAGGCGGGGAGAGCAGGTAGTGGAGGATAGGAGTGACAGTCAATTGGGGGGGAAGACAGGAGTGCCTGTCATTGGGGGGGGGGGGGAGGAGAGAGCAATGGTCATCAGTGAGGATAGCAGTGCTCGTCATCAGGAGGGGGGGAGAGATAGCAGTGCTGGTCATGGGAAAGGAGTGGAGGATAGCAGTGCCAGCCATCTGGAGGGGTGAATAATAGCATTGTTGGTCATCGAGTGGGGAGGGGAAGAAAAAAAGCACTATCATCCAAAGGAGGCTTGAATATAAACCGAAAACCCAATTTTTGGTCTAAAAATCTTGGTTTATATTTGAGTATATATGATGATTGCTTTTAAATAACAGAATTAATGATTGCATTGATTAAAGGCAATTAAACCAATTAAGTTAGGTGATAGTAGAGTGGTTACCTTGGTTCTTGTAGAATCTAGGCCTAAATCTCTCTTCTTATGTTATGTGTTATTCTCATAAATACCTCCTAAAGGGCAGTGTGGCAAGTAGGGACAGTGTCAGTATCATCATGGAAACTGAATGGAAGTAAATTACTTTGATGGAATGTGAGAGCCATCAGAAATTACAGATAATGCAAGATCTTGTGAGTATAATTGCTCTAGTAATTCAACAAAAATTAGTAGCCTTAGCAACCCCAGAATTATGTGGTATACTTACTGTGCCCATTATCAGCTACTTAACAAATTTGCAGGAATACGTTTTTACAATCCTACTTACAGTGAAAAGGTAAAAAGATAATGGAGTGGAAAGGTACATAGTAGAAGTGAAAAAGTGCTCTCACCCTCTCTTTTTGCCTGCTCACTGCCAATTTAAAATGTGAAAAATGTTACCAGCTCCTGAAAATGGCCAATTATTTTATTTAAAAAAATGATTGTGTGAAAGCAAGAGCAAGTGTTGGTACCCCAAACCTTTAAACTCATGGCCAGGCAACAGTATAAAGGCAGCAAATATTTTTTATTTGTGTAGCTCAGGCTCTGGGCAGCAGCAGGTGGGCAGTGTTGGAGGTGACGACGATGACGACGACAACATGAAATTTATACTGCGCAGAAGAAAGGCCCGGAAATCTACTTCTGTATTCTGCCACAAAAACTTGATGATGTTCATCAGGTCACTAGGACTCAAACCCGAGTCGACGATACCTATCAAAGCTCAGGTTCAAAACACAAAATAAGCCTGTCTTCCCTCGCAAGTCTTCAGATCAAGTTTAAATATAAATAGGGTTAAATTTCTAAAAAGGTGATGTGGTTCCCTAACAGACCAGTAAATGAGTTTAGAGTCTCTGTTCTACCTTGCAAGCTTTAAAGCTCTCCTTAGCAGTCCCATGGATCTGTCCCTAGACTCATCTTGTCCTTCTGGCCTATCAGCTTTACTCTGGAGTTTTAATCTATTTCTTCTGAGTCCCACTCTGACTCAACCTCCCCAGTTATATACTTGTTAAGGTGGGCTGGATTTTGAGAAGGGTTGAGACTCCCTTCACAGATTGGTTGGAATCTCCTTCCTATCAATAAAAATTTACTAGAAACATCAAAGTCAATATTCAGTTTATCTACCGAGTTAACTTTAATTGACTATTTTCAAAATTTACAGGCTTATCATTTTTGGATATTATCTTTTTGAACATCCAGTTAAAGATATTCAGATATCAATAAGATGTGTTATCTTTAACTGAAAATCTATTGGCTGAATAGTGACCTCGCCAGGTTTTCCAAATTAAATGAATCTGACAAAGTGAATGCTTATCTTTAAAAGCTTATGCCACAACAAATGTGCTACTCTTACTCGGTACCATTTTTGCTTCAACAGACTAACACAGCTACCTTTCTGGAAATGTAATTACATCAGATGAACATCTGTCATATGCTTTTCTATTAAGGTAGTCATTTTCTGGAGATGTGTATTAATTTTCAGAAAGATTAGGGTGTTTTCAGTTTATATATCTTTAAGCAAAATGAATGGGCATGGGTTCTTGATGATTTTAAAATTCATTTGTTTTTGTCATCATTATAGTCTATGGGGTCAGGAAAATACCACACATTTTTGTTTAGTCAGTGCAAGGCTCAAAGGAGATCAAATCCATGATTCTTTGGAATAGAGAAAAGCTAGGAATTATGCAGTCAAAATAGAAGCTAGAGAATAGCTATCCACTGGGCAGCAGAAGTAATAACAGCCCCAAGAGCCTATTTTATCGGCTTATGATCTTTAATCAAGGACATTTAGGATCACAAGGCTCAGGGAGGGGGGGGAGTGGAGGTAGGGGGTTATCCTTGTTTTGCCCAGATAACTGCTTCCTGGCTTCTAGAGTGAGTGTAGCTCTTGTGCCTTTAGGTGTAAGTCTCCATCTACCTCTGGACCTGTCTTGTAGACATCCCTGGTGACCTGGAAAGGCAGGCATAACTGGGAAGAGACAAGGAAGAAGCAGGAGTTACTTGACTGCCCATATTAAAGGGATGGGATGATTTCTCTATGAGGAAAGGCTGAAGAGGCTAGGGCTCTTCAGCTTGGAGAAGAGACGGCTCAGGGGGAATGTGATAGAGGTCTATAAAATACTGAGTGGAGCGGATGTGAATTGTTTTTTTACTCTGCCCCAAAATACTAGGACTGGGGGGACATGCAATGAAGCTACTAAATACTCGATTTTAAACAAACTGGAAAAATATTTCTTAACACAACATGTAATTAAACTCTGTAATTCATTGCCGGAGAATGTGGTGAAATCAGTTAGCTTAGCAGGATTTAAAAAAAAGTTTTGGTTAGTTTCCTAAAAATTGGAGATGGCTTGAGGAAATCCACTGCTTATTCATAAGCAGCATAAAATCTGTTTTACAACTTGGAATCTAGCTAGGTATTTGGGACCTGGTTTGACCACTGTTGTAAACAAGATACTGGGCTGGATGGACCTTGGTTCTGTCCCAGTATGGCAATTCTTATGTTCTTATAATACTGGGTTAGATGGAAAACTGGTCTGACCCAGTATGACTATTCTTATGTTATGCTCTCCCCCTGTTATTAGAGTAAAAAATTGTTTGTCCCTTTGATTTTAACTAAAATAATTGATTCCGAATCCAAAAGCAAACCAAATTGATGATTGCTTTTGTAAACAAATGGAACCAAAATGCGCCATGCACATCCCTGTAATTTTTTAAGCCATTCTTGTAAATCAAATATTGTTTTACATGCTAAAACCAGCTTCTAGAAAATCACTCTCTATGCGATTTCAATCACATTATGGCAATTTGATTTAGGATGGGCTTTGGAGGGTGTCAGGAGTCCCAGCAATTTGGAATATGAGGACAGTGCTGGGCAGACTTCCACGGTCGGAATCCCACAAAATTTTGAGATGGCTTGAATAGGTTGGAGTGAGCTTCGATGTCAATTCCAGTAGTTGGAACCCAAGGACAGTACCGCCCAGAAATAGCAAAGAAAAAAAAGGCACATTAATTTAATCATGAAATTGTAGTGCATGTAAATAAAGGGCAGACTGGATGGACCGTTCAGGTCTTATTTGCTGTCATTTATTATATTACTATGTCTAAGGGCCACAAAAGTACCCAAACTGACCACATGACCACTGGATACATTAAGGTATGACACCCCCCCACCAAAAAAAAAAAAATAAAAACTCACTCAACCCCCCAAAAAATCTGTCTCTACAATAGCAGCATCTGGTATGGGAAAGCCTAATAGAGTATCACACAGGTGTCTTAAGTAACCTGGTGGATGGTCTAGACCAGTGATGGCTAACCTTTTTGAGCCCGAGTGCCCAAACTGCTGCACAAAACCAAAGAATTTCCTCAAAGTGCCAGATCGTCAATTAAACCTTAATAACAAGATTTTAGTATCTAAAAACTCTTTATAAAGTTGCCTGAACTATGTAACATCATTTTTAAAGGTTGGAATCTTTGTATTGTCAGAGAATCAATTTGATTCACAATCCTTTGGTTTTCATTTCAATTTATTGGCAATTTATAATGTTTTAATGATTTCATTCATGGGCCGCACTCTTTGACCAAAAGATTTGTAAGCCTGCAACCACGTCAAGGTAGACTCTTTCAGCAGCTCCCCTCCCTCCCCCTTACCTTTGTGGCCAAGTCAAAATGATCTACCAACAATAAAATTTTAAAAACAAGGGGGGGCGCTGTTGAGCCCACGTGTGATGGCTGCTTGAATGTGGAGCTCCTGCACCCGATCGAGTATCGAACGTTGCTAGGCAGCACTCGCGGTTACAAACGCGCTAAATTTTACAGCACAGGCAAGTTTAAACATTTTACTTTCGAAATCGCTATTCTTTAAGGGCAGAAATGGCTGATAAAAAGATCAGCAAGAGACATAAACCGGACCCCCCGTCGCCATCGAAGGTGCCGCTGCCGGGACCCGAAACCGGAAGTGCCTCCGAAATACTCGCCGAACTTCGCGAACTAAAATCCCTGGTCTCTGACACTAAATTAGCTACTGAAGAGATCAATGAAAAACTAACAACCCTCACTAATGATTTTTCTCAACTGCAAACTCGAGTAGTAACCCTGGAAAACAAGATGGATGCCACCACTCAGCACATGGCTGAACTGAGAGCCCAGACTAGGAGAATTGCTGCCTTGGAGTCAGAGCTGGAGGACAACAATAACAGATCTCGTCGCTACAACATTCGTCTTTTGGGGCTCAAGGAAGGGTCACATGAGCGAGATCTGGTCAGACACCTGGAAGAGCTGATACCTAAACTTCTGGACCTTACCTTTCCTAGGGAATTTGAAATAGAAAGGGCACACAGAGTGCCTTCATCCAAGAATCCGAATGACCGTTATCCTCGCCCTGTGGTTCTTAAACTTCTCCGATATCAACATGTGCTGGATGTAATGCAGCGGGCAAAAATAAGAGCCCCTATTATACACGAGGGAGCCACCATTCTCTTCCTGCCTGATCTGAGCAAAACCACTGCAGCAAGGAGAAAGAAACTGCTCTCATACCGGCCACAATTGAAGCAGCTTAATGCTAAATTTGGTATGTTATATCCGGCCAGGATGAGAGTTACTCTTCATAATCAAACTAAAGATTACATTAATCCGGAAGATCTAGCTGCCTTTATTGAACTGCAGTCTCCTACACCAATTCATCAGGTTTGAATGTATTTGCCATGCTGCCAGAATGTCTCATCTCTGCCTGTATATGGTATGATGTCTGCTGTCTGCAATTGTTCTCTAATGTTCTGTTAAATATGTTTTATTATTATTATTGCTGCAGGAATTAACTTATCATTTGATGCTAAATTATTTAGCTGCATTGTAATACATGCTTCCTGCACATACAGTACACTGCTCCGTGATATGGGTGCTCCACAGTAGCAGCTGCTGTTACACTCTCACAGTGCACATAGGAATGGTTATGTTTGACTTTAGGTCAATTCTTAGGTATATTGGTCCTATTCAGATGCAGCTCACAAGGTATGCTAACATGTCTTTTTTCTTTTTCTGGTTATGCGGTGTGTCATATGAAATGAAATGTTTAGATCTCTATTTGAAGCAGGTTAATGTCAATCTTTCAATTACTCGCAGAGAAAATTTCCATGTCTCTTAATATCATTTCTCTGAATACTAAAGGGCTGAATAATTTGATTAAACTGAAGAAAATACTAGCATACCTAGACCAAATGAAACCTGATGTCATCATGTTACAAGAGACACATTTAGATGGTGTGGCTTCTGACAAAGTCCGTTTTGGGTGGGCTTTACCTGCATACTATTCTCCTGCTATTGATAAAAAAGGTGGAGTCCTGACTCTGGTCCGTAACACACCAGACATTACTGTTACGTCCTCGTCTCACGACTTGCATGGTAGATGGGTTAAGGTAACCATTGAATGTGGTGGGCATAAGATACTCTTACTCAATTTGTATGGCCCAAACACTGACACTCCTGATTTCTTTAATGCCATTACCTCAACGGTTCTAATGGATTCGGATTCACATTTGATCCTGGGCGGTGATTTCAATATGGTCTTGAACCCTGAAATTGACAGACGCTCTCAGTATAGATACAAAAAAACCAAAGCATGGTTCGCTCTCCAACATATGATTTCAGAGCTTCACCTGACTGACATCTGGAGACATAATCATGGATCTGACCGCGCTTACACATTTTACTCTAACCCACACATGTCTTATTCCCGTATAGACTTTTTTCTACTCAATAGGTCGCTATGCGACTCCGTTACTTCTGCAGAAATTTTACCCATATCAGTGTCAGATCATGCAGCCATATCATTGCAGATCACCTGTAAAGTACAACAGTCTCCACATAGACAATGGCGATTTAACTCTTCCCTTCTACAAGACCCTCAATTTAAAATATCCATTCGCAAAGCAATAGAGGAATTTTTCTCTTTCAACTCACCGGAGCATACATCTTGGATTACGTGTTGGGATGCCTTCAAAGCCTACATTAGGGGAATCATTATATCCTACGCAGCTACTACACGGAAGAGACAGATGGCTACCTCCTTGAAGATGGAGAATGATATCAAGAAGCTGGAGCTAGTTCATCAACGGGATCCAACAGATGTCAGTACTCTTCATAAACTAGCGAAGGCTCGTTTTTTATATAACTCCATGTTAAGTAAATCAGCTGCAAATTCCGTGTTTCTTCAATCTGCCTCATACTTTGCAGACAACAACAAATGTGGTCACTTACTAGCCACATATCTCAAAAAAAAAATTGACAAGAAAAACATCACGGCCATAGAACTAGATAATGGTAAAATTTTAACTACCGACCAGGACATATCTCAAGCCTTTAAAAGCTTTTATGAAACATTGTACACCTCAGAATTGGATAAGAATGAACCTATTCCACAGTCTTTGGAAGAACTACCCCATCCTACAGTTTCTCACGAAGACAACCTTAAATTAGATGAACCCCTGTCTATCTCAGAGCTCTCTCAAGTGATCGACTCCATGGCGGTTCGTAAGGCTCCAGGGCCGGATGGCCTAACTGTAGAATTCTACAAAGAATTCCAGGATGTTCTTAATCCTTATTATCTTCAATTCCTTCAATCTATCATTGAATCAGGTCAAGTTTGTGGCTCGTTTACAGAAGCTCATATCATCGTTCTACCTAAACCTGATAAAAATCCACGTTCGGTGTCCAATTACAGACCTCTGTCTCTTATAAACGTGGACGCGAAGATTTATGCCAAACTTTTATCCACTAGGCTACAGGGAGTCATAACCAAACTCATCAAGACAGATCAGAGTGGCTTCATCACTGGAAGGTTTGCAACCGATAATTCCAGAACATTTGCACATATCATATCTCAATCCCAAGATCATACAAAAGATCTTATAGCAGTGGGTCTGGATGCCGAAAAGGCCTTTGACCGTGTGGAATGGTCATTTCTTTTTAGTTCCTTGGAATGGTATGGCTTCTCTGAAGAATTCATCAAGAAGATCAAGATACTATACTCCTCTCCCTCAACCAGAACATTTATAAATGGAACCTTATCTTCTGTATTTCATCCGACTCGAGGTACCAGACAGGGGTGTCCACTATCCCCTTTGCTGTTCGACCTGGCTCTGGAGCCTTTATTGATAGCTATACGTGAAAATAAATTCATAGAGGGTTTCACAAACAAATCATCGGAGATCAAGATATCAGCATATGCTGATGATATACTCCTATACATCACTCCAGCCTCATTTCCTCATCTAATCTCCACGATCCGTCATTACTCAGCCCTATCTGGTTACAAACTGAATATGTCTAAGACAGTGGTTATGCCTATTAACTGTCCAGAGGCTAAGCCAGTTGTAGAATCATATGGTGTACAATGGTCTGCTACTAAAATGAAGTATTTGGGAGTGTTTTTTGGACCCACTTTGGAGGAAACCATTCAACTCAATATTGATTACCTATTACAGATAGTGCGTCAGGCAACAACTGCCTGGTTCCCATTAAAACTATCTTGGTGGGGTAGATTGGAGTCGATTCGCATGATGATTGTACCAAAAATTAATTATGTCCTAAATATGTTGCCGTGCCTTTTGCCCCGTTCATTTTACAACAATGTGGATTCTCTCCTCACGCAATTCATCTGGAACAAAAAACAACCTCGTATAGCTCTTAACAAGCTCAAATTGGCTAAGAAAGATGGTGGAGTAAATTTCCCAGACTTTTTCAAATATCACAGCGCTTTTATCATACGGCACTGGTTTCATGGTCATATTGACAATAGTCTTTCAGAGATACCAAGTTGGATTGAATTAGAAACTCGCTTGTATGGAGCGTCACGACTGAAATTCCTTCCTGGTCACTCTGTATCCCGTAAAGATAAAAACGATCAAATTTTACGGTCATATAAGATAGCTCTCCAGGTCCTCGAATCTAACATGTCTCTGAAATGGGATCAATCCACTGAACTTCCTATCTGGAATAATCAGAGATTTCTGATTCAGTCAAAACCCTTCCTTTGGCCTCTTTGGCAAAGAGCTGGCATTGAGACAATAAAGGATTTGACAAATGCAGACGGTTGGCTGTCCTTCCAGGACCTCTCCAGAATATGGAATATTCCTAGGAATCAACATTATGCCTGGCTCCAACTCCTACACTGCTTGCGGGCGGCTGTTCCTGACCTGCAGGTCCTTGGGGACACACCAAGTCTACGTTCATTCCTTGACAAGCCCTCATTGCTCACCCATAAGGCCTCCTTCTGGTACAAGGTTATTCAATTGTCAGAGGACAAACCACCTCTCTCTTCAGAAGTAAAATGGTTATATATACTGAATTTACCTTCTGATGCCATTGACTGGAACAATGTTTGGTTGACCTTACATAAATCCATAAAATCCGCCTCAGTGTTACAGTCCATCTTCTTCTTGTTACATCGAGCTGTGTGGACTCCTGCTTTATCTCACAAAATTGATATCTCTTCTTCCTCTAAATGTTGGTCATGCGACAGTGAAGATGGGTCTTTGGAACATTTGTTGTTTCGCTGTAAACACCTTGTCATTTATTGGATTAAAGTGTGGGACACTATATGCAATATCCTAGACATAGTTGAACCACTCAATATCAAAATTCTTATATTTATGTCTCATGGTCTGCAAGCACAGCTAGATAAATACGAGGGACACCTTTTGACAATTATGTTGTCTTTAGCAATCCAAAATGTACTCTTTTGTTGGAAAAATCTAGATAAAATTGAGTATCATACTTGGTGGAACTCCTTGTGTCTTCATGGTAAATATGAACAAGTGCTAGCTGAAAAAATGAATGCCCTTAGCAAGTATAAAACTATTTGGTCTCCTATTCATCAATACTGTTTGAAAATGTAATCTTGTATTAGTTCATTGATATCAGTTAGTGATGTTCCTGCTTAAAGATGTTATGTCATTTACATCACTGCTCGGAAATTGGCATACCCATAATGTTTTTGCATACTTTTGTTTGTTGCTTACTTGTATTTGACTCGAATGTATATTGTACTACAAATATGACCATGTACTCTGTAATTGCGTTTATGTTTTGTTTCCTTTGCATTACGCCTTATGAAACTTAATAAAACTTTTTGAACACTAAAATTTTAAAAACACAAAGCACGCTGTACGCAGAGAAAATGTTAATTATCATTTATATTCCACGGGTTTTCAAAGAGGTCAAGGCAGATGACTTTATGCAATGTCACCTTAGTAACAACTACACAAAAATAGACAAATAATCCCCCTCCCTTTTTACTAAACCGCGATAGCGGTTTTTAGCGCAGGGACCTGCGCTGAATGCCCCACGCTGCTCTTGAAGCTCATAGGCTCTCTGCGCTAAAAAACACTATTGCGGTTTAGTAAAAGGGGGCCATAGTGCAAAATATAGACAGCATATATAAATTCTCAAAACGGACACATTTTGATCACTAAATTGAAAATAAAATCATTTTCCTACCTTTGATAATTTCATCAGTCTCTGGTTGCACTTTATTCTTCTGACTGTGCATCCAATATTTCTTCCCTTTTTTCAGCCTCCTGTATGCTTTCTCTCCTCCAGACCTCATTCCCTCCCCAAACTTTTTCTTTGTTTCGCCCAGCCCCCTTCTTTCTTTTTCTCTCTCTCCATACCCCCTTTCATTCTGTATGTCTGTCTTTCTCTCTCTCTCCGTGCCCCATTTTTCTTTGTTTCATCCAGCCCTCTTTCTTTTTTTTTTTTGGCTCCCTGTCCCCCCCTTTCTTTCTTTCTCCTTGCCCTCCCCTATGCCACCACCATTGGGAAAATGCTGCCACCGTCACTGGGGAATAGGCTGCCACTGCCGCTATCGGGAACAGGCCGGCGCCGAGTTCTCCTTGCTTCTCTTCCCCATGGGGCCGACCAACTCTCGCCACTCGACGTCAATTCTAACATCGGAGAGGACGTTCTGGGCCAGCCAGGCAGCGATTGGCTGGCCCAGAACGTCCTCTCCGACATCAGAATTGACGCGGGTGGCGAGAGTTGGTCGACCCCACAGGGAAAAGCAGGGAGAACTTGGCACCGGCCTGTTCCCAATGGCGGCGGTGGTACTCAAGTGGCTAAAGAGACGCAGTTTGCCAGCCTAGGGAGAACACTGGAGGGTGGCCAGCTGTGCACCCCCTTGGGGCGTAAAACCGGGGCAGAGCGCCCCCACCCCCACCTTGGTATGCCACTGTTTGTACCTCACTCCCTCCCTATGACCAAAAATTCTCCTTTCTTCTATTCCCCGTGTACACAACCATCTCTTTCCCTCCCTTCCTCTCTCCCAAGTCCTTGCCTTCTGTGTCCAAAAACACATTCCCTCTCCCACCTCAGCATCTCTTTCCCTCCCTTCCTCTCTCAAAAGTCCATGCCTTCTGTGTCCAAAAACACATTCCCTCCCCCACCTCAGCATCTATTTCCCTCCCTTCCTCTCTCCCAAGTCCATGCCTTGTGTCCAAAAACCCATTCCCTCCCCCACCTCAGCATCTCTTTCCCTCCCTTCCTCTCTCCCAAGTTCATGCCTTGTGTCCAAAAACCCATTCCCTCCCCCACCTCAGCATCTATTTCCCTCCCTTCCTCTCTCCCAAGTCCATGCCTTCTGTGTCCAAAAACCTATTCCCCCCCACCTCAGCATCTCTTTCCCTCCCTTCCTCTCTCCCAAGTCCATGCCTTCTGTGTGCAAAAACCCATTCCCTCCCCCACCTCAGCATCTCTTTCCCTCCTTTCCTCTCTCCCAAGTTCATGCTTTCTGTGTCCAAAAACCCATTCCATCCCCCACCTCAGCATCTCTTTCCCTCCCTTTCTCTCTCCCAAGTTCATGCCTTCTGTGTCCAAAAACCCATTCCCTCCCCACCTCAGCATCTCTTTCCCTCCCTTCCTCTCTCCCAAGTCCATGCCTTCTGTGTGCAAAAACCCATTCCCTCCCCCACCTCAGCATCTCTTTCCCTCCTTTCCTCTCTCCCAAGTTCATGCTTTCTGTGTCCAAAAACCCATTCCATCCCCCACCTCAGCATCTCTTTCCCTCCCTTCCTCTCTCCCAAGTTCATGCCTTCTGTGTCCAAAAACCCATTCCCTCCCCCACCTCAGCATCTCTTTCCCTCCCTTCCTCTCTCCCAAGTTCATGCCTTGTGTCCAAAAACCCATTCCCTCCCCCTTTTGTGTTCCCCGTTTGTCTCCCAGCCCATCTTAGCAACTTTCTCAGCAAAATGTAGCTCGAGCCGCGTAGGCTTGTCTTCTATTTCCTGCCTGTCCCGCCGCGCACACATAGCCGATCGGAAATCTTCCCCGACTTCAGCGCTGACGTCGGAGGGCGGGCTTTGCTTAAGTCCTCCCTCCGACGTCAGCGCTGACGTCGGGGAAGATTTCCGATCGGCTGTGTGAGTGGCAGGGCAGTCGGAGTAGAAGACGAGCCTCGCGGCTCGAGTTATATTTAACCCCGCGGGTCCCCCATCGTCCCCGTTCAGCTCTCTCTCCTGTGCACCCCCTGGTAGTACTGCCCTGATGGCGGCCCTGCGCGTGCCAGCTGCAAGGCCTTCGCGTGCCACAGTTGGCACGCGTGCCATAGGTTCGCCATCGCTGGTCTAGACTCTAGTGAATCATAGATAGAAGGACCCAGGCCTATAAGCTACTCTAACCACTACATTTATGGTAGAAAGTGTGGTGCCACCAAAACTCTACTGCCATATAGGTGCCACCTGTAGCCATGAGGGCTCTTGGGTGGTAGACAGGTGGATCTAGTAGATTTGGGGGGAGTTTTGAAGGCATCACCATAAATTATAAGAGGTATATGATGAGATGTATTTCTAGCACTTTTTTGGTGAAATTCACAGCAGTGCCCTCTAAGGTGTCCCACTGCTCTGTTGGAATGTCTGTGTGGCCAGTCCATCACAATGCTAGCCCCTCCCATGTCCAAATGGTCTGGATTTGGATGTTTTCAACTTGGACGTTTCTTTAGTCAAAAATATGGTATAAAGTTAGGTATCTTAAGGGTTGAATGCCCTGGTGGTCTAGATATCCAACTAGGCGATTTTCAAAAAAATTATTTTTGGATGTCTAGCGGTTCGCCTTTCGAAAATGGACATTTTTGTGCTTTCAACTTTGGACATGTATCGGGAAATGTCCAAATCGTACTTCAACATCCTTTTCGAAAATTGGCCTCTATGGGGCTCATAATTAAAATTTAAATACATCTAAAAACCCAGCCAAGTCAGTACTTGAACGATCAAAAAGACAGGTATGGTTATAAAGATGGATGCAGTGTTGGTCTGGACGATCAAATGCCTGGACGTACAGATAGACAATTTTTGAAAAAAAAACATATAAGTGTTTTGGATGCAGTTTTCGAGAATGGGCATTTTGTACGACTAGTGCCGTACATCCAAATTGGACTTAGATGTTTCTTTTAATTATGATCCTCCACGCATCCCCTCCAGGGATTCAAGACAAAGTTAGAGATGTTCCTGCTGAACCAGGTAAGACTAGTCTCAGGGCACTAGTCTTTGACCTAAGGGTCTCCGCGTGAGCGGACTGCTGGGCACAATGGACCACTGGTCTGACCCAACAGCAGCAATTCTTATGTTCTTATTATTATGGTAAAAAGGTAAGATAAAACAATATAATGTTTTCTAACACTTAGAAAGCCCTATCTCATGTTTAAATATAAGGTGATAACAACTTGTCGTATACTGTATTTGCAATTATGGAATGTTATCAAATATTAATGAGAATACAGATAAACTGACCCTATTTATTCTGTTCTTTGGCAGTATCACAATATGCTATCTTTACTATCATATCATCAAACTGAGCAAGTGTGCTAGGATTTTCAGTGGGTATAAGACATTTAAGTAAGCTTCAAAAACAAAAGTATAAATTACTGCAAACTCATAAAACTTACAAACTAAGGCCTCTGACTCCTACTAAAAAATGTTTCAAATACTATATAGCTCTAATATTTATCACAGCGCTACTAGAACTACAGTGCTTCATTAAAGGTGACTGAAAACATTGCCACATCAAAAAATTCCATTTCTATTCAGCAACTAAAAAAGTTGTATTTTTATAAGTTATAGTAACAATTACTCAGGCATAGTATGCTTGGAAACAGAGGTCAAAATAGTCTATAAAGCATTTTTTGGAAATAAATTACATATATATTTTTCATTAATGGGAGAGAGGCATGCAGTCCAATAGCAAATATTCCACCTGCACTATGAAAGGTCTTAAGGGACCTTTTGCTAAAGCTTAGTACACGCTAATGGACATTAGCCAGTTGGGAATCTACAAGACAAGGTGCTTTATTTTTTGGGGGCATCAATCCTCTGGAATGCCCTACCTATATCTTTATGAGCTGAGTCATCTTATTTGCAATTCAGAGCAGTTTAAAAACGCATCTGTTTCAGACTGCACTGGAAAGTTAGGATCTATAGGGGGGTTCATGTTTTTTTGTTCTTCTGTTATCTGGATGTTGGCATGAAATGTGACAGGCGGGCCTGGAGCCGCTGTTCCGGAATCCAGTACTTTGAAATACATGAATGAAGCGAATGTTCTTGAATTTAAGTGTATTCTTTCCTATTGAACCTATGGGGGCCATATTCTTTTTTTTCTTTTAATTCTTTATTAATTTTCAAAAGTACAACAGTGCAATACAATCAATGCAACTCATAGTAATACAATAAAAGCACATTCATCTTTCTCATGCTCATAATCATCCTTTCCCTCCCCTCCCCCCCCCCCCACACACCTACCCACCTACTGGAACAGAAGGGTAGATTGATTATCTTTTCCTGATTACCCGTTTATTCTTACAATTTTAAACTGGAAGGGAGTTTAAGAAACATCTGGGGGCCATATTCTATAAACAGCACCCTAAGTTAGGCGGAGGTAGGTGCTGTACCGCTGCTTAAGTTTATTGTTTTACTAGGTGGCTTTAATTAGTGTAGTAATTTAAAACTCATTTTAAAAGTCATTTAAAACTCATTAAAAAAAAAAAGTATTTGCCGGTTCGGATCTATGGTGTATCTGTGCCGAGCTCTGCGCTTGCTGAGATGGTGCGGTATACAAACCTAAGGTTTAGTTTAGGTGCCATTATCATGTTTACAGTAGGACGTTTAATGGTGTCTTATGCCTAAGTGGGAGTGGTTAGGGGGCAGAGAGGGACTTATGCACTGTTAGGCGCGATTCACTAAAGAACATAGACAGCTGCAATGTAGGCCAGTAAAACGATGTCTTCCATTGCAGGCGTCTAAGATTTTTCATAGGTGTCGTTAGCCGTGATTCTGTTCGCCCCTATGGGCTCCTTTTACTAAGCTGCGATAGCACTGAGCTGGCGTTAGTAAAAGGAACCCTATGTGTCATTGACATGTGGACAACAACAATTCAAGACAAATATTCGTATCTTGAAACTACTAGCCAACCACACATCTATCAAACTGGTTCCAAGAGATATAATTCTAATTGTCTTTCAACGTTTTAATCTTCTTTCACCAACTTCCAATCTTTAATGATACCACAGACCTCAGATACACCCCTCCTTCGTCCCATATTGGCAATCTCTTTTAACGGGGAGAATCACGTGTAACTTCCTCATTGGTCTAGGCACAATTTTCTGTTGAATTTGCTACTTTGCAAAGTAGTTGAGATGCGGGATGGATGTTAGCGGCAATGTGTGGATCCCTGACGAAGCGGAAGCGAAACATGTCGGGTCCAACTGCTTAATCACTCAATAAGATAAGTACAGCACTATAGAAGATAAAGTTTGATAATAAATAAATAAATAAGTGTACAAATTCAACAGAAAATTGTGCCTAGACCAATGAGGAAGTTACACGTGATTCTCCCCGTTAAAAGAGATTGCCAATATGGGACGGAGGAGGGGTGTATCTGAGGTCTATGGTATCATTAAAGATTGGAAGTTGGTGAAAGAAGATTAAAATGTTGAAAGACAATTAGAATTATATCTCTTGGAACCAGTTTGATAGATGTGTGATTGACATGTGGACGGCATCCATTTTTATAGATGCCACCGTTTACACAATCTGACCCATGGAATACTTTTCACTCTCTTTAAAGTTATTTTATATACATTAAACGACATTGACATTTTCTGCGTGTAAGGCAGTATAATAAACCTTAATAAATGATTAACATAATTTAACTGCTGCACTTCCTATTTAATATTTATAGGTCACATGGCACTTGGTGCATGCTAATGTCCGTTAACGTACTCCAAACTTTAGTAAAAAGGGCCCTTTAATGCACAAATAGGTTGTTCCACAACTGCATTATAGTTTGCTCTGTAGTTTCTGTAAACGTACTATATTGCTCACACTCACTAGCAGAACGGAACAGTCAAATTCTTACAGAAAGTTGAAAAATGCTCAGAGACTTCAAACTAGTGAGACCGCCGGTGAATTAAATCCACCATAGGGAGGCTCCTTTCTCAATCATAGTACTGCTGTCTGTACTGTGCACAAAAAGCCAATTAGAAACCTTGCTACAATTAATATTTGAAAGTGCAAAAAATCCACTTTGCTGTTTTAGGTCTTGAATCACATTTAGGTGAGCCGACAGGGTTCTGATGCATTTTGCATAAATGTGCTGCTTCAGAGAACCCACGATGGCAACTTCTTAAAACTCTCTCCCGAATTTAGGTCTCTATGAAAAATACAAAAAACATGTTAGTAAACAATGACACGGGGAAACAATTTATCACTGTTCCTGCCCCGTCTCCATGAGCTCGTCTCTGTCCCTGCCCCATCCCCGCAAGCTCAGTCCCCGTCCCTGCCCCATCCCCACAAGCTCAGTCCCTATCCCTGCGAGCTCAGTGCCCATCCCGCCCTGCAAGCTCAGTCCCTGCCCTGCAAACTGTCAGACACATCCGCACAAGCTTTGAATAGTTATGTTTTATACTGAACTTATTTTATTAAAGTATAAAAAGAGACAATATTCTATACAATTGTCATTTTATAAACACAAATAATACAGAGCAAGGATCAACAAAACTTCAGTTTCCCCTCCCTTTCACAAATATCTCCTACACTTTTGTGAAAGCTGAACAAATGCCCCCTGATCAGAGAGAGAGAGCCCTAAGCCAGCTGGAAGCTAAAGAAGCACAGCTTGGCTTTGCGGTCCCCAGTTATGTCTAATACCAGCTCTAGCAGGATACATATTTCAAATCTGAAATATTCTAATCACAAAATATAAAATACATTTTTTATTTTCTACCTTTTATTGTCTGGTAATTTTATTCTTCAAATCATATTGGTCTCAGGCTTTGGTTTTGGGTTCCTTCTGTCTTCATCGTGGCATGGCTTGCTCCTAAAGGTAAAATAAGCGCAAGAGGAACTGGGGAAGAGATGCCAAGTCTGATATAGGCACAATTTTTTTACCACAGGAGCAAGAGTTTTCACCGTTCCCACAGGGCAGTAAAAGGTCCTGTCCCCATTCCTATAGTGACCATGGTTTACCGCGATAAACGGTCCCTTGTCGTTCTCTGCATGTTAGAACAATTACTACAGTGTCAGAACGCCGAAGCTGACGTGAGCATCAAGTTTGTGGCTTCTCATGCCGAAGATAAGAAGATACAGGAAAAGGGGTGCAGAATTGTGGCCTTCGGCACCACTAGGTACCGCTAGGCACAATGGACTCAGGCGTTGGTCTTGCAGGGTGCCTAGTGGTGCCTAATTTTTTTAAAGAATCCATTTTTAATCGGTTTTCAATGGCACGACAAATTAGTGCTCCGCTTAAAACCAATTAAAACACTTAGGGTTCCTTTTACTAAGCTGCGGTAGCGTTTTTATCGCAAGCTGCAGAAAAATTAATGCCAGATCAATAGAGGCATTAGCGTCTAGCGCACGCTAAAACCGCTAGCGCAGCTTAGTAAAAGGAGCCCTTAAGTTAGGCGCCTATCCCCCAGAACCTAAATTTCTCTACACCAGGTATATATCAGGTTTCTTGGTCGGACCATTATTTTATTTCCATTTCCTATGCCCTACCATCTGTTTCCTCTGTTTCTAGATCACCAAAAATTATCACCTCAAGTGATTTCCGTAACCTTAGTGACTCCTTAACTCCTTCCTCACTTTCTATGGATGACAAAGCCTTTGATATTTCAGATTCTAATGAACAATTAAGAATTTGGAACACTGCTTGCTGCTCCCTTATAGAAGACATCACTACAATTGTCACTCGTACGATTTCCTAAAAAAAAAAAAAAGCAAAATCCTTGGTTTAATTCATCATTACTCCTTCTTAAATGGCAGCTGCGTTCCCTGGAACGCAAATGGCGTGCTAATCCCTCCCAAAGTAACCTCACTAAATATAAGGAGCATTCTCAATATTATCGTCAAACATTGAACACAGTAAAGAAAAAATATTACACAAAGAGCATCTCAAAAGCAAAGAATTCCTCAGTCCTTTTCTCCATTCTTAAAAAAACTTATCCACTTCAAATCTAAACCAGTCAGCTCCAATAATGATTCTCCAATAGCACAAAATTTGGCTGATTTTTTCCAGGAAAAGATCAAATCTATTAGGACTAATATTAAAAGCTCTAATAGCATTCCTTCTACTGTCTCAGTTTCTGATGTAATCACACTGAAGATGACAATATTAATGCATTGACCGCAAAATGTTCTTATTTTACTTTACCATCCCTTAAGGACATTGAACGTATTATACAATCTCTCAATACCAAAGGATCTAATCCAGAATCAATCCTACCATTTAACATTATGGGGCTCATAATCGAAAGAGAAAAACATCCAAAAACCGGCCTAAGTCGGCACTTGGATGAACATTTCCCAAATACATCCAAGTGCCGATACTAAAAACGGGTTTTGGATGTGTTTCTAAACGGCCTAGGCCTTCATAGTGCCGCTGAACGACCAAACGGGGTGTTTTGGGAGGAGTGTTGAGGGCGGGAGTTGGGCGGGACGTGGGCCGGCTTAGACTTAGTTATACAGGCTGGGATCAACGAAACTTGGACATTGTGACTTAGACCAGTGATTCCCAACCCTGTCCTGGAGGAACACCAGGCCAATCGGGTTTTCAGGCTAGCCCTAATGAATATGCATGAGAGAGATTTGCATATGATGGAAGTGATAGGCATGCAAATTTGCTTCATGCATATTCATTAGGGCTAGCCTGAAAACCCAATTGGCCTGGTGTTCCTCCAGGACAGGGTTGGGAACCACTGACTTAGACCATGTAAAACATGGTCTAAGTCACAAAAACCCACCTAAAGTCAGCAGATAAGCACTGCAAACACATAAAACAGACCCCCCACACACTACCCCAGTGATCACTGACCCCCCCCCACCCCCATAAAAATATTAATCATACCTTTAAAATTCAGCCTCCAGACCATCATCACCTGGCAGCCTGGCATAGGAAAGCCTAGTCGTCCAGCACAGAGGTGGCTTAAGCCATCTTGGGGGTGGGTTAGGGACCCATGGAGAGGAGGACCCATGCCCATAAGCCCCTGTAATCACTGCATTGATACTTAAACATGTGCACTCCCCTATACACTCCCCAAACCCATTTTTACTGGCATATAAGTGGCTCCTGCAGCCATAAGGGTTATTAGCGTGGTAGATAAATGGGTCTAGGGGATTCTGGAGGTGGTTTGGGGGGCTCACCATGACCTATAAGGGAGCTGTAGTGAGGAGAAGACATGGTACCCTTTTTGTGAAGTTCATAGCAGTGCCCTATAAAGTACCCCACTATTTAGGTGCCATATCTGAGTGTTCAGTCTATCACTTTGCAGACCCCTCCCACGTCCAACAGGGCTTGTTCTAGACGTTTTGGACTTTGACAAAAAGTTTGGATGGAAATGTGGTATAAAGATGGACGCTTTAGCGACTTGGACGATCAGATCGGAAGGACGTATAATTAGACGATTTTCGAAACAAAAAAAATTTTGGACTATTTTTCGAAAATGTGTCTTAGGCTGTTTTTTACTTTGGATGACTTGCGAATTGGACGCAAACGGACTTGGATGTCCCTTTCGATTATGCCCCTCCACTTCTCCATCTTTGGGCCTTATATCCTAAAACTTGTTCATAAGTGTCTTACCATATCTACCTTATCGAATGACTGGAAACACTCCTCGCTCTATCCAATCATCAAAAATTCTAAAAACAGCTTTCAGGATTGTACAAATTACAGACCCATCGCCAACCTTCCATTTCTAGCCAAACTAACAGAAAAAATTGAATACAAATAATTATCTGATTTTGTAGGCAAAACTCAAATACTACACCCCAATCAAATGGGATTCCGCAGAAATTACTCTACATAACATTCTCTTCTGGGTCTTACTACAAGTATCCAATACTACCTTAATCAACATAACTCAGTTATTCTTATTTCTTTGGATCTTGCAGCAGTATTTGACACTATAGATCATCGACTTTTACTTCAAAGATTGACCTCTATTGGCATTAGGGGCCAAATTCTTGAATGGTTTTGTTCCTATTTTTCTTGCAGAACTTCAACTGTACATTTCAATAATTCTGTCTCTAATCCTTTTCAAAATATTTTCGGTATTCCACAAGGATCCATTCTATATCAATTACTTTTTAATATCTATCTTTTCCCCGCTGCTAATACTCTGTCAGTCAATCGGCTTCTCAATCTTTGCCTATACTGATGATCTTCAAATTCTTCACACTATTGACCCCTCCAATCTCAATGATATTATAACCATCAATTCTAAGTTAGAAAAAATCAGAGATTGGTTAAATACTAATATGCTATCTCTTAGTATCACAAAATCCATCAGTGTCCTCTTCCCATGGAAAGATAATCCTCAAATTTCAGCTCCATTATCTATCTAAAATATCCCAATTAAAGTCATTTCATCAATTAAAATTTTAAGTGTCATCATCGATAATAAACTAACCTATCATCCCCTAATTAGTGCTCTCGTTATCTGTTTTTATAAACTAAAAATGATAAGATCTTTAGTCCCTCACCTAGATACTCCTAGTCTCAACATTTTGATCCATTCTCTTGTTATTTCTAAAATTGATTATTGTAATTCGCTATACAAAGGGTTAAGTCAAAAGGATATTAGACGTCTTCAATTGATCCAGAATACAGCTGTTAAAATTATCATGAATTCAAAAAAAATTCCAACACGTCTCTCCCTTACTTAAGAAGATGCACTGGCTTCCCATTGCCCATCGAATTACATATAAAATTGCTCTTCTTACTTTCAAATCTTTAAAGTCCAATGAGCCGGCATTTATTAATAGATTGCTGATTCCATATGAGCCTTCTATAACTCTAAGATCTGCTTCACAACATACTCTTTATGTCCCCTCATTAAAAATTATTGGGACACTCCGCACTTCCATTTTTTCATTTACAGCTCCTACTATTTGGAATTTCCTTCCATTACACATTAGAGCAGAAGAAAATCTAGATAAATTTTAAGGGCAGTTTAAAAAGTTTTTTTCTTTAAAGATGCTTATGAGTGAGTCCCCATTTGGATATTTTATCACTTTTTAACTTACCTACCTCCCCTCCTTGATGTTATTTCCTTTTTTGTTCTCTTTTCTTTAATTAATGGAGTTCTCCCGCTTTCCTCTTGTTTTATATCTCATCCCAGTATGTAAATGGTTTCGTACTAAGTTATGTTTGTTTTAATATTAATACCCCATTTATTTTAATGTACAACGCTTTGAATTCTATGTTTAACGTTCAATCAAAATTTTAATAAACTATGAACCTATGAAGAATCTGTCCCTAACTGGCTAACACAGAGTTAATAAAGAGCCGCTTACCACTTCTGAGGCACTAAGGGAGAAATGGCACAGAAACCTAAGTGCCAAAAAAAAGATCAGTGCTAAGTGCTAGTCTTTAAAGGGGCTAGAGTTAAATACCTGGTATAAATGGCAGCACTTAAGTTAGGTGCAGTTAGGCAATAATTCTGTAATTCCATGCACATCCTTTTGGAATGCCTTTAACACACCCATTGCCACACCCCCTTTTCAGAGACATACTAGGGAAGTTAGGTGCCATGCCTTATAGAATAAAGGGCAATTTATGCAAATTTTAATGAGGGCAATAGATGCAATAAATATTGCAATAAATGCAAATTTTAATGAGTGCAAATTAACATCAATAATTGGTTATTAGCATATTTTTTTTTAATGTTTTAGAGCTCATTATCCAATTTATTGATGTATTCATCTTGGAAGCATACCCAAAGTTGGGAGCACAACTTTGGCTGTCATAAACAGAATCTGCATTAACCAGGGATGGGTACCACATGTTAATCTGAATGTTGATCCATGACCTGCAATAAAAAGATACAGGGAATGGCCCCTTCTCGATGCAGTTTTAGTTTGGACTTGTCACAAGTTAAAATCTTTCAGAGCACAAAAGGGCCTCTTAGTTCAGTGCCGCGGTAAAGGGGGTGGGGCAGTCTGCCCCGGGCGCTGCCTTATTGATTTATTTAGTCAAATTTCTAGCCCGTCCTCCCAGAAGACCCTGGAAGGGATTACAAGTTTACATACGCAGCAGATGTTTAACAAAAAGGTTTCAACTTCACATACAGCAGATATACAGAACAACAAATTTAAGGAGGAAAAGCAGAAGTAGAAATTCCTATGTACATGTTTTGGGTACTGAGCATGAGTGCATGGCAAATGATGAGCAACAAAGATGCAAATTCACATGTAAGATGTACAGAACAACAGATTAAAGAGAAGAACAGCAGCAGAGGGATGTTTCTCATAAACTGTAGTGGGGACGCCGGCACCTGTCCTTCTCTCCACCCCCCACTACCATGCACGTGCACGCCCCTTCCTTTCCCCGTACCTCTTTAACGTTCCCGGTGCGAGCAACAAGCCAAAACTGCTGCTCGCCCTAGTATTGGCTCTTTCTCTGACATCACTTCCTGGTCCTGCACCTAGAAAGTGACGCCAGAGGAAGAGCCGACATACATTTTAAGAACACAGTTCTCGCTACCATTTAGAAGCTATTTTTATAACTGTATCTGAATCTGGAAATGTTCCCAAAGAATAACATGGGAAAGAAAGAAAGAATTGGTCTGTGTCTGCTCTGGGAATATGTTTTTTGACACTAGCTAGAAAGATCCATGATAAACGGTAGGAAAATATTAGCTAAAATGGCAAAATAGTGATGGTTTAGGAGGGTATTTTACTCAGTGAATCAAGATGAAACCAAAGAGCAACAGGCCTAGCTCTGAGTGTGAATCCCCCCTCCTTTCTGCATGCTTTTAGACTATTCTAGAATGCTGTAATGTGATGACTAAAGCAGTAGAATCTGTTGTACTGTTTGCATCCAAGAACAACAATTAATAGGAAAGAAATTACTTTTTATTCATCATTCATCAAGTATAACATCAGAGAAGAAAGCCATGTTGATTAAACTGCTTTTACTACTTTCAGATTTGGATGATGTACAAATTAGCAAATTGTCAACAATGCATAATGAACAGAAAATATAATTGTCAGTGTCTTAGGATTCACTTAAAGCATTTAGATTTGTTTCATTCCAGTAGTAGTTCAAGCTATATTCATAAGAACATAAGAATAGCCTTACTGGGTCAGACCAATGGTCCATCAAGCCCAGTAGCCCATTTCATGAGGCCAATCCAGATCACTAGTACCTGGCCAAAACCCAAGGGGTAGCATTCCATGATAGGGCAAGCAGTGGCTTCCCCCATGTCTTTCTCAATAACAGACTATGGACTTTTCCTCCAGGAACTTGTCCAGTCCTTTCTTAAAACCAGCTACGTTATCTGCTCTTATCACAACCTCTGCCAATGCGTTCCAGAGCTTAACTGTTCTCTGAGTGGAAAAAAAATTTCCTCCTATCGGTTTTAAAAGTATTTCCCTGTAACTTCATTGAGTGTCCTTCCAGTCTTTGTTATTTTTGACGGAGTGAAAAATCGATCCACTTGTACCTGTTCTACTCCACTCAGGATTTTGTACACTTCAGTCATATCTCCCCTCAGCTGTCTCTTTTCCAAGCTGAAGATGCATTAGTTACTCTCTCCTGTTTATAATCTAATCCTGTATTTGCCTGGGTCACATGGAGTAACAATGGGATTCGAACCTGGTTTCACCTAATTTTAAACCCACTGGTCTAACCTACAGTCATAAGGCGACTCCATAGATGGGATAAATGTGACCCTTTGGAGGCACCCTTAAGTGTCTCAATTTTTTAAATAGCATTTTAATTGGTTTTAAATCAACACAGCCAATTAGTGCACTGATTAAATTAAACCCAATTAACACCCCCCACTCCCTTTTACAATGTGCAGAAGAGGTTTTTAGTGCCAGCCAGTGCTTTGTGCTGCTCCAATGCTCAAAGGAACTCTATGACCTTTGGAGCAGTGCAGAACATTCAACGCGCTAGCCATTGCTAAAAACCTCTTCCGCGCTTTTTTTTTTTAAAGGGGGGAGGGGTAAGTTAGGTGTTGGTAGGGCGCCTGCCTCTACCTAACTTATCCCCTTTTTACTAAACCGCAATAGCAGTTATTAGCGCAGGGAGCCATGCTGAATGCTCCAAGCTGCTCCCGACGTTCATAGAGTTCCTATGAGCATTGGGAGCTGCGCAGAACATTCAGCGCTTCTCCCTGCGTTAATAACCACTATCATGGTTTAGTAAAAGGGGGGGGGGGGGGTTAGGGTATCATTTTCAGAATTAGGCCCTAAGCATCTCAAGATTGAAAGAATCTATGCAAAGATATATTAAGCTGTAAAATGAATTTGTGCTGTTCTTGTTTTTTTACTGTTTCTATTCATATTGTATGCCGCTTAGTCGTAGGCGGGTTATAAATGTGAAAAATAAAAACTTTGAAATCCAATTTATGGAATCTGTGGTGCCCACATGAATGTCAGTTCTGCCAAATGCAGCCTTTCACTGTCAGGCCTTTGCTCCCAAAGTCACAGCTAGGACTTAAGTCCCTCTTTCTAAAAGATAACCCTGTTTCCTTGCCTTATTTCTGTCTAGTTCAGTGGTCTCAAACTCAAACCCTTTGCAGGGCCACATTTGGGATTTGTAGGTACTTGGAGGGCCTCAGAAAAAAATAGTTAATGTCTTATTAAAGAAATGACAATTTTGCATGAGGTAAAACTCTATAGTTTATAAATCTTTCCTTTTGGCTAAGTCTTAATAATAATATTGTAATTTATAACTAAAGAGACATATGATCAAGAAACTGTTTTATTTTACTTTTGTGATTATGATAAACATACTGAGGGCCTCAAAATAGCATACGAGTTCTTGAAGATAGAAAAGTGAGGTAAATAGAATAACTCCAAACAAAGCAAATCCTCACTCAACAGGAAAAATTGCAAAAAAGAAGACAGACCAACTTGTATCTTTCTTCTTATTTCTTTATTGAAATTTCTTCATTTTTTCAAACATTCTTGTATAAATGTGTGGGTTTTTAATATTTAATTAATTAATTATTTAATATTTAATATTTATTAATTAAAAAATTTATTATCTTTACTTGTGATTTGAGAGGTATTTATTGAATATCCATACATTATTTAGTAGGCAATTATGAATTATTCATTTTATATTATTCATCATCATTTATTATATAATACATCTTTAAAATGCATAACTACTTAGATTGATATTTACATTGAAGGTATTTATTGAGTCATGAGGAATTTGAAAGACAATAATTTAACAATTTATCAATTTAATAATTTACTAATTGAACATTTATTATAAATATATATGAACTCTATAGATAAAATATGGTCCTTAAATAGTAATAAAGTTAAAATGCAGTATTTCTCGGGATATTATGGTATAACAATATGTTTATTTTGTGTTTATTCTATATTGTAATTTGTTTATTTTATATTGTATAGTGCTCCCTGCTGGAACCCTTGAAAAAGCCATTGTTGGCGAAACGGGTCCCGTCGGGCAGTATAGCTTGGAGCAAGAATGTTTGAAAAAATGAAGAAATTTCAATAAAGAAATAAGAAGAAAGATACAAGTTGGTCTGTCTTCTTTTTTGCAATTTTTCTTGTTGAGTGAGGATTTGCTTTGTTTGGCCTCAAAATAGCACCTGGCGGGCCGCATGTGGCCCCCGGGCCGCGAGTTTGAGACCACTGGTCTAGTTCAAGGCTGCCCAAATCTATTGAAATAAACATAAGGTTTTATTTGATGCGTAGACCCATGATAGTCGTGGTGTGCGGACTGAAAAGTTTCATTTTGTTTAGGGCTCCTTTTACAAAGGTGCGCTAGCGTTTTTAACACACGCACCGGATTAGCGCACACTATAGGGCATGCTACCCAAAAAACTACCGCCTTCTCAAGAGGAGGCGGTATCGGCTAGCACGTGCGGCATTTTAGCGTGTGCTATTCTGTGCGTTAAGGCCCTAACGCACCTTTGTAAAAAAGGAGCCCTTAGTTTCTCATGTCATTTAATGGAATTTTTTTCCATTTCATTTAGGTTTGTTATTCTATAGGGTATGCTATTAAGCAATAGTACACACTTTTGATAAACAGGAAAAAAAAAATCAGTTATTTTCTTATTATATCAGAATTAAACAATATGCAACAACATGGGAAGCATTCCCTATGTCTTTTCAAATGACTACATAACACATGTATGATACAGGCCGGTCTTGGTTTTTATTTTGTGCTAGGAATAAATGGCATTTAAATACATGTGACTTGTACTAATCTTGGAACCCAGCATCCAGTACCTGGGGTTCTTGATATTCTCAATGTTTTTCCATGCATCTCCTACACCCTGGGAATGGCATACATGGCTCAGGTAACACGCCATCCTTACACCCAGCTGTGGCAATCCAGACAAAGCCAATCATTGCAAACAGGGAGGAAGGGTGGGAAATCGGGTAAAACTGAACCACCTCACCCTCCTTACCCGGGCCTATCACTCCCCTCTTTGAGCCTTCTTCCCACACGTCGCATGATTCTCTCCCACAACAAACCAATCCCTGCACAATTGTACAGCAGTTCCTCTAATCCAGTGGTCTCAAACTCGTGGCCCATGGGCCGCACGTTGCCCGCCAGGTCTTATTTTGAGGCCCTCGGTATGTTACCATCATTCTGGAACGTTGCCTGCCTCACCTCTGTAACCTCACGCAAGCGCTTTTCCTACATCTGTGCGCAATTGTGAGGTGGTCGGAGAGGACAATCGCGTACAGATGTAGGAAAGCGCTTGCGTGAGGTTACAGCAGTGAGGCGAGCAATGTTCCAGAACGTAAGGTAACCACTGGAGACAATGCAGCTTGTGCGTGTGTACATAATCTCGTGAAATTCGGCACCTTTCTTGGTGGTGACTGCTTGATGCAAGATGACGGTTGTGTCCAGTGCTGGCGGCATGGGAGGAGGGGAGCGCCGGTCTGGTGCGGTCGGTGCCGCGAGCCGCTAGCCCCCAAGCGGCCCGAGCACTTTTCTTTCCCCTGCCCTAGCCACTAGCCACGCGGGGAGAAAAACCGGCCGAGGGCAGGAATCCGAGCAGACGGAAAGGCGCGACGCTCCCGGGCAGGCGGACCAGCACGCACGTGCGGGGCGACCCGCCACGCTCCGCCCCCCCCCCCAGGTCCGAGGCCTGCAACCCGCGTGCTAGGGAGTGTTGCACCCCTTCTCGACGCGGTAGTCGGACCAACGACGAGCCTACCGGGGTCCCCCCGCCGTGAACCGAAGGTCAGGCCCCAACGCAAGGGTGAAAAACAAGAATCGGATTTTTATGGGACTGCAGCCGCGAGGATGCCGAATGAGGCCCGCTGCCGCGTGGACGCCGCAAACTACAAGATCTTACCTAGTGAGTTGGTTAGTGATTTATATATTGTTATGTAGCTTGTTATAATCTTTTAGGTTTGCGAAGGAAGCTGGGTGGCGGTGGAGCTATGGAGATGGAAATGCTGCCTCCTTCTCTAAGCTCTTGCGTCGCCGAAAAGGGTGCGTCCTCCCTCCCACTCCTCTCTTATCTACCCCCCCCCCTTTCCCCGCCCCCCCCCCCGCCCCCCGGCTACTATTGGCAACGGCTTTCGGCCGATTTGCCATCGCTCCTCCCTATGGGGATCGGAGCTGATTCTAAATCACAATTTTGCATGAGGTGAAACTCGTTATAGTTTATAAATTTTTCCTTAATTGCTTCTGATCATTTCAGCTATACACAGCTGAAAGCAGTGCAACATGCAGAAAGTGGAAAAACTATCTAAACTTCACTTTCTGCATGTTGCACTGCTTTTAGCTGTGTATAGCTGAAATTATCAGAAGCAATTAAGGAAAGATTTATAAACTATAACGAGTTTTACCTCATGCGGAGTTGTCATTTCTTTAATAAGACATTAACTATTTTTTTTCTGCGGCCCTCCATGTTCCTACAAATCCAAAATGTGGCTCTGCAGAGGGTTTGAGTTTGAGACCGCTGCTCTAATCCAAGCCACTCAATGCTCACCTATTTTCCCCTCCCCCTTTAATACCCAGCAAGAAACCTGGACCATACCTAGGTTAACTGTTGCGGGGAAGGACCTCACAGACCCATCTACACATGTAAAGGAACTAATTGAAGTTGAAAAAGTTGGCCACTGTATGTATGTATTTATTTTTTAGTAATTTTAGTATACAAATAATTGTGAATTTTCTATACTCTTTCTTGAAATGGTGTAGTAGCCGTGTTAGTCCACTTTTTAAGATAATATGTAGAAATAAACAGAAACAAAACAAAAAGAATAAAGGTGATATCTGTTTTATTGGATTAATTCCCCCCCCCCTTTACAAAACTGCGATGGCGGTTTTTAGCGCAGGCCAGCACACTGAATGCTCTGCGTTGCTCTCGACGCTCATAGAATTCCTATGAGCATCGGGAGCAGCATAGAGCATTCAGCACGCCGGCCTGCGCTAAAAAACGCTATCGCAGTTTTGTAAAGGGGGGGGGGGGTTAGTGCATTTTTGATTAGCTTTCATAGGTAATTCCACTATATCTGTTTTGAGATACAGCAACCAGAATTGCATATAGTATTCAAGGTGTGGCTATACCATAAAGCGATACAAGGGCATTATAACATTTTCATCTTTATTTTCCATTCATTTCCTGATAATTCCTGACATTCTATTTGCTTTCTTAGCCACCGTTTGCACATTGAGCTGAGGGTTTCAACATATCCTCAGCAATGACACCCAGATCCTTTCCCTGGGCCGTGACTCCTACAGAACCCAGCATCATGTAGCTATAGTTCAGATTCTTCTTTCCCACATGCATCACTTTGCATTTGCTCATGTTAAACATCATCTGTCATTTTGATGCCTCCTCTCATGAGGCCCTCTTGCAATTTTTCACAATCCTCTTGCGATTTAACAACTTTGTGTCATCAGCAGATTTACAGTAATTATCTCATTAGTTATTCCGATCTCTAGATCATTGATAAATATGTTAAAAAGCAGTGGTGTACATTCAGATAAGTATTTTTCTCTCTCTGGAAGATGCAGTCTTTTTCTACTTCAGGCAACGGAGGGTTAAATGACTTGTAATTAAATATTTCTCTTGTCATTACCTTTAAAAAAAATTCCCTTAGCATGCAAAAAAATGAGTTCAACTCATTGTAAGTTAAAACCAATCATATTAAGCATGGTGATATCCAATAAACCTCCCCCTCCCCCGCAAAAAAAAAAAAAGAAAAAACCCAGCTCTGGAAATGTGCTTAACTTTAATCATAGCATCTATTGGCTAATATACAAGCCAAATGTTTCAGCATTTCACACTGGAGAATGACACGGGGACAAATTTTTCCCAGTCCCCTTAGGAGCTCAATCTCCCCATCCCATCCCCGTGAGTTTTGTCACTGTCCCTGTCTCTGCCACATTCCTGTAATCTCTGCCTTAACCGCACAAGCCTAGGACACGTATGATAAGTGATTGGCCAATCAGACCTTAGACTTAGTGGGGATGGGCGGACCCGCTATGCCTAAGGCCTGATTGGTCCAGGCTTCGGCGGGATGGGCTGGGAAGGGGCGGGCCCGCCTCATTTCGACGAGGCGTGCCTGCCGGCTGGACGCCGGGGGGGAGGGTGCGTCTTCGGGCAGGAGGGATTGGGCACCCTCCTGCCAACGATCGATATTGTCGGGGGGGGAGGGTGCGTCTTCGGGCAGGAGGGATTGGGCACCCTCCTGCCAGTGATCGATATTGTCGGGGGGGGGGGGGGGGAGGGTGCATCTTAGGGCAGGAGGGATTTGGCACCCTCCTGCCAGCGATCGGACAGGCCGCGGCCCACTATACTTATAGCGGCAGAGAGATCCCTTGCCGCGATAAGTGTAGCGGGCCGTGTCTAATCTAACCCGATTCTCTAACCAGCGTCTGTAACATGGACACCGGTAATTATAGAATCGGGGTTTAGTGTAGGCCGATTCTGAATAGGACACCTCTCCCGGGCATCCTATACAGAATCAGGGCATAGGTGTCTTGCGGGCCTCGCCTTCAATATAGGCGGCCTGCCTGGGGAGCATTTTTTTTTAAAAAAACGTGCATCCCGATTGGCTGATTAGACAGCTGTAGGACGCCTACAGCTGCCTAAAATCGGGACGCACTTTGGAGAATCAGGCCCTAAGTGATGAAAGGGATTTTTATTATTCCTTGAAGACTCCTTTCAAGTCCTCTAAGTTTGCCTTATCCCATTTGATGCAGCAAAAGCCTTTTTGGGACAGGCAAAGTCCCCTTCCTTTTCTTCCATGTTCAGTGTGCAGATAAAATTTGTGCTAGGTAACCTAAGCTTCTCTTTTGTCCTTTTTGGTTTTTGAAAAACTCATCCATTATCTTCCAATGAGCCCCTGAGTCTGTATTAAAGGCTCAACCAAGTCAAATACCTGTACTCCCCACCCCTATGACTCATCCAGAAATAGTCTCCTGTCTCAAATGACTCCTGGTCCACTAGGAAAGGGCCCCGTGTTACCAAACTAGCCCAAGTTAGAAGTTAAGCATAGGTAGCAAATATTTTTCAGTAGAGTATCCTAAAACTAAAACAGAACAAAATGCATTGCAGGTTTCTTTGAAGTTCATCTTGCGACAAAAGGAAACAAACCTATTTTATTATATTCTTCATTTTATTTTAAAATTAATTCTTCTCCATTTTATTTATGAAGAAACCATCCCTTCATTTTTGTCAGAATGCGTAAACTGGAAGCATTAGATTATTGAAGCCACTGGATTACTAATTCAGAGTGTTCTTGTTGAAGTGAGCTTAGATACTGGGTAACTTACTACAAATGTAAATCTGAAAAAGGTCCGCACAGCTAAAGAAAATGAGTAGACTGAAGATGAAGCCTGCATCAGATGGTGAGAAAGTAAACAGGGATTTTTTTTTTTTTAAACCTACTCAATGGGATTGGTTTAGGTTTCCCAGCAGTAACCGAGACAGAGATGAATTACTTGACAGCCACAGACCATAGAAACACAATTTTCACTTGCTTTTGGACCGTAGGAGGCCATTAAGCTGTGGGGATAATTAAAGGCTAAGTTATTAATGGGTTTTCCTTTTCAGACATTACAATATCACCATAGAAAGACTCATTATATTACTGATTGTCTTGTGTTATCTATTCCAGTAACATTCCAGTACCGCCATTTGGAAAAAATAGAGCTTTATTTTTCTTTGCCTTTATTCCATCTTTGTCATTTTTGTCCTCTATTCCCTACCTAGCCTTCAATGCTGGACAGTTTGCCATGAGCAGGACAGAGGATCTACACTGCTTTCAGAACTGGGGTAACCTTAAGTGCCACTAGCTTTCAGTAATGACTGTCATTGAAAAAGTCACTGCCGTCCCCTTTTCTTACTTCTACTACTTATCATTTCTATAGCGCTGAGAGGCGTACACAGCGCTGTACATTAAGAATTCAATAGATGGTCCTTGCTCAGAAGAGCTTATAATCTAATTTGGACGGACAGACAGACAGGACATCTCAGGGTTGGGGAGTCAATGAACAAAAGAAGTAATCCAGGACTGTGCTTTATGGTGCCATCATCCAACTCAAAGTACATAGCGCTGCAGTCTGATCACGAACACTACTGAAGATGCTAGAAATTGATTCACTTAACCAATGGATCACCATTTCCTGGATTCCGAGCATACATGTATACATTTATCGGCATAAATCATCTTTTTTTTTCACAATTAGAAAAATGAGGATAACCTGTTGTACTTATATTTGCAGCTAGGCATGTGGGTTACAGTGGTTAACATGTCTGGGATTCCTGGAGGAAAGGTTTAGACAAAGGATTAGAAAAAAAAGTTTAGCCAAGTTCCTGGAGGAAAGGTTTAAACAAAGGATTAGAAAAAAAAAGTTTAG
The DNA here is from genome assembly GCF_902459505.1 of Geotrypetes seraphini. NCBI lineage: Eukaryota > Metazoa > Chordata > Amphibia > Gymnophiona > Dermophiidae > Geotrypetes > Geotrypetes seraphini. Next base: position 41,508,219 of record NC_047095.1, read on the forward strand.
CCAAGTTCCTGGAGGAAAGGTCCATGGTCTGTTATTGAGATGGACATGGGGGAAGCCAATGCTTGGCCTGGGATCGGAAGCATGGAATGTTGCTACAATTTGGGTTTTGGGGTTTTTGCCAGGTACTTGTGACCTGTTGAAAGCAGGATACTGGGCTAGATGGACCATTGGTCTGACCCAGTGTGACTATCTTATATTTTTAAGTAGACACATGAAGGGAAATTCTATAAGATCGGTGCCTCTATTGGTGTGTTCAGGATGGACCAAATTCTATATAGTGTGGCCAAAGTAAAGTGCACAAATCTATGTGCATTGCTAATCTGAATGTGCAACTTAATTGTTTATCATGCCAATCAGCGCCAATAATTGGCAATTAATAAGGAATCACTAGCACTAATTAGAATCTATGTACGCAGTTTTCTAAGTGTATTCTACAAAGTGGTACCCATAAATTCTAGTACGTGAATCTTAAAAAGGGGCGTGGTCAGGGGCATTCAGATATGTACATAAATGCAAACATTCTTCCTAAGTACTATTCTGCAGATATTCACTTAACCTACATAGCATGTGTTTGGAAGAGGGGTGTATGAAGAGACAAAGCTTGGGCAGAACACAGGCAGGAATCAAACTTATGCATGTAACTTACCGAATGCTGTAACTTATGTGTGTTCCTGCTGTATTTAGATGCTTCCAGCTCTAAGGCTTGGCATTTTTAAACTGAGATTTGAGGTGCATAACGGTGTCTAGAAAATCGGCACCAAAATAGCACCTACGTAGGTGTTTTAGGTCACCGAATGCCAAAGTAGGTGTGGCCAATGCTAGAAGTGGTGTTAGGCAGCCTAAAGCGTCTACATGGGTGCGATTCACATGAACATAGGCGCTGGAAATGTAGGCCCAGAAAACCCTACATTTTCAGCGCCTATCTTTCGCATCAGCGCGATTCCAAAATCAGCGCCAATGTGCGATTGACACTCAATTGGTGGTCGCTTTTAAGGCGGCCGCTGATATTGGCGCCAGTTCAAAAATTTGGGCCTAATTGTAAGTACTTAATGTCGGGTGCATTGATGCTGGGTTATGCTTGTGTTCTATAACAGAAGCTAGGTGCCTAGATTCCATGATATAATAGGGCAATTCTGCACTATAAAGAGAGACGTATGTATAGATAGGGGATTGATGGATGACTTCTGACACCCTCTGGAAGACAGGATGGTCCACAGGGTGACTACACAATAGGTCAGTGGTCTGTCATAATGTGTAGACCTCAATATATATACTCTGGAAAAAAGATGGGAGAGAGGGAATATTGATCTTATTTCTCCACTTATATCCCGCTAGGCACAAAACATTGATCAGCCATCACTACTATTTCTACCAGACATCCACATAAGTACCCAAGATACTGACAGATAAAGACCTGTGATCAGCTTGAATCTATGTAGGCTCCTGTAGATCTGCTGAAATAGGAAATACTCTGTTGCAGAAGCCTTTGGGCTCCTTTTATCAAGCCGCGCTAGCGGGATTAGCGTGCGTGACTTTTAATCACGCGCTAACCCCCGCGCTGGCCAAAAAACTACCACCTGCTCAAGGCGGGCATTAGCAGCTAGCGTAGCCGGAGGTTTAACGCACGCTATTACGCATGTTAAACCGCTAGCACGGCTTGATAAAAGGAGCCCTTTGTTTTTCATGTGGGGACCAGATATACTTGCAACCTAATTGAATTGAAGTACAGTATTTACTGAATGTATACAGTATATGTAAATTAGTCTACAAAAAAAACCCCAAACACATGCCAAAATTACTAATACTACACCAAAAAACAATTGGCAATGACTTCTGCCCCTCTGTGAACAAACGCCAGCGTCTAAGTACTTATAATAACGCAACTTTCAGTACGGGCCAATCATTAATTCTTAATTGTAAAGCCCCAGGCAAGAAACTTATAGGTGACAAGCACCAGGCTGAAAAGCCTAAATAAGTCCTGCCCCGTACTTCATAGAATCTTTAATGAATGAATTATCATCAAAAATGGAAAAATTAAGCACTTACTCTGAGCAATTTTTTTTTTAACCTTACCCATTTCTCACTCTTTTTGAAAATGACCAATTTTTTTTTTTTTTTTTTTTTTTGTAAGTTCTTGTAATACATCTTGGATAATTCTTTTGTAATCCGCCTTGAACTGCAAGGTAATGGCGGAATAGAAATCCCTAATGTAATGTAATGTAATATTATTTCATTGAACTTACTTCATTGAAAATTATGAGAAAAATGTTAAATATAAATATAAAAAAAGGCTAGAGGAGAAAGCCTCGAAACTTAACATTTTTACTTCAGAAAATTGCAATCACAGACATGAAAAACCTGTGTTTAGTGTGTTCATTCGAATGTGTTCACTCGTATCTCTCCTCTCTCCTTATACACCCCCCAGAGAACTCCATTCTTCAGATAAGCTACTCTTAGCTGTACCCCTCTCCTCCACTGCCAATTCTAGACTTTGTTCCTTTCATCTAACTGCCCCGTATACTTGGAATAAACTACATAACTTTGTCTGCTACTCTTCTTCCCTTGTTTAAAAGCGGACTGAAAACCCATCTTTTTGATGCAGCCTTTAGTCCATAATCCCACTCCTCACTGCCCTAGCCAGCAGATAAACCATTCCCCCTAACTGTATCCATGGCATCCTGTTTGCCTTTCTTGTCTGTTTAGATTGTAAGCTCCTTCGAGCAGGGACTGTCTTCTTTGTGACTCTGTATAGTGCTACACACGTTTGGTAGTGCTATAGCCACCTACTTTCTTCAATAAGGCACTCTGTTATAAAATTACCCATATTGTGTCTGTGTAATGACCTGTAGCAGTTCAGCATAGAAAGTGGGGAACGAGAATGGGGTAAAAATAAGCTAATAAAAAGCGTAAGATGGGTTTATGGATTTTGCATGAAATATTTGCAAAAAAAAATTATTTAAAAACATTAAATATAATATAGGGGGATGGTAAAGAATGGGAGCTTTTAGGACAATATGAAGAGCAACAGGAAAACAAGGAGAAATCTCTAGGATAAATTTTTGGTCAGATTCATAAGGGGAAGGTGGTTTGTAGATAGATCTTAGGGTGCATAGAGAGAGTTTTTGGAAATTGGTATCAATCAGAAGAGATGATGGAACCCTGCACAGCACTCCTGGAGGAGTGTCCTGGATTGGGTTTTTTTTTAGGATGGCAGACATTACCTGACAACACCATAGAAAAATAAATGCCGACCCAGCTTGGACATCACAACACAGTAGGGATCACAAGGTTGAACAGGTAAAATGCCCAGTTAAACATTATCAATGTGCTTTTTAATTTGCATTTCCTAAATGGTTCTCTCTGGACTCATTGTAACATGATAATCCCACTTACTAATTTGGGAAGGGAGGTCAAGCAGCTTAAAGCTAATTAATCCTACCTATACATGCGTCAGACCACTGTGCTCCGGTGCACCTCTGATGTCAATTCCTGTTCTGGAGCAGAGGAGGACCAGCATAGGCAAAAGATACCAGGGCACAGCGGACAGACACATATAGGTAGGAAGGCAGAGTGGCCCTGCAACTAAGCAAATGATAGAAATCTATGAGCGATGCTCTCAAAAACTATGAGTGATTGCTCAAATGCTCATGTTGGAGGGGACATAGCATGCCTCCCCCCCCAAAAAAAAAACCCCCCTCCACAAAAAACGGAAGAGAACCAAGTAAACAGGCTGCTTGTGCAATTTAGCAAGAATGTAAATGCTGTATTGTGATCCTGATAACTATGGCCTGTGATCAATTTTATGATAGTAATCTAGATCTTTTGAGGAATCTGTGTTAAGAAATACTGGCAGACCAAAGAAAACAATTGCAATATTCCGCCGAGAAAGGGGGCAAGACCAGTACCTACAACATCATAATTAAATTTGCTTCAGTTAAGCAAGGTCTCAATTCTGAATATCCTCAGATTGAAAATAGCTTTCCCAATCAGCTTGCTATTGAGTCAGACTCCTAAATTACGTGCAGTTAACCCTTTCAGGACCATAAGGATCGTATGCCAATTTTTGTGGTTTTGACGACATTTTTATGGTAAAAAGGGCTTGCAGATGCCAAAAAATAGATTTTTTTTTGTGAAATATCATTATTTTTATTTAAAAAAATCACACTTCTGGCTTATGGACAGTGTGGCAAGTGAATCTTCTCGTCAATCTGGCAACGACGCTAATGAATGAATGTCGGAACCAGTTTGTTTACATAAAGGCAGTATCATATGGAATCCGTACATATCAAATTTAGAACTGTAGACTATCCCAAAATCAAAATTTATAGGATTTTTAAAGTTATGGGACAAATATGTCCCTTGGTCCTGAAAGGATTAAAGCAAAAAGCAGTATCACCAACTTGTAACACAGTAAAGCTGGGGGAGACTGACAACTAACCCACATAGCTTCAGATTATTATCCCACAGCCAACTTGGAAGTAGTATGTAAATTAGAAGCTTCACATTCCGAAGCATCAGCTATAAATGCTTTAGTCGTAAAAGCTAATTGAATGTTATCAGCATAGATTCTATATCACAGAACCATAGATGCTAACAACTTGCAAATGGATTGCAAATATGTGATGAAGAGAACTTGGGAAAGCAAAGAATTCTACAGCACACCAGAGCAAATACGTTTCCCCAGAGCAAACTCATTTTTTTCCACTTGCTGAAAACGATCAGAAAAGAATGACTGAAACCAATTCAGCAGCCTAGGATAAAGACCTAATGCTCACAGCCTAACATCAGCCGGTGGTTCAGGGTATCAAAAGCAGATATGATATGAAGAAAAAATGACCAGCACAATGCACTACTACTGCTTATTATTTCTATAGCGCTACGAGACGTACGTAGTGCTGTACATTAAACATGTATGAGGCATGCTTAAGTTCCATATGGCTCAAAAAAAAAAAAAAAAAAAAGGATGAATTTGAGGCCCAAATTCTGCAGCCAGCACTTAATGTTAGGCACCTATTTTGGAGGCACCCAACTAGATACGCGCCTAAAATTGAATAACAAGTTGAATTAAGCTTTTTAATCAGCAATAGTTGAAACTTAGGCGCCTATCAAGAAAGAGCGATTCTGTAGCAAGGTGCCTCTAAAAATTTAAGCGGCCCTAAAAAAAAATAGGCGCTATGCATATTAGGTGTGGGCGTGGCTTCGTGTTAGGCGAGACCTGGTACTACTAGATCCATCCAAAAACTTAAACTATCTTTCCCCTCGTTAAAAGGTGTTATCTATGCTGGAAATTAGGAAAATCTCTTTTCTTCAAAATCACTGAGCTTTGGAATAACCTTCCTGCCCTGCTGCGGAACCTAATAATAATAATAATAACAACAGTTTATATACCGCAGTTCTATGCGGTTTACAATGAATTAGAAAGATTCTACAAATTGAATGGAACATTCATAGTTAGAGATTAGTGGTTAACAGTTTACAAGATCAGATTTGGGGGTGGGATGGTGATGGGGTCTATTGTCCAGATTCGTTACCTAGGTATTTCGAGAACAGGTATGTTTTTAGGTGTTTCCTAAATTCACCATAGTTGTTTGTGTGAGTAATTAGTTTTTCCAGATCTTTGCCCCATAAGGCTGCTTGATACGATAGAAGTTGTTGATGATGTCTCTTAAATTTGCATCCTCTAGCCAGTGGGGAAACAAACTTCAGGTGTGTTCTTCTCTTATGTCTATTGGTTGAGAAGGAGAAGAGGTCAGTTATATATTTAGGGGCTAGACCAGATAGTGCCTTGAAGCAGAGAATCTAGGCTCCTTCCAATTATTCTGAAAGCATCTGAAAACTTGGCTATTCTCAAAAACATAAATCTCGCTACCCTCTTTATAATCACTAATTCTTATTATGTTTTTCCTTCCTTTTATTAAAGTTCCTGTGAACCGTGCTGAGCTCTATCTTTATAGAGAGGATGCGTTATATAAATTTAAGGTTTAGTTTAGTTTAATTTGTTTCGGAATCGCTGCTCTTAAGTGTGCTTAAGCATTCGCATGGCCGCCTAACTTTTAGTTGTGCCTAGAGCTGGCCTATTTATTGGGCGCCTCCAAAATAGGTGCCACTCAGCGCAATTCACTAAACAGTACCCAATTTTACTTGAATCGTGCTGAACGGTGCCTATTTTGGTGCCTAACTTTTGGGCGCTTCTTATAGAATTTGCCCCTTCGTGTGCCAGAGCTAAAAATGCTTGAGAGACACTGCTCTAGGGCGTCATCATTTTATACTTATATTGCTGCTGTATTTATGTTATTGTTTGCGAATGCATGGTTTTATATTTTATGTTTCATTGATGTCATATGAATTTCACCTTATTGCTATGCAATCAAGTGGTATGTCGAATGAAAGGAACAGAATGGAATGAAATCGGCTAGAAAAAAAAGAAAAAAATACTGTTGCCTTTGGAAAGGCTGTTAGTGAGACCCCACACTGAGAACTGTACAGTTTTCTGGAGGCAGAGGATTGAAGCAATTCACAGAAGGAAGAGGAGAATTAAATTAATACAAAGCATGCAACACAAACTGCAAAAGAAAGACTTCAGACAGCCAAAATAAACGCGTAGAGAGCAGGGAAATAGGGATATAATAGATGCATTTAGGAGGGACGTTATTGAAAATGGGCTGCCATTAAGATTTTACAACAACTCATCCTACTGTATTTTAGCACAAGGTCCCACTCTACGCAATGAAACCCCCGTGCTTATGTAGCGTGACTTGTGGTAAAATAACCCAGGGAGGTGGTGGAGAGGAAAACGGTGACAGAGTTCAAAAAAGCATGTGATGAACACAGAGGAACTCAAATCAGAAAATAATAATAACTTTATTCTTATATACCGCCAACAATCTTGCGACTTCTAGGCGGTTTACAATGAAGATAAATTGCACAGACATCAACAGGTATGTTTTTAGGTGTTTCCTAAATTCACCATAATTGTTTGTGTGTGTAATTAGTTTTTCCAAGTCTTTGCCCCATAAGGCTGCTTGGTATGATAGAAGTTGTTGATGGTGTCTCTTATATTTGCATCCTCTGGCTGGTGGGGAAACGAATTTCTGGTGTGCTCTTCTCTCATGTCTGTTAGTTGGGAATGAGAAGAGGTCTGTTATATATTTAGGGGCTAGACCGGATAATACCTTGAAGCAGAGACATCCCAGTTTGAACTTCGTACGTGCCTCCATTGGCAGCCAGTGCAGGATTTGGTAGGAAGGGGTTATATGATCGGACTTCTTCAGTCTGAAGATCAACCTGACTGCTGCGTTTTGGATCAGTTGAAGTCTCTGCATTTGCTTCCGGGTGATTGCCAGATGGGTAATGTTGCAATAATCAAGGTGGCTTAGTATTAGGGATTGTACCAGAATTCTGAATGCTGAAGCGTCGAAGTATGCTCTAATGGACCTAAGTTTCCAGAGAGTTAAAAACCCCTTTCTGACTAGGGAGTCCACATGGTCTTTCATAGTTAGACCTTGATCCAGTATTACCCCCAGAACCTTCATTGTAGGTTGAATAGGGTAGTTAAGATTGTTAATGCGTAGTGGTGTTGTGGTGATAGGTGGGTGTGGCGAGGCTATGAAGAATTTAGTTTTATCTGAATTAAGCTTCAGTTTGAATTCTGTGGTCCATTGTTCCATCAGGTTTAGCGCTTCTGTTGCCGTGGGGATGATTTCGGAGGGTGACGTATTAAACGGGATAATGATTGTGAAGTCATCCGCATAACTGAATACTTTTATACCCCGTTGGGCCAGCTGCATGCCTAGTGTTGATATATAGACGTTAAAGAGTAGTGGGGATAATGGAGACCCCTGTGGAACGCCTGATGGGTTTCTCCATGTTTTAGAGAGGTTGCAGTTGAAGCGTACTTGATAGGTGCGGGTCGTAAGGAATCCTCGGAACCAGTCGAATACCTCACCTCTGATGCCGATTGCGTCTAAACATTGTAGCTATTTTTTGTGATCCACCAGGTCGAAGGCCGAGCTCATGTCAAATTGCATGATTAAGGCATTGTGGCCCTTGCTGAATAAGTTGCGTAAGTATTCTAGGGTCGCTGCAATCACCGTCTCAGTGCTAAACAGAGGTCTGAAGCCAGACTGGGTTTCATGTAGTAGTGAGAACTGATCAAGGTAGTTCATCAGTTGGGTATGTACTAAACCTTCCATTATTTTTACGAAGAATGGAATGGATGCTACCGGTCTATAGTTGGTTACAGATGTTAGGGATTGTTTACGATTTTTTGGAATTGGGGTGATTATAATGTGACCGTTATTCGTTAGGAATTTTTGGTTTTTGAACTTATTGGTCAGATAACTCCACAGTGTTAGTTTAAAGTCTAATGGGGCTGTTTTCATAATGTTGGGGGGACAGGGATCTAGAATGCAGTGTGATTTAGTGTACTTGTTATAGAGTTTTATGAAGTTATTCCATTCTAGATCCTGAAAGGAAGTCCAAAACATATCCACAGGTATTTCGTTTTCATGTATGTTGGCTATTTGATGTGCAGGTATGCTGTTTGTTGGGCAATTGTTCCTTAGGTTCTTAATTTTTGAGTCAAAGTGTTGAGCTAGATCGTCTGCTGATGGAAGTTTTATGTCGTGCATGGATTGATTGTGGCGTGTGGTGTCGAATAAATTTGTAACAGGTTGAACAGTTCTTTAGTGTTGAATCCTTTTGAACTCATATTGGATGTATGAATTTTGGATGAGTAGAATGTTTTTCGTTTTTCTTTTATCAGTTGTTTGTAGTCCTTTATGTTGGATCTCCAATTGTTCCGGTCTAATATTTCTCCTGTTTTATTCCAGATCCTTTCTAGTTGTCTTACTGATTGTTTCATGTTTAATAGTTCGGAGTCGAACCATTTATTATATTTATTTGAGCGGTTTGTTCTGTTTCGTTTAGGGGCTATTTTATCTAGGATGGATGTGCTTGTTTTCGTCCACTGTTCCCAGAACTCATCCCCTTCATTTATTTCCTCACGCGATTCGTAATGTGCCCAGTATTCCTCTGGGTTGATGTGGCCCCTTGTGAGATGTTCTTTTTTTATCTTTGGGTGAGTTTTTTCTTTTGGTTGATTCCAGATTAAGTTAAAGTAGTAGGTGAAATGATCGGACCAGATGTCGTGGTATATATTGAAGAACTAAGGCCGGTATTGGGCAGGCTTGCACAGTCTGTGTTCCGTATATGGCCATTCAGTTGAGGAGGGACTGGGTGGGGGGGAGGCTTCGACGGCTGGGATGGTTTAGATGGGCTGGAGTGAGCTTCAATGGAGACTCCAGTAGATGGAACCTAAGCATAGTACCAAGCGGAGCTCTGGATATCTGGCCCAAAAATATCTAAGAAAAAGGACAATTTAATATAAATCATGAATTTATAGAGGTCTTTTTATCTGCTGTCATTTAATATGTTACTATAACAGTAATGTACACTGATAAATTCCCCCCTTAAATAATTGAAAGGAAATTTCAGGAAACTGTAATTGTTTACAGATGATAATTTCAATGGCAAGTTGTCATAATTTGATGTATGAGAGAGAAAGGTTCAGAAGAAACAAAGCATTTTGCACTTTACCTTGAATCTGTGTAGGTTGCAAAAATGTGGGTGTGGATCCCAGATCCATGTGTAAACTATGAGGTCAATTAGGTGCTAACAATTAATTATTGGAGTTAACAAGCACTTAATTGGTAGTAATTATGAGTTATGGACTGATCTGCCCTATGCCCTATATCTGGAAGATGTACTGAGCCAAAGTGAGAGAGTGATAAATCACCTGGTATACCTCCCAGGGTACTGAAAGAACTCAAAAATGAAATTGCTGATCTGCTGTTAGTGATCTGTAACATCTAATTAAAAGATTGGAGGGTGGCCTACGTAACACAGATTTTTTTTTAAAGCGGGTTCCAAAGTGCTTCGAGAAATGAGAAACCGGTAAGCCTGACTTCATTGTTGGGCAAGATAGTGGAAATATTATAAAGAATAAAATTGTGGAACACGTAGACCAGTGTATTGCAAACTGTGTGCCGCGGCGCACTAGTGTGCCCCATGAAATTTCAGGTGTGCCACGAGACGCCAGGGATGAGGAGAAGCGCCAGCACCGGCAGACTCCTCTCCGCACCTCTTCTTTTTCAGGACCCCCCTCCCCCACCAGTGGCTCAGGGTCCCGTCTGAAGGACCTCCACCCATTCGAATGACATCATCGTGGTGACGTCCACACACTTCCGGGTGCCCTCGAGTCGCCAGTTGTTAAAATACATGCAGACTGTGAAAAATTGCAGGAAGACCTTAGGAAATTGAAAGATTGATCATCCAAATGGCAGATGAAATTTAATGTGGGTGAATCCAAAAATGATACACTTTGGGAGGAATAATGCAAATCATAGTTACCTGATGCTAGGGTCCACCTTAGGAGTTAACACCCAAGAAAAAGATCTAAGGGCTCCTTTAAAGAAGGTGCGCTAGTGGTTTTATCGAGCACGCTAGCCGAAAATCTACTGCCTGATCAAAAGGAGGCGGTAGCGAATAGCGCGTGGCAATTTAGCGCATGCTATGCCATGCGTTAAGGCCCTAGCGCACCTTCGTAAAAAGAGCCCTAAGTGTCATTGTAGAAAATACACTGAAATCTTCCGCTCAGTGTGTGGCGGCAGCCAAAAAAAGCAAAAAGAACGCTAGGAATTATTAGGAAAGGGTTGAAAAATAAGACCAAGGGCTCCTTTTACGAAGCCGCTTTAGCGCGCGCGACTTTACTTTATAAAGGTATACTGCAACAACAAAATTGTTTCCCTCATTCCTACTGTTCTTCCAATTGATGTACAATGACTGTTCAAAAAGTATCAGACCTTAATTTTTCTTGTGTAAACAAATGAAGCTAGGGAGGTGTGGCTTGGTGCACATATGTAGGCAACCCTAATGCGCATGCTTGAATTTTTTCCCGCCTACAGAAGTTGTCAGTCGCCGGAAGACCGCCAATGAGTGAGGAAGTGTAAGTGAGTGCCGTCCGATTTTCATTTTGGACAAAATGCCAGAAAAAGTTGAACAACGCTACTGCATTAAATTTTGTGTAAAGCTTGGCGATTCCCAAGTGGAAACGATCAGCAAGATTCAACAGGCCTTGCCTGATAAAGAACAAAATCAATTACAAAAAGTAAAATCTTCAGATCAAGAACCCTTAAACATTTCACAGATTTTAGAAACATCTGAGAAGGATTTAGCATCACCAGCCACTATGATTATTACTTTAGCTTTGCCAATTGATAAAACATGGTTGTTAAAACTTTTCTTTAAAAATAGACAAAAAAGCTTTTTTGGTTATAAAATACAAATGTTCCCAGATTTGGCACGGGAGACGCAAAGGCGCCGCCGTGAATTTCTTCTTTTGAAACCTGGGGTTTTATCTTTGGGGGCAACCTTTTATTTGAGACACCCGTGTAAATGTATTGTATATTACCGTACTCTTAAATATGTGTTTTTTGAACCATCACAACTGACAAATTTCGTGGCTATGTCTCGTCTGAATGTTAATAATCTTTGAGCCCTATAATTTGGATATTGTGACCCCATCTCACTGCTATAGCTCTCAGTTTCTTAATATTATTATTGTTTTTCCTTATACCGACAGGTTGAAGCAGTTGGGACTTTTCTCACTGGAAAAGCGGAGACTTAGAGGAGACATGATAGAAACCTTCAAGATCCTGAGGGGCATAGAAAAAGTAGACAGGGACAGATTTTTCAAATTAAGGACCACCACAAGTACAAGGGGGCACTCGGAGAAATTGAAAGGGGACAGGTTTAGAACAAACGCTAGGAAGTTCTTTTTCACTCAGAGGGTGGTGGATACATGGAACGTGCTTCCAGAGGCTGTTGTAGACAAGAAAACATTAAATGGTTTCAAAGAAAGTTTGGATAGATTCCTAGAAGAAAAAGGGATTGAAGGGTATAGATAGATATAGACCACTACTCAGGCGATGGGCCTGATGGGCCGCCGCGGGAGCGGACCGCTGGGCAGGATGGACCTATGGTCTGCCTCAGCGGAGGCAACTTCTTATGTTCTTATGTTCTTATGTTCTTAATTCTTGGATCTTAATTTGTGGACTTGAGCATAAATAGTATAATTGTTAACTCAGGAATTATATTACTATTGTATTTGATATCTATTCTATTCTTGCTTTCTGTACAAGTGTAATACTTGAAATTTAAGTTGAAAATAATATAAATATATAAAAAAAAAAAGATTCAACAGGCCTTCGGGGATAAAGCAATGGGCACCACACAGATAAAGGAGTGGTACAACCACCTCAGAAATGGTCGCACACCAGTGGAGAGTGAAGCACTTTCTGGTAGGCCCTCAACATCCAGAAATGAGATCGTCATTGACCATGTGAGGACCCTGGTGATGCAGGATTGTCAAATCACGATTAGGGAACTTACAGACAAGGCGAGCATCAGCGTTCAATCCGTTCATTCTATTTCGTCTGAGGATTTGGGCTTCAGGAGAATTTGAGCAACGTTCATGCGAAAGCTGCTAACAAACCTTCTTCACATTTGATACAGAGTTTTCTGGCCAAACCTGTGATTCCTCAGGCTCCCTACTCTCTCGACATGGCTCCGTGTGACTTCTTTCTTTCCCCCCCAAGCTGAAAATGCCCCTGAAAGGAACCAGATTTCAGTCAAGAGAAGACATCATGCAGAATGCCATGGACCAGTTGCAAGCAATCTCAAAAGAGGTGTTCCAGCGCTGCTTCCGACAGTGGCAGAACCGTTGGAAGAAGTGTGTGGCAGCCCAAGGGGACTACTTTGAAGGAGATTAGTATAAGATTGTTGCATCTGAATACGAGTACTTTTTTATGAATAAAGGTCCGATACTTTCTGAACAGCCCTCGTATCTTTTCTTGACTTTATTGTAGTTCTTCCCTTTCCCTTTTGTTTGTTTATGTCTATCTACATATTTAGTTTGTATATGTCTTGTTCAAATTTTTGTACTTCCCCTATTTTTATTAATATTGTATGTCGCCTAGAATTTAGGATAGGCAATCAATCAAATTTTAAATAAAACTTGGAAACTTGGGTCCAGTAGGTATTTGGGGAGTTTGGGAGGGCTTACCGTACACTTTAAGGGGGGGGGGGGGTATGTGCCAAGGACTCCTTCTGTAAAGTTTACTGTTTGCCCCCTAGGGTGCCACACTGCTCTGTTGTCATGTCTGTGTAGCCAGTCTACTAAAATTTCTAGGCTCTCCTATATCCAAATGGCTTGTACATTTTTCATTTAGACATTTCGTTTTGTTGAAAATGGTAAAAAAAAAAAAAAAAAAAAGAGAAAGATAGATGTACTAAGGGCATGTGTGCCTAGAAATGGTCATTTTTGAAAAAAAAAAAAAGATAATCTGTAGTTTCGAAAATGGTTATTTTCTCTATCCGGTTTTTGGACATACATCCAAACTCAGAATTAGACATCATATCGAAAATGCCCCTCAGTGTCAATGAAAGTTAGCTGTGTGAGATTGTGGATTGATCATTTGTAATGCCATGAAGTAGCTGAATCTGAAACACAGGTGTTGGTGTGATCAATTTTTTAGCACTTTCTAAAGCACATCCAGACACAGATAAGTCATTAATGTTTTATAAAAATAATTATGATTTTTCCTTTTGAAATATAATTTAACTTGCATTGCACAGAGCTTGAACAGATGTTTGAGGAAGAGTTGTTTTTTTTTTAATGCCAGTGAGGTTGTTGCCTATAAAACCTTATGACTCTGAGGCGTTTTCTGGGAGATTCCTTTTATATCACAACAAATATATTTATTTTTTTCAATGATGTAACATCTAATTTATAAAAGGCTCCACATTAAGTGAGGATTTTATAAAGCAATATTGCAATTTAGTATTTATATTTCTAAACATCTGTTTTCTGACTTAGTCTATATATTAAGGGGAAACGATCCGCGAAGGAAGCGGTGGGGCTGCTGGATGCCCATGGAATAAAGGGAGTGCTAAAGGAGGACAAAGCCATCGCCGACAAACTGAACACATTTTTTCCGAAGAGAATATACACAACATACCGGAAGCTGATAGGCTATATGCAGGAAACGAAGACTGGAAACTGACAGGGTTGACGGTCAGTTGGTTGACGGTCAGTTTAGAAGAGGTATGTAGGCAGATTGATAGGCTTAAAAATGATAAATCCCGGGGACCGGATGGCATCCATCCGAGGGTAATAAAGGAACTGAAAGGGGCTATAGCTGAACTGCTTCAACTAATATCCAATCTGTCAATCAAATTGGGAAGGATTCTGGAAGACTGGAAGGTGGAAAACATTACGCCGATCTTCAATAAAGGTTCGAGGGGTGATCCGGGAAACTACAGACCGGTGAGTCTGACCTCAGTACTGGGAATGATGGTAGAGGCACTGCTAAAGGACTGTATCACTGAGCACCTTGACGGACATGATCTGATGAAGACCAGCCAGCATGGCTTTAGCGAAGGAAGATCATGCTTGACAAACTTACTGCACTTCTTCGAGGGAAAAAAGGCGGATAATTGAGGGTGAAATATGTGGTTTAAAAACTGGTTGGCAGATAGGAAACAGAGAGTGGGGGTAAATGGACAATACTCATACTGGAAAAGTGTCACCAGTGGAGTGCCACAGGGTTCAGTGCTTAGACCCTTGCTCTTCAACATATTTATAAATGATCTAGAAATTGGTATGATGAGTGAGGTGAGGTGATTAAATTTGCAGACAATACTAAGTTATTCAGAGTAGTGAAGACGTGAGAGGTTTGCGAAGATCTGCAACGTGACATAAACATGCTCTAGAAATGAGCCGCGACATGGCAAATGAAGTTCAATGTGGATAAATGTAAGGTGATGCACGAATACAGGATGTCAGGGGTGGTACTTGGAGAGACCACCCAGGAAACAGACTTGGGAGTATTGGTCGACAAGTCGATGAAGCTGTTCGCGCAATGTGCGGCTGCGGCGAAAAGGGCAAACAGAATGCTAGGAATGATTAAGAAAGGGATCATGAACAGATCGGAGAAGGTTATCATGCCGCTGTACTGGGCCATGGTACGCCCTCACCTGGAATACTGTGTCCAGCACTGGTCACCGTACATGAAGAAGGACATGGTACTGCTCGAAAGGGTCCAGAGAAGAGCAACTAAAATGGTTAAAGGGCTGGAGGAGTTGCCATACAATGAGAGATTAGAGAAACTAGGCCTCTTCTCTCTTGGAAAGAGGAGACTGAGCGGGGACATGGTAGAAACATTCAAAATACTGAAGGGAATAGACTTAGTAGATAAGGCAGGTTATTCACCCTCTCCGAGGTAGGAAGAACGAGAGGGCACTCTCTAAAATTGAAAGGTGATAGATTCCGTACAAACGTAAGGAAGTTCTTCTTCACCCAGAGAGTGGTAGAAAACTGGAACGTTCTTCCAGAGTCTGTTATAGGGGAAAACACCCTCCAGTGATTCAAGACAAAGTTAGACAAGTTCCTGATGAACCGGAGCGTACACAGTTGGTCTCAGTTAGGGCACTGGTCTCTGACCTAAGGGCCGTCATGGGAGCAGACTGCTGGGTATGATGGACCACTGGTCTGACCCAGTAGCGGCAATTCTTATGTTCTATACAAAATTGGGCTGCACCTCAGAAATACACTGGAATAGACACTTCAAAATAATTCAGAAAAAGAGGCCAATAAACTGTGCTGTAGGAAGTTGACCTTTTATGAAAAGTTTTAGCAGTAGGATTAATAGAGAAAAATAACATTGTTAGGTAACAGGCTTAATTGTGTCTTACATCTGCTAACATAATATTGTAGTCTCTGGAGATCTATGTGTGTGGTTAAGCCTTAAAATTTTTCATTATAATTTGCTCAATTGACTTTCAAAAATCAAAGTTGAGATAAATCCAGCATGTGTCAGTTTGCCTGATAGTGTTTCCACAAAATTTTAACTTTTTTATTTTTTTTTTCTCTGCAAATATTTAATAACCTTTCTATGAGTATGTACAAGGTTGCATTGCTAAATATTATTTTATATTTTTTAAAAATGCTATATAAATAGGCCTAATTGGAGTAGCCCTAATAGTTAGAGTAGCAGGCACAAGCACAAACCAAGGTTCAGATTTTGGGCAATTCTGAAACTTGAGATCTGAATTTGCACACAAAAATTGAGTTATTACTATCACTTATGTGCTAAGTACTCAAATACCCACAAAAGTGTCAGAAGGGCCCTTAAATGCCAGTATTCTCTCTAATTTTTGCAGTCTCATATGTGCATGAAAAATATTTTGGTCACGATTCAATATATAGTGCCCAAAAAATTGGCACTGACTAGAACGGTGCTTAGCGTGATTTTACAAGGTGTACGCACCTTATATAGAACCAAGTTAAGCACCTGTGCAATGCATAACTTTTATGTGTACACATTTAAGCTAGCTAAAACCAGGCCTAAATGCCCATGCCTAAGTTGTGCGCAGATCATCCACCCTTGTTTTTTGTTCGTTCGTTTGAAAATGAAAGTGTGGCTGAATCTCTTGAAAGTTCTATTTTTACCCCTAAGGGAAGGAAATGTATGTTTTAATTTGGGACCTCTGTTAAAACAGCCTGTACTTGTGGTAAAATTAACATATCTTAATGGTAAACCCATGTTGACAATTTCCACTCCTTAATGTAAAGAGTTTCAATCTCTGGTCACCAGAGCTGATATTGTGATGTCATAATGCCTCATTCCAATAATGCCTGAGAACCAACCTCATCATTGATGTCACAATGGCTTCCTTGCCCTTTACAGTACTTTGCTCACTTTTATTATACATAGCAGTGATTTCAATTTCTAGAGAACATTAGAATTGCCATACTGGGACAGACCAAAGGTCCATCAGGCCCAGCATTCTGTTTCCAAAAGTGGCCACCCTAGGTCTCAAGTACCTGGCAGAAACCGAAAGAGTAGCAACATTCCAGAGCTGAGATTGTGATGTCATAATGCCTCATTCCACCAGTGCCTAAGAGCCAACCTCATCAGTGATATCACAATGGCTTGATTGTCCTATACAGTACTTGGCTCACATTTCTTTTTTTTTCTTTAATAAGAGAGGAAGTTATCAGCCTGGGCTACAGTTAAGACATGCCAGTTTACTGTTGACCCCAGTTATTAGTAACTAGGTCTCATTGCATGGGACCAGTGCTAAAATAGCATGAGTTAGTGGTAAAATAACATGTCTTAATGGAAGCCCCTATGTCATATTACTCCTGTTTCTAAGATAAAATTTTCCATCCCCAACCTCATTGATTGTATTTATACTTATATTTGATGATTTCTATCAACCGGTTTACAAAAGATTAAGCAAAGGTACAAATTGACTGACTTCAAGAGGGGAAGAGGAAAGAGAAGTAATTAGACAGGAAATTCATTGTTGAGGAGAAAAGTGATCAAAAGGACAGTAGGTCGCTATTGAGAGGAAAGAGATAAGTGGATCAGTTGTCAAGATGTTTTAGGAACAGGTGTGTTTTTAGACGTTTCCTAAATTCCTCATAAGTAGAGGGTGAAAGTAATTGTTCTAGGTCTTTACCCCATGATGCTGCTTGGTGTGAGAGAAGGAATTCATGGTGTTTTTTCAGTTTGCAACCTCTCACTGGGGGGGAAACGAAGTTGGAATGTGAACTTCTCTAGTGTCTGTTGGTTGAGAAGGAGAAAAGGGATCTGAGTTTCCAGAGAGTGAAAAATCCCTTTCTGATTAAGGAATCTACTTGGTCTTTCATGGTTAGGCATTGATCCAGAGTTACACCTAGTATCTTTATGGAGGGCTGGATAGGGTAACTAAGGTTATTGATACAGAGGGGTGATTTAATGTCAAGTGGATGTGGTGAAGCAATGAAAAAAGTCCTTTTATCTGAATTAAGTTTGAGCCTAAAGTTTGTCATCCATTGTTCCATCATGTTTATAGCTTCTGAAACTTTGGGAATAGTTTCGGAGACAGAATTGGTGAATGGGATGATAATCATAAAATCATCTGCATAACTATAGTCCTTGAGCAAGCGCTTTTCATCAGCAGCCATGCCTCGATATCTTCCTAAATTTGTGTTCCTGTTTCCCACTTGCTTTTTCCCTGCACCCTTTCTCACTTCCTCTGTTCGCATTTGTTCTATTGTTCACTGCCTTTCTTCTATCATCTGATGGTCTGATCATCTGAGAAATTATATCTGTTATTGTATTAGTTTTCTCTTTCACTGTAACCTTCTGCTCAGTATAGTAATATTGTAAACCGCTTACTATTCATGTACAAGCGATATATCAAATGTAATAAATCCAATCCCATCATTTCACTATTGTTACGCTGTTAACAAAATTCTTAAGTTTTTAAGTCGAGCTGTACCTGCTGTACACTGCCTTGAATGAATCTTTTCATAAAGGAGGTTAATAAATCCCAATAAATCCATTAGTGCTCTCTGTGAAAGTAATTGGAGTTTAAGTTCTAGTGATAAATTGACGTTAGGTTTTTCTTTTGCTAACAAAATTATTGCAAAGAGAGGGCATGGAAAGCTATTTGCCCCTCAAGCTTCTTCAGAATGAAATAGGCTTCCCTTATATATTAGTACAGCTAAATCTTACTTTTCATTTTTGGAGGTTAGTTAAAACTTTTTTTCTGTTTAGGGCACACATATCAAACACAAGGCCCGGGGGGGCCAAATCTGGCCCACCTGGCTGTTTTATGTGGCCCACATCGAAGTGTCTGACTGTGCAGCCCCAGTGGCGCTCCAAGCTCCTCACCATGCTGCCTCAGTGCCCATTTGTAGGCAGAAGGACCCATTCCCAATGTAAAAGCTAGGTTGGAGCAGGGTAGAGAATGACACGGTGAAAAAATTGGTCCCCGTCACCGCCCCGTCCCCGTCTCACCATCCCCGTCACCGCCCCGTCCCCGTCTCACCAACCCCGTCACCGCCCCGTCCCCGTCTCACCATCCTCTTCACCGCCCCGTCACCGCCACTGCCACCCCATTCACCGCCCCGTCACCGCCACTGCAATCCCATTCACTTTTCTTTATTTACGTATAAAGGAAACATTCTTTAAAACTTTAAAACTTTAAAACTTAGTTAAATATTAGTTAATAACTATACAAAAACAAAACACGCAGAGAAAAAATTAATTAATAAAAATTCTCAAAACTGACACATTTTGATCACTAAATTTAAAATAGTTATTTTTCATACAGTTTTTCAATCACTAATCTTCCACCACCCCTGGGGCTAGCAATGCAAAAACAAACACGACATGTACTTTAAATGCTGCCGTGATTAGCATAGTGACCGCGGCTACGGCTGCAAGTCTCCCCTCCCCCCAGCGATCACGGCAGGAGGGCACCCAACCCCTCCTGTAGACCCCCCCAACGGCCCTCCCGACAATCGCAGCAGAAGGGTACCCAACCCCTCCTGCCGGTCCTCCCAATGGCCTCCCCTAAGATCGCCGGCAG
The DNA here is from genome assembly GCF_902459505.1 of Geotrypetes seraphini. Lineage (NCBI taxonomy): Eukaryota > Metazoa > Chordata > Amphibia > Gymnophiona > Dermophiidae > Geotrypetes > Geotrypetes seraphini. The sequence continues at coordinate 41,527,704 of NC_047095.1, forward strand.
GAGGGTACCCAACCCCTCCTGCTGGACCCCCCCCCAACGAACCCTCCCACCCCGGAACCCCCTTAGTCTTACTTTTCAAGTTGGACCGGACAGCTCCTCGCTCGTCTGGCCAGCAGGCCTGCCTCCGTCCAAATGAGGCGGGCCCGCCCCTCCCCTCCCCTCCCCTGCCTCCCAATGGCCTCCCCTAAGATCGCCGGCAGGAGGGTACCCAACCCCTCCTGCTGGACCCCCCCCAACGAACCCTCCCACCCCGGAACCCCCTTAGTCTTATTTTTCAAGTTGGACCGGACAGCTCCTCGCTCGTCTGGCCAGCAGGCCTGCCTCCGTCCAAATGAGGCGGGCCCGCCCCTACCCTGCCCAACCCACAGGATCCTAGGGCCTGATTGGTCTAGGCACCTAAAGCCACTCCCGCTATAGGAGGGGCCTTAGGTGCTTGGGCCAATCAGGCCCTAGGATCCTGTGGGTAGGCAGGGGAGGGGAGGGGCGGGCCCGCCTCATTTGGACGGAGGCAGGCCTGCTGGCCAGACGAGCGAGGAGCTGTCCGGTCCAACTTGAAAAGTAAGACTAAGGGGGTTCCGGGGTGGGAGGGTTCGTTGGGGGGGGGTCCAGCAGGAGGGGTTGGGTACCCTCCTGCCGGCGATCTTAGGGGAGGCCATTGGGAGGCAGGGGAGGGGAGGGGCGGGCCCGCCTCATTTGGACGGAGGCAGGCCTGCTGGCCAGACGAGCGAGGAGCTGTCCGGTCCAACTTGGAAAGTAAGACTAAGGGGGTTCCGGGGTGGGAGGGTTCGTTGGGGGGGGGTCCAGCAGGAGGTGTTGGGTACCCTCCTGCCGGCGATCTTAGGGGAGGCCATTGGGAGGACCGGCAGGAGGGGTTGGGTACCCTTCTGCTGCGATTGGCAGGAAGGGTTGATCTGACAAATGAGGAGCACGGTGAAACACAGGTAAATAGCGGTTCCTAGAAGGGGGTACATTGGCCCGCGGGGACAAACCTGTTCACCGTTTCCGCGGTCGGTGAATGGCCTTGTCCCCGTCACCGCAGCGACTGCTAGTTTTCTTCCCCGTTTTCGGCGGTGACCCGCGGCTTAAATGCGGTGGCCGCGGGTAAACCGTCACCGTGTCATTCTCTAGAGCAGGGTACTCCACAGAAGTGCCTGACTGTGTCTCAGGGCAAGGAAGGGTCTATACTTCTACTAAGACTAAATATCTTAATAAAAAATTCAGCCCTCGACTTAGCCTATGTTTTAGATTTCAGCCCCTTATGTGATTGAGCTTGACACCCCTGGTTTAGGATATATATATATTTTTTCCTAACAAAATGATTAGTTGATATTTTATTTGTTTAGTTTTATAAGTTCATATATTAGTTTGATATTTTTTTTTCACATTTGTATTATTTTGATATCTTTAGAATGGTGTGTTTGTATATTGTATTGTATCTCAGGAGTGGCCCCCACGCTCTGGAATTTACTCCCAGAGGGGCTTCGTGTAAGCCCAGACTACCTCTGCTTGAGGAAGCACATGAAAGCCTGGCTCTTCACCCAAACCTTTAATACATAGGGTGACAGACTACACACTCATTGGACACGCAGCTCCTGATGGGTGAGGCCTGACTTTAGTGCAGGAAGAGGTGGTCGGAGCATACTAAAAGTGATTTCCTTCACTCACCGGCGCTCCGGCTACCTTCTCCTGCCCGGTCATTCTCGGTTGGAAAATACCACGAATGACTGGGACTGCAAATTGCCGACCTCGAATGACCTCGACAGCACTGTATTTGGTCTTTTTTACTACTATTATGCTGTTAATAAAATTGTAAGTTTTATATTGAATTATATCTGCTGTACACGGCTTTGGGTGAATCTCTTCATAAAGGTGGTTAATAAATCTCAATAAAAATAAATAAATGTGCAATAGAAGTGGTGCAAGTGCAAAATGTTATAGACACCTGTGCACAATCCTTCAGATTCTACGTATACTGTATAATGGTACTTATATTTGGGTGCCAAAATATGCACGGAGATTGAAGGTGCACTCGTAAATTAATTACCTAACAGGCCATTATCTAGCAATAAATTGATAATAATAATAATAATAATAACTTTATTCTTCTATACCGCCACAATCTTGCGACTTCTAGGCGGTTCACATTGAAGAGAGCTGGACAATCAGCGAGTTACAATATGCATATAGTCAGTGGAATTATAGTGTACAGAATCTTAAAAAAATGCAGCAAAATTACAATATACAGTTTAAGAATTTCAGAGGTGACATATTAGAAAAAAAGGTCCCGAATTACAAAATACAGTTTGATTCGGATTTCAGAGGGGGCATATTGGGAAAGAGAAATGAAAAAAGTGTTCGGAGAATTTCTGATTAGGTGAGATATCTGTCGAATAAGGCAGTTTTTATGACTTTTCTAAAAGCATTGTAGGTCAGTCTAGCTTTATTAATGTAGTTATCTAGCCAATGTTGTTGTTTGCTTGGTACATGAAAGTTCTATCCAGAAAGGTTTTGTGTTTACAACTGGTAATGCTTGGGTATGCAAAAAGATAGGGCTGTAGAATACGAAGTGAGATAGCAAGTATGTAGGAGCATACTGCAGTTAATTAGCATTAATTAGACTTTGCAAACACATCTTCTTATACATTATTCTATAACCCTGCATGCCTACATCCCATTGAATGCGACTCGAAAGGGGGCATGGCAGGGGCGTTCCAAAACATTTGCGCACAGAGTTATAGAATTCTGCCATTTCCATGCCCAAATCCCAAATGTGGGAATGGGCTCTAAGTGCTCATCTATAAAGAGCACTTAACGTGGAGCTCTCTTTAGAAAATAGCACTCCACACCAATTTTTTTTCCAGTGCCTAAATTTGGACACCATTTACTGAATCCAAGGCAATCTGTATATAAACATCCCTATTCTAAACATGTACACATGTAATAGGCCCCAAAATATTATCACCTATGTTACAGAATTCTCCCTCCCCCCCCCAAGTCTTTTTAAATGTATCAGATAAATATGTCCAAAAGTGTTTGGCAATTTAAACTATGGCTCTTATAGAAGCAGCTAGAACTTAATTAACATAGGTTTGATTAAATCAGAATGAAACTTGGTAGCAATAACACTGATTGTCAGAGCTTCAACCTCATCTAAATTTCAAGTCTTGATGACTGGAACTCCTATTTGCACATTTCAGTGTTGGGCCAATTTACTATCTGTGTGTGCCTGTTTCCATGACACCAACATATGTGCATACTATATATTTGTCAGATATGAAACCTGACTTTGCATAGGCATCACAGATTGCACACTTTCAATTTGCAGAGTGTTTTATGCAAGGCTTTCCAGATACGGAGACTGCCTATGAAGCTGTGGAAAATGTACCTGTAGCTGGTGGCAGGTGAATCAGGATTAGCCATTTTACAAAGAGATGTGTTCAAAATAGAGGTGCATCACTCAGGGCTTTGAACACATTTGTAGAGGCACTTACAGGTGTAAGCTGCTGAGGCTGCGATCTATACATGCGAGTGCTCAAACTCTGAGTGCCAATTTTTCTTAGCACCTTATTTTCGGTCCCAAGAAAAATGAAAAACAGAGTTATCCAATGCTCTGTTTTGTCAATTTATAACTACTAAGGGCTCCTTTAACAAAGCCGTGGTTTTGACGCACACACCAGATTAGCGCATGCTAGCAGGAAATCTACCGCCTGCTCAAAAGGAGGCGGTAGCAGCTGGCACGTGCAGCAATTTAGCACGCACTATTCCGTGCATTAAGGCCCTTGCGCGGCTTTTTAAAAGGAGCCCTAAATAATTTTGTTTATTCAGCGTATCATATTTGATTATACCAGAGATTTACCGGTATATGCTGCCTAAGATATACGAGGATGTTCATAACCCTCCAGGTCATCCAATTATTTCTTCAAAGGAATCTTAATTTTTATTTTTTTTTCTAAATAAATTATTTGGATGTTTGTTTTCCTTTGAGTATGGGGGATATGTGCTGATAATATAGAAAAGAGGGGGCTGGACAATTATAAACTATATTATAAGGATCGGGACTTGAAATAACTGTGGGAGAATTTCTGTATATGGTGCCTTAACTTAGACACTTTCCCTAAAAGTCCTGATATTAATCACTGAAAACATTCAAGCAGAGTTACACTCGATATTGTTTTCAGTGTTTAATTCACGTGCTTTAATATCAGGATTTTTAGGGACCTCTGAGGAAGACATCATTGTCGAAACACAGACCGTGTTGGGTCCATACCTCTCTATGGTTTAGCTCCTAGATATATTTGATGTGGATTATCCAATTGTACCTTTTTGAATAAAACCTGCATCTTGAACATCACCATCTCCACAGATCCTTTTGCTTTCGCTATTATTTGCATTGTCTGTGGGACTAAAGGGTCAATTTTTTGTTTGTTCTTCTGTAACAATAAATCCCAAAATAATTAATAATATTAATGTTACCAGCCAATGGTGGAGTCCACATGAGAGAGAGAACCAGTCACAAATAAATCTGGAGAAAAAGCCTCAATATTGATTATTTTACAGCAATAATGATTACAAGCTGGTCATTCACTTATCATTGGCATAAAAAAAAACTCCAAAATTGTTTGTGTTGCTCTCTAATCGGGCCGAAGCCCAACACTGTGCAAGCAAGCAACAAGATAAATTCCTTGCTCTTGAAGAAATCAGAAGCCAACAATTTCCACGCCATGTAGCTAAGTAGAAGTTTTTCTCCTTTTTCTTTATACCCTGTGCACAGCTTCTGCTGATATGACTAGTGATAATAAGAAATTAATAGCAATACTTACTGCTGTTGCAATTCAAATCATTTTAAAAAACATGGAAAGATGCGTCTGTTCAATTTTGGTGGAACTCAGTTTGCTTAATTGGTAAATATGAGGCAACCATAATGGAAAAGAGAGGCAAAAAGGCTAAATTTAAAAGATTGTGGTTACCTATACAAGAATATGTAGACAATGGTTGAGTGTTATTTAAGAATGGATAAGTATGTATGTATAGGTATGCATGTATGGTTTTTCACTCTCTGCAAATGGGGTGAGGTGGGATGGGAAGGTTTGGGGATAGTAGTTCTTAGAAATTTCACGAATACCCTTTGCATTGTGATGATATAGTTTATAAACAAGCTTTTCAGAATTTATATTCTCTCCTGTTTGAATGTATATTTATTATATAAAATTTCAATAAAAATTTTTTGAATAGAACAAAAAAAAACTTAAGCACCAGTAGAGCACCTACCAGTGCATGCCTGACGGTGCTGCTTTAGAATCCAGGCCATGGAGACAGACTTAAAGATCTCAATAGAGATGTTTAAATATCTCCGTGGCATAAATGCAGAGAAATCAAGACTCAATTGAAAGGAAACTCTGGAATGAGAGGGCATAGAATGAAGATGAAAGGGGATAGACTCTGGAGTAATCTAAGAAAACACTTCTACACAAAAAGGGTGGTGGATTTGTGGAATGGCCTCCTTGGTGGAGGTGGTGGAGATAAAGGGCTCCTTTTATGAAGGTGCGCTAGCCGAAAATCTACCGCCTGCTCAAAAGGAGGCAGTAACGGCTGCGTGCGTGGCAATTTAGCGCGTGCTATTCCACGCATTGATGCCCTAACGCGCCTTCGTAAAAGGAGCCCAAAGATGTGGAGGGGCATTTTTGATAGGACGTCTAAGTCTGTGTTTGGACATTTTGGGAAAGATGTCCAGAAATCCAGCAGAGAAACTGCTCGTTTTCAAAGCTGTAAGATATCCTATTTTTTATTTTTTTTTTTCCTTTTTTAAATAACTTATCTAGATGTTTTGGCCCATAGTTCATCTATCTTTTTTGGCCATTCTCAAATATAAAGATGTCCATATGAAAAACACAGAAAGGCAAGTTTTCCCAACATCCAGGCAGCCTACATTCTTAGCAAACTATTCAGACATAAGCATAGCAGATGGGCTCTTCTATGAAGTACTGGTGAATGCCACATTAAAAGTCCCAGGTATAGATGTCACTATAACTTGCTTATATATTTAGCCCTCTAAAACCTACCCAAAACTTACTGTCCCCATCTGTACACCACAATAGCTCTTTTGCCTGCAGGCATCATCTTAATGTAGGTACAGTAGTTTTTTGAGGGTTCACCATACAAAATAAGCAAGTTATAGTGATATCTGTACCTGGTACTTTTAATGTGAAATTCACTGCATTGGTCGTGCCCCTCTGCTCTCTGGGCTCAGAATATTGTCTGTGCGACCATCTGAAGCTGTAGGAAGGGGGGTGCTGGAAAAGTTCTCAGCCCAACCAAGAAGAGAATGACTTGGGTATAGTTTAATCAATGATCTGAAACAATGTCAAAACATATAATTTAATTTCTGCTGATTGGCACTTAACGAAATAAGATGACATTTTGCAGCTTCAGTGGAAAAATGATGCTCTGAATTTAGGAAGTTGGTTGCTTGGGCTGAGAACTTTTCAGCATCCCCTTGTGATACAGGCTAGGGAGGGGAGGGGGGTCGGTGACCACTGTAGGAGTAAGGGGGGGATCATGCCATAATCCCTCCAGTTGTCATTTGGTCAGTATGGGCACCTTTTTAGCATTTAGATGCTTTTAAACCAGGTCTAGCTCCATACATAAAAAAAAGCCCTTGTTAAAGGTTTTATTATGCCTGCAGAATATCCAAGTCCTAAATCCACCCGAAACATACCTCTAACATGCCCCCTTAAGATTTAGACACATTGGAGACAAAACAACCAGAAAGATGTCTGGAAAGTCTATTTTGAGAATGCCCACTTGGACATTTTGACTAATAAGATGTCCAAGTGCTTTTGGATGTCTGTATTTTTTTGAAAATGAGCCCCATATGATCTCTAAGGAAGAGGAAGGGATAGCACAGGGTATGGATAGGAAGACTAGATAGGCCATATGGTCTTTACCTGCTGTTACTTTTGGTGACTCTGTTTCTGTGTTTCTGTGAAAATGTCACATAACTTTCTAAAATGATTTCCTAAATGAGAAAAGAATCTTTGCCAGTTTAGTAGAGAATTGGATATATCATATTATCTCACATTAAAAGAACAAACCTTAAATATGCATCTTTTTCACTCTGCAGTTTTATATCTCTTTGAATTTGCATCAGCTATTTTTCTATGGTTCTGACAGCTGCATATTCACAGCTTGTAAACTCTAAAAAAAATCTCTAAATATAGTCAATTGTTATTGGAAGACTGATGCTGACAGTTTTCTGAGTTTTGTACCTTCCTTATACTGAGAAATTCTGTCCTCATTTTTTGTCTGTCCTATTATAGAATTTGAATTTTGAGACCATAAAGTAATATTCTTTTAAAAAACCCCAATCACATTCAAGATACCATCCAATCTGTAATGGTCTTTTAATTTGTTTCATAGAAATGTGATGACAGATAAAGGCCAAATGGTCCATCCAGTCTGCCCATCCACAAAATCAACTATCTCCTACTATCTCTAAGAGATCCCATTTGCCTTTGTCTCCACACATCTACCACCCTTCCTGTACAAAAGTATTTCCTTAGATTACTCCTGAACTTGTCACCTCTTAACTTCATCCAATGCCCTCTTATTCTGGAACTTCTTTACAAATGAAAGAGACTCGCCTCATGCACATTTATGCCACGTAGGTACTTAAACATCTCTATCAGAGCCTCTCTCGCTTTTCTTCCAAAGTATACATATTGCGATCTTTAAGTCTGTCCTTATGTGCCTTATGATGAAGACCACTGATCATTTAGTAGCCTTCCTTGAAACCAACACCATCTTGTTTATATCTTTTTGAAGGTGCGGTCTCCAGAATTGCACACAATATTTGAAATTAGGTCTTACCAGAGTGGTATCAATACCTCCTTTTTCCTACTGGCCATACCTCTCCCTATGCACCCTAGCATCCTTCTAGCTTTTTCCATTGCCTTTTTGACCTGTTTGGCCACCTTAAGATTATCACATACTATCACACCCAAGTCCAGCTCCTCTTTCATGCACAAAAGTTCTTCACCCTCTAAACTGTACCTTTCCCTTGGGTTTTGCAGTCAAATGCATGACCTTGCATTTCTTAGCATTAAATCTTAGCTTCCAAATTTCAGACCATTTTTCAAGCTTCACTAGGACATTCTTTATGTTATTCACAACATCAGGTATGTCTATCATTTTGGGGCTCATATCGAAGGCACTCATATTATTTATTAGATGCTTGTGTGGAACACTGTCAAAGGCTTTGCTAAAATCTAAATACACCACATCTAGCGCAGTCCATCTACCCAATTATCTGGTCAGCCAGTCAAAGAAATTGATCAGATTTGTATGACAAGACATACCTCTAGTGAACCATGTTGCCTCTGGTCCTGTAATCCACCAGATTCCAAAACTTCATCATTCTCTATTTTAAAAGTGTTTCTATTAATTTTCTTACCACAGAACTGAGACTTGCCAGCCTGTAGTTCTCTACTTCTTTCTTCTACTTTTGTGGAGAGGGACCACATCTGCCCTTCTTCAGTCCTCTGGTACCAGTCCTGACTCTAGAGAAGCATTGAAGAGGTCAGCCAGTGGAGCCACCAGAACTTCCCTAAGTTCCTTCAGTATCCTCAGATATTTACCATCCGGACCTATCGCTTTGTCCACTAGCTCCTCATGAATACAATCCTCAACTGCTATCTGTGCCCTAATCTGATCTTATTCTCTGAAATGCAACCTAAAATACTAATCTAGACTAAAACACTTTCTTAATATAAAAACCCTAACAGAGACTCTAAAGGCTACACTATTGCCTAAACTGACTTTGCTGAAAATGCGGAGTACTGAACTAAAAATGTAAAAGAAAAGGACAATAAAATAACCTACCGAAGCTCAAGTTTTATCTTTTCTCAACTTTGGATGCCATCAGGTGAGATATTCCAATAGGGATTTTCTTCTCCTTAGCAGATCCTCACTCAGCACCTCTTCACCTCTAAAATATTCTTTGAACAAGCAGACATGGACATTCCCAAAATTTATTTTGAGTTTTGAAGTAAGTATAGTAAAAGGACAGCAATCTTGTCTAGTGGCTAATATTGTAGGTAGTTCATTCTTTTCTCATAGTTGCATGATGCATGTATTCAACATACATACGGTTAAGACCTTTTTCAGGAAAGGCTAGCCACAGTATTCATGTTAAACAGAATAATGGCAATATTTTAGGTGTGTCTTGGGTTTTAGGTGTGTATTACCACTGAAGGAGATAGAAAAGGGTCCTCGGCATCTCATACAAGTATTATTGAGCTGCAAAGTATCTACAGTATACCACTGGTAAGGCCCTTCTGGGTTATAAGAATGCTGTGCTATTACTAACACATTTTTTTATAATATCTGGGTTGGTTCTGCTGACATTGATGAGCAGTGTCAAGGGAAGCCAAATTTGTGAACAATCTGACAGAGTGCATTGTATGTAAACTCATCAACCTGCACCATGGACATACTTATTATGCTATACTGAGAGTGCACCGTGGTATCCCATTGCATAGCCAAGTCAGGTTTATATAGAGGGTATGGATTACAGTTACACATGCCATATATGTAATCTAAAACCCCATAGTATTATAGATGTTCCAGATGTATTCCACTACTAGGGCTACCAGATGTACGGATGTACTGGACATGTCCTCTTTTTAGAGGACATGTCTGGGCGTCCAGACAGCTTTTCAAAACCTGGTACTTTGTACGGGTTTTGAAAAGCTTCCAGCTCAGGACCGCATTGGGAAGGCATCTGCACATGTGCAGATACAACACGGTGAAGTCACGTGCATGCGTGTGACATCATGTAACACCTGTGCATGCACAGATGACCTCCTGAAGCGACTCTGAGCATGAGAACAGGTTAAGGGGGGGTGGGGCTGGGAGGCAAGCTGGGGTGGAATGGGACATGACTTGGGAAGAACAGGGTGGTGCTGGGGGTGGGGCCAAATGCCATACATATATGCACAGTAGCATCTGTATGGGAAGAGTTATATACAGAAAAAGGCAACATGGATGTCAGGGTTCTGCATAGAGTGAACAACGTCTAATAATGATGTGGCAGATAGAGACCCTGTAGCCACCAAAACACATGAGGCCAAGATAGAGGTCTAACAAGTTTATTTAATTTATTTATTTACTATATTTATTGCCCACCTATCACCTAGATGGGGTACATAAAAACATTCACAATAAAAATAGAAATGCATACCTAGTGCTAATTTATATTCCTGTCATATCATTTCCTCACCAATATATCACATGTAAACTTTTACAAACAATTGAGTCTCTAGGTTGTTCCAAAATTCAGATATAGATGATGACATGCAAATCAGTCCAGAGATTTTATAAGTTTTATATTTATTAATGGTTTCCAATAGCATTTTCACATAAGCATAACATTATATAAAAAGTTATATATAGCATATGTAAAAATATCTATATACAGTAAAATGATAATATTAAACCAAAAAATAGCATATCTGGGAAGTTACGTTGCTCTGTACTTTCAGATGGGTCATCAAGCTCAAAGATATCCAGATATCCTGTGTTATTTCCTCTCATTCAAAGGCCAATAATAAATAATCAATAAATACCAGCTTATGAGTGAAGTAGTTCAGTAAATCAGTCCAAATCCTTAGGCTACACTCTTATACTCATTCCTTTTGTTTAAATATGAATAAATAAATACTCAGTCTCCTAATATCATACCAATGCAGCTTAATTAATCTTTAGATACTTTCATAATCAAAAATCATTTCAGCAACTTCATATATATAATGACCTCAGTGGCTACATTCAAACCATCTCTTTCATGTAAGGCTTGAGTATATGTAGCCAGCCTCCTCATTGTTCACACTTATTTCATTGTTATGATATTGCCATAGGCAATACAAAATTATTATTGAATCATTCACAACAATGAAATAAGTATGACCAATGAGGAGGCTGGCTACATATACTCAAGCCTTACATGAAAGAGATGGTTTGAATGTAGCCATTGAGGTCATTATATATATGAAGTTGCTGAAATTATTTTTGATTATGAAAGTATCTAAAGATTAATGAAGCTGCATTGGAATGATATTAGAAGATTGAGTATTTATTTATTCATATTTAAACAAAAGGAATAATTATAAGAGTGTAGCCTAAGGATTTGGACTGTGCTATTTCCTGACACATAGATATGATCTGATATAGGAATCTGGGAATCACTGAACTTGATGGGAAGTTGATGGGGTCTCATTTGGTCCAGTGAAGAGACAGGGTGTTTAAGCTGTCTCATCAGATGCTGTGGGGGATTCCCAGCCTGCCACTTTGTCTTGCCCTTTTCCTCCTCCTTCATAAATCCAGGACCTCTCCTCTGTCCACTCTCTGCTGCTCCTCTTTCTCTTTGGGCTCTTTCTTCTTCTTCTCTCCTTCTGTGGCTGTTTCCTCCTCCTCTTTTTTCCCATCTGTTGCTGCTTCTCGATCTCCTGCTCCTTACCTTTTTTTTTTTTCCTCCTGCTCCTGGCAGGAACTTCTGGAGACCGTTCAGCTACTGGAATAGAAATATATGTGTTACATTATGGTGCAACTAAGTAAATGGTTTTGTAGGAATGACACATGGCAAAGAGCACTAGAGGGGAGGATAAATCACTACTTGGCAAGACCAGCTCTGTATTGTGATGAGAACTAGTAGCCGTGGAAATTGTAATGTTAAGAAGAGAGTCTAAAAGTGAATGCATAGCACTAATAACACTCTGATGGCTCATGGTAAGGGGCAGGGGAGGATACTGATTGGATAGACATGCTGAGTGCTTCAGTAGTTCAATAGCTCGTTTTATACCATGGACTATAGATGGTGTCTCTGGGAGTTATGCAACAGCTGCAGCATGTTATCAGGTGATGTTGTAGTGCCATAACTGAATGATTAGCAGCAAGGTTTCCCCATGGTGAAAGGCACATATAATAGTGTATATATTTACAAAATGTAAAAAAAAAAAAAAAAAGCACAGTAATGAACATTTCCATGCAATAAATGTATGGGAACATTCCCAACAGTTAGCAAACTTTGCACTTACTACACAAAACATTCCTGCACTTTAATTAATGGTCTCCTATATGTTAGAAGCTCTTAGATAAATTCAAGAAAATATTTCTTTTTAGCTGTATGTACTCTGGTGGTTTGAAGCCAGAGTATATAGTCCTAATTATAGCTTAACTTTATTTAAAATGGTTTGGGGAAGATCCAGTGAGGAAAATTGCACAATTATTAGTCAGGTAGATTTGGGGAAAGAATCTGTTTTTGGATGATTTGGAACACTTGTAGAAATGTACTTTCTACCTGCTTTTCCTTTGCTGTTCCTAACTACCTACTTTTTTTTTCCAGGGATGTACATTCATTTGAAATAATATGGTAATAAATAAGAATAAAAATGAAACAAAGAAAACAAAATAAGGTGATATCTTTTTTTTTTTTTTTTTAATTGAACTACCGTAATACATTTTTTGATTAACTTTCAAATGCAATGCCTTGTTCTTGAGATCAGAAAAGATCAAATTTCATGATCTGAAGAAAAAAGGTATTGCCTTCAAAAGCAAATCAAAAATTGTATTACGTTGGTCTAATAAAAAAGGCATCATCTTTTCTTTATTTTGTTTTATTTCTAGTTATTACCTATAAAAGTGGACTAACACGGCTACCACACCACTTCACTAGAAATAACATGGGAAATGTCAACAATATATTCTAGGTTGTTTCATGTTTTTAACCTAGAATGTCAGGAAATCCCAGAATTCTTTTTCCTGTGTTGTCAATAATGCATACTATTGCTCAAATGGTTCTCAGTGGTGTACCCTACTGCTCAGTAGTGCACTTTCCCCCGCCTTTACTGACACGTAGCGCGGGTTTTAGTGCTGACAGCGGTGGTAACTGCTCCAACGCTCATAGAAATTCTATGAGCGTCGGAGCAGTTACTGCCGCTACCAGCACTAAAACCCGCACTACGCATTAATAAAGGAGGGGGTTTATTAAAAATTGGCATCTATTGAACACAAGGACACACTAGGGTGCACTATTGACAAATAGGACACTATGGTACAATAAGAATAGCAATTTTTGATGTAACTGATAACACCAATAAATTATCCCAGATTGTGAAATGCCCAGGTTATCTGATAACTGTTTTTATGGCCAGATAATGCGCCTGTTGTTGGTGTCCCTATCCAGTAGTAGGACATTTGTGTTTTTGCTCACACTTTGTGCTGCTTCATCCGGTTCTTCTGTTGACATTACTGGCGGATATACAAATCAAGGATGGGCACTTCCTGTATTCTCATGAGAAACAGGAAGGGCCAGATTCTATAAACTGCACCTATGTTAGGTGCCGCTAGGCGCCCTAATTACGGATGCCTAGAAATGCCTTACTAACATCCCCTTTTATAAAACTGTGCAAGAGGTCTTTAGTGCAGACCAGCACGCTGAATGCAGGGGGGAAGGGGGGAAATCCACACAAAACCAAAATTGTGTCAGTTAGCTTAAATGGCATGGTAATTGATCACACCACTGAAGTTAATTGAATTTTTTTTAAATTAACTAATTAAAAGTTGTGTGGAATTCCCATGGCGCCTAGCAACGCCTAAGTCGAGTCGCTCTGCAATGCCTAATAATGCCTACCTGACAAGTAGGTGTGGCTAGGGGGTGGAGAATAGCAGTGGTAAACATAGATGCCACTTGGCAAGTGAGATAGTCACCTGTACATTAGGCTTGATAAAACCTGGCTTATTGTACCTGTACCTACCTCTACAGTGCATAGAAATACCTAAGTACGCTTAGGTGCCACTTACAGGAGAATGAACTTATGTTTCCCTTTTCTACTGTAGTCCCCTTTTCTTGTTCTTTTCTTTCCTGTCAATAATGTAGTTCTACCCTTATTCCTTTTGTTCCAGTTTTGTTAAGTTCTACCCTTATTCCTTTTGTTCCTGTTTTGAATCTGTTAATTTTATTTTATATTTTTTTGTCTTGTTGTTTATATTATGTAATCCCTTTTTAATGCTCTGTGAACCGCTATGAAGTTTTGATTTAACGGTATAACAAAATTTTAAATAAACTTGGAAACTTAGGGCTCCTTTTACAATGCTGCGCTAGGGACTTAACGGGTGGAATAGCGCGCGCTAAACTGCCCCACGCGCTAGCCGCTACCGCCTCCTTTTGAGCAGGCGGTAGATTTTCAGCTGGCGCGTGCTAATCCGGTGTGCGCGCTAAAATGCTTAGCGCACCTTCGTAAAAGGAGCCGTTTAGGCACAGCTAGGCATGAGTCTATAAGCGGCGCCTAGCAGTTGATTGACAACCGTGTAGATCGGCGCCTAAAAGTTAGGTGTTGATTAGGCACCATGTATAGAATTTGGCCCAAAGCGCTTGTTCGTGCATTTGTGGTACTGACAGAACAGCCAGAGGAAGAGAGACGGGAGTAAAGATACCACTCCTTGTTTTGTGAGAGACAGGAGGAGGGGGCTAGAGCTGAGTCAAGGGGCACTGGAGCTGGAACAAGGGCCAGGTGCTTGAATGGGGTCTGTGGCTGCTGCTGCTGCTGCTGCTGCGGGGGCTTGGAGAAGAAATCCACCAGACATTTCACCTTAAAAGTTACTTTTTTTTTTTGATGATGTGACTATACAGATAAAGTCCTAGTTTTCTGACCCTGGGAAAGCACGGAATTACCTCAAAAATGAAAATGGTAAACAGCTAGAATCAGAAGACCAATCAAGAGTGCACCCTACTGACTAGTACCAAAATGTCAGTCTCAGTCAGTGCTGTGAAAGCGCTTTCTTGCCTTTCTCCTTAGAAACTATTGGATGCAGACTCTGGTCCTTGACATCTTTTGGCCTAATGCATCCAACAGAGTATTGGTGACCCCTGAAGCAGGTGGTTCTCAGCCAAACCATGGCCCCATGTCTGGGTGCCCCTTATTACTACTACTATTTATTATTTCTATAGCGCTGAAAGGCATATGCAGCGTTGTGCATTCTAACACACAATAGACAGTCCCTGCTCCGAGAAGCTTACAATCTAATTTAGACAGGACATTTCAGGGTTGGGGGAGATTATAGTGGGTATAGATATCTGACAGCAGTGAGTGGGAGTTAAAATTTGAAAGCAGTTTCAAAAAAGTTTGAACAGTGCCAGGGACGGAGCACAACATATTGATTCAGGAAGCCTGTTCCAGGCATATGGCGCTGCAAGAAAGAAGGGATGAAGTCTGGAGTTGGAAGTGGAAGAGAAGGGTACAGATAAGAGGGGCTTGCCCGATGAGCGGAGATCACGGGGGGGGGGGGAGAAGCATAGGGGGAGATAAGCGAGGAGAGATATCAGGGGGCTTCAGAGCGAACGCACTTGTAAGTCAGCAATGGATGAGGAGCCAATGAAGCGACTTGAGGAGAGGGGTAAAGCGACTTGAGAGGTGAGAATGGCGCTCTCACGGAATATGAGTCACGCAGCAGCATTTTTGAATAGATTGAAGAGGCGCGAGACAGGCGCACGGGGAGCCTGAGAGAAGTACGTTGCAGTAGTCTAAGCGTGAGGTGGACAAGGGTTTTGGTTGTGTGTTCAGAGAGAAGAGGACAGATTTTGGTAATATTATAGAGGAGGAAGTGACAGGATTTGGCGGTCTGTTGAATCTGAGCTAATGAAAGAGTATTTTATATATTATACCGGTGTGCAGGAAAGTTCTTGGTCAACCCTACTTCTGTGTGTTCTTTGGTTTTTCTACATGGGGTTTTTCTCCTTCCTCTGTATTTGGGGGGGGGGGGTACAATAAAGTACACAACATACAGTAAAAATAATCCTTATAGCAACTAGAAATCCCTCTAAACAACACTTTCACCAAAAAGTGGAGGCAAAGGACTTCAGTGCAAGTCATTGACATCCATATAGAATAGGGCCTCTGTGCACTGTGGCACTGGAAATCAATTTGCAGACTAACTTCATCTGCTTAAGGTAGGGAGAACGAGAGGGCACTCTTTAAAGTTAAAAGGGGATAGATTCCGTACAAATGTAAGGAAGTTCTTCCCAGAGAGTGGTAGAAAACTGGATTGCTCTTCCAGAGTTTATTATAGGGGAAAACACTCTCCAGGGATTCAAGACGAAGTTGAACAGGTTCCTGCTAAACTGGAACGTACGCAGATGAGGCTGGACTCATTTAAACCACTAGTCTATGACCTGGGGGCCACCGCTTGAGCGGACTGCTGGGCACTATGGACCACTGGTCTAGCCCAGCAGCGGCAATTCTTATGTTCTTATGATCATATTTTTCTTAAGGATTTGGTGAACTGTGAGTTTCATAAGAAGTAAAAAAAATTCAAACATTAACATTTTGGGAAGGAGTATATTTACCTTAAATGATATTTACGAATGCTCTGGATGGAACTTTTTTCCAAATGGATTTTTTTTTTTTTTTTTTAGAACTGATGATGGTTTTGATTAGGGCCTATTTTTTTTTTTTTTTTAAGAGGTCCTTTTTCTCCTTTTTTTTTTGGTGAAGGTGTTGTCTAAAGGGAATTCCAGTTACTATGAGGAAGAATTTTGGTAGGTGCTATGTGATTCTTTTCCTTCTTCACTTTGATAGGCTTTGTTTGTTAGGTACAATAAAGTAATCATTAAGATTACAAAGGAGATCATTTAAAACCTTCAGTAGAAGAAGGGATCATTTTCTAAAACCAGCGCCTTAATCCCCTCTTTTACAAATACATAGCGTGGGTTTTAGCACCGACAGCGGCAGTAACTTCTGCAATGCTCATAGTGAGCGTCAGAGCAGTTACCGCCACTGCCGGTGTTAAAACCCGCACTATGCATTCATAAAAGAGGAGGTAAGTTAGCTACGTAACTTACTAATTGGCTTACTAATTGGCTGCGCTGCTTAAAAATCAATTAAAATGGCGTTACAAAAAAATGGATGCACTTAAGGGTATCTTCTAAAAGAGCATCTTTATCATCTTTATCAAGCGCCTTACGATGCCTAATGGCATTGTGTTAGGTTTATTGTTTATTGAAAGCTCTTATACAGTTGGAGTTTGTGTGGTGGTCAAAGTTTCTTTTTGAATAAAGATTAGGTCTAGGTTGTGAACTGCAGAGTGAGTTGGTGAGGGGACCATTTGTTTGATGCCTAGGTCTGATAGTGAAGTGATGAAGTCTGCTGGGGCTCCGGCCTCTTGTGGGAGGTTTGTGAAGTTGTAGCCTCCAAGTATGATGATTCGGTTGTATCTGATGGCCAGTTTGCTAAGGATGGAAAATAGGTCATCTAAGACGGTCATTGGAGAGTGCGGTGCTCTGTATATCAAGGTGAAGGTTAGATCTCTGTTGGCGAGGCATTCTAGCACGTCGAGTGTGACGGTGTCTATCAGTCTTGGGTTGAGGTTGGACTTAATGATGGCGGCTACACCTCCCCCTCTTGTGTCAGTGTGTGATCATGCTATTGCTTGGTATCCTGGAGGGCACTGCATACCTAGGATAGTTCCATCATTGTCTTTGAGCCATGTTTCAGTAATTAGGAAGGTGTCCCAGTTATTGTCTGTGAGGAGGTCATTTAGTATAGTACCTTTGTTGTTTACAGACCATGCATTTGCCAGTGCTATTTTGAGGTTATTGGGTGTGGGTGAAGGGGGCGGGGTGATGGGGATAGGCTTAAGGTATCGGGGCCTGTGTGGTAAGAATTTCCTGTGGAGAAGATGACAGAGGTCATCATATCTATCCTGGCCTGTGATGACTGGGATGGGGGAATACATGCTGGCAATGAGAATAATTGGCATTAAATAGGAGAACACGGCTTGTGGCATTGGCATTATGAAGGTAAAGTAATTTGATTGGCTGTGTTGGTTAGGTAAGGGATATAGAGCTTTAGTAGGATTTGGTTGCGTAGCAGGTGGGGTATGTTGAGTGGAGGGTGGGTCTATATATGTAATGTGAGTCTAGGGGTAGGAGGGTTAAGGAGTGGGTGGAAAGGCCTAGGCTGGATTCACTGTGTGGGTGTGGAGACTATCTTGAAGGGTCTCCTGGAGTTAGCATATGCTATGTCAAGGGTGCAGCTTTATGGAAGCAAAGAGTCTCTGTTAGAGGCAGAGTAGGAGAGCCTTGTAATGCAGCTTCTAGTGTGAATTGTAGAGCCACAGGTGGAGTAAATTACTGCCTTCAAAGCTGAAGCAGTCTGTTTTAGGAAGAGGGGATAGACAGAGAGATAGCCATCTTGGGCCTGAAATATACAGGAAATGCAGACGTTTGAAGGGTGTCAGAATTCACTACTGAATTACAATGCACATTTTTAACAGCATTTACAAATCACTTCTTTTTTTTTTTCCTGTCACATTTTAGATAATCTGGTTTCTGGCTCTCCTGTTCTTTGATTATCCTGACTCTACATTAAATTGTACGAAGCTGAGCCTAATTATAAATAGAACTGTGCATCCTTTTGTCTTATCGGGCCTTTTTTATGAAGCATTGTTCCTTATGCAGTGTTTATGAGAAATCTTTGCTAAAATAAGGAATATTTTATACAAATCTCCAGGGAATTACTCTTCCATCTCTGCTAACGATATTAATGTTTTTGGTACCATATGTTTCAGGTAATGTTCTGAAGGACAGATTAGCAAGAATATCACATCATTAAAAAAAATATAATATGCAGGCCTGTCAGTATCAGTAGAAAATAATAGATTGTTAGTTATACTTTTGCTTTAAATGCCGAATACAATTTTGGTTCAAATATGAAACCTTTACTGCATATAATGTGATTTTGTAAATCATAACTATTAATTATTATCAACAACATGATCCTTGGATAGAATGTCAAAAATTATCATCCTCAAATGCTACGTTAAGAACAGATAAAAGTTACAGCTTTACTACGTTGTCAGAAGAGCTTTTTACAGAAACCCCATTTTATTTTAAGTTGCATATTCTTATCAATTGTGAGGGCAATTTTCAAAGGAAATGCCTTGCATATAATTAGATTTTTGTTTTTTTTTATAAAATTGTCTGTTAGTGCATGGCAAGTTGCATATTAAAGCATAAGGGAACAGACTTAAAGATCTAAATATGTATACTTTGGAGGAAACACACTATACTCAAATCCCTTCGTGGGAATAATGCTAACAATAATAAAGATCCCTAATTTCCCACAAGATATGAAAGAGTGCAGCGGATATCTGTAACTAACTGGAAGGGCCTCAGTCATCGAGCCTACGCAAGTCATAGACTCTGACCATACAAGTCTGCGTACATTCCCGGCTCTTTAGCTCTAATCATCGGCAACCTTCCAGTCCCTAACCTCAACTAAAAAGATTTTGATTTTATTCCTAATTACTTTCTAAAAAATTTTTTATCTTATAATTTATTCTAAAAATATCAGCTTTCTGAAAATCTAAGTTCTCTAAATCGATGCACTTTTTCTTTATAGGAGACTTAATTAAACATCCAATGTCCATTAAAGTTACTTAGCTTTCAAATCATATCACTCCAGCAAACTGCTTCAGACCGTGCCAAAACGTGGCCAACGTTTCGTGGAGACTTAATTAAACCCACTGCTTCAGGGCCAGTTAGTCAAGCATGCTCCTAAATTATAATGACTCGTTTAGAGACTAGATCCGAGTCATTATAATTTAGGAGCATGCTTGACTAACTGGCCCTGAAGCAGTGGGTTTAATTAAGTCTCCACGAAACGTTGGCCACGTTTTGGCACGGTCTGAAGCAGTTTGCTGGAGTGATATGATTTGAAAGCTAAGTAACTTTAATGGACATTGGATGTTTAATTAAGTCTCCTATAAAGAAAAAGTGCATCGATTTAGAGAACTTAGATTTTCAGAAAGCTGATATTTTTAGAATAAATTATAAGATAAAAATTTTTTTAGAAAGTAATTAGGAATAAAATCAAAATCTTTTTAGTTGAGGTTAGGGACTGGAAGGTTGCCGATGATTAGAGCTAAAGAGCCGGGAATGTACGCAGACTTGTATGGTCAGAGTCTATGACTTGCGTAGGCTCGATGACTGAGGCCCTTCCAGTTAGTTACAGATATCCGCTGCACTCTTTCATATCTTGTGGGAAATTAGGGATCTTTACTTTGGAGGAAAGGCAGGAGAGGGGAGATATGATAGAGACGTTTCAAAACCTACATGGCATAAATGCGAGTCGCTTTCATTGGAAAAGGAAGCTCTGGAATGAGAGGGCATAGGATGAAGTTAAGAGGTGATAGGCTCAGGAATAATCTAAGGAAATACTTTTGTACAGAAAGGGTGGTAGATGCTTGGAACAGTCTCCCGGAAGAGGTGGTGGAGACAGAGACTGCTGAACCAGAACGTACGCAGGTAGGGCTAGACTCAGTTAGGGCGCTGGTCTTTGACCAGAGGGCCGCCGCGTGAGTGGACTGCTGGTCATGATGGACCACTGGTCTGACCCAGCAGCGGCAATTCTTATGTTCTTATGATTTCATGAAGGCGTGGGATAGGCAAGTGGGATCTCTTAGAGAGAGGAAGAGATACTGGTTATTGCAGAAGGGCAGGCTGAATGGACCAGTTGGCCTTTATCTGCCATCATGTTTCTATGTTATTATGTTACTAAAGTTCTATGACATCACAAAGAAGGTGTAAAGAGCCTTAGCCAATAATGAGAGGAGATGATAGTGGATGCTGAGAATGGGCAGACTGGATGGGCCATTTGGCCTTTATCTGCCCTCATTTTTCTATGTTTCCATTACTAAGTGGAGCATGGGCAGATAATGGGGCTGGAGTGCTTCCTATAGTTACTGTGCTAGAGTTACCGCTTGTTAATTGAGTAAAACGCTGTTAACATGGAGGTATTTACCACCTTTTAAATTGTATTAGTTGCAGATGTTAACGTCAACATTAAGGCATGGCCTGAATGGGAAAATATAGGGAATGCCCCCTCTAGGTGCCATGTAAGATCCAGGCTTTGTGCACAGTTAAATCTCACATGTTAAGCCCAGAGTAGGAGATTGTTTCAGTTGTATGCACAATAACAAAGGATAATTATCAAAACATTAAAAAGTAAATAGGAATTAAAAAATAAAAATTAATTGCATCACTTTTTGCACACCTGGATGCGATACTTGACAGAAGCCTCATCTGCAGCAATAGCAACTATAAGTCATATAGAAACATAGAACATGACGGCAGAAAAGGGCCACGGCCCATCTAGTCTGCCCGCACTAATGGCCCACCTCCTAACTACCTCCATGAAGAGATCCCACTTGCCAATCCCATCTTTTCTTAAAATCTGGCGCACTGCTTGCCTCAATTACCTGTTGTGGAAGATTATTCCAGTGATCAACCACCCTTTCGGTGAAGAAATATTTTCTGGTGTCGCCATGAAATTTCCCACCCCTGATTTTCAACGGATGCCCTCTTGTTGCCGTGGGTCCTTTAAGGAAAAAGAGATCCTCTTCCACCTCGATACAGCCTGTGACATATTTGAACGTCTCGATCATGTCTCCCCTCTCTCTGCGTTCCTCGAGTGAGTACAGCTGCAACTTACCCAGTTGTTCCTCATACGGGAGATCCTTGAGCCCTGAGACCATCCTGGTGGCCATTCGCTGAACCGACTCAACTCTCCACACATCTTTTTGATAATGCGGCCTCCAGAATTGTACACAGTATTCCAGATGGGGTCTCACCATGGATCTGTACAACGGCATTATGACCTCGGGCTTACGGCTGACAAAACTTCTAATGATACAGCCCATGATTTGTCTAGCCCTGCATGAAGCTTTCTCCACTTGATTGGCAGTCTTCATGCCTTCGCTAATGATCATCTCCAAGTCACGTTCTGCTACAGTCCTTGCTAGGATTTCACCATTTAGGGTGTAAGTCCTGCATGGATTTTTGCCGCCAAGGTGCATGACCTTGCATTTTTTGGCATCGAAACTTAGTTGCCAAGTCTTTGACCAATGCTCCAGCAGGAGTAGGTCCTACGTCATACTGTCGGGCATTGAGCTTTTGTCGGGCACTGTGCTTTCATCTGTTGTGTGGTTGCCTACCATGTTGCATAGTTTGGCGTCATCGGCGAATAATGTAATTTTACCTCGAAGCCCCTCAGCCAAGTCTCTTATGAAGATGTTAAATAGAATCGGGCCCAAGACCAAGCCCTGCGGCACTCCGCTGATCATCTCCGTCGTATTGGAGAGGGTACCATTTACCACTAAGTCTACCTCTACGCCAGTCCCTAACCCATGCGGTTAATGTTTCACCCAGTCCCATCGAACCCATCTTGCTCAATAACCTGCGGTATGGGACGCTATCAAATGCTTTGCTGAAGTCCAAGTACACGACGTCCAGAGACTCCCCTATATCCAGCTTTCTTGTTACCCAGTCAAAGAAGCTGATCAGATTTGATTGGCAGGACCTTCCCTTCTTAAAACCATCTTGATGGGGATCTCGTAGATTCTCCTCGTTCAGGATCGTATCCAATTGGCGTTTGATTAGTGATATCAAATTGTATAGAAGGAAATTCAGATGTCCAGTTCATAAGAACATAAGAATAGCCTCACTGGGTCAATCAAATGATCCATCAAGCCCAGTAGCCTGTTCTCACAGTGGCCAATCCAGGTTCCTAGTACCTGGCCAAAACCCAAGGAGTAGCAACAGTCCAGCATCTCAAAGAATAGCAAGATTCCAGAACCCCAATGAGAGCAACATCCCAGAGCTGAGATTATGATGTCATAATGCCTCGTTCCACAGTACCTCAGAGCCAACCTCATCAGTGATGATACAGTGGCTTGATTTTCTTATACTTGGTTCACCTAAGAACATAAGAACAGCCATACTGGGTCAGACCAATGGACCATCAAGCCCAGTAGCCCGGTCTCACTGTGGCCAATCCAGATCACTAGTACCTGGCCAAAACCCAAGGTATAGCAATATTCCATGCTACCAATACAGGGCAAGCAGTGGCTTCCCCTATGTCTTTCTCAATAACAGACTATGGACTTTTCCTCCAGGAACATGTCCAAACCTTTCTTAAAACCAGCTACACTATCTGCTCTTACCACAACATCTGGCAACCTATGTTGCAAGAAATTCCAACAAATATAGAACCATCTGTAACATCGGTGCAGGACTGCAGGTATATGTCCCACAATGTTCAGCAGGAGCAGTGATTTCAAAATGTTGCGTATGGGAAAACATGTGCAATCCCCTCCCCCATTGTAATGGGGCTGTATTTTGAAATTCCTGCTCTTGTTCCCCAAGTGCCACGATCCTGCAGCAGGCATTCAGACCCACCTACTACTCCCCAGCACAACACATCCAATCTCCACCTCGTTCTCCTGGCACAAAATCCAATCCTCCCTCAACCCTTCTGATACAACATTCAATTCACTTACCCTGTATCCCCAAACAACAAAACATCCCCCTCTGCCTTCACCTCGCACTGTTACTAGGATCCTTAATGTCTAGTGGAAGTAGGAGCAAAATAGCTGCCGTGACCCTAGTGACATTCATACGATATTACCATTGGGAGCAGGGTGCCAAATAATGGCAGAGATTACCGGTAGGAGTCACAGTGGGCATTTTGAGACCTAGGGTCACACAGGCAGGAGTGAATGGGCATCGATCCTGCTCCCACTAGATACCAAAGACCCTGGGAAGGCTAGGGAAGAGTTTGGGGATGGACTGCTGGAAGGGACCTCAGGGGAGGATTTTTAGTTGCCAAAAGGCGTCATGGTGGGAGGATCAGATGTTTTGCAAGAGAATGTGTTCCGGGTCCAATGTTTATGACTGTTGGGATGTTCCTGTGGAATAATCTAGCTGGTCCACTAAGATTATGTGTGGAACATTCTACTTTTAAAAAATTGCTTAAAACTAAGTTAGTGGATACCTGCTTATGGTATAGTATGTGAACTGTCCTTTTGAAATTGTGCATTGATGAGAAGATGTTGAGAGTACTCTGAGTATTACTGTTATGTTAAAAGATAAATTTACGATGACCTTATCGGGTCTTTGTGTAACAGTTTGTTTATATTCTGTTTTTATGAGTGTTATTCTGGAAACCGCTGAGATTATCAGTGGTATAAAAAATTTTTAAATAAATAAATGTGTGGAGTTTTTTCACAGACCAGGGATGATACAGACTGCTTAGGGTACCGTGGGTCCTGGCAGTCTGTGTATTGAGATCTGTTTTTCTCCACCGTTTTTTTTTTTGTACTTATGATTTCAATGTTATGCTATGTTTGAATGACTGAGGCACCCTGCAATACACATTGTCAGCATGAATAATTTTTGTATTATTTTGCTTCAACTGTTATCCACTTTGGTGATTTGGTTATATAGACCCATCCATATTACACCCTTTCTCTGCCCTTACCACACCTCTTGCCAAAGCATATATGGTGGACATTCCCACATATAAATAGTCCCTTTCCTAAGATGGCTTTTACATGTAAGCCAATATACATGTGTAAAAATATCTGCTAGTTATTTGTAAGGTTCCTTCCAAAATAAAGGACTAATTGTCTACCAACCCTACACAGCAGTATGGCGTGATATTTTCCATTTTTCTCATTAGAAAAACTCTTTCAAGTTGGCTGCAGACTGCAAACTTCAAGTCTCACAAAAATAATTTTTTAATTTTATTTGATATTTTAAATTTATTTGTCTGCCATTTGCAAAGCAACAGAGCATTTTACAATAAAATATATAATCACAAAAAAACAGGCAGGAAATAATAAACAGTTAAAAATCGGTCACTTTAGTGCATTCTGTGTTAGGTCATTTCTCTACATTAAGCACATACTAGTGCTTGGTGCAGCTTTGTAAAACGGCCCCCAAATAAAACAAATCTTTCGTAGATAATTGAAAGTAATAGTTGATTGATTTTTTGCCATCAGCCTAAATAAGATGGTTTTTTTTGTTGCATAGATTACAAAAATTAGATAGTTCCAAGTCTAATAGATGCTGGCACTGTCACCTTGAAGCAAGGACATTAGATCATGTGTTATTCTGTTGTCCCTTGATACTTAAATTCTGGAGATCTTTATGGGGTCAAATAAATGTGATATTAGAAACCTCGCTGTCGTTATCATATGATCTAGTGTTGTTTGGAACTCTTTTAATATCCAAGAGTCCAATCGATATACATAAAAATAAATAATTCCTTATCATGACAGGAGTTGGAATGCAACTTATCACGAAAAATTGGAAGGATTGGGATAGGTTAAATTACAATTTCTGCTGGGAATCTATATGCCAAGTTTATAAATTTGAACGTACAGATTCAACACAATTGGGACACTACAGTAAATTAAAAAAAATTTAGGATCCATTAACAAAATTTTGTTTGACTTGATCATTAATATTACCCTTTTGTTTCTCTGTGAACACATCCAGGAAGCGAAGGTGGGGGGGGGGGGGGGTGAGGGTGGTAATATAAATACTTATTATCATATCTGAATGTAATAAGTGTCCTTTATTTAAATATTTGTTCATTACCTGTTGCACTTTATGTTGGCTTTGAAATGAATAAAGAATTTTTAAAAAAAGATGTTATATATATGGATTTTAATGTTGGACATTTGTAAACAAATTTCAATATTCTCTTTTGTAGACAAAGAAAATAGTCCTAGTCCCTTTTGAAATAGAGAAGTGTATAAGTGAAGGCACCAAGGAAAGATGATAGTTTTTATATATAGTAGTGAGGTTTGGGACCATTGTTCTGACTAAATAAAACTGAGTTTTCTTATCATTCACATACTCTGAAATCCTATCTTTGACATAACCGCTGATATGAAGAAAGAAGAGATAACTATTGCAAAGTGGCAAATATGCCTGTCATTTAGATGGGATTACAGAAGAATAAAGAAAGATTAAAGAGAATAAATGTAGATAATTGAGGTGGAAGCAAGAATTTCTATTTCTGGGGAGCTGTATTACATACAGAGGAAGATGTATCATATTAGAAATTATAGGTGGTTAGAAAAATGTGTGTTGAATAGACCAAGAAACAGAAAAAGACAGAAATGATTTGAGGTCAATTTTTTTTCTAGTGCAATTGGAATTATTCTAGAAGCTCCAGTGTTGACTCATTTAACACAGCAGCTACCTGTGGTAGTTGGAAAATTTCATTTACAGTAAAAATACTAGAGATGTGAATAGCTAAAAAATAAATAAGTTTTGGAACATTTTGGAACTTTTCTCTGTTTGGGTTTTGTTTTTGTTTTTTTTAAAGTTCTTTTCATATGTTTGGATTAACAAAAAAATGTTCAACCTGCACTAGAACTTTTTAATGTATTTAGATCGATTATATGCACATTAATTTGTAGGTTAATTTGTCAATTCTATTTTGCACACTTTGTACTAAAACGCTGAAAAGTTTTGCAGTTCGGTCCTAATTCTCTATAGGATGCCTATATTAGGAGCTACTAGGTGCCCTAAACAAGGATACCTAACGATGCCTAATTTTGGAATCTGCATACAAATTTTATTTTAATTGGCTTAATTCAGGGATCTCAAAGTCCCTCCTTGAGGGCCGCAATCCAGTCGGGTTTTCAGGATTTCCCCAATGAATATGCATTGAAAGCAGTGCATGCAAATAGATCTCATGCAGATTCATTGGGGAAATCTTGAAAACCAAACTGGATTGCGGCCCTTAAGGAGGGACTTTGAGACCCCTGGTTTAATTGGTGTGATAATCAACCATGCCAGTTTTCAGTCAATCCAAAAAAAAATAAAAAATTAGCTGTTAAGAGCTCGGCGCTGAACTCTTAAGATACCTAGTGTCACCTAAGTCGAGGCACTATCTGATGCCTAATGATGCCCATCTAAAAAATTGACGTAGTTAGGGGCAGAGAATAGGCATGGTTGACAGGAATCACTAGGCATCCAAGTTAGGCACCAGTTAATTAGGCTAAGTATAACCTGGCCTAATATATCGGTGACTACCTCTAGGATGCCTAGTGAAGCCTAAGCATGTCTAGGCACCACGGCAGGATTCTACACAATGTGACTAGCGGTTGATTGACAACCATGCTAAGCCAGTGCCACTAGGTGCTGTTTTTAGAATCCAGCCCTTACTGCCTAATGATTGTCCAAAGTACAATATGGTGATTGCAAAGCCCTACAGGAATTATATCTATAACTGGAATTTACAGGGAAATCCTTTTAAAATCAATAGGAGGAAATATTGTTTCACTCAGAGAATAATTAAGCTCTGGAACGCGTTGCCAGAGGTTGTGGTGAGAGCGGATATCGTAGCTGGTTTTAAAAAAGGTTTGGACAACTTCCTGGAGGAAAAGTCAATAGTCTTTTATTGAGACAGACATGGGGGAAGCCACTGCTTGCTCTGGATCGGTAGCATGGAATGTTGCTACTCTGGGTTTTGGCCAAGTACTAGGAACCTGGATTGGTCACTGTGAGAACGGGCTACTGGGCTTGATGTACCTTTGGTATGTCCCAGTAAGGCAATTCTTATGTTCTTTTTTTATTTTATTTTATTAACATTTGTTACATTAATAACAAAAATCAGGAAATGCAAAAAAAAAAAAAAAAAAATTTCAAGGAAACAACTTAAAATTCAAAATTAAAACTTACGAATTCTTATGTTCTTATGTGAGCCAAGTTTAGAACAATCAAGCCATTGTAACATCACTGATGAGGTTGGCTCTGAGGCACTGTGGACTGAAGCATTATGACATCATAATCTGGAATGTTGCTCTCATTGGGTTTTGGCCAGGTACTAGTGACCTGGATTGACCACCATGAGAACAGGCTACTGGGCTTGATGGACCTTTGGTCCGACCCAGTAAGGCTATTCTTATGTTCTTATGGATACCACAATTTAAGCATCTAGATTTAATGTGCTGAGTGATAATTCTATAATGGCATCTGGGCCCCAAGTTTCTGTTACTAGCATAAATCAACATCTATGTGCCTACATTTAGGTGCAACCAATTCTGCCATGTCAATAGCAGATGTAAATGTGTGCTCCTAAAAATGACACCTTAACGAACAACCAGTGGCATGGTAAGGGGTGGGGAAGACCGCCCCGGGCGCCGTCTTGGTGGAGGCACCAGCACCTTTCCACCTACTCCATGCTTGTACCCTCCCTTCCCAACCACCGTACCTCCTTAAAATCTTTGCCAGCAAGAGCAACTACTCTCACCTGCTGGTCGCGCCAGTCTGGCTCCCTCTGAAATTACTTCTGGGTCGTGGGGCCAGGAAGTGATGTTAGAAGGAAAGCCAGTGCGAGCAGCAGGCCATAGAAGCTGCTTTTGCTGGCGAAGATCTAAAGAGGTATGAGGTGGGAAGGGAGAGGCATGAGTATGACGCGGAAGGAGCAGGGGGGCAGAGAGGAGGGCGTGGAGGGGTTGGCATGGAAGGAGTGGGGGCAGAGAGGAGGGCATGGGGGACAACACCACCCAAGGCGCCTCCTACCCTCTCTACGCCACTGTTCACAACTTCCAGAATTTGGTTTCATCCATGCCCTATCTATAATCCTCTATTCTACAAACTATTTTAAGTTGGATGTCATTTATAAAATAGCATTTAGAGATGATTCTCATGCCCAAAGAGGGTGTCAGTATTTACGCCAGCTGAAACCTGGTGTAATGCCAGTGTCCAACGCCCAGCATTTGGGTGCAGGAATGGCACTATTCTATAACAATACATCCAATTTTTTGGAATACTCATGCCCCATCCCTGGCCATGCCCTCTTTTGAGTTGCATGCTAGCATATTTCAATGCCTGGTGTTACAGAATAGTGTGGAGGAAGATGTATGCACAAATTACAAATACTGCCAATTAAATGCAACAATTGATTAATAAATTTATTGCAAGTTAACATCTCATTAGCTAATTGGCGTGCGCATCTTCGATCTGCGCACAAAGTCTGGTGCACATTTTTCATGCCAAATATAGAATCTGGGGTAAATGAGATGCACACGTCATTTATAGAATAGTCTTGATATAAGGGTGCAAATGACACATTTAGGCAAAGTGAGGAAATAACAGGGATAATCTCCACTTTTTAAATTTTTCCCTTTTTTTAAATGGCGCCTAAAAGTTAGTCACCGACAAATTATTTGTTTATTTTTAAAAAAACTTTTATACCGCCAGAAATCTCAGCGGTTTCCAAGATATATATATAGAAACATAAAAATATACACAAACTGTTACACAGTGACCCAAATCGTCATGCATATAGCTAACAATATAACTGAAGTCACTTAAAAGTACTTTCAGCAATCGCTCATCAACTACAGTAAAGGGAAAACAACACAATTTCAGAGGAATAATTCACATACCATATCATAAATAGCTTAGTTTTAAGCAGTTTTTTAAAGGTAGAGTGTTCTATACATAATCTTATTTGATCTATTAAGTTATTCCACAAAAACATCCCAGCAGTCGTAAACATTTTTGTTTTTGTAGACACATATCTTATATTCATATTGTAGTGCATAGCACTTATCAACCTTCAGGTAGACACCATTTATAGAACAGCACCTAGAAGCATCTAAATTGGACTTAGGGCTCTTTTTATCAAGCCACGCTAGCGATTTAACGTGCATAATACTGCGTGCTAAACTGCGGGATGCGCTAGCCGCTACCGCCTACTCTTGAGCAGGCAGTAGTGTTTGGCCAGCGTGGGGGTTAACACATGATGAAAAGTCGCGCGTGTTAACCCCGCTAGCGTGGCTTGATAAAAGGAGCCCTTAGGTACCCCTTATTTATGCCAGCTTGTTTTTGTTTGGGCCTGAATATCAGCACCTAAGTCCATTATAGGTCCTTAGGGAATGTGTGGCTACACCCAGAGATTGTGAGATCAAGTCCCAGTGCTGCTCCTTTTGACCTTGGGCAAGTCACTTAATTCTCCTGTGCCCACCACTTTGAATATCAGCTTTGAATGCCAAAGCCATGAAAAGGTGGTATACAAGTCCCCTTTCCAAGATCAGCCTCTAACCATGCCCATTTTCTAGTAGGCGACTTGGGTTAGGCATCTACCTGAAAGCGTTAGGCACCTACCACCCAATTAATTTTAAATTTTGTGAATTATAAGCTCATTATTGCTCATTAACAGTGTGATGACAATTTTTTTAAAAATTAAGTTAGACGACTAGGCACATCAATCTAGGTACCTAACCAAGAGCTATTTATAGAATCTGGGCCAGACTGTAGAAGTCTGTGTGGCATTGGCGTTACCTCCCAATCACTGGAATTGCCATCTAAGCACTGCTACACTTGTTTGGTTTCATTCTCTTCCCATACGGGATGATGCAATCTATGAAGACGTTCCCTATTATTAGTAAATATCCACTAACTGGAACAATGATCTCTTTTCTGATAAAAAGTACTCTTCAGTAAATTTTAATTCTTAACAATTCATGGTTTACAATTTTTGCCGCCAAACTTTCATAGTTTGCAATACAGGGTCTACGTTCTGTTCCTTCAACACATCAATTTCGGTTACAATACATGCTTTTCTCGTTTACTGCCTGTGCAATGTAAAACTTGCACAATGAGCCTTGAATATCAAATAGAATACGTCTCAAAAAACATACACGTATTCTCTTTAAAAAGAACCCCCTATGCTCTTAATCAGGACAATCATTGATCCACCTCGGTGAGAACACCTGCCTGGCTGGATATTAAGTTCTTTTTTAAAAAAAAAAAGAAGAAATTTTGCTAGATAAGTCTCTTCAAATCTATGGTCTGTAACTGCAAGGCACATCTATTTTGTAACCAGCAGTGAAAGTAATGATGTTACTCATCCATCCTTTCAGCTGAATGGAGAGCCAGTCGTCATCACTGACTGCTACCACTACTGGGTCACAAGTGGACATACTCTGCCGATATTCAGGAATGCTTCCTGGCTGATTAAATAGCAGTAAGCTGGCTACACGCTAATAATCAGCATGAGATATTAGCACTAAGGCCCGGATTCTATAAATGGTGCGGATATCAGCAGATGCCTAAATACGGACACTGATCGTGTGTCAATCATGCATCAGCACTGTTTATAGAATTGCGGTTGTTTTTACATTTTACAGGCATACATTTAAGGGGCCTGTCTTGTACCTATGGAAGCACCTAGGGTCGCATAAGGATGCCTAAGGCTACTTCCACCGTAAACCACACCCACGTTAGCCTCAGGCATTATTAGGCTTTCAATGGTGCATCGATTTAAAAAAAAAAAAAAAAAAGTGTGTCCCAATTGGTTAGTTAGATGGCAATAGGACTCTTACCACTGCCTAACTTCAGGGCGCCGTTACTAGAATCCGGGCCTTAGCGGATAGCTGACTACATTGTGTGACTTACGGTAACTGGTTTTCCGCATTATTTAAAGGGCTGGCTTTATTATCTTCGCCAGCTAGCACTGAATATCGATTTAGCTCGGCTACATTTCTAGTGGCCAAAAATAGACCATATATTCCACGCTGGTCGCTGAAAGTGGCTGGGCATTGAATATTCAGGTTCAGTGCCAACTGTGGGAGTCAGCCTGGATAACTCCCATGGCCTAAATTTTGGGCCTACTCAGTACTTATGAGGGGCCGCTGAAAAGTTTGCAGCACAACCAACAAAGTTGGGACGGTCTCCATCGAGGACTATATACTTAGTCCAGCAATTTTTGAATTTTTTCATTCTATATTTTTCCAATGGAATGAAAAAAGTGGAAAATCACTGGACTGAGGCCCCGATTCTGCAAAGTATGTCCCAATTGTAGGCAGCAGTAGGCATCCTACAGCTATCTAATCAGCCAATCGGGAGGCACGTTTTCTACAAAAATGCTCCCCAGGCAGGTCGCCTATATTGAAGGCACCTCCGGGAGCCTAGGGAGGCCCGCAAGCCCGCCTAAGCTTGCCTAAGGCTAGGTGGTAGCCTTAGACGAATCTAGGCGGCCCTATGCATCTCCCTAGTAGAGCGGAAGACGCTTACCATGTAGGCCAGCAGATTCTTGCTGCTTACCTCTGCTCCCAGCTGACAAAAGGGCCAACTGCCCCTACCAGTGTTCCCTCTAAGGCAGGAGTGTCAAAGTCCCTCCTCAAGGGCCGCAATCCAGTCGGGTTTTCAGGATTGTATGCTTTCAGGATTGTATTAAGATCTCATGCATATTCATTGGGGAAATCCTGAAAATCCGACTGGATTGCGGCCCTCGAGGAGGGGCTTTGACACCCCTGCTCTAAGGTACAGCGTGCATAACCACACACTGTTCTTAAAGTGGCCATGCAGCATTCCTGAATCTGCTACAGGAGTCTATGCCACTGGAAATACTGCTCAGTGAAATCAAATGAAGCCACAACCGCGTTCTTAAGTACGAGTCGTCCTTAGGTATGGTGTCTGTAAATCAGGGACTGACTCTATGTGTGTGTATATATATATGGAGAGAGAAAAATGTGTCTCAGCATGAATTGCCAATTATACATAAGCACACTTTGTGGTAATAGAATAAATGGTATTAATGCATTTCAGCTAGCGTTACTGAATTGGTGAATATCTTATTGACTCTTTTGCATGTTATATACAGCAATACAGCACAGGTGTGGGTTTGTTTTTATCATTGATGCACCTGGAAGGAGAGCTGTTAAAATTGTTTAAAGGTTTCTGTTTATTTATATTGCTTTGCTGATTAAGGAATTTTACACATGAATAGAGGAGTTGCTGAATCCTGTTAAGCCTTCATTTTAGTGTCTTGCCTCTAAGTCAAAAAGGAAAGTAACTGGAAGAAAAGTCACTTCTGTTTTAACTTCCTTACAGGCTGAACCTTCTGTAATCAAATTTGAGAACAGTCTTCAAATTTTTCTGTTTTTCAAGGCTTTCTCCTGGCCATGAAACAGTACAGAGAAGGCTGACAATATTCAGCTACCATAATCAGTGTTTGTTTGGCTTTTTTGTTAAATTTCAGCTGCAACAGTCAAAAATATTCAGATATTTAACACCACTATCCGAACAGTGATCAGCTGTGAATAGATCAGTGTGTCGCAAAGTGTGTGCCCTGGCAGATTCCAGGTGCGCTGTGAGATGCCAGCGAGGAGGAGAGGCGCCAGCGCAGGCTGACTGCGTACAGGACAGGCCTCTCACGGCAAGTGGCACATCCTGTAGTCATTTAGCCGGCACCTCCACCTCTCCTGTTCACTGTGCCTCTGATCCTTCTCTTCACCTCTCCTGTCTCCTTCTGCAGCACCTCCCCTCCCCCCCCCCTCCCCACCTGCAGTAATAGGAGGCTCAGGGCAGCAGCTGGAGGACATCTGGGGATGCGTTGACGTTGATGTAATGACATCACACATGCACATGCCATCACCACGTAGATATCCGTGCATTTCCGTGAGATTACTGTGCCTCGCCTTAAAAAGTTTGCGACACATTGATCTAGGAAAAGCTCTCAGGCCCAGTTTCTATAAACAGTGCTGGAAATGCGGTGCCTAGGTCGGCACGCCTAGTCGATCTAGGTGCCTATCTATTTTTTTTTTTTTTTTTTAATTAGCTTACAGTGCTGATAATTGAAAGTGCCATTAAAAAACAATTAAAAAAATTAAAATTAATTTGCTGGTAGGCATGGATGGGGTGGACTTGAGGTGGACTTTGCGCATGAATTGACTTAGGCACCTAAGGATTAAGGCCCAAATTCTGTAACCAGCACCTAAAGTTAGGCACCTATTTCAGAGGCGCCCACCTAGATAGGCGCCTATCTAAATTGAATAACAAGCTCAATTAAGCTTTTTAATCAGCACTGATTGAAACATAGGCGCCTATCGAGAAAGCGCGATGCTGTAACAAGGTGCCTCTAAAAATTTAGGCGGCCTTCAAAAAAATAAGCGCTTTGCATGTTAGGCGTGGGCGGCCACTTTTTAGGCGCCTTCTTACAGAATCACTGCTCTTAAGCGTGCTTAAGCGCTCGCAGGGGCGCCTAACTTATAGTTGTGCCTAGAGCTGGCCTATTTAATGGGCGCCTCCAAAATAGGTGCCGCTAGCGTGATTCACTAAACAGCAGCCAATTTTACTTGAATGGCGCTGAACGGTGCCTATGTAGACCCCTAAATTATGGGCGCTTCTTATAGAATTTGCCTTTCAATGCCTACCAACACCTAAAAATGCTTTTCTCAGTCACAGCCCCCCAACTCTGGAACTCTCTACCTATTTACATCAGGGAGGAGACTGTACTAAATAAATTTAAAGGCTCCCTCAAATGTTTTCTTTTCAAGGATGCATTTGAAAACTATGATTAGGGCATTAGTAACACTCAGCTTACTTTCCTAACCATCAGAGTTTCTTAACTTTCATTATCCTCATTTTTATTGAACCCTCTTTTTCTTCATCCCCTTAAATATTTCCTCTCCTATAAAATTGTAGTTTTTCCCTCTTTTCCAACTTGTCTTTAGTTAGTCTAGTTTTAGTGAATGTCCAGACATGTATGTTTTGGGTTTTTTTTGGGTTTTTTTAAAATATATTCCTCCGTTTTAATCGATGTATATCGCTTAGAAATATAAGCATTTAATCAAATTTTAAATAAAACTTAAAACTCAAGTGCCACTAGGCACGATTCTATAAATGGCGCCTAACGGGTGATTGACAGCCATGCCGATTGGCGTCTAGCAGTTAGACACCATTTACAGAATCAGGGCCTCAGTGCTGGAACTTCTTCAGAGAGTGGAAATAATCTGATTAACAGCTCTAACATGTCCCCCCTTCCTTTTGTTTTTACCTTTTATGTTTGCTTTTCTTGAATTATTGTAGGTCTACCTCCTCCCACTTTGTCTTGCGTTGCGTCTGTTATTGTCCATGATAGTTGTTTTTATGTTATTTTTAAATTATTGATGATTACATGTATCTCTTTTTTATTGTACATCACCTAGAAATCGCGATAGGTGATTAATCAACATTTTCATAAACTTGAAACTTAAAAGTTGAATATCTGAATAAGTTAGCTAGAGAGCAGACTGATTGTATCCACTGTTTGGATAAGTTCTGGGAATGCCTTGGTTCTGCCCACTCGTTATTAGCCAGATTTACCAAATGGCACGCAAAGCAAAGTGATCTGCTGCAAACTGGTGTAAATGCTAGCTCAGTTAATGGCAGTTGGTCACATAAATGGCCTTATTCTATAACACTGTGCCTCATCGCCTGACCCCCATATGCCCCTCGGCTGGCCATGCCCCCCTTTGGGTTGTGCTTGGGTCAATTTAGATGGCAGTGTTATAGAACAGGTAGATCCACGCATAAGTCCTAACTAGTACCAATTAACATCAAGAATTGATTTTTAATGGCTATGTCCAAATTTGGGCATCCATTACAAAATCCAGAGGTCTATGCTTAGGGGACAATTCTACAACTGGGCACCCTGAGGATACACAGAAGGAGCCTGTTCTATAATGGAACCTGAGCATCCAGGTTCCATTATCAGCTACTAGTCTAGCATGGTATCAGCACACTTAGCATTCAATTGCCTGCAGTTAGACTAGCCATAGAGCTGGAATAATTGTGGGTACGTAAAAGAGGTAGGGATGTGGGTATCTGATAATATTCTGTAACTTACACATGTAAGTTATGCACATTTACGAAGGGCCGCTGAAAAGTTCTCAGCCCAACCAACAAAGTTGGGGAAGTCTCCATTGAGGGCAATACACTTAGTCCAGTGATTTTCTACTTTTTTCATTTCATATTTCTCCGATGAAATGAAAAAAAGGTGGAAAATTACTGGACTACGCATAAAGCCTTCGATGGAGACTGCCCCGACTTACATATCCACCCCCCACTCCCCACCCTTTTTACTAAGCTGTGGTAGAAGTTTCTATTGCAGCCCGAAATGCTAAATGCTCCATTTAGCACTTCGAGTAATGGTAGAACCTTCTATCACAGCTTAGTAAAAGGGGGCTTTGTTAGTTGGATGGAGAAATTTTCGGCAGCCCCTTGTACAGTACACACCCTCTTTCAAGTTCACATTATTTGTTAGGTGGGTATTTGCAGTGGCACCCTGCTAGCACTTTTGTGTGTAAGTGTTCACATATATGCATAAATGCAATATACCTTAGATATGAAGTTCTCATATTATAAAAGGGGCGGCGAAGCATCATTTTGGTTGGAGAAAACAAATAAGCCTCCCCCACCCTTCCAAGTTCTCGTATTAATCATGCTTTGGTCCCAGTCACCCTCTCTGCTCCTCTGCCTTTGAATTCTGATATTCAACTATCATTAACTATGCATTTATAATTGTGGCTTAATACTTGTACTCTCCAAATAAACAAATTCTTCTGCTCTTTAGATCTGAGTGTGCTGAATTGTCTCCATTCTTTCATGACTTCTCATCTCCAAAATCTGTGCCTCCCTTGCCCTGACTTTGTTTTATTATTTGAAAAAGCTCTCAGACTGACTCTAAATCCTGGGTTAATAGGCGGAATATCATTGTTCGGCTTCTGCTCTCTTCTAAATTCCAGCATTTTTATTTTTACAGATCATGTTAATAAATTCAATAGCGCACTAGGCAAAGCACACCAGCAGCTGGGTACTGCAGTTAAGAAAAGATGGGCATGTGGTTTCATTGGTGTACAAAGTCAATTTTCATTTTATAGCATTGCCACAGACAGTAAATTGGACAGACATGGGTCTCATGGTCCGTATGTGTTTCTATAAACCAGGACTAAAAACTAACCGTGAGGACTCAATGTTATATTTTGTGCGCAAACACATCATACCCTGATGCAGGAAATTGTTGATTAATACTATTACTACTACTAATCATTTCTATAGTGCTACGAGACATACGCAGAACTGTACACATTTTATGCAGGCACTAATCAACAAGGTTTTTGGCTTTGATGATAATTTCTATTTTTTGCAAATTTCATTTCTCTGATCATCACCATACCTTATCATGGGATCCAAATTTGTCCAAGTAGATTTGTTGATTATCAATTTTTATGTTGATTATCAATTTTTATTGTTGATTATCAATTTTTATTGTTGATTATCAATTTTTATATACAGTACCATCTCCTTTTGGGGATATGATACGGTATATAAATCCAAGATTTAGATTTGATTAGGTGGAGTTCTTTTGCATATTTAGGGTATATTTCAAAGGCTCCATCAATAGGCATTCAGTCCCAGATTCCTTATTTCTTAAATTGGGTCAGCCAGTAAGAGTGGGGATCCTGCTAGTTTAACAGACCTAGGCAATGGGCGAAGAGAGGAATATCAGAGGTTTGCCAATGAGTTGGGGCAGAGGACATCGCCTGAGTGTTTCTCTGGATTGGCTGTGTGAATGATGGAAGTTCCTAGTGAAGCTTGAGTAATGGTCTGAAATTTGGCAGCTAAGATTTAATGCTAAAAAATGTAAGGTCATGCATTTGGGCTGCAAAACCCAAGGGAAAGGTACAGTTTAGGGGGTGAAGTATCCTTGTACATGAAAGAGGATCAGGATTTGGGTGTGATAGTATGAGATAATCTTAAGGTGGCAAACAGGTTGAAAAGGCAATGGTGAAAGCGAGAAGGATGCTTGGGTGCATAGGGAGAGAAATGGCCATTAGGGAAAAGGAGATATTCATGCCTTTGTATAAAACTCTGGTCAGACCTCATTTAGAATATTGTGTACAGTTCAGAAGAACGAACAAAACAACAGTGGAGATGTTCAAACATTCTTGATATGCAATCTTTATTTCAAAACTCTGCCCTAAAAGTGCGATGGCTTGACACGCACATGTTTTGGCCTCTGCAGCCTGCCTCAGGAGCCATGTGTTATGCAGAGTGTGGCATGTCATGAGTAACCCTTTAAGAACCACACTGTCCAAGGAAGTTCTCTTGTATACCATCAAGATAAAAAGAATTCTGAAGACCACACCTTCAAAATGATACAAACATAACATAACTTTATTCTTCTATACCGCCACAATCAATTGAATTCTAGGCGGTTTACATAGAAGAGGGCTGGACAATCAGCGAAATACAATTAATTAAAAATAGAACAGAATTCCTAAAATATTCAATATAAAATTTTGATTAACAACGATGTCCCCATTTAGGAAATAAATTTATCAAACAACGCTGACTTGATTACTTTTCAAAATACACCATATGACAACATAACTCCACCAATACAATTACCCCACCAGGATTGCTGCTTACTTGATTGAAATGCAAGAGACCTATCCCAAAAAAGTCTTATATCTGCAGCCAGTAATTTTTGGATAAACAAATAAATTGGAATTCCCAGTTATCCTCGATGGACTGTATAGCACAAAATGAGATAAAAGATAACTTGGGGCAAATCTCCAAACCAGCTTAAAACAGATGCATGAAAATTTGAATAGTACTTGTACTTCCATCGGGAGCCAATGCAGCATTCGATAGTAAGGACTAATATGGAGTTTGTCTGCGTTATAAGGTATATGGGGACAGACTCAAAGATCTCAATGCGGGAGAAGGGAGATATGATAGAGATGTTTAAATATCCATGTGGCATAAATACACATTAGGCCAGCCTCTTTCAATTGAAAGGAAACTCCAGAGTGAGAGGGCATGGGTTGAAGTTAAGAGGTGATAGGCTCACAAGTAATCAAGGAAATACTTTTATGCAGAAAGGGTAGTAGATGCATGGAATAGTCTTCTGGTAGAGATTATGGAGACAAAAGGGCTCCTTTTATCAAGCCGCGCTAGCGGGGTTAACGCGCGCAACTTTTCGTCACGCGTTAACCCCCGCGCTGGCCAAAAACTACCGCCTGCTCAAGAGGAGGTGGTAGCGGCTAGTGCGTCCCGCGGTTTAGCGCACGCTATTACGCGCGTTAAACCGTTAGCGCGGCTTGATAAAAGGAGCCCAAAGACTGTCTGAATTCTAGAAAGCATAGGACAGGCATGTGGGGGATCTTTTAGGGAGAGGAGGAGATAGTGGATGCTGTGGACGGGGAGGCTGAATGGGCCATTTGGCCTTTATCTTCCGACATGTTTCTTGTTTAAAAATATTTTTTTAGTTTTTTGAGGGGGCATGTCGGGGGAGGGGGTAGAGAGTGGGCATTTTTGCCTTAATCAATTACTGCAGTTATGTTACCATGCAAAGCGATTAGAACAGGAATAGTGTGTGAGCACTTACCACCTACAAAATGGGTGACGGTAAGTGCACGCATGTTAATTTATTTTAATAGCCTTGTGCTAATGGTCAATAATGGGGGGAG
This sequence comes from Geotrypetes seraphini, assembly GCF_902459505.1. NCBI lineage: Eukaryota > Metazoa > Chordata > Amphibia > Gymnophiona > Dermophiidae > Geotrypetes > Geotrypetes seraphini. Next base: position 41,566,860 of record NC_047095.1, read on the forward strand.
GAAAATAGAAAAAGGCAATTTTCATGTCTCTGGTAAAAATAGCCTCAGTTCATGTGAAAATCCTGCACAAAGGTACACTAAGGCCACAGCTTAGTAAAAGGAGGAAGGGAATGGGGACTTGTATACCACCTTTTTGTGGCTTTGGCATTTCAAAGCTGACATTCAAAGTAGTGGACCCTGGAGGATTAAGTGACTTGCTCAGGTTCACAAGGACTAGCACTGGGATTTGACCTCACAACCTCTGGGTGCTCTACCAGTGAGCCACACCTTCCACCCCAAAGATAAATAGAGTATTAAAACACTGTTGATGCTGAACCAAGTCAACACATGTCAGTACTGTAGAGGCAGAATGTAAGAGGCATGCAACTAGCTAGGCCCAAGCTATTAAGGCCACAAAGAAAATGTATTTTTCTGAGAGGATAGAAAAATCATTCAGCAGACCAAGGGAATTATTCAGTATTTTGCACCAGCTCACTCAACCAAAGAGTGAGCATCAACAGATAATCTCACTTCAATCCTGACGTGATTATTACAAATTTTTACACTACCCAAGATAAAAGTGAATAGAATATGGGTGAAAATATCCACAGAAAGAAATAGGAACTAGACACACTGGTCCCTCTGATATTCAGCCAGTATTATTCCCAGATATTCAATGCTGGACCCTGTCTGAGCTTCAATACTGAATATTTGGTTTTTGTGTTTTTTCGAGCTGACTAACAAATAGCCGGCTAAGCCAATATTCAGCCCTTACCCGCATAGGCCATACCACTTTAATATTGAACTGCTATTTAGGTTGTGATGGGCTGAATATCGGCACTTAACCCACCACCACCTTTGGAATGACCACTTTTGACTTCAGCACTAACCAGCCATTTTCAGCAACGATAACTGGTTAAGTGCTTCTGAAAATGGCCAGGTAGTCATGAACAAGCAATTTAACCGATCAATGGCCACTTCCAGCTGAATAAATTATTTTAAATATAGGCCGGACAGATTCCAGTTGATTCAGTTTAGACCTGGTCAAGCTTGTATCCAGTAGATAGGTTTTTTTTATATATATATAGAGAGAGATACTTGCCAAAATGAAATTTAAAAATATCTATATACTGTATAAAGACAAAAAAAAACCAACTATTTACTGGATGAAATTAAACTGGTATAAGCTGGATATTTTCCTATCTAATCTTCTGAAAAGAGTAGAAGATTTGTTATAGAAATTAAGAATTCTTTCTCAAGCATTCCTCAAGTAATAGAAGTCATTAATCCTTCATAAAAAAAACAACAAAAAAACAAAACACTGATCTAAATATCCAAAAAATAAGTATGTTGTTTTATATATGGTTGGCTGCTCTAAATTTTATGTTTATTATATAGATCTTATTGTTTCTACTTTATAACTTGCTTAGAGTTTTCATAAAATGTGGAATATACAACTGTAAATAAATAAGGGGTCCTTTTACTAAGGCGCACTAAACAATTTAACACGCGCTAAAGATTAGCGTGCGCCAAATGTTAAGGCGCCCATTATATTCTATGGGCGCCTTAGCATTTAGCGCATGCTAATCTTTAGTGCATGCTAAATCGATTAGCGCGCGCTAAATCAGTTAGCGCTCCTTATTAAAAGGACCCCTTAGTTAATTAATTAATTAATTAAAATTGAAACATCACAAACCTTTTAATCTATTTTAGTCTGAAATTTCAAAAGAACCAGAGTACTGGGATGGAACTTGCAGCTCTTTTAGATAACCTTTGTAGAAATCATTATAAAGGGTTAAATGATCTGGCCATCCCTTCATACTGTCAATCATAATTTATTGTTTGACCAGTTGAAGTTGGTTATATTTACGGTAGCAATGTAAAGGCTAACTTTTCCTTTGCTTCATGAAATCTGAACTCTAGATTACTTCAGGATCAACATTATTCCCATTTCTTTTTAATGCTTTTATGTGATATTCTGAAGTTATTAAAATCTGCAATATTTTATTATCTGAGACAATGTCCAAATAGTGTACTCAAAGGGTTCTCAGAGACTTAACGAACAAATGAATATGTACTCATATTAGTGTCTGATGAAGGTAGAGGACTTCTGAAGGCATCAAAGATTGAAGGAAAACACTTATAAATAAAAATCAAATGTGTAGTCAGCCTAGATCAGAACTCCCATCTCTAGATGTCATGAATGGGTATAGGAGGACCTGACAGTCTTGCTGGAATCTGATCTCATGTGAGCTAAGCATTCTATGTTTGCTCGTCTTTGCAAATCCTGTCTATTTGCACCATTTCTTTCTCCAGCTAATGTAGCATTAGTAGTCTAATCTCTTGTTCTCTTGAGACTGGACTACTGCAATGTGATTTATTTCAGATTACCTTGTAAACTCCTAAACAGGGTTTTTAGCTGCTTCAAAATATGAGAGCTACAATAGCATGAGTCCTGTATGTCATGGATAATGTTTCTTCCATGTTGTAGATGCTTCATTGGCACCGTGTGAAATTTTAGGTTGATAAAATTTATGCTGCTGTTCACATCTCTACAAGGGTTAGGATTCACATTTCTTGCAAATTAGCTATTTATATCTAGAGTTTCTAATTTAAGATGTTTACAAATTGCAAATGTAGGTGTTCTTTGGGATAGAAAAAATTTGGTAATTATCAGTGCTTTTGCTCCAGAGGTTCTGTTGCTGTTTACCATTTCTGATAGAATCCGAATGTACATTTGTGTCACTTTTCTGTGCCAATAACTCCTAAGGCATAAACACTGAGGGGCTCATAATAATAATAATTTTAAAAAGTCTGAAAAGTGGCCTAAATGGCTACTTGGATGATCAAAAATCCTGATCGTCCAAGCACCCATAACCAAAACTGACATATCTAAAAACGTAGACATATCTAAAACCAGCTTAGGCCTTTCCCCTGACCAAGTCAAAACAGGTATAAGTGCTGAAAAAGGGTCCGCTGAGCTGATGGCGGCTGCTGCCATCAGCTCAGCAGCCCGGCAACCTACCCACCCCCTACCACAACCATCACGACAGGAGAGATGTCTCATCTCCCCTGCTGTAATAATGATCTCGAAGTGTTATCATCACGGCACTTTGGATCGCTCTTGCGGCAGGAGAGATAGCCAATCTCTCCTGCTGCGATCCACCTCCCCCTGACAAGATCTGGCAGGAGGAAGTTCAACCCCTCCTGCTCCGATGCAGCCCCATGATTGGCTGGGCTAGGAGGGAGCCCAAGCCCTCCTGCCCCAGAGACTTCCCTGACACAATCGGGGCAGAAGGAAGCCCAAGCCCTCCTGCCCCGCTGAAACTCCACAAGCACCACACGATCGGGGCAGGAGGGAGCCCAAGCCCTTCTGCCCCACCGAAACCCCTTACCCCCCCACCCCCATTAAGATACGGGCAGGAGAGATCCCAGGCCCTCCTGCCCTCGACTCACCCCACTCCCACGATCGCCCCTCCGAACCCCCGATCGTCCCGCCGACCCCCTCCCACCCGCTGACCAGCAAGACCCCCACGCGACACCATCCCCTACCCCTAACACCCCCTTACCTTAAAACAAGTTGGCCAGACAGACGGGTCCCAAGTGGGGGTGAGTGTATGGGGTTTCAGCAGGGCAGGAGGGCTTGGGCTCCCTCCTGTCCCGATCATGTCGGGTGGGGGGGGGGGTTTGGCAGGGCAGGAGGGCTTGGGCTCCTTCCTGCCCTAGTCAATCGCAGGGCTGCGTCAGGGCAGGAGGACTTGGGCTCCCTCCTGCCCGATCCGATCGAGGGGGGGGTGAATCGCGGCAAGAGAGATTGGCTATCTCTCCTGCCGCGATAGCGATCCCAAGTGCCACATTTGGCAGCACTTGGTGGTATCGCTATCGCAGCAAGGGAGATGAGTCATCTCTCCTGCCATGATCGTTGTTTGGAGGAGGGGGGGGTGGATTCTGTAACCGGTGTTGTTTATGACAGACACTGGTTACAGAATCCAGCTTTTAGGCAAAGGACTGGCTCCTCCTTCACCTAAAAGGCCTGGCTTTGGGCGTTTGGGACTTAGGCTTTTTTTTGGTTATTATGTCTTACGTGTAGATGTAGTAGTGGTCTGGGCATTTAAACAGCTGAATGTAGAGGCCATTATTATTTTTTTTTTAAACTTCTTTTGGACTTTTTTTTGAGAATGGACATTTTCCCTGCTTCTACTTTCAACATTTAGGGCCTTAGGCCAAAAGGGGACTTAGACGTGTTTTTTTTAATTATTATTATGCCCCTCCACAGTATGTAAGACCAGACAGAGGACAGGTGTATCCAATAAACAATTGTTTAAATTTTTTTTTTCATTCGGGTATTTTACATAAGAACATAAAAATTGCTCTAATGGATCATACAAAGCTCTATCAAGTCCAGTTCCATTTTCAAACATTGGCCAATCCAGGACATAAAAATTGCCATACTGGGACAGACTAAAGGTCCATCAAGCCCAGCATACTATTTCCAACCTTGGTCAACCCAGATCCCAAATACCTAGCTAGATCCCAAGTAGTAAAATAGATTTTATTAAGCTTATCTGAGGAATAAGCAATGGATTTCCCCAAGCCATCTCAATAATGGCCTATGAACTTCTCTTTTATGAAATTATCCAAACCTTTTTTAAACCCTGCTGAGCTAACTGATTTCACCACATTATCTGGCAGTGAATTCCAGAGTTTAACTACATGTTGTGTGAAGAAATATTTTATCTGGTCTGTTTTAAATCTACTATTTAATAGCTTCATCGCTTGCTCCCTAGTTCTAGTATTTTTGGATAGAGTAAACAAGTGATTCACATCTACCCTTTCCACTCCACTCAGCATCATATAACCCCTGAGCCGTCTCTTCTTTAAGCTGAAGAGCCCTAACCACTGTAGCATTTCCTCATAGGGAAGTTGTCCCATGCCTTTTATCATTTTCATCACCCTTCTCTGTACCGTTTCTAATTCTGCTATATATTTTTTGAGATACGGCAACCAGAATTGCACAGTATTCAAGGTGCAGCAGTACCATACAAGGGCATTATAACATTTTCACCTTTATTTTCCATTCCTTTTCTGATAATTCCTAACATTCTATTTGCTTTCTTAGCCACCGCCACACATTGAGCTGAGGGTTTCAGTGTATCTCAATGATGACATATATATTCTTTTCCTGAGCAGTGACTCCTGACATGGAACCCTGCATTACAGAGCTAAAGTTTGGGTTCCTCTTTCCCACATGCATCACTTTGCACTTGCTCAAATTAAATGTCATCTGCCACTTTGATGCCCTGTCTCCCAGTTTCACAAGATCTTCTTGCAATTTTTTACAATCCTCTTGAGATTTAACAACATTGAATAAGTACATGATAGAATCCCACAAAGTAGATAGTTTCTATGCTACTTAGCCTCAGGGATAAGCAATGGCTTTTCTTAGATCTAACTGCATTGGATTTTATCTAACATATGAGTGCCCACTCTTCCAGTTCTGCAAAGTCTTCCCGACATTTCTCACAATCCTCAAGCAGTTTAACAGCTTTGAATAACTGTGTGTTATCTGCAGTTTTGATCACTTCGCTCACCATTTCAATTACCAGCACAGTCTTTAGCAGGTACACAAGGCTGGTCTGCAGCTGGCCAAGTCAAAAGACAAACTCTTCAAGATCCAAGCTGAACTTAGCCTACTTGAACATGGTGGCTGCAGTTTCTCAGTTTCAGGTGTTGGCATCTGCAGTGAGAGTTGCTTCTTCCCTCTGGGCCCCCTTAACCTTGGCCTGGCATAACCTTTTATACTTCCTGGGCCATGCCCTTCTGGCTCCACCCCTGTTGTGTCACTCCCCCTTTGAGGGGATCCTGGGGTTTTAAGATGGCTCTGACATGTAAGAGGAAGAGATAACATCCTACAGACTCCCTTATAACCACCTCTGCCTTATCATCTTTTATATATTCTTATGTATGGTTTGTTTGTTTTTTTAAAGACATATCAACACCATTTTTTTTTCAAACAACTAAGTCTGAGGTCATCCCTTGAAGTAGCTGGTGGAAACATAGGGGCTTTTCTCAGGGTATGCAAGATATTCATAGATAAAGTTTGCGAATTTGTTTACAGCTTGATTTTTATTTTTATTTTTTTTAATGTTTTGAGCATACTAAAGCAGGATATAGATTTCACTCAAGTTTAAGATAAGTGGATCGTTAAAATTGAACTTTTGCTCAACTTGACTTCTTGTTCCCAGTGGTGGCTATTGTACTGTATTAAAGACATTTGAGAAAATAGTTCTGCTGGTTTTTTTGAACAATTTTATTTTTGCAAAGTATGACAAGATTGAGTTTCTTTGACCTGTGATATTGATATTTGCAGCACATGAGTGAAGATTCTGGAATCACCGTTAAACAGTGTTTACTGAGGTCTTTTCTATCTTTTTTGTTATTGTTTTGGAACTGGTAATACTGTTGTTTATCAGCAGAGTTTTACTTATTTTCTGGCTTTTTTTCTGCTAACTTCCTTCAATTAATTTGAGTTCAGTTAATTCAATTTTGAGTAGATAAATGTAACATCAGGGCACGCAATGGAATCAAATGTCTTAGATAAAACAAATGAATTCTTCATGAAGCAGCTGGTTAAGGAACCTACAAGAGGTGGAACAATTTTAGATATACGGTAGTTGTTAGTGAAAAGCATGATTTGATGCAAGATGTAACAATGCTGGGACCACTTGGCAACAGTAATCAATATGATCACATTTGATGTGATAATTAGAGTTAGTACTCACTGGAAATCCATTATTAACTTTCAACAAGGAGACTATGCTAAAATGAGGAAAATGGTTAAAAAAAAAGTTTAGAGGAGCAGCTGCAAAGGTCAAAATTTACATCATGCTTGAATATTGTTCAAAAATACCTAGAAGCCTGGATCATATGTATATATATCATGTATTTAAAAATACAGAAAGAAAGCTAGGTGACAGTGGAAAAACAAGATGCATATTAGTGCTAAACTAACATCCTTCAGAAAATGGAAGAAATTTCAAAATGAAATTAATAGGAAACAGCATCAAGAAAGTCAAGTCAAATGCAAAGAAGATGAACAGTGACTTTGGAAAGATATCAAAGACAAAAACATATAATAAAAATGTTTTATAGTATATTAGCAATAAGAAGTCAATAAAAGGATGAGATGGAGCTTGGGGAAGTAAAGGTCATATCAGAGAGATTAGGGAGGGTAATTATTGAAATGCAGTATAGATCGAGATTTTAATGCGCCTTAATTTACCAAAGGAGATTAACCAGTGGTAGTTCAATACCACAGGTTAGTCAGTCTCGTACACTATAAATAATGCTGCTTGCTATCAGCCCTGCAAGCAGCATTATTGTACTGACCCAGCAGCATCAAGCCATAAAGCTGCAGCCCAGTGTTGATGGACACTTCTTAAAGGGGCTGGGCAAAGTAATAGTGAATGCCCTCTCATGTCCCTCAATTATAACACCCCCAAAGCATCCCTTCCCCATTTCTGATCCCCCTCTCAAAGACAACATCAGCACCCAGAATGCCTTCCCAATCACCAAATCCCACTTGACCCTCCTGTGTACCCCCTAGGCCTACCCTAAAAATTGCTGAACAGTGACATAGCGACAGGGGACCTGGGAGGGGGTCCTTGACCCCCCCCCTCCCCAACACACACACACACACACACTTTTGGTTCAGGTCTATACAAAATTATAGCACTATCTGCTTCTATAGCTGATGGGAGTCTCCAAGCCCTGCCAGCAGAAGTGGTCCTCTACCAGTGGCCTGGCAGTCAGCAGCACTTTCTATGTGCTACCATTGCTGTTCCAGGTCCCCCTCATTTTGCTTAACAGAGCATGTGTGTGTTTGAGAGGGGGGACTGGCATGACGACAGCTGATAGAAAATGCTGCTCACTGCCAAGTCACTGATGAAGGACCATATTTGCAAGTGGGGCTTGCGGTCCCTACCAACTTAATATTTAGGAGTCACAGGGAGGTGGGAGAAGCACAAAGATTAGGGTGGAGTTGGAGAGTAGGAGGCAAAGAAAAAGTTTGTGCCCTTACATTTTGAACTCAGGCCCCATCCCAAAATTCATCTGGCTATGTAACTGGTACAGGGGGCCTCTGGGAGAATGGAGGTGGTATTTGCTCATTGTGACCTTCCAGGTAAGGAACCTTTAAGAGGATCTTCAGGAAGGGGATCAGAAATGAGGGTGTGCTTTGGAAGGGGGGCATTTAATTGTGGTAATATTGAGAAGAACTCACTATCAAACTTGCCTAGCCCCATTCAAAAAGTGTCCAGGAACATTGAGGGGGATTATTGGGGGCCTTGAATTGGGGGAGTTCACAGGAACACTGATCTGTAGCATTACAGCTTGATACTCCTAGGATAAATAAATAATATCAATTTTTGCAGGTGGTATTTTTCCTGGAATAACACAAGATTGTGGTATTCACTACAAGAAGCTTTATTGAATTTATATAGTAATTGTTTTACATGCATTTGCATGTTTTGGTTCTATTATTATGTATCCCTCAATAAATGAAATTAACATATATTATGGTAATATAACTCACGTTAGAGTTATTTAAGGGCCTAGTAACATATGTTAAGAATGTACATAATACACCTTGATAACTAACTCCCTGTATTCTTTCAAAACGTACAAAGACTAGGGGACACTCAATGAAGTTACATGGAAATACTTTTAAAACAACAAGGAGGATTCCCCCCCCCCCCCCCCCCCCATTAAACTAATAGTTAAGCCCTGGAACTTGTTGCCAGAGGATGCAGTAACAGTGGATAGCATATCTGGATTTAAAAAATATTTGGGCAAGTTCCTGGATAAAAAGTCCATAGTCTGCTATTAAGACAAGATGTGGGGTAGCCGCTGCTTTCCTTGGGAGTGGTAGCTTGAAGTGATGCTACAACGTGGGCTTCTGCCTGGTATCTCTGACATAGATTGGCTACTGTTGGAAACAGGATTCTGGGCTAGATGGACCATTAGTCTGACCCAGTATGACTATTCTTATGTTCTTAATTCTTTGCTTTAGTTTTTACTAAGGAAAATATGAGAGAGATACCCATGCCAGGAATTATATTTTGTGGTGACCAGAGAAGCTAAGGCAAATATCTTTAAATCTAGAAGATGTGATGGAATAAATTTACAAACTAAAAAGTAGCAAATCATCTGGACTAGATGGTACATACTGCAATATACTTATAGAACTAAAAAAATGAAATTGCAAATCTATTATTAGTAATTTATCTTTAAAATCAAGCCTGCAACCTCCTTAGTAATAGCTGAAGGTGAGTTACATTCAGGTACAGAGGTAATTCCTGTCCCTGCACAATAAGCAGCAATGCAATTTGAATCAGGCCTTCCTGACCAGTGTTTTAATCACTAGGCTACTACTCTACTCCATATATAGTTCTGATATTCAGCTACTCTTGGGGTAATTCTATAACAGTGCACAGAGATTTTGATTTTAAATGAACAATTGAGTGGTTTGTAAAAAGTGCTTGCAAGTAGACGTTGTAGCACTTTTTCAAAGGAACATAAGAAATAAAGAATAGCCTTACTGGGTCAGACCAATGGTCCATCAAGCCCAGTAGCCCGTTCTCACAGTGGCTAATTCAGGTCACTGGTACCTGGCCAAAATCCAAGGAGTAGCAAACAAAATTCCATGCTACTGATCCAGGGCAAGCAGAGGCTTCCCCCCATGTCTTAATAACAGAGTATGGACTTTTCCTCTAGGAACTTGTCCAAACCTTTCTTAAAACCAGCAACACTATCTGCTCTTACCACATCCTCTGTCATATGGCTTTCTCTTCAAACCTGCAAGCCAGCTCTTGTTACCCTGACGGCGCTGTAAATACGTGTATGAAGTACATTTACCAAGGATATGAAAACAGGAGAAAAAAATCCTCCTCACAGCAGAGAGTCAAAGGACAAACAGTGAAAGCGATCTCAGTGTTCAATAAATTTATTGGTTAAAAGACCCAACACGGACGTGTTTTGGCCTAACCGGCCTGCATCAGGAGTCTTGATGACTGATGACTATAATTTAATAACCCACTGATATCATATGGGATTGAGCACTCTCGGCACTATGTTGTTTTTGTATGCTCTAGGGCAGGGGTCTGCAACCTTTAAGACATAAAGAGCCACTTGGACCCGTTTTCAAAAAGAAAAAAAAAACTTGGAGCCGCAAAACCATTATAAAACAAATCTAACACTGCATATATTGTTTCTTATCTTAATGCTATATACAGGATCACTAAATTGAAAATAAAATCATTTTTCCTACCTTTGCTATTTGGTGATTTCATGAGTCTCTGGTTGCACTTTCTTCTTCTGACTGTGCATCCAATCTTTCTTCCTTTCTTTCAGCCTCCTGTATGTTTCCTCTCCTCCAGACCTCATTCTCTCCCCCAACTTTTTCTTTCTGTCTCCCTGTTCCCCCTTCTTTCTGTCTCCGTGCCGTCCCCCAAGCCACTCGGTTTGCTGCCACCGCAATCGGGGAACAGCCCCCAAGCCACCACCGTCCCAAGCTTTCCCTGCAGAAGTGTTGCGCTGACCAGCATTCCGCTCCCTGACGTCAATTCTGACGTAGGAGAGGAAGTTCCGGGCCAACAAGGCATTTCTCCTCATTCCATCCAGCCTGAGCCCCATCTCTCCTTGATCCAGCATTTCCCTTCTGTGTCTGTCAGAATTACCATTCCACCTATTTTCCAGCATCACCCTTCTTTGTGTCCATCTCACCTATATCCCTATCTCACCACTTTTTCAGAATCTTCATTTGTCTCTGTCCTTGTCTTTACCCCATGTTCACCATTTGCCCTTTCAATGTCTTTATCTCCCCCCCCACACACTTTTTCAGCATTACTTCTATGTCTCTATTTCACCTCCTCTTCATGTCCCCTCTGTATCTCTATCCTTATTCAGTAGGTCCTGCTTACTCTTTCTCTTCTTTGTGTCACTATCTCCATTTTCAGCTTTCCTCCCTTTTCCTTTGTTAATGCACCCTATAGCCAGAATCTTTCCACCCTCCCTCCACTCCGGCCCAGCCCAGTATGAAATATTTCCTTTTGTTTCCCTCCCCTCTCTCTTTCTCTCTCTTCTGCTCCCCCACCCACGAGTCCTGCATCTGGCCCTCTCCCTTCTACCTGCACCTGGCAAAACCCCCCTGTTCCGCGGCTCTCTTAAGCAACTCGTCAGCAGCGGTGATCAAGACAAGCTGCCGACATCGAGGCCTTCCCTCTACGAGTCCCGCCTTTGTGGAAAAAGGAAGTTGAAACAAGCGGGACTCGCAGAGGGTAGGCCCCGACGTCAGAAGCTTGTGTCGATTGCTGCTGCTGAGTTGCCGAAGAGAGAGGCGGAGCAGGGGATGTGGCCGGAAGCAGGTAGAAGGGAGAGGGAGATAGGAAGGCTGTAGATCTCCGGAGCATGACACCGACCCCGGCCAGGATGATTTCTTTTTCAGACGTGCACCTTACAAGTCCGGCGTCGCGGCGGGAAATAGCCAAGCCATGCTGAGCAGTGAGCTCAGCACTACACAGATGAAAGCCTTGCTTGCTGATTGGTCCGGCGGCACGGCGGGGCGGGGCCGCCGGACCAATCAACAAGCAAGGCTTTCATCTGTGTATGTGCTGAGCTCACTGCTCAGCATGGCTATTTCCCGCCGCGACGCCGGACTTGTAACTGCATGCCTGCGTGACACACTACCGGAGCCGCAGCAAAGGTGGAAAAGAGCCGCATGCGGCTCTGGAGCCGCAGGTTGCCGACCCCCGCTCTAGGGGTATAATGCAATTGCAAATAAAAACCTGCTGGTGTATCTGTTCACAAAGAAATAGTGATCATAAACTGATGCAAACCAGTTAAACCGAAACACATATGTGTCGAGTCTTTTAACCAATACATTTGTTGAACACTGAGGTCACCTTCACTGCTTGTCCTTTGATTCTCTACTGTACATTTACACCAGATTTGAAACAGATACATACCACTGAAAGTCAGATCAAAGCTTGCAAAATGAATACATGTCCCCCCAATTCTATAAAAATTGCACACACAAGTATGATCACATACCCAAATTGTGCACGCAATTTAATTGAATAATAAGCTAATTAGCTTCTTAACAAGCAATTGTTGGTGCTAATTAAAATCAATTACAAATTATCCACATACATTTAGGCACAGGATCTGCACCAAAATTTTACTTGAGTCAAAAAAGAGGGCAGAATTGCATGAGTCATAGGAGGATTGAAGGTGTTACTTTGAATTGCATGTATGAAACGGTTCATAGACAACGACGCGAAAGACAAAGGCGCGCGCCGACAACTGAGTGCAAGACGGAGGCGCGCGCCGAAGAAAATTACAGTTTTTAGGGGCTCCGACGGGGGGTTTTGTTGGGGAACCCCCCCACTTTACTTAATAGACATCGCTCCGGCGTTATGGGGGGTTTGGGGGTTTGTAACCCTCCACATTTTACTGTAAACTTAACTTTTTCCCTAAAAACAGAGAAAAAGTTAAGTTTTCAGTAAAATGTGGGGGGTTACAACCCCCTACACCCCCCACAACGCGGCGCGATGTCTATTAAGTAAAGTGGGGGGGTTCCCCCCCATGCCCCCCCGTCGGAGCCCTAAAAACAGTAATTTTGAGCGGTGCACGCCTCCGTGCTGCGCTCAGTTGTCTGGGCGCGCCTTTGTCCCGGCACGCTTTTGACCTGACACCGTATGAAACCGGTCAACAAGCATTTTGCTACTGGAGTTCTGTCACCTGTACCTTAACAAGAGCCACATACTTATTTTAAATCTGAAAACAGTTTTCATCTATCACATCCTGTTTTTAAGTTATGCATCAGTTTGTGTGTATATCATTTCGTCAATAACGCTACTGTGAAGCGTATTTTACTGTTTCTGTAACACAATATTGCATTTTAGTACAGCTCATCGATCACATATACCAGTAATTTGAAAGTTTATACTAAAAAGTGATTCTGCTGCTTTTTCTACCTGTGAATTTTTATATTTTGTTTGTTTTTTTACTAAGATATAATTATTATGAAAGATGGGGTTGTGTTAACCATCCTGATATGTCTGCGGCCAATTTACTGCACAAGATCAGTGAAAAAAATCTGTCCAGCAGACTTCAAAGTGCATACAAGCATTATTTTGGCAGATACAATGTGAAGCACCTGATGTTAGTACATCATGAGAAAATCTATCTTCCAGAACTTCACATAAAACTGGGTCTGCTGAAAAATTTTGTCAAGCAAAGGATAGAAATGGTGGTGCATTTCAGCACCTAAGAAGTATGTTTGTGAAGCCAAAATCAAAGCAGTTTTTGTTGGACCCCAAATCTGTGAACTGATCCTTGATGATGCGTTCAAACAAAAGCTGAACCAAGCAGCATGGGAAGCATTTGTGCTGGTTGTTCAGAATTTTCTTGGTAATCACAGGTCAGAGAATTATGCTGAGCTTGTGGAGAACATGCTAACAGCATATTAGCTAATGGGTGCCAGAATGCCACTTAAAATGCATTTCTTACATTCTCGCCTTGACTTCTTCCCACCCAATCTTGATGATTTCAGCAATGTGCATGGGGAAGAATTTCATCAAGATGTCAAGGTGATGGAAAGCAGATATCAGAGAAAGTTCAATCCCAATATGATGGGAGACTATTGCTGATTCTTGAACAGAGAGACAAATGGACAGTACAAGCGTTAAAAGCAAGTGTCTCAAACATTTCTGAACATGCTGACATCACTTTTGTGTGAGTTAAGAGAGCCATAAATATTTGCTGTAACATGTCTCCTTATTGTCTTTGTGTTTGTTTTCAGAGTAAACTCTTTAACACAAGTTTGGTGGGGCACAGTTCCTACTTGCAATATTGTGCTGATATGGCTAACTCTCTGAAAAATCAGTAACATGTATCTCAGAAACCCGACGTGCTAACTGAATTTCAATTACAGATCTGAAATCAGCGTCATTAAATTGACTAAGAGCACGTTCTCAGCAGGAAAGAAAACTTTTTTTTTTTTTTTGGTTGACCAGTGAATTATAGACTACGGGCATCAGTGCCTAACCCCCTCTTTTACAAAGTGCGCTAAACTTTTTAGCGCACGCTAAATGCTAACGCTTTGATTTAGCGTGTGCTAAATCCACGTTATAACGCTTAGTGCGCTTTTGTAAAAGAGGGCCTAAATGTAGGATCAAATATTATGATGATCCGGATAGGGTTAAATTTAGACTCAGGCATTTATATCAAGTTTTCCTTGGTGCAAATGGCTGTGCCTAAATTTATTTACACTATTCTATAAATCATGCCTAACTTTAAGTGTAGCTTACAGAATAGTGCCTTTTTCAGTGCTGATTTTATGGGGTGCCATATATGATGGGCCGCTGAAAAGGTATCAGCCCAACCAACAAGGTTGGAGCAGTCTCCATCAGGGTCTATACACTGAGTCCAGCGATTTTCCACTTTTTTCGTTCCATATTTTTCTGACGGAACAAAAAAGGTGGAAAATCACTGGACTAAGGCCCTTCTTTTACAAATGCGGCCTGTGTTTTGGTTCAGATTTAGCACGTGCTAAATCAACGCCTGTGCTAACCGCTAAAGCGTCCATAAGATAGCGTGCACGCGTTAGCATTTAGCGCGTGCTAAAAAGCTTAGCGCACCTTTTTAAAAGAGGGGGGGGGGTAAGTGTATAGCCCTCAATGGAGACTGCCCCAACCTTGTTGGTTGGGTTGAGAACTTTTCAGTAACCCCTCGTACAGAATTTAGCCCTGTCTTGCCATTTTTCCCACTTTCCAAGATGTCTTTCCACTCGATTTTATGCCTTTTCCAACACAAGTAAAAGTACCCAGTAGCAAAGTAAATTTAGCCTACAGCAAGGGAGGCAATTTTCAGTAGCACTTTTCACAAGTTCAATCCAAGTTAAAATGCTTTCAAAATCGCCCCTCCCCCTATAGATATTATTTGGACATCTTTTTATTTTTTCATTTTCCAAATTTTAGTCCCTCACTTGCTGAACTTTTTCCTACAGACAAAATAGGAGACCCCCCCCCCCTCTAGTAAATTGTGATTTAGTCATTCCAAGCACCAAAACAGTTTGCTTACTTGGCTTCAGCTGCCTCTGTGGTCTCGAGCAGTAATAATTTGTTAACAAGAGTCTCTGTGTACAGAGCCCTATATCATCATTCTGAAAGATCTGCCATGATGCAGCGTGCATAAACCATTCAAAATGTTTTAAAGTAGAACAAAATTATAGCAAGGGACTCATAAAAAAATCCAAAATGCATAGTTTTTCATGCTGCTGTTTTTAAATAAATCAGAGAGGTAATTTGTCTTGCTCGAGGTCACACAATCAAGAAAGCTTAAAGTACCAAAGGGAACAAAGATGATATTCAGATGCACGAAAATGAAGACAGTGTAAGAGCTAATTAACAGCTGAGTGTGGCTAGTGAGGTGCAAGTACACAATTAACTAGAATTAGAAGTGTTTGTGGAAATGGTGGCCCTCATAGTGCCTGGTGACAGAATTAATGTGTGTTTGGCAGACTGCTAGTAGATACTGTACTAACTAGGGGTTTGCCAAGATATTTATTTTAGTTTTCCATGTCATTTATAGGAATTTTCATTTTGTTGGTTTTTATTGTTCAGGGGTAATATCATAAATAATGTGCACTCTTCAGAAAGAGGTTGCAGTATTTGTAAATAGGGAGTACTGTTTCTTGGTTATAAAATACTAATGTTCCCAGATTTGGCACGGGAGACGCAAAGGCGCCACCGTGAATTTCTTCTTTTGAAACCTGGGGTTTTATCTTTGGGGGCAACTTTTTATTTGAGACACCCGTGTAAGTGTATTGTATATTACCGAACTTTTAAATATGTGTTTTTTGAACCATCACAACTGACCAACTTCGTGGCTATGTCTCGTTTGAATGTTAACAATCTTTGAGCCCTATAATTTGGATATTGTGACCCCCATCTCAATGCTATAGCTCTCAGTTTTCTGTTATTATTACTGTTTTTCTACATAATTTTGCCAAGTTTCTTTAATTCTTGGATCTAATTTGTGGACTTGAGCATAAATAGTATATTTGGTAACTTAGGAATTATATTACTATTGTATTTGATATCCATTCTATTCTTGCTTTCTGTACAAGTGTAATACTTGAAATTTAAGTTGAAAAAAAAAAAAAAAATAGGGAGTACTGTTCTCTTTTTATATAATAATAATAGTTTATATACCGCAGGACCGTGAAGTTCTATGCGGTTTACAATGATTAAAAATAGTACAAATTGAGTGGAATTGACAAGTTAATACTAGTGAATCGTGGCTCTACGGATCAGTTAAGTGGGAAAGATTGTACAAATCAGTTGCCGAAGTAGTTATGGAACAGATATGTTTTTAGGTGTTTCCTAAATTCCCCGTAAGTATTAGCTAGCATAAGTAATTGTTCCAGGTCTTTACCCCATAATGCTGCTTGATATGAGAGAAGATGTTGGTGGTGACTTTTGAATTTACATGCTTTAACCGGTGGAGATACAAAATTCAAGTGTGAGCTTCTCTTATGTTTGTTGGTTGGGAAGGAGAAAAGGTCAGTTATATATTTAGGGGCTAAGCCGAACAGTGCCTTAAAGCAGAAATATCCAAACTTAAACTTCACACGTTCCTCCATCGGCAACCAATGCAGGAGTCGGTAAGAAGGAGATACATGGTCAAACTTCTTCAACCCAAAAATCAGTCTGACCGCTGCATTTTGCACCAGTTGTAATTCTTGCAAGTTCTTCTGGGAAATTGCTAGATAGGCGTTGTTACAGTAGTCAAGTTGGCTCAGTACAAGGGATTGAACTAGAATTCTGAATGATGAAGCATCAAAGTATGCTCTGATGGACCGAAGCTTCCAGAGAGTGAAGAAACCTTTTTTTACAAGAGAGTCCACCTGATCTTTCATAGTTCATGGTCTTTAATGGCAATTATGCACACATCTACATGCTAGCTGCAAAGAAAATGCATTCTTTTTTTTTAATCTTTATTAATTTTCAAACCTTCAACACCATTTCCCCCCCCCACCCAATGATTAATCAATAAAACACAAAAACATATATTATCGCAAAAACCTTACTCCATTCAAAATACCTTGGATTACGAGCATAGTCCGTTCCAGGAGCATGCTTGTAATCCAAAATGCTCGTTTATCAAAGCGAGTTTCCCCATAGGAAATAATGGAAACTCGCTTTGATATGTTCCCACCCCCATCCCCGAGGCCAGGGCGCTGCCCCCCCCCCCCCCGCGCAATCCGGCACCCCTCGTGAGAACAGGCACCCTCCGCCCGACCAACTTTAACTCACCCCCCCCCCGTCTGTCACCGGCACGAGAACCGCTCTCCCCCGCTCGCAAAGGCCCCCCCTCCCGCTCGAATCGGCACCCCCCCGTGAGAACAGGAACCTCCCCGCCCGACCAACTTTAACTCACCCCCCCCTTTGGCACCGGCACGCAGCCTACAAGTGCCGGTGCCAGTGCTGCTTGAAGATCTTCTTCTTCCCAGTCTCTGCCGGCTTTGAGCATGCATCTGCGCATGCTCAAGCCCTTCTAATTCTCCCTCTCGCCGAGATTCTCGGTGAGAGGGAGAATTAGAAGGGCTTGAGCATGCGCAGATGCATGCTCAAAGCCGGCAGAGACTGGGAAGAAGATCTTCAAGCGGCACCGGCACTTGTGGGCTGCGTGCCGGTGCCAAAGGGGGGGTGAGTTAAAGTTGGTCGGGCCGGGGGTTCCTGTTCTCGTGGGGGGGGGTTGCCGATTCGAGCGGGAGGGGGCCCTTTGCGAGCGGGGGGGAGCGATGCCGGTTATCGGGGGGTGCTCGCAAATCGAGTCAACACTCGGTTTGCGAGACACGTTTTGCGAGAATGTTTTGCTCGTCTTGCAAAACACTCGCAAACCGGGTTACTCGCAACCCGAGGTTTGACTGTACTGATATATTCCCACCCACCCAAGTGTAAATATTTTAAAATCAATTTATAGCAGAAATAACCCCTCCCCCCCACTCTTCCCTGGATATGTACCAAAATAACAAAAATTGACTCACATTCAATTATAATGAGGAAACATATGGGGCTCCTTTTACGAAGCCACGGTAGCGGCTTTAACGCGCGCAACTTTTAATCACACGCTAAGCCCTGCGCTAGCCGAAAAACTACCACCTGCTCAAGAGGAGGTGGTAGCGGCTAGTGCGTCCGGCGCTTTAGAGCGCGCTATTATGCGCGTTAAACCGCTACCACGGCTTCATAAAAGGAGCCTATGATGTCAAAGGGCCCCATATCAATTTAGATATATTACAATGCCCCGAATTCTCAGCGTCCATCCTTTCACATCTATAACTAGAGCAAAGACTTGCCCACCAGAATGATAAATTTAAACAATCACAGTTCTTCCAGTTTCGGATGATCATCTGGATGGCTTTCCCAGTCATTATAAGGAAAAGACGGCCTTTCTATTGATCTATAGAGGGCTTAACATGTTATATTGTACCACAAATGACAGCCTCGGGAAAGAGTGTGCACTATGTATGAACAGAGAGACATAAGAGAGGCAGTGCTCTGCGATGATACAGGGGAGAACAAAGAACAGACCAAATGAGTATATGGAGTATACTAACGCATAGTGCGGTTTTTACCGCTGGCAGCGGCGGTAAGTGCTCCGACGCTCATAGAATTCCTATGAGCGTCGGAGCAGTCACCGCCACTGCTGGCGCTAAAACCCGTGCTACGCTGTAGTAAAGGAGTGGGTTAATGTAAAATGTGCCAGACCTGGCCACGTTTCGTCCGAGGGCTGCGTCGGAGGCAAAACTAGAGAGGGAAAACAGACAGCAAGGTTCTCTGTAGTGCAACTGCCTCAGCACCCTGAGGTTACGAGTTCAATTCCCACAACAACTCCTTGTGACTCTGGGCAATTCACTTAACACTCCATTGACCCAGGTACAAATAAATGCCATTATAAAATATGTAAACCACTTCAACTGTATGAAACATAAGATAAAATTTTATTTATATATCGCAAAAGCCTTTCGGTTCTATGTAGTTTACATAAGAGGTGGACTGAATGTCAGGTATCTCCCTTTTTACAGATTCCTTACACATCCAGGGGGGTTGGGGTGGGGGGAGGAGAAGATATTTGGGATTGCTAAAGGAATTTATCTATAATATTGCAATAATATATGCATATGCAGTGTAATAGTTATGTGAGGAAGGGAGGGAGAAAAGGATTGGTAATGTATTAATTTTGTGTATTTTAAGTGCGTTATATATAATGCTCATGTTTAATATAGTTGTATTGCACTGTCAAAATTTGAAAATCAATAAAGAATTAAACAACAACAAAAAAAAGTGGTGGCCTGACCATTGTAAATGAATTACAATTGAACTTAAACATTGATGGGTAATGATAGATATATATCTGTGCATTTCTTAGGAAGGATTCTAAAGTGCATATGACCATTGGACCCAGTTCAGGATTCCTGGAGGTAGCTTGGTATGTTAGGAGTCTGTTAATGAACCTTTTCTGAGTACAGTCTTTGAAGGACAGGAAGGTAAAGAATGATTGGTGGTGTGTGGAATGGCTAGGCCATGAAAGTAAGAACTGGGCTATTAGGTAGTTGGGCAGTAGGCCAAGTAACGTTTTGTAGAAGAAGCATCCGAACTTGAAGAGAATTCTTCCCTCTACCGGACTATGGGCATTTTCTCCAGGAATTTGACCAAACCTTTTTTTAAAACAAGCTATGTTAACCGCTCTTATCTCAACCTCTGGCAACGCGCTTCAGATCTTAACTGTTCTCTGAGTGAAAAAATATTTCCTCCTATTGTTTTTAAAAATTGCTTTTGTAAATAATTATAAGTCACATTTATTTATTTTGTATTTATTTTAAAATTTATATTATGCATAAAACCTATGTGGATTAAAAAAAAAAGCATTCACAAAATATTAAAACAGATATCCCCCCCCCTCACGCACACACAAGACTCAACATTATTGCACAATACATATACTGTACTTTCTTCTCCAATCACATCACAAATTTCACAGTCTAAATCTCCTTTCCATATATCCTCGAAGTACCTTTACAAATAAATGAGTCTTCAATAATATTTTTTTAAATTGGATCTCAGAGTGCATAACTGTAACAAATCAGAGAGCTTGTTCCATGATACCAGGATGGCACATGAAAAAGCAGTCAATTTAGTTTTTTGATAATGTGCTTCATGGAAACTATCTAGTCTTATACCAGATTCTGATCTCAAAATGTGCCTTGGTTAATATACTGCTAATCCCCATGGTGATTCAGAGAACATTGGCCTAATGTGGGATACGAACACGTGTCATAGTAAATTAAAGTGTTGTCTAAAGAAATCTGGGCACCAGATGCCATTATAGAATACATTCCCAGTTTGCATCCTCAGGGCACCTAATGGAGATGCCAGTTGTACATGCCATTGCTCTAAACTTGTAGGTCTCCTTTTATCAAGCAGTGGGACAGCCTTTTACTGTGGACCAGCAAGGTAAATGATCTGATGCTCATTCAATTCCTATGAACATCGGAGTATTTACCTCACTGGCCCATGTTAAAAGACTCTACTGCTGCTTGATAAAAGAAACCCTTAGAGGGGAAGGTAAATCAAGGTGCTATAAAGCTTTTACTGCACCTTTATTTACCACAGAAGGCACAAAAGTGCAGTATCTCAGTATAGAAGGTTACTGACTCCCATGGTAAAGGAATAATGGTGCTTGCAAGACACCTTATAAGTAGAGTTATTCCATTGGTCTGGGGGCATGGGGTTGTCAAGCTGTGATGCAGTAATCTCTGGACACATGTTGAAGGGGAAACACCCTCCAGTTATATCAATGATCAGAGTGCCCATCTAAGCTGTAAGCCCCTCTTAGATCCCCCCAATCAAGCTCCCTCATGTGCTACCCCACCTTATATGGAAATGCAAAACTACCACTAAGAGTTGCCAGTGCCATTCTGGAGGAAAGTACCAGTAGGGCAAGAGCAACTGGGACTTGCTTCTTCCAAGATCACTAGACACCAGGTATTTGAATAAGATCTGCCGGGGGGGGGGGGGGGGTGATGGAAGGGGAATTATTGCCTTTGGGAAGTTTAAGTGGGAATTTTCTAGATGGGGGGGGTTGGCCACTGGGGGGAGAAACTCTTTAGAGAATCATAATTAGTGCCAATTTTTTCTAGCACCAAATTTGGAACACCATTTATAGAATTTCCCCCTCCATGTGTGTAGGCCCAGATTCTATAAATGTTGCTGTTGTCGGCGGCCATCTTAAAAGCGGCCACCTATCACATGTCAATCACAGGATGGCACCAGAAATGTAGGCCAGAATTTTCAAGGCCTACATTTCCAGCACTTACCTTTGACATAAATCGTACCTATGGAGGCACTGTGCTTTATGGTAACTAACACTACTTCAGGTATTAGCCATGCTTACAGTGGCATTAGGTGCAATTATAATGTTGTTTTTTAGGTGCCTCAAAATTTCTTTTAAAAGTTCTTTTAAACAGTGTTTTGCACTTAATTTAGGCGCCATTAAGGGTTCAGAGGCTCCTCAGGGGTTCCAGTGGAGGGAGTTGTCATCCATCCTGCTGGAGGAATTCTCAGGGTTGGGTGTTCCAGCGGGAGGAAGTGGGCTTTCCTCCAGCTAGGGGACTTTGGGGAGGGGGTTTCACTGTTATAGCCACTCAGCTGATCGCAGCAGGGTTATTTCCTTGCCACGATCAGTTGATGGCAATGCGATTATCTAACTGGCACCTGTGACATGGATGCCGGTTAGAGAATCCGGGCGGTTAGGTGGGGGTTAGGCATCTGTTCACTGGTGTGTGATGCTCAGCCACTTCTTAGGCGGTTGCTGAGACCAGCGTCCTCTACAGAATCTGCCCTATTGTGTCCATATTCTTTGATTGTTTTATGTTGAACATCGCTCCATGTAGCTACTTTGGATTTGCCTAAAGCAATATCTAAAAGAAATTTTTAACACCCTGTCATTTGACCTGGATGAATCCCGGGTTCTTTTATATTGTCTATGGGACGCTGCTAAGAAACCCTTTCAGTGCTGAATCATAGTAGCACTGCTTATCTCCTGCCTTTTCTGGTGCAAAGCCTCAGAGTTCGCTTCTCTTGGACGTTGCATGCTGTTCTTAACAGCAGTCCATTGCGTTTGCAGGGCATTGTCCTCTAATGAAGGCTGACCGGTGCCAAATCAGATTTATAAAGGGAAAGACAGGGCTGCAAAGCAGCATGAAAAGTCCTGAGGACATGAACGTGCCTCTGTTTTCTATTAATAAGCAGCTTCCTTTACTGTTCATTGAACTGGAGGGATAGAAAAAGGATAGCCAGGTCTAGCAGGCCAGTGTTCGGAACCTAACGCTGCTGCTAGATGCAATTAGTCCACACACAATGTTCCAGAGGGCACCAGTGCAGGGAACAGCATGTGCTTTGAAGGTCAGCAGAAATTGTATGTAGACGTATCCAAACGAGCTGCTTCCAAAGGAATTCTTCATTTTCTGTCATGGCTCCAACTCTCTGGAATTCTTTGCCTTTTTATCTTTGTTCAGAAAAATCATTTGCGACAATTACATGCCTACTACTTCTCCTTGGCCTTCAGCTCTTAATTTACTTCCTTTTGAACGTAACTTTTCTCAAAAGTTGCATTCTTGGCTTTATGAAATTAGTGCGGACAGAACTAAATTCTCTCTTTCCTCCCCTACCATATTGTTCATCCCTTTCCCCAACCTTTTTTTATTTTTATTGTAATCTACTGATTCCCTCTTTCCTTATGTTCTCAATTGTTTCTTATGTTTTGTTTTCTACCATATTTAATGTTTATTTTAAATTTTAAGGCCCTCTTTTACAAAGGCGCGCTAAATTAATGCTTGTGCTAACTGTTAACATGCATGCGTTAGCGGTTAGCGCATGCTAAAAAGCATAGCGCACCTTTGTATAAGAGGGGGTAAATCTTTTATTGGAAACTGCTTAGATTTACCTCCTGGTTTTATATTTGCAGTATATTAAAAATAAATTAAACTTCAACTTCCTCCCAATGCTTAGAAGCAGCACACTAATTAACCTGTGCCCTTACCTCAGGAAACCTAATGCCAGCTTAGAACTAGCATTAGGATAGGATTGGAACAGGGGGCTTTCTCTCAGGGATGAGGCTTGTTCTAAAAATTAATATAGTTGAGTTTAAATGCTTCGAAACCTGTGTGGGATAAGTCGAGACAGTGCTGGGCAGATGGAGATTAGCATCAGATCAGCTGCAGGATGGCCCCGGCTTGATCAAAGAAGCGGTGCAAATCTGCGGACGGAGCTTCTTCCCTGCTTGCCTGACCATTAGGCATTAATCAGTGCTTCTGTCCCTTGGCGGGGAAAGCCACTGCTCTGCTTTTCCCAGGAGTGGGTGCCAAGGAGGGTGGGATCCAGGCTGTGAGACTCGTGAAGTTGAACCAACGTGCATTATGGGACTGTCCTCTTCCTGCTTCTCTGCTTTTCTCTTTCTGGCTCCTGAACATGCACGCAGGACCTTTGCTTACCGCTCAGGCCTTGTGCGTGTAGCCAGGGGTGTTGCTTCTGCTTACCGAAAAATAACTTCCCAGTGCTCATCATGCTATTAGTGTTGAGCCTTGGGAAGTTATTTTTCAGCGCTGTTCCCCACGGTATTATCCTGCGCTTATAGAACAGCACAGGATTTCTGTTTATCTGCCTATAGTTATAGTCTTTTCCATGATATATTAGAGGTATCAGGAAATACTATTCAAGTTTAATAAAAATTTGTTACACCGCCTATTCATAAAACATAAAAGCAAACATAATCAAATGGACAGGGCGCAAATAGTAATACCGTGTTTCCTCGAAAATAAGACAGTGTCTTATATTAATTTGGGGTCCAAATTACACATTAGGGCTTGTTTTGGGGGGATGCCTTATTTTTTTTTCATGTACAACAATCTTCTCTCCCTTCCTCTCCTCCACCCCAATTCTTCCTCTTTCCTTTCTCCCCCTTCCCCCATGTGCAACATCTTTCCTCCCCTCTCACCCATCCCCTTGTGCAGCATCTTTTTATCCCTCCCATCCCCTTGTGCAGCAGAACCCACCCATCTTCCCACCGTGAAACTGACATACCTCCGCTCCGAGGCCTTGGAAAACAGCAGCGGCGGCAGCACACTGAATGGGCTGCTTTGAGGCCTTCCCCACCAGGGCCTACCCTCTGCCGCATCACTGATAAAATAACCTTAGGTCATGATTCTCTAAATGGCATCTAACTCCTAGATGCTGTTCGGGGCGGTTATCAATTAACCAGTAGGTGCTGTTTATAGACTCACACCTATTGTTGCCTAAGCATTCTTAGGCACCGGCAGGTGTTAAATCCTTAGGTGCTCTGCCATCCAGGCCAGGGTTTCCTTGGCCTAACTGAGTGGCGCCTATCGGCATCTGAGTCAGTCCACACCCAAACTCCATCCCACCTCTACCCTGAATCTGCCCCTCACCATGCCTGCTTGTCAGTAGGTGCCAGCAGATGCCTCGGTGTAGGCACCCACGTTGAAGTGGTAGGTGCCTGTTGGCAAATTATTTTTTTAATTGTTTTTTTTTAACGGCACGTTCAATCATCAGCGCTGATTAAACCGATTAAAAAATTTAAGTTAAGTGCCGAGATCGACTAGGCGCACTGATCTAGACGACTAACTGTAGGTGTCTTTTGTAGGATCAGGGCCTTAGAGCGTGGAAAAGACTCATGTAAGGGCATGCTAAGCCCACTTTTTACCACAGCTTAGCGTTAGGACCTCTTTGTTTTCTTTATAAAAATGGGCTTGAAATAGTGTCTTTTGGGACATATTACCCTCAATATACTGTAAATGTCATCTATTTTTCCCCTTATTTTTTACTCTTGGATTCATCGTATGGCACACAGATTTCAAGGCCCAAATGTGTTCGCACTCCTGAGATGCGCATACAAATTAATTGAATAACAAGCTCTGAACCATCAGTAATTGGGTGCTAAGAACTAAATATGGAGGTTAATTAGCACCTATTAGAATTTGTACATGTATCTGGCTCTTCGCTGTTCTATAAGGCAGGGCACCTAACTCTGATAGCGTGTGTCTGAAAAGGAGGTGTGATCGCGAGAGTTGCTCATTCCAAACAGTTGCAATGAACACATGCTCAGCAGATCAAATTGGGTGCCAGCATTTATGCCAGGTTTCATCAGACGTCAGTTTGGAACCCCAAATCGGCACAAAGCTCAGTTCTATAAAGGGCACACACTTTTTATAGAACCATGCTTAGCGCCGATCTTTTCTGGCACCCATTTTTGAGTGTGATCTATAGAATATCTCCACTATGTATTTATTTGAATAATTTGTTATATTGCCTTTCATAAAGACATCAAAACATGTACAGAGAACATTGTTAACCGACAGAAACAATCGTACAACAAATTTACCCCTGACAGAAGACTGACACTACCACACCCCCTCTCTCTTTTAACAAAGCTGTACAGCCAAATCCCCGAAGCTCTTTAAATCCCTGTGGGCTTCAGAGAGCAGTTAAATGCAGTGGCCCACACTAGTGGGTTTTGCAAAAGAGGGGTTGAATGTCTTTGAGGATTTTTTATTATCTGTTTAGAAATCTGAAAAAAAAAAAAATCATAACCCTGGCCTCTACGATGGAGATGGTTTAATTATTAATGCATTTTATTTTGGGTGATTCTTTTGATGAATTATGCCTGCATCCTACTGTTGTTAATAACAAATCATATTACACTGAAATGCTGAAAGTGGACTGCCTTATAAAAGCTATTAGAAAACACCTATTTAAAAGCCACAAGAAGGATGGGTTTAATTTCAGACAGTTGGAGGTAGGAAATGTCAGAATGTTTGTAGTTAGCTAAAAATGCTTACGCTTTCCAGGTATTCAGATACATTACTTTCATGCAGCAACACACATCTATGTCAAATTATGATTCAAACATGGTTGAAATGAAAACTCTGAAAAAAAGTAGTGCCTTAATTTAAAACTCTGCCTGGTGCAGAAAAGCATTACTTTTTAAAGTGATTTGGGTTTGTGCTCATTTCAAGAAGGAAGATGTCAATTACTTATTCTAGTATGTAAAGAAAGTGTTCCCTGTGGCTCTCTTAACTGCTAGAGAAAAGCAGGCAATAAAGAAAAAAACTCAAGAGGTGATATAACTCAAACCAAACTTTGAGAATCCTGAAACTGAGCTAAATTAGCAAAGAAGAAAATACATTGTGCAGTTCTACAGATAAACACCTTATTATCGTTCTTTGTCTCTCTCTGGCTCTGATTTACACAAACTCTACCTGTTCTTTCTCACTTTTCTTTCAATCCTTTTCTCACTCCTTTTCATTGTCTCTATGGGCCAGATTCACTAAACGGTTCTACCGATCCGATCCGGGTCCGGGAGGGCTGATTCATGACGTGTCCTCATGCAAATGAGGACGATGGGAATCATGCTCCCAACCGACCGCACGGATCGCTCTCTAGAGATCCCGACGCATGCGCAGGCCATCTTTTCTGCTTGTAGATGGTCTGCGCATGCGCTGGCCCTCCGTGCCTGGCAGAGCTGGAAACTTTACTTTTTACTTCATGAGCTCGTGGTTTTAGCCCGCTTTAAACACGTGGGTTAAAACCACGGGCTTGCACTGCGCAGAAAGACAGGAGAGGAGGGCCAGAGAGGAGGGCGGCGAGTCAGGCAGAGAGCATGGTAGCAAGAAGTCGGGTCAGAGAACAGGGCGGTAGTACTTCAGTTGTGGGGAGAGCAGAGAAGAGTCAGCGTGCATCGGCCAAGAGGGATCCACAGAGCAAGAGACTCTGCCGCTGGCCCCCCCCCCCAGCACTCCAGTCACCTCCTGCCCATTATAGTGCCAGCTCGTCCTCGATGACGAGCCGCACAGGCTTCGGTTTCAGGGATTGCAGCCGGGGCTCTTGTGTGGTGCAGAGGGCAAACACAAGCAGAGCAAGGCCACGTGAGAGGCGATTGCAGGTGGGGCTCATCTGCAGAGGGAGTGGGGGCAGAGAGCAGGGCAGCAAATCGGGGCAGAGAGCAGGGTGGCAAGAGCGGAGAATCGGAGCAGAGAGCAGAGGGCAAGAGCAGAAAGCAGGGCAGCAGAAGGCAGGATAGTCGGAAAGGACCTGAGCAACTGGTCCTCAGCAGTCGCTTATTTTTTGATCGGCCAGCCCAGTCAGTGTCCCTCATTTTTTTTAGTGAATTGCTGCCTGCTTATATTTGCATGCTGTTCCCCCTCATTTGCATGTGTGAATTGGATCGGAGGTTGATCGGCATCAAGGTTAGTGAATCGGGTCGGGGAACAATCGGGTCACAAAGTGGTCGAGACACGATCGGTGTCCTTAGTGAATTTGGGGCTAGATTCACCAACCTGCCAAAATTCACTCTGCTCTGTGTCTGATCTGACGCAGGCCTACTGATTTACAACGGGCCTGTATTTAAATGGGGGTGATCGGAGGAATGCCCCCCACCAACTACACAGAACGCTCTCCAGTGATCCTGATGCATGCGCAGACCATCTACTTTGCTTGTAGATGGTCTGTGCATGTGTTTGACGTTTGTGCTTTTTTTTTTTTAAATTATTTTACTTTTTTACTCGTGAGCCCGTGGTTTTAACCTGCGGATTTAAAGTGGGTTAAAACCACAGGCTCGCACTGCAGAGAAGGGCGGAGAATCGGGGCAGAGTGTGGCCCTCCAAGTACCTACAAATCCAAATGTGGCCCTGCAAAGGGTTTGAGTTTGAGACCACTGCTCTTAGGGGTAGGTGGGTATTGTCCTACCTAGCTGGTAGACCTGCCCTTGGGGCAGCCTCCTGGTAGTTATCCTTTAGCTCTGAGGGCCCTTGCCTTCCCAGGAGCACTCCACCTCTGCTGCTAGTCTCCAGGGAACTTTCTCCCTTGTTGGGCCGCAAGTGCCAATTGCACCCCAGCAGCCTGGCACCTTTGTCGGGCTACTAGTGCCGATCGGCACTCCAGTAACCTTCCCCTCCTTCAACAGAATCCTCTAGGGTAGCTGCCTGCTGGGGTCTTGGTTACCAGCCCTCAATAGTGCCTCTGTGGGCCCCTTCTGCACTGAGCTGCTTCCAAAAGCCACTTTGCCTTGAGTCTAGCTCCCAAGGGCTGGTGGTCTTCTGCCTTGATCTCCCTGCTCCCAAGTGCTGCTGATATGTTTCTTCAAGAGTGCCCCTAATGGTATATTTTTGCTGGTATACAATATACCAGCTCTCAGAAGAGCTCTGTGTCAGCCAGCAACAGTTTCTCATCTAGGAAGCTAGCACCCAAATGAGCATAATGCACAGATATGACTCTTTGAAGTGCAAACTCATGGATTCTAAACTCTTCAAAACCAATTTCAAACTCCCTGTGTTTGCCCTCCTTCCCCCCCCACACACACAATTTTCTCCCTCCTTTGAACTCATGGGGATTGGATTTCCACTTCCCCTGTTCTGATTCAGCTCTGTTCAGTTTATATCCCTACATTCATTTGAACCCACAAGCTTTATTCCCACTCATGAAATAATCTCTTAAAATGCATAACATTTTACCCAAGTGTCTGAATGTTCATCCCTCAGTGAATAATTTGCATAGGGTGTTACCCTCCTCCTTCTGCACACACTGAGCCATGTGACATTTGCAGATTGTTACATTTCTACTGCAGCTTAGCCAAATGGCGGACAGAAACCCCTCTCACTTTTCAGATTCAACACAGAAAGATAAATGCTGGTTTTAAACCCACTGTTCACAAACACTTATTTTCAAGCTTTCAGAAACCCACCCCCATGTGGGGGGGGGGGGGTGTCATTTTGATAAGAACAAATGGCCCGAGATGCCATTATATAATGGATGTTCCTTGCACTGTGTTGGGGCACCTATATCTAGTCATTCCTTTTTAGAATTGCCAGCATAGTATTCTATTACTTACATGCTTAAGTGTGCACCCTGTTCATGCTCTAAGTAGACTCCACCCATGTGAATGCCAGCCTGCAAAGTATGTGCACTCAAAGATATGGTCATACTTACAGAATGATATATCTCCTTAGATATGCATATATAAACTTGATACCACGTATCATCCACCACAACACATGTAATTCCACAAGAACCTCAGCGACACCACTCCAGGCTCAAGCAGTTCATAACCTTAAGCTTGACGTGTCTTATCGTCATTGGTTCTTTCTTTAAGGTATATAATAAATATCTTAAATATTTTAAGAATTTAAACTTTTATATATTTAAGCTTTTTCTTTATCATTTAGCTTTGTTTAGTCTTTGATCACACAGGCTGCACAAATTACATTAACGTGCCATGAAGGTAAGTGGGAGGGAGGGAGATAGAGGCAGCCGATAGGTAGGAAGGAGGGACGGGGCCGCATGCGATCAGTGACTGCGCACATTCCCTCCCTTAACTGCGGAGACAAGGCCATTCACCGCTCCGTGGGGCGGTGGATGGCCTTGTCCCTGTACCTGCAGTAAGCACTTTTTCCCCCACCGTTTTGGCGGCTTAAGTAACAGATACCGTGTCATTCTCTAGTGCTGGCCTCCTTCCACCTCCTCCTCAATCTGACTGAGGCTCTGGCTTATTTGGGGGAAAGCCCCGCTCCTGCCTATGTGGTATAGGAACTGGCCAAGTCTCTCTCTGGCTCCCCCTTTGGCTAGCCTGCAAAAAACAGTTAGGGAACTGAGGTTTTAAGGCAGATTTAAAGGGCTTTATTTTCTGCCTGGAGTTAGTTCTTCATTCTGTCAGGGTTTGAAACCTAAAGGATCTGTGCTGGGATAAACAGCCTGAGAGCCTGGGAAATTTCTCTGGTGTTTTTTTCTGACCCTTGGAATATTATTTTCACTTTAGAAACAATGCCAGACTTGCCACTTCATACGTGGCTCAATTATGACTATAACCATCACAATCAGTTTCTACTATAGCTGCATTATATGGTTAATTATTATGTGCAAAAATAATCCTCTAATTTCAAGCCACTTTCTCAAGGTTTCCTCTGCATGTACTGAAACTATGTTATAGTAGTCATTTAAGTGTTTTTTTTGCATTTTTAATTGGATCCTGGCGTATTGTCAAATATGCATGTAGAAGATTTATTATAATTCTGGCCATTTAATACAATAAAAATAGGGAAAGATGTCAGACTCGATAGGTCTGATTATCCTGCTGTAACTATGTTTAATGTTCATGGCCTGTGTTCTATAGAGTGGATTAGAGAGGCAACCATGTGCGCATCTGGACTGAGAAGATAAAGAGCAGTAGCCAAGTGGAGATGACGTTTTTGCTAAGTAATCTTCTTTCTTGACTGCCTTCTGTGGAAAACTAAATTTCTTCCAGTTACAATTCTTTTCAGTATAAATGAATCTAATGGAAATACAGTGTGAACTCTCCCCTCCCCTCCCCTCCCCCCTCACGCAAACCCCCACCCAAAAACGGAGAACAGGGCTCCTGAAGTGCATAAAAATGTTCATCCTAGAAATTGTATACACTTCTCCCTCCAAATAAGCAGGTTTAGTAATCGCGGATTCAGTTATTTGCGGGTTTTTCCCCTGGAACCTCCCCCTTGTTTTTATGGCAGAATCACTGCGTCCCGGACCTCCCCAGACCTTACCTGGTGGTCTAGCGGTGACGCGGGGCAGGAGTGATCTTCCTACGCTCCTGCCCCGTGAAGAGCCGTTATAAAAAATGGCTGTCGTGAGTTCCCGTGGTCTCACGAGGCTTCAACTCATGGCATCGATTATTGATGACATCTCTGCACGGGGCAGGAGCGTAGGAAGATTAGTCCTGCTCCGCATCACCGCTAGACCACCAGGTAAGGTCTGGGGAGGTCTGGAGGGAGGCGGGGGTGGATCAGAGTCAGCCCAAAGGTTATCCGCGGTTTTCCATATTTGCGGGCCGGCTCTGCCCCTAACCCCCATACATAAGGAGGGAGAAGTGTAAGCATTTGAAACCTGAAGTCTACAGCAGGTACAATTCCAACCCTTGAAGAAAAGAACACATATTTAAAGCTTCTCTTTGTTTTAAAATTATTTTGTTTACAGATTATAGATTTATTTATCCCCCTCCCCCTGTTATGAAGCCGTGTTAGGGTTTTTTATTGCTGGTCGTGGCGGTAAAAGTTTTGATGCTCATAGGAATTCTATGAGCATCGGAGCTTTAACCGCCATGGCCAGTGATAAAAAAAAAACCTAACGGCTTCATAAAAGGGTGTTAATTTGGTATCCTGCCACATTACAATAGCAATCTAAGCAGTTAAACAATCATAATAAAATATGCCACACACTGGAAAAGAATCCATAAAACCTGATGGAAAAGACCCCCCATAGCCCACCCAGCCACACAAAATCCAATTTACTTTCTCCTAAACCAAAGAACATTTCAATCCTCCTGTTATATAGGAAACAGAGGCAGCAAGGCCATTTCCAAGCATTTATTTGTTTGATAACTCAGCAGTCCAAACCACATTTAATATCCCTGAGCTATCCATAGTCATTAGGATCATAAAGAAATACAGCGGAAAATATGTGTTCCTATGTAGAGTATGTTATTGCACTCTTGGCTCCAAAATTTAATATTGTGTTTATACCAGTAGGTAAGCATCTCTTACGGTCTTTTTTCATCCTGTGACCAGTCAGGCTCCGTGCCTGCCAAGGTCCCTGTGGGTGCCAGAAGGAAAGGGGACAGGAAACCCAAAAAGGGGGTGCCCAGGGCCCGGCCCCGACACTATTTGGATCTCTCTGAGCCTGCTAGCAACTAGAGTCAGGGATTGGGAAAACTTTTCACAAACCTCGGGAACACAGCAGAGCTAGGACCCAGGAGGGTAAAGCCAGACCTGAAAGCAAGCAGAGGGACTGTTATCCAGGTCGCCACCGGGGGAGCCAAAGAGAGGAGCAGCTACTTGCTGACTCAGGTAGAACACGGCGTGTCCTTCCCTTTGGAAAGCCAGCAATACTCAACAAGCTGTTAGGCAGGACAGGGAAGAAGCTGAGGGCTTTCCCTAATGAGGCCCTGCTTTGCTCAAGCAAGGGCAATGCCTGTGTGCCCATGGAAGTAGATGAAGCTGGAACCCCTCCAGAATTACAAGTAACTGATGAGGAGACTCCCATGGAGCTACAAGTGGAACTGCCTGCTGAGGAGTTGTGTGGAGCTTCAGAACCGATGGATGTTAGAGTGACAACCAGCTTTAGCTGAGTAAGAACTGTGAGTTTTTTGTACCATTTTTGGCTGGGTTCTTTCCCTGCTCCCAGTCATTTTCAAGGACTTTCTGGACTGTGTATTTGTTTGTAAAGCTAAGAGTGCATGTGGGAGAAGTTTGCTTTCATCTGGGTGGGAGTTTGAAAGCTGTTTTTTGTGCTTTTGAAAGCAAACTTGTGACACTCCTCTTTGCCAAGCCCTGCTACATTTTAGGCTGGAGGCTTTACTTTTGTGTTTGCGCTAAGAGATGTTGGAGTAAAAAGGCATATTCTTCAGGAACTGATTTTGAATTCTATGGACTGTGCTTACCTGAGCTCTGCTGGGGAGCAGACTTGGTAGAAAAGAAGCTTTAGTATAAGCAGCCCTGTGAAAGAGTATACTACAGGAAGAACTGTTGCATTAGGAGGGAAATCTTGAATGTGTCAGTTTTCCTCTGGCCATTTTGTTTTGGACATTTGTTTGTTACATTGAACTTTGAGCCATTCTGACTTTATTTTGAATAGTAAATTTTCTTTATTGCCTTAAAATCCTGCAGGGTGACTCCGATCTGAACTACACGCTGGTGCAATTTGGATCTGTGGCCACTGGAGGCACTGCAGAGTCCCGGTCTAGGGCTCTAGTGCTGGCTACAATCATCACCTTATTGATAAGCAAATGTATTGTTCAAAGCAAACCTGAGACCATGCGAAAGACAATGGTATTATTAGTCTCTATGTCTATTACTTCCCAAACAGTTTTTAGATACCATATTTTAGAGAATTTTTACAATAGAGACAATTATAAAGAAGAATATCAGATTCATCTGGCGTGATATAACATTAGCTGAGCTGATGTCACCTGCTGATAATATTTATTGGATGGTGGTATGGGTGAAATGGGGTGGGGGCAGAGGGTGAGGGGAATATATGAAGTGAAGGACTGACAAGAGGAGCTTGTAAGAAAGAAAAAGGATGGGGAGTTTCTAAGGTGATGGGGCTGGAGCAGTCACAGGATTGGTTGGATTTGCTCTGGTAGATTAGAGAGCGTTCTGTGAGGAAAAGGGAAGTGTAGAGTAGTTCTTCAGGAAAATAATATCTCTCCCTCCCTCCCATATGTGCTGGTAGTATCTTTTGTGTCAGTGTTGGGGGAGGAGGGGGTTTACAGATTTTATGTGGACTTGGGTGGGTTTGGTTGAGCTTTGGAGGTTGGGGGAGGTGTTCACAGCTTTGGGTGGGGCATAAAATGGGGTTTGGCCCAGTTTGATCTGGGAGATGAGCAGTTATATATTAAATAAATAAATGTAACATGTGGAAACATGGCCTGGCATCACCATGGGTCATGTTTGGGGGGAGGGGAAGCATGGCCTGGCGTCACCGTGGGTCATGATAGGGGAATGTTATAAGTTTAAAGACTTAATGGAAGCTAGTTTCGACACCGAATAGCTCCCTGGATATGTGTGAAATATGCGTTGGGGGTTTGTTAGTTTTGGACAAAGATTGTATTGTAAGTGGAGATAGTATTAAGATAGATAATAAAGCTGTGGTCAAATATTTATTCCAATAAAATTGAGTTATGTGATTATTGATTGATGCAGGTGACGGAGTGTGAATGCTAATGTTATGTGGTACAAAGTCATATCAGATTGACAGGCACCATTCTGCACTAAGCACTTTACTCATCGTGCCTACTGTAAGGATTGCGCATGTGGGTGAAGCATGGGCGGGCCATGGGCATGTCTCCCAGTTAGACATGTTGGGTCCAATGTTTAGACCACAGGAGACATCCCAGCTATCTCTTGCAGACAGAAATTCAATGCCAGGACTTATCCGGTGACCAGCATTGAATTTCCGGACTATTTTTAGCCTCTTTTAACAAAACTAGTTAAGCTGATATTTATCGGCTGGCTGGCTAAATTATAACAGCCAAAGATAGATCTGCTCTTTATGTGGGTTTATCTGTCGACTCAATTTAGCTGGTCAGCCAGTGAATAATGGTGGTAATTGACTATGTCTTGCAACACTAATATTCAGTGGCCATCTCGCACTAGGCCAGCTAAGTGCTATTTAATCGGCAGGTAGTTTATAGAGCACTATAAACTAGACACATCACTTGATACACATAGGCAGTCCTGCCATTGACATGGCATAAGAGAGGCACATGGGCACATCAATGCTGATATTATGCATCCCATTACACTATATCAGGGTTAGGCAATTCCAATCCTTGAGAGCTGGCGGCAGGTCAGGTTTTCAGGATATCCACAATAAATATGCATGAGATAGATTTGCGTGCATGCAAATCCATCTCATACATATTCATGGTGGAGATCCTGAAAACCTGACCTGGCTCTGGCTCTCGAGGACCGGAATTGCCTACCCCTGCACTATACCATGCCTTCAAATCCCCCCTCCCCACCCCACCCCCACCTCCGAGCACTCCAGGGTGCCCAGGAACATTATACCATGGGGATATTAAAATCAGGGTGAAATCTAGCTGAGCTATTGATGTTTAGGCCATCCCCCCTTCCCCAAATCTGGCACTATATGTAGAATCTGTAGGTATGTCTTCATATACTAGGGTTTTACGACCTTTGGTCTTCCCAGGGATTATAGGTCATGTTGGGTCTTTTCCCTGGGCTGTCCTGAGATTTTATATCTAGTCCTCAGGATGAAGGCATCCCAGCTCAGTTCCTTCTCAAGGAAAACTGTAGCTCAACTTTTTGCATTCAGTTCAGAGCTTGAGAAGATTAGTTTAATAAATTGGCTATATAATCGAAAAATCAGGCCCTTCTTAATGTAAAAATGATACTGGAATACAACCAGAGAGGTTGGAATATTCAGTTCTCCTTTTGAAATGTTAAAGAAATGTTGGCTTGATATTCTGAACTTAGAGCCTTTCTCTTAGCTATCTTCAGAGTTTTCTATGCTCCAGGCTCTGTGAGGAGATTTGGAAAGAGATTTGGGGGCTCCAAGTATGATTCTCTTGATTTGACTGCTGTAAGTGTAAATATAAAACAGAAAATGACTCAGATAATAATTAATCTGAACTTGTGTGTTAGGAATATATGAATGCACCTCATGCAACCCTGTAATTCTATGTTCTATGGTTACCTTTATGAGAAGAATAATGCCAATGTGGTATTTTATATTTATAAGATAATAAATCTTCTTCAAAATATGGCAAGCAGATTACAAAAATATACTAATGATCACACAAAAAATATATATATGGTAACATTAAAAATATTTATCAAATAACACTACAAAATCTATATCGTTATACTGAAGATATTTCTTGAGAAGATGTCGCAAAACAACAACTATATTAGGTTAATTACCAAGTGTCCCAGACTTAACCACCCCTTAGCCCACTGACTAGCCCCTTGAATTGAACAAGGTATCACATTCTCAACTTTCTTCAGCTAAGGCAGTGTCTGGAGGTGATGAAACAATTCCTCTTCAGGCTACAAGCTTTCTAGCGAGCCCTGGTTCTGATATAAGTATAGTGCACATCCTGGTACTGCTCCGGTAATTGGATTTTCAGTTTGGGAACAGCCTGTGAATATTAAACTGCATAATTCTTCCTTGTGCTGATCATAATATGTAAGGCAGTCCTTAACTTCAAAGATATGTGCATGCCAACCAGGGAATCTTCTTTTTTCATTTTTTTTTTCCTTCCTTCCTTCTACTCCATACCAAACCAAACTGTCTTTAGGCTGGTCCAGAATTTCTCCATTCATACCCAGGTGACAACATGGGCCAATCGGGACTTGTCCAGCAGGTTATGAGGCTGAATAGGCTTCTAGATGCACCCTCTTTATTAAGGCTGATACAGAATGTCTCAACAAGATGATAAGAAAACAGGACAGACTTCATTGCAATGCCTGTGAAACTCGCTCTTACATACTTTTTCAGACTAGTCTGGCCCAGTAGAAGAGGCTGATCTTACATGCATTTGCCTAAACACAGAAGATTGGGCAGAACTTCTTAATTTTCGCCCAAGAACTTTTGTCTTTGGAATGGGTTTCTTCTTAAAATTTCCTACTGAAGGCGCTATGTCAAATTTAAGGAGCAAGATTATTTTAAAAATCCAACATTTATATATGTAAATCTGCACTACTTGAAGATGACAAGGCTATGTGGTTTGGGCTGGGCATGGACAGAGATGGGTGGGACCAAAATCTCCATTCCTTCATTTCAGAGAGGGAATGTATGTTGATGCCTAAATATGTCAACTTCAAAATTTAATGCAGTTTCCAAACATTTAAAAATGCTCATTATGGCATTCCTGTCTTCTCCTTAATTCCGCATTGAATTATCCCTCTTAAAAATAAAAGGACACAGAGTGCAGCTTTTGTACTTAATTGGGAACATTTACATGTGGGTGTGTTAGGTGACATTGACTCGGGTTCAAGTCCTAGTGACTTGATGAGTTAAAGATCTAAAAAGAAGTCGCTTAGTTCCTTCAATCTTCCCAAATATGTCCTTCTCCAGTGATTTCTCTCTTTTTAACAGTGTGACCAAAATAAGATATTTGTAACTTCATCATGTGGGCTTCGAGCGACATATGCAATCTGATCTCTTCCAAAATTGATTTGTTAGTTCTCCTGGCAGTCCACGGCATGCATAAGATCCTTTTCCAGCACCAGAGTACAAATCAGTTAATCCTCTTACTGTCATGCCTCTGTAATGTCCAGCTTTCACCTCCATAATTGACCACTGTGAAAATGAGTGCATGGGCCAGTCTGATCTTCATTTTATTTGTTATTTCCTTGCCTTTATCTTATCAAGAGCCTTCGGTATAAAGCAACCGATTGCTATTCTGCAGAGTATTTCTTCACTGCTAGTTGCTTGCTTGTTTGCCAAAGATCCCATAAGGTTATAAACAAGAAAAACAATTTATTATTTCTGTAACACTGCCAAGCGCACACAGCGCTGAACATTGTACATGCAAGAGACGGTCTCTGCTCAGAAGAGCTTACAATCTAATTACGAAAGACACACAGAGGGGGCTAAAAGGTGGTAGGGGGCTATTAAGGGAATGACAGACAGACGTGTTGGTTGGGTCGGTGTTTAAATGCAGCTTCAAATAAGTAAGCTTTTAGTCTGGCTTTGAATACCGCCAGAGACAGAGCCTGATGTAGCGAGCCAGGCAGGTTATTCCAAGCATGTGGCGCAGCAAGGTAGAAGAGACAGAGATGGGAGTTGGCAGTACGGGGGAGAAGGGTACAGAGAGGAGGGACTTGTCTGAAGAGTGGAGTTCTCGGAGGGAAGTATAGGGGGGTAACGAGAGGAGAGATACTGAGAAGCCGCAGAGTGAGTACACCTGAATGTCAGTAAGAGGAGTTTGAATTGTATGCGGAGCCAGTGAAGCGACCTGAGGAGTAAAGTGGATATACTGACCCTGGTAGACTACAAGGCGTGCAGCAGCATTCTGAACAGATTGAAGTGGAGAGATATGGCATATCAGTAGAGCGGTGAGAAGGACATTGCAGTAATCCAGATATATAATTCTATTGTCACATGATCAAACTTCTTCAGCCCGAAAATCAGTTTGACCGCTGCATTTTGCACTAGTTGTAATCGTCGCATATTCTTTTGGGAAACTGCCAAATAGGCGATATTACAGTAATCAAGTTGACTCAGTACAAGGGATTGTAGCAGAATTATAAATGCTGACATATCAAAATATGCTCTAATGGACCGAAGCTTCCAGAGAGTGAAAAAACCCTTTCTGATTAAGGAGTCTACCTGGTCGCTCATGGTTAGGCTCTGGTCTAGTGTTACACTCAATACCTTCATAGTAGACTGAATAGGATAACTAAGCTTATTGATGCATAATGGTGTTTTGGTGTCAAGTGGGTGTGGCAAAGCTATGAAAAATTTTGTTTTTTCTGAATTAAGTTTCAGTCTGAATTCAGTCATCCATTGCTCCATCAAATTTAGTAATTCTGTTGCCTTGGGAGTAACTTCCAAGAGAGAGTTAGCAAATGGTATGATGATCGTAAAGTCATCTGCGTAACTAAATAATTTTATCCCTAGCTGGGTCAGTTGCGCACCTAGTGAGGACATGTAGACATTGAAAAGCAAAGGGGATAGTGGTGACCCCTGTGGTACGCCAGATGGATCGATCCAGGTATCGGAGAAATCGTAATTGAAACGTATATGATAAGTACGGGACATAAGGAAACCTTGAAACCAGTCTAACACCTCTTCTCTGATACCAATTACATCTAAGCATTGTAGCAGTTTCCCATGGTCCACTAAGTCAAAGGCTGATTTCATA
This sequence comes from Geotrypetes seraphini, assembly GCF_902459505.1. Taxonomy (NCBI): domain Eukaryota; kingdom Metazoa; phylum Chordata; class Amphibia; order Gymnophiona; family Dermophiidae; genus Geotrypetes; species Geotrypetes seraphini. Next base: position 41,605,398 of record NC_047095.1, read on the forward strand.
TCACATTGCATGATCAGGGCATTAAGGCCCTTACTGAACAAGAGACGCAGGAGTTAGTTAGCCTACTCGTATCTCTCCTGGTCTCAATATCAACCCCATCCTGACCTGGACCTATGAATTCTGATTTCTACATTCTATCTACAATAGACCTTCAAATCTTTTGGAAATCCATATCTACTTTTAATCATTGTCAAGGAAGACAGTTTTCAAATTGCCAGTTTAATCATGTAAATCATTATTTACATACATAAATGCTTAGAAAATTTAAGAAGGTAAATGAAACTCGGATGTACTTCATGATTGTTTATTGGAAATGCAACTAACACACTATACAGTATATTTCATTGTTCTATAAAAATGATCTCTGGCTTTTCATCTCAAAAATGAGAGTATAAGAAAGCCATATTTCTACATTGTTTTACGTCAAGCTACAATATATCAGTATCCACCATGGCCATAATCCCTATTTATTTCATAGCTCTGTGTGTCAAGGCTCTGGATAAATGTGAAATGAGATGGTAGAGTGTTCAGTCTTAAAAGCTCTCAAAATAGTGCAGTAATCTAATTATGATTTAGCAGAGAAAAAAAATCCTTAGACCCAGATGCTTTGGGTTTTTAAAGCTGATCTACTATATAGGTCTTGGAAGCTTAAGCAGAAAAAGAAGAGAAAAAGTAATGCCGTAAAGATTTCTCGCTTGCCTTTTCTTATTGAAAATATGTTAAAACCTTTTTAAAGGATTCTTTCAGGTTATCATAAAATATATTTTAATTGGATGCATAGGAGGTATTATTTTAAATATTGAAATAAGGGTGATCAAACAAGTTATGAGTGATACCTAGTAACTCACTACATCTGGGACTGCCTTTCAATAACTATTTATTTAAGTATTTATATACCACTTACAGCCTAAGTGGTTTACGTTCAGGCTCAAGCATTTTTCCCTGTCTGTCCCAGTGGACTTGCACTTTATCTAATGTAGCTGAGGCAATGGGGAATTAAATGACTTACCCTGGGTCACAGGGAGCAGTGTGGGATTTGAACCCACAACCTCAGGGTGCTGAGGCTGTAATTCTAACCACCGCGCCATGTATTACACTCCTCCCTCTGTATTTGCTGGGGTTAGGGATGGAGCCGGCCCGCGAATAAGGAAAATTTGCAAATAACTTTTGAGCCAACTCTGACCCACCCTCGGACCTTACCTGGTGGTCTAGCGGTGATTTAGGGCAGGAGCAATCTTTCTACACTCCTGCCCCGTGCAGAGCCATGCTGTGCACCCGTGCTTTGAGTTCCTGTGGTCTCAGAGACTACAGTGGGAGTTTCTAGGGAGCCAGAGTGAGACTTGGAAGGCAGTGGTAATGTGGTCATATTTTTTCAACGAGTATATGAGTCTGAGGGCTGTATTTTGCACTGTTTGTAATTGTTTTATCATGTTTGCAGGACATGACAGGTATAGGATGTTACAGTAGTCTAGGAGTCCTAGAACTAGGGACTGGCCCAGGAGTCTGAATTGTTTTTTGTCAAAGTATTTTCGGATTTGTCTTAAGTTGCGCATGACTGCGATAGCTTTCTGGACTGTTTTGTTGATTTGGATTTGCATGGTGCAGCCTTTGTCTATCACTATTTCCAGCAGTTTTAGATTGAGTAGTAAGGGGTATGTGATAGAATTTATTTCCAGGTCTATTATGAACATGATCATCAAAATTACTACATCACAACTCACATTGGTCTGCATAAATAAGTAATAATTACAGTCTTTATTTATTTAACCCCCCCCCCTTTTTTTTTAAAAGTATAGCGCAGTTTTTTGCGCCAGCAGCGGTGGTAACAGCTCCGTTGCTCATAGAATTCCTATGAATGTAGGAGTTGTTACCGCCGTGGCCAGTGCTACTCTTTTGTATAAAGGAGGATTAGTCGGTCAGTTAGTTAGTAGTTAATTAGTCCACTTAATATACCACAACAGGCCTTGCTAAGGCTTCTAAGCAATTTACAGATGTAAAAAAAGGGTTAAAAAGTTAGGAGAAAAGGGAGAAAACCAGAGAGGAAATGAAGGGTGAAAGAAAGGAGACTTTAATTGTTGGTGAGGCTGAAGGTCTCAATGAACAGGTGAATTTTGAGCTGTTGATTCCTGTTGTGAGAGGGGAGATTTTTCCTTAATCTGCAATCTGGTCAGAACTTGAAGGGTCCTTGTGGAATATAAGGATATTTGCAATGTAATGTAATTCCACAGTTTGGGGCCGAGGTACCTAAATAGAGTTTCATGTGAAATTTACCCCCTGTTTTAATAAGGTGCGTTATGCGTTTTAGCACACATGTAGTGCACGCTAAATATACACGCACGCTAACCGCTAAAACGTCCATAGACTAACCTGCATGTGTTAGCGTTTAATCTGTGGTTAGCGCATGCTAATATTTATCCCGTGCTAAAACGCATAGCGCACCTTAATAAAAGGAGCCCTAAATGTATGGTTGGTAGGAATGGAAGTGAAAGGAGGCTAATGTCCACTGAATGGAGACAGTGGAGGGGAGTGGAGGGAATAAGTAGGTTGTAGAGTTAAGAGGGAGCTGTGGGGGAATGACATTTGAAAAATATTGTGAGAATTTTGTATTTGACTCGATCAGTAGCCAGAAGCCACACGTATGTTTTTTTAATCCCGAATCCAGAGTTGAGCAAGTAATATATTTCTAAGTTACATCTTATGATTTATTGTCTATTATAATTGAATATGCCATCTTTCCTGATGAGGTAACAAAGCAGCGAATAATAGACAATCAAAATCTGAGAGGAAAGAATGCCAATTGTCAAATAAAAAGAAATGAATTGAATGAATACCGCGGTTAGGCTTATTTTTGGTTTGAAGAAATATGACCATCTAACTCCCTTTTATCGGGAACTGCATTGGCTACTGGTTGAGGCACATATTATTTTTAAGTTGGGTTCTGTCTATTATAAAGTCTTGTTGGGTCAGTCTCCAGCTTATTTGATTAATTCATTTTTCTTTTGCTACTCAAAAACATTCACGTAAAGCTCATGCTTGTTTTGATTTTCCATCGGTGAAGGGTTGTAAGTTCAAAAGATTTCATGAACGCATTGTGGCCAGGCCAGTCTCTGAGTATGTGGGAAAGCCCGGCTCAGACCACAAGTAAGAATTTTGTTGCGCCTTTTTTGTGGTCAGATGAAGGAAAACACAGATACTGGATTTCTGGAAAACTTTACCAGATTTATTAGTGTCCAAAAGAAAACATTCTCACTTAGTGCCTATGGCTCTCGTATCTTGTTCATGCCATTTCCAGAGTCCCATGGGCTTTAACTTTGGAATGGGATGATTCTTTATTTACAAAAACAAAAATCCCAAAATACTTTCACACAGTAACTCAGTGACTTTACTGTCCCATATCCCCCTGTTGGGGCTTGTTGGCTTCTCTGAGCCTCAGCTCCTGGAATCACAGCTGAGCACGGCCAGTGTCAGCTCTCTCCTGGTTACACCTCCTCTCAGCCAGAGCAGAATCAAAATTAACTTTGTTTTTTCTTTCTCCCTTTATCATGCTGTCATCCCTGGAGAACATACACAGCCCTACCTGACAGGCTGTGTGGGGCAAGCCTCCCTTAGTTTAAGGTCTTCAGACCCTCCCAATTATGCCCCTTTATCTTCCTTATCTCCTGCTTCCAGGGAGTCTTACCAACGTGGTATTTACACAAGCATTTCCCTTAATTTGGCCAAGCTGCCTTAGCACAGCTCCCAGCCATTCTCTAGCTCAGGTTTAAACCAACGGCTGGCTTTCTTTATAGGATAGGACACAATCCTCATACATCCTCCTAGGTCCATGTCCTCGTCACACACACTTTCCCTGGGGTCACTACACATTTCCCAATCAGACTCTAGGTAACCCGGGTTTTCCATTGCCACATTCATTCCAGGCTTTACCTCCCATCCCCCTCTTTGCATGCCTGCCAGCTCCCCTGCAGCATTTCCATTAGGGTAAACTCCCCTCCTTTCCCTCTGAGGTAGGATAGCCAAATCACTGTACCTCCCAGGAATTACACTGCCTCTCCTTGTGGGCTGGCTTCTTGAAACGCGTCCTTGCTGGGGATTAGGCAAAGTGTTGGAGCCAAGCTTTCCGTGGAATGTTTGACTCCCCCAATCAGAGCCACCTGAGCTTCTCCCCTGCTGTCTCTGCTTGTTTTCCATTTGAGGCTTCCCAGCCTGCAAACTACGGGGTCTGACTCCACCCCTCTCCAAATTGGTCTCAGTTTTCTCCCTCCCCTGGGGAAAGGAGTGATAGGGGATATTATCTGCTTTCAATGCCCTCCCTGCCTGAATTCGGGATTGGGACACAAGCTGCCTTTTTCCTTTCTTTCTCCCTGTGCTGGCTTAAGGCTGTCAGCAGGGAATTCCTGCTTTATTCTTGTGCCTGCAGGTCTGTGGGTTTCACTATGGGCTGGTCTAGCCGTCCTCTGGACTGTGACAGGAGCTGCCCTGTCACAGCATGCTTTCATATCACGCTGCCAGTTGGGACAAATAATTCAAACAATTATCTCTTATGTCTTTCTCATATCTAGAATTTAGAAAACATTTGAAAACTTACTTATTTTCTAGATTTCTGGGTAATTAAATTCCATGATGATTGCTCGGTTGTAAGTAGATGTAATCTTTTGTAAACCGCATAGATCTGCATGGTTATAAGGTCTAGAAGTTGATTTTTATGTTATGTTATGTTAGAAACTAGTATTTTAGCCCGTTACATTAACGGGTGCTAGCTGTCTGTCTTTCTTCCCACCACTTCCCTGTGCAGCAGCCACAGCAGCATTCTCTCCCCCTCCAGGTCCCTGTGCAGCAGCATTTTCCCCCACCCTACTTCCCTGTACAGCAGCATTTCGATTCCCCCCCCCCCCCACTTCCCTGTGCAGCAGCCACAGCAGCAGCATTCCCTCCCCCCACACCACTTCCCTGTGCAGCAGTAGCATTTCCCTTACCCCCCCCTTCCCTTCCCGCGGTCCCGACAAATCTGCCGATTCCATCAGAAACACGGCAGAGCAATTCAGGGCAGTAGAAGGCCCTGAAGCAGCGTGTGTAGAGTGCTGCACATGCTGCTGGAGTTGGGACCGTGAAGAATGTAGCGGCTGGAGTGGTTTTTCGACGCTTCCCTTCTCACGAGGTGTCGCCGCGGCTCCTCTCAATCCCCGCCAGCGTCGGAAGCCTTCTCCGATGCTGGTGCAGCTGGTGAGAGGAGCCGAATATTGTGGAGAGTCCAGCGCTGGCAGCCAGTCCTGTCGGCAGTGTAGGTAGGTGCTGGAAAGAAGGATGGGGACCCTAGTGCGGCTAGGGTTTTTTTTATATAGATAGCAAAAAAATGGAGGAACTGGAAAAGGAATCCACAAAAACAAAACAAAACAATATTTCCAGTTTGAATATACACTGGTGGAAAATGCTCAATACCTTAACCCCTCATGAGCACTTAACTGCAAACTAACTTCAAGCCATTATAACTAAATAGGGGAAAACGCCTCAGATACTGCAAAGCAAACGTTGCTTTGAGACTAAGAAAAGGAGCTTAAGTAATTCGTTAGTTCCCTTTCAGCTTTCTATCACTGGCAAAAAAAACCCCTAGGTTATGCTTGAAAGAACAATACAAAAACAAGGAGCAGCACTTGTCTTTCACTGCTACTTTCTCTTTTGAGTCAATAAAAGCCGACGGTGGCCAGCATTTCATGATCTGCTGATCACTTCTTAAGGGCTCTGAAGTGTTGTCAACACATAAGGCTCCTTTTACTAAGCTGCGATAGCGGTTTTAGCGCACGCTGAGCGCGCTGAATTGTCCCGCGCGCTATACCTTAACGCCAGCATTGAGCTGGCGTTAGCTCTAGCCGTGTAGCGTGGGTTTAGAGCGTGCTAAAATCCTGTGTGCGCTAAAAACGCTATCTTAGTAAAAGGAGCCCATAGAGCCTGTGCCATTATCAGCCATCACCTTCAAAAGTGGTGCCAGTTGCGTGTCAATCACGCTACACCATCTTTCGGACAATCACGGCTATGTGAAACATAGGCACCGGAAATGTAGGCAAGAGTTTTAAAAAAGGTCTATTTTTCACAAGAATCGTACCTAAGAAGGTGCCTAATGGCGCCTAAGGCCACTTTCGGCACTCACCACGCCTACGGTGGCCTTAAGTGCCACATATGGTTGCTTCCATTTTTTTAACAACTTTTTAACAGGTTTTAAATCAGCACAGTCAATTATTGCGCCAATTGAACCAACTATTGCGCCCATTGAACCAATTAAACCAATACAGTTAGTCAGCGGTAGAGTTTATAAAATTTGATCCAAAGGGCTGAATTCTCTAAGTGGTGCTGCTCTCAGCAGATGCCTTCAGAAGCGGTTATGACTGTATGTCATTCATGCAATTCAAATTCTTTCTCAAACTATTAGAGAGATGTACCCATGAGTTTATAATTATTTAAAATATTAAAAACAATTTAAAAATATAAAAATATTTAAAGTGAATTGAACAAAATCTCAGGTTTTTTGGCCGATGATTGGAGCAAGGAGCAGCTACGCTGATGTTTCAGTCTATGATAGGACTGTGCGTAGGCTCCTATTCTGAGGCCTTTTCCTGAGCAGCTAGAATTAGAAGAGAGTATATTCTGGATGCATCTTCTCTGAAAGTGGTATTTGTTATTATTTTGGTATAGTGATTCATGCAATGGCACCATTTGGAGAATCGCGATTATGTGAAAGGCAGGCACTGGTCATGTAGGCCAGGGTTTTAAAGGTCTAAATTTCCAAACCTATCTTTCATGAGAATTCTGACCACGTTTCGGAAAAGTCTATTTGAAAAGAACTTATATTAAATTTAATATTGTCAAGTTTCCATACAAAGACACTGAAAGACAAGCACTTAAACTGAAAGATAAGCACTTAAACTGAGTTCTATACTTGACTGGCAATCAATGCAACTTATCCAACATCTAATATCATGCAAGATACAGAAAATATACATTATAAAATGTACAGTGCTATTATTTCAAAAACTTCCTATTCGCTGGGCAAGTTTAAAATAATGGATGAAAAACAATAATCACTGAATTTTTTATTGTCCAAATAACTGTAATTTTTGAAAGTTCTCAATTGAGTGCCAATGTTTCTTTCCTGGTATCATTCTCTCTATTGTCCTTTCTCTTTCATCAGTCTTTCCCATGTCCTCTAATCCAGTGTTTTCAACCTTTTTACACCTATGGACCGGCAGAAATAAAAGAATTATTCTGTGGACCGGCATCGGTCTGTGGACCGGCGGTTGAAGAACACTGGGCTAAGTCATGGGCCAGACCCCGCCCATCTCTACCCAATCTCCACCCCAGACGCCACCCCCATAATAGTACTAATTGCACCTTGAACGTCCTGCACCTCATCTGGAAGCCTTCCCTCTGACGTTGCAATGTCAGAGAGAAGGCTTCCGGTTCAGGCGCAGGATGCCCGTAGGAGCCACTGCCCGTGGCTTTGTGCACTGAATCAGTTAGGAAGAGGGAGCTGGCTCGAAGATAACGCCACATCGATCGCACCGTGGACCGGCAATTGAAAAACACTGTTTTGGGCCTGATGCATGTGCTGGCCCTGTGGACCGGCAGGAAATTTCTGTGGACCGGCACTGGTCCATGGACCGGTGGTTGAAGAACACTGCTCTAATCTACAATTCCTACAGGTCTTCCATTCTACCAGCCCCGCCACTAACCTTTAAAGTATCTGATTATCTAAGCCAGGGGTAGGCAATGCCAGTCCTCGAGAGCCACAGGCAGGTCAGGTTTCAAGATATCCACAATAAATATGCATGAGATTGATTTGCATCACAAGGAGGCAGTGCATGCTAACCCATCTCGTACATATTCATTATGGATACCCTGAACGCCTGACCTGCCTGTGGCTCTCGAGGATCGGAATTGCCTATCCCTGATTTAAACTATTGAAATTGGATCCCCACCAAAACACTGAATACATAAGCTAAGGGAAGTGTGAACTTGAAGGCCTTGGTGAGTATGCACCAAATACAGCAAACACAGCATGGGAGAGAACCCACTGTGATATTTAGCTTACACACTCTAAAGCTCAGGGGAGATATGATTGAAGTCTTCCAAATCCTGAGTGGAGTAGAACGGGTACAAGTGGATTGATTTTTCACTCTGCCAAAAATTATATAGACTAGGGGACACTCGATGAAGTTACAGGGACATACTTTTAAAACCAATAAGAAGAAATATTTTTTTTTCACTCAGAGAATAGTTAAGCTCTGGAACACATTGCCAGAGGTTGTGGTAAGAGCGGATAGCGTAGCTGATTTTAAGAAAGGTTTGGACAATTTCTGGAGGAAAAGTCCATAGTCAGTTATTGAGAAAGATATGGGGGAAGCCACTGCTTGCCCTGGATTGGTAGCTACTCCTTGGGTTTTGGCCAGGTACCAGTGACCTGGATTGGCCACCATGAGAACGGGCTACTGGGCTTGATGGACTTTTGGTCTGACTCAGTAAGGCTATTCTTATGTTCTTAATATGTTGTTCCTTTAGGAACTGCTGTTTGCAAATCATTGTTCAAAGGAGAATTTTGGTCACTACGAAGTTGTTTGACTCATTTACTTCTGTCTTTTTTTACTGTTGCGATCAAGAGCTACAGTAGTTCTGATTGACAGCAATGGTGCAAGTTCTCCTCTTGGTTTATTTTTATTATTTATTTTTTATGATTGCTGTATATATGACTGTACGTACGTTTGCTTTGTATGCTCTCTGCTACTCATGCATTCCGCTTTGTCAGACTTAACCTTCGATATTTTAATGGATAACTGCAATGACATTCTATTGTCCATACAATATTGTTGATTGATTGATTACACACTTTAGAAGCTTAATGCAATTTCCATTCATTCATTAACGGCAGAAAGACACACATCACAATTGTAATTAGGCCTAAATAATTCTGCAGCTTTTTTTTTTTTTCATTTTATTACATTACAGTATACTGAAATTGGAAGAAAAAAAAACACATTATTTTCAGCATTACATTAACATTTGGAACTGCTACAGATAAATTTTATCGTGGGTCATGGCTCATGACCAATGACCCGTTGACCCATTATCGGCTCTGATTGGGATGATAATGAAGAGATCTAGCCACCTCCTAAACCTTCCTAAATTTCGGCACACCTAAATTTATGTGCCTAAAAAGGGGGCAGGAGAAGTAAGGGCCCCTTTGATCAAGCTGTGCTAGTGGTTTTTAGCGTGAGCTCGCACGGTAAATGCTCCAACGCTCATAGACTTTCTATGAGCAACAGAGCTTTTACCTCGTCGGCTTGTGCTAAAGATCTCTAGCACAGGTTGATAAAAAAGGGGGGGAAGGGGGGGGAAGTTAGGTGCCTAGTACTGATTGAATGCCTCTCCCTGGCCTTTCTACCTTAGATCCATAGACTTCTGGTGATTTCACATAGGGCTCCTTTTACTAAGCTGCACTAGCGGTTTTAGTGTGCGCTGCATTGCCGCACGTGCTAGATGCTAACGCCACCATTGAGCTGGTGTTAGTTTTTACGCATAGCGCGGGGGGGGGGGGCAGCGTGCGCTAAAAATGCCAGCGCACCTTAATAAAAGAAGCCCATAGTGTGGGTGGAGTGGACATGGTAGAATTTGAGGCATGAGACTGTGTAAGAAACTGCCCTGGAGTACTAAAGAATGGAGGTGAGGAAAAGCCTGGTGGCAGAGCTTCTGCCCCTTGCATCCGGAGGTCGTGGGGTCAAATCTCAGGGCTGCTCCTTGTGACCTTGGGCAAGTCATTTGATCATCCATTGTCCTGGGTACAAAATAAGTAGCTGTATGAATGTAAAGTGCTCTGAGTGTGGTTGTGTGACTACAAAAAGACAGTATAATAGAGGAGCATTAGGGAAAAAAAAAACAAAAAACCCACCTGTTATACATTTCCATCAACCAAAATGCTCAGTCTTCTTTAGAGAGACCTGCACGTTCTTCATTGAGAGGAAGTATGAAGGAATTTCAATTAACAACGACCTTTAAGACTTCTGCTTGTTTTGCTTCCGCAGACGGCAAAGCTGAGAATAAATTAGTTTCTTCAATATACCTTGTTCTTGTTGTTTTTTTTTTTAAATCCACGTTATTACTTTCATACAGCTAGCAGTAACCTATGCTGTTCCATTCAGCTTGCAATTCTGTAGCAATCTTGAGTGCTGTGTTCAACCCCCCAAGGTATTCTGTAGAGATGGGGCTGAAGCGTTGTGCAGTGGATGTGCTACTTTATTGCGGCTGTTCGTATTCATTTAGAAAGACCGGTCCTTAATCTGGAACAGAACATTTCCAACCCTGAATTTAAAATAGTAGGGTGTTGTAACCTCAACCTTGGCAGCCCTTCCTAAATGGTTGCATAGGGCAATAAACATCCTGGCTGATATATATGTTATGGATAAAGTGAAGCTTTTGCATAATGTGAGGTGTCCAGTAGCTCATTTTTCCATAACATATACAGGGTGCCCACAAAAACACTCCTCAATTTTAAATGGTTACAAAACCAAAATTTATTTGGAATATTCTTTCACCTTTGAGGCTACAGTTTCATCGACTCATACACTCAATGTGCACCCCACCTATTACTTGGCAAACACCGTTGCGTTAAACGAGCTCGGACCAGAATTTCCTAAGCTTATCCGGCGTGATCGTGTTCCTGCAGATCATCCATAGCTGCGGGTAGTGGAGGTACGAACCCCCCACCCCCCCCAAGGAAAAAGTCACAAACAGCAATGCCCGGTGATCTCGGGGGCCACTTGAGGAACACCTCGTCATTTTCTCGCGTTGCATTGTCTGAAGGTTGTAAATTCTGCACCAATTGCATCTTGTAAGGGTGACATTGCAAGCAATTGTGTAAGATCTTGCAAACTTTGCTTTTTGGAACTTGTATTTGCTGTCATCTTATTTATACACATTTTCCAATAAGTTTTGATTTTGTAGCCATTTAAAATCAAGGAGTGTTTTTGAGGGCACCCTGTGTACTGTAGAAATCAGAGACCTGATATTCAGCTGGCAGTGGTCAACATTTTGCTGACCACTGCCAGCGTTAAACGTGGAATTTCAATGCTAACACTTATGGCTAAGTGTGATCACAAAAAGATAGGATTGGCTTTTAAGTGGTCCACCTGGATGGTTAAGTGCTGAATATTAGCCTTTTTAACTGTGACCCCAGGAAAGCCCCCAAGGGAGTCAGCTTGGGCAAGGGGATTTGATATATTTCCTTTCTGTGGTTCTATTTACAATTATTGTATGCAAGCATTAGGGGGCTCACAATCTAGGTATTGAACCTGAGGTAACAGAGGGTTAAGTGATCTGTCCAGAATGACAAGGAGCTACAGTGAGAATCAAACCCAGTTCCTCAAATTCTATGTCCATTGCACCAACCACTAGGCTACATAGCTATCTAATTTCAGTGGCACTGTTTCAAGTTTTCAAGTTTATTTCCTCTACGTTTCCTTCCATGCTCCTGCCTTTTGATATACAGTGCTCCCCCGCAAATTCACGGTCGGCGGTTCCCGGTCCTGGTCATTCGCGGTATTTTCCGACTGCGAATGACCGGGCAGGAGAGGGCACCCGGAGCACTGGCGAGTGAAGGAAATTGCTCGCTGTGTGCTCCGACCGCCTCTTCCTGTACTGAAGTCGTGCCTTACCAATCAGGAGCTACGTGTCAAAGCAGCTCCTGATTGGTGAGGCCTGACTTTAGCACAGGAAGAGGCGGTCGGAGCATACCGCGAGTGATTTCCTTCACTCGCCGGCGCCCCGGCTGCCCTCTCCTGTCTCCCCTGCCTAAAAACCGTATTCACAGTTTTTTTTGAAAATCGCGGGGGTTCCTGGAACGTACCCCCCCCCCCGCGAATTTTGGGGGAGTACTGTTTATAATTGTTACAGGCCTGTTTGTTTACTCCTACTTCATGCTCTTGATATAACTTCGCTGAATTCCTGCAGCCTCTCTTGTTGTATGGTGGCCTCTCTTGTGTTGCATGGCGACACCAGGAAATACTTCTTCACCGAGAGGGTGGTGGATCGATGAAATGGTCTTCCGATACAGGTGATTGAGGCCAGCAGTGTGCCTGATTTTAAAGTTAAATGGGATCGAACGGTGGGTTCTCTTCGCAAAGGGAGGTAGGGGAGGGTCATTGGTGTGGGCAGACTTGATGGGCCTTGGCCCTTATCTGCCGTCACTTTCTATGTTTCTATGTTTCAATGTCTTGAACTGAAAGGTATGACGGTATATAAATAAAGCTATTATTATTATTATTTATTTAAAATTTGCTATTCCACCTATACAAAGTTTCTAAGTGGAGTACAATTAAAATGGGTATTACATAGAACAGCATTTGCAAGACCAAATTTATTCAGACAGACATAGAACAACAGTAGGAGAGGGGTAAGAACGACAAAAAAAAAAAAAGGAAACAAACAAATAAGGTAATAACATGAAGTGAGGGATTTAGGGCTGCTTTTACTAAGGTGCGCTAGTGGGCTTAGGGCATGCTATAATGCCATGCGCGCTAAACACTAATGCCTCCATAGAGCTTGCGTTAGTATTTTTCATTTAGCGCGCACTAAAAACACCCTTAATCTGCTAGTAAATGATAAGAAAATATCTGGTCACCCTTAATAGAACGGTTATGTAGTGAAGGCATCTTTAAATAAAATTAGTGGTTAGCCCTGAACAGGAGGTTTAACTATCCAGGAGCTATATCAGGCCCATTAAGAGGTTTTGAGTATCAACCCCTCCCCCTCTCCCCCCACACACAGGTCCATCCCTTGAGAATGCTCCTGCCAAATGGACACAGGCACGACATGGTATTCATGCATTCAGCTTGCCCCTCCACACCTTTCAGGGAGAAAAGGTGGCAGGAGATGTAAGAGAGAAGCAAAACCGTGGTGCCGCTTACTCCACCTAGGAGGTAGTTTTACATCAGTGATGCGTTCTACTGTAGAAGAGCCCTATTTGCACAGAGGCAGAGTAATGAGGTCACCAGGTGTGCTATTCATTGTAGTTAATTGCAGGGTAGTTAAACGAAAATAGAATTCAGTTGTTAATAGGTAACACTGGAACATTGTGCATTGATCATATCTGGCCTATAATGGACAACATCAGAAAGTGTTAGTCCAAAGTTGCTCAAGTAACAACCAGGACCCCATATAAAGAGTTGCACATTGTTGGTTTTGTTTTGTTTTGTTTTTTTCAATTCAAAAAGTTTTATTAACTTTCAAATAAGAGAACAGTACATTAATAGAAACATATGCACACAATAAGGCTGATACTGATACAACCATAGCAAGGTATGTAACCAGTACAAGTTAGAAGAACGTAGATGGATGCAACACAATATATTGAAATGATAATTACATACAGTTTCAAGTATAGATCTAGGTCATATATATATACACTAAAGGACAGGTATTATATTAAACATTACAATACGAGTACAGCGGGGTTGGGGGTGTTGGGGAGGAGGGAGGGATGGGGGGGCTGAGATATATTTGATATCATTGATAATTTGGAAATTCTTAGTATCTAATATAATAAAGCCCTAACCGCGCATGTGCACTCCCACCTGCGTGCTCCCGTTTTCCGTGCGCTGTAGGGACCCACAGGTAGGAGTGCGCATGCGCGCAGCGGCACGGAGCCTGTTGGCCATGGTGGCTCTTGCGGTCTGAAGGATGTGAACTGGCCAGGGCGACGTCAGCGGGGGCCGGAACGGACTTTAATTCCTGCCTCCCAGGCTTCTCATCCTGCTCCGGCTGGGCCCGCATAAAAAAACCAAAAACCTCCAGAGCTCGCTTTGGGTCCGGCAAGGGCTGCGGGTCCTGAAACCTTCTGATTCAAGCAGCGTCTGCAGCACTCTACACACGCTGCTTCGGGCCCTTCTACTGCCCTGATTTCCTGGGCAGTAGAAGGCCCCGAAACAACAGTGTGTAGAGTGCTGCAGACGCTGCTGGAATCGGAAGGTTTGTCGGGACCGCGGGAAGGGAAGGGGGGGCGGTAAGGGACTCAGAGAGCCGGCCAGACTGCGGGAAGGGAAAGGGGGGGGTAGGGGAAACGCTGCTGCTGCACAGGGAAGTGGTGTGGGGGGAGGGAAATGGAGGGAGAGGGAATGCTGCTGTGACTGCTGCAAAGGGAAGTGGTGGGGGAGAAATGCTGCTGCATAGGAGGCAGGGAGAGAGACAGATAGATAGAAAGAAAAGAAGAAAGACACAAGGGCAGGGAGAGACACAGAAAGACAGACAGACAAAGGGGGCCAGGGAAAGAGACAGACAGCGGGAGGGAGAGAGAGACAGAAATAAAGACACACAGACATATATTCTAGCACCTGTTAATGTAACAGGCTAAAATACTAGGTTATTATAAAATAAGATATATAATGTATTAATGTATTGCTTTGTATGCAACTGTATAAGTTAGATGTTTTTTAATTGCATTATTTTTCATTAAATAAATTTTAAAAAAACAATAAGAGTACAGCGGTGAGCAAGTGAGGTGATGTGGTGATAGAGTGCCAGACTTCGCTGCATTTGCCTTTTCATATTTAGCCGTTAGGCATAATGTATTCCACCAGACATTATGATCTGTGCTAGATAAATCTTTCCAGTTATATAACACATTTTGTAAGGCAAGAGTGTACATTATGCGAAAGAGCTTGGCCCCATGGTATGATAAAGGCAGAGAGTCATCTATGTGACCAAAGAGGATATGGGAGTGATCAGCGGTAGTTGGAATGGATAGAATATTGGCTATGTCTTTACGAGTTTTATCCCAATAATCTTGTATGAGAGGGCAGAGAAACAGCATATGCTCCAGTGAACCCAAATGTGTCTTACAGGACCAACAAAAGGGGGAGGCGGCAACACTAGTCCATGTAGCTCTGTGCAATAAAAAGTACATAGACTGAAGCATCGAGGTTGATTTAATGGATTTAAAAAGGTGCAGCCAAATGCGTGTCCACAAGGTTGAGTTCGTAGATATATTACGTGCAGTACACCATTTGGCAGTGTCGGTGGTCAGATCCGTGTATTTTTTTTATTTTTTATTGAAGAAGTTTATACCAGGAAGATGCTGTATCTCTAGAGGAGGAAAATTTACCACTGTATACAGCCATGTCTGGTTGAGAGATTAATGAGGCAACATCTGGATATGCCTTCCTCAGGCAGTGCGTGAGCTGTAACCAGCAGAATTGTTGACTAATGGGAATGTGATACAGCAATGATTAATCAGCAAAACTCAACCAAGAATGGAGATGAGTAAGATGTTTTAAGGCCCGTATACCGCATTGAAGAGTTGCCCATTTTATTGATTTGAATTTATTAACCACCCTTTTCATGAAGATTCACCTAAAGCGGTTTGCAATACATTGAATAGCAATCAGGTACTCTTAAGTATTTTCCCTCCTATCGGTCTCTGCAGCCTCACAAACTAACTGTGGTACCTGGGGCAATGGAGAGCTAAGTGACTTGGCCAGAGCCACAAGGAGCATGCTGGGATCAAACTCAGAGCCTCAGTCTGGTAAGGCAGAAGCTCTTACCACGAGATCACACTTCCACTCCAAGTAGTCTTTTAAGGGGGCAAGTGCAATTGTGTTTCACGTGGCATAAATTCTGACCAGAGCAAACAAACCAAAACTGCAGACTTGTACACGGTGCAGGCAAATTTTATTTTGACAAATAAATCTTAACTAAAAACCTTTTACCAGACAGGGGACCCAACATGGTCCGTGTTTCGGACAACCTTCATCAGGGGTCCATGGTAATAAAGGTAAAAAGAAATATATCACAAAAAGAAGCCTGGAAAAATAGCGTTTGGTAGCACACCAGTGAATCTCTGAAATGCACTACAAGTTCGTCACTTGTGTGCTACCAAACGCTATTTTTCCAGGCTTCTTTTTGTGATATATTTCTTTTTACCTTTATTACCATGGACCCCTGATGAAGGTTGTCCGAAACACGGACCGTGTTGGGTCCCCCGTCTGGTAAAAGGTTTTTAGTTAAGATTTATTTGTCAAAATAAAATTTGCCTGCACCGTGTACAAGTCTGCAGTTTTGATTTGTTTGCTCTGGTCTGTTTTTTCACTGCAGACGAAGTTGGACCTTTGGTTCTTTTGTTGTTTTGTTGCTTTGCAATAAATTCTGACCAATCAGATCCTAGAGAACCTGGACGACCCTCCTTACTTAACCACAAACCCACCCAGACCATACCCTCTTGCCTTATGCAGTGTTATATACATCCTTAGCTTACCCAACCTCCATAATCTGATAATTTAATCTTTATATATTCTTTTCACATATTCCATAGGTATGCCGGTAAAGAATTTAAGTTCATTACGACCACAGCAGCATAGTAATATCAGAAGACTTTTGACTGAATGCTAGCTGTGTGAACTTATTACTATTCATTCAATATCACTTTCAAACATTTTAGTTGAGACTTAGATCTCTGTGATTGCTAGCCACGGCAATAAAATAAAAATAATTCGATAAGCAGCATGCGATTTTTGTATTCAGTAGAGTTTCAAGTTTCAGGTTTTATTTAAAATTTGATTGCTTAACCAAAATTCTAAACGATTAACATAATTAAAAAAATATTTACAATATTCAAGGGGACAAGTCAGGTATTTTACAGAAAAAGAAAGAAACAGTAAGTAACTTCATTTTGATAGTTGTGTTTTTTTTGTTTTTTAATTTACTTTCATTTTACATCCAAAGAAAATTCTTTGATTAAGAAAAATAACAATTCCAAAGAAGAAATAATAAAACATTAAATAATACATATACGGAACCATGATAATAGTCCACTATTGGGGAGAGAGGATCAAGCACTTATCAAGGGTAGTTGATTATACAAAGAAAAATTCATAACATAATACGGAGCATATCGGTTATATCTTTCTATACGGTCTGGCTGGTGACTTCAACGGGCATCTGAGGAGTAAAAGTTGGACTTGGATACTTAAAGTTGGACTTGGAAGCATGTTTACTAAAGTGTGATAAATTCTTGTACTTGCTTTAAATGCAATTGTTAACAAAGCAGGTGAGGTAATTTGTATGGTGGGGGGGGATGGCTAAACTCTGTCCATGCAGTTAACACACAGGACAGACATTTAAGGGCCAGATTCAAGAAATGACATGCAGAGTTAGACAATATATGCAAAAAAAAAAAGGGCAAGGTATTTCTAATTCAGTGACTCTGTACAAGTCTATATCTCCCTGTAAGTGTGATCAGAGGTACAAAACCTGAAGAGACCAAATGCAGGATCCAGCCCAACTAAGGATCTCTTTCATCTACCAATCACTGCACATTTTTAAATAACCATATTGTGCTTGTAATAGTATATAAGCTTCACATGATATAATCTTGAAACTTAGCTTGATGGTAGGTATCAGGTCCTTGATGTGTTTTGCTGTAAAAACGGCCTCAGAGAACCCTTAACTGATAATATAGCACAAAGGTCTCTGAAATACAAAAAAAAAAATTCCAATTAGTGTGTAGTCTTTATCACATTTCAACAAGTTTCAGTACAGCTATACAAAAAAAGATCACGGAGAGTACCTTACTCTTAAATCTTCAATGGCTTCAAAAATGCCAACCATCTATATAACCAACAGGAACTGATGTCACAAACACTCAGACTGGCAGGAAAAATGTCTGAAAAAATGTTAGGAAAAAAAATTAGTGCACTGAGGGACTTACATTGTATAGGGTGCCAGTCTGAGTGTCCGCCTAAGAAGTGGCTAAGAATCACACCCTAGCATCCTATACAGAATTATGTCTGTCTTAAAAAAAACAGACACCTTACTGGTGTCCATGTCACTGGCACCGGTTACAGAATCATGCCTGCCAGGTCGAGGGATACCCTTGCATTCAGCTGATCACGACAAGGGAATTTCCATTCAGCTGAGCCAACAGGCTTCCCCAAAGCTGTGGCTGATCGAAGGGGAAATATCCTGCAGCGATCAACTGAGCAGGCTACAGCATGGGATCTCCCAACAAGTACCTCTGAAATCAGCAGGATGGATGCCCACTCCATCTTGCTGTCACCCTATGTAGCCCCTGACACCCACCTCTGAAGTAGCCTTAGACCCCTCCCCTGTGCATCCCAGGATAAACTGGGAAGGGAAAGGCCCACCATTTTGAAGAGGCGGGCCTGCAGGCGGAGGGAGTAGGCATCCCTCTGGCCTGACATTCTTCAAGAAGGTACATGGGGTGGGGGGATCAGGGTAGGCTTAGGTATTTGGGGGGGGTGTTGAGGTTTGTGGATATCAGGGGCTTAAGGTTTGGAGGTATTGGGGATTCAAGGGTAGTGCCGGTGGTTCAGGGAGGGTGTTGGCAGGAGGGAGTGGGCATCCTTTCTGCCACTCTTCATTTGGGGAGGTTCAGGGAATCAAAGGGACCGGTAGTAGGAGGAAGTGAGCATCCCTTCTACTGGGCTACAATTGAGGGGTGTCGGGGGTTTGGAAGGTTCAGAGGCAAGAGGGAGTGAGCATCCATCCTGCCACAGCTGGCTCAGCTGATCGCAGAAGGGGTATTTTCCGCCCAATCACTGAGCCAGCAGGACTTTCTGAAGCGTGTGTTCAGCGGGGATTCCCTTGCCATGATCAGCTGATGGCAAGGGATCTCTCAGCAAAGATAGGCGGCTGAGCTGCCTATCTTAGCGATCAGGCTAAGGTCCGATTCTCAAACCAGCGTCTGTGACATGGGCACCGGTTCAAGAATTGGGGGGGGGGGAGGGGGTAGGCATCTGTCTGTTAGGGCAAACGTGATTATGTTTAGGACGCCGGTACACGGTTCTCAGTAACTTTATAGGTGGCCATTGAGACTATACAGAAACGGCCCCTCTTGCTGATTTTTGAAGCAGCATATATTCAATCTAGCCCTAAATGCTTAGCACACTTTAGTAAACAGACCCCTAAGGGTAAAATTCTCTATAAGCCAATGCCCAGTGTTAAAGTGTTGCATGTGATCATTAACATCTATGAATTCTATTTTTGTTTAATTGCCCTGCAATTAACTACAATGAATAGCACACCTGGTGTGGAGGAGTGAGAGGCACGTCCTATAGGCAGTCAGCCTGCACCGGCATCTCTCCTTCTCCCCAGCGTCTAGTAATGCACCTGAAATTTCAGGAGGCACACAGTTTGTCATAAACTGCTATAACCCATGCACGTAATGGTCTGATACATACCTGACCAGCCCACACCCCTCTGTCTATGCCTCCCTCGGAGAATTTGAGCAGGGAACATATAGAATGACGACTAAGAGCATAATGCCACTTAGCACCAATTAATACCAATAATACCCAATAATTGGTTGTTAAATCCAATTAGCAGCTAATTAATTCAACATGCAACTAACATTATTCTACAAGTTGCATTCATAAATTTGTGTGTAGTCAGAAATTTGGATGTGCAGCCTTCCAGAACTAGGGAGCGAATGTCTTCCAGATTAAAGATTTGCTTCTTGTAAGCATTTTAGAAAATTGTGATTTTCGTTTAATGATTCTCGCAGTTGGAGTAACATTCATGCAACGTGTTAAGATACGTCAACCTATGTTAATGGCAGTGCAAGAGCTTAAAAGCATCAACTGAATCAATAATATTCTTCCCATTCTATTCCACAGGTGTTATTTGGAAGATGGAGCCTCAAAGGGTGCGTGGCTGAATAGATCAAGTATTATTTTTGCTGGAGCTGATAAGTGGTCGGTAGATCCTCGAGTTGCAATTGCAGCAGCCAGCAGAAGGGAATATAGTTTGCAGATCAAAAACGTAGACATCACAGATGACGGGCCGTATACTTGCTCCGTACAGACGCAGCACAACCCAAGAACAATGCAAGTCCATCTAACAGTACAAGGTAAGCACTTCATATCTACAAGAATCATATAGCACTTCTATTGAAATAATTAGGCATATAGGACCAGATTCTATAAACAGCGCCTGAAGTTAGGTGCCTAGGTCGGCATGCTTAGCTGATGTAGGTGCCTATTTTTAAAAAATTTACTTAATCAGTATCATTAATTGAAAGCACCATTAGAAAACCCCCCCAAAATGATTTAAAAAAATGAACTAGCTCGTAGGTGCCTAACCTCTTTAGACATCTTCCACTTCAAGGCACCTACAAGCAAGTAGGCATGGTTAAGGGCAGATTCTGGGCATCATTTGACTTAGGCACTGGTTGGTACCTAACAGGTGTACTCATTTAGGCCAAGAAAATCCTGGCCTAACTGGCACGGTGCCTAAGGAGTCAATGCCCACTGGTGCCTAAGAATGCGTTGGCACCGCTAGGCACGTTTCTATACATGGAACCTACTGGGGGATTGGCAATTCTGCTCAACAGTCAGGCACCATATATAGAATTGTGGCCAAAGAGTATATTTTCAGAAAATTCAATCATGAACATATGTATCCCTCCTTTTATTAAGCCATGATAGAGGTTTCTACTGTGGCTCGGAACGCTAAATGCTCTGATGCTGCTCCGAGGCTCATAGGAATTCTATAAGTGTCGGAGCATTTAGCACTCCGGGCCACAGGCCTTAAATACTTACTACAGAGCTGAACTCTTCTGTGGAAATGCAAAAGTTCTGGGACAGTGACCGAACACGATACTCACATAGTGACTTTAGATGCAGAGATATTACAGTAAAGGTTCCAATGGTGGACAATTCACATAGAAACATAGAAACATAGAAAGGTGACGGCAGAAAAGGGCCACAGCCCATCAAGTCTGCCCACTCTACTGACCCACCCCATTAAGTCTGAGTGCTGATGACTTAGTTCCTTAGCTCGACCCTCGTAGGGATCCCACGTGGATATCCCATCTATTCTTAAAGTCGAGCACGTTGGCGGCCTTGACCACCTGCATCGGAAGTTTGTTCCAATGATCCACCACCCTTTCCGTGAAGAAGTACTTCCTGGCGTCACCACTAAATTTCCCTCCTCTGAGTTTAAGCGGGTGCCCCCTTGTGACCGAGGGTCCCATGGGAAAGAATATGTCATTTTCCATCTCGACACGACCTGTGACGTATTTAAATGTCTCAATCATGTCACCCCTTTCCCTGCGCTCCTCTAGAGTATAGAGCTGCAATTTGCCCAGTCTTTCTTCGTATGAGAGACCCTTGAGTCCGGAGACCATTCTAGTGGCCATACGCTGGACCGACTCGGCTCGAAGCACATCTTTACGGTAATGCGGCCTCCAGAATTGCACACAGTATTCCAGATGAGGTCTCACCAATGATCTGTAAAGTGGCATGATGACTTCAGGTTTGCGGCTGATGAAGCTTCTCTTGATACATCCCATCATTTGCCTTGCCTTGGATGAGGCCTTCTCTACTTGTTTGGCAGCCTTCATGTCTGCACTGATGATAACTCCCAAGTCCCGTTCTTCTGAAGTTCTAGCTAGTGCTTCTCCATTCAAGGTGTATGTTCTGCATGGATTTCTACTGCCAAGATGCATGACCTTACACTTCTTAGCGTTGAAGCCCAGCTGCCATGTCGAGGACCAGTTTTCTAACGTGATCAGATCTTGCGTCATACTATCCACGAGATTGCTTTCACTTACTATATTACACAGTTTGGCGTCGTCAGCGAACAGTGTTACTTTACCCTGAAGCCCCCGGGTCAAGTCCCCTATGAATATGTTGAAAAGGGATGGTCCCAGGACTGATCCCTGCGGCACTCCGCTAGTCACCTCCGATGTCTCAGAGAGGGTGCCGTTGACCACCACTCTCTGAAGTCTTCCACTCAGCCAATCAGTGACCCATGCAGTTAGTTTCTCACCCAACCCCATCGATTTCATCTTGTTTAATAATCTGCGGTGCGGGACACTGTCAAAAGCTTTACTGAAATCCAAGTACACTATGTCTAGAGACTCTCCCGAGTCTAGCTTTCCTGTCACCCAGTTAAAGAAGCTGATAAGATTGGATTGGCATGACCTGCCCCTAGTGAATCCATGTTGACAGGGATCCCTCAGATTTCCCTCATCCAATATTGTGTCTAATTTACCTTTAAGCAGGGTTTCCATGAGTTTACACACTATTGATGTGAGACTCACTGGCCTGTAATTCGCAGCCTCTGCTTTGCAGCCCTTTTTGTGCAGAGGAACAACGTTGGCTGTTTTCCAGTCTAGGGGGACTCTCCCCGTACCTAGGGAGAGATTGAAGAGCGTGGCTAACGGTTTCGCCAGAACATCGCATAGCTCTCTGAGCACTCTTGGGTGCAAATTATCCGGTCCCATAGCTTTGTTCACCTTAAGTCTTGACAGTTCTCTGTAAACATCAGTTGGTGTGAACTCAAAATTCTGAAATGGGTCTTCCATGCTTTGCTTTGCTTCCAGCCGTGGCCCGTGCCCTGATGCCTCGCAGGTGAAGACTGAACATAAGTAATCATTCAGTAGTTTGGCCTTATCAGAATCTGTATCCACATAGTTTCCTTCTGGCGTTCTAAGGCGTACTATCCCGTTTGTGTTCTTTTTCCTGTCGCTAATGTACCTGAAGAAGGATTTGTCCCCTTTTTTAATGTTCTTCGCTAGAGTTTCTTCCATTCGAAGTTTGGCCTCTCTGACTGCTGTTTTGACCGCTGCAGACCTTGTCCTGTATTCAATGTTTGCTTCTTTTTTCCCCGTGTGTTTGTATGAGAGAAATGCTTTTTTCTTTTCTTTGACGAGGTAAGAGACCTCTTTAGTGAACCATTGGGGTTTCTTTTTTCTTTGCTGTTTGGTTACCGATTTTATGTAGCGTTCAGTTGCCTCATGAAGGGTCAACTTCAAGGTTGACCACATAGCTTCCACATTATCAGTTACTTCTTGAACCTGCAACGTCTGATGGACGAAATCACCCATGCGTGCGAAGTCGGTGCCTCGGAAATTGAGTACCCTTGTTTTTGTTTGTGACCTGGGGAAGCCTTTCTTAAGGTTAAACCATACCATGTTATGGTCACTGGTGGCTAGCGTTTCTCCCACCGAGACCTCCGAGACGCTTTCCCCGTTCGTAAGTACCAGGTCCAGGATGGCCTGGGCCCTAGTGGGCTCTAGTACCATTTGTTTGAGCCGTGCTCCCTTCATGGATGTTAATATCCTCCTGCTATCACAAGTTTTCGTTGAGAGTGTGTTCCAGTCTACATCAGGCATGTTAAAGTCTCCCATCAGAACGACGTCCCCCCGTAAGGTGATATTCTCAATGTCTTCGATTAATTCTGCATCCTTGTCCTCCGATTGTCTTGGGGGTCTGTATACCACACCAAGGTACAGGCATTTTTCTCTGCCTCTGGCCAAGTTCACCCAGATGGATTCCCCAGTATACTTGACATCCGTGATCCTGGTTGTCTTGATGTTCTCTTTGATGTAAAGTGCAACCCCTCCTCCTAACTTACCCTCTCTGTCTTTTCGAAGCAGGTTGTATCCTGGCATAGTTATATCCCACCCATGAGAGTCTGTGAACCATGTTTCGGATATTGCTACTACGTCTAGGTCTGCATTAACTATTTCTGTTTCTAGTTCTAGAAATTTATTCCCTAAGCTGTGTGCGTTAACATACATAGCTCTCCACTCTTTCTGTCTGCTAGGCTCCTGTAGTGAGCCATCCATTTGAATTAAAGTGTCACCTAGTGATTGTTTTGCAATAAGGGTACTTACCTCGGACTTAGAAGCGGAGATTTGGTTCACCCCATCAGGATTGTTACTTACTGCTCCAGTGTAAAAGTGGGTACCCACCCCCGACTTACCTAGTTTAAAGCCCTTCGAAGTAGGCGGGCTAGCCTGTGTCCGAAGACATTCTTACCTCTGTTGGTCAGGTGGAGTCCGTCTGGTCCCTGTAGTCCCTGTAGTGCCTCTCCGTGATTCAGGAATCCGAAGTTCATTTCCTGGCACCATCGTTGTAGCCACTCATTCGTCCTCAGGATACGTTCATCCCTGTCCCTTCCTCTGCCCCTATGCTTTATATTTATTCCTAGGTTTCTGTCATGTATTTCTACATCTATTTATTAAGAAAATCTATCTGCTTTCTCTTTGGCACTTTTTTTGTATGTAAATCTATAAAAGATTCAATTAAGAAATAGGAGAAAAAACACTGAAGCCTCCCCCCCTCCCCCATATTTCACATGCTCTAGCTAAACAGGGTAAGCAAATTGCCAAAATATTAATATGAAATAGATGCTCGTTATTGTGTTCAGCAAAATTAGGTTGCCTTTAAAAGAAAGTGCTAAACAGGAATGTGTAATCTTATATTGCTTTACAAGAGGAATGCCTTAATCGTTTATTCCTTCTACTGTGTTTGCTGCTCCCTAATACTACCATTCCGGCAAATAGAAAATGATAAGGATGTGTAATCATTATTATGTGTTCAGTTCATCTAAGCATCCAAAAACAGTGTGTGCAAAATCAGTCATGTAAGCATAAATCTTTAAAGTGATGCATGCACAGTCAATTCACACAAATAAAAAATGATCATGTGAAACAAACCCTGAATCAGGAACATTTTGAAACAATCTGAAATGCATTGAATTTTTTTTTTTCTGGTCAAGCACATCTCTAGGAAATTCATTTGAAATGTTGTTATGCAGTGAAGCATAGGGTATGCTTAGGATGTTCATGCTACCATGCACTAAGGCCCTACTTGCATTTGATACATACATAAACTGGTGCTTCAAGGTTTATCTTGCATAAATGTCCAAGTCCTTTTTCAAAAAGCTGGGATGTTCAAGTATCGATCCTGAATGCTTGCAAATGGCAAGGAGCAAGGTACAATCAAGTACTATGCACAAACTTTAACTTTAATTAAAGAAGGGTATATTCCTTATCATATGCAACCAAGTACCGTATTTTCACTCATATACCGCGCACCCGTGTAAAACGCACACACGGGTATAGTGCGCGGGAAACTGTAATTTATGTAAATAAATTTTTATATACCGCGTACACCCGTATACCGCGCATGCCGCCCCGACTCTCCTTTCGCCCGTCTCGACTCTCCTCTCCCCCTTGAAGTCCTGTCCCCACCCTGAAAGCCTGATGCCTGACGTCAGAGAAAGGGCGGGACCGCCGGAAGAGGAAGCAGCGCAGACGCAGGGCTCACAGAAGGGCCGGGACCGCCAAGAGGAAGCAACAGGACAATGGTAGGAGCTTCTACATGATGGGGGGAGTGGTTGGGAGGCTGTGGGGGTGCGAGCGGTCCTTCAGGGTGGGGGTGCGTGTGCGGGTGCGAGTGCGTGTGCGTGCGAGTGGTCCTGCGGGGGGGGGGGCGAATCGGACGTCGGGGAGGGGGGAACTATGTAAAAAAAAAGTTGTAAAACGCGCTCACGCTTATATGGTACTGATATTGATGGCTGCTTAGAAAGCAGTTGCCAATCCTGTCTATCAACTGTAGACCATATTTAATGGTTTAAAAATCTTATTGTAAGCCGCATTGAATCCTTGTCAAAATCTGCGGGATAAAATAAACTTTGTGGTATGGTGTGGTCTGGTCTCGTTTGAGTGGTAGACAAGTCATTATTAATGAAACTCTGGTTGATATCATGTCTAGTGTTAAACCTTCTTTGGATCGCTATAAAAGCCGTTTTTTCTTAATAATGATGGGAGTAGCCATCCAGATGATAAACACGCAACTGGAAGAGTTATGATTGACTTAATTATACTTTTTGGTGGGCAAACTTATGTTCTAGCTACAAATATGAAAGAATGAATGCTGAAATTTTAGGATCTAGTAGTGCATTTGAAAGGGTTTGGAACCATTGGCATCATTTATTGAGTCACAATAGCTGTCAAGTGCCTTTTATTTTTATCTGACCTCCTTACACATCCAGGGTGGAAGGGAGGGAGTCGGGAAAACATTATAATTATTATTCATGTGATTTTATTTTCATTAGTTAAGGGGAGGAGGGGAGGTGAAAATGTTTGTTGTTGAAATATTTGTATATTTAAAGTGCTTTTGTTTGATTTGATTATGTTTAAATTCACTGTATTGCACTGTTAATAACTGAAAACTAATAAAGATTTATAGTGTAGTGTTTTGTGGAGTTCTGCCCTGTCACCCATATTATTTCACATCTATATGGTTTCAATGTATAGAAAACTGAGGTCTTTATGCATACAGTTTAAACTATGTGGATGATATTTGGCTTTCCATCCCTTTTGATATCACTACGGGCCCTCTGACAATGACCTTGGTTTTGGAGTTTGCACAGATCTTGATGTGGTTTGAGCTGGATGGTCTTTCTACGAATTTTTCTAACACAGTGGCAATGACTGCAAATCAAAACAATCCTCCCCTCCAGGAGCAAAATTACTGAAAGGGCATTCTGTTGACATGTGTACTGAGGTTTCATAGCTTAGATTTGTGTTGGATACTCCTTTCTCCATGTGACCACAGGTGAGCAAGGTCATGCAGTCATCACTGTACAAATTGTGACTAGTGTACGCTATCAGTGGTTGTTGACAGGTTAGATTTTTGGAAGGAGATTCAACTACTTGTTTTTCCTTATATGAATTAATGTAACATGCTGTATTTAGGTTTACCTGAAATGAGCACAAAATCATGGCAATCAATACAAAGCTCTGGGGCCAGGATTTTTACTAGGGATGGGCAATCAGAAAATTTTTATTTTATGTTTCCTGTGTCATTTCCAGGAATGATTGTTTTGTTTATTTTTTCCCTCATGTCATTATGAGAGCAATGTTCCTAATAGGGTGTGGTCTTCAAAGAACATGTACTCTTCCAAAGGAGTATGTGCTTTTTCAGAAGAGTATACATTATTTTCTGTCTTTTTTTAAATTGCATTTCAAATTTAACATATCACCAATCCATAGAGATATACAGAAACTGAGAAATAACAGCAATCCTAAATATAGGAAAAAGTTGCCCATTGGGTAGCCCAACCATAAAAAAAATAATATTAAATTGTCCACAAGTGAAGTAATGGATCCAATGTCTATCTAATTAACAAAGGACATATTTTAAAACTTAGAGGTTATTTAGAATCCCTCCACCCCCCTCAGAGCAATACCTTGCAGTGACGATAAGGTTCTTTTACAATTACATTAACATCCTCTCTAGCCTTAAGAAAATCATCAAATTTTTTAGGATCAAAAAATTGAAAATGATTAGCCTCAAAAGTTACAAAACATATACAAGGAAAACGTGTAACAAATTCAGCGCCAACATTTTAAAAATCTTAGATGGCACTGCAGCTTTGCATATGATCAACTTGATCTCTTCTCTGAAAAGGTAATTAACATAATATGCATAATCAACTGTTACTAGGTTTTCCTACTTTAACAAAGAAAATAATTATTAGGACATTGAATTCTTCCTTTTCATACCAAGACGTTTTATCTTAGAATTCCTTCCCTATAGCCATAAGAACACTAATATGCTATCAATTGTTCTGTAAGGTTCTTAAAACTTTTTCTCTTTTGAAAATATGTACTTGAGATGGAATAATGTAGTCTGTTGTGAATTTAAATATGTTGTTCTACTGTAGTTAATTCTGTAGCTCCTGGTTATACTGTTCAACCAGTTATTTCCTCTTTTGTAATCAATGCAGAATTTATTTAGGTAGTTGCAGAATATAAGCGTGTTATTACTGGCATTAGGCATTTTGAGGCTGATTCTATAAACGGTGCCTAAATCAGCCAGCGCCTAGAAAAATGGTGTTGAACATGTGACAATCACACTTGGGCGCCATTTACAAAATGGCAACTAGTGGCACCTATGTAAAAACTTAGCTGCCTGAAATGTAGGCCAGGGTTGTAAAGGCCTACATATTAGGCACCTAAGATTTTAGAGAATCACACTTAGTGGTGCCTAACTCATACTCCTCCCATAGAAACGCTCACTTAGGTGTTAGGTGCCTATCTTTTATAAAATCAGATAGGCACCTGTTGCCCAATTAATTTTTTCACCCAATTATTCAGAATAGCCCCCTTGACATCACACCAGTTTTTATTGATATCCATTGGCTGCCATTTTGGTATCGAGCCTAGTTTAAGTGCCAGTCGTTAATGGAATGCTGAATAACAAACCTTGGGGTCATTTGACCTCATATTTACCAATGAGGTCATGGCTTTCTTTTAGTCCCCTCGCAAGATGTAGCTATAATGGCTGTCGCTGCAGTAACTGCCCCAAAGTCCATAGGGATTTAAAGGGCTTCAGATCTTTTGCCATGCGGCAGCCACTAGAGGATGCTCTCCATGAGATCCCATTGAGCATTCATCAATGGGATGATGCTCAATGGGATCTCATGGAAACCTGATTGTTGACTTTGAGAAAGATTGGTAATTATGTGCAGTCATAGCTTTCATTGTATTGTTAACTATCTGTGAGTATTATTAATGTTGTTTTACTGTTTTATATATTATCTTGCAATGCTATGAATGTTTTTTTTCTTGTACATGCAAAAAACATTATCCAGAAATGCTCCCAAACCAATTAGATGGGAATACAAACAGAAGCTGTCACATAGAGGGTTGCAATAGATGGAGCTATAGTTGCTCCACTAGTTATTCTATGCATCTTCAAATAAAATCTATCAACCAGCAAATCATAATTCTTCTTAAGGACCAACTCAGTTAGACCGATTACAAATTCAACAGAAATCTTTGAACTATTTTGAATATTAGTAAAGGTGTTTGGGGTTTTTTTTCCTCCATAAAGTCCACTGCTTCATTTTGAGTGATCTAAGTACATATGGATACTAATGGCAAATAATCTCCAAAAGTGGTGGGTATTGGAGAGTTCAGTAACTTGCCTGAGGTCACAAGGAACAGCACTGGGCACAAAGACAGTAACTCAACCAGTGAGCCACAGCCCTTCCCCTAGCCACAACAGGAAAGGGGATTGTTAGGTGGCATCTGTTGTAATTCCCCCCGCACCACCATCACCTTGTGGTGTTTTTTGTGTTTTTTTTGTTTTGTTTTTAATTGTTTATTTTTAACAATAACATACAACAATGTTCATTCCATATCAAAATAAAACATTAGATATATACCAATTATAACATTTCAATAGTCATCTGAAGAAAAATACTCCCTTTAAAACACATGTATAATTAGGGAAGGGTGTGTTTTGGGTGAATTAGGTTATATATATAATATATATAAGTTACATATAATATAATGTTACATATAACCTAATTCACCCAAAACACACCCTTCCCTCCCCCATTCCTCCGTTCCCCCCAAGAAGACCTGGATTCAAAAACCACATCATTGAGGACAAAGAAATAAGCAAAGCACCCCACATTTCCAGTACTTATCCCTTTTTCCCCTCCCTAACCCTCCCTCATATCTTCCTTCTCCACTTCGATATATCTCCTCCACATATCTTTGAATTGTGCCCATCGATTTGTCAGAAGGGTTGATAGCCTACACTTATCACAAATCATTCCTAATTGATCCCTCATATCCCCGAGCAGCTATAAATGCTAGATTCATAAATTTAGTTTGGGAAGGTGACAGTAATGCCCTTTCCGTTGTCATAACCACAGGGACCTGGATAAGTCTGCTCACATATTGAAACACCTGAACCCAATACCCCTGAAGGACTGGGCATTCCCACCACATGTGATAAAAAGTGCCTCTATCAGAGCAACCCCTCCAAACATCCATTCCCTTGTGTTTTGTTTTGTGAATTTGGTGGTTCTTGATGCTCGGGCTCTAGGGGTAGAGGTTTATAGTGGTTTGGAGTAGAGTGAAGCGGTCGCAGCTGCAAAGTGACAGACAGAAAATGGGAACATTGGTCTCGGATGCGGCTGGGAGATGAAAAGTTCATAAATTATTCAAATGGAGCACTCAAAGGCAACACTGTTATGAGAGGAGGCCTGGCCTGATGTTACCACAGGTCATGATTGTATGATGTTTTAAAAGTACAAAAATTGAAAGGGAGCTAGTTTTGTCACCAAATATCTCTCTGTGAAGTCACTTTGAGGTATTTGATGCTTTATTTGGCTTGAATTGTGCGTTAAAGAAGATATGAATATTTAATAAAGCTGCTGCCATATACTTGTTCCACAAATGAGTGTGAGTGTGTTCAAAGAAGCGTGTGATGAACACAGAGGATCTAGAATCAGAAAATAATATTAAATATTGAACTAAGGCCAGTACTGGGAAGACTTGCACGGTCTGTGCCTGTATATGGCCGTTTGGTGGAGGATGGGCTGGGAGGGTGTAGATGGCCTAATACGTCAGTCATGTTGATTTTAAAAGTTTGTATTAAATGTTTTATTTACTTTTTTCTGTAAAGTTATTTTTATTCTGTACAACGCTTTGAAGAAACGAAAAAGCGTTTAATCAAAAATTGAATAAACTATAGAAACTATGGGCTGGAGTCGGTTATGATGGAGATTTTGGCAGTTGGAACCCAAGCACAGTACCAGGTAGAGCTTTGGATCCTTGCCCAGAAATAGCTAAGAAGGAAAAATGTAAAAAAATTTAAATTGAATCAAATTGGGCAGTCTGGATGGACCATTCGGGTTTTTATCTGCTGTCATTTACTATGTTACTGTGTTATATTGGTTATTTGTTGATTGTTATATATGCAGGTGATGGAATGCAAATGCTAATGTTAGCCAAGATATGGAAGTTAACGAGATAATGTTTGGGGCACACGGTTCACTTTAATTCTGAAATAAAAACAATTCCCAATATTAGATCTGAAGTAAATAATGATACCATTCTATGAACAGTCTGGAAGACAGATACCCAGATGGTAAAGTTAAAGAGCATGCTGTATTTGAAATACCATAAGAACATAAGAGTAGCCTTACTGGGTCAGATCAATGGTTCATCTAGTCCAGTATCCCATCTTTATGGAGGCCAATCCAAGTCACAAGTACCTGGCAAAAACCCAAATAGTAGCAACATTCCGGAGCTGATATTGTGATGTCGTAATGCCTCATTCCACCAATGCCTAAGAGCCAACCTCAGCAGTGATGTCACAATGGCTTGATTGTCCTATACTTGGCTCACATAAGAACATAAGAATAGTCTTACTGGGTCAGACCAATGGTCCATCTAGCCCAGTATCTTGTCTTCGCGGAAGCCAATCAAAGTCACAAGTACCTGGCAAAAACCCCAAATAGTAGCAACATTCTTGAGCTGATATTGTGATGTCATAATGCCTCATTCCACCAACCTCAGCAGTGATGTCACAATGGCTTGACTGTCCTATACTTGGCTCACATAAGAACATAATAATAGCCTTACTGGGTCAGACCAATGGTCCATCTAGCCCAGTATCTTGTCTTCGCGGAGGCCAATCAAAGTCACAAGTACCTGGCAAAAAACCCAAATAGTAGCAACATTCTTGAGCTGATATTGTGATGTCATAATGCCTCATTCCACCAACCTCAGCAGTGATGTCACAATGGCTTGACTGTCCTATACTTGGCTCACATAAGAACACAAGAATAGCCTTACTGGGTCAGCTCAATTGTCCATCTAGCCCAGTATCCCATCTTCATGGAGGCCAATCCAAGTCACAAGTACCTGGCAAAAACCCAAATAATAGCAGCATTCCATGCTACTGTCCATGTCTGTCTCAACTGCAGTTTATGGACTTTTCCTCTAGGAACTTGTCCAAACCTTTTTTAAAACCAGCTACATTAACTGCTCTTACCACATCCTCTGGCCATGCGTTCCAGAGCTTAACTATTTTCTGCGTGAAAAAACGATTTCCTCCTATTAGTTTTAAAAGTAACTTTGAGTGTCCCCTAGTCTTTGTAAATCTCGATGCAGTAAAAAATCGATCCACTTGTACCCGTGCCACACCACTCAGGATTTTGTAGACTTCAATCCTATCTCCCCTCCACCGTCTTTTTTCCAAGCTGAAGAGCCCTAACCTCTTTAGTCTTTCCTCATATGAGAGGAGCTCCATCCTCTGTATCATCTTGGTCACTCTTCTTTGAACTTTTTTTTAGTGCCGCTATTTCTTTTTTCATACCTGCTCTCTCCTCAGACTGGGATCATTATGGGCTCCTTTTACTAGGATGTACTAGCATTTTTAGTGCACGCACAAAACTACCGCACGCTAAACCGCGCGGTACGCTTCTAGAATAACGCCAGCTCAATGCTGGCGTTAAGGTCTAGCACGCGCAGCAATTTAGCGTGCACTATTCCGCGTGTTAAGGCCCTAACGCACATTTGTAATAGGAACCCTATATGTAGTGTTAAAGGAAACCTGCCTTCCGATATGTAATATTATAAGACGGGGGTAGGGAACTCCGGTCCTCGAGAGCCGTATTCCAGTCGGGTTTCAGGATTTCCCCAATGAATATGCATTGAAAACAGTACATGCAAATAGATCTCATGCATATTCATTGGGGAAATCCTGAAACCCCGACTGGAATATGGCTCTCGAGGTCCGGAATTCCCTACCCCTGTTATAAGAGAATTGCTCCTATCCTCAAGCTGATATCATTATAAGCCATGGGAAATTTTTTGTTTGTTTATTTGACTGTCTGTAATAAATTAATGATCATACATTGAGTATAGCGGAACAAGTTGTTTGACCACCTAAGTCAGGGGTGTCCAATGTCGGTCCTCGAGGGCCGCAATCCAGTCAGGTTTTCAGGATTTCCCCAATGAATATGTATGAGATCTATTAGCATACAATGAAAGCAGTGCATGCAAATAGATCTGATGCATATTCATTGGGGAAATCCTGAAAACCCGACTGGATTGCGGCCCTCGAGGACCGACATTGGACACCCCTGACCTAAGTGCTCTGATTTTATATCTTTTGTATAACTTATACCGTAATAAAGTGTGATTAAAAACACATTAATATATAATAAGTTACATAAGAACATTGCAACAACAAGAATATTTGGTTTTGAAGAAATTCAGAATCTTGTATATAAAGTAGGCAAACATTCTGAAATTACCACCCATGAGTCAAATCCATAATCAGATTTCTGCTGATGACAGACTTATCAGAAGTGAAAATAGATATAATTAAAAAGATAATGACTGCAGAGCACAATGAGTTTAAGTTTGTTGTAGTGGAAAAGATGAAAAGTGGCACACTGAAAACATTTAACGACATTGTGACCTATACCATGAATGATGCAAAGTTCACATTTCTTTTCCAATTACTAGATGTGTGTGTGTGTCACATTTCATGCATCCAGAGCAGATGCCGAGCGAGGTTTCAGTTTAATGAGTAATATTAAGACAAAGTCTTTTAACAAATTGGAGGGTTATCATCCAGAAATGCTAATATGTATGAAATCATATCTAGCTGATGGATTTGAAGATGACCTTGACTCTGTTATTTCTTTCTGGAAAAGCGCCAAAACCAGACAACAATAACTGAGAGGAATTGACAGTTATTCATCATGCCAAAACTGAAAATAAGGAATCGGGGATAAAACTGAGATATAATACTTCTATTTAAGGCCCCCATTTATGAAGCTGCGTTAGGGTTTTTGATCGCGTACCACTGAGCGTCGGAGCTTTTACCGCAGTGGTCTGCGATAAAAAACCCTAACACAGTTTGATAAAAGGGGCCTAAGCTATTTTTAAATATTGTTTTGATATCTATATGAGAATACTTATATTTTGTTTACAATGCCACCTTCTTTTCAGTCAAATAAATAGTTTAGGGCTCCTTTTATGAAACCACAGTAGAGAGTTTTACTGCGGGCCGTCAAGGTAAATGCTCTGATGCCCGTAGGAATTGAGCAAGCGTTGAAGCGTTTACCTCACCGGCCCACAGTAAAATCCTCTACTGCAGTTTGATAAACCAGCGTTAACTTCTCAATTTTTTTATAAAATGTATAGTTTTTTCAAACATCACCTACTGCCAGATTCTCTAAATGGTGCCATTGTCGGCGGCTGCCTTAGAAGCGGCCACTGATTGTGTGTCAATCACAAAACAGCACTGTTTAGAGAATCGGGGCCTCTGGCAAAGATAGGTGCCAAAAATATAGGCCAGAGTTTTCAAGGCCTACATTTCCGGCAACTTCCTTTGAGGTGAATCACGCCTCCGGAGGTGCCTACTGGCACCTAACACCCCTTCGGATGTTAGCCACGCATGCAGTGGCATTAGAAGCTGGTAAACACCTCTGGAAGCACGATTCTGGCACTATGTAGGCGCTGGTAGGTACTTTGAAATTTTAAGTACCATTTGAAATGGTACTGGCGCCTTACTTAAGGTAAGGTGGGACCCGACACGGTCCGTGTTTCAATCAACACTGTCTTCCGCAGGGTCCCATATAAAGATGGTAACACTAGGACTTAAATTAGGCCAGGGGAGAGGTCTGCAATGGGTCTGGGAGGGGGAGGGCTCAAATATAAGCTGAAACCTCTATTTTAAGGCCATAGTCTCCATCACCTAGCAATTATTGTCATGTGTACAGATGCCATTTTGCTTTAAAAATATAGTTACCTTAGTTTTGAGTCAGAGGATCTGATTTTTATTAAAAATTTGTATCTGGAAAAAGATTATAATTGGTTATGAGTAAATCCAAGATCCGGGTCAGTTCCACAGTTGCGTAGTCTGATGGATGCTTTCATTGTGTGTGGTCCAGGAGCTTAAAAACTGTAGGAAATTTCAACTGGGGGAAGTGCAACAGCAGAGGTTAGACCTTCCTCTCTCAAAACTATCACCTTATCCTTGAAGGAGCAGAATCCGCCAACTCAGCCATTACCAAAGATGGCACTGCATGATGACACTCAAGGAAGTGGTGCAATGTCCTTGTGACCTACCCATGAGGCAAGTGAAGAACCCACCAGAGCTACAGGAAGGAATATTGCAGCTAGACATTGGGGATT
The DNA here is from genome assembly GCF_902459505.1 of Geotrypetes seraphini. Classification (NCBI taxonomy): domain Eukaryota; kingdom Metazoa; phylum Chordata; class Amphibia; order Gymnophiona; family Dermophiidae; genus Geotrypetes; species Geotrypetes seraphini. The sequence goes on from NC_047095.1 coordinate 41,640,202, forward strand.
TGAAGGAACAGTCTGAAGTTGAGGCAGTGAAAGTTGTGGCCTCTTTTGGATTGGATCCATTGCAAATGCAAGCAGTGTCTCACTTCCGGCTCACCACATATTAGCTTTCCCACGTATTCACCATTATAGGACTCCCAGGGACTCTTGAAGAAGACTTTGTTGAAACGCGGACCGTGTTGGGTCCTGCATCCCGGATTAGGTCCTTCAAGGCTTTTATGTGGATGATTTTATTTTATGTGGATGATTTTAGTGTACCTTTGGAACTTTGACATTTTCAAATAAAGTCCATTAAGGAACATCGTCATGCCACAGAGTTTCTTTTGGTTGTCTCTTTTGGATTGCCAGGTTTTCAAGTTCATACTGGCTTCCAATTAACCATCGTATCACCTTTAAAATATTACTCTTAGTATTTAAAACTCTGTCCACCAATGAACCACAATTTATTAATAGAATGCTTATTCCTTATAATACACCACGCTCTCTCCGATCTACAATCCAAAAGCTCATAGTAGTCCCTTCCTTGAAAGTCATCGGAACTAGACGCCATGATATGTTTTCAGTGATGGCCCTGCAATTCTGGAACATTTTGCCGCAATATATAAGAGAGGAAAACGATCTCAGCCATTTTAAAAAATAACTTTAAAATCTTTCTCTTTAAAGATGCTTTTAATCTTTAAATTATATTCAAATTGTAAAGTAGTTACCCTCTAGGATTATACTACTCCCTCCCTAATGTTTTTTTCCATTTATGGTTCTTTTTTTCTACTTTAAAGCACTGATTTGTAACTTTATTCCTCCATTCCTTGTGTATCAACTAGTTTGTAAATTTGTCGGTCCAACCCATTATTTTTAAATTTTAAATAGTATGTCTAAATGTATGTCTATTTTTATTCTATTGTAACTCGCTTAGTAAATGTGAAGAAGCGATTTATCAAATCAAAATAAAACTTGAAACTTGATACATTGGGCCAGTTTCAGAAGCACCCTTACTAAAAAGACCGAAGGTCTTTAACTTTGGAAACTATTTGGGAGGCAATTTCTGTCTTGCAGTTTTCACCGGGGAATCGGATACAGAACCTAACCTCTCACTGTGCAGCAGTCCTCAGAGAATTTGGACATTAAAAAGAGAATGGTTGAAGTGGAAATTAACCCCCCCCTCCTCCCCCACACACACTGGTTGGTGCAATGAATGCTCTGCGTTGTTGTTCCTATGAGTGTCAGGAGCAGCGCAGAGCATTCAGCATGCTGGCCTGTGCTAAAAACCGCTTCTGTGGTTTTGTAAAAGGGGGAGGAGGGGTTAAATAGAGGACTATGGTACAAAATTGGAAACACTGGAAACGGGAGGTTAAATTTAGATGAAAGATAGTGGGAGAATATGATTTAAAATAGAAAATTTGGAAAATGCTCTCAGACAACACTACCTTAGACTGATTAATTTTCCTAAGGCTTTTTTGCAGTTAATGCTCAAGAGATGTTTAAATGTTATCTAACTCGGGTGTTAACATTTCCAGAAGCTTCATACCTTCCTGAAAAGAAAAATAAGACTGCTTCTAATCAGCAGGTGCTATCAGCTGGAAGTCTAGACCTAACTCATTTCTTGGAGAGGTCTGATACAGAAGCTCTGGTACTAGCTACTTTGTTGGTTCAAAATGGTTTTATAAACATAAAGATGTACCGTTTATGTTATATAAAGTATAAATTTATCCGGATGCATCTTAGAACAACACAGAAGAGACAAAGACAGTTTTTACTTTTAAGATCTCAGGTTGCACAGTTAGGGGCTGTTTATGTTCATAGATATCCTTCTAAATGTGTGGTTGCCCATCAAGGGGCTCAAGACCCACAGCAACTAACCCCCTCTTTTACTAAGGTGCGCTAACCGATTAGCATACGCTAATTAAATTAGTGCACGCTAAAAGCTAACGCGTCCATAGACTAACATGCATGCGTTAGCGTTTAGCGCGCGCTAATGAGTTAATGCACCTTAGCAAAAGAAGGCCTAAATAATGCTGGCTTTTGGCGGTTGTGGCCAAAAAATGACTATAGGCACTGCTAGGCGTGATTCTCAGTCAAACTTAGGTGCCAACAATGTAGGCCTTTAAACCCTGGCCTACATTAACGGTGCCTAACTTTGACAGAAGCTGCGATTCTGGTAACGGTGCGTACAAACGACTGATATGCGGCCGGCGCCATTTGTGGAGGCATCGGCCGATATAAACACCATTTCTAAAATCCGGCCCTTCTTGACTACCTTCTAGAAGTCATATCCTGAAAACCTGACCGGTAAGGGGATATTCCAGGACCGAGTTGAGAAGCACTGACCTAATATATTCTTTTAGGTTTCTTTGGCTTTTGTAATGATTGTTGCAGTTGTCGAGGTTTCGACGTGGCAAGACCTGGACAACTGAAACAATCGAATCACCCAACACTTTTTGTTGTTAACCTTGAACGGCAATGTCCTCGAACAGTAATCTGATGGCATGCTTATACTTTGGTCTGGTCAATGCAACCTAGATTTAATGAAGTGAGCTTTATCAGTTAATCCAGTCTCATCCAGATCCAAAGCTGTGCTATAGCAAACTGTACAATAGAACTGAAAAATATGCATGTTTTCTTTCTGAAACAGGTGCACCAGCAATAAAGCAGTAAATTATTTGAGGCTCTGCAGACAGAGCTTATATTTTAATTAAACCAACATTATTTTCCGTAAATAAATCCTTACTATGAATAGGTTATGATTGAAATTAATGATTCCTGCAATGTCACCTTTGCCTTATCTGAGTGCAAGAACCACAAAGCTGAGCGTTCCTAGTGTTCTAAGGACGGGTGTAAAGGTTCTTTTATAAGCCCAAGAGTGTAACATGAGTTGCTATTACTATTATAAGGCTCCGCTGGGACCCATACTAATGCCCTGACAAATAACAGCAGATAAAGACCACAGAGTAGATACTGAAAAGAGTTCAAACAGGCAGGAGATTACAACCCATCCACAATGTGGCAGCTTGCTTAATTTGCTCAGCACATATCAAAGATAGTGCATCTCCTTGATTAATACGGCTACAGTGGTTGTCAGTGGAGGCTACGGTTCTGGTATTTAACATAACTCATAGCTATGTACCTTTATATTTGACACACTATGGTCATATAGCACACACTACATGCAAATCGACAGCCTATGCCTACAAGAAATCTCTGATTAGGAAAACTAATTACAAATGCACAGAAATTCTTCCATATAAAATAAGACAAACTAATGCATAACCAAGACATTCGCACGTAACCATCCTAGGCACCTCACCACATACTGGGTAGGATTCGACTGCAGCTTTATTCCAAAATGAAACAGTATTCAAACAATTAATTTGTATGTCCTACAATTCTTGTCACCTATTGCCCCCCTCTCCCAAGGCTAGTCGGTGGTGACCTAGTGAACAGATTTCCCAACAATCACCTGAAATTTAAACTCCCCCACTAAAACCGTCTTCCAACCGCTCCTTGATCCAACAACAGCTTTAAACCACCAAATCCCCACATAGACCTTCACTCCACCCCCACTCCCACTCACCTATATCCAATCCTGTCACTGCTTGATTCCTTAAATCCACCTAGCAGCCCAACTCCCCTTTCCCTACCTCACCACATCACTCCTTACAACTACCTAATTTCCAACCCAACCCAACCTTCCTCCCGTACCCCTACCATCCACCCATCCAATCTGGTAGCAGCTCAGCCAGATTATGGAGCCCACTTCTAAGAACAGTAAGGTCTTCTTCTAATGATTATAGTATACAATGGGAGTGAGGGAACGGTAAAAGTCATCAATATCTGATACTATTCAAATCCATCAAAGCACCTATTTTATTCATTTATTAGGATTTATTTATTTAGGGCCTGATTCTATAAATTGCACCTAACCACACCTAACTTGTAGGCACCGCGGTGTCTGTGTGGTTGTCAATCAATCGCTAGCAGCATCTAGTTGGACTTAGGTGTCACTAGGCGTCATTGAGGTAGGCCTAATTCACTGGTGCCTAACTCACACGGCTAGTGTAAGGAGTTGTAAGAAGTGATGTGGCCTAAGTTTACCATGCCTATTCTCCACCCTTAACCTCACCTACTCAGGGGTGATGTGTTAGAGGTCTATAAAATAATGAGTGGAGTGGAAAGGGTAGATGTTCACTCTTTCCAAAAATTCTAGGACGAAAATGCGATGAAGCTACTAGCTACTTGGGATCTGGGTTGACCACTGTTGAAAACAGGATACTGGGCTTGATGGAACTTCTGTCTGTCCCAGTATGGCAATTCTTATGTTCTTATGTGAGCCAAGTAAGGATAATCAATACATTTTGACATCACTGATGATGTTGGCTCTTAGGCATTGGTGCCAACTTATGCTGGCTTTTGGAAATCCAAGAGTTTTGATTATGCCACTAATAGTGTACTGTGGACGCAGAGGTAGAGTATATAGACAGATGAAAAATATTAGTGAAACCCCCCATGGGGGTGAGTTCTGACTGAGCTTGAAAAGAAGAAATATTTTGTGATTAATTAGTCTAAAATCAGCATTTATCTGTTTGCATTGAAACTGAATGGGAACAATTGTGACTGCCACCTGTTGGGGTTGCAGGAGAATTGCATCCAATCTACTTAAGAGGGGGGCTGGATAGCACCTTATTCAAATCATACACTGAGGAATGAAATACAGACATTTGGCAGGAATATTATACCTTTTAAGAGATCATTTCATAAAGGTGAATAAAGCTTGTGGACTCGTGTGTGTGTGTGTGTGTGTGTGTATACCAACTGAGAAGAGCTGAATCAAAACAAGGGAACTGGAAATCCATTCCCCACAATTTCAAAGGAGGGGAAAAATGGTGGGGAGTTCAAGGAACTGAGCTAGAAGGGAGTAGAAGAGTCTGGCATTCATGAGTTGTATGCTATGCAGAGTCATATCTGTGCAATATACTTATTGGGGATGATAGCTCTCTATGTGGAAAACTCTGCTACTGGCTATTACAGAGCTTTTATTAGAGCTGGCTTTTGATTGGATTGGATTGGATTTATTATATTTGATATACCGTTTGTATATGAGTATTTATAATAGTGCTTACAATGAATATTTACAATACTAATACATTAGAAATTAGGGTTACCAGCAGAAGTGTACTACTAGAGGTGTTCCTGAAGATCAGCCACCCTTGGGAGCAAGAATCTCAGGGCTAAAGAAAGAAGACCAGCAGCCCTTGGGAGCTAAGCTCAAGGCAAGTAGCCTTTATGAGCAGCACAGGGCCAAAGAAAAGGGCCTGCGGAGGCACTATCAGTGTCTAAGGACCGGGAAGGGTAGAGGCAATCCTCTAGAAGGAGCCCTGTTACTGGTAGTTTCAGAGCCCTATTGAGGGCTGGTATTCTGAACCCCAGCAGGGAACTATCCCAGAGGCTCCTCTTGAAGAGGACAAGGTTACCAGAGTGGGGTCGGCATTAGTAGCCCAACGAACCAGGCTATGGGAATGCGGTCAGCACTAGTAGCCCAATGGAAGAACCGGACTACCAAGGTGCAATCGACACCAGTAGCCAAATAGAGGAAGAAGGATCCCTGGAAAAGTCCAGTCGTGGTGGTGGTGGTGGTGGTGGGGAGCTCTTGGGAGGACAGGGTCTCAGAGCTTGACCAGGAGCCTACAGCAGGAGCAGGCTTCCTGGCCTAAAAGAACAGCAACCACCTACCTTGCGTGTTATACGCGTGAGGCGTTGTACAAAATTTTTTTTACATAGTTTCCCCCCCCCTAAATACTATAATCCACGACTTTTCTAAAATGGCACTGTACATAAACATATTTTTGAGAATTTTTTTAATGTCCCCTGTTATAAAACTACCTTTCATCCACGTGAAAATATACTGAGAGGCATATTTAAAGTGAATAGAATATGAAGGGCCGCTGAAAAGTTCTCAGCCCAACCAAAAAGAGAATCATGTGGAGCCATGCAACTTACAAGTTATTCCACACTTTTCATTTCAATGCATCTAGCAAATGGGCACAAGTATAGGGAAACCAAGCCATTGTGACATCACCGATGAGGTTGGCTCTTAGGCATTGGTGGAATGAGGCATTATGACATCACAATACGAGGGGTCGCTGAAAAGTTCTCAGACTCTTGACACTTTTCTTTTCTTTTTTAAAAAATCTTTATTCATTTCATATCTTAAAATCAAATACAGTAAATGATGTTTAACAATTGAACATTTATAAACACTTGAATTCTTACATTTGATCGCATCATCCTAAAATATTGTAACCCCCCCTCATTTTATATATATATATATATATATATAATCTATTTCTTTAATAATCAATTTTTCCCTCCCCCCACCCTCCCTCATATGTCATATATTATAATCAGGGAAGAATATTTTTAATCTTTGCAATAATCTATCAATGGCCTCCACACATCCTGAAATTTGCTATAATTTCCTTTTTGGACAGCTAATGTCCTTTCCATTTTATATATGTGGCACACAGAGTTCCACCAGAAACAGTAACTGAGTCTATTCCAGTTTTTCCAGTTGTAAGTGATCTGTTGAATGGCAACCCCTGTTAAAATGAGCAATAATTTATTATTATTAGAGGAAGTTTGTTTCTTTGCCCTCATTTCCATGCCAAATAATACTGTGTCATATGATAATGCCACATGATTTTCTAAAAGGCAATTAATTTGGTTCCAAATTGATTTCCAAAATTCTAGTATATATGGACAATAGAATAACAAGTGATCTAAAGTCCCTGCTTCAAGATGGCAATGCCAGCATCTATCAGATTTAGAGATATCTAATTTTTTTAAACGAACAGGGGTCCAGAAAGCTCTATGTAGTAAGAAAAACCATGTTTGCTTCATAGACGCTGACATTGTACATCTCATCCTCCAAGACCAAATACGTGGCCATTGAGATGCCGTAATTTCGTGCTTAATCTCAATGCTCCAAATGTCTCTAAGATCAGTCCTTGGTTTTTTATTCAAAAATCCAGATATTAATTTGTACCACTGTGCGGCCTGGAGTCCCAGAAAGTCCGCTTGGAAGCATAGGAATTCTACACTATATTGATTATTAAGATTTTTCCATTCAGGGAACCCCACCTGAATGGCCTGCTTCAGTTGCAGCCATTTATAACTTTGTGATTTATTCAAGCCAAATTTTCGTTGCAACTGTGAAAAATCAAGCAGTTTACCATTGGACATTACATCATCAAGAGTACGTATTCCTGCTATTATCCAGTACTTCCAAACAATCTTAAATCCGCCAAATTCGAATCTTGGAGTTAAGCCATATAGTTTAATTTGTATTTTTATGTATTGGATTAGAAGTTAAATTATCTATATATTTTAAAGTTTTCCAGGTGTCAAGTAGTATTTTATTTTCTTTGTATAGCCCTAGGCATTTTAATACTAAGTATATGACACAGCCTCAAAGGAAACATGAGTTGCAATTCCAGCCTTAGCCAGTCTGGGAATTTTTCCATGAGTTCTGGGAGGACCCAATACATACCTAGGCGCATAATACAGGATTGATGATACCTATAGAAATTTTGAAAATTTACCCCGCCCTCTGTAATTAATTTTTGTAAAGTCACTAAGGCAATTCTAGCTATTTTACCTTGCCAAATAAATTTTGTGAAAATACTGTTTAATTTTTTATAAAAAGACCCCTGAAAAAACACTGGTATCATTCCCATTTGGTAACAAACCACAGGTGAAATCATAATTTTAACTGTTTGTACTCTCCCCCACCAGAAAATATGTAAAGGATTCCATTGCTCACATAATTGTGTAATCTTCTGTAATATATGTTTTTCATTTATTTTTATTGTTTCTTCCAATGTATTTTTAATCCAGATACCTAAATATTTTATCCCTTCATCTTTCCAGAAAAAAGAAAATGTATTAAATAATCCTTTTGTACAATAAACATTGAGTGGAAGAACTTCTGATTTATTCCAATTTATTTTATAACCTGAAAATTTTCCAAATTCATTAATTAATTTGAGTAAACTTGGAATAGTTGTTTCAGGATTTCTCAAAGAAAGCAAAATGTCATCTGCATAAGCAGAGATTTTATATTCCTGCTTTGAATAAGGAATACCTTGTATCTCCTTTGTTTGTTGAATAGCTAATAACAAGGGTTCTAATACGATATCAAAAAGCAAAGGAGATAATGGACAACCCTGTCTATCCCCCCTCCGCAAATTGAAACTTTCTGAAAGGTTATTATTAATATATAATCTTGCAATAGGGGAGCTATACAACGTTTGAATCATTTGTATAAATCCTGATCCAATTCCAAACCATTCCATTGTTTGATACATAAAGGTCCATCCCACTCAATCAAAAGCCTTTTCTGCATCTAAAGATACACAGAAGGCTGGATCACTAATATCGTTGGATAAATTTAACATATGTAAGGCCAATCTGGTGTTGTTAGAAGAATGTCTCTGAGCTACAAATTCTGTCTGATGCATTCCAGTGAAGTAGGGGAGAGCCTTGGCCAAACGTAGAGCTAATGTTTTAGCCAGAATTTTTTCATCTACATTAATTAAAGAAATAGGTCTGTAGTTTGAAACCAAAGGTGGGATCTTTATTTGGCTTTGGTAAAACAATAGTAATTGATTCTGCCATAGTTCCTTTTATACAACCATTATCTAGTTATGTTTGATATAAATTTAGTAGATAAGGTAATAGGGTAATTTGAAACCATCACCACCTGGAGCGGATCCAACTCTAAGGGACCCCCAATGCTGTTTGTAATTCTTTTAGTGATATTGGCTTTTCCAAACTTTCTTTTATATGATCAGGAATTTTTGGTCCTTTAATTAAATTTAGAAATTCTAATCCTTCTTTTTCCTTGTCAAAATAAGGCTCAGCAGAATACAGGGATTTATAAAATTTTAAAAATTAAATCAGTTTGAGAATATGCATTCCCTTTTTCATTTTTCACCATCAGTATTTTTGTTTTGTAATATACACTAACTGGGACTTTTTCAGTAGCTTCAAATTGTTTTGTTTCATAAGCAGGTTGTAAGGGTCACAGAGTAATTGTTTTACTCAACTATCTAATTTATGGCAATCTTGTTAGGTCTTTTGTCTTAAAAAAATTTAAAGTACTAACTGCAACTCAAAAAAAACAGATGTTGCAGGCGATTCAACAAAGATCAAAACTGACTACCATGAGACCACTAAACTCATTTCACTTGTGACGCCAAGCTTGACATGAGCTCTCTGCTTTATCCATTAAGCCAGTCAAACAGGATTTCAGTTTTGAAGAGCTGCACCTAAACTAATTTTCTAAACAACATATACAGTTTATAGATGCAAGGCATAATAAGTTATTTCGTTAAACACATTTCTGGTGCAACATTCAGTAGCTTTTCATGACTAATAGATCTCTCCGAGAGCTTCTAAATATTAATGTATTGATTCAGCCACCCCAGCATTCGTAACTTTTAATTTATTTTCTAAATCTAACCATGCAAGACTTGCATTTGGCGTTAATAAAATCCATTTTAAGCAAATTTATTGAAAGTGAGGCAAAACATCTGCTAAAGATCCTTAGGAGAACAGAATAGCCACATTACAATTGAAATTTCTTTTTTTTTTTTCTTTGAATTTTCTTGTGAAATTTTTGAAACTCATCATCAAATTACAGAATACAAAATTGTCAATACAAAAAGAAGCCAACCCCCTCCTCCCGCCCCCACCAAAGAAAAACACAGATGAAATACACCATTCAAGTACAAAGTACCATGGCACTAGCACGAACAAAAGCAATTAGCCAAAACAAGAGAATGGTAAGGCAAAAACGTGTTTGTGCCAAGTATTCTGTGTATCAAGTAGATAGAAAAGATCCTCAGATAGCAAGAAATGGAATCAGAGAACAAGAAAGTGTGGAAGAATGATACCAAAATCAGCAATAAGGGTGGATAACAGGAGGAAGGACCTAGCAAAGCTTGAAGAATGGTCCAGAATTTGGCAGCTAAGATTTAATGCTAAGAAATGCAAAGTCCTGTATTTGGGCTGCAAATACCCAAGGGAATGATACAGTTAGGGGGTGAAGACCTTATGTGCACGATAAGAAGAGTGAAACTTGGGTGTGATTGTATATGATAATCTTAAGGTGGCCAAACAGGTTGAAAAGGCAACAGCGAAAGCTAGAAAGGGACTTAGGTGCAAAGGGAGAAGAATGGCCTGTAGGAAAAAGGAGGTAATGATGTCCCTGTACAAAATTCTGGTGAGACCTTATTTAGAATACTGCGTATAATTCTGGAAATTGCACCTTCCAAAAGATATGAACAGGATAAAGTCAGTCCAGATCAACTAAAATGGTGTGTGGTCTTTGTCATAAGGCATATGGGGACAGACTTAGAGATCTCAATCTGCATACTTTGGAGGAAACTGCATTTAAACCAAACACAGGGACAATGTTATAACAAAAGTCAGTAAATGAAGAAACTCTGAAGAGTAAAAGTGAAACTCTGAAGAGGGGGAGAAAACCCTCTCTTAGGGTAACAGTTTACTGTCCAGTCATTGCATATATTGTTTGAATAATCACTCTCTGAGAACTGGTAAAAAATTTGTAAAAATGTCTTGATGCTTCCAAGCTTGATAAATGTAAATTCTGAGTCTCTTAAATACAATAAATCTCACTGGAATACTGATGCACTTATCTTGTAGAAATAAACTTTTTAGGGGTCTCAACGTGGCCCCGTTTCGTGGTCTGCTTCAGGAGACCCAAATACAATCTTTCAGATACGCTGTGAGCTGTAATACATTTCCATGAGACGATCGTTTGCAAGGTGTGTTCAAATGTAAGACATTTTTACCAATTTTTTACCAGTTCTCAGAGAGTGATTATTCAAACAATATATGCAATGACTGGACGGTAAACTCTTACCCTAAGAGAGGGTTTTCACCCCCTCTTCAGAGTTTCACTTTTCTGAGCATACCTTATAAAGTGATTTTCACTCTTTCTGCACCGGTTTATATCATAGTCAGTTCTTGCTCATTCTTCATATACTTTGGAGGAAAGGCAGGAGAGGGGAGATATGATAGAGATGTTTAAATACTTACATGGCATAAATGCCCAAGGTGAGTCTCAATGAAAAGGAAACTCTGGAATGAGGTGTCATAGGATAAAAGTGAAAGGGAATAGACTAAGTAACCTCAGAAAATACTTTTTCATGGAAAGGGTGGTGAATGCTTGGAACAACCTCCCGTAGAGGTGGTGGAGATGAAAAGTGTATCTGAATTCAAGAAAGTTTGGTACAAGTACATTGGATCTCTAAGGGACCGGAAGGGATTGTAGACGGCATGAACAGGCAGACTAGATAAGCTTTTATCTGCTTATAAGGTCTTTATTTGCTTTCATTTTTCTCTGTTTCTATAAATTGCATATACATATTACATCCTATGAAATCTAGAAAGAAGCTTAATTAAGGCAAGCTTGACATCATACCCAACATAACCTCGCTTAGAAGTGAGGTTCATTAATGCCATAGTATGTTGCCTTCGCTGAGCCCTCTTCTCTCTCCCCCTTCCCACCCTATCAGCTATAACATTGGAGGAATTCCATATGTCTCACTTGCTTCAGATGGCTACAAATTTCACCCTACTGCCCAGGTTGTCCCATTTTCAGATATGTTTCCCCAATGTGATTTGCTATTCAAACATGCTTGACTTAACTCTGAAGACAAGCTATACTGTGTTTGTCCGTTATAATTTTCTGGCTTATCTTTCTAGCCTATGGTTCCCAAAATACTACAAGTATCTGTTTTCATAAAGATGTGAATGGAAATAATATTGATCTGCCAAAAATGTTTTTATTCATTTTATTTAAAATTATTTCTATCTCGCCCATCTGTCTGTTCTGGACGGGTTACAGCTCAACACAAGCCTTCTGCATAGAACCAGACAGATAAACAACCATAAATAACTTAGCCCAATAACAGCAGCTTTTTATGTTTCATAAAGGACTATTCCTCAGCTCAGAGGAAAAGATTATGAGAGCACTTATGCCTTCAACTGCTTGATAAACCTCAGCATGTCTTATTCTTGATGGAGATTCAGCGGTAATGTTTTCCATAGAATAAACCAGCAAAAGAAAATTTATCAGTTGCAATCATACTTTACAAATGTTCTTAATGTATAGCAGTTCTTGATGTACAGACCACAGTGGATATAAAAGCAGTATCACACAAAGGCTAATTCTGCAAAGTTGTACATATAAACATCATCCATTTATAAATATGAGAATCAACCAGGAGACAATGTAATGCATACAATCTTGGTGAAATATGGCCTCCTTTTGAGTGAATGATCATCCTTGCTACCATATTTTGGATCCGCTAGATTACTGTAATTGACAAGACAGGAAGATGAAAGCAAATTTAATTACAGTAGTCAAAAGTTAGCAAAGTCATCATTTGAAGAGCTGTATGAAAGTCAGATTCAACCAAAAATGGCTTTACTACTACTGCTACTATTAATTATTTCTATAGCGCTCCCAGGCGCACGCAACGCTGCACAGAGTCACAAAGAGTAAGAAAACAGTCCCTATTCGAAAGAGCTTACAATCAAAACAGGCGAGGCAGACAAACAGGATGTCATGGATACAGTTAAGGGGAATGGCTAATCAGCTGGCTGGGTTGGAGGGCAGAGGGGAGTACAAGACAATCAAGCCATTTTGCATCACTGATGAGGTTGGCTCTTGTTGGTGGATTGAGGCGTTATGACCTCACAATCTCAGCTCTGCTTCCCAAAGACTGAAACTCTTCATATTACTACTACTATTAATTATTTTTATAGCGCTACCAGACGTACACAGCACTGTACAGAGTCTCAAAGAGTAAGAAAACAGTCCCTGCTCGAAAGAGCTTACGATCTAAACAGGCAAGACAGACAAACTGGATGTCCTGGATACAGTTAAGGGGAATGGTTAATCAGTGGCCTGGGTTGGAGAGCAGAGGATTAGGGTTACGGATTGAAAGCTATATCAAAAAGGTGGGTTTTCAGTCTGCTTTTAAACAAGGGAAAGGAAGGGGCTTTAGACATCCTAAATAATGTAGCTTGTAATATGAAGACAGCATTCTATTCTTCAAGTTGTGGCTTCAACGATGAACCAGCATAGATAACAGTGGTTAGTGTATCTGAGTTTAAAAAAGGCTTGGTCAAGTTCCTGAAGGAAAAGTCCATAGTCTGCTGTTTAGATAGACATGGGGGAAGCTACTGCTTGCCCTAGGAATGGTAGCATGGGATGTTGCTACTATTTGAGTTTCTGCCAGGTACTTGTGACTTGCATTGACCACTGTTGAAAACAGGATACTGGGCAAGATGGACCATTAGTCTAACCCAGTATGACTATTCTTATGTTCTAACTCCTAAATAGTAAATTCTCTTCCAAACTGGGAATGAAAATAATAAAACTGTAAATCATCTGACATCAACTTATCTTCAGCTTGGCTCTTTTGTATAAGTCGCAGGAAGATTATTTGAGAACCACCAAGAAGGTACTGTTTGTAAACTAGGGTCAGCCACTACTGGGGGGAAAAGAATGATATATTTTGCAGCAATGAAAATCATTCTCAAGTCCTCTAAAATTTGGCAAAGAAGGTAAAGATATTAATTAATAAAAATGGCTGACAAGGCCAAATCTTGTGGTGTCTACTGCCAGTGGCAATCAGAACAAGTCAATATCCCTTAGCCTGACCTGCTGTGAACAGCCATAAAGAAAAGATCCAACTCAATTAAGGAATCTTGGGCCAAGACCAAGATCGCATAGCTCCCACAGTTATACAAGCTGAGCAAATTGCCAAACACTAGTGAAATATCCAAAGAAATAATCAGTACTGCGTCTTTTGGAGTCTCTAAACAATGTAATATTTGATCAAAGGTAGCGAGAAATAAAGACTCAGTGCCACAACCAGGCTTGAATGCATACTGGTGTTATTAAAATATTCATAAAAGCAGAATGGACTTACAATTCAAATAACAACCTAATACTCCATTCAAAAAAACAAAAACAGGACTAAAAATTTCAATCAAAATAGAGAAAACAACCTCACTGTTGCACTTAAATACAGTGAAGGAAACCCACAGCACTGCACTTTTCAATGACAATACTCTAAACCAGGGGTGTCCAACTTTTTGGCTTCCCTGGGCCGCATTGTCCGACAAAAATGTTTCTGGGGCCACACAAATGCGCAAACGCTGCAGCAAGACAGAGGAGGGAGCCGGCAAAACGGTAAACACCCAGGGGCAGCAGAGGAAAACACTGCATCGCCCTCGACCGGGGCCGCACAAAATACTTCACTGGGCCGCCTGTGGTTGGACACCCCTGCTCTAAACCTTCCAACTTATCAAAAAAATGTTCTCCATTCAATGCTTGTATTCAGGCCATTCGGCTCAAAAAAATGTAAAGAAAAGACCCATCATTGTTCCCACTGTCTTAACAGGAACTTAAAATCACCACACCTAACTAAGGGGCTGCAATTGCTCTAAAATCTAGTACCTCAGATCAGAAAACACATCCATAAGTTACACAATGTTGCACCTTTGACGCTTCTATCTTTAAGCGGATAAGGGTGCTCAGTCTTCCGGATTCTAAAAGTCTTTCAAACATATAGGCCTCCTTTTACGAAACGGCGATAGCAGTTTCTAGCGTGGGGAGCTGCACTGAATGGCCCGTGCTGTTCCCGACGCTCATTGAGTACCTATGAGCGTCAGGAGCAGCGCGGACCATTCAGTGCAGCTCTCTGCACTAGAAACTACTATCACAGTTTTGTAGAAGAGGGGGTTAGTTTATTGTAGGGACATAGAATTATAAAAATCGTCTCTTTAGAGCAGGGGTGTCAAAGTCCCTCCTCGGGGGCTGCAATCCACTCGGGTTTTCAGGATTTCCCTAATCAATATGCATGAGATCTATTTGCATACAATGAGAACAGTGCAAGCAAATAGATCTTATGGATATTCATTGGGGAAATCCTGAAAACCCGACTAGATTGTGGCCCTCGAGGAGGGACTTTGACACCCCTGCTTTAGAGTCACATGTTTTTGATCCCAAATGCTTAATTTTTGTTGTTGTCCCATAGGTTCCAAAAAGAAGTGCATGCCCACATAATCAAACAGACACAGTTAGACCTATTATTTAAGTTACGTTTGCTGATGTATGTGCATAACTTCAGGTACCAGGTATAGAATTTGGGGGTTTATCTATTAGGATCAGGCAGAAAAGAGGGTATCACAATAAGCCTATTGAGCCACCAGGGAATACAGTACACAAGGGTAAAGATCTCTTAGTCACACCCACAACTGAGCAAGAAAGAGGATTTGGCTAGCCATATTTAAGCCTCACTGCAAAAAAACAAAAAAAACAGCAGGATAAAAAAGATTGCCCCCATGCAAAACCAACAAAGAAGCAAAGGAATAGGGGTCTGACACAATGTAAAGTTAAAAAAAATAAAGTCTTTTTTAAATCCAATGTAAAGTCTTGATCTGATTAAACTTTTCCATTGGATAACAAAAGATTTGATTTTATTAAATTTTAAGAACATAAGCAGTGCCTCTGCTGGATCAGATCAGAGGTCCATCACGCCCAGCAGTCCACTCACATGGCAGCCCATCAGGTCTGGGACCTGTATAGTAATCCTCTATCTATACCTTTCTATCCCCTTTTCCTTCAGGAAATTATCTAATCCTTTCTTGAACCCCGATATCGTGCTCTGTCCTATCACACCCTCTGGAAGCACATTCCAGGTGTCCACCACCCATTGGTTCTGAATCTGTCCCCTCTTAATTTTTCCGAATGCCCTCTCGTTCTTGTAGTTTTCGAACGTTTGAAGAATCTGTTCCTCTCCACTTTCTCTATGCCCTTCATGATCTTGTAAGTCTCTATCATGTCCCCTCTAAGTCTCCGCTTCTCCAGGGAAAAGAGCCCAAGTTTCTCCAATCTTTCAGCATATGATAGGTTTTCTATACCTTTTATCAATCGTGTCGCTCTGAACCCTCTTAAGGTACCAATATTGGACGCAGTACTCCAGATGCAGGCGCACCATCACCCGATACAACGGGTTTTGTTCTGGTTGTAATACCTTTCTTGATAGTACCCAGTATTCTGTTCGCCTTCTTAGAGGCCGCTGCTCACTGTGCTGATGGCTTCATTGTGTTGTCCACTATTGCCCCCAAGTCCTTTTCTTGGGTACTTTCACCCATTACCAGCCCTCCCATCGTATAGCTGTACTTCGGGTTTCTGTTTCCTACATGCAAGACTTTACATTTCTCTACATTAAACTTCATCTACTATCTCATCGCCCACTCTTCTAGTTTGTTCAGGTCCCTTTGTAAATCTTCATAGTCCTCTTTAGTCCCAACTCCACTAAATAGTTTGGTGTTGTCTGCGAAATTTATTACTTCGCACTTCATCCCTGTTTCTAGATCATTTATAAATACATTGAACAACAGTGGTCTGAGTACCGACCCCTGAGAAACACCACTCGTGACCCTCCTCCAGTCCGAGTAGTAGCTCTTCACTCCTACCCTTTGCTTTCTACCCGCCAACCAATTTTTGATCCATCTATGTACGTCTCCTTCCACCCCATGGTTCTTCAGTTTCAATAGTAGGCGTTCATGGGGTACCTTGTCAAAGGCTTTTTGGAAATCTAAGTTTACAATGTCAATGGGGTCCCCTTTGTCCATCCATTTGTTAATTCCTTCGAAGAAGTGCAATAAGTTCGTTAGGCATGATCTTCCCTTGCAGAAGCCATATTGGCTTGTTTTCATCAGTTTATTCCTTTCTAGATGCTCGTCGATGCTGTCTTTTATCAGCGCTTCCGCCATCTTCCCCGGAACCGAAGTAAAACTTACCGGTCTGTAGTTCCCCGGGTCACCTCTCGATCCTTTTTTAAAGATGGGCGTAACATTAGCTATCTTCCAATCCTCCGGGATCACATCTGTTTTCAGGGATAGATTACAAACCTGCTGTAGTAGTTCTGCTATTTCCTCCTTTAGTTCTTTCAATACCCTAGGGTGGATTCCGTCCGGGCTCGGATATTTGTCAGTTTTTAATCTATATATCTGCTTGTGTACATCTTCAAGGCTTACCTCCAAGGATGTTAATTTTTATGCTGGAGGTAATTGTATCCAGATTTAAGTTTCACTATGACAGCATCTAAATTTGACCAGTCAGGATAGGCAGCTAGAATCGAAAACCATCACTAGCCTCCTAAATTTTTCTCCCTGATCTAACATCACTCTCGAACCCACCATAATTTAGCCTATTTCAAATAGCCGACTACTGACATTAAAGTATCTAAATTTAGCTGGTTAGCTAGATCAGAGTTCTAAGACTTTGAGCTAACCATCTAAACCTCTTACTTATCTAATCAGAACCATTTGAATACTGAAATTTTGGTGGCCAAATTTAGAAGCTAAAAAAAAGAAAAAAATCTGAGGAAATTACCTAGGATAGGGTCAAGATTTAACTATCTCTAGACTTAGCTGAATTTAGAACAGCAAACAATTGTCCCTGAAAATCTGTTTAAAATTGACATCTAATGTATTGCAGGTGGTGTCATATTTTAATTTCTTTTTAAATAATTCATTATCCAATTTGGTTTTTAAATCCAAAAGCATCTCATTCAACCCCTTCCTCCCTGCAACACAGAGCATTCTTTTCCAAAGGTCTATTTTGTGCATATCATGAATAGTTTGAATTAAAGTAACAATAATTTAAATTTAATAGATGCTGCCATGGGGGTAGTGGGTGGGGGCAAATGAAGGAATCTAAACAATGGAGTTACTCTGTCACTTTGCAGCTTCCTTAAAATGAATGTGGCAGCCACATTCTGTACCAAGGGAAATTTATGATGATTTAAGACAGTTAAGGAGAATTAACCACTGTTTTGAGCATGTCCAATTTAAACTGATTGTGCAAGCCTTGATACAAAATCAATTAGACGATTGTAATTTGTTTTCTTTGGGATGTACTGACATACTTTTAAAGAAGCTGCAAATATTGCAAAATGTGGCTGCTAGGTTGGTTTATTCTGCTGGCAAATTTGACAGAGTAACACTATTGCTGATTAAGGCCCATTGCTGCTGGTCAAGCCAGACTTATTTTTAAAGCATATGGGACTCAATCAAAAAACTAAAATGTCCAAAAATCATCATAAATCGGCACTTGGACGTGCTAATCTCAGGGACATTCAAGTGCAGATAATCAAAACTGTTTTCCTGTTTTCTAGTGAGATGTTTTGTTTGCTATGCGTCCAGTCAAAGGGGGCATGGTATGGGCATGCTGTGGGCAAGCTAGACTTAAAAATAGCCTTACTAGGTCAGACCAATGATCCATCTAGCTCAGTATCCTGTCTTCATGGTGGCCAATCCAGGTCACAAGTACCTGGCAAAAACTTGGACATCTTGCAGGGATAATCAAACCTTTCCTAATATGTCCTGGATGGAACTTAAGACGTTTTGGGCTAGGCCTCTTTAGGAAGAGTTTAATTGCAATAAAGGTACCAAACTGATCAGATGACAACTGAAGAGATTAAGTCATGACCCCACACACACTCCCCCAGTAGTCACTGACAACCTCCCATCCACCCCAAACTCTGAATAAAACAGAACATACCTATCTCTGGAACAGCAGCATCGGGAATGGGAAACCCTAGTAGAGTATCAGACTGGTGTCTTAAGTAGCCAGGTGAGTGGGCTAGAGAGCCATTGAAAGGAGGAACCAAACCCATAAGGCACTCTAACCATAATGCCTATGGTATTAGGTATGAAGCCATCAAAACCTACCAAAACCCTACTATAGTGCCATATCAGTGCCACCAATAGCCACAAGGGCTGTTGGGGTGGGAGGCAGGTGAGTACGGTAGGTTTTGGTGGAGTTTTGGAGGGCTCACCATAAATTATAAGGGGTATATGTTGAGATGCATATCAGACACCCTTTATGTGAAGTTAACAGCAATGCCCTCTAAGGTACCCCACTGCTCTGTTGGAAAGTCTATGTGGCCAGTCCATTATAATGCTGGCCCCTCCCATGAACTAATTGTCTGGATTCGGACTTTTTGGACTTGGATGTTTCTGTGGTTGAAAATGGGGTATAAAGTTAGGCATTCTAAAGTTGGACATCCTTTGGGCGTCTTTCCAGCCAATGTCAAAGTAGGCAATATTTGGATATCTAGCGATTTGCCTTTTGAAAATGGATGTTTCTGAGCTCTGAATTTGAACGTCATGTGAGAAACATCTATTTATTTATTAATTTTCTTTCATACATTTCACAAGGAAAGTAAAAGAAAAGGAACATAGACATTATCCAAAAGTAACTCATAACAAAAGATTCCTTTCTAGCCCACATTATGAGAAAACTTGCTTAAAATTTTTAACAAATATATCCAAAGAAAACAATGATCTATATTGACCAAATACAATTTAAGGTATTTTCAAATTCTACTCCTCAAAAATATTAATCAACAATAAATACAAAATGTGAGAAACATCTAAATCGGACTTAGATGCCCTTTTCGAAAATGGCCCTCCATGTTACCATTTTCAAGATATTACATACCATGGCTCCTCAATAAATGCCTTCATTAATTATTTTTCCAGCCTGTGATGAGGTTATAAGGTTGAGAGATTTTCTGGCTTCGCATTTGCCATCATTTAAAGGAGTTAAATTTAAACAGATTGTTCAGTCTTCTTTTCTCTTTGCAGCAACAAAAAGGTGGAATGATTTACTGGTGGAATTTAGATATTTTAATAGATATCTTTTGTTTTGGAGAGTTTTTTAAAAAACTTGGTTATTTGAAAGATATTTGCTTCAGTAAAGGTCAGGTTTTACCAAAATGTTTTTATGGGTCTGTATGTTATAAAAAGTCAAATGTGTATTTTCCTACATATTCTTGGCTTCTTCTTAAGTGATCTGCACAGAATTTTAAAGGTATTTGCAGAATAAAAACAATGTATTAGATTGCATATCTACATTACATTACATTAGTGATTTCTATTTTGCCGTTACCTTATGGTTCAAGGCGGATTACACAAAAATTGTCATGATGTTCCGAAATACATTTGGTGGATTACAAGAGAATTGTCAAGATAAATGTCTAGTGAGTGGTTTGAATATTTTTGGTTTGCTATGTAGATGGTATTTTGGGTGAAATTTGGGGGGTCTGGTTCTGTACTTTTTGAAGAGTAGGGTTTTTGTTTCTTTTTTGAAGGTTTTGTAGTCTGTGGTCAAGGATAGCAGATTTGTGAGTTGTCTGTCCAGTTTTGCTGCTCTGGTGGCCAGTAGGTTGTCGTACATTCTTCTTCGTTTGACATCTTTGGTAGGTGGGTGTGTGAATAGTGTGTAGGTTCTCCTGTGTCTGGTTGAGTTAGTTTGAGTTAGTCGGTTGTTCCAGTAGGTTGGGCTTTTTCCGTTTATAGCTTTAAATAGTAGGCAATGGAATTTGAAGTGTACACTTCACGTTTATAAAGAGAATCCATTGCAGAGAGCATTGTCATGAAGTTTTCAACAGTAAAAAAATACAGCTTTATTATTATTCTACTTTGTAATCCTTTGATGATAAGTGAGTTCTACTGTACTTATATTCTTGCATCATCATCAACATACTGAACAACATATGATCATTTTTGCTTCCATTCCATTAATAAGTTTAAAAATGCAATAATGAGGAAATACGTAGATTGCAGTAACAATTTCCTTGACGCCGTGGGGTGCATTATTGTCCTCTATGACAAAAAAAAAAGACATAACAATAATACAATTATTTAGTGATTAAAATTACATTATGCTTTCATAGTAGCAAAAATGATAGCCATTAACCTAATGTTAACGTATGTTTTGCAAGTAGTTTAAAATGAATTATTATTATTAGTTTACCTATAACCAATTCACTTTTTCTTTACGCTTTTGACAATTTAATAGAAATACTGATCTCCTTTCATGTGGTAGAAATCAAAATCGAGTCAGCATGAGGGCCTTGCCCTTCCTTTGCAACACAATATAGCGGTATATAAGAAATAAATTACATTACATTACATTACAATATGGTATGTCATTATAAGCCCCTAGGGGTTTGCATCTATTTCTTGCATGTATCTGTACACAAATATGTACATTTAAATCAAAAGTATTGGGTTTCTATTCATCAAGAGTATGTGCCGTCAGTGAGTAGAACTGGCCAGACTTTGCGTGTTTTGAAAAACAAGATGTTAAGGACTTCGGGGCTGCATTAAAGCACAGAAGTTTGAAGATTCTCTTGTCTTATTGTACTTCACAACAGCATTCGTCAGACTCATTAAGATGTGGTGCGTTGGAACAAACTGAAGCTTCTGACCATCGGGGAGATTTGTGTCGTTGCCTTCGTCAGCATGAGCAGAGATGGATGAATTTCTTTAACTCTGTTGAGCCTGAGGGTTTGAATAATAAAGTTGAGTGGGCAGAATTTTTTTGATTATTGCCTCCCCTTGGGGTATGTGATTGGCTATCATTCATTTGGGGGAGGAGTTTGATCATCAAGTCTTTAAATGTTGAGTTTTTTTGTAGCCTGTCACCATTTTGATAAATGCATTTCTGGGGGAAAAGTGGAGTCCCCCCCCCCCCTTATGTAGCAACATAAGGGGATTGCGAAACAGGGATTCCTATTGCGAGTTAGCCATTGAAAAGTCATGAAGAATCTTTTGTCGAAGAATTGCTCTTATTGAGACTGCTGAATGGCCAGTAGGAGAGATTAACCTAAGGCCCTCTTTTACTAAGGTGCGCTAACCAATTAGTGCATGCTAAACGCTTACGCATACATTTTAGTCTATGGATGCATTAGCATTTAGCACGTGCTAATTCGATTAGCTCATGATTATCAGTTAGCGCACCTTAGTAAAACAGTAAGTGTGCTTAATTGACTGTATTTCATTTGGATTTTGAACTGTTCCTGTTTCATATATTTAAGCCATACTGATTAAGGTTTTTATAAATCTAATTAGTAAAGTTTTTTTAATGACCTATGATGGATTGGTGTGCCCCTAAAATTGAATAAGTAGCATTTAAAAGATCTGAATATATATATTGTGTGTGTGTGTGTTTTGACCTATCAAAAGTTCTCCCATTTGCTTAAATTTATGGTTAAGCAAGATTGGTAAATGTTTTGAACTGAGAGTTTGGTCCAAAACTAGAGCAAATTCTTTTGAATCTTACTTGCAAATAACAAATATGGGGGTATATTTACTAAAGGATATTAGAATTTGGAGTTAACATGGTTTTTAGTTAGTGTTCATTGCAAATCAAATTATTTTCTTTTTGAAGGCATATTTTATGCCACTCATGTGTTAATTAGTCATTAGCACACAGTAACTGGTAGGATTTAACATTAGATCACTTAGCAACTCAGCCTTAACTCAGCTGTTATTCAGTTAGCATGTATTACCTAGGACACACTAGTAGGATAATGTTTTCACACCCAGTGGTGTATTAAGAGGGGTGCAGGGGGGGGTGCAGACTGCCATGAGCGCCAAATTGGTGAGGGTGCTGGCACCTCTCCTCCCCCACCCTGACACATCATGCCACCCTCGCACCATCCCTCCCCCACCTCTGTATTATTTTTGCTAGTGTGAGCAACTTCTGCCTGTTGCTCACGCCTGTTTTCCCACTGAATCATTTCTGGGTCACTTGGCCAGGAAGTGATGTCAGAGGGAATCCAACGCTGGCACAAGGAGCATGCTTGCAGAAGCCACTCGTGCTGGTGAAGATTAAGAGGTACAGGGGGAGGGAGAGCACAAGTGTGGAATGGGGGTCGGAAAGGAGCGGGGAGGGTGCAGAAGGAGTGGGGACATGGAGAGGAGGGTGCAGGAGCTGCAGGGGGGCACCCCCCCCCAGGCGCCTCCTATCCTTACTATGCAACTGTTCACATCCATGCCTCACCTTCTTTCAGAAAAATTCCCTAATGTACCCTCTACCAGGTATATTACCGCAGATCACCTTAATGGCATTGTGCATTACTCCTGTTACTCCTATTACTACTACTTATCACTTATATAGTGCTAAAAGGTATACGTAGGGCTATACATTTTGACAATTATAGACAGTCCCTGCTCGGAAGAGCTTACAATCTACCTTGGACAGACCGACGCAGCATATAAGGTGGAAGGAGTTAGGAGTTGAAAGCACTCTCCTTAGTAAACTTACCCCATAGTGAAGTACGTATTGTCGCATTCCTCCATTCCTGTCAATCCATACTACAGGAATATTTCTGCAAGTATGTAGCACTTATTTGATTGCCCACAGTGCTGTTTTAAGTATTCCCTTTGCAAGAATCTCGTCTTCATTTTCCTAGTTTACAATTTAAACTTGCACCTTTATTGATTTATCTTCCTCAGCTGTAAAAGCTGACTTGCTAGGAGATTAGTCCAAAGGGACCATTTCAGATCTAAGCATGGTAATGTGTTTTGTCAGCTCCAGATAAACTGTATATAGCATATCATTTTCCCTGAATATCAACATATTTAGACGACTGGTGTCAAAATCAACTTAACTCTTAAGGGGGAAATTTTTCATACACTCCACAGAGCCACAAACTGCAGGTTTTTGGGGTTTTTTTTTTTAAAATCTGCATGCACACTTCTAAGTGATCTAAGTAAACTGGCAGCTTTCCTACAGGCCCATTTACTCCATTTTCACCTATGCAAATGGATTTGAAAATTACCTTCTAAATATGAATAAAATGAGAAAAAGAGCCGCACAGAGAAGATATATAAATATCACATTAGAAAAAAATATGTAATAAAACCTATGTGCCATTTGCAAGTTGAGCATGTCTCCACACATTTTTATGTGCTTTTCATTTTGTGCGTCATGCAGCTTTATACAGTCAGGGCCATTTTTTGCATCTCATTGCTGCTTAACCCACAACAGCTTAAATTTTGCCATGATAATTTTAGTCAGGCAGCATAAGACTATGGCCCTCTTTAACTAAGGTGTGCTAACCAATTAGCGAGTGCTAAACGCTAACATGTGCATGTTAGTCTATGGACACGTTTGCGTTTAGCGTGCGCTAATTTTATTAGTGTGCGCTAATCGGTTAGCACACCTTAGTAAAAGAGGGGGTATGTTACAGATAGGTCTGCCAGGTGTTTTTCATTTTTTTTAATGGCACTGATATTTTGCGTGTATTGCACATACAAAATATGTTGTTGTCCCCCCCCAAAAAAAAATGAAAAAATCCCTCACCACCACCGCAGGCCCTCTCCGATGCCACGCCAACAATCACGCGCCCCGCTCCCCTGACAATTGCGGCAATCCACCTGAACCCCCAAAAAGATGGCAGGAGGGATGCCCACTCCGTCCTGCGATGAAGGCCCTCCCCCCTGATGAAAAAATCAGGAGAGATGCCCACTCCCTCCTGCTCCCTAAAGAAAAAAAAAAATGGCAGGAGGGATGCCCACTCCCTCCTGCCATCAGGTTCCCCCCCCCCATTGTCACACCCTGTCGGCCCCCTCCTCCTGTACCTTTATGTCATGAGCAGGAGGGGTGCCCAGTCAGACCATCCAGCTCCTCTGGCCTCCTCCTGCTCAATGCGGGCCTTAGGTCCCTCCCTGGTGCATCATGTGATGCAGGGCTCAAGCCCTGATTGGCTCAGGCACCTCAGATTCCTCCCTTGAGGTGTCTGAGCCAATTAGGGACTTCCTAAGGGAGCAGCCTAAGGAAGTCCTTGATTGCCCAAAAAAATGGCCAATTAGGAACTTCCTTAGGCTCCTCCCTAAGGAAGTCCCTGATTGGCTCAGGTGATTCTTCTCTCTCCTTCTCCGCTCAGATCTAACAAACTGCTAAAGTCTGTTGCTTCTTCCTCTATAACATTACCAAAATCCGACCTCACTTTTCTGAGCACACTACCAAAACCTTTATCCAAACTCTGACATCATCTCTTGTTTAGATAACTGCAACTTGCTTCTCTCAAGTCTTTCACTCAACCATCTCTCTCCCCTTCTATCCATTCAAAATTCTGTTGCACAACCTATATTCTGTGAGAGCCGCCAAACTCACATTACACTTCAACTTAAGTGATTTCATGGGTTCCCCATCTATTTCTGATTACAGTTCAAACTCCTCTTACTGGCCTACAAGTGCATTCAATCTGCAGCCCCTCAATCTCTCTCCTTCCAGTGAAATCCGTTCATTGGGTAAGTTCCTCCTATCCATACCTTTCTCCTCCACTGCCAACTCCAGACTCTGTCCTTTCTGCCTTGTTGCACCATATGCCTAGAATAGACTAACTGAGTTATTACATCAGACACCATCTCTAGCAGTATTCAAGTCCAAGCTAAAAGCCCAATATTTTGAGGCCACTTTCAACTCCTAACTCCCACTCACCGTAAGCTACCTATTAGAGAATGACACGGTGACAAAATTCATCACCGTTCCCGTCCCCGCGGATAACCGCGGGAAATAATCCCATGTCATTTTCTAGTGTCTATTTCAACCTCGGTCCTTCTACACCAGCATTCTTCAAAGCAAAGCTTGCGGGTCAGTGGTTGTGCCCAATTATACTCTGATTTTTCCCTCTCTCCTTAAAGAATGACATGAAGATGGTTTCCCGCGGTTATCCGCGGGGACGGGGACGGTGATGAATTTTGTCACCGTGTCATTCTCTACTACCTATGTCCATTCTTTCATTCTCCCTGCACAAAACTCCCCGTGCCTATATGTCCTGTCTGTCTGTCCAAATTAGATTGTAAGCTCTTTTGAGCAGGGACCGTCTATTTCATGTTAAATGTACAGTGCTGTATACACCTTTCAGCGCTATAGAAATAATTAGTAGTAGGAGTAATGTTCTCTAAAAGATACATTACTGTTCCTGGATCTCAAAATTGTTTTAAATTCATGGAAAGATTTATTAAAAGTTCATTATCATAATTGGTTATATTTGCTAGGTACAGCTTACAGACCTGAAGCTTATATTGCTTATTCATGTTAATAATAGATTCTGAATATCCACACGGTTATTGGTTCAACGTTTAATGCAGCGTATTGCAAATTGTGTGCCATGACACACTAGTCTGCCAAACGAGATTTCAGGTGTGCCTCCAGATGCTGGGGAGGAGGAGGGGCACATCCTGTAGCCAGTAAGCCGCCATCATCACTTCTCCTCCTCCCTGGCATCTCTCCTCCTCTCCATGCCTCTTCTTTTTCTGCACCCCCTACTGGCAGCTCAGGGTCCCGACTGGAGGTCCTCCAAGCATGCACAGAAGTCGATGGGATGATATCATTAATGCACATGACATCATCGCATCAAAGTCCATGCACTTTACTGTGCCGCTGCTCACAAAGTTTGTGAGACACTGGTTTAATGTTACGGGTTGTAACTTGATTTATATTATTCTCTTTTTTGCTTTAAAAACTCAATAAAGATACTCAGACTGAAAGAATTGCACACAGAATGGATATTCTGAAATGTAAACTTCAAAATGTAATACAAGAAAGTTTGGACAAGTTCCTGGAGGAAAAGTCCTTAGTCTGTTGAGAAAAACATGGGCGAAGCCACTGCTTGCCCTGGATCGGTAGCGTGGAATATTGCTACTCTTTGGGTTTTGGCCAGATACTAGTGATCTGGATTGGCCACCATGAGAACGGGCTACCGGGCTTGATGGATCATTGGTCTGACCCAGTAAGGCTATTCTTATGTTCTATGTTCTTCTTTGTGTCCAGGGAGGAGCAATTTGTGTTGCCTTTAGCACCCTCAATCATTTTGAAAGATTGACTATTATGGCCGTTTCCTTACTTTTCCTTCTATCATGCAAGATGCAACTTTAAATCTAAGGTATTAGAACAGAAAATACAAATATACACCAGTAAGCCATCATATTCTTGATTGGTGATTTAAAATTTCACTCTAGCTCTATAGTTCTTCAATGATGTCAAGTTTGTTACTAGATGTCATGAGTCTGATCAATTTATACTGATAAATACAAAGAGCATAAACCAACTCAACATGATTCTAAATCCGCATTATAAGCAGGCTGAATTAAGGCCTTTCAAGTGCTAAACTCAAGTCAGCTGGCTACTTGACACTCAAATTGTACCCATTGTCCTCTATTGAGCCTTACCTTTCTAGAGCTGTGCTTTGTGTTGGAGTTGAATTAAAGATTTAAACTTGAAGACTTATTGTACACACGTGGTTTTTCATTTAAATTCATGAGTTAAGAGGGTAAACATCCTTAAAAATTTTTATCAGCATAATACAAAGTCCTCCTCACTCCCCCTTCCCCCATTCACTAACCTCTTATTATTAAGCATTGCAAAGCAAGGTATTCTAATTTTTGTTAAAAAATACTTTTTCAACATAATAAAAAAAAGGTTACCTATATATCCCTCCCCCCCACCTTTCGTCAAGCGGCGTGGAGGTTTTTAGTACGGGCTGGCGAGGCAAGTGCTCCAGTGCTCACAGGGATTCTAAGGATGTTGAGCATTTACTGCACCGACTCACACTATAAACCTCTAGCGTAGCTTGATAAAAGGGGCCCCTATATGTTATCTTTTCTATAAGATTATATCACACCTTATCTTAACTTGTATCTCACCATAACGATAGATGAAGTCACTTATATTTATTTGTATGGACCTTCTGACCGCAGCCGGGAACACAGCAACCGGTTGCTTATCTCTTCATCGATCCAACTTTTATTGTGTATTCATAGTCTATTTATTTTAATTCATTTTGATTTTAATTCATTTTTATCTTTAATTTTTCAGTATTTTTCAATATAAAAACAGAAGAACGTCACTTAGCTTTATAGTGATCTGTCCTTCATTCACTTCTCCCGACATGCATGTTTCAAATTAAACTTTTCTTCAGGGTCGAGGGAAAATATTTGAGGGAGCCTGTTCAAACTTACAACACGATACACAATAAAAGTTAGATCGATGAAGAGATAAGCAACCGGTAGCGCTGTGTGCCCAGCTGCAGTCAGAAGGTCCATACAAATAAATATAAGTGACTTCATCTATCTTCTACCTTATGGTGAGATACAAGTTAAGATAAGGTGTGATATAATCTGATTGAATATACAACAGTGGCTTATATTTCCAGGATCTCTTCTGTAAAGCACATTTTCCTCTTTACTGTATTTTTCAATCCAGAACCATGTTTGGTAAATTAAAACAGCCTGTTATAATTGGCTCTAATTAAGTCAACTAATTTTAGGGATTTTGACAGTGCTATAACTAGATATACAGTAGATCATATAAAAATAACACAAAGCATATTTCAAGTGTCTGGATAAATCACTGATTCAGGAATTTTACATTACAACCTCCAAGCCAATTAACTCTCAGTCTGTGAAACTGATAAAGTGAGTCACTCTGACAATGATACCTAGATTACTACTATTTATCATTTCTATAGAGCTGAAAAGCATACGCAGTGCTGTACATTTAACATGAAATAGACGGTCCCTGCTCAGAAGAGCTTACAATCTAATTTGGACAGACAGTCAGGACATCTCGGGGTAGAAGGAATGATGCAATGGGTACATAGGTATCTAATAGTGAGTGGGAGTTAAGAGTTGAAAGCAGTTTCAAAAAAGTGGACTTTTAACTTGGATTTGAATACTGGTAAAGACAGAGCACGATGTATTCAAGTTCAAGTTTCAAGTTTATATAGCTCTTGATGAATCGCCTATTTCGAATTTTCTAGGCGATGTACATAATATAATAAAGCAACTTTAAACATAATAACATAAAATTCCAATAATAACTAACATGAAAAAAAGGAAAGGAGGTAAAGTTACAATAAGGGCACAGAAAAAAAGGGAAAAACAAAAGGTAGGGTAAATAATTTCAAGGCACACTTTGTGAATATTAATTAAAACAAAATAGATGATTTTAGAATTTTTAAAGGTCATAAGCATCCTTAAACAAATAAGTTTTTAAGAAATTTTTAAAAGCTGAAATATCTTGTTCTATTCTAATGTACTGGGGAAGGGAGTTCCACCATTGTGGACCTGCGACAGTGAACATATCTGCTCTTCTCGTTCCGATGATTTTTAAAGAAGGGACAGATAGTAAATTTAATTCGGATGAATGTAAAGATCGTTGGGGTTTGTATGGGATCAGCGATTTAGATATGAATTGTGGTTCACTAGATGTTAGGGTCTTGAAGATTAAAAACATCAGTTTGATTCTGGCAACCTGTTCCAGGCATACGGTGCGGCAAGAAAGAAAGGACAGTCTGGAGTTGGCAATGGAAGAGAAGAGGACAGATAATAGGGACTTACCCGCCGAATGGAATTCATGGGGGAGGGGCACAGGGGTAGATAAGTGAGGAGAGATACTGAGAGGTCACAAAGTGAATGCACTTGTCAGTAAGAGGAGTTTTAATGGATGGGGAGCCATTGAAGTGACTTGAGATGGGTAATGTGAGCAAAGTGGCTCTCATGGAATATGAGTCATGTAGCTGCATTTTGACCTGACTGAAAGGGTGAGGGATGCACGGGAGACCTGAGAGAGATACGTTGCAGTAGTCTTAAGTATGAGTTGATGAGAGCATGGTTAAGGGTTTTGGTAGTGTGTCCGGAGAGGTCGGATTTGGGTAATATTATAGAGGAGAAAGGGACAGGTTTTAGCAGTTTGTTTGGATCTGAGCAGAGAATGAGAGAGAGGAGTCAAAGATCACCCTGAGGTTGCGAGCTGACAAGACAGGGAGGAGAGTTTTATCTACAGAAATAGAGAACTGCGAAAGGTGGGGGGGAGGTGAGTTTAGGTGGAAAGATAAGGAGTTCAGTTATGGTCATATTCAAAAGCGTGTTTTCTTCTGCATTAACTACTGATTTCTAGTTTATCACATTCCTTGTCAAGATATTCAGGCACTGATGTGAATATGAACATTTTATCTCAAAATTTAAAAGAAGGTTAAGGTTTTGGTTTTGTTTTTTTTAAGTTCACAAACTAGAGTTAGGCGTCTATCCATGGATTTATGGAAGGATCCTTAGTGTATGGTGACTTGGATAGATGATTTTGAAGAGGACTTGAAATAGGGATACAGGGATACAGGATAGCCCCACATTGCAAAATAAATAAATAAATTTAAGAGTTGCTTGCGCATGACTAATAATTTCAGTCCCTTCTTTTGATCTGGCAGACTAAATGGGTTTTTTTTTTACCAAGGTACAAATGGATTTAGACACACTCTAAATGCCGTGCAGTCAATGGTATTTAACGCACTCTAATTCATTAACGTGTGCTAAATACGTTAATGTGACTTAGGGCTCCTTTTTACATAGGTGCGCTAGCGATTTTAGCGCATGCAGCGGATTAGTGCGCTACCCGAAAAACTACCACCTGTTCAAGAAGAGGCGGTAGCAGCTAGCACACGCGGCATTTTAGCGTACGCTATTCTGCGCATTAAGGCCCTAACGCACCCTTGTAAAAGGAGCCCTTAGTAAAAGGACTCCTAAGTGGGTTATTTTCCTATTTTCAGTAATTTTATAATTGAGCATGCATGTAAGTGGCCTGCAGATAGTTTTCCCTCTGAGAGTACTAATGAATTTTTGGGCAAAAAAATTATACATGTACTTTATTAAAAATTACTCCAGGGAGTTTACCAACCCCCTCTTTTACAAAGGTGTGCTATGCTTTTTAGCGCTAAACGCTAACGTGTGCATGTTATCCTATGGACGTGTTAGCGGTTAGCACACGCGTTGATTTAGCCCGCGCTAAATGTGCGCTAAAACACTTAGTGCACCTATGTAAAAGAGAGCCTATGTTATATTTACACCCAGCACATGGCATACACAAATTTTCTGGTGTAATTTCCATGCACAAGTGCATATTTTCAAAGAAATGCAGGTGTGAACTCCTCCCCATCCCATCCTTGCCTCTGGAAATACTTCCGATATGTGAGTAGTTTTGAATGTACAGGCCTTACCCCCTTTATTCTATAATGCAATGCCTAAATTTAGGCACCATATATGTAATTAAATGTATAGAACACCAACACATGGGTAAATGTCCACTTATGTTTATGCTTATTACTGGTACCTGATATACCACAGACTGATTCATAGGTCTATGCGGTTTATGTAAATTAAAAACAATAGAAGAAGGAAAGGAATGTCAACATTTAAGATAAAAGAAACCCGTGCACTTAAGGAGAAAAAAAAGAGAGAGAAATTGGGGAAAGGAGGAAGTTAACAAAGTTACAAAGGGGAGGAAAGGTATACTGCGTGTAGAAGGAATAGTGCAGATTCTATAACAATGCGAGGAGTTCCCCTGGCACAGCCTGAAGATAAAGCAAAAAAAGCAGGACTGCTGTTCGGACCAAGTGGTTAAGCAACTAGATTGTTGGCAGTACATATCTTCACAACTTTACGCAAAAAGTCCAGTCACTCTTCACCAATCCATATAAGTGCATTGAGTTCTGTCCAGCTAATTTGCTTGACTCATATTTTTTATACAAGGTGAACTGTGGACTAACCATTTTCCTCGACATTCTTAAGAGGAATGATTGTGGCTGTTGCAGAGTGAATGTTGAAGTGGAGTTCTTTTTATAACCTACGATGATAAGAGCCCGGAGAGCTGTGTTATTGAGGTCTTTTTTTCTCCACTGATTAGAACTGTGTACAACTGCAAGGTGTGTGCCCCATGAATGCTCTATACCAGGGGTGTCCAATGTCGGTCCTCGAGGGCCGCAGTCCAGTCGGGTTTTCAGGATTTCCCCAATGAATATGCATGAGATCTATTAGCATACAATGAAAGCAGTGCATGCAAATAGACCTCATGTATATTCATTGGGGAAATCCTGAAAATCCGACTGGACTGCGGCCCTCGAAGACCGACATTGGACACCCCTGCTCTATACAGTTTGTTTGTTTTTTTGTTTTGGGGGGTTTTGTGGTAATTTGTGAATATATTTGTATCCTAATTTATATAGGCCCCCTTTATCAAGCCAAGGTAGAGCATTTTTAGCGCTGGTTGGTGAGGTAAATGCTCTGACGCTCATTCAATTCATATAACACTAAGCATCAGAGCATTTACTTCACCAGCCAGGGGTAGGGAACAACAGTCCTCGAGAGCCGTATTCCAGTTGGGTTTTCAGGATTTCCCCAATGAATATGCATTGAAAGCAGTGCATGCAAATAGATCTCATTCATATTCATTGGGGAAATCCTGAAAACCCGACTGGAATACGGCTCTCGAGGACCGGAGTTCCTTACCCCTGATATATTTTTAGTTCAAACACTTTATTGTAGTTTTGAATAAAATAACAATGAATCAAAGAAATGCAAACATCAGAGAAGTAATAGTATACAACAGGAAATCATAGGTTGTCTGGAGTACATGAGCACATACAGAGCACAATAAACAGATGCTGGCATTGAACAGGAGAAAAAGCCGTAATACAACTATGCAATAGACCAGCATACCCAATAAAAACCTTCAAGCCACACAAGAACATAGCATAATGAGCATAGAACGAAGGATATGTATCAAAGAACAGAGAAACCAGGCATCTAAGTCATCCATACAAAAAGTAAGGGTTAGGCAGCATAGGAGTTACAATAAGATAGAAAAGGAAACCAGATCTTATTATATCCATGTACATAGTCTGCACATTCTGCAATATGGTATTGAAAGGAACTAATGAGGCTTAATTGATTCCACCATTGTTCTGCTATTGCTTGTGAAGTAGATTTTCAATGCATCAAAACAACCTTAATGTCTACCAAATTAGTTGCCTCTGGGGACCTGAGCGTAGGCAAAGCAATAGATCGAAGTATGATGATGGAGAAGATAGTCGATATAATACTCCACTCATCGGACCAGTATTGAGATACCGAAGAACAGACATAGAGTAAATGCTGAAAAATCCCTGTAGATCTGCAGCAACTCCAACATGCATTTGAGACAGATTGCTCCGCATTCCAGCTTTTGATGGGAGTCCAACTAGCTTAAAGAGCTACGTAATAAAGGGATTGCAGAACAGATGCAGAATGCACCGGTCGATTGACACAGCACCAAAAGAGTGACAAAGAAGAAAGATATTTAATAGCACTTTAAATTTAACAAAGGATTGCTCCAAACAAAATGGGGGTGGAAGATTATTTCAGAGTTGGGAGACAGGAAAAGAGAAGACTGAATGCCTAGTAGATTCATGATGGGATGGAGGATCATATAGTGAGAGTCAAAAGAATGAGTTGGAGTGTAAGGGATAGTAGACGAGGAAAGATAGGACGGGACACCTTGAAAATAGGCTTTATGGGAAAGGCAAAGGAACTGAAAATATATTCTAGCAGTGACAGGAAGCCAGTGCAGATGGCACAAAAGAGAAAAAGTAGTATCTGAACATTGGTCATTGCATAAAAGATGAACTGCCATGTTCTGAAGCATTTGGAGATGTTTTATTTGATGCTTCGGTAGACCGACATAGGCAGAGTTACAGTAGTCAGTACGAGATATAACTAGAGCATGGACTAAAAGTGTGAAGGGCTGAGAAAGCTAAAATGCTATTCAGAGAATGAACATGGCAAAGGGCGTGATATCATAATTGTAAACCCTGAGATAATTCCTTATGAAACATAAGAACAGAATTGAAGGACACCCAGGTATCAGAAAGAATCCACTTTTTTTCAAAGAAATGCAGATAAATGTGAACTCCTCCCCATCCCATCCTTGCCTCTGGAAATACTTCCGATATGTGAATAGTTTTGAATGTACAGGCCTTATCCCCTTTATTCTATAATGCAATGCCTAAATTTAGGCACCACATATGTAATTAAATGTAGAGAATACCAACACATGGAGGGGGGTACATCTTTTGTTTTGGTATTATTCCTGATGGTAATGATGGATGGGGGAGGGAATTTTTATCTTTTGTATAGAAACTGATTGATTATAAGTGCTTGGTTGATTATCATTATTTGTATATAAATTGTATTGCACTTGTTGTTGGCATTAAAAACTAAATAAAGTTTAATAAAAAAAAGAAAGAATCCATTGGGGAGATGGTAGAATCAAAGAGGAGTAAATGTTTGAGGAGGACATAAAAGACCCCCCTGTGATCCAACAGGCTGTTAAGTACATTTTTATGCTCTACAAGCCAAGTGTCAATCAATTGGTAACAGCTTTGTGTGTAAATACTAGCAAGCAGAGCACGCAGTGGTTTTCTCTAAAGCAAGCCACTGCTGTGGAAACATACCTAGCACATGGAATACACTTCACCTGTTTACTACACACTCCAACCATTCTGAAAAACTGGTTCATAGACAACCCCGCGAAAGACAAAGGCGCGCGCCGACAACTGAGCGCAAGACGGAAGCGCGCGCTGAAGAAAATTACAGTTTTTAGGGTCTCCGACAGGGGGTTTTGTTGGGGAGCCCCCCCAGTTTACTTATTAGAGATCGCGCCGGCGTTGTGGGGGGTTTGGGGGGTTGTAAGCCTCCACATTTTACTGTAAACTTAACTTTTTCCCTAAAAAGAGGGAAAAAGTGAAGTTTTCAGTAAAATGTGGGGGGTTACAACCCCCCAAACCCCCCACAACGCCCCCACAATGCGGCACAATCTCTATTAAGTAAAGTGGGGGGGTTCCCCCCACGCCTCCCCCCCGTCGTAGCCGTAAAAACAGTAATTTTCTGCGGCGCGCACCTCCGCGCTGCGCTCAATTGTCTGGGCGCACCTTTGTCCCAGCACGCTTTTGACCTGACACTGAAAAACTATCCCTATTTACTGCACATACCTGCTTATTTGTTTGGAGATGGAATTGTAAACACTCTAAATTTTTCACTCAGACTATGCCATACTTGTCGATTTGGGTAATCCCACTTTTCCACAAGGGTTAAACTCCGGAGCATTTCTTCAGTGGCAGCAAAAAGGAGTGCGTTACCTGCTACAGGTTGTCGCAGAGGAGGGCAAAATAAAAAAGTTTCCAAACTTGCAGCAAGAATCTTCATCCCTCCTAGGGGAAGATTCTCCAAACTTTAACATGGTCACTAAACCGGTTCCACCCAGTTTAGCGTTCATATATTTTAGCAGTGGATTATCAAAGCGGCTTACCGTGGGCTTTTCCGAGCATCCTAGCAGTCTCCGACTCTGCCATGTATTACAATACAATATTAAATGGGCTAAGTTCACCGAATACCTGAATTCTCTCTAATGCCTTACCGCTCATAAGTTAATGCCTAACGTCTTTTATATCTTATATCTCTCTTTCCAACTTCTTCCTCTCTCTCTTTCTGGCCTCTGGGGGACTCTCTCTTCTCTTTCTCACCCCTTGTTGCTTTCTTACTTACCTTTCGCCCTCCGTCATCACCCTTCTTTTTCTTTCTTTTCCCTCTTCTCTCCTGACTTTTTTTTCTTTCCTTGAATATCTTCCCGCTACTTATCACAACACCATAGAATATTTTTACCTCTGATTATATGTATCTAATGATTTTCTGTTGTGCTTGAATAATTGTTTTTACTCATTTATTGTTCCACGATTATGGTATTGATATTGATTGTTTGTTTCTCTCCTTTTTTTGTATTTTGATAAAATTTTCAATAAATTTTCAAGAGAAAAACAAACAAACAAAAAAAAAAACCCAACAATGATGTCATTAATATTTAAATAAATATTCTGGCTGATTCTTTATTATCGCCGGGTAATTCCCTAACCTCGCTGTCCTACATTTGCAAGCTAAACTTTCCAGCAGGTCTGAGCTGTTGTAGCCTTATTGTCTGGTCAGAGTCTGAGCGCTGATTAGCTCAGGCATTGACAGGAAAGTAAGTCTTGATAGCTCAGACCTGCAAGAACATTTTGCCGTTGCCAATCAACCCCCCCAAACCTACACCCCAACAGCGAGAGAGATGCCCACTCCCTCCCACCACCATGCAACAACCTTCAAACCCCCCCCATCACCTCCTGGCAATGGGAAAGATGCCCACTCTCTCCCGCTGCTGCCATTGTGCCCCAATGACCCCCCCATGCCTCTGATGACCCACCCCACCCCCCTTATCTTGTTTACAAAGTCTGATCGGAGGGATGCCTACCCCCTCTGGCCAGCAGGCCCACCTCTTCAAAATAGCAGCCTTTCCCCTCCTTGGTGCATCGTCAGATTGGCCCAGGTTGCTTAAGCCACTTCCTATGGGAGGGTCCTTAGGTGTCTGGGCCAATCAGAGCCTTAGGCCCCTCTACGGATGTTTCCAACAGTAGCCAATCCAGTGGCCTACCTTGACAAATCCCTGGTGTTCCGATGGTAATGGGCAGGACCGATGCCCACTTGGTCCTGCCCATGTCAGAGGCCACTTCATAATGGCTACTGTGACTTCTAGCAGCAGCCTTGTGGTATTGCAAGATACTTGTAGTACCTGAAGTAATATGATACTGCAGCTAGAAGTCTTCTCATTCCCTCTGTAATTGTCCCACCTGAGCACTGTGTATAGATACACTTTCTTGTCCAGTTTGTCTAGCTTGACTAGATTGTAAGCTCTTTTGAGCAGGGACTGACTCTTCTATGGTTTGATGTACAGCACTGCATATGTCTAGTAGCACTATAGAAATGATAAGTAGTAGCAGTAGTGGTTGTACCTGGCAAAAACCCAAATACAGTACTCCCCCGAAATTCACGGGGGTTCCGCTCCAGAAACACCCGTGAATTTTGAAAAACCGCAAATGCGGTTTAGGAGCGGATCGGAGGCAGGAGAGGGCAGCTGGGGTGGCGGCGGGTGCTGAAAATCGGGTGCGAGATCATTCTTAGTATTTTCTGACCGCCTCTTCTGGGAACTAAAGTCAGGCTACACCAATCGGGAGCTGCTTTGGCTCGCTTTCTGGCATGTCAATGCAGCTCCTGATTGGTGTAGGCTGACTTTAATACTGGGAAGAAGCGGTCGGAAAATACCGCAAAAGACTGAGTCCGCGATTCGCGAACGGCGAATTTGCGGGGGGGTATACTGTAGTAGCAACATTCCATGCATCTTATGTTGCTGGAGGAGAGGGGAGGAATGGCAGAAGCGAAAGGGGTTTCTTTATATCATCGTGCCTCAGTGAAAATATGTTTGGAACACTATATATTGGAGCCCTAGTATTTCAACATCATCCAAGTGTCTCTGGGTGAAACCCACAGAGTTTCCAGTTGTAATCCTAGCCCAGGACATCCCTTTGAAATGGCTGCGTATACTATACATTTAAGACCTAAATGGTTGACCCTACATGCTTCTCAAACGAAGACTGCCATATGGTGATTAATAACTATGTCCTCATAGTACACTGCAACAGCTTTGGTGTAGAGAAATAGGCTTTTGAATGAACCATAAATCTTTAGATTTATATTCATCCATTTCTAGTTGAGCTGCAGATCTTGGAACAAGCTGAACAGACTCTACTAGAACAGCCAGGAAGGCAGCTACAATACATAAATTTGGACTGACTTAATCTTTGCAGTAAGATCAGTGTAGACTGTAAAATATAAAAAAGGAGGTAAGCAGAGTGACACAGTTAAAGAGAAATCCAAAGCATTTGGCTAACCAAGGTAGACTTATCAGACGTCTGGATTTACCCCGTACATACCCTCTCTCTAGAGGACATGTCTGGGCGTCTGGGCGGCTTTTCAAAACACACCACTTGGTCCGTGTTTTGAAAAGCTTCCAGCTCAGGACTGCGTCGAGAGAGCATCTGCGCATGCGTGGATGAAATGCGGTTATGTAATGTGCATGTGTGTGACATCATTATGCCACACCTGCCCATGCACAGATGCCCTCCCGACATGACTCCGAGCACGAGGACAGCTTGAGGGGGCGGGGCTGGGGGGGCGAGGCTGGGGCAGAACAGGACGGGGCTGAGTAGAGCTGGGCTGGCCTGGGGGCAGGGCCACGGATCCAGATTTTACAGTAGTAAAATCGGTTCATAGACAACTCGGCGAAAGACAAAGGCGCGCGCTGACAACTGAGCGCAAGACGGAGGCGCGCGCTGAAGAAAATTACAGTTTTTAGGGGCTCCGACGGGGGGTTTTGTTGGGGAGCCCCCCCCCAGTTTACTTAATAGAGATCGTGCCGGCATTGTGGGGGGTTTGGGGGGTTGTAACCCTCCACATTTTACTGTAAACTTCACTTTTTCCCTAAAAACAGGGAAAAAGTGAAGTTTTCAGTAAAATGTGGGGGGTTACAACCCCCCACACCCCCCACAACGCCTCCACAACGCGGCGCGATCTCTATTAAGTAAAGTGGGGGGGTTCCCCCCCAACGCCCCCCCGTCGGAGCCGTAAAAACTGTAATTTTCTGCGGCGCGTGCCTCCGCGCTGCGCTCAATTGTCTGGGCGCGCCTTTGTCCCGGCGCGCCTTTGACCTGACACCATAAAATCTGGTAACACTAACCCAAGGTGCACTACCTACCTTAGAAGTACTAACAAAAGAGCTTTTGCAGGTTGGTGGTGATTTCTGGCAAATTTAGTTATGGGATTGAAAATGAGTCATGTTCCAATGACTGCTAACTTCATTCATTCCCAGTACTGGCAGTGCATGCAAATTTGGGAAAATGAATTGCTCCCTTGCAAACAGTTAAATTAGTTTAAAGGGGTTGCTAGCCTCAAGTCAGAGGCTCCTTAGAGGCCAAATATCCTTAGGGGTCCTTTTACTAAACTGAAGCCAGTGTTAGCATGCGCTTACAGCAGCTTAAAATGGCATACCATGGAATGCGCTAAGACACCTAGTAGTAAATTGTCAATCTGCATGCACAAAATAAGAATTCGAAAAAAAACCCCAGCTACATTACTGCATGCTAATCGATTAGCATAGAATTAACACGTGAACCCTTACTGCTTACAAAATAGCTGTCGGTAAGTGCTTATGTGCTAATTTGTTTATGGCCTTGCATTAAGGGCAAAATTAGCGCATGGCCATTGATTGAGAAAATAGAAAAATTGGCCATTTTCTAGCTGCATAAAAATAGCCTTAGCTCATGGGAATGATCCACATAAAGAAGCATTAAGGCCACTTTATACTGCTGCTTAGTAAAAGAACTTCTGGTAGTTTCCAGTTCCCTTCCCCCTCTAAAAGCCTCTATACACCACAAATGTGCAGGTCCTTCACATGTCCTCTCATGCCTTTTAACTTTGGCAGCCATTTTGAACTACAGTTGTGAAAAAGAGTGTTATACTGAATTAGTATTTCACCTCGACCCTGACGAAGTACTGAAACATGGATTCATGTCAGGAGGGGTGCAACTAATTTTTCCAAGGAAATTCAGATCAGTAATTTATATAAATGTTTTTTTGAAGAGCATTCTATTAACAATTCAAAATTTAAACAATATAAATTTTGAACTGAAGAAATGTAATCTGGATCAATGAAGACCCTGGCTGTATGATGCTAACTTTGTTGCTTCCGACATCATTCTGAAGATCCTGCTAAATTACAATGATATCATTTGTTAAGACTGCAATGAAATAGGTTGACATGGTGTGTTGTTGCACATATTAATAGCCTAGCACCTCATCAATAGGAGGTTTGATGTACACTAATGCACACATCGATGCATGAATATCAGAGAACATGCTAGATATGCCCCCCAAATTACCATGCAGCTTTTGCACCCAATATACCAGAAACTAAACAAGACACAAATCATCTCTCCTATCTCAATAGATGACCAAGCTCCCTACAAACTGGGACAGTGACATCCTTACCAGAACCCATAATATCAAGACTACAATACCAGAGATAGCCAATCTTCTCTCCAATTCGTATGCCATGATCATACACTTACATGAACACAAACCAAGTTATCTGTGCCATGAACTGTAATGAAATAATTTATTTATTCAATTTTCTATACTGTCCTCCCCAGAGAATGGTTTACATGAGTTTACTCAGGTACTCAAGTATTTTTCTCTGTCCCAGCGGGCTCACAATCTATCTAATGTACCTGGGGCAATGGGGGGGGGGGATTAAGTGACTTGCCCAGTGTCACAAGGAGCAGCGTGGGTTTGAACCCAGAACTCCAGGGTGCTGAGGCTGTAGCTTTAACCACTGCACCAAACTCTCCCCTCCCTGGATATGGCCAGGATCTTCTAAATTGTAAATCACATTGAACTCCTTCTGGGGGGGCATATCAGCGAGCCATAAATACGAATGTAATGCAATTAATTTTTGTTTTTAGAGTGCAGACATGTTAGTAAAGTCCCTCTAAAAAGTTTTATTTAACAAAAGACTAAAAGGATCTGAGAGGGAGAGATATAGAGAATGTATCATCTTGTTTTTGTCAGACTAGCCAACCAATCATCACTTCTCATGGTTTATCTCAATGTATATGCATGGAAAGGGTGACAAATGTGTGGAATGGCTTCCTAGTGGATATGATAGAGAAGAAGACGTATCTGAATTCAAAAAAGCTTGGGACAAATACATTGCATCTTTAATGGAGAGAAAGGGATAGTAGGTGGTATGGATGGAGAGGCCACATAATCATTACCCGGTTTCTTTTTTTGTTCTGTATGTTTCTATGAAAACACCTAATTAAGGGGTTCTTTTATTAAGGTGCGTTAACCGATTTAGCATGTGCGCTAAAGCGCCCATAGAATATAATGGATGCCTTACATTTAGCGCGCACTAAATCGGGTAGAGCGCCTTAATAAAAGGACCCCCTAAAAGAAAAATAAATGATATTATTTTAAAAAAAATTCTGGTCAAGAATTAATGTAGATAGACAAGTTATAGGACCATAAGTTTTGCAAAAGTACTTGGATTTCCTTTTCTAAGGAAACCTATTCTTTCTGTTAAAGCTTAGCTATTTGATCTTCTGTCTTGGAGGGCAGGATTCACTAAGGACACCGATCGTGTCCCGACCACTTTACGACCCTGACCCGATTCACTAACCTTCTGGCCGATCCAGTCCGCACCCGATCCGGTCCGCTCATGCAAATGAGGGAAATGGCATGCAAATGTAGGAAGGCAGCAGTGCACTAGACAAAAAACAGGTACACTGACTGGGCCGGCCGATCCAAAAACAAGCGACTGCTGAGGACCAGTCGCTTGTGCGAAAACCCTGCTCTCTCCTGCTTGCCACCCTGCTCTCTGGCCCGACTCTCCTGCGCTCTGCCGCCCGCTCTCTGGCATTAGAGCTGTGCAGCAATATTCGTGCATGGCCATGTAAAAAAGCAGTGCACAAAATAGGGGGGAACTGGAATGCTCCGAAAGAAAAGAAAGCTCTCTGCCACCCTACAGCCCCCCGCTTTAAACCCGTGGGTTAAAACCGCGGGCTCGCAATGGTTTCTCTGTCATTGGTTTCTCATACTGTATGAAATCAATGAATCTGGACAGCCTGCATTCTAACCGGCATACAACACGCTGCCCTCCATCCACTACTCTCCCCGACAAAAGCAGTCCCTTCACAGCCTTCTGATGCACTCTGCTCCCCAGTGCCGGCCCCAGTGCGAGAGGGAAGTCAGGACAGCATGCGCAGACCATCTGCAGGCAAGGAAGATGGGCTGCGCTTGCGTCAGGATGGCTCAGCAGCAATCCGTGTGGTCAGCGGGGAGCGTTCCTCCGATCGCCCCCATTTGAATATAGACCCGTTGTGGATCAGTCAGCCTGCCGCAGATCACACATGGATCGAACGCAATCGGGCAGTTTAGTCTCTTATTGGCTTTCTTCTTGATGCTGTTCCCAGTGAGCGTCAGGAATTTTTTTATTTACCTCTTTTCCAATTCATCACTTCAAAGTAGCTGGCTCAAATGTTGACTAGTAGGTTGAACGCCTCAAGTGCTAAAATATAGCACTACATTGACTCAGAATAAGAAAACATTTCTCACTGTAATTTGAGGTCTTTCTGTTGGCATTGTTCTTTTGTCTGCTCTCAAACTAGGTGGCTACTCTGTCAGGGAACTGACTTGAGAATGCTGGGCCTTTTGAGACACACAGCATGAGGCAGGCATGCCACTGAGAATGAAGTAAACATTACCTGATATACTGTATACTAAGGTTCCAATTACAGGGAAAATAACCACTGCCAAAAAGTCATATTTCCTCCCCAGAAGTTATAGTGTGTTAATTTTTTTTATTATTATTATTCTGCATTTTGGGGAAATATTTATTCTATCAAAATTATAGCCCAGTTAGGTTAAAATGCTGCTACTGTGAAACTCTTAACATCTTTATATTATTAAAGGTCCCTTTTACCTAGCTGCGGTAAGCAGAAATTTTTAAAGATTGTGTGGGTTAGTAAATGTTGTAAATAAATAAAATAACACATGTTTACCATAGCTTAAAAGAACTTACCAAAGGATGTACTGAGGTGTCTCTTGGTAATTTTGACACAAACTAAGCACTAAAATATTTTTAATTTTTTCACAGAAGGGCATGTCTGGGAACAGAGAGTGGTCATTTTTGCGCTAATCAATTAGTATGTCTACATTATTTGATAGTTAGGCTCCACTCAGTGCATCCCAGAATGCACAGGTGGGCTGGGATGCCGCCATTTTGAAGCCGATGCCCTGGAAGGAAAAGGGAAGGATGTTTACTCCATCCTCCCTGCCTCCTGTTTGTCTTTTAAGGTATGTTAGGGCATGGAATGGGCCTCTAAGCCACCAGGGAGATGGTAGCAGGTCCTGCTTCGGGGGGGGGGGGGGGGAGGGGGGGAGTTGATAGGTCTGGCCTTTATGGGGGACGTTGGGTCTTGATTTTCGGGGTATCTCTGGACATGCCTCAGTGGAGATGGTGGTGGTGTCAGGGTCAGGCCTACCACAGGGTTTGGGGTCTGCTTGGGGGAGGGGGTCTCACTGAATCACCAGGGCTAGGGCTTTTGGGGTTGCCAATTCAGGGAAGGGTGCTTAGGTGGTTTGGAGAGAAGGAGTTTCATTAGATACACCTTCTCTTAACCAACCCATCCAATGCTGCCCTAGACCTGGTGGTGTTTTTCCCAGCACTAAATGCAGTTTTGTTTGTTTGTTTTTTTGGGGGGGAGAGGGTGATAGCATGATGCAGGGTATGAAATGACCTCATTTAAATGCAGTCTGCACTTATGGTTTCAGCACCCATACCGAAACCATTAGAGCATCAGGGTGACGGGATATTCGCACGCCAGACGCCAGCGCGCCGACAATTCGGCGGAAGACAGAAGCGTGCGGGGGAAAAAATAAATTTTAAAGAGCTCCGACTGGGGGGTTTGGGGTGGCAACTCCCCACTTTATTGGTTAGTGTTCGCGCTGCCGTTGTGGGGGGGTATGTGGGGTGAAACCCCCCACATTATAGAGAAAACGGAATTTTTCCCGAAAAAAATCAGAAAATGTTCCATTTTCGCTATAATGGAGGTTTCCAACCCCCCGAACCCCTCCTCCAACAGCAGCGCGAACACTAACCAATAAAGTGGGAGATTTGCCACCCCAATGCTTAAACTATTATTGCTATATAATTACTGTGTTAATGGGAGAACTTTTGTGACTACTACAGGAATGGGGAAGCTGGGGGGGGCACCATGCTTATCTTCTTTACAGGACACCGGTTGACCCAGAAACTTTCCCTCCAATGCATTTGCATCAGAAGGAAGGCTTCTGAGTCAGCCACTGGCAGTGTACAGGAACTGCTGCTGGAGGTCTGTGTGGCTTGTGGGACAAGGGAACTAAGAGATGCTGCACAGGCTTAGGGGTTGGAAAGGGAGGAAATGAGAGATGCTGCACGGGGTGAGGATAGGAAAGGAGGGAACGAGAGATGCTATGTAGGCTGGGGGATGGGAATGGAGGGAAAGAGAGATGCTGCTGGTGGAGTTGGGAAGGGAAATGAAGAATGGTTGGACATAGGTGTGTGGAGTGTGATGGAAAGAGAGATTTGCACATGGGGAAAGGAAGAAAGGGAGAATTGCTGGACATGATAGTGGTAGAGAGGAGGAGGGAGAAATATTGGATGCTGTGGTGGAGGGAATGGTGGGCCTAATAGAA
This sequence comes from Geotrypetes seraphini, assembly GCF_902459505.1. Taxonomy (NCBI): domain Eukaryota; kingdom Metazoa; phylum Chordata; class Amphibia; order Gymnophiona; family Dermophiidae; genus Geotrypetes; species Geotrypetes seraphini. The sequence goes on from NC_047095.1 coordinate 41,684,128, forward strand.
AGTGATGCAAGAGGGAGGAATTTTGAATATGGTGGTGGAAGGAAGGGGGAAAGAGATGCAGCATTGTGCTGGGGAGGGATGATAGAAGGAGAATTGTTGGGCATGAGGCTGGTAGGGAGGGACAAAAGATGCTGTACAGGGCCCTGGGGATGAGAGAGGGAAACATGTTGGACTTGGTAGTAGAGGGAGAGATGCACCCTGGGTACTCCTCTCTCTCTTTCTTTTCCCACTCCCTTTGCAGCAAGGGAGGGAATGAGAGAGATGATGAACAGTGTGAGAGAGAGAGAAACGTTGCACAAGGAGGTGGAAAAGAGAAAGGAAGAAATACAGAAGACAGGAAAGCAGAAAAAAGAGAAACTGGAACTGACTTGATTAAAAAAATAAATCTCCAGACAAAAAGGTAAAACACAAACAAAACCATTTTATTTTGAATTTATTGACAAATGCAGTATGTTAGCTTTGGGGAATGTGTATAGCTAAGTCTTTGTATTGTGTTCAACAGAAAAGGAAATGCATTTCTGAAAGAGACATGGTTTCTTAACATTGTGCAGGATTGATTTGTATTACTCTGGCTTGTTTAGTTTTCCCTTATGTGTATTGATGTTTTAGTATTTGCCACATTGCTTATGGTGATGCCTTTTCCTAGGTATGGTCTTATTGTGTGACTCATAAGAACATAAGAAGTTGCCTCCACTGGGTCAGACCAGAGGTCTGTGACCTGTGAAGTGGTCCCTGACTATTCCTATAACCTATCTCTATTTCTATCTGTACCCCTCAATCCCCTTATCCTTTAGGAACCTATCTAAACCTTCCTTGAACCCCTGTAGCATGCTCTGGCCTATCACAACCTCTGGAAGCGCGTTCCATGTATCCACCACCCTTTGAGTAAAGAAGAACTTCCTAACGTTTGTTCTAAACCTGTCCCCTTTCAATTTCTCCGAGTGCCCCCTTGTACTTGTGGTTCCCCACAGTCTGAAGAATCTGTTCCTGTCTACCTTCTCTATGCCATTCAGGATTTTGAAGGTTTCTATCATGTCCCCTCTAAGTCTCCGCTTTTCCAGGGAGAATAGCCCCAGCTTTTCCAACCTGTCAGCGTATGAAACGTTTTCCATACCTCTTATCAATTTAGTCGCTCTTCTCTGCCATGTCCTTCTTAAGGTACGGCGACCAGTACTGGACACAGTACTCCAGATGTGGGCGCACCATTGCATGATACAGCGGCATGATGACTTCCTTCGTCCTGGTCGTGATACCCTTTTTGATGATACCCAACATTCTGTTCGCTTTCTTTGAGACTGTCGCACACTGTGCCGATGCTTTCATTGTTGTGTCCACCATCACCCCCAGGTCTCTTTCAAGGTTACTTACCCCTAGCAATGATCCCCCCATTTTGTAGCTGAACATCGAGTTCTTTTTCCCTACATGCATGACCTTGCATTTCTCTATGTTAGAGCTCATTTGCCACTTCTTTGCCCACTCTTCCAGCCTCGTTAGGTTCCTTTGCAGGTCTTCGTAGTCTTCCTTGGTTCTAACCCTGCTGCAGAGTTTGGTGTCATCTGCAAATTTAATAACCTCACATTTCATCCCTGTCTCCAGGTCGTTTATAAATATATTGAACAGGAGCGGTCCCAGCACCGACCCCTGTGGAACTCCGCTCGTGACCCATTGCCAGTCTGAGTATTATTACTGTTATAATTGTATGGCAGAATTGCACTTTTGGTCCTGAAATGCCAGGTACTAGATTTTGATCACATCTTTCTCAATAATAGCTTAAGGCAATTTACTTTCAGGTTCAGTAGGTGTTTTTCTGTACCTAGAGGGCTTACAATTTAAGTTGTCCAAGATCTCAAGGAACAGCAGTGACTTTTGAATCATGGTTTTCCTGATTCTCAGTCTGCTGCTCTAGGAGGGGGACTGGAGAACATGGGAGGCTGTAGATAGTTGGGTTATGTACTTTTACCAGCAGATGGAGTCTGAGAAGAATTGACTTCTGAACCCCTTCCCCCTGCCAAAATGCCAGCAACTCTTCTACCATGTAAATTTGATATTTTAACTCTTTTACAGTTTGTACTTATCATGTGCACTTATGATGTGTGCCCTGGGATCAGTAGCATGGAAGGTGTGGCTCAGTGGTAGAGCTGTTGCCTCTGCACCCAGAGGTTGTGGGTTCAAACCCCGCGCTGCTCCCTGTGACTCTGGGCAAGTCACTTAAGGGCAAATTCTATAAGAAGCGCCTAATTAGGCACTGTTCAGCACGATTCAAGTAAAATCGGGTGCTGTTTAATGAATCATGTTGAGAGGAACCTATTTTGGAGGCGCCCAAGAAATAGGCCAGCTCTAGGCACAACTAAAAATTTTTAGAGGCGCCTTGTTACAAAATTGCGCTTTCTTGATAGGCACCTATGTTTCAATCAGTGCTGATTAAAAAGCTTGTTCAATTTAGATAGGCGCCTATCGAGATGGGCGCCTACGAAATAGGTGCCTAATTTTAGGCACTAGTTACAGAATTTGGGCCTTAATCCTCCAGTGCCCACTGCTTTGAATGTCAGCTTTCAATCGCAAAGCCACAAAAAGACAGTATACAAGTCCCTATTCGCTTCTCCTATTTGGGATTCTGCCAGGTACTTGTGGCCTGGCCACTGCGGGGCATGGGGCTTTTAAGGGATCGGGGGTAGAAATTGGGAGGGGGAGGGGAGTATGACTATACGAACACCTACTGTATTTTTGTGGTGATTTATGTTCAGAGTGGGCACCGAAGAACTTACGACTCTTTGCAGTTTGTGCAATGTATAATGTTTATTAAAATTAAATAGTAAAAAAAAAAAGGGAAACAGGATACTGTACTAGATGGACCACTGGTCTGACCCGGTATTGCTATTACCGTATTTTCACTCATATACCGCGCACCCGTGTAAAACGCGCACACGGGTATAGCGCGCGGGAAACTGTAATTTATGTAAATAAATTTTTATATACCGCGCATGCCGCCCCAACTCTCCCGTCGCCGCCCGACTCCTTTCACCCGCCCCGACTCTCCTCTGGCCACCCCGACTCTCCTTTAGCCCGCCCCGACTCTCCTCTCCCCCTTGAAGTCCTGTCCCCACCCTGAAACCTGATGCCCCCCCCGACGTCCGATTCACCTCCCCGCAGGACCGCTCGCTCCCCCACCCCGAAGGACCGCTCGCACGCACTCGCACCCGCACCCCCACCCCGAAGGACCGCTCGCACCCCCACAACCTCCCGACCCCCCCCCCCCCCATCATATAGATGCTCCTACCGTTGTCCTGCTGCTTCCTCTGCCGGCGGTCCCGGCCCTTCTGTGAGCCCTGCATCTATGCTGCTTCCTCTTCCGGCAGTCCCGCCCTTTCTCTGACATCGGGGGGGAACTATGTAAAAAAAAAAAGTTGTAAAATGCGCTCACGCATATAACGCGCATGGTTATGCACGGTTTGTAAAATCGTGTATAACGTGCGCGTTATATGCGTGAAAATACGGTATTTTGCTCTTTGCAGAGTTTTCTTTACTTCTTGATATATCTTGATATACTTCTTTAGCACTGAAGGGGAGTTTTCTGTAGCAGATACTAAGATGACATGGCATATTTTAAAAGCATCTGCATTGACTTCACTGAAAAAAAAAAAAAAGCAGAACATAAATGATAGTTGATTAAAATTTTCTCTGCATTCAATGTACTTTGTGTAGTTTAATTTTGTGGTTGTCATTATGCATTGTTAATAAGATTATATTGTGAGTATTTGAAGAATGGCATTACAATCAGGGTCTGAGGTGGAGCTTGGGCGGAGTCTGGGGCGGAGTTCTCCCCCCCAACAAAAAAGCATTCCGCTGCCTATACTAAGTGGCTTACAATAAAATCACTGTAGATACAAATGACATTTAAATTAAAATATTAATAAAACATCACAGAATACAAAGGGAGAAAGGGAGAACTATAATTTTTGATAGTAAAGTAAGGGTAAGGGTAAGGGACAGGTTAATTGTTAGACTGTAATGTTCTAATTATGAATTTTATTTTATTTTTTAATTTATCATTTCCATACAACCAATATACCTAAATGGTACAATAAATACTGAATACATATAACTTAGGGCTCCTTTTACAAAGGCGCACTAGGGCCTTAACGCACAGAATAGTGCACGCTAAATTGCCACGTGCGCTAGCCGCTACCGCCTCCTTTTGATCAGGCGGTAGGTTTTCAGCTAGCGCGCTAATCCGGTGCGTGCGTTAAAAACACTAGTGCACCTTTGTAAAAAGAGTCCTTAGTTAATATTGACAAAAATGTACAAAGCAATATGTATCATATATAGTCCTCTACTGAGAAAGGGAAGCAAGAGACGAATTGAAAAACTCCCTGGGGAAAGGAGATATAAGTACAATAGAAAGAATTTAAAAAAAAAAAAAAAAAAAAAAAGCAAAAGAGCAGTTATTTAGATGTTAACCTACTATTTATCTAAACACCACACTAAGGGCTCCTTTTACGAAGCCGCGTTAGCGCTTTAATGCGCGTAATAGCGCGCGCTAATTTTCCAGCCGTGCCAGCCGCTACCACCTCCTCTTGAGCAGGCGGTAGTTTTTCGGCTAGCGCGGGGGTTAGCGCGAGCTAAAAAGGTGTTTGAGATAAAGCTGCTAATGCGGCTAAACAACTTGATTCATTCTGGCTGCATTGAGATCCCCCTTACTCTCTAAAGAAAAAAACCTAATGGGGCAGGTTCAAAAATATATATATTTATTCCCTTGATAGAAAATGAAACATTTGCAAGGAAACCTTAACTGAAAAACTGCCCCCAAAGAAATCACTTTAGAATGAAATTGCAAAAATTCTTTCCTCCTGGATTGTGTCCATTTTGAGACGTCAGGAATTATGTATTCCCTTTCACCTAGAAAGGTGACTTGCTTTAATTTAAAATATAATTTCAACAGCATTTCTTTATCCTGCAAAAATACCAGAGAGACTAACAATGTTGCCCGACCCAGTGTTTCATAAGAACATAAGCAATGCCTCCTCTGGGTCAGATTGGTCCATCGTGCCCAGCAGTCCGCTCACGCGGCGGCCCAACAGGTTCAGGACCTGTGTAGTAATCTTCTATCTATACCCCTCTATCCCCTTTTCCAGCAGGAAATTGTCCAATCCTTCTTAAACCCCAGAATCGTACTCTGCCCTATTACGTCCTCTGGAAGTACATTCCAGGTGTCCACCACACCATATCAGAAGATTGCCATATAGCGGATACATCCAACTGAGTATTTTCAGCTTCTAAACCTTTTTCCTATTGCACTTTCTTTAGATAGTAAATTCTCTGCATCGGGGGAAGATTCAGTTCCGGAACTTTTAAGACTGTTAACATAAAAGTTATTTTTTATTTTTTTTATCGGAAAATTAAGAATCCTTAAACTCAAAATTTTTTGTTGATTTTTCTAGGTTTTCTATCTTCCTCAGAAACATCATTTTATCAATCATTTATTTAGCCACCAAATTTTTAGTTGAAATGAAGTCTCCAAAAGAGATATAACGTTTGTAGAAACCAAGTGCAGATTTTCTATCGCTGACCAGATAGAGTCAAGAGTCACTGCCTGTGGTCTCTCAAGCGGCTTGAGGGGGGAGCTAATTGCCTGGTTTCCTTGGGCTAGCTCCCCAGAGAACAAACTCCGGGCTCCCTCGCCCTCCCCATCGCTGGTTCCCACAGGTTCAAAGCTCCCAAAGTGCAGCAGCTCCTGTCCCAGAGTCGGCATCGATGGAATCACTTCCAGGTCCGTTTCGGCTGCAGTACATGCCGTGCTCGATGTATTTGGCAAGCCCTCCTGCATCGTCTGTTCTGCCGATGTTTCCCCAGGCTTTGGAGGCATGTGCGGTTCTCGCGGGCTCAGTGAAAGCTCACCGTCCAAGCTGTGCTCTTTCCCAGTCACTGCTGCGGATACGCCCGATATGTAGGGTTGAACTGTAAAAGCTGTTATTACAGTCTGTCATGGTGTTGAAGAGCCAGAGGCAGGTGGAGGAAAACCCCTCTGTTTTCCCCTTCTTTTAGGCATCGAAAGAATGATTTGTCAAAGTGGAATTTCAAGAAAACAGCTGCTGTTAAAACGGGAGCTCTCAACACTGCAACTGCTCAGGACGCCATCTTGCCAACCCATAATTACAAATTTTAGAATTACAGTGAGCCCTCCGAATCTGCGGTTTCAGTATCCGCGGATTCGGTTATTCACAATTTATTTTTATTTTTTTATTTTAATAAAGCTGCATTCCAGACCTTACCTGCCTCCCTCTCACCTTCTTCCCGGCATCCCAGACCTTACCTTGTGGTTTAGCGGGCTTTCGGGGCAGGAGCAATCTTCCGATGCTCCTGCACCATGCAGATCATTCAAGCGCACCTTAGTATAAGGAGCCCAAAGACTTGCTAGTCATAAGTCATGGCAAAAGTTGCGAAGTGACAAAGTATTAGGAACTAGGTTCAAATGCCATTTTGAAATAATAACGCTTTCAACTGAGACTTAAATGACTTCAGAGATTTTTCTGTTCGCAGATATAACGGGAGAGAGTTCCAGAGAGTTGAAGCCATTACAGAGAAACTAGAGTCTCTGTAAATATCCATAAACAGCTGCCTAAAGGATGGAATAGACAGTACGGATTGATTTGAGTAACGCAGCTCTCCATTCTTCTGTCTTTCCCATGTTAGAATCTCCTTGGAACCTTCACTATACCAGGATGCTTCTGGCACAATCAATAATGCCGCACTGTTCTAAGTTTTATTATTATGTAAGCATTCATTCAATAGAAGCCTCACACAGACCCGATCCCCTTCAGAATGCAGCCAACTGAATGCTAACTTTGATCTTCAGATGCACCACTCCACGTTCAAAACAATTTCATCACACTAAGCTTGATGTGCAGAATCTTCCCTGGATCAATTTCATTTTTAATTTTAAATACTTATTTTAACTTTATAAATATTATTTCTTACTTAACGTGTTCCAATTTATAAATACTTAGCTTTATTTTAGCCAACATGTTTCGCGACAAACACTTTTTCAAGGCTGGGTCCCTAGTAGTGAAACGCCATCAGTCTTGACCACAACTTTATAATTTTTGAATTTGTCATAGGTTACACATGACTGTGAAGAATTTCTGGACTGTCACAACATCTGTCAATCATCATCCCAAGAAGGTTTAGGGCAGATTGAATGGGGTCTGTTATAGTTGGTGTTTTGTCCTTTTCAAGTAGTAGGAATTTTGTTTTGTCCGTGTTCAGCTTTAATTTGTGGTCTTTCATCCATTTTTCAACTGTGTCTAATGACCTATGCAGTTTATCTGTTCTGGTGGGCATTGGTTGGTCAAATGGAAGGAATATGATGATGTCATCTGCATAGCTGTATGATGTAATACCTAGTTTGTCCAAACTGGTACCAAAGGAGGCAATGTAGAGGTCTTCCATTAGCTTGACATACAGTGATATTGAGGCTATGGGTCTATAGTTGGAAGCGAGATCTGTTGCACCTTTTGGATCTTTCAAAATAGGGGTGATGATGATCTCATTTAGCTCATGTGGAAATTAGCTCTCTGTGAGTAGAGATTGTACCCACTGCATGAGGTGGGTACAGAATTTTGGAGTGGAGGCTTTTAACAGGTATGGGGGGCAGTTGTTCAGGTCGCATGCTGCATGGCTGTATTTTTCATAGAGTCGGTTCAGGTTGAACCATTGTCCAGGTCCTGTCCGTTCCAGAAGATTATTCTTCTGTGAGGAGTAATCCTGCCCTGATTATTTGATTTTCATGAGGTACACTTGAAAATCTGCCCTTAAGGTTTGAATTTTATTCCACAAATTTGCCAAATCCATTTTGGTTCAAAATATTAAGTCTCAAATTTGTGTGAATTGAGCTGGAAAAAGAAACTAATCTATTTTGGGGGTGGGAGGAGGGGAAAAGTTAGCTTACAACTTTCTCAGTAGTAGCTCAAAGTCAAGGTGAGGTATATTCCAGTATACTAGTTATTTACCTATTGTTGAAGGGCTTATGATCTAAATTTATATTGTAGTCAATGGATGATTTAGTAACTTGTTCAAAATCACAAGAAAAACCAATCAAGTTTTGCCTTGTTGCTCATTTAATTTACCTCATTTCTGCCCTTCATGAAAGCTTTCAGACCCCCCACCTACGTCAATGATCAGCCTAATTTTATGTTTAATGTGAATAATGTTCACTACAATGGAATGTGACATATTTATCATAACCTGACTCAGAACATTGCCTAATTGTTCTAATTAAACTTGAGCACAATTAAAATCTATCTTCTTTTGTGCTCGAGTTGCATCATTCTTGTCTAAACTGCCGTGCTTGATGTTTCTGTTCTTTGCCCTGTAAAAATTTATACGCTATAAAGCCTATTGCAACTGAGAATATTTAAAATGCAATTATTACTGAAAATTGTACTGTGCGTTAGAATAATGACATGAATATTGAAATAGCTATCAAAAGTTAAAAGCTACAAAATATAATCTAAATCTTCAAACCATACCTGATGGGAGAAGTCAAAGATACAGAAATGTCCCGCAGGTAAAATATTAGCTTAGGACAATATTGCACTTTAGGGGGATCTGGGCACTCTGTGGGCTGCAGTAACTGATAGCTTTAAGTAGTCTGCTCCGTTTACAAGAAGCCTGGTTTTTCATGTTAATTCAGGGTTTATTATTTACATTGATCTTCTAAATTCTTTTTAATGCTCTTACATTTTGCAGTAGGGATAATTGACTGCTTTAATCTATAATTTCTTGGTCTTTAGATATTTACCTCCACTGACAGGCATTACTTTATACATTACCTTCTCCTGCTGAAAGCAAACAGAAATCTCATTTCTGACATTGCTGAATAGGAGAGAAGCACAATTAAAATCGCACAGGCTTCTAGGCAGAATTATGTTAAACAAAGGTGGTTGAGAAGAAGGTGTGCCTCTGCTCTTTCAGGCACTGCATGCAACCTAGTGCCGGCAAAGCGAAACTTCCTGCCTGTGGTGGCGAATCTAGCCACCCTCTCCCACACCTAATATGATCACTCTTTCCAATCCCCCCAGCTGATGTGAACGTCCCTCCGGATCCCCCAACAAACATCTTAAGAATACCTACATTTTTTTGACAAATGGAAACAGTAGGTTATATATGCATCATGGATAAGCATCTCCTTACTGTTTAAACTAGGCTTGTCCACCCTATGGCCCACAGGTCAGAACCCAGCCCACCAAGTGCAAGGCTTTTTTCTGGCCCTTGGAAGCTTTGAGCCCGCCGGGATAGATAGGGAAACTACTTGAAGTACCTGTATGTAAACTGCTTTGAGCGTGGTTGTGTAGTAGAGAATGACACGGTGGTTGTTACCTGCGGCTAGCCGCGGGTAACCTTCTGAAACAGTGACCATAAAAAAAAGGTCACCGCGAGATCGGGGACAAGGCCATTCACCACCCCGTGGAGCAGTGAATGGTGAGCACGCGTGGTGAACAATCGTGCGGTCTGGCAGCCCCCTCTCTCCCGCCAGCCGTGCATTTCCATCCCTCCCTCCCTTTCCCTTACCTTCTCTTGTGCCAAAACTGTATCTTCTCCTCTCCATCCCCCCACCCCCAGCACCCTTCACGGTCCAGCAGCTCCCTCCCGCCGGCCATCTGTGCATCTCCCTCCCTCCATTTCCCTTACCTTCTCTTGTGGCGAAACTGGTGATTTCTATAAGGCTATGCACTGTATTACAGCTGCAGCCTTGAAGTCGCGTCACGTTGCCTGCTGGAAAAGTCTCCTCTGATGCAGCCAGAAACAGGAAGTTGCATTGGAGGAGACTTTTCCAGCAGGCAATGCAACGCGACTTCAAGATTCCGGCTGTAATACAGCGCATAGCCTTATAGAAGTCGCCAGTTTCGCTACAAGAGAAGGTAAGGGAAAGGGAGGAAGGGAGATGCACGGCTGGCCAGCGGGAGGGAGCTGCTGGACCGCGTGAAGGGTGCTGGGAGTGGGGGAATGGAGAGGAGAAGACGCTGAAGCAGCCTGAAGGGAACTGGAAAAGAAAGAGAGGGGAGAAGATGCTGGGAAATGGGGAAGAGACAGTGGGGAGAAGACGTTGGGAAATGGGGAAGAGAGAGAAGGGAGAAGATGCTGAGGAATGGGGAAGAGAGAGTGGGGACAAGACGCTGGGAAATGGGGAAGAGAGAGTGGGGAGAAGACGCTGGGAAATGGGAAAGAGAGAGTAGGGAGAAGACGCTGGGAAATGGGGAAGAGAGAGTGGGGAGAAGACGCTGAAGGGAAATGGGAAGAAGACACTGAAGGGAAATGAGGATGACAGAGTGGGGAGAAGACGCTGAAGGGAATGGGGAAGAGAGAGTGGGGAGAAGACGCTGGAAGGGAAGACAGAGATGCCAGACTATGGGGGAGCGGAGGGAAGAAGATAGGTGCCAGACCAATTGGTGGGGGGGGGTGAAGGAAAAGGCCCAGTAACAGAGCAAATGGAAGGTGCAGAGAGAAGACAGACAGTGGATGGAAGGAATTGAATGAGAAGATGAGGAAAGCAGAAACCAGACAACAAAGGTAGAAAAAAAAATTATATTTATTTTCTTTTTCTTTTTTGTTTTCCTTTAGGATAAAGTAGTATATTAATTGTGTTAATAAAAATGTATAAACAAAGCCCTGCCAGCTGAACATCTCTTTCTCCAGTTCAGCAGCCAGAACTTTGATTTATAAGGAAGGAATAAGCTAAATATTGCAGTACTGAGGCTTGTATGGATGCTGCGGGGACAGGACGGTAAATGGGATGGCAGTGACGGTGATGGGGCGGTGAAGGGGATGGTGGTGACGGGGCGGTGAAAGGGACAGATTTTTTCCCCGTGTCATTCTCTATTTTGTAGCTACAAAAAGGTGGTATATAAGTCCCATTCCTTCCCCTCCTCCCTCCCCAATCCTTTTGAGGTGCTTACAGCGGGATTCTGCTTCCTCATCATGACTCAGCTCTCTATAAGCTTGAGCCTTGTAGTGCCGGAAGTTCAGGTTGATCTTCCGGTTTCAAGTCTCACAAGAATTGAAACTGTGAGACCAATCCGAATTTCCAGCACCACATGACTCAAGCTTTCAGATAGCCAAGGTGTGGTGGGAAAACAGGAATCCCACAGTTTCTTATGGAGCTGAAACCAGATAAGGGGTGAAGGCTGGGGAGGTTACATGAGTGAGAGAGACAAACCCCCTCTTTTAGAAAGGTGTGCTATGCTTTTTAGCGCGTGCTAAACTCGCGCAAAATATTAGCATGCGCTAAACACGCTCTAAACGCTAATGCGTGCATATTATCCTATGGACGTGTTAGCGGTTAGTGCACGTGTTGATTTAGCGCATGCTAAATGCGCGCTAAAACGCTTAGCGCACCTTTATAATAGATGCCCAAAATGTATTTTAATCTCAAATTGTTCAAAAGGTCTTAGACTAATCTGGTGCTAATTGTTGGGTCCTCCTACCGACAATGGCCAGTGTTTCACTACTTATATCTGCTTCAAGGGCAAATGGGACTGGGATTTAGTTGTGCCAGCGTTGACAAGCTCACACAACTTCTGATTTTTGTCTAGATTGCATAAAGTTATGAGCTATATATTTTTTTACGTTTTAAAAATATTTATTGAACTCTAAACAATGTATCCCCCCTTTTACAAAAGTACGAAAGAGGTTTTTTTTTTAGCACCGGCCGTCGCTGAATGTTCTGCGCTGTTCCGGCACTCATAGGAACTCTATGACCGTCTGAGCAGCGCAGAGCATTCAGCGCACCACCAGTGCTAAAAACCTCTACCGCGCTTTTGCAAAAGGAGGGGGGGGGTTAAATATGTGGCATATTTTGAACTGAAGGGAGGTTTTTATGCCCATTAGCTGGCACATTTGGTCTGTGGAAACAATTGGTCCAAACTGTGCTCTGAAGCTATTCCTCCTTATTAAATTTATTTGTATACGTAATGGACTTGTAAGGTCTCTGTTGCCCAACTTTACATTTTGTGGTGTGACAGGGGTTTGATACATACAAATTGGCAATCCAGCATCAGCCAAGTACAAGACTGTACAAATCAAGCTAAGCTAGTCAAAGAGAGTAATTGTCATTTTCTTTCACACACACACCCCCACCCCCACCCCGCAACCCCTTCTCTCCCAAGTACCCAGATACAAGACGAAGGAAACTGCTGAATGACCAATAGCAAAAACCCAGAAGGTTACAAATTCAATAAATGACTCCGAGCAGCAGTAGACAAGAATTCCAAAATGGTTCCTAAAATAACTTGCAGTTGTTTACCTCCCCGAGAGTCCATATCAGTCACCATCTATTTCTCCATTTGAAGAAGCTGAATCATGGCTGCTCTCCAATGATCCAAAGAATGGGGGGGGAGGGTTCAGCATCCACCATCACAATAAGATGACCTTCTTGCCCAACAAAAAGGCTCTTTTCAGGCATCATCTCATGCCTTTTGGCACTGAGGCCACCAAGGGACAAACGGGAAACAATAATTGTGGCAGAAAGATATGACGAGCATGCCCCAAAAATGAGATATGTAGCAAGATCCTCCTCCAAAAGGTCTGTATCAATCGACAGGAATAGAACATACGACCTAAAAAGGCTACCTCCTGCTTACATTTCAGACAGCAAGAATCAGCTCACAGAGTAATCCATTTAGCATGTTTAGGGAACACATGCAAGCACGTGACCATTTTAAAGCTTAATTCCTACAAAGGGATAGACCAGTGGTCTCAAACTCAAACCCTTTGCAGGGCCACATTTTGGATTTGTAGGTACTTGGAGGGCCTCAGAAAAAAAAATAGTTAATGTCTTATTAAAGAAATGACAGTTGTGCATGAGGTAAAACTCTTTTCAGTTCGGACATGGCACGAAGACACTGAAGTATGATTTCAACTGGGATATCAACCCCCAAATCCTGTGACTACCGAAGTTAGCATTCAGATTAACGCACAGTATCTACTTCTGGTTAACACAGAAGCACGAAAGGCCTTATTCTATATATGACACCTAAAACACCGGCGCTGACTAGGATGGCACTTAGCATGATTCTATAAAAGGTGCACGCACTTTATAGAATTGTGCTAAGCAACAATGCATGTCATATTTAGGCCAAAGAAAACTAGGTCTAAATACCTACGCCTAACGTGCACTCATCAGGCATATTCTATAACAATGTGCATACATTTTAGGAATGCCAATGATGTGCACATGCTCCTACAAGTTGTGCACAAAACTTCTAATTAGTAGCAATAGGGTTTATTTTAGAGTTGCTGAATCCTGAGCAAAAATGCAGATCTGCAACGGGCATGGAGGCTGGGTTGGGGGTGGGATTCTGCTTGGCAGAGGGCGGAGGGAAAGAGGGCATCCTTGGGGAGGGGGCTGACAGGAAAATCAGGGGCTGAGGGTTTGTTTGTTTTTTAATTATTTTAAAAAGCAAAACCGTTATGCGGGCCCTTGCCTGGTTTCAGCTGGGGAACACATAAGATGAGTGGGTGAATTTAGGACAGATTTGAAATGTTCTAAATTCACCCGCTTATTTTATGTGGGCCCCGGCTGAATATTGCTGGAGCCTGCATATGATCCAGCTCCTCCTCAGCAATGCCTCCTGGCCCACCCCTGAACGGCTCATTGTTATGGGGAGGGGCAGTCAGACCTGATATTTACCGCCTCTCTGGCCTGCTTAAGTCATTCTGAATATTGGGCCTCATATACTGAATACGGCTCTAAGTGCTAATCCTATATAATAAAACCCTAGAGCGCGCATGCGCTCTTGAAAAATCGTGATCCCTGGGCCGTGTTTTCTGATCCGTGGCCGCGTTCCATTTTAGAACGCGGCCAGGGATCACTCTGGCCATTCCCTTCCTCACTCACCAACCCGAAGCAAGCTCCTCACCAACCGGAAGCAAGCACCTCACCTCCCGCCCTCGCTCACCGCTGCTGCTGCCGCTGATCCTTCTCTTTGGGGCAGCCTGGGATCGTGGCCGGCTTTGGCGGGCCTCGCGGGCCACTTTACGGCCTCGGTGGCACGTTCTCTCTGACGCACGGGATCGCGTCGGGAGGGAGCGTGCTTCTGGGTTGGGGAGTGGCCTGTGAGGTTCGCTGGGGCCGGCCACCACGATCGCGGCCTGGAGCAGGCCAGAAGACGCCGGGATGCAGGGAGGGTAAGCAGGGGAATCAATACAGGGGGCCAGAGGGAGAGGGAAAGGGAGCTGCTTTGGGGGGAGGGGTGTGCTGAGGGGAGACAGAAGGGGCCATGGAGAGATAGGGAGAGGGAAAGGGGACTGCTTTGGGGGGAGGTGTGCTGGGGACAGACAGTTTTGCTCTGGGGGGAACACAGAAGGGACCATGGAGAGACAGGGAGATGGAAAGGAGGCTGCTTTGGGGGGGAGGTGTGCTGGGGACAGACAGTTTTGCACTGGGGAAAGACAGAAGGGGCCATGGAGAGACAGAGAGAGGGAAAGGGGGCTGCTTTGGGGGAGGGGTGTTCTGGGGGGAGACAGAAGGGGCCATGGAGAGATAGGGAGAGGAAAAGGGGGCTGCTTTGGGTGGGAGGTGTGTTGGGAACAGACAGCTTTGCTCTGGGGGGAAGACAGAAGAGGGCCATGGAGAGACAGTTAGGGAGAGGGAAAGGGGGCTGCTTTGGGGGGAGGAGTGTGCTGGGGGCAGACAGCTTTGCTCCGGGAGGGGGGGAGACAGAAGGACACAGACAGCGGCCAAGGAGAGAGAGATAAAGAAACACAGACAGACAGACACACATATATTCTAGTACCCGTTAATGTAACGGGCTTAACGACTAGTTGTTTTAATAAAAGGACCCCTCAGATTGTTAAACACTCTGGGGAAAGCAAAATGCCTTCTATTCACAGCACTGTCCTCTCTGTCTGAAGCACATTCTGATTTTAGGGTTATAACCATGGCCACTCTATGAAGGTTACCTTAGTCATATTTGGAATTCTGAAGCCCCATATCACAGTATTAGAAGGATAACCATCCTTAGAGCTTTCCCTGCAGGGAGATATTTTTAAAGCCAATAGGAGGAAATATTTTTTCACTCAGAGAATAGTTAAGCTCTGAACTCATTGCCAGACGATGTGGTAAGAATAGTTAATGTAGCTGGGTGTTTTTTTTGTTTTTTTTTTAAAGGTTTGGATAAGTTCTTGGAGGAAAAGTCCATAATCTGATATGTGAGCAAGACATGGGTGAAGCCACTGCTTGCCCTGGATTGGTAGCATGGAATGTTGCTACTTTTTAGGTTTTTGCCAGGTACTTGTGATCTGGATTGGCCACCGTGAAGACAGAATACTAGGCTAGATGGACCATTGGTCTGACCAATAAGGCTATTCTTATGCTTTCTTGGATGTACTCATGCTGCCTTCCTTCTGCTGTTAGGTTTGCTATTCTATGTAAATTTCCCCTATCGGATCTCATGCAATTTAACCTGGGCCTCAGACCTGGCTCTGATTTTTTGATTTTCCTGAAGTACACAGGCTCTTCGAAGGGTTACACAGAATTTGCACATGAAATAGTGAGTTTACATGTGTAAACATCCTTACATCTAAGATTATTATAATACCCACTTTAATAGTCTTCATTACAAAAAGTTAATTGAACTGCAATGTGTGCAGAACCCTGCAGCTAGAATTTTAATGGGTATTAAAGTGTCTGACCACATTTCTGCCTTGCAGTGGCAGATGGAAGTAAGTCTGTTTTGATTGATTTATGGGTTAAAAAAACCAACACATTTCGCTTGGAATTTCTGCGCTGAACTAGCTGCCTTTTGCCTCCAAAATGTTGGGGAACCTGAAGGGGCTATGCAGAATTCTAAAACACATTATGATGGGATATGCTTCCTAGTTTACAGATAGGCATTTACCGTAACTTATTTTTTAGCATAAGTTGTCTTGTTCTCTGAGGGTTTCCACAGCTGGCATTGTGCTTGTTGCAGGTTTCAGGGTCTCGCCGCGTCTTATCTGGTAGAAACCGACATTTCAGCCACCCTGCTGTGGCTTTCTTCAAGGTGTATTGTGAGGTCTGCAGTTTGTCTTTGAAAATAGTGGGTTCACTGACCTGATTGGGAACAGGGCAGTAATTTTGGCAGGAAAGTCAGTTGGTCAGAAATTTGAGTTTTGTTGTGAGAGTCAAATGGAATGGACCCGCCAAAATTCAAATTGGTGGCCTGCCCTATTCCCAATCAGGTCAGTGAACCCACTATTTACAAAGTCAAACTGCAGACTTCAGAACATACCTTGAAGAAAGCCACAGCACGGTGGCTGAAACGTCAGTTTCTACCTGACAAGACGCAGCGAGACCCGGAAACCTGCAACAAGTATGAGTGGTCTTATGTCCTCCTGCCTTTGCAGGCCACATTTGTCCTGTACTTGGAGCTCTTCTCTGGCGTTACTATTTTCTAGAAAAACTTTAAGGTACTCTGGTTGGTTGGTTTGCAAGGGCCTCTTTAAGAAGCAGTTGGCTGCTGTTTATGGAATAGGGTTTAGAGCTGGGATCCATGCCAACTTGTAGGCACAAGGATTACACCAAGTAAAACCTGGTGCAAATTCTCACGCCTGATCTCCTTTAGTCTATAAAACCACAAATAAATTCCAGGAAAGCTCCTGATCTGCCCATAGCTCTCCCATGGCTGTGCCCTCTTTATTTTATGCGCAGATCCCGATGCCTAAAAACGTGCACGTAAATTTTAATTAATGCCAATTAGCACAGATAAGTGATTGTTAGTGACTGATTATTGGCGCTCATTGCTTTGTTAATCAATTAAATTGGGTGGACGCCCAAATTTCCAGATTGTATAATCGGTGCCTTAACTGAGGATGCACTTTCAGTTTCTCTGGAATCTGGGTTAATCTCCATATCGTGGACAAATTTTTTAGTGATCATTCTGATTGATGTGTTCGGTGAATGACTCAATCATTATAATTTATAAGATACAACAGTCAACATATACTGTATTAATCAAAGCAATAAGACTCCTGAGACAGGCCTTTGGGCCGAAGCACATACGTGTCGAGTTTTCATGGAATAAAGATATTGAGTATCACCTGGTCGCCTTCTCTGTTTTCTTTGAGTGTCTGCCTTGTTAAGGTAGAATCTCCTGTTGCTTTGTATTGTGTGGTAATTGACTGCGCCATTGACATTAATTGATACATTAAAAAAAAAATAACCAGTTAAGATTGCCATGTAGAACTCAGAGCGGTGCCTAGAGATGCCTAATTTGATGCCCCCTCTGACACCCAACAATACCTTCCTGAAAAGTAGGCTTGGTTAGGGGTGGAGAATAAGTGTGATTGATTTAGGCATCGCTAGGTGTCCAAGTAAAACCTGGCCTAATGTACTGGTGCTTACCTCTATGGTTCTTAACAATGCCTAAGTCTGCTTAGGCACTGCTAGGCATTATAAATAAATATTCTATGAGCAGTGCTTAGAGCAGTGTCCCACAAACTTTCTCGAGCTGTGGCACACTAAAGATAGTGGCCGCAGCTTGCGGCGCCCGGAAGTGTGCGGGCATAGCCGTGATGATGTCACCATCACATCGATGTCTGCGCATTTGCAAAGGCCCTTAAGACGGGCCCTGAGATGGCCGTGGGGGGGTGCCAGCAAGGAAGAGAGCTGGAGAGAAGGAGTGGCGCTAGCGCCCACTGATTGACTACAGGACGTGCCTCTTGCCGCGAGAGGCCCATCCTGTAAGCCGTCGGCCGGTGCCGGCGTCTCTCCTCCTCCCCAGTGTGCCGTGGCACACCTGAAATCTCAAGAAGCACACTAGTGTGCCACGGCACACAGTTGGCCTAGAGGTGTAGAACGGCGCCTTTCATGTAGCCGCGCTTAGGTGCCATTTATAGAATCTGTCCCTAAATGTCTGCAGATATGCTAGATGAATAGTAACTGTACATGTCCAAAACCCCAGGCCCAGTTATAGTATAGTACCATGCACTGTTCCCTCTAAGCTGAGCAGGTGTCCTCCAGCTGCATTGCTACCACTAGGGGGTGGAATATTTTCAGTCGCTAAGGACAGGTATGTTCCCTGGAGTCCTGCAGAACTTGCCTGTCCCTCACAATTGAAAAATGTGACAGTAAAACAGCACCCTCTATTGGTGAGACTGTGGGTGGAGGACTCCTGCTCAGCTTAGAGGGGTTGGTTGTGAAACTCCTATTTATCTGAATTTTGTCAGTCCTCCTGAAAACAGCACTTTATTATTTATCCTGTGTATTAATGGTTTAGAATTCTTACACATCTGCTAATCCTACAGTACTTGTTTTGGAGTCTGTGTAAACACCACTAATCACTAAAGCCAGAGCAATTTCACTTTGTATTAACAGAAAATTGAACAGTTTTATTTCATGCTGGTATTTTAATAGTCTTTTTCATATGGCATGGTAATAATAATATAGCCACTGATGGAACTTTATTACATTGCAGAAGCCTGTGTCGATTTGGTTATCTCTAGAAAGGCAAATCTAGAGTACAAACTTTTGGTAATATGGACAGAAGCCCACACAGAGAGTCCTAATTTAATGGACATATGCAGTTCTTGTGATTTTTCAATTTGCATCCTAGAGCAAATTGGCATTTTCACTCTCTGATTTCTCTGCACAAGATCATGTATGCCAGACTTTTTTTAGACACCGATTTAAAAAAAAAAAAAAAAAAGTATTTTTCTTGTATAAAGGCTCATTTATTTCTTCTTTGACCAGACCAAAAATGTTGTTGTCCATTTTTACTATATAAGCTCTTAATCAATGTATGCTGTACACTGTCAATCAAATGGCAAGTGAGATTTCATTGAGATCCACAATCCCTGATATGAGGTAGAATCCTTGGGAAATTGTGCTAATGCCATTTGCAATTTTGTCATAACAGTGGACAACAATGTTATGGTCTGTCTGTAAAAGAAAGGGGCAGAATTCTACTTGGCAATAATCAATATAGCCATGGGGATTATTTTAGAAGCATGTCTGAGTGAAAATTGTAATTTCTTAAAGCCACTATTTGCACATGGAGATCCACATAGGGGTCCTTTTATTAAGGCGTGCTAAATGCTAAGGCATCCATTATATTCTATGCGCACCTTAGTATATCACGCATGCTAATCTTTAGCACACGCTAAATCGGTTAGCGTAACTTAATAAAAGGACCCCATAGTACAAGAGAGCTTGGTGGGGGTGTAGCTTGAGTAGAGCCTGAATGGGACAAATATCTACATGTTTCCCATTTTACAAAAGGACAAAGTCACATGACGAATTTTTTAAAAGTGCTCATTTTGGCCAAGCCTTTATATAAGGGATTATCCCTTGTTTATTTCTACCTACAAAATCTAATCTAATCTAATCTAATCTTCTATTTCTGCGTCGCACATACCTAAGTAGGCTCTAGGCGACTTACAAAGAGAAAAGAGAGGAGTGAAGAGAATAGGGAAGGAGAAAAGGGGGAAACATGGGGCAAGGGAAGATCTGAGAAGTTTAAGTGTCAAAGAGGCTGGTTTTCAGTTGTTTCCAGAATGTGGTGTAGATGGGTTCTGTTCTGGTCGTTTCAGCAAAGTCATTCCAGGTTTTCACTCCAAGGTAGATGAGCATGGAGTGAAAGACTCGCTTGTATTGGATATTCTTTGTTGAAGGGAGGTTCAGTAGTATCCTGTTAAGGGTTCTGTGGGAGGTAGACCATGCTTTTGTGAAGAGTTGGATGAGTTTCCATGAATTATTTGGTATATGATGCATGAAGTTTTAAATTTTATTTGTGATGGGATGGGTAGCCAGTGTAGTTGCCTGATGAAGGCTGATATTGAGTCGTATTTTTTTCAGGTTGAAAATTAGTCTTACAGCTGTGTTTTGTATGAGTTGGATTTTGTGGGTCGGTGCGCTGTTGATACCCATGTAGGCAGAGTTACAGTAGTCCAGCTGTGTTAGGATCATCGACTATACAATCAGAGCAAAGTGATGTTGATGAAAGTATTGTCTGATGAGTCTTAGTTGCCTCATGGTGAAGAGGGACTTTTTCCGAATATTAGAGATTTGGGCTTCCATGGTTAGTGTGGAGTCAAGAATGCAGCCTAGGATTTTGGAGGTTTTATCGATTGTGAGGGTATGGCCAGTTCAGAGAGTGATGCTTGTCGGTGCTGTCTGTTAGGCTGTGTGGAAGAATAAGATTTTGGTTTAATTTTAGCTTGTTGATTGTTGCCCAATTTTGGATTCTTTCAATATTGGTTGATACTTTGTTGGTGACATCTGACTGGTTGTTTGTGGGGATGAGGAGCAGAATGTCATCTGCGTAGGACATTATGCTTTCATCATCAAACCTGAAGAGAAATAAAACTTTTTGCCTCACTGCTAGATTATCTACACTCACAATGTGAAACCTGGGATTTATTGTTTGATACTAATCTGAATAGTGAGTTCAGATTCATTGTGACAAAGATAGTTTCAGGCAAGAAGTTGCTTGATGTTTAACTTGTTAAGAAAATCCATGGTGTCTTTTTATATTTATATATTTATTTATTGAATTTTTCAAATTATTAAACAAGCACTTTAATACTTGAATACAGATTTACATCATTAATCAAGAAACTTAATACACCTGACATCACTTACAGTAATGCAAGGAAAAGAAAAACTAAAAATTTTTTATTCCACAAACTTAATAATAAGGAAATATACTTATTAATTACAAGAACAGCTCAGGAGACAATGATGTAAACCCCCGATAGCTTGGACTTAGACTGCTGGTGGTGCTATTGGACCAATCATCACTACCCCCACCCCCTCTTCCTTGGCAGATATAAACTCCAACAATTGCTTTGGTTAGAAAAATAAAAAATGTTTTTCTCCATGGTGTCTTATACGAGGATGTTTGTGATCGGTGGTCTTTGTCAGGTTGGTGGTCTTCATCATAAGGCATATGGGGATAGACTTAAATATCTCAATATGTATACTTTGGAGTAAAGGTAGATAAAAGGAGATATGATAGAGATATTTAAATACCTACGTTGCATAAATATGCATAAGGCGAGTCTCTTTCAGTTGAAAGGAAGCTCCAGAATAAGAGGACATAGGATGAAGGTAAGAGGTGATAGGCTCAGGAGTAATCTAAGGAAATACTTTTTTACAGAAAGCATGGTAGATATGTGGAATAGTCTCCCAATAGAGGTGGTGGAGATAGAGACTGTGTCTGAATTCAAGAAAGTGAGGGACAGGCACTTGGGATCTCATAGGGAAAATAGGAGACAATGGATGCTGTAGATGGGCCAATTGACCTTTATCTGCCTTCATGTTTCTCTGTTTTTATATTTGTATATTGTTTTAAAGGTTCGAGAATTCCATCTATTAATCTATATGCATCTCTCTCAGTATACTGTGCTCATACTCCTAGACTGCCTTGCCTACATTGGTATCTCTGGCCAGGTCCTCAATTGGTTCCACGGGTTCCTAAGAAATAGATCATACAGTGTATGCAAGAATGATTCTTTTTCATATAGCTGGGACAACTCCTGTGGTGTTCCTCAGGGATCCCCCCTCTCCCCCACTCTGTTTAACATCTACCTCGCCTCCCTGGGAAACCTCCTACAAAGCCTCAAGATCAAATTCTTCATCTACGCAGATGACATTACAATAGTCATCCCACTAACCAGTTTCACACCAGAGTTGCTCACCTCTCTTTCAAACTTACTTACTCAGATAGAACTCTGGATGCTATCCTACAGACTAAAATTAAACCCTGACAAAACCAAATTCTTCCTAGCTACCCCCAACGACAAAATCAAAGACACCACAATTCAAGTGAAAGTAACGGTTTTCCCCCTCGAACAAACCTTAAAAGTATTAGGAGTCACCCTAGATAAACATCTATCCCTAGAAAAACATACTGATTTTACAGTCAGGAAAAGCATCTCGGTGCTCTGGAAACTACGCACCATAAAAAAATACTTTGACGATACCTCATTCCGCCTGTTAGTACAATCCTCCATTCTCAGCATCCTAGACTACTGCAATATTATTTACTTGGGCTCCACGAAGAAAACCATCAGGAGAATGAAACTGATCCAGAACACCGCCGTCCGCCTTATATTTGGCTTGAACAAATAGGAACACATCACCCCTTTCTACCACAAACTACATTGGCTACCATTTGAATCTAGAGTCCTATTCAAGTTTGCGTGCTTCTGCTACAAAACTGTATTTGGTTTATCTCCGAGCTACCTCAACCCTCACTTCACCCTGAATTGCAACAATAAGAACTCCTGCAGAATTCATCTATTCGCCTACCTCTTCCTAAAACTATGCCACCTCAAAAGGTTCTTCGACAAAACTTTCGCCTTCCAGGTGGCCAAACAGAACCCATGGCTAGCCCAAATTGTGCTCGAGGCCCCCACCTACCTCGACTTCAGAAAACTATTCAAAACTCATTTATTCCATGGACAGAACCCCTAATCCCTTTCTTCCACTTCTCTCACCCCTTCCACCAATAATCTGAACTCTCCTCTTACTCCTTCTTATTGTTCATTCCCAACCTGCTAACTCCAATGACTTGTACATTCCTTTCATGCTTACCTTAACGACTTTGTTGCTTGTAAATCTGATTAATTGATGTGAACCGCCTAGAACTCCCTGGGTATGGCGGTATACAAAAATAAAGTTATTATTATTATTAGATATTATTGGTCCTTGGGCAGCATCCTTCCAGAACATTTCATACTAATAAAGGGAATGCAGCTCTTAAAAGTTTATTATAAATGTAAGCTCTCTAATAAAAAGATAGTATATACAATTTATTTGTTGACCTTTATTCTTTATATATTTAAGTGGAATAATACAGGTTCTACATTACTTTCATGAAACAACATCCATCACTTGCATTTATGCAAACCTAGATAGCTTAAGGACATGAAGAAGAAAGTTGTACAATAGGAAAAAAGATCACAGTGAATTGAGAAAACAGAAAAAGCAGTTGAAATTTGAGTTTAGCAAAGATTGAATCATACTGAGAATGGAGCTGATTTAAGGAGATGAAAGAGTTCTGTGATTAACACATCTTTATACTATATACAGCAGGGGTGCCCATACTTTTTGGGCTTGTGAGTTACTTTTAAAATGACCAAGTCAAAATGATCTACCAACAATAAAATTTTTTAAAAAACACAAAGCACACTGTATGCAGAGAAAATGTTAATTATCATTTATATTCCAGGATTTTTTCAAAGAGGTCAAGGAAGATGATTCTATGCAATGTCACCTTAGTAACAACCATACAAAAATAGACAAATATACCCCCCTCCCTTTTTACTAAACAGCGCTAGCAGTTTTTAGCGCAGGGAGCTGCGCTGAATGCCCCGCACTGCTCTCGATGTTCATAGGCTCCCTGCTTTTATAACCGCTATTGCGGTTTAGTAAAAGGGGACCATAGTGCAAAATATAGACAGCAGATATAAATTCTCTAAACTGACACATTTTGATCACTAAATTGAAAATAAAATAATTTTTCCTACCTTTGTTGTCTGGTGATTTCATGAGTCTCTGGTTACACTTTATTCTTCTGACTGAGCATCCAATATTTCTTCTCTTCTTTCAGCCTACTGTATACTTCCTCTCCTCCAGACCTCATTCCCTCCCCCAACTTTTCTTCCTCTCTCCCTGCACCCTCACCTTTCTTTCTCCCTGCTCCCTTCTTTCTTCTGTCTCCCTGCCTCCCTTTCTTACTTTTTCTCTCCATGCCTCCTTTCTTTCTGTCTCCCTGCCTGCTCCCTTTCTTTCTCCCTGCCCTCCCCCAAGCCACTGCCACCACCATCGGGGAGCAGGCCCCAAGCCACTGCCGCCCCAAGCTCTCCCTGCAGAAGCATTGGGCTGACCAGCATTCCTCTCCCTGACATCAATTCTGACATCGGGGAGGAAGTTCTGGGCCAGCCAGGCAGCGATTGGCTGGCCTAGAACTTCCTTTCCGATGGCAGAATTGACGTCAGGGAGAGGAAGGCTGATCAGCCCGGTAGATCGCAAAGGCAACTCGAGTCTATCATGGAGCCCGGGATGGGCTCCGCGATCGACTCATGTTGCCTTCATGATCTACCGGTCAATCGTGATCGACGTATTGGGCACCCCTGATATACAGTATACTTCTCACTAAGGTCAAGATATGAAAGAACTTACATGGCTAGACTCTATCTTATACCTTTCTTCTATTTTCAGTGCCATTAGCTAATATCTTTATTTCTTAGATAATAACATCTTGTTTGTAAAAGTCTGCTACATCTTCCTATCAAACTGGAACCACAAGCAAGGAATCAGGGAAGCCAGGGTTAAGCCACACAGATTCTCCTTGTGACCTTGGGTAAGGAGAGTGTAGTGCAGTGATTAGAGCTACAGCCTCAGCACCCTGAGGTTGTGGGTTCAAAACCTCCAGTGCTCCTTGTGACCCTGGGCAAGTCACTTAATCCTCCACTACTCCAGGTATATTAGATATGATTGCAAGCCCACCAGGACAGACAGGGAAAAATAATTAAGTACCTCAATAAATTCATGCAAACCATTCTGAGCTCCCCTGAGAAAACAGTATAGAAAATTGAATAAATAGTGTGAAAAGCTTCAGCCTCTGATCTCTACTGGATTTCTGAACATCTTTCCCAAAATATCTTATTGAAAATACCCCTCCATGTCTACATGTTTAAATTATAATAAAGAACCTTTTTTCTAGACATGCAGGGTCAAAGCCATTGTGAATAATATATATTTCTGGATAATGGGAATTCGTCAATGTGTTAAAAAAAAGTAATAGAGAAACCATTTCTAGAATTATTGGAATTATGGTAGGAACGATACTGCTGATCTGTCATGGTGGCATCAGCATATTAATAACTTAGAAGCCAGGCAAGAAGTCCCTTATTTTAGTTTTTGTGTTTTGGATTCTGAAAACTGGCATTTAGACATTCTTATTGCTTGGCGTATGTTTTAAAAACAGCCACAATTCTATCAATGGTGCCAATGCGTGATTGACATGCGATCGGCGGCTGTTTTTAGACGGCCGCCAATACTGGAGCCGTTTATAGAATCTGGGCCTTTGTATATTCAGAAGTCGCTTCATCCTCTATTGCCTCTGATACAGTAGATCAGAGCTTCCCATACTGTGAGTCATGACCCCAAATAGAGTCATGAATCCTTCATTTGGGGTCCATAAGAAGTGATTGGTCTGTGCTGCCCAGGGGTCTTTAGCTTTCTGTGGCAATATGAATGGGGGTCATATCTTGAGCTACCAATTGAAATGGAATGTGCTAAATCCAAATAGAAATACTTCAGAGATGGATTTTTTTTTTTCTTAAATGATAATGATGGATAATGAGAAGATAACACTAGATAGTATCTAACTTCCCAATTTTCACATGTCAAAACATATTGGCAGTGATGGCACGATTTCTCAGAATGTCAAGAAAAATACCTGTTCTGTCCGTGCAGAATCTGTTTAAGAATAGATTCTAACACTGCAGTCCTAATTGGTAAGCTATGATTTTTTTTTTGTTGCAACTTAGATGTACATGGCTTTTGATGAAGTGAAAAGAATTTTCATTTTGCTTGAATTAATGTTTCTGATCACACTAATCTCTTTGTGTCTAGAGGCAGGATACTTTTAATTATAAAATACATTACCACTGACAGAACAAGCTCAAAACCTGTAGGGTCTTAAAGAGACCGTGCCTAGAGCAGAGATACTTGGAATTTGAGCTTTCTGATTTCTGTTTCTGAACTTGAAAGGAAAGTTATAATGGGCTATAACAAAGGTAAAAGCAAGTGAAAGAAGAAATAAAAATATCTAAAGAAAACAGCCTCAACCTAGGGGCCAAGATTAAAAAGCAAACATATAAAAGTGTGACTTAAATTAATCAATATTCTCCTGTAAAGATAGATGCGGTGACAAAAAAGTCATATATCTTAATTAGACTTGTGTGAATGTATAGGGTCATAGATTGAGCAGAATGCAGATAGAGTTTATAAAATATACACATATCTGCATACTTCACCTGCTTATTTACACCTGTTCCCAAGGACGTGGATGCATTTTAGGCAAGATATCTGCAGGTTTCATAAGGCTATATATTGCCATAGCTTTACAATAGACACCTGCTTTGATTTACCCCTTTAAATCTTCCCCAGCACGAGCAACTACCCTGGACTGCTGCTTGCACTGGCCTAGCTCCCTCTGAAATCACTTCCGGGTTGCAGGGCCAGGAAGTGACATCAGAGGGAAAGGCAATGCAAGCAGTAGGCCAGAGAAGCTGCTCGCACTGGCAAAGATATAAGGGGTCTTTTACTAAGGGGTGCTAGCCGATATAGCACACGCTAATCGATTTAGCGCATGCTAAATGCTAACGCGCCCATACAATATAATGGGTGCGTTAGCATTTACAGCGCACTAAATCGGCTGGCGCAGCTTAGTAAAAGACCCTTTTAAAGAGGTACAGGCCTGGGAAGGAAAGGTGGAAGTGTGGTGTGTGGGGGGGGGGGGGCGTGGAAGGAGCAGGGGGTTATCACCACTCTGGGAGCCTCCTACCCTTGCTACGCCAGTGTCAGTTAATAATAAGCTGATTCTCCTTTAGTGATCTGATTTACCGCTTACTAATTTGCCAGCATAAATCTCTTGTTGTTTTGGCTTGAGCTAAAGTATCATTTTCGTAAGGCCCAATGTCTTATAAAGGGGCTATCACTACTAGCAGTTTCTCTTTGAGAAGCTTTCGCCCCTTCCTGAGATGCTCTTCCAATTCTTAAAATAAGTTTTAGCAAGCCCTCAAGAGCCCCCTCCAATCCATCACTGTTACTGTGTAATAACAGAAGCCCGAGCGGCCTTCCCCGAGTAGCACGGGTCATACTCATAACGGCTGTGGCGTTCAACACATTAGTATGCCATCCCGTGCCTTGTTTTACCTATTGCGGCTCACACACTCTCACGTGAACATCAATCCATTCTGTGTTAAAGTGAATGTGTTAACCTTTCCCATAAAGTGTTACATAAGTAGTGATGAAATTTTGAGAGTCGGTGAACAAGAAGAAATATGTGCTTCTTCACGAAAAAAAAAAGAGTCTCTATGAAGCGAAAATGGAACATTTCGCACAGTTCTTTCCACACCTTCCAGAAGCAACCGAATGCATCTTTCAGATGCCAGGGAAATAGCGTCGGAATGTAATATCATTCAAGTCATGTGCAGGCTTGAAACTCCAGTATACCAGCATGAATAATTGACATACAGATAAGTGATTAATGAGGATCCGTAGTCTAAAATATATGTAGTGAAGAAAACAGGCAGTTGCCAAGAATTGCTTAGTGTTCTGTTTTCATAAAGAGGGCAATGCTGGATGCCATTTCTCTGTCTCCCACAGAACACGTATTTTTCACCAGACTGAAAGGAGGCATGCCCAAAGACACTTTTAGGTCAGGGAGGACAGCACTTGCAGATTGAATTTTCAAATCTAGGTGCATTATTTTCCTTTGAAATTTTACCTGTTCAAAAAGCCTCTAGGCTAGTTAAATGTACAGATGCTATAGAAGGCTGTTCATATTTTTTAGCTAGGCCAAGAGAAGACAAATTTCAGACAGCCTGTATATCATGGTAAAACATTATTTACATGGGTCAATGGCTTTGAAAATGGGGATTGCTGTGAGCTGAAAAAGGCTGTAGTTGTGCAATTGTTTTCCCAGCCCTTTAATGTGGGGGGGTCACAGTTTTGTTATCAGGTCAGGAAACAGCAGTAAGACAAGCATTCACAACACAATTTTTAAGTACTTTTAGAGAGCATTATTCCACCAGATGAGAAAGAGTAATGCTAACTATAAAAATTTGGTTAACCTTATTTAATAAGGTCATGGTAAATACAGTATCTAGTCTGAAGATAACCAAAGGGACTCTCCTTCGCTCCAGCTCTTTTCCTTGTTGGTACCCCCTCCCCCCACCCCCATTGCTGGCACAGGGCCTGTTTGAAGGGCCTTTGCGCCTGCGCGGACGTCGATGTGATGAAGTCGCGTATGTGCATGACATCATCATGGCGCCGTCATGCACTTCTGGGTGTCTCGAGCTGCGGACCCTAGCCCCCTCTTTTACAAAGGTGCGCTAAGCTTTTTAGCGCACGCTAAACGCTAACGCGGGCATGTTATCCTATGGATGTGTTAGCGGTTAGCACACGCGTTGATTTAGTGCATGCTAAATCCGCAAACGCTTAGCACGCCGTTGTAAAAGACCTAGGTTTAGTGTGCCGCGGCTCGAGAAAGACTGCGGGACACTGCTCTAAGCAGTCTGCAATCACAATCTGCTTTAATAATTTGGTTGCTACATTGTAGATCCCCACTACAGCATCAGCGGTTCCCTTCAGATTTTTGACTCTTAGGTAGTATCAGCCAGCTTTTTCAATGGCAAATTTTGCTTGAATGGACTCTTTTTGATATTTTCTTTCTCTAATGATTGGTTAGGTAAACAATCGAAGTGTTACTCTGGGGTCCTTTCACTAAGGCGCACTAACTGATTTAGTGCGCACTAAATACTAAGGCACCCATACACAATAATGGGCGCCTTAGCATTTAGCATGTGCTAAATTGGTTAACGCGCCTTAGTCAAAGGACCTCTTTGTTTCCCATTTGTGAGCTTTGATGCTAAGTGCAAACAGGATTTATAAAAAATACATCCAAAGGTTTGCATTGTTTGTTTTTTAGTAAAATCTTTATTCATTTTCAAACTTACAATAATATGTTAAAACAGATTAACAATAAGTATATCACTTAATAATCATCAATAGTACAAATAATATATTCTTATCTCCCACCCTTCCCATTATATAATCAATACCTTGTACAATAAAGGTTTGCATTGTTAAGATTTTGAAGTTAAAATTCACAAAGTAAGATTTTGTCCCACATTTAATGTTAAGAATTTTAAAAAAAATTTCTAAAAAATTAGAAGGTTTTTAGAATCAGTCAAAGATATCAATCCATTGATAACCAATAGACATCCAATCAGTTTATGGTTTGGATTTCTGAGATCCTTTTCCTTATAATTAAATTTGATACTATGCATTATCATTGAGTGAATTATTTTTGGTGTATCTAGTTAACACAGGAGCCCATTACACCTACAAAATGGGAGGGGCTTTATACCACGTGGGTCAATCAGAGCCTAAGGCCCCTCCCCGGTGCATCCCAAGATGCACTGGGGAAGGGAAGGCACATTTTAGATGATGCAGGCCAGCTAGGAGGAGGGAATCCATGTCCCTCAGGTCATCCACTTAGAGGTGAGGGTGAGAGGGTATCAGAGACAGGGGGGAGGTGTTGTATGCAGGGGGGTGTCGCCACCACTGCAGGGGAAGGGGTATTCGCTGCCATTGCAGGGGAGGGGTGTCAATGACTTTCAAAATGGTTAAGGGGAGAGAATGAGCATCTCTTCCCCTGCATCACAACAGGGCTTTCTAGCAGTCTCTGACACTGTCATGCCTTTACCAGCACCCCTGGACCAGCTGCTTATTTTTGTCACCAAAAGCCAATGCCACTTTTTGAAAATGACTCAGCATTTTTTAAGAATCCACTGGAGGGCTCATTTCAATGCTGAAGAGCCCATTTGCATGTAATTGTTGGAGACTGCTAGAAAGCTCGCTATTGACAGAGATAATCCGTTTTGATAATCCGCCACTAAAATGTGTACAGGCCAAACCATCGGTAAACAATTTAACGATGGTTTTAAAGTTTTAAGAATCTGGGCCTAAGACAATTTAGGGCTTGAATTTCTAGTGTTTTTCTCCCATTCTTTATCAACAAAGAAAATAATTTTGTGAAACAGTCCCTAAAATCAAGTGAAAGTTGTCCTAGTTGAGTAAACTAATTCATTATCAACAAATGAAGAAATTCTTGGTTGCCAATTCATTCTGCAGCTGGAGCCATCACTATGCTGTACATAGCAGATATCACAAAACTATAATTTCCTTTGACATACACTAGACAAACTATATTCTTTGTTCTTCAAAATGTAATTTCGTCTTGATGTGTCAGAATAACAGCTAAACCCTGACAGTTCTGACACACACGTATATATGTTTCACAATTGCACAATGCAAGGATTTCAAGGATTAGTCACTCAATTTCCTCTCCTTTGGAAAGGTTCTGTACTGAGCATCTGAAAGTACATTTAAGGAGGTCAGTTTAGAAGTTTGTGGGGCTTATAACATACAAATGATGATTTCAGAATGTTGCTTTTGTACATAGGTAGGACCCAGAATTTACAGATTTTAGGGGGTATGTTTTATGCAGATTAGAAAAAGACACGGTGACAAAATTCATCACCGTTCCCGTCCCCGCGGAGAACCGCGGGAAACCATCTTCATATCATTCTTTAAGGAGCGAGGGAAGAATCAGAATATGAATGGCCACAACCACTGACCCGCAAGCTTTGCTTTGAAGAATGCTGGTGTAGAAGGACCGAGGTTGAAACAGACACTACAGAATGACAGTCTCTGGTATCCAGAGCAGATATTGTGATGTTGTAATGCCTCATTCCACCAGTGCCTAAGAGCCAATCACATCAGTGATGTCACAATGGCTTCATTATCCTTGGCTCACATAAGAATCAGAGTATGAATGGCCACAACCACTGACCCGCAAGCTTTGCTTTGAAGAATGCTGGTGTAGAAGGACCGAGGTTGAAACAGACACTACAGAATGGCAGTCTCTGGTATCCAGAGCAGATATTGTGATGTTGTAATGCCTCATTCCACCAGTGCCTAAGAGCCAATCACATCAGTGATGTCACAATGGCTTCATTATCCTTGGCTCACATAAGAATCAGAGTATGAATGGCCACAACCACTGACTCGCAAGCTTTGTTGAAATAGACACTAGAAAATGACATGGGATTATTTCCCGCGGTTATCCACGGGGACGGTGATGAATTTTGTCACTGTGTCATTCTCTAATGCAGATTAAACAATTATACACAAAAGGCCATATTCTGTAAAGAAGCCTGACAGGTGCTGGCACACCTACTGGCACCTAACCTAATTGCTTTAACCAGCTTTAATTGGTGCAGTAACTTAACGCACTATTTAAAACTTGTTAAAAATACATTAAAAAAAAAAATTAGACGCCGCTATTCACCTACCAGGGCCGGCATCTGAATCGCACCTACAGCATGGCGCCTAGCAGCGCCTAAGGTCAACATAGGCGTGTTTCGATGTGGAGATGATCTTAGGTTGTCAAGAGGCCACTATCCCCCTGGTCTCAGTTAGGGCGCTGGTCTTCGACCAGAGGGCCGCCGCGTGAGCGGACTGCTGGGCATGATGGACCACTGGTCTGACCCAGCAGCGGCAGTTCTTGTGTGCTCACACTCTTCTTAAACTGCTTTTTAATAAAAGGTTTAGACAAATTCCTGGAGAAAAAGTCCACAAACAGACTGTAATGGATGTGTTAGTGTTTAGCGCACGCTAAAATGGCTAGTGCACCTTAGTAAAAGGACCCCAGTATTAAGATAAATCTGGGAAAGCCACTGATTATCCCAAGGGATAAGTAGTATGGAATTTAGCTATTTTTTGGGACTTTACCATCTACTTGTAACCTGCATTGGACATGGTTAGAAACAGGATGCTAGTCCAGTTGGACCTTTGGCCTGACCCAAGCAGACATTCCTTATGTTCTTAGGTGGAAAATTAAACCAAAGTCTTCTACTCCAACCACGTAAGGTCCAATAAGTTGACAAATGGTTATTCCATCTGCTCCTTCTTCAAATGGAGCATTATTTACTTCAGCTGATAAGACTTATCCTTCTTGGTCCTCTACCTCCATTACTATAAGGTGGGCCAAAAGTAGGTATATTTATTCTTTTTTTATTTTACAGGTATCACAAATAACATTTGTGTGAAGTTTTTGTATCAGTTACATCATTTTGCTTTTACTTTTTTATTCAGTACTGCATTATACCTATTCAATACCTGTAAAATAAGAAGAAATAATTAATATATATATTGCATACCTACTTTTGGCCCACCCTGTATAACTACCTCCAGAATTTGTTGCCAGAGAATATGGTGAAAGTTAGTTTAGCAGGGTTTAAAAAAAGTTTGGATAATTTCCTAAAAGAAAAAAAATTCCATAAGTCATTATTGAGATGGACTTGGAAAAATCCACTTTTTATTCCTCGGATAATAATAATAATAACTTTATTTTTGTATACCGCAGTACCATAACAGTTCAGAGCGGTTTACAGAGTAAGAGACTGTACATATACAGTGATCTTACAAATAAGTCAATCTGTTTTACTTTTTTGGGATCTTCCTAGGTACTCGTGACTTGGATCAGCCACTGTTGGAAACAGAACAGACCTTTGTCCATTCTTACCATTGATGTTATAGGGGTTGGAACTTTTGCTGATGCTATAAACCACATTATCTTTGGCCCCAGTTAATTTTTGTTGGTTACAGAGAAAACCTCCACTAGCTCCAAAAGATAATAAGAATAAGAATAACTTTATTTTTCTATACCGCCATAATCTTGCGACTTCTAGGCGGTTCACAGTGAAGAGAGCTGTGCAATCAGCGAATTACAGTGTACAAATAGTGAAGGTGTCACTGAGCAGTCAGTGATTAGAGTAGAAATTAGCAAGAAAAAGATATTAATGGGTTACAGTATAATCTTAACATGTTACATTAAAGGGGCTGGAAAGCCAGCGAATTACAGAATACAATTGGTAAAGATGACACTGAACAGTCATTGAAAACAGAATGCCGTTAGATGAAGATGCGTAGTATCAGCATGAAGAGTGAGAGCTTTTTAAAAAGAAAGGGGGGCGTTTTTTGACTAGGAATTAAATCTATTGAACAGAGCGGTCTTGATTTCTTTCCGAGAGGCGCCATAGGTTAACCTGGTTCTGTCCATGAAGTTGCCTAGCCAGGTTTGCTGTCTACCAGCTTGAAATTTAAAAGATCTATCCCGAAAGATGACCATCAATGGTCTCTTCTGATCTTTGCCACTGGAGGGGGAGGAACCACTGCTGGCTCCATGCATGCCTAGTGTCTCTTATTGGCTACTAATCTCTACACTGGACTCTTGTTCTCCTCATTTTACTTCCAACATGCATATCTTGAGATATATTGCTGAAATATGTTTTATCTAACCATTTACAGGCCATGCTTTCTAAGGTTTTCTGAATAAGAACAGAATACGTGTAAGAAAACTGAAACTATAGTGAGCAATTTCATGTAGTCAAATCCCTGATCCTAGGAGAATGTACCAATCAGTCACCAACTGAGGAAGGCTAAAGATTTTTCTTCATTTACATGATTAGATCCTTCCATTTGATTTAAGAGCACTGAATTAGAAGTTTGTAGCTATTACTTATTAAATATATCCTTTCATGTGAACAAAGGCAGCAATATTACCAGACCTGGCAAAATGAGGGGCTGATTTACTAAACCATGCTAAGCAGTTAGTGTGAATGTTAAGAGAGCAATAGCCATTATTAATAATAATAATTTTATTCTTACACACCGCCAAAGCCATAGTAGTTCGAGGCGGTTCACAATAAGAGGAGCTGGACAATCAGCGAAGATAGGTACAAAGAAGTTTTTAAAGTACATGAAGCAGATACAGGAATAAGAGAGCAGGAGCCTGCCGCAAACAATCAGTGAGAGTAGGGCACTGGACAGACATCAATTCCAGTAGGCCGAGAGCAGAGCGGAAATGAGAGAGCATGGTAAAAATCAGATGGAGTAAAGCGATAGGGCAAAGGGAGCAATTAGGATACAAATCGGTTGAACAAGTTTGTTTTTACTAGTTTTCTAAAACTTAGATAGGAGGAAGAGTGCGTTATTAAGATGCTCAGCCAGTTGTTCATTTGGCCTGCTTGGAAAGCAAGTGTTCTGTCTAGGTATCTTTTGTATCGGCAGGCCTTTATTGATGGATGGGTGAGCATATGGACTCTGCATGTAGATCTTCTTGGGCAGTCCAAGTTGAAATGTGCAACCAGGTATGTGGGGGGCCGAGCCAAGTATAGATTTAAAACAAAGGCAGGCAAATTTGAACAAGACTCTTGCCTCCAGGGGCAACCAATGAAGTTTTTGGTAATAGGGGGTTATGTGGTCCCATTTTTTTATGCTAGAAATCAGTCGGACGGCTGAGTTTTGGATGATTTGGAGTCTTTGAATAGTTTTCTTGAAAAATCCCAGATAAATGATGTTGCAGTAGTCAAGTAAGTTTAGTATGGAGGCTTGCACCAATAAATGGAATGAAGTTGCATTGAAGTACTTTCTGATGGTTCTTAGTTTCCATAGAGTCGAGAAGCCTTTTTTAATCAATAGCTCAGTGTGCGCTTCAAGATTAAGGTGACGGTCCAGGGTAATTCCCAGAATTTTTATGGAGTTGACAATAGGATAGACTTGACCATTCAAGGAAATTGAAGAGTCTTTGAGTTTGTCATTTGGGCTAGCTAGGAAGAATTTGTTTTTTTCTGAGTTGAGTTTCAGTTTGAATTGGGACATCCATTGATCGATTTGCTTTAATATGAATGACAGGTGGATTTTTGTCTCAGGGGATAGGTTTGTTAGGGGAAAAACTAAAGTGATGTTGTCTGCATAAATGTAAAATTTGAGTCTTAAGCTTTGCAGTAGGTTCCCCAATGGGGCTAAGTAGATGTTAAATAGTGTAGGGGAAAGGGGACTCCACATGAGTTGACCCATCAATAGGAATGATCATTGTCACTGTAAACTTGGTATGAGCGTTTCCTTAAAAAACCCTGGAACCATTTTAGGACTTTACCCGAAAGGCCAATTGACTCCAGACATTCGAGTAGGATGTCATGATCGACTAGGTCGAAAGCGTTACTTAAGTCGAATTGCAGGACAAGAGCGCTTGTACCCTGACTGAATAAGCTGTGGAGGGAATCTAGTAGAGAAGCAATAACTGTTTCCGTGCTAAACCCAGGACGAAAACCTGATTGGTTGTCGTGCAGTATGTTGAATTTATCCAGGTAAGTTACTAAGTCCTGGTTAATCAGGCCTTCCATCAGCTTTATAAAAAATGGAATGCTCACGATGGGTCTGTAGTTTGTGGTCACCTTGATGGATTCCTTGGGGTTTTTTATGATTGGAGTGATTATAATTTGGCCTGAGGCATCGGGAAAAGTGCCTGACAATAGTAGAGAGGAGAGCCAAGTATGTAATTTGGCTTTAAAGGTGACTGGGGCAACTTTCATAATGTTTGGTGGGCAACAGTCTAATTTGAGTAGGAGTCAGCGTATTTTGAATAGAATTTGCAGAATTGAAGCCAGGTGGGGGTGTTAAAATTATTCCAGAACTTGTCTACTCTAGGTTTGACTATGTGTTAAGCAACTGGGTAGTTCGAATGATTGGTTGTAGTGGTCAAAAGGATGGATATCAGGTTGATAATTTTGTTGTTGAAAAACTCAGCCAGCGCATCGGCCAATGGTGGAGAGTCTAAGGTAGGGCGGGAAAAGGACTGTATGACGTAGAGATTGTTGACTAGTTTTAAAAGATTTCTGGTGTTGTTGTTTGGCGAACCAATTTTTTGTGCATAGAAATTAGTGCATGTTTCTGTAATTAGATTTTTGTGATCTTTTAATTTTTGTCTCCAATTTACTCTCTCCTTACTGTCATCTGATTTCAGCCATTGTCTCTCTAGTTTTCGTAATTCCCGTTTCACTGTTCCTAGCTCAGCTTCGAACCAACTTTCCAGATCTTTGTTTCTCATTTTTCTTAATTTGATGGGGGCCATTTTGTTTAATATCTGTGTGCTCGTGTTGGTCCAAGAATCTAACGAGAAGGAGTTGGGGGTCAGAGTTAGATTTGATGACGTAATGTGACCAGAATACCACAGGGTTTACCAAACTTCTAGTGGCTATTAGTATGGAGCCAAACTAATGGCAACCACATGCTAACATCAGCCAGTGCCTGGAATGCACTTCTGAGGGAGGTGGTGGAGAGGAAAAAGGTGAACAGTTCAAAAAAAGCGTGGGATGAACACAGAGGATCTCGAATCAGAAAATAATAGTACTTTATATATTGAAGAACTAAGGCCAGTGCTGGGAAGACTTACATGGTCTTTGTCCATATATGGCCATTTGGTCGAGGATGGGCTGGGGAAGACCTCGACGGCTAGGATGGTTTGGATGGGCTGGAGTGAGGTTTGACGGAGACTTCAGTAGATGGAACCTAAGCGCAGTACCAGGCAGAGCTTTGGGTTATAGTCTAGAAATAGCTTAGGAAAAAAGGAAAATTTAAATTAAATCAGTAATTTAAAGAGAGGGTACAGCTGGGGCAGACTGGATGGACCATTCAGGTCTTTACCTGCCGTCATTTACTACGTTACTATGTTATTAAGTGCACTAAAACTCCCACACCGATCAGCATGGGTAGGAGTGGGATCTGGTCAGAGATGGGTGCAGATGAGGCGGGACCAGTTTTAACAGCTAGCGCATGTGATGTTACCACACATTAAGGGCTCCTTTTACAAAGGTGCGCTAGGGTTTTTAGCGCACGCACAAAATTACCGCAAGCTATAGCGCGCGGTAGCTGAAAATCTACCGCCTCCTAAAAAGGAGGCGGTAGTGGCTAGCGCGCTCGGGAATTTAACGCGCACTATTGCACGTGTTAAGGCCCTAGTGCATCTTTGTAAAAAGAGCCCTGTCAGGGCTGCCAGTGGCAGAGGTGCACTTAGTTCCGCCTACAGCTCTGGGTGAAATCTTACTGTATGGTTGAAAACAGGTCCCTTAATGATGTGCATATGATGTAGGGAATAGAAATACCAGGTCTTGATTCATCATTTGCATGCAGGCTCATTCTGCAGAACACACTGAGAATATGTTGAATAACAATGTACTTTTCCACTGTTTCTTTTACAGTCAGGACTAGAATATAGATCTGAGCAAACTGTTACGCTTCACAATTTTCATTGGTTATGCAGTTGTGTCAGCTTTTGCTATTTGCTACAGATAGTTTTACAGTTAATGAAGCATTCGGCTTTAAGCTTTAGTAATAAATGAATACTGTTGCTATAAGAAATATCTGATAGGTTCAATGCTCGGGGTAATATAGTAGTCTACTTACTAAATCACTTTAGGTGCTTAACACACCTTTTAGTATTCTGTGTTCACATAGAGCTAAAAGAAAACCTGTTAATGCACTTTTCATGTCATGTTAAACAGCTAGGGGGCAATTCTATATCTAGGTGTGCCAGTGTCACATGCTGAGTGCCAATTCTGTGATGGCACTTGTTCATCAAGATGTTATTATATAATAGTACAGGGTGCCCACAAACACACTCCTTGATTTTAAATGGTTGTGAAACCAAAATTTATCGGAATATTCTTTCACCTTTGAGGCTACAGTTTCATCAACCAATAAAGTTTCAAATAATAATAATAATAATAACAGTTTATATACCGCAATACCGTTAAGTTCTATGCGGTTTACAGAAGATTAGTGGAGTACAAGTTGAGTTGACGTACAAGTTGAGTTAACTTAAGGGATGTGAGAACAATGGGGAGAAAGGGCCAGAGAGGGGAAGGAGGGAAGTGGGTCAGCTGTCTAGGTATTTCAGGAATAGGTGAGTTTTGAGGCGTTTATCTGTTTATTATATACACTCGTTGTGCGCCCCCACCTGTTACTCGGCAAACATCGATGCGATAATCGAGCTCGGACCAGATTCTCCGAAGCTTATCCAGCGTGATCGCGTTAATAGCTTCAGTGATGCGTTCCTGCAGATCATCCGTAGTTGCGGGTAGTGGAGGTACGTACACTCTGTCTTTCACGTACCCCCCAAAGGAAAAACAGTAATGTCCGGTGATCTCGGGGGCCACTTGAGGAACACCTGGTCATTTTGTCGCGTCGCTTTGTCTGAAGGTTGTAACTTCTGCTCCAATCGCAGCTGGTAAAAGTGCAAGCGATTGTGTCAGATTTTGCTAACCGTGCTTTTGGGGACTTGTATTTGCTGTCATCTTATTTATAAACATATTCCAACAAGTTTTGATTTTGTAACCATTTAAAATCAAGGAGTGTTTTTGTGGGCAACCTGTAGTATAAACCTGACTTAGCATGCTTTAGAAGTGATCATTTATGCCAGGCTAATGGCAGATGTAAACAGATATGTCTAAGTGCACCATGCAAAGGGCAAAGCTTATAGGATTCTAAGTTGGAAACACATCTATGGTTTACCCATGCTACACCCATATATACATCTCCTTAACACTCCATTTCTGTGCCAATTCTACATACGATCTAGGAGGCAAGATGGCCCATAGAATCTGATGGAAGCAGGAGACCGATGGAGGGATTCTCCCTCCCCCCTACAGTAAATATGTCCTCCAACTTCTTACAAACCCCCAGGGAGAACCCCTTCCCCCGCAATTCCCTGACATAATGGGTCAATTGAAGATAACCATAAGGATCCCCCGGCCCGACCACCAGACTATGAGTAAGGACAGGAGAGCTCCCTCAGCATTCAGAAATTTAACTTCCCTTAATTGCTGACAGTTATTAAGAAAAGAGGAAAAGACTTCAAGTGCTCACCGGAGGCAAATACCTTAAATTAGTCAGAAAAACCTTCTATATTTTTATACATAAAAATCCGTTTTCAGAGATTCCTCTTATAGTTCACCAGTTTTTACTGGATACTTCCCTTTGTTTTAACTATTTCTCAGCTGTATTTATTAGTCACCACTTAACCAAAATATGTTGTATTTGTAGTTTGCATTTATTTATATCCCGCCTTTCCCAAGGCGGGTCACAATAAAGTGCATACATAAGAAAAATCACGTACAGTACAACAGATAGAACATCAATAAAACATAATAATAATAATGTAAAGCCTCCTAAAATTACAAAGAGGCTACCACATCAAAAACGGTGTCCAGTTGTTTTGCTCTATGGAGTTTCCCCGTTTTGTTATTCACTTCACTAGGAACTTACACCACTATAGTGGAAGCTTAATTTGCATAAAGTTAACAACTGCCCCAACCTTATTCCTATGTTCTCCCTACTTGCACTGTTCAGAAAGAAATCAATTGTTTTCTATTTCTCTGGTGTTATAATGCATGTAGAGTCTGGCATCTTAGGGTTTCGTTTGTATATATTACTGCTTGGAAACCGCTTAGAAATTAGGCAGTATACAATTTTTTTAAATTAAATATTTCTTTTACCTCCCCTCTTATACCGGCCGTGGTGGTAACAGCTCCCAAGCTCATAGAATTCTTATGAGTGTCAGAGCTGATACTGCCATGGCCAGTGCTAATAACCACACTACAGTTCTGTAAAAGGTGTGTGTGTGTGTCAGGGGGTAGTTTGTGGTCCTGTGTTTGCATAGGGGTTATCTTTGTTCTGCATGTGTGACCAAGGCCAGGTGTTCTGGTAGGAATGAATGTTGAGAAGCATACAGTGTAGTTTAATTTTGTGGTTAACTATTATGTATTGTTAGTAAGGTTATATTGTGTGTGTATATATGAAAAATGAATGGAAACAATGGCATTACAATTAGTACTATTATTATGGGGGTGGGGTCTGGGGTGGAGCTCGGGCGGGGTCTGGGGTGGAGCTTTAGTCTCCCCCTCAAAAAAATAAAAAAAGTGTTCCACTGCCTATGTGGTGGTTTAAAAGTTGGTCGGGTTAGAACTTAAAAAAGTGGGTTTTCAGCCTGGATTTGAATCCCATCAGAGATGGAGCCCTATGTACCGAGCCAGGCAGGTTGTTCCAGGCATACGACACATCAAGGCAGAAAGGACGGAGTCGGGAGTTAACTAAATAGCATTAAGATGGCTAAGTGCTAATATTCAATGCGAGATAGATGCTGAATATTACTCCTTTGCAGCTAGTAAATAGCCCAGTTACCCACAAAATTTAAAGCATAGCTGGCTATGTTTAATGGTCAAAAATAAACTGGATATTCAATGCCAGTTACCGGAAATGGCCTGGCATGGAATATCCATACTCAGCGCCGACCACAGGAGTCAGCTCGACTAACTTCCGCAATTTGAATGTCGGTCTCATAGTCACATCCCTTCTGATCCCTGTCTGAGACCGGAGCTGGATGTCCATATTTTGGCCCCCTCCTTAGCCCCACCCAAAACATGCTCAGGCCACGCATCATCGCCATTTGGATGTACTCCAGTCTTAGATGTCCATATCCTGGCCTCATAAAACCAGGACTTGGGCATCTGTGCAATAGGCTATGGTTTTCAGATGTCCAAAACAATAATACAGCTTCTAAAATAACCACCTTGATGTGGGCCTTATATAGTGAAGCCTATTCACTAAATAACTGGTGCATTACTTATGTTAAAGTTAATACTGGTTATGTGATATTAGTGAATCGGTCTCACAAGAATAACTGTATTTGAAATTGCTTCTCAGCTCCACTATTACATGTTTCACACAAGTTTAACAAAACCATGTCCTTGGGCACATATGTAAGGTAGATGACACATTTGTTATGCC
This sequence comes from Geotrypetes seraphini, assembly GCF_902459505.1. Classification (NCBI taxonomy): domain Eukaryota; kingdom Metazoa; phylum Chordata; class Amphibia; order Gymnophiona; family Dermophiidae; genus Geotrypetes; species Geotrypetes seraphini. Next base: position 41,724,593 of record NC_047095.1, read on the forward strand.
CAAGAGATGTAATTAAAGTCTGAAATCGCTCTGTTTTGCTCCTCTACTTCAGTTCCAATGGAGAGCAGAAAAGGACAATATTGGATTTTTAACAGACACCGCTCTAGTCAGTGCATTTTCATTCTCCTTTCTCTCTTTTTCCCCTTGCCTTTTCTATTATTATTTATTTTTTGGTTATGGTACCTAAAGACACAGCAGCTGCTGCAGAGATGACATTGTAAAGCTTTATGCACATAACCTTGAGCTAAAATTTCCACGCTTCTCTTTGGAAAAGAAAAAAAGAAATTATTACACATTGTTCTTACACCTTTTATACACAAACCCACATTTATTTCCACCAGGAACATGCCTTTTTAAAACAAATATGAACACATGACTTTTAAACTTTGTTCCGCGTACCGTAATGTCTATAATAAAGTATCATACAACAAGTTACTACCGAATGGTATGATTGTGATGTTGTACTAGCATTTATTAAACTAAATGAACGGGTCACTGGTGCAAAGACTAAACGTGTGAATTTGTTAGCGCACATGTGGTTTGGTGGCACACCTTAAAAATTGTAGGGGTCCCTTTATTAACCCGTGTTACGTGCTGCTGTTCATTTGACGTGGGCAATAAAGCCCACAAAATGCTTTAATGTGTTTGATGGCAATTTGCCTGTCCACATATGCTAATCGTGTGGGGTGGGGTATAACAATTTTGGGGAGAATGGGGCGTTATCCAGCTAGTGCATTTACATTAGCACATGGCAACTGGATAATGCAGAATTAATGCGGCAGAGACTAGTGTCTCCTAAACAGGAGGTGTTAAGTGCTTCTATCTTAACTTTATGCAATGATTGAGAAGTAGTTGAGATCAATGTATGTGGGGCCAAACTCCACAATGTGATCTCCTTAACGACACTTCTGACCACATTTATAGATAAATAATATACTAGAAAAAAATTCCACTGTCACTTATTCAGAGAAGTGCACTCACTTTTTAGCTTTAATTTCAATTTCAACGGGAAAAGGCCTCAGAAATGGAGCCTACGCACAGTCATAGACAGAATTGATCAAATTGATCAGCGTAGTTGTCACGCTCCTTGCTCCAGTCATCGGCCAGCAAAAACCCGTTTATTTAACTTAATTTCTAGAATGCTTAAATCTTATTCTATCATAATAAATTACTAACTTTGTGTTATTTAAAACTTAGTTTATATTCTAAAGCATTTTTATGGGTTTTCTTTTTTTTATATAAATTTTCATGCACAACTCTATATGCACTGAAAACAGTGCTGTAATTGTAACTTAGCTTCATACAGTGGATGCCTCCTACAAATGGCTATATATTCCACTAGGGTAGATTTATTTAGGTTACTAGCTGATTACCCGGCGTTGCCCGGATATTTATTTATCCCAAAATGTCCAACCCCATACATGTCCCACCCCCCTATGTCCCACATGTCCCACCCCCCACGTTACCCCCCCCCACATGTCCCATATGCCCCACCCCCATGTCCCAACCCCCTACCCTCCACATGTCCCAGAGGAATGTCTCTCTCTATGGGGCTGAACTTAGACTTAAACGGCATCGGGAGTGTCGGTATTCAACTCTGCGAGCCCGAAAACTATGGGTTGGACATTAATATCTGTCGCTTTTGATAATTTTAACATATCACCCCCTTCCCACCCCCACAGTATTTTACCCCGTCCCACCTGCACAATATTTTTCCCCAGATAGTAAGTCATATGTGTACCAAGTTTGGTTGAAATCTCTCCATGCGTTTCAGAGTTATGCTGAGTATTCATGTGTGAGCCCGAAAACACTATGGCGTAGATACTAAAATCTGTCATTTTCAATCATTTTTACATATCCCCCCCTTCCCACCCCCACAGTGTTTGTCCTCAGATAATAAGTAATGTGTATGTCAAGTTTGGTTGAAATCTGTCCATGCATTGAAGAGTTATGCTGGAACATACATACATACACACACACACATATATTCAAATTATAATGTGAAATATTTGACAAAATGAATACAATACAACTAACACAAAACTTGATTATAAACAACATTTTTAGTTTCACCTCCAGGAGCAAGAACATATAAATTCTTGGGTGAAGAGACCCCCAGAACATATCACCCCAGGTAGTGAGGGATCTGCATACCAAGTTTCGTTCAAATCGGTCAAGCCGTTTTTGAATTACTGTGAGAATGGCAGCTCTTTACATTTTTTCCATTGACATGAATGGGTGAAATCTGATTTTCTGTTTGTAGCTCCGCCCACGTGTGCAGGTGGGCCGCGAGACCCCCAGAACATATCAGCCCAGGTAGTGAGGGACCTGCATACAAAGTTTCGTTCAAATCGGTCAAGCCGTTTTAGCGTGATCGCGGCACATACACACACACATACATACACACATACATACCTCCGATTTTATATATATAGATAACACATTTATAGATAATCATATAAGATTTAATTTGAAATTCAAATGCTATGGGGCTCATAATTGAAATGGAAATATGTCTAAAAACAGGCCTAAATCAGCACTTGGACGATCAGTAAGACAAGTTGTCCAAGTGCTACTAATCGAACCGGGTTTTAGACGTATCTAAAAACTTCGGCCTTTTCAGTGCTGCTGTATGCCCAGAGCTAAAAGGGGAGTGTTAGATGGAGTGGTGAGGGCGGGATTTGGGCGGGACGTGGGCTGACCTAGACTTAGTCGTACTGCAAGTATAACCGAAAGTTTAACGAGGCTGCCTAGACGGAACTTATACGTAGCAACTTAGGCGATTTAAAACCAGGTCTAAGTGCCCAGATGATATCCAAAGTGATCAGATAACCACTGTAGAGAGAAAGTACAGACCCACACACACTCCCCCATTGATCACTGCCCCCCCTCCCCCCGCCATAAAAATCATAATAAAAACTTCACATATCTGCCTTCAGAACATCAGCACCTGGCATTGGAAAGCCTAGTAGAGCTGGCTTAAGTAGTCTTAAGTAATCTGGGGGGTGGGCTAGTGAACCATAAGCCACACTAACCACAACATTCATGGTGAAACATGTGCACCCCCCAAAACCCCCCAAACCTTACTGTACTGCCATATAAGTGCCACCTGCAGCCATAAGGGCTATTGGGGTTGTAGACAGTGGGTCTAGTAGGTTTGGGGGGGGGCTCACCATAACCTATAAGGGATTTCTGGTGAGATGATTATGTTACACCCTTTTTGTGAAGTTCGTAGCAGTGTCCTGTAAAGTACCCCACTACTCTGTTGCCATGTCTGGGTGTCTAGTCCATCACTTTGCTGGCCCTTCCCACATCTAGAATGTCTTATTCTAGGCATTTTTCACTTGGATGAATTTTTGGACGACAATGGGTTATAAAGCTCCTGGGCTCTGTGCTTGCCTGCTTCGTTTCTCCTTTCTCCCCCCTCATGACGTAACTTCAAATTTTGTTGGAGAAGGGTCTGGAAGCCAGCAAGCACAGCCCCAGAGCATGGGCAAAGTTGCTTGTAGGCTACTGCGGGAGATAGAGCAGCTGCTCTGTTTGCTCTCCCCTAATGCTGGGCAATTTTGGGGGAGGCCACACCCCCCCCCCATTCCAACACCTATGCTGTTAGGCACACTTCTATAAATGACACCTAATTGAAGATTGACAGCTACTATGTGCCACATTCCTTGGTGCCTGTTTTTTAGGTGCCATTTATAGAATCAGGGCCTAAATGCACATTTAGGGCTTGAGTAAAAGGGCCCTTCAGCTTGGCCTATCAGCCTCAGAAGGATATACCATATATACTGAAATATAAACTGAGATTTATGGATCCAAAAATGAGGGTATCAGTTTATGTATATCAAGTTTCAAGTTTAATGAACATTTGATTAATCACCTATCTTAAATGCTAAGCCCCCTCCTGGACCTGTTGCAGGCTTCCCCCGGGCCTATCATAAGCCCTTGTGGTCCATCAGTGGGCTAGGACAAGAGGGATCCTTCCCGCCTCCTGTCCCGGCTGACTCTGACACATCCCACCTCCATCCTGCCTTCCAGACTTTAAAAAACCCTACCTTTAAAGCCCTGGCGGTCCAGCTGTGAACCTGGGCAGGAGCAGTCTTCCTACGCTCCTGCCCCGAGCAGAGCCACTCTCTGAATGGCTGCCACGAGTTCTTGCAGTAATCTTGTAAGTTCCCACAGTCTTGTGAGATTGCTGGAAGGCATTAGGGGAGGGTGGAAGGGAGAGGGGACAGGGTGAAGAGCCTGGCAGGGCAGGGAAGGGGAGGGAGGAGGGATGTGTGCAAAGCCTGGCAGGGAAGGGGAGGGAGGGAGGGGGCTGGGTACAGAGCCTGGCAGGGCAGGGCACTTGAATATAAACCCTCCCCCCCCAGTTTATATTTGTTAACCTTTTTTCTTCCTTTTTGGGGGGAAAAAGGTCATCTCGGTTTATATTCAGATCATTTTAGATTTGAGTATATACGAGTAGACTTCCCCTCACTGTGCTTCAGTTTAAGCATAAATGCTGACATACCCTTTATTGCCCCATCCTAGGAGCAGTGTTGATTAACTCTCCAGAGACTATTTCTAATTTTTTTTCATTTACTGATATACATCAAGTAAAGTTCTCTCATGGAGAATTAGCTCTGTGTAAAGCTTTGACATATATTTCTAATCTCTGTCCTCTAATCTCTTTGATTCAGCAGCAGTTTCAATCTTTCTTGCTTTAGTAGTTTTAATAGTTGCACAAACCAAAATAATCTTCCCTTCCTTCAGTAATTGCTGAAGGTTATAGTGGATGAATTCCTAAATCCCATGAGGCTAATAGGAACAGTCCTATCTTTGGGGGGAAAAAAAATACAATATAGTGTTGCAGTCGCCTCTCCCTATAATTATGTCACCATCCACAAAGGCTGACAAACCAGACAATAGGAAGGAAATAAGTCATGTTGATTATTATTGGGACACTGTATGGAAGATAAAGTAAGAGGCGCTTCAGACAAGGTTCCTTTTGTTATCAAGAATCTGCCCTTCCAATTCTCTCTCTCTCTTTCCCCACTTTCCAAGAGAAATGCCTAACCACCAGGATCTTAATGCCCTTTTTAATATTCAGGAGAGACAACGTACAGTATGTTTCTTGCCACTGCCTGTTTTCATTGAGCGTTCCCTATTTTTTACAGAAGCGGATTTTCTGAAAGAAAAAAAAAATGTTGAATCTTGATATTGCAAACTGTCTGAAAAGCTTTTCCTTGTTGAGAGGCCCCTTCATCTAATGCGCATTAAAGATATAAATGTGTGAATTAGAGCATGTTATCCGTGACCGCAGAAGCATGCTAACAGATACCGCAGCGGCTGGTTTGCGCGTACTTATTAGCACATTAAAGCCCAAACTCTCTATATAGTGTCTTAAGTTATGCACGCAAATTGGTGCACATTGCTGATTTGTGTATGCAATTTAATTGTTTAACAAGCCAATCAGTGCTGAGAATTGGCAATTATGAGTACACAAGAGCATCAGTTATTTTGGTAGCAGGGGGTATCATTATGGAACAATCTGATAGGACCATTGACGTTACTTTCTGATATTCTGAAATTTAAAATAAGGTATTGAGTTATATATGGAACAATACTCTATATTAAGCCCCCTAAGGACACATATAAATGCCGGCTTTTCTTAATTATGACAGGGACAGCTATGCAAATGGTCGCCCGTAACTGGAAAAATTGGGGCCGTCTTAATTTCAGTTTTTGGTGGCCGAACTTATGTTTAAGTTATAAATATGAGAAAATGAATGCTGAATTACTAGGGCATACTAAAATATTTAAATTGGAATGGGGTCCATTGACGTCTTTTGTAGAATTGTTATAGTTTTTTGATTATCCTTATCTTTGCTGGTATTGAATTTGCACATCTGGGGGGGGGATATATCTTTTATGTGATTCCTTGATGTAATATTGTTTGGTTGGGGGGGGTTATTTTTTATTGTTGTATTAATACTGATTGAGTATAAGTGCTTAATTATTTATTGTTATGGTATGTATATTATATTGCACTTTTTGACAGATGTGAAAATTTAATAAAGATTTTTTAAAAAAGAAAACCACCTGGTTTATGGAGGCTTTTAAGTGATTGGGCTGTGAAATGTTTTATGAAGATGATTCTTTTTTTTATTATTTGTATGTCTTTTGATGATTATGTTTATATTTTCTAAACCGCTTAGGTTGAAGCAGATTAGAAATGTTTAAATTAATACATAAATTAACACCTAACAATTGGCACTAATTAGAAGTTGTATGCACAACTTTTTAAACACTTTCTATAAAGCATTGCACGTCCCTTCTATTGTGTGAATCTCAAAAAGGGGTGTGGCCAGGGGAGGAGCATGAGTGGATTGTGAGCGTTCAGAAAAGCTAGCTGCACTGTTACAAAATATGCCCGATCTGCACAGAACTTAGGTGCAGATATTTAGACCTGGTTTTCACAGGCCTAAATAGGTGCATCTACACGTTAAAAAACAACAAACAAAAAAAACAAAAGGAAAACAGCAGACTATATGTACAAGATGCAGGCTATGTTTATTATACCAAATTTCAAATGCGGTAATAATTGTTACCCTTCTTACAAAACCAGGGACCCGACATGGTCTGTGTTTTGGAGAACACGCCTTCTTTAGGGGTCCATCGGTTGTAGGGTTTAAAACTAACCGCAATGTAAATTGGTAATAAGCAAGACGCCTGTGTTAGGACAATCAATACAGTCCAGCTCTGCACCGCAATACCGAAATGCTAAAGCATCTATATGTTACTCATGTGTGTGGGTGCTAAGCGTGATTCTATAAATTGTGTGTGACTTTGGAGGTGTTTTATAGAATCGCGCTAAGCGCTGTCCTTTTTGGCACTGATTTTTTTTAGGCACCATATAAAGAATATGGCCCTAACTGTATATTGTCTTAGGGTGCAGCCAGGAACTAGACCGGTCATGGACAGAGAATGGGCATAAACGTTTTCTATATCTTCCTTGAGATAAGGAGACCAGAAATGAACGCAATACTCCAGGTGAAGTCGCACCATGGAACGATACAGAGACATTATAATATTTTTAGACTTGTTAACCATCCCTTTTTAAATAATTCTTAGCATTTTGTTTGCTTTACTGGACGCTACCGCACATTGGGTGGAAGGTTTCATCGTATTGTCTACAATGACACCCAGATCCCTTTCTTGGGCACTAACTCCCAAGGTGGACCCTAGCAGTTACCTGATGCTAGAGTCCACCTTGGGGCTTAGCGCCCAAGAATGGGATCTGAGTGTCATTGTAGACAATACGATGAAACCTTCCGCCCAATGTGTGGCAGCGGCCAAAAAAGCAAACAAGATGCTAGGAATTATTTAAAAAGGGATGGTTAACAAGACTAAAGATATTATAATGCCTTTGTATCACTCCATGGTGCGACCACACCTGGAGTATTCTGTTCAATTCTCATCTCCTTATCTCAAGAAAGATATAGCGGCACTAGGAAAGGTTCAAAGAAGAGCGACCAAGATGATAAAGAGGATGGAACTCCTCTCATATGAGGAAAGACTAAAAAGGTTAGGGCTCTTCAGCTTGGAAAAGAGACGGCTGAGGGGAGATATGATTGAAGTCTATAAAATCTTGAGTCGAGTAGAACGGGTACAAGTGGATCAATTTTTCACTCCATCAAAAATTACAAAGACTAGGGGACATTTGATGAAACTGCAGGGAAATTCTCTTAAAACCAATAGGAGGAAATATTTTTTCAGTCAGAGAATAGTTAAGATCTGGAATGCATTGCCAGAGGTTGTGGTAAAAGCGGTAGCGTAGCTGGTTTTAAGAAAGTTTGGGACAAATTCCTGGAGGAAAGTCCATAGTCTGTTATTAAGACATGGGGAAGCTTCTGCTTGCCCTGGATCGGTAGCAAGGAATATTGCTACTCCGTGGGTTTTGACCAGCTACTAGTGACCTGGATTGGCCACTGAGAGAACGGGCTACTGGACTTGATGGACCATTGGTCTGACCCAGTAAGGCTATTCTTATGTTCTTATATAGTGAGCACACAGAAAGTAACATGCACTGGCTTCCATCTGTGCAACTGGTATAGCTTCACTTAGCACCTTTTCTAAAGGAGATGCTAAGTACAACCACACATATTGCATCAGGTTTTTCAAGCATGCTAATGTATGTGTCCATGTGTCAATTCCATAGAAAATTAGAGCAGTGTCTCTTCTTTATGCACACATTGCTTTTTGCTTTTAAATGCATTAGGTGCAAAAACCTAACATAGTTTAGCAAAAGACAGCTGTAGTGTTAGTTCTATTTCATTAGGGATTAAACAAGAGAACTCATAATTATGTTACTTCATTAGACTGTTCCCTCTAAGATGAGTGGAAGTCCTCCAGCTTCAGATCTGCCATTGTGGGGCGCTGTTTCACTATCACATTTTCAGTAGTAATGGAGAGAGAAACTCTGTCAGACTCCAGGGAACCTGTCTGCCCTGATGATTGGAAACACAATATTGAAGAATCACCCCCTACTGGTAGCAATGTAGTTGGAGGACATCCACTCAGCTTAGAAAGACAGTGTTCACTAGAGTCCTCCTTTATAATTCAGTTTATTTATTTATTTCTTATACTACTAACAATAATCAATTCTATCATGCTGCTAGACATAGGCAGCGCTATACATTAAACATGTAAAAGACAATCCCTGTTCGACATAGTTTATTAATCAAATCTAATCAAACCAGAATATTAATATTGCACTTAACCATTCAGCTAGGTGGATTACAATAAGTATGATTCAGTTTTATGGTGATAAGATAAATAGCTCTAAGGCTCATTATGGCACTCTGTTTAAAATTTGGAAATCTTTATCAGCTCCTTTAAATAATTAACAGATTATAGGAGAGAGAGATGGTTTAGTGGAAGGCCTATGAGAAGCAAATTGTAGTAATCCAGGTGTGAGGCAAGAAGAGTGTGGATAAGAGTTTTGGTAGTGTGCTCAGAAAGAAAAGGTTGGATTTTGGTGAGGATGAGAGTGATATCTACAGAAATAGAGAACGAGGAAAGAGAAGTGGTTTTAGGAGGAAAGATAAGAAGCTTAGTCTTGGCCATTTTCAGTTTTAAATGACAGTGTGATATCCAGGCAGGTAGACAGGCTAAGACTTGGGCCTAGATCCCTGTCAAAATTTCTGATGTAGCGAGGTAAATCTGAGAATCATCAAAGCAAAGGTGATACTGAAAAACATGGGAGGAGATCAGAGCACCAAGGGAATAAGTATAGATGGAAAAAGAAGGGGACCCACAACAGACCCCTGAGGTAAACTGACTAACGTAGAACAAAATCTATTTCAGAGAAAGGAAATTGGTAAAACCAAAGGGCGTAATTTGAGGTTGAGAGGTGGAAGACTCAAGAGTAATGTTAGGGAATTCTACTTTACGGAGAGAGTGGTTGATGCATGGAATGCGCTCCCGAGGGAGGTGATGGAGAAGAAACCAGTGACAGAGTTCAAACAAGCGTGGGATGAACATAGAGGATCTCTAATCAGAAAATTATGGGTATACATTGAAGGATCTTCAAGAAGGGCGCAAGAGGAGACCCGGGAAACTACAGGCCGGTGAGCCTGACCTCAGTCCCGGGAAAGATGATGGAGGCACTGATTAAAGACAGCATCTGTGAGCACATTGAAAAAAATGGGCAGCTAAAACCGAGTCAACACGGCTTCTGCAAGGGTAGGTCATGCCTCACTAACTTATTGTACTTCTTTGAGGGGGTGAGCAACCAGATGGATAAAGGGGAATCTATAGACATCATTTACCTTGACTTCCAAAAAGCCTTTGACAAGGTGCCACACGAGAGACTGCTTAAAAAGATATGGAACCACGGGGTACAAGGGGAGGTCCACCGATGGATCAAAATCTGGCTGGCAAACAGGAAACAGAGGGTTGGCGTAAAGGGCCACTACTCTGACTGGAAAGAGGTCACGAGCGGAGTTCCGCAGGGGTCGGTGCTGGGACCGCTCCTGTTCAATATCTACATAAACGACCTAGAGGCGGGAACCAAGTGTGAGGTCATTAAATTTGCAGATGACACCAAACTATACAGCAGGGCTCAAACCAGGGAAGACTGCGAAGATCTTCAAAAGGATCTAACACAGCTGGAAAAGTGGGCCGAAAAATGGCAGATGAGCTTCAACGTGGGGAAATGCAAGGTCATGCACGTGGGGAAAAAGAACCCGATGTTCACATACAAAATGGGGGGAACACCACTAGGGGTCAGCAACCTGGAGAGAGACCTGGGAGTGATGGTAGATGCAACACTGAAGGCATCGGCGCAATGCGCCACGGCCTCAAGGAAAGCAAACAGAATGTTGGGTATCATTAAGAAGGGTATTACAACCAGGACGAAAGAAGTCATCATGCCGCTGTATCGTGCAATGGTGCGGCCGCATCTGGAGTACTGCGTCCAGTACTGGACACCGTACCTCAAGAAAGACATGGTGGTACTTGAGGGAGTACAAAGAAGAGCAACTAGACTGATAAAGGGAATGGAAAATCTCCCATATACCGAAAGATTGAAGCAGTTGGGACTTTTCTCCCTGGAGAAGCGAAGACTTAGAGGAGACATGATAGAAACCTTCAAGATCCTGAAGGGCATAGAAAAAGTAGACAGGGACAGATTTTTCAAATTAAGGGGCACCACAAGTACAAGGGGGCATTGGGGGAAATTGAAAGGGGACAGGTTTAGAACAAACGCTAGGAAGTACTTTTTCACTCAGAGGGTGGTAGATACATGGAACGCGCTTCCAGAGGCTGTTGTAGACAAGAAAACACTAAATGGTTTCAAAGAAGGTTTGGATAGATTCCTAGAAGAAAAAGGGATTGAGGGGTATAGATAGGTATAGACCATTGCTCAGGCAATGGGCCTGATGGGCCGCCGCGGGAGCGGACTGCTGAGCAGGATGGACCTAGGGTCTGCCTCAGCGGAGGCAACTTCTTATGTTCTTATGTTCTTATGAACTAAGGCCAGTAATAGGCAAGTTTGCACGGCCTGTGTACCATATAGGGACATTCTGTTGAGAATGGGCTGGGGAGGACTGGGATGGTTAAAATGGGCCGGAGTGAGCCTTGACGGAAACTCCAGGAGATAGAACCTATGCACACTAGCGGGCAGGGCTCTGGGTTTCTGACCCAGAAATATCTAAGAAAAAGGACCTTTTAAATTAAATGATTAATTTATGGAGCATGTGTGGTTGGGCAGACTAGATGGACCATTTGGGTCTTTATCTGCTGTAATTTACTATGCTACTATGTATGTTACTGTGATAGTGAGATTAGAAGTGGAGGAGGATCCCCCATGCAGCCACTGAAAGTGTCATAGGAAGGATAGGAAGGAAACCAAGAAAGAACAGAGCCCCGAAATCCAAGAAAGGACAATTTATCAAGGAGAAGATAGTGATCAACAGTGTCAAAAAGCAGCAGATAGATCAAGAACAATAGGGATAGAATAAATGCATTAGTTGTGAAGCCTTTTACTAGTACAAACAATAAAATAGTGGAGTATCAAACAGCAATGTGGACACATATTCCACTGTACAACAGAGCTAAACCAAAAAAAAAAAATATAACATAGTCACAAAGTGACAGGGAGCCAACAAAGCTCTGAACAAAAAGATCCTAACATTAAATCATAAACAAGCGGTAGCTAGACAGATTAAGAGAAGAGATGGACATAAGCCATTGACGAATGAGACGCTAGATGACAGGTTTCATCCTTTGCAGATAAAGAATTGCAACACTTGGAGGATTTGGGACAAACATACACGACCAGTTCACAGTTTTACACATTATTCTTCCAGATACACTACCATCTGAGATAGTGACCCAGGAGCTCTATTTCAAATCCACTGGAAAAAAAAATCACCATCAGTAGTAATTAAAAAAAGGATTCCACTTCAGTCTAGAACAAAGTCATTGAGATGCCCATCAAAAATCATTTATATCAATTATACAAATGTACATAATATAAAACAGTTCATTGTGTCATTGTGGCAGACTCCAGTTCGGGTTTATCTGGACCCTGTGCCCACTCACATAAACAGCCTGGACATCTTGCAGGTATAATAATTTGTTTTTTTTTAAATTAAGTACAGACCTGAGCCTGTTACCTCTCAGGCTCTGGTAAGACAAAACCCTTTTTTAGCTCAAGGACAAACAGTTTTTCTTAAGCAAGGTTCAAGGTCTGGCCCCAGATATACCCACACACAGTTCACAATCATCAGTATTATAAGGATGGCTTACCTTAACCAGCCAAGTACCAAAAGTCTCACATGGTCAGCTCTTCTAACAGGCCTTGCCAGATTTCTTGACTTCCCAGGGCTTTTCCTCAGCCCACGGCTAGGGAAGGGCTTTCTCTCTCATATGCTCATAAGAATCCCTCTGCTTCCCAGGGTTCTCCTCAATGCATAGCTAAGAAAGTGTTCTCTAGTGGATGTTTTTTATTCGGGATCTACTCTCTGTAGACCAATGTCTCCAGATATGCCATGAGATACAGACATCTAGAAACTGGTAAAGAAATAAATATCCATACTTATAGAGTCCCTTTGCTGAAAATCTTCCCACCTGCTTCTTGCTCCCATCAATCCTATGATAATTCCATCACTCTAGAGCTCAGCTGTGCTGCCCTATGAAACATAAAATGGAGACAAACAAGGGATTAACCCTTATGGAACCTGCTGTCCCTCCCACCCACCCATATCTTCCACATTAGTAATCAATCCTTTTTTCCTGGCAATAGGAGATGAACCTTTCTTCATGTGCAATTTGTGGTAGCCATCTTAATCACTTAAAAAAGGTCTATACCCTATTTCTCTCTCTAAAACCAAGAGAGGCATAATCAAAGCTTTAAAATGTCTAAAAATCTATGTCGGTACTTGGGCATCCTAATAGCAAGGACAGCCAAGTGCCGATAAAAAAACTTTCTGGACATTCTCCAGCTCTTCTAAGCTGCTGTGCATCCAGAGCTTAAAGGGGTGTGTTGGGAGGTATGTTATGGGTGGGCATCAGTTTAAACTTGGAACAATAATCTAATCTTTCCCAGGACATCCTAGGCGGAACTTACATGCCAAAACTCTAAGTGCCCCAAAGGTGACCAAACTGCCAAGATGACCACTAGAGGGTTTAAGGCATGACCCCCCACTTAATCCCCCAGTGGTCTTGAACCCCTCCTCCCACCCAAAGAACAGAAAAAAATAAACAAACTTCCCATCAGCTGATCGCAGGAGAATCCCGATCAGCTGAGCCAGTTTGGGGGAGTCCTGCTGGCTCAGCTGATGGGGGATTCCCCTGCTAGGATCAGCTGAACTGGCAGGGAGATCTGATTCCTCTCTCTCTCCCTCCCTCACAATCACCGATCCTGCAGCCCCCTACACCCCTCCCTCCAACATCCCCCCAAACCCCCCACACACATCCTCCTGTACCTTTCCTCAGCACAATCGGCAGGAGGTATGCCCACTCCTTCCTGCCATTGGTCCCCATTGAACCCAAACACTCCCTGAACACCTGATACCTGACACTCCCTGAGCTCCCAATACTCTACTCTGACATTCCCCGAATTCCCGATACCTCACCCTGACACTCCCCAAACTCCTGGCACCCCACCCCAATATTAACCTCTTTATCTTCACTGTCAATTAGGTGGGTGGAATGTCTACTCCTTCATGCCTGCAGGTTCACCTTTGGCTTTCCCTTTCCCGGAGCATCCTAGGATGCATCGGGTTGGGGCCTAAGGCTCCGATTGGCCCAGGCATCTAAGACCCCTCCTATGGGAGGGGCCTTAGGTACCCAGGCCAATCAGGGCCCCTTAGGCCCCTCCCTGTTCACTGCTTTGATCATACTTTGGTCTGGGAGAGTGGTATACAGAGCACATTTTCTAACTGTATTTCTATCGTAGTTCTATTGATAATTTATATGGTTGTAAACCACTTTGGGGCAGTATCAAATAGTCTTTTTTTTTTTTTTTTTAAATAAGTAAAATACTCAGCTTTTTGCTCATTCCAATGCTTAACTTATTTCTTATCATATGTATGCACTTGGATAGTGTTCATTGTTCGCACTTTTCTATATTCCACCTTGTGCCTTTCTCTTGATTAACTTTGTGCGTACATGTATGCATGGATTTTCTCCATTTATAAAACACACCTTGTGACTTTCTCTACAAAAAGCGAAATATGAAATGCATATAAATAAGTAAATACCAAGCTTAGAGCCCCGCCAACAAAAGGAGATTTCTACCGCCTGAATCAAATCCACCATAGGCATCACTGAATAGATATACAGCTTACAGGCCAGCCATTTCCTTTTCTCCTCTCATCCTTTGATCTTTTCATATGCTCAGCCCTGTCAGGTTTAGTGTTAATGCAAAGACACTGGCACTTTACATGCTAAGAGGATTCAGGTATTGCTTTAGTTGCTTTCAATCTTGTAGTGGGGTTCTGAAAATTATAAGCCAACATGGTTCTCCATATAGATAAGGATTTAGTCCAACTTTGTTAAGAATGGGGGAGAAAAACTGTTGGGCGGCCCTTACTAATAAGGAATACTTGGTAGCATAGCCTTGCATCATTTCTTTGACTGTTTGCAAGCTCAAACGTATAGAGGTAAGCTCCTTTAATGTTGGAAGTATTTCTTATTTCAGTGGAGCAATAATTCATAAACATACAAGAAAGATCACAGGAGTTTTTTTCACCTGCAGGTTTTCACATTACTTTGCAAACTGTGTATTAACTCAGGTGCAAATGCTCAAAATGAGTTTCAGATCTTATTGTGCTTTCATAAATTGATATTAAACTCCTTTGTTTTCTAAAGTTTACTTAGTTACATTTCAGTGCTTCAAGTGTAATTTTTCCCTGAAAGTAAATCACCCATTTCCTCTTGGGCCCAAATATAATATTCACATGTAACTTATGCCTTTCAGATCCTTTTATATGCAACCTTTAAGCTTGCTAATCTCCATCAGCTTGAATCTTATGAAACTACCTTTGGGAGAAAGGATAATTATTTCCCAGAATTGTTTTAAGAAGGTAGTATTTACATGGGTTCATGAAAGCAACCCACCTTTTCTTGGGGGCTTGCACACTGAATTATCTCCAGATGTTCTCTTGCCTAGATTGATAGGGAACTGATGGTTGAAGAAAACAGATGGTAATAGATTGTAGACAGAGTGATAAGCTTAAAGCTCTAAGATTGGGAAACTTCTTGGCATGGAGCCCAGAAAGAAATAGATCACATGATACCTCATTAGTGCAAATCCATCAAAATACTAAGTTTGGCACATAATTACAGGTATGTAATTATCCTCTTTGGGGGAAATTCTGTAAAGGGCGTCTAGAAAGATAGGCACCTATAATATTGGCACCAGCACACTTAGGCACCTATTACAGAATCACACCTAAATAGTTAAGTTTCAAGTTTAGAAACATGATGGCAGATAAAGGCCAATCACAGAGCGGCGCAGGACCAGACAAATGAGTATGATTCCAGTGTTTTTTTCAGGGGTCGTTTTACAAAAAGTTAAATAACATTTTAACAAAATTTATTTGGCTGGGTAAAATTGCTAGAATTGCTTTAGAGGGAGGGGTAACTTGTAGAGGGAGGGGTAAATTTTCCAAATTTTTTTAGGTACCATCAAGCCTATATTATGCGCTAAGGTATGTATTGGATCCTCCCAGAGCCCATCGAGAATATTCCAGACTGGTTGTAGTTGGAATGGCGACTCATTTTTCCTCTGAGATTAAACCAAGTTCTTAGTATCAAGATGCCTAGGTTATATAAAGAAAACAGAATATTAGTTGATACATGGAAAACCTTAAGATTGGTGAACAATTTAACATCTACTCCAATATATAAATCAACAAATCAAACTATATGGCTAAACTCCAAGATTCAAATTGGCGGAGTTAAAGTCATCTGGAAGTATTGGATGATGGCTGGTATAAGGATTTTAGATGATGTTATATCTCAGTGTTCTCCCCAGAAATTTTTTCCAGCCGGGTGGCATGAAAAAGTAGCTGGGTGGGGTGGGTGAGACGGGAAATTTGTTGGTGGGGAAAATTAAGGGCTCCTTTTACAAAGATGCATTAGCGCCTTAATGCGCAGAATAGCGTGCGCTAAATTGCCGCGCATGTAGCCGCTACCGCCTCTTAAGCAGGCGGTAGTTTTTCAGATAGCATACGCTAATCTGGTGTATGCGTTAAAAACACTAGCGCACCTTTGTAAAAGGAGCTCTAAATGTGTACTATTTTTATTAATTATTATTTTTCAATGCTCACTATGACTTCCTTTTTTTAATGTTTGACACTTGTGCCAGAATATTTTTACTAAATTTAAGAAGTATCCAATTCTAGAAGTGAATAATTAGATATTCGCCCTCTTTCAAATGGTATAGAGGTTTAAAAAAGGGAAGTGAGTTAATGAAATCATTAGATTCAATCTAGCCATTTATTTCTGCTTGAATTTAAACAACTAAAAAAAAAGATAAATATAGCTCATCCAGTCATACAAGAAACGTCTCTACAGCACCTCTAATAATATTTTGATCACTAGATTCCTTCCTGAGGTCTCACTGAGGATATGAAATAGATGCGATCCCCACTTCCAAACCTCTTCCACATAATTTATGGAGAGGTGTTACTGAGCCTTGAAGGAGACCTGTGTGATCGCACTACAGCAAAATAAAAAAGTAGCAGATAAAAATCAAAGTGAGAGCTAGGCAAAACAGTTTAGGTAAAAATGCAAGTAATAATTAGCAATGTATTAAAAATATTTTATTTTTATTTGCTTATAATGTCATTTGAAAGCTGTTTGATGTTAATGCAGCTTTAATTTAATTCATTATAGTGTGTGTGTGTGTGGGGGGGGGGGGGGAGACAACACCTACATCAACAGTCAAGTTAGCATAGGGTCATTAAATCCAGTTGCGTACCTAGTATATATGACAGCCAGTGCTTATCATTTTTTAATAACCCCCTTCTCTATATAAAAATAGTTATTTTTAGTAATAATCCATGAGTTACACAACAAGGGTGCACCTAGGAAAAGGCAGCATCTTAAACACTGCAGTGAGCACTAGAACACCAACACATGCATTGTAAAACTAAACAAGCCAGATCCTGCACAGTCAATTGATCCCGTACAGTCATTGCTAACAGAAAGCCATGTCCTTTTCATACACACAGAACCGAGATACACCCTCGCCCAATATGGAATAATCACAAACTAAAAATAGAAATATGTAGACAAAAGTTAAACTGAAACGCCAAGAAACCAGACTCTGCATACAATGCAACACCACAAAAACAGTGACACGTACCCTAATACTGTGCAAAATATAAAGACAGTAGATGTAAATTTGAAAAAACTGCTACATAACAATCACCACTTTACAAATTAACAAATATAAATAAAACAGGGAAGAGAGAAATAAGAAGATACCATTTTATTGAATTAATCCATTTTTCAATTAGTAGTAATTAGCTTTCAGAGGCCAAATCTTTCTTCAAGATAGTATAGTATACTGCTGTTATGGTATCCTGTCCTGACCTGAGGAAAGGGGTTTAGTCCCCAAAAAACTGCCTTATTTCCATTTCCTATTGATAAACTTTAATCAATACAGTTACAATACTACTTGATTCTACGTAAAACAACAACAAATTTTTTTTTCCACCTTTTGTCGTTTCTGCTTTAATCATCTTCTCTTCACTCTCTTCTTTCTATTCAGTGTTTGTCCTCGCTCCCTTCCATGCAACATCTGTCCTCACTCTTTGCCCCTTCCACCCAGCCTCTGCCCTCTCTCTCTTCCCCTTGCATCCACTGTTCACCCTCTCTGTCCTTTCCATCCAGTGTCCGCCCTCTCTCTGTTCCATATGGCATCTTCCCTCTTTCTATGTCCCTTCAATAAACTGTATATCCTTTGCCTTTTCTCTCCTTTGTACTCTGTGCCCTTTGTACTCTGTGCCTTTGTAATCCTGTGCCCTTTCTCTCCATTTCAGCTTCACCCCCCTCTCCATTTTTTTGTCTCCACCACTTCCCCTATGCTCTGGCACCTCTATCCCTTTTCTCCATCCATGCCCTGGCATCTCTCTCCTCTCCTTCCATCTCCCCCTTCCACTCCATTATCTGGCATCTCTTCTTCTTCCTTTCTCTCCTTCCTTCCTTTCACCTGGTCTGGCATCTGTTTCCTCCCCCTCCTCCCATATGCCCTGACATCTCTCCCCCCTCCATGGTCTGGTAGCTCCTTTCCTTTCCCTCCCTCCTATGGTCTTGGCATCTCTTTCCTCTCCTTTCCCTTCCCTGGTCTTCCTTCTCCCCTCTCTCTCCCCAATTGGGTGCAGCAGCAGCACTTCTCTTCCTCTCCCCCCCCTCCCTAATTGGGTGCTGCAGCAGCATTTCTCTTCCCATCCCTCCCCTCATGCCCTGGAATCTCTCTCCTCTCCTATGTCTCCCTCTGCTTCCTTGCTCTGGCACCTTTCTTTCCTTTCCCTCTGGTCTGGCATTTGTCTCCTTAGTTTCCCTTCCCTCCCCTCCCTCATGCCCTGGCATCTCTCTCCTCTCCCCCACCCCCCTCCATTATCTTGCATCTCCACTCCTTCCTTTCTCTCCCTCCTTCCTTCCTTTCCCCTGGTCTGGCATCTGTCTCCTTCTCCCCCCCATAGTCTGGTATCTCCTTTCCTTTCCCTCCCTCCTATGGTCTTGGCATCTCTTTCCTCTCCTTTCCTTTCCCTGGTCTTCCTCCCCTCCCCCCCCCCCATTGGGTGCAGCAGGAGCATTTCTCTCCCCCCTAATTGGGTGCAGCAGTAACAGCATTTTCTCCCCCCCCATCACTTCTCCCCACCCCCACCTTGGTCGGCAGATTCGCTACAGGCTAAGGCAGGAGATAGGTCAGCGACGGAGGTAAGCTTACAACTTGGAGCTCTTCCTTGCTTTGGGCCTTCCTCGCTGCCGGGTCCTGCCTTCACGGAAACAGAAAGTAGGCAGGACCCAGCAGCGAGGAAGGCCCGAAGCAAGCAAGAACACCAAGTTGTAAGCTTTCCTCCCTGCCCTATCTCCCGCCTTAGCCTGTAGCGAATCTATTTCTCGTACCTACTTCATTTCTCTTAGGTACCTTCTCCCTCCGTTAGCCAGCAGCAGTTACTGAAGCACGCAGCTGTGAGCTTCCGCCTCTCCTCTTTCTGATTGGTTTCGCTTTGTGCAGGAGCGTCTTGTGCGATAAGCTGCAGAACCAAAGTAAACATGACGTCGGGGTTTCATCCTGTTTGTGCCTGGGTCATAATGAGCCTGCAGCCCCTGCCTCCAACTGCGACTGTAAAAATCGACCAGCAGTAGGAAAATTGTTTAAAAAAGTAAAGCTGAAAACCCTTTTTCTGGCGCTCAAAAAAAAAAAAAAGTCAGGCAGAGGCGAATTTGCAGCCAAGATGACAGCCGGGCGCTCACCTAATCTAGCCGGGCGGGGCGCCCGGCTGAAAGACGCTAGGGAGAACACTGTATCTAATGGTAAACTGCTTGATTTTCCACAGTTGCAACATAATTCGGTCTTGATAAATCACAAAGTTATAGATGGTTGCAACTGAAGCAGGCTATTCAGGCGGGGTTCCCTGAATGGAAAAACCTTAATAATCAATATAGTTTGGAATTCTTATGCTTTCAGGTGGACTTCCTGGGACACCAGGCTGCACAATGGTATAAATTGATATCTGGATTTATGAATAATAAAACAAAAACTGGGCTGAGAGACATTTGGAGTATTGAGATAAAGCATCAAATTACTGCATCTCAATGGCCACGAATTTGGTCTTGGAGAATGAGATGTACAATGTCAGCATCTATGAGACAAACTTGGTTTTTTTGTTACATAGAGCATTCTGGAACCCTGTTCGTTTACAAAAATTAGATAACTCTAAGTCTAATAGATGTTGACATTGTCATCTCGAGGCGGGGACTCGATTATTTATTATTCTATTGTCCATTCATTTTGGCTTTTTGGAAATCGATATGGAGCCAAATAAACTGTTTACTAGAAAATCCTGTGGCTCTATCATATGATACTATATTATTTGGAATGTCAATGAGGAAAAAAAGTCAAATTTCTTCAAATAATAAGTTATTACTTATTATGACAGGAGTAGCCATTCAACAAATTATATTTAATTGGAAAAATTGGAGCAG
The DNA here is from genome assembly GCF_902459505.1 of Geotrypetes seraphini. NCBI lineage: Eukaryota > Metazoa > Chordata > Amphibia > Gymnophiona > Dermophiidae > Geotrypetes > Geotrypetes seraphini. The sequence goes on from NC_047095.1 coordinate 41,744,810, forward strand.
ACTTAATTACAGGTTCTGGTGGAACTCTCTGTGTCATATATTTAAAATGGAAATAATTTTAGCCACACAAAAAGGAAATTTTAATAAATTTCAGGAGTTTTGGGGTCCATTAATAGAATTTTGTGATGAGTGAATATAATTTTTCCGATATTGGTACAATTGTAAAGTGAGTGAGGGGGGAGGGCTCTCGGGTCTTTTTATATCTTAATCACAAGCCATTTGAATGGAAAGTCCCCAAAATTTCATGTTCTTGTGTCATAAGGCCAGCAGATGATGCAGTCTTCCTGGGGGAAGGGGGCGGGGGGGGGGGGGAAGGAGAACCTTCATGCCTGGCCCTCTCTCATTAGCATAGACAGCTCTACCCCTGCAATCTCAGACAGTCCATCCACCCTTTCCCAGAACCTTATTGGGTCATCATGAACTTTATAACCTTTAGATACCAGGTCATGCCACCCTGAAACATGTGTCCCACGTTGGCTTTTCTTGAACATGCACTGAAGAGGCTCCAAGTCAAATAGTGTGATTTGGAAAAATAACATAATAACAATGAAAATTGAATGCCATTTAAAAAAAACCCAAAACAATTAGGCTTCCATGTGGACCTGTCAGCCATCTCAGAGATAGACAACTTCCCTTATCATCTATTTTAAAGTTAGCATCTAACTCACTATTCCCATGTTATCCCAAAATTTATAGGATGATTATGGAATAAATGTGTGCGTATACGTAGGATGACTGATAATTATGATATAATTATGTGTCTGTATTGAAAGCCATTTCAGAAAATGCTGACTCTATATTGTAACACCTTTATAGAAGCTCATATAAACCTTTCTGAATTGACTCCCCAGTCATTAGTAGTGGCATAGAAGTTTTTAATAAACAATAAAGATAAAATATGTATATATAAGAAATTTAGGGCCTGTTTTACAAAGCTGCGTTAGCGGCAACAGCCCTGAAGCCCTTTAAATCTCTATGGGCATCGGAGCCGTTACCGCGCTGCAGCCGCTAGCGCAGCTTTGTAAAACAGACCCTTAGTCCTAAGAGCACCATTATTGGTAACTGATGTGTGTTACAAAACTGGAGGTTCAAGGTTTATATTGAGATTCTCAGAGCTACCGAGTGACCCAGTTTCAAGAGAGATTTTAGGCTCTTTCTGGCTTTCTGTCAACCCTATACTGTTGCATTATGGATCTGCAGCATAGATTTCAATGTGTAGAATCAGGGACTATAACTCCCACACTGCTTCGGGGTATAAGTTCAAAACTAAGGGTTCCTTTTACTAAGCTGTGATAGCGGTTTTAGCACACACGCGCGCAGACCTTAACGCCAGCGTTAAGAGCTGGCGTTAGTTCTAGCCACGTAGCATGGGTTTAGCACGCGCTAAAATCCTGCATGCGCTATAAACGCTATCGCAGCTTGGTAAAAGGAGCCCTAAGATTAGCCATGTCTCCCTCCTGTAACTAGGTGATTTGGCATGTCTAGATTCTGGTCCATCTTGTATGGAATCCATATTTCAACCCCATATAGAATTTGTAAAATAATACTATCATTTACAATGGGTTGATTTTTGAGTGACTGAAACTAGCTGACAGGATTCTTTATCCATAGTTTCTTCAATTTCTTTTATTATTGAACAAGATGTCAATGCAATATTAATATTATATTTCCATAGCTCTCAAACTTTGGGCTCTTTTTACAAAGGTACGCTAGTGTTTTTAGCACAAGCATAAGTTTAGCGCGTGCTAGCCGAAAAATTACCACCTGCTTAAAAGGAGGTGGTAGCGGCTAGCACACGCAGCATTTTAGAGGCACCTCAATTATAAAGACATTGATAGAAATGGGATTTCTTTATCAAGAGAAAGTAAAGAAGTCCACAATAAAAATTCTATAACTTTTTCACCTCTCTCTCAGTCCAGCTGTACTGGGTTAAGTATGCTGCATTGCTGGGAAGGATAAATTGCATTTAGTTCACAGGTCAGTAGATAAGGATGTTTCTGAAAATCAAGCAATTTATTTGTCTCCACAAAGACGGAGCAAGACAGAATAGGTAGCTGTAAAACAGAGACGTTTTATTATGTACTGGCTACTAGGCTTAGCTAATTGATGACTTCACATAAACATTTGGACTATATGCTGTATCTACCAATGCAATAGGTTAATTGATTCCCTTGACTTAAGCTATGTTTTACTGTGAGAAATTTACATAAGAATCCCTCTCAATATTTACTGTGTTCTGTTATAGAAGAAGCTGGTGTATTATAGAAGCTGATCTATAGCTGGCAATCATTAATAAAGATTTTATATACAGTCATGTGAAAAAATTAGGACACCCCATGAAATATTCAGTTCTTTCTTAAGAAATGCTCACATATCGATGTCAAATCTTTTTTTTTTTTCATTTATCTCTGGAAAAGAAAGTGATGTAAGAAGGGAAGAAGTGTCTTCGCCAGCAGGCTGGCTAATCTACTGAAGAGGGCTTTAAATTAGAAATGATGGAGCAGGGTGATCAAAGCTCCTGGGTGACTATAATCTCTTAGGTAAGTAAATCACTGAATACCTCTGCATGGATGGGAAAAAGGGGCAATGTCTGAAAAGAAGAATATATTAATACTCAAAGTATGGGAACAAAATTTTGGATCTAGAAGCTGTGATGGAAGAAGAGGAGTTGAATTATAGTGGTGATCACAGAGACCTGGTTCACAGAGAACCATGACTGGGATGTAGTTATATCGGGCTATAATCTGTTCAGGAAAGACAGGGTAGGAAGAAAAGGAAGAGTAATATTATATGTTAAACCACACAATTGCAGGATATGTAGGGCAAGGAAGAGGCACTGTGGATCAATTTGGAAAGAGGGAATGGTGAATATATTTACATTGGTATGATATACAGGCCTCCTTCACAGATGGAAGAAGTAGATAGAGATTTAATAGTAGACATTCAGAAGTCTTGCTAATAGGTGATTTTAGAATGCTGGATGTTGATTGAAGTATCCCTATTGTGGGGTCTTCTAGAAGTAGGGAGAATTGTTCCAGCAGTTGGTAATGGAACCCACACAGGATGGGATCATACTGGACTTAGTGCTTACAAACGGGGAAAGTATTTATAATGTTACAGTGGGTGATCATCTGGCATCCAGTGATCCCTGCATGGTTTAATATTAAGATGGGTATAGAGAGGGCTCATTAAAAAGCAAAGGTTCTAGACTTTTAAAAAAACTACCTTTTTTGGATGGGGGATTTATGGCAAGGACTTATTGTCTGGATGGGTACGTCTGGAAGGAGTGGAAATGTGGTGGAGAAAACTGAAAGGAGCGATTGTAAGGGCGACAAACCTTTTTGTAAGGCAAGTAAGCAAAAGTAAGAAGAAAAGAAGGTAGCTTTGGTTCTCAAAAGTAGTAGCTGAGAAAGTAAGGAATAAGAGTTTAGTGTTCATAAACTACAAAAGATCGAAAAAAGAAGGAAACAGGCAAAACTATCTGGAAAAGTTAAGAGAGGCTGGTCGTGTAGTCAGGAAAGCAAAGATTCAAATAGGGAAAAAAATAGCTGAAAGGTAAAATGGAAAGGCAAGACATTTTTTAGATATATTAGTGATAGCAAGAAGGGCAAAAGTGGCATTGTGAGACTCAAAGGTGAAGGGGAGGAATATATAGAAGCTGATAAAGAAAAGGCCAAATTGCTTAACAAATATTTCTGTTCCATATTTACGGCTGAAGCGCCGGGAACAAGACCACAGAAGACAAACGTGAATATGGATGGGGGAGTAATAGACCCTGATCGATTTTCAGAGGGTTGCGTTTGTGAGGAGCTAGCTAAAATAAAGGTCGACAAAGCGATGGGGCCAGATGGTGTACATCCTAGAGTGCTGAAGGAACTTAGGGAAGTTCTGGTAGCTCCGCTGACTGACCTTTTCAACAAGTCTCTAGAGTTGGAAGTGGTACCGGAGGACTGAAGAAGGGTGGATGTAGTCCCTCTCCACAAAAGTGGAAGTAAGGAAGAAATAGGGAATTACAGGCCAGTAAGTCTGACCTCTGTGATAAACAAATTAATGGAAACGCTTTTAAAACAGAGAATGGTCATGTTTCTGGAATCCTGTGGATTACAGGACTGGAGGCAACATGGATTCACTAGAGGTAGGTCTTGTCAGAAAAATCTGATCAATTTCTTTGACTGGGTGACCAGAGAATTGGATAGAGGATGTGTGCTAGATGTGGTGTATTTAGATTTTAGCAAAGCCTTTGACAGTGTTCCACACAGATATCTAATAAACAAACTGAGTGCCCTTGGGATAGGTCCCAAAGTGACGAGCTGGGTCAAGAACTGGTTGAGTAGAAAGTGACAGAGGATAGTGATCAATGGAGATCGCTCTGAGGAAAGAGATTTTACCAGTGGTGTGCATCAAGGTTCTGTTCTTGGGCCTGTCCTTTTTAACATTTTTATAAACGATATTGTTGAAGGGTTGTTGGGTAAGATTTGCCTCTTTTGGATGATACCAAAATCTGCAATAGAGTAGACGCACATGATGGTGTTAATAACTTGAAGAAAGACCTGGTGAGGCTTGAAGAATGGTCTGAAATTTGGTAGCTAAAATTTAATGTTAAGAAATGCAAGGTCATGCATTTGGGCTACAAAAACCCGAGGGAATGGTACAGTTTAGGGGGTACATGACAGAAGAGCGGGACTCGGGTGTGATTGTATGTAATAATCTTAAAGTGGCCAAACAGGTTGAAAAGGTGTCGGCGAAAGCTAGAAGGATGCTAGGTTGCATAGGGAAAGGTATGGCCAGTAGGAAAAAGGAGGTATTTATGCCCCTGTATAAGACTCTGGTGAGACCTCATTTAGAATACTGTATACAATACTGGAGGCCGCACCTTCAAAATGATATAAAAAGGATGGAGTTGGTCCAGAGAAAGGCTACTAAAATGGTATGAGTCAATGCTCGGTTTACGAGTCAAAAGTTTGCTGAGTGTTTTGCTCGTCTTGCAAAACACTCGCAAACCGGGTTACTCGTAAACCGAGGTTTGACTGTATTGGTGAAGGGGGGCCACATTTTTTCTCTGCTTCCCTAAGTGTCTAGTTACATTTGAAGGCAAGCAATATATATTTTTTGATTCTCTGCAATGGAAAATTTTGATTCTGGGTCCTGAAGGAGTTGTGGGAATATATTGGAGTTTTTCAGTTTTGAATTCCCTTTTGAGATCTTGTAATTCTTTGTAATTTCTTATTCAATTTTTTTCTTTTTCCTTCTCCCTTGATGTGTCTTGTTTGTGATGTATTAAATTGTTATAAATTTATTTACCCTCCCCCTCTGCTTTTTTACAAAACTGCGGAAGTATTTTTTAGCATAGGCCGGCGCGCTGAATGCTCTGCTCTGCTCCCGACACTCATAGAGTTCCTTTGAGCATCGGGAGCAGTGCAGAGCATTCAGCACACCGGCCTGTGCTAAAAAACGCTCCTGGTTTTGTGAAAAGGGGTGTTAATTTCTTGTAATGAGTATGGGAAATGCGTATTTCAGAAAAGCAAAATCACCTGCAATTTTTTTTTTAAATTGGCTTAATTGATTTGGTAATTATCCATACCATTAAAAACTGATTACAAATTTTAAAAAATCCCCTCCCCCCTTCCTATAGGTGAAGCCATGTTAGGCTTTTATATCACCGGCCATGCTACTATTAGCTCCGACACATAGAATTCCTATGAGCACTGGAGCTAATACCGCCACGGCCGATGATAAAAAAGCATAACACAGCTTCGTAAAAGCCTAAAACGTCTTTGTAAAATGGGGTGTTATTTAATTATGGCTGCATGGGCAATACCGTGTGGTTCCTAGTGATGCCTAAGTTGAGATGCCTACTGGCACCTAATGATGCATACCTGAAAGTAGGCATAGTTAGGAAGAAAAAAAAAAGCATGGTTGACTTAGGCGTCACTTAGTGTTTGTGCTAAGCACCGGTAAATTAGGTCAGAAAAAACCTGGCCTAATACACCAGTGCCTAAGCACTCCTAGGCACCGCTACGCATGATACTATAATTGGCACCTAGCGGTTGATTGAGAACTGTGCTAACCAGCACCTACAAGTTCGGCATGCTTAGGCGCCATTACAGAATCAGGCCCTAAGCGCTTAACCAGTTAGTGCTGAATACCAGCTGCAGCTAGAAATAAAACCAGATTGTCAATCTCAGTCACTAGAAATGGTGCGGCATTGAATATTCAGGCTCAGTGCCAATGTAAGGCACGCAGCACCCTGCCCAGTGCCAGCTGAATATCGGCCTCTATCCCCCCTCTTTACGAAGGTGTGCTAACCAATTAGCGCGTGCTAATCGAATTAGCACACGCTAAACTCTAATGCATCCATAGATTAACATGCGTGCGTTAGCATTTAGCATGTGCTAAATTGATTAGCGCGCGCTAATCGGTTAGCGCACCTTTGTAAAAGAAGGCCTATGTTTCCAAGTGGACTAATTTAACGATCATACTAATTCAATCATAGCAACTAAGGGGTCCTTTTATTTAGCATGCGCTAAATCGGTTAGCGCACTGTGATAAAAGGACCCCTATATGAAAATATATAAATAAATAAAACAACAGGAACCTTAATGTTTGACTTGAAATTTCTGTTAGCTCCCATTTATAACAGCATAATTTATTATATCCATTAAGTAATATTTGATAGTCTATCCATTATGTTGTCTGGTGGTTGCTGAAGTGCCAGCCATCCTGAATCTGACTGAATAATTGGCTCGATTCTATTGAAATGTTCCTGATGTAATTCTAGGGAGGATAATTTTCAAAGCTATTAACTTGGGCAAATTAACTGTCTGAAAATCGCCCTCACTCAGTCAGTCCATCTACAGTAAAAGCATGTTTGAGGTCCCTGACTCAGGGAAGGCCTTGCTGCGGATGTCTTTAGGGAAGGTTGGAAAATAATGCATGGAGACGAGAATCTCTAAATTTACAGGTCAATATTCAATGAGACTTATCCAGATAGGAGAAGATCCTATTCTGATAAATCCCCCTGATTGGCTCATGCCTGGATTTTTAACGGGACTTATTTGGGTATTGTCGCTTACCCCTCGAGTCTGAATAGGTTGGTCAAATTTGGCTACTAATCTCAGATTTGCACTTAAACTATTTAGAGCAGTGGTCTCAAACTCGCGTCCCGGGGGCCACATGCGGCCCGACAAGTACTATTTTGAGGCCCTCAGTATGTTTATCATAATCACAAAAGTAAACTAAAACAGTTTCTTGATCATATGTCTCTTTAGCTATAAATGACAATATTATTATTAAGACTTGGCCAAAAGGAAATTTATAAACTATAAAGAGTTCTACCTCATGCAAAATTGTCATTTCTTTAATTAGACATTAACTATTTTTTTCTGTGGCCCTCCAAGTACCTACAAATCTAAAATGTGGTCCTGCAAAGGGTTTGAGTTTGAGACTACTGATTTAGAGGGACCTTTTTGATATGATATTTAAATCTGAGTTTAGATGTTTTGCGGAACACACACAAAAATCAAGTACCAAACATGCCCATTTTCAAAATTGCAAAATGTCTATCTTATTTTGTTTATCTTTTTATTTATTTATTTATTTTTTGAGTGAAAACCTGGCCACTGAACCAATGATTTTATGGTGAGAATACTAAAAGGGAACTTTAAAACAATCCAAGAATGTAAAACCTTTGAAATCAAAATGAAAAGGTATTTTGACACCTACCAGAAAGGACTGGGCTTTCTTTCTCACTAAAAAGACATTTAAAACTGCTCTGCCACTTATCTGTCTCCTGCCCGTCCATCCCTCTCTCTTCCTATCCCTGAAATGCTTTCATGTTTTCCTCATATATACTGATATTTGCCAACATTTGCTTATTTCTGATCTGAAGAAGAAGGGTTACCTTTGAAACTCATCGTAAAATGCATCGAGTTAGTCAAATAAAAAAAGGTATCATCTTATTTCCTTAGCTTTTTTTCTTTATTAATTTTTTATGGATACATTTTTATGGATAAATTTGTGCTCAGTGGGACAGGCAGATCACCTGTAGTCCTGCAGAGCTTGCCTATGAGCTCCTTTTACAAAGGTGTGCTAGCGGTTTTAGCACGCACTTAGCACGCGCGCAATATGAGAGTGAAACAGGTCCCCCCAACACACACACACACACAGACAGAACTGTAAGCAAAGGAGTTTGGCTCAACTTAGGGGTCCTTTTACAAAGGCGTGCTAAGCGTTATAGCGCATGCTAACCGATAACACATGCATATTAGCCTACGGACGCGTTAGCGTTTAGCACGCGCTATAATGGCTAACGCACCTTTGTAAAACAGGGGGTTACAGAGAACAGTGTTCAAGAACTGTAAAAGGTACAGCAGAAGAACTGACTGTGGGCCTCTGAAAGGCAAAATATTTTAGGTTGAGAAACCCTCTTTGAAGTATGAGCAGTCTCGATGATCATGTCTTATCAACTACATTTTGGCTTAGTTCTTTCTTGAAAAATAGATGCTATCAGGTGCTTAAAGGTAATATATTTTCTTCCACTTGACCCTCACTTTGTGGGGTTCTACAGGAATCACTAAAGGGGTGCAGAAGACGAAAGAGTGAGGCAAACTGGAAACAACCACAGCAACCGCGCCCCTCACTTCTTCGGGTTCAGCGACAGGATGGCAAGAGGGCCTTCAAAGCCATTTACATCAATACATAAACTGTGGGCTCCTCTTACGAAGGTGCGGTAGCGGTCTAACGCGCGTAATACTGCGCGCTAAACCACCGGCCGCGCTAGCCGCTACCGCCTCCTCTTGAGCAGGCGGTAGTTTTTAGGCCAGCGCGCGGGTTAGTGCGTGATGAAAAGTCACGGGCGTTAAACCCGCTGGCGCGGCTTTGCAAAAGGAGCCCTATGTGTGAATGTCCAGCTTTGGCTCAAGTTTCAAGTTTAATAATAATTTGATTAATCTAAATTCTAAGCGATGTACATAATAATAAAATTACAAAATAAGGGGAATAATATAGTAAATAGCAAAACTAAGGCTCATCTAATTGCCTCCTTTTTAAATGTAGCTTGTTCGCTTACTGCTGTGTTCCTTTCTGTCATTTTTCATAAATAAAAACTAAACGGCACATGTTTCTTTTTACTTATCCTTTTAATGCAGTGTCTCTAGCATGCCCCGACGGGACCCGTTTCGCCCAAAAGGACTTTTGCAAGGGTTCATAAAGGAGCTCTTTTTCAGCGTCCTTCCTCATTTGCGGCTAGAGTTCATTTAATTTAATTTAATTCTTATATACCGCTAATAACCGTGAGGTTTCTAAGCGGTTTACAAAAATGATGCATTAAAAGATACAATAAATAAAAATAAATAAGATAGGTACTTGGAAATTCCCTAACTGTCCCAAAGGCTCACAATCTAACTAAAGTACCTGAAGAGACAATTCATGAAAAGTAAAGATAAAAATATAAAGACAGAGGTAGAGATAGAGATAGAAATGAATATTCCAACAAGAAGAGTTAATCTGCTACATTTAAAAAGGAGGCAATTAGATGACAGTCACACATATTTTGGGTATTGGTGCAAATGGCTTTGAAGGCCTGCTTGCCATCCTGTAATTGAACCCGAATAAGTGAGGTGTGCGGTTGTTGTGGTTCTACAGGAATCACCCATCTCTTCAAATTTCAAGTATATGTGTATACGAGCTCATTACAAGTTGGGAGTGGGGGAAATGCTATACTCCTGCATATGCTGATATTTTTGTTTTGATTCCTGTAAGAAGTTAGAACATAAGAAGTTGCCTCCGCTGGGGCAGACCAGAGGTCCATCCTGCCCAGCGGTTCGCTCCCACGGCGGCCCATCAGGCCCACTGCCTGAACAGTGGTCTCTGACTAATTTTGTAATTTACCTCTAATCCTGTCCCTATAACCTTACCTCTACTCCTATCTGTACCCCTCAATCTCTTTGTCCTCTAGGTACCTGTCCAGACCTTCTTTGAAGCTCTGTAGCATACTTCTTCCTATCACATCCTCCGGCAGCGCGTTCCATGTAAATTTTAGCTTAGTAAAATATGAGCATCGGGAGCAGCGCAGAGCATTTAGCACGCTGGACTGCGCTAAAAACCACTATTGTGGTTTTGTAAAACGGAGGGATAAATAGATGCATTTTTTTTTAAAAAAATAATTAATTAGTTGTCATCTCGTTTTCTTAAACTTAAAAACTTTTGTGGTTTAATTCAGATTTGAAGGATATCCCTGCTTGTATTTGAAATGAGGAAGGAATTCGGCTAAGGGTTCTAGGAGTGTTTTGGGATTCTTTGTTGAGTTTGGAACCTCAGATTTATGCATTGATGAGGAAATCGCTTTTTAGACTGTTACAGTTGATTTGTTCCTGTTTCTCTTGAGAACATTTTGCTGTAGTTGCACAACCACGGATTCTCAACTCCCTGTTTTACTAAGGTACGCTATGCATTTTAGCACGCGCTAACCACTAATGCGTCCATAGACTAACATGCAAAGGTGCATTAGGGCCTTAACACGTGGACTCTTCTAAGTCTCCTATCTCACTATTACTAAGCTATTTCCCCTCATTAATCTTCTGATAACTTGTAACCTTCTTAGTCAGCCCCTTTGTGTCTCTTTTACTACCATCTCCTTTTACTTTCACCTTTGTTATTTCTTTCACCCTAATTATCTCTTTTCCTGCTCCCTTCTGCACCATTCTTTATCTCATTCACTCTTATATCCAGTTATTCCTTAGAATGGTCTGTCATATACATCTTGCCCCATTACTCTTTCCGGCTCTCTTACATGAATAAAAACTATGCACATGGATATGTAGGTTTTGTTTGTTTGTTTTTTTAAGAATATGCATGTGTAAACCCTCCCCCATCTCACCCTATCTGCTCTATGGCTGCATAAGCCCTGCCAGAGGCAGGCTTGGCACACCTTCGGGTTTCTGAGACTAGTACCTGAATAAAGCAGGAAAGGCTTGCATCAAAAGAGTGCTTATCTGTTTATTTTTATTTATTCATTTATTGGGATTTATGAGCTGCCTTTATGAAGAGAATTCACCCAATGTGGTGTACAATAAGTACAGTTCAATATGAAACTTAGAATTTTGTTAACAGCATAACAGTAGTAAAAAGAGCAAATATGAATAAATAAATGCAATGAATGAGGTATACTGAAAATCAGCAAATTGAAACTTATTTAGGACTACCATGAAACAGTTTGAAAAATATACTTATTTAACAGCACAGAAATTCAAATAGCAGAGATATAATATACAATGTCAGCATAATACTTATGAAACACCTAATAAGCACATTACAACATTTAAACAATATAGATATGACGCTAATGCTTTTCTACAGTACAGCTTATCGTATAGCCATGGGACCAAGTGTAGACATTAGATGGAGACAAGGTGGGTGGCTACACTCAAGGCAAGTTGTTTATACAGTTAAACAAGATATAATGAAATGATCTGACTTACAGTGTGCAGAAAGAGTGGGCAGTCACTCAACCTATGTATTCAAGGCTTGGGAGAAGAGTCAGGTTGTCACCTGCTCAAGGTTAAAAGTTAATATGTTGGTTTTTTTTATGCAGACAAATAATGTTTCCATTAATATAATACTTTGTGGTCTAATGCTGGACAATTCTGCCCTGAACAATAAGAAACGTTAGTTTTGTGTTTTATTTTTACTATTTCAGTATCTCCAAAGATATATGACATCTCATCGGACATGGTTGTCAACGAAGGAAGCAATATTTCACTTATTTGTTTGGCCAGTGGGAAACCAGAGCCTTCCATTTCCTGGAGACACCTTTCTCCTCTAGGTAAGTATAAGACGCTCTAGGGTCCAATAGTCACAGCAATTTAAGCAAGATAGAGAGGTTGCGGAAGGTATTTTCTCACACACACACACACACACACACAAGTCTACAAACATATATAGAGTAGGGGGCCTGTCAGGAGGAGGGAGCATTGGCCACCAGAAGGGGAGGGATGAGGGGGACGTAGTTGGGAGGAAGATTAGGGATTCCCTAGAGGTCTTTTTTTTTTTTTTTTTTTTTTTACAGAGTTAAGAAAAGAAAAACCAAACAAGCCCAGAGCTATGCAGCCAGCCTGATATTCAGTTGGGGACACATAATTCTTCTGCAGCCCCATCTGAATATTAGGGATGGGGTCCTAATGTCTAGTAAATCCCTTTAAGTATTGTATACGGTATGTTCGGCTGTCAACTGTACTGCATCTCTCTATATACTCACATCTCTCAAGAGTGGAGAGAAGTTGATGTCATGGTAACTTTACCTTTACCCAGCAAACCTTAGGGCTCCTTTCACTAAGATGCGCTAGCGTTTTTAGCGTATGCAGGAAATTACTGCGTGCTACGCTTCTAGAACTAGCACCAGCTCAATGCTGGCTGTAAGGCCTAGTGCCCGCGGCAATGTAGCACGTGCTATTCTGCGCGTTAAAGCCCTAGCGTACCTTAGTAAAAGGAGCCCTTAGTTTTTTACAATTGCACTCCCCCCCAGACCACTCACATTTTGTCCTTTCAGCTCACTGACCAGACAATTTAATCTGTTTTAAGTGATCGATTTGAGAGTTGTACGAGGTTGCAGTTAACTTGTGTCCGCATTGCGTTTGATATTTCAGAATATACAGCACATGTATTTGTCAGCCATTTCAGAAATAAATATTTCTCTGTTTTCTGAAGCTATCACAGAGGGAGAGGGGGAGGGGAGGCAAGCACTAGGGAATTAAGGTGGAGACCACCTCTAATCTCTCCAGTAAAGCACTGCACACAAAAAGCAACTTCTAGTGTCAATGTTACTGGATTAGCAGCAATAAGAACAGATCACCAGATGATCACACAGCAGCAGTAGTTTAGGAATCTTTAATGCACAAATAAAATCACAGAGTCTGAGGTGGCCATGTTTCACCTACAAAGCTATGTCCAGGGCAACTAGAGGAGACAAAGCTTGCTTCCCTCTAGAATAGCTATAAACGGCAAATAGCCAGCGGTTGTGCAGGGTTGCTCTGCTTGATTGTATTCCTGCACAACCGCTGGCTATTTGCCGTTTGTTGCTATTCTAGAGGGAAGCGAGCTTTGCTCCTTTCCTTCTAGATGCCCCATTTGCAGTCTTGCAGGTGAAACATGGCCGCATCAAGTTTTGTTATCTTATTTAAGCATTAAAGATTCTTAAGCTGCTACTGCTGTGTGATCTTTCCAAAAATACTAAGACTAGGGGGCGTGCAATGAAGCTACTAAGTTGTAGATTTAAAACAAACTGGAGAAAATATTTCTACACTCAAAGTGTAATTAAACTCTGGAATTCGTTATTGGAGAATGTGGTAAAAAGCAGTCAGCTTAGTAGGGTTTAAAAAGGGGGTTGGATAATTTCCTAAAAGAAAAGTCCATATGCCATTATTAAGATGGACTTGGAGAAATCCACTGCTTATTCCTAGGATAAGCAGTACAAAATCTGTTTTACTCCTTGGGATCTTGTCAGGTATTGGCCGCTGTTGGAAACAGGATACTGGACTTGATGGACATTCAGTTTGTCCCAGTATGGCAACTCTTACAGTATGTTCTTATCATCTAGTGATCCGCTCTCATTGCTGCGGTTCATGGCATCGTAGATCCCTGCCTTTCATTTGTCCCACTGTAGCAAGATATGCTCCACACTCGTCCCACTCAAGATACACCCAGACCGCATCCCTTTGCCAGATGTGTTTTGGACATGTACAGTATATCTCAACTTTCTAAAATGGAGATTGAGCAGTATATGCTATACATCAGTGGTCTCAAACTGAAACCCTTTGCAGGGCCTCAGAAAAAATAGTTAATGTCTTATTAAAGAAATCGCAATTTTGCATGGGGTAAAACTCTTCATAGTTTATAAATCTTTCCTTTTGGCTAAGTCTTAATAATAATATTGTCATTTATAGCTAAAGAGGCATATGATCAAGAAACTGTTTTGTTTTACTTTTGTGATTATGATAAACATACCGAGGGCCTCAAAATAGGACCTGGCGGGCCGCATGTGGCCCCCGGGCCGCGTGTTTGAGACCACTGCTATACATGTATTTAAATGCCCGTTTCTGCATATCCAAAATATGAGTAGTGCTTCTAAAATAAACACCTTAAAGATGTATAGTTATAACCTGAAAACTCAAAACAATGTGAATTACAGCTATTCATTTAATTATTTGCCTATCTTTTTGATATAGCCTTCAATCGATATAGCCTTCAATTCATAACCCCATTCCCCACTGCCCACCAATTAACCTTAACTGTATCATGGCATCCTATTTATTTGTTTTGTATTTTAGATTGTAAGCTCATTCGAGCAGAGACTGTCTTCTTCGTGATTCTGTACAACGCTATAGAAATAATAATACTCTGGTAACGCTATAGAAATAATTAGTAGGGGAGATCTCCTGCATCGGAGTGTTTCACCTGAGGGGATTGTGCCTCTCTCCCTGGCTTCCTGTAGCAGCGGTTCTGCTTTTTTCCACTGGGTACTAGCAGGCATCTTCAGAGACGGACCCCTGACGTCACCGGGTCCGTCTCCAACAATTTAAAACAGAACGCCGCCGCGGGAGACTCGGGAGATCTCCTGCATCGGAGTGTTTCACCTGAGGGGATTGTGCCTCTCTCCCTGGCTTCCTGTAGCAGCGGTTCTGCTTTTTTCCACTGGGTACTAGCAGGCATCTTCAGAGACGGACCCCTGACGTCACCGGGTCCGTCTCCAACAATTTAAAACAGAACGCCGCCGCGGTTGCGGCCGCAGCTGTGCGGCCGCAGGGCGTGGCCGAAGGGGCTCGCCAGGCCCCTTGGGAGCCCCTTGGAGCCACGAGGAGCCAGGGAATTGAAGATTATTGATTTGCCTATTGGAATATAGGAACGAATACAGGAGATCTTCAGATCCAGGATATATGATTTGATTTGTACCAGTGACTGGCGAGACGCTGAGAACACGATTGATTATATTTCAACAGCGATCAGACTATTTGTCAGTCGCGATGCCGAAGAGACGGGGTAAGAGCGCCGCTGCAGCCTCACGACGTCTTGAACATCCCCCTCTCGCTTCAATTGAACATTTTCTTCAGCGTCTTCAGAGGGAGTCAGTAGGTTCGGGGAATCGCCCGCTGGACTCTGCGACGTGGAGTGACGCCGGATCGGAAGTCCTTGGGCTGGATACCACGCTGAGCCCCGACCAGAGGAGTCCACCTCCCCCACCGCTGAGTGCGAGTTCCCCATGTGAAAGGAGTGGGCCAGAAGTAGCAGCACTCTCTGATCATGAGGCTGTAACATCAGGGAGCCAGCAAGGTGAAGTCTCTATGGCTTTGTTAAGTCCAGAGATGGTTCCAGCGGATAGAGCAGAAGGAGGAAAAAATCCAGACCAACAGACAGAAGGCAGTCAAGGTGAGTCTTCCCCAACTTTACATGAGACTTTCTTTAAATATGAGAAACCAGCTGAAGTGACTCTTGATTCAATTTGGGACTTAGTTTCCAAACTGGGAGACTCACTAACTAAACAAATTAAAGAAGGTGAAAAGAATATAAAAATTCAAAAACAGACAATAGAGGAAAATAAACAGGAAATTTCTAATGTCAAAGAAAAATTGGGAGGTATTGAAAATGAAGTGAAAATGATTAAACAAGTTCAATCTACAATAATAAAAGATAATCAAAGTATTAGAAAAAAATTGGAAATTATGGAAAATAACTATCGGACTAATAATCTACGACTGTTGAATTTTCCTAAAATCTTATCAGTAAATCCGAGAGAGATGATAAAAAGGTACTTCATGGAGATATTTAATATTCCTGAGGAATCATTGCCTCCTCTCACTCGAGCATATTATTTGCCTATGAACGTAAGGGGTCAACATTCGGAGGATAAGAGACAGGAAATACAAGACCTTCAACAAAACTTGACAGCAATTTTGGAAACATCAGATAAAGATTTGGTTGAACCAGCAACACTTATACTATCTGTGGCATTGTTGCCGGATAAAGATTGGATTTTGAAAATGTTCTTTAGAAACAAGAGTAAGGAGTTTCTGGGTTTGAAAATTCAAATGTTTCCAGATGTTAGTAGAGAAACTCAGAATCGTAGACGTCAGTTTCTTTTGTTGAAAGCAGGAGTTACACAGCTGGGTGGCATTTTCTTTTTACGTTTCCCATGTAAATGTATAGTAAGATATCGAGATAATAAGTATGTGTTTTTTGAGCCATCTCAACTTACAGCTTTTCTGACACTGAAACGTCTGGAAAAAGAGGGTATAACAACAACTACCACAATAACAACTAAGTAATTGTTGGACTTGGTAATAGAATAATTCCTCAAGTCAGACACATGATACTGTTCTTTATTATATAGAATTTATAATTGATTTCCTTAAAAGTTCACTCTTATATATATCTTGGATCACACAATTATTGAGGACTTGAGATTGTCCGAGTTGAATTTTGTTCTTATTATGTTAATAATTTACTTATTATTTTGTGATCGATCTGACAATCTTTCTGTACAAAATGTTTTGATTTTGTTAAAATTTTTAAAATGATAAATAAAGAATAAAAAAAAAATAAAAAAAAAAAAAAAGAAATAATTAGTAGTAGTTATTCACCTTAATTCCAATAACAAAGAATTTATGCAAGAAACAAAGGAATATAGCAAGTTACCTTAATATATTTATTTATTTAATTTTCTCTACTGTTTTCCCAAGGGTGCTCAGAATGGTTTCCATGAATTTGTTCAAGTACTCAAGCATTTTTCCCTGTCTGTCTTGGTGGGCCCACAATCTAGCTAATGTACCCGAGTACGTGACTTGCCCAGGATCACGAGGAGCAATGTGGGTTTGAGCCCACAACGTCAGAGTGCCGAGGCTGTAGCTTTAACCACTGCTCCACTCTAGAAATCAAAATGTAGTAGGTGAGCCAAGTACAAGACAGTCAAGCCATTGTGACATCACTTACCACGTCCTGAACAGGAGGAGCTCAAAACTGCATTAACTGGGAAAGGGTACTGCTGATTAATGGATCAACAAGCCACCTGCAGTAGGAACATCTCCAACAGGTACCATGTTAAAAGATGCAGCTACTGCATAATATAGGCAGCGGAACTCTATTTGGTTAGAGGGGGCCCAGGAGCTCCACCCTAGTCCCAGCGGAATCCTGCAGCAAGGGCCATCATCAGCTTCTGACTCCACCTTCTACCTCCTCCTGGTTTTGTACTTTAAATATTCGGAGCTGCCGCTGTGCATCATCAACGAGCAAGCCTGCCCTCCCCCCCCCACTCCCTCCCTGAGAAGTAGAATAAAGGGTTCTGGGTCAGGCCTGCTCATTGATGCTGCACGGTGACTGCCCCGAACATATAAAGTACAACATCGAGAAGCAGGTGGAAGGGCATGCAACAACCATCGACCGCTAATTTGGGGGGAGTCCATGGCCTCTTTAGCCTCCCCTCATTCCAACGTCTATGCTACATGGTACAATCCCTTTATGTATGGAAAATTTTTCATACGCTGACAGGTTGGAAATGCTGGGGCTGTTCTCCCTGGAAAAGTGGAGACTTAGAGGAGACATGATAGAAACCTTCAAAATCCTGAAGGGCATAGAGAATGTAGACAGGGACAGATTCTTCAGACTGTGGGGAACCACAAGTACAAGGGGTCACTCAGAGAAATTGAGAGGGGACAGGTTTAGAACAAATGCTAGGAAGTTCTTTTTTACCCAGAGGGTGGTTGACACATGGAACGCGCTTCCGGAGGTTGTGATAGGCCAGAGCACATTACAGGGGTTCAAGAAAGGTTTAGATAGGTTCCTAAAAGATAAGGGGATTGAGGGGAACAGATAGAAGTAGAGGTAGGTTATAGAAATGGTCAGGAACCACTTCACAGATCATAGACCTGATGGGCCGCCACGGGAGCGGATCGCTGGGCGCGATGGACCTCTGGTCTGACCCAGTGGAGGCAACTTCTTATCTTCTTATATTCTTATGTTGCCACAGTAGCTAAACATTATACCATGGTTTACTAAAACAGTCCTTTAGAATGCATTTCCAACTTAGGGGTCCTTACTAAGCTGCAGTGGCGTACCAAGGGGGGGACGGGAGGGGCGGTCCGCCCCGGGTGCCAGCCCTGAAGGGGTGCTCCCGGCCTTGCCGTTCAGTCCCCCCACACCCCCGAAGGACCGCTCGCCCCACTGACCTTCCTGCACCACCTGTGAAGCAGCAAGCAGCAGGATCGCGAGGTCAGCTATCCCTGAGCTGCTTGGGCGCTGCTTCCTGCGCCGCGGTCCCGCCCCTCCTCTGACGTCAGAGGAGGGGCGGGAACGCGGCGCAGGAAGCAGCGCCTAAGCAGCGCAGGGATAGCTGACGTCGCGATCCTGCTGCGGCTGCTTCATAGGTGGTGCAGGAAGGTCAGTGGGGCGAGCGGTCCTTCGGGGGTGGTGGGGACTGAACGGCAAGGCCGGGAGCATAGGTAGTGCTGCTTCATAGGTGGTGCGGGGAGGCCAGGGGGGCGAGCGGTCCTTCAGGGTGGGGCGGGTGGGCAGGCAGGCAGGCATTCAAGGGGGAGGGGGGTGACAGGCAGGCAGGCCTTCAAGGGGGGGGACAGGCCTTCAGGGGTGTGTGCAGACCTTCAAGGGGGGAGGGACAGGCCTTCAAGGGGGGGGCAGGCAGGCCTTCAAGGGGGGACAGGTCTACAAGGGGGGACAGGTCTACAAGGGGGTGGGCAGGCCTACAAGGGGGTGGGACAGGCCTTCAGGGGGGGTGCAGGCCTTCAGGGGAGGTGCAGGCCTTCAAGGGGGGGACAGGCCTTCAAGGGGGGGACAGGCAGGCAGGCCTTCAAGGGGGGACAGGCCTACAAGGGGGGGGACAGGCCTACAGGGGGGGGACAGGCCTACAAGGGGGTGGGACAGGCCTTCAAGGGGGGGACAGGCCTTCAGGGGGGTGCAGGCCTTTGGGGGGGGTGCAGACCTTCAAGGGGGAGGGACAGGCCTTCAAGGGGGGGGCAGGCAGGCTTCAAGGGGAGACAGGTCTACAAGGGGGTGGGCAGGCCTACAAGGGGGTGGGACAGGCCTTCAGGGGGGTGCAGGCCTTCAGGGGGGGTGCAGGCCTTCAAGGGGAGGACAGGCCTTCAAGGGGGGGACAGGCAGGCATGCCTTCAAGGGGGGGACAGGCCTTCAAGGGGGGGAACAGGCCTACAAGGGGGAGGGACAGGCCTTCAAGGGGGGGACAGGCCTACAAGGGGGTGGGACAGGCCTTCAAGGGGGGTGCAGGCCTTCAAGGGGGGACAGGCAGACCTTTAAGGGGGGACAGGCCTTTGGGGGGGACCCTGGTTTAGAAGTACACGGAGGGAAGGGGGTGTTCAAAGAGACGTGCATATGCCAAACTTTGGGGGGGGGATGAAGAAATAATGGGTCTGAAAATAGAGGAGAGGGAGAGAAATGATGGACCATGGGATTTAGGGAGGGAAGGAACTGAAAGGGAGAGAAATTGGACACAAGGGATGGTGTGGAGGAGGGATAGAGATACTGGATAGGAGGGTAATTGGGAAAAGAAAGGGAGAGATGGTGGACTCTGGGGTGGTGGGGAAGGAGGGAGAGATGCCGGATGAAAGGGTAGTTAAGAAAAGGTGGATCTGTGGAGGGAGATGAAAAAAGGAAAGATACCAGACTTCCTGGGGAGGGAAGGGAAATGGAAAGGGAGGACAGAGTTGGCAGATGGATGGTTAGCACGCAGAAAGAAGAAAGAAGGAGACCCTGGCAAGCAAGTTATCAGAAGAAAACCAGAACCTTGGACCAACAAGATTTGAAATATAACCAGACAACAAAAGGTAGAAAAATTAATTTTATTTTCTGTTTTGTGATTATAATATGTCAGATTTGAAATGTGTATCCTGACAGAGCTGGTGTTGGACTGCAAACGTGAGCTAGGATTTAACAGAGAGAGGAAAAGTCCTTTTTGTTTCTTTATTTTATTTACACCACAGCGCCAGTGTGGTTAGGAGAAGCCAAAGGGGGTGAAAAAGCTATAAAACCCACCAGGAGTTTTGAAAAAAATCACCCAACTGGGCAGGAAAATCGAATTGAAAAACCAATTCAATAGGCTGAATTGAATCGAAATTTTTTTTCCTGAATCTGGCAGCATTAGTTTGCGCTACTGTCTTAGACTTTAGGACCTGGGATTGGGGAGAGATGGCATCCTCAGTACTTTATAATGCAAGTGAAACGAGGATTTGGTCAGACTTTTGAAGGGTCTGCAGAAAAAAAATATTGTATAGGCCGGGGACATGAAACAGCAGGAAATGGGAACTTTTCTTCCTTCTATTTTTGTGAATGGAAAGGCTGAGGATGTCAGAGAGTTCAGTTAAAATATGTGCTTTATAAGAAAATATAATAATGTGTTTTATAAAGTTTTTAGCATAGCTGGCCTACCCAGTGAGGTGTTTCTAGTGGTGGTGGTGGCAGCGTGTCAATGTGTTGAGAGGAAGAGGTGGTCTGGGAAATTCTGCTGAGCAAACTCCGGGCCCATTTCCACCCCCCAGTTAGTCCACTCCACTCAATTGGTTCACACACTGAGTGGGTCTTTGGGTGTTGTGTTGGGATCTCGTCCAGTGGTTTATCAGTATCTCCTTCTGGTCCAAGGAAGGAAACTTTGTTATCCTTAGCATTGACCTACAGAATATGTTTGTAACAGCGCTGCTTGTGTGGCATTAGGCTATGTAGTGATTGAAAGAAAAAAACAGACCTTTGCACATTTTTGCACTATATGGTGGGTATATGAGGAGATTCACATTTCCTGCACAGCTAAGTCCATATGAAGTTACCTTGTGCTGTATTTGACATCTAGCAAGGTCTCTGTTTGAAAGGAAAGATCTAAACTTAAAAATAAAGTGGCCAGAAGTTATGGTAAAAGCAGATAGTGTAGCTGGTTTTAAGAAAGATTTGGACAAATTCCTGGAGGAAAAGTCCATAATCTGTTATTAAGACATGGGGGAAGTGTCTGCTTGCCCTGGATCGGTAGCATGGAATGTTGCTACTCTTTGGGTTTTGACCAGGTATTAGTATCCTGGATTGGCTACCATGAGAATGGGCTACTGGGCATGATGGACCATTGATCTGACCCAGTTAGGCTATTCTTATGTTATGTTCTCATCTGTAGGGGCCTTTGTTTTCACTTCTTATTTTAATGTATTTTTTTTCTGGGAACTTATCAGTGTTTTTTATAATGGGAACAAAAATGGAAGAGAACTAATGTGTGTGGGATGAGGGGGTAACTAATTTCTTCAGCTAAATAATTCAATCCACTTCAAACAGACATAGGAGAACTCGCGCACCATTCACACACCCTCCAACCAAAAACGTCAAAAGAAAAAAACTGTTCGACAACCTCCTAGCCATTCGAGCTGCAACACTCGACCCCCAACTCTACAACCAATTGACATCGACCACAGACTGCAAAACCTTCAAAAAGAAATAAAAACCCTTCTATTCAAAAAACACATAAAACTGAACTAACACAATCAGAACTGTCCCAAGCATCACCTGCAACTACTCCATATGTACTTCTGATGTCATGACAATTCAGACATAATTTATGTTATGTTATGTTTGGAATATAAGAAAATTTTCACTGCCTGTTTCTATTCTGACCATTTATTCCGTTTCATGGTCATTACAAAAAATATTTTTTTACATGGGGGGGGGTGTCAAAAAATGATGGGCCACATACCCTAGGTACGCCACTGCTAAGCTGCACTATAAAATAGCTTGTGTGATCCCCAGCTCAGGTCTTTTGTGAGCACTGCGGCCACTTTTAGCACTGCCTGAAAATAGCTGATTTTTCTATTTCATCAGTAATGGTCACGTGCTAATTTTCCCATTAGCGCAAGAGCACTTAGCAATACCTATTTTGTAGGCGGTAAGGGCTCACACACTAACCATGCGCTAATCGGTTCGCGTACAACAATGTAGCTGCACTAATTGATTGTCACACCCCATGCCTACTCTTCATCCCCCAGACCCACCCTAGGACTAAAAAATAAAAACCTGCACATGCAAAAACTACCATGGGACACCTGAATGCGCCCTGAGGGGGCATTTTAAGCTGAGGCAGTGAATTTTAAACTGTGGTAAGTGTGCATTAGTGTTCATTGAACCTTACTAAAAGGACCTCCTAAATGATAAATCAAAGCAGTTCTAGGATTGTACAGTATTGTTTCTTTCACCTGGGTTTGCACATTTTGGCTTATTTCAAACACGCACAAGATTATACAGTACGCTGCCCACAGCTAAATTAATTGGCATAGGCCAGAGGGTTTTAAGATTGAATCTGGTATCTTGTTCAAGGGGCTAAAATATTTAATTAAATTAGTTTTATGGAATGTATCTTTAGATTACTTTTCCTTTTCTTTTTTTTTTTTTTGCTGTTTTGTCGGCTACTTTTGCATCTGTTTAAGAAAGAGTACTCTAGAAATGTATTTATCATGGGGCTAGTTGACAAAATTATACATGAATACTAAAACACCATTTATAACAAAAAACAATTTAATTTTTAGTCTATGCTCAGGAAAACATTTCTCCAATAGCATTTCCACAGTATTAGGGGTTAATTTTGTAAAGATTTGTTCATGTGTAAGGTCATATATGGAATATTTTATATTAGGTTTGGAATCTCCTGGGATACTAATTCAGTTATCCTAATGCTAGCCTCATTGAACTGTTGAAGTATATGTGGTCTATAAATCCTTCTGCAATGTAACGTAATACATGTTGAAAATAGCTTCAATAAAATAGTGGAGTATATACACACATACACATACGAGGGGCTGCTGAAAAGTTAGCCCAGCCGAGAAGAGAATGATGTGGAGCCATAAAATTTACAAGCAAATGGGCACAAGTATAGGGAAACCAAGTCATTGTGACATCACCGATGAGGCATTGGTGGAATGAGGCATTATGACATCACAATGCGAAGAGCCAATGAAAAGTTCTCAGCCCAACCAAGAAGAGGATGTTCTGAATTGCATGTGCAAATTGTATGCTAAAAAATGTTTCTTAGTTTTTCTCTGAAAGGGCATGTCTGGAAGCAGAAAGTGGGCACGGCAGGGCGAATCATTAGGGCAGCCACATTACCATACACTGATTTCTGCAACAGTCCTTACCACCCACAAAATAGGTGGTGGAAAGAGCTCACACGCTACGTTTTAGTAATGGTCATGAGCTAATGACATAAACAGCGTAAAGATTAAACTAGTACAAAATTAACCTGGTGAAAGACCTCATTCACCCGGGACACTACTCTAATTTCTTTCATGTTCTTCATGGGGTGGTGTTTTAAGCCAAACATTTGCTTGCTGAAAACACATTGAATCTGTGCGGTCTCAAAAAGAATTAATATGTTCTTGAAATTCAGCTTGAATGAAGTGATGTGGATTTGACATATCAATGATGTAGCACGGCCCCTGATGAAACCAAGGTGTGAAACGGATGAGTTACCATCTGGCTAAAGTTAAGTGCCTCTTCTATTTTTTTCACACATCATATTAATAATTCAGCTAAAAAAATTGATAAGTATGAATAGGCCAATAATGAATACAGCACCCCAGGAAGGACATAAAAGAAATTTGAGTAGTGTCCTGGGTGTATGAGGTCCTTCACCAGGTTAATTTTGTACTCGTTTACTCTTTACTCTGTTTGTATTGATAATTTTTTCAGTAACTTTAGATTCTCAGTTTTTTTTGACGTGCTAATGACAACATTTGTTTATGGCCTTAATTCAGGAAATAGAAAACTGGACATTTTCTTTCTATGGTAAAAATGGCCTTAGCACACGGGAAAACCCACATAAGGGAGTGCTAGGGCCCCTTTTACTGCAGCTTTGTAAAAAGAGCCCATAATGATTTGGTAAGGTTGCATTAGGAACTTCAGTTTCCAACTCTTCACTGTTCCAGTTATCTGTTTGTTGGCCTACCCGCTTCATCTGGATAAGACGTTCATTGCCGGAATATATCTGGATAGTGGCAATATTCAGTTTGCTAGCCGGATAATTTACGGCAGCCTTTTATTCGTCCTAAGTTTTCTAGATAAGTTATCCAGATAACAGACCGAATATTGTCATTGTCCAAATAAGTTCCAGTGCTGACCATGTCATCTGGAGAGTCTATGCAAACTATTATCTGGAACATGGATCCCATTACCTGGTGAAGTGCTTTTCAATATTGACCTGATTGTTTTGACTGGTTTAGTTTTCTTGTTAATTATCCCCATTTTTAAGTGAACTGGAGTTGTACTTATAAAATTATTTTGCATTAGCTTGTGTTCTAGGAAGGTTAATAAATACCTTCTAGCTTATTGCAATGCCTATGGTCAAAAGAAAAAAAATACATCCTCAAACCCTTCCAATTTGGTATTTTCAAAAAACTATTGTCTAGATGGTTTTCTATACAAGAGGATGCATTAGAAGTGTGGTGTGGGTGGTTCTAGGGTGAGCTTATTACTTGGATGTTTTTCTGCCATAATCAAACATTTAAAACTAAATCCAGGGCACACTTTAGACGTTTGGGGCTAGACCTGTTTTAATAAAGAATAAATGCCAAAAAAGTGTCCAATCTGACCAGATGACTACTGAATGGATGAAGGTATGATCCCCCCCAAACTCCCTCTGTGGTCACTGACCCCCCTCCCACTCCCTAAAGATGTGAATGAAACAGTACATACCTGCTTTTATGACAGCTTCAGATAGTATGGCTATTCCTAGTAGAACAGCAAGCAAGTCTCTGGAGTAGCCTAGTGGTCAGTGCAGTGGACTCCAGAAAAGGGGACCCAGGCCCATATCCCACTCTATGTAATTACTCTTGGGAAATTTGAGCCCATCAAAACCAACCCAAATCCATCTTACCCTACATGTATGTGACATCTGTAGGCATAAGAGCTACTGGGGTGGTATACAGTTGGGTCCAGTAAGTTTTGGGTGTATTTTGGATGGCTTCCCATACAATGTAAGGGGGTTAGGGTGAGATGTGTTCCTAGGACCTTTTATGTGAAGTTCACTGCAACGCCCCCTAAGGCGCTCTGCTGCTCTTCTGAGATGTCTCTGTGGCCAGTCTACTAAAAATGCTGGCTCCACCTACATCTCAATGGCTTGTTTTGTGCATTTTTCTTTTGCATTTTTTTTCCCAAAAATGGTCAAAAGAGAGACACAGACACACTAAAGATGAACACATCTAGAAATGGTCATTTAAAAAAATAACAAAACAACCCAGACATTTTGCTGTTTCAAAATTGGCCATTTTCTCTACCTGATTTTTGGATATACTTCTGAAAAACTCAGATTTAGATATTATATGGAAAATACTCAAACTACTTACTTTATTACAAAAAATACAATCATAGGACTTCATTTCCTTCATATTGTACATTTGTGGTCTGCAAAAGTTTTAAATAATTAATAGAACAATATTTTTGCCGATGGCTTCTGATTTTCTCAGATAATAAAGTGATTCCCACACGCCTCATTATTCTGCTGTCAGCATAGTAGAAGTTGCTAGCTTTTCTTAGTTCACTGAGCTAGATAAAATATTTTTTCCCTTAAAAGGTTATTAACACTGAAATGCAGACAAATGAACAGCAATTCACCCAAAGGCAAAACAGTTCTATATAAGAAATACTAGAATAACTATGTAATAACATTGAAGAAATATACTGTATTCCTATGTGCAAAAACAAAATTTTTCCTAAATCACCATATAATCTTTAACATTCTGTAGTCTTAAATCTTGCTATGTTGCTGGAGGTAATATTGGAAACTATTTTTCATAATAACCATAGTCAACTATCATATACACGTTTTACTAAGGGACTTATTTTCAAAACATTTGGACACACAGTGCACTGGAAGGTGCTACAAACCTCTTCTGCGATTTTGTAAAAGGAGGGGATAAGGCTATATGTATCAAGGCTGGGATTTTAAACTGGTTCCTGTACTGGACCAGTGACCATTAGTACTCGAAAAGGAGAGAAGTGATGAGATCAAATTTGCAAGTATGGCAAAGGAGTCAAATAACAGTATTTTTTTTTTAATTTCTTTATTCATTTTAAAACTTTCAACAAGTAATTCATTATACAATCATATACACTATAATAATACTTATTAATCATGCATTCACTGAAATCAAACTATAACTTCACCCTCCCATCCTTCTTCCAATATAATCATATAATTTTATACATATAAAATCCTCCCCCTCCCCCTTTATACTTCAATAATCAAAAGGAGAGAAATAAATTATTAATTACTCAATTATAATTAATCCTTACAATAATTTGTTAATGGCTCCCTGACCTCCATAAACCTTTTATAACTTCCTCGTTGGACAGCTATTATTTTCTCCATTTAAAAAAATATGGCACAGTGAATTCCACCAAAAACTATAACTTAATCTATCATAATTTTTCCAATTCCTCGTAATTTGCTGAAGAGCAACTCTGTCATTATGAGTAAAAACATTGTTTTTATTAGATATTTGACTTTTGTTCCTCATTGAAGTTCCAAGTAATATCGTATCATATGAAAGTGCCACCAGATTTTCAAGTAAATTATTAATTTGACTCCAAATAGATTCCCAAAAATTATATATTAAAGGAAAAGAAAACAATAAATGATCCAATGTTCCGGCTTCAAGATGACAGTGCCAACATCTATTAGACTTAGAGCTATCTAATTTTTGCAAGCACACGGGGTCCAGAATGCTCTATGTAATAGAAAAAAACAAGTCTGTCTCATAGATGCAGACACTTTACACCTCATCCTCCAAGACCAAATTTGTGGCCATTGAGATGCAGTAATTTGATGCTTGATCTCAATGCTCCAAATGTCCCGAAGACCATTTTTTGGTTTTTTATTTATAAATCCAGATATTAATTTATACCACTGAGCAGCCTGGTGCCCCCAGGAAGTCCACCTGAAAACACAAATAAGGCAACCTGTACTTCTTATTGATATTTTTCCATTCAGGGAACCCCGCTTGATTGGCATGCTTCAATTGCAACCATTTATAATTTTGTAATTTATTAAGATCATATTTGTGTTGCAATTGTGAAAAATCAAGCAACTTTCCATTCAAAATAACATCTAAAGTACGTATGCCTGCCTTCATCCAATATTTCCAGATGATCTTATATCCGCCAATTTTAATCTTGGAGTTTAGCCATATGGTCTGATATGTTGATTTGAGGATTGAAATAGGTGTTTAATTATCAACATATCTTAATGTTTTCCAAGTATCAACTAATATTCTGTGATCTTTATATAATTTAGGCATTTTGATACTAAGGACATGACTTAATCTCAATGGAAACATGAGTTGCCATTCCAAAGTCAACCAATCCAGAAATTCTTTCAAGAGTTGAGGGAGGATCCAATACATACCTTGACGCATAATATAGGTTTGATAGTACCTATAAAAATTGGGAAAATTTACCCTACCCTCCGCAATTGGCTTTTGTAAAGATACCATAGCAATTCTTGCAGATTTTCCAAGCCAAATAAATTTTGTTAGAATACAGTATTTTTGATGGTTTGAAGATATCTGAGTATAGTGCAGGTAATCCAGGCTTAAACTACGTAAAAATAGTTGATACATAGGCGTCGGAACGGGGTTGGCCTCCCCCCAAATTTAGCTCTGGTGGTCCAGAGGTGCAGCAGGCAGGAGCAAGCATTCCATGCTCCTGCCCACTGCTAACCCGGTGGATGTCGGCAGCCGTGGGATGCGTTTTCTTCTGCCACTTAGCGGCAATGAGCCCGAACGTGCTTTAGCGCTCCTGTTCAGCGCTGAGCAGCTTTTTGAATGGTTCCCACAAATTCTTGTGAATCATGAGAATTTGTGGGAGCCAGTCAAAAAGCTGCTCAGCACTAAGCAGGAGCGCCAAAGTGCATTCGTGCTCATTGCCACTGAGTGGCAGGAGAAAATGCATCCTGCGGCTGATGCCACCCACCGGGTTAGCAGCGAAGTAGGAGGGCAGGGCAGGGAAGGTGGCTGGGAGCAGAGACTGACGGGGAGGGAAGGGGGCTGGGTGCAGAGCCTGGCAGAGGGGGTAGTGAGGGAAGGGGGCTAGGTGTAGAGCCGGGAAGGGGTCTGGGTGTAGAGCCTGACAGGGAGGGAGGGAAGGGGGCTGGGTGCAGAGCCTGGCAGGGAAAGGCTGGGTACAGGGGGTAGGGAGTTGAGAAGGCAGAGAGGACAGATGCTCAGGGGTTTGGGAAGAAAGATACGGCACATACTGGGAGAGGGTTGGGAAGGACAAATGCACAGGCGAGGGGGTTAGGAAAGGAGGAAAAGAGATGCTGCTACATAGGTGGAGGAGTGGGAAGGGAGAGAAATAAATCCTGCCAGTGGGGAAGGGAAAAGGAACAGAGAATTGTTAGACATAGGTGTGTGGCATGAGAGGGAAAGAGAGATGATGTATATGTGGAAAGGAAGAATTGTTGGACATGATAGTGGTGGAGAGGAGGAATGGAGAAATGTTACACTGGGAGGGAGGAGAGATGACCCAAAGAAGGGAGAGATGTCAGACCACTGGAATGGGAGGGAGAGAGATGCCAGACCACAGAATGGAAGGGAAGGAGGGGAGAGAGAGATACCAGACAGCAGAAAGGAGAGGAGAGAAATGTTAGACCTCAGGGAGAGGGAGGGAGAGATGCCAGACCATGGGAGAGGAGAGAGATTCCAGGCTATAGGAAGCAGATGAGAAAGATGCCAGACCATAATGGGGGGGAAGGGGGAAGACAGAGATGTCTGACCATGGGAGAGGGATGAGATGTTGCATAGGGATGGAGGGAAAGGGGAGACAGAGGGATGAGATGCGTCAGGGATGGGTGCGGCAGGGAAAAGTGGGTGCGGCAGGGAAGAGATAAGAAGAAATGCTTCTTATGCATAGATGGAAGAAGAAAGAGGGAGGAGATGGTACACATGGAAAAGTAGATTTTGACGGGAAAGCATGGAAAAGTAGATTTTGAGAAGAAAGCATAGAAAAGTAGATTTTGAGAAGAAAGCAGAAAAATAGAAGAACATTGAATGTTAAAAGTTAATGCTAAAGATGGATGTATGGCAGAAAGTGAAGGAGAGAAAACCAGTAAATGGATATGGTTAAATGCACAGACAGAAGGAAGTGCAGCCAGAGACTGGGAAAGATGGTTTGAAAACCAAAATCATATATTAATCAAAATCACCTCTTGAGCAGGTGGTAGTTTTTCAGCTAGCGCGGGGGTAGCGCGTGATTAAAAGTCGCACGCGCTATAGCCACTAATGCAGCTTCGTAAAAGGACCCCTAAGGTCGGCCAAAGCAACAAATTTTTAACTCCAAAAGAAAGCTGATGGTTAAAAATCGCCCCAAGGTACTTGAAGGAATCAGCCAGCATAATAGGGAAGCCTCATAACAGAGGGTTATGAGAGTTTGCCTGTGATCTAAGAAGCAACAATTTGTGAAGAATTAAGGACAAGACAATGATTGTGAAGCTGCTTGGAGGATGAGATTAAACAGTGTGAGATCTAAACAGCTAGAATTCAAGGAATCCAACAAGAGGATGCTGTCAGCGTAAAAATTGCCGCTAACTCTTTTGGACCATGGTTTAAAGTGGAAAGAAGGGCTAGAAATTTATGAAAAAGCAGAGGGGCCACAGGGCAATGCATGCCACACTGAAGAGGAGGCGGATAAGGCAACAAAAAAATGTGGCTACAGTATGAAGTAAAACATAGGTAGACCTTGCTGGCAAGACCAATATTGCTGAGTCGTGACAACATGACCCAAAAATCAAAATCTGAGGATAAGTCAATAAACACAAATGGGTCTCTTTGCTAAGCCACACTAATGATTAGCATATGTTAAATGCAGAGCAGCCCATTGTATTCCTATAGGTTGCATGGCACTTAACACACAGTAATTTGTTAGCACGTGCTAAATCTGTCAGTGTGCCTCAGTATAAGAATCCCTCAAAGATCTAGCCTGCTGTCTTGTCAAGTCCTCCAATTCCATCTCCCTTTTCCCTGTGTCCTGTCTCCTCTCCCTATGTCCATCAGCACCTCTAGTCTCCCTTCCTCCTTCGGTTAACTGCCACATCTCCCAATATCTGCAACTGTAGCAGCAATCTAATATAATAAAACCCTTACCCGCGCATGCGTATTGAAACGGCGTGATCCCTGCCGCCATGATTTGTGTTTCCGTGGCTGTGTTCTATGTACGGCATGTGCGGCACATTTGCAACGGTGGAGTCTGTGGTGGTTTGATTTGCGGCGTGTAAGAGGAGCCTGCAGCACCAATTTTACCCATTGCTGACATCGCTTCCTGCCAACGGCTGTGTGAGACCCAGGAGGAGAGGGGGGGGTGAGAAATGCTACTGATGGCTGGCCTACTACAGGACAGGGGGAGCAGGGAAGGGGTGCTGCAGGACGGGGGAAGGTGAAGGGAAAAGGGCTACTGCAGGACAGGGTGAACGGAATGAGTGCTGCTGGACAGGGGGGAGGTAAAAAGAAGGGAGAAGGGCTACTGCAGGACAGGGGGAGCAGGCAAGGGGTGGGTACACAGGGAAGGGGGGGATTGCTGCTGCTGCACAGGGAAGTGGGGGGGGGAGAGGAGGCCAGGAAGCAATCTTGGTTTGCTTTGGGGGGGAGACAGAAGGGGGCCATGAAGAGAGACAGAAAGACAGGTAGGCAGCGCACGAGAATGAAAGACAGACACACAGAAAGACAGCGGGCAGGGAGAGAGACAGAAAGAAAGAAAGGCAGACAGACAGGGGGCCAGAGAGAGAGAGACAGAAAGAAAGAAAGAAAGAGACAGACAAAGGGGGCCAGGGAGAGAGACAGACAGAAAGAAAGACAGACAGCGGGAGGGAGAGAGACAGAAAGAAAGGAAGAAAGAGACAGGGGCAGGGAGAGACACAGAAAGAATGAAAGACAGCATATTCTAGCACCCGTTAATGTAATGGGCTTAAACACTAGTAAATTAATAAATATGGAATCTTTGAGACTCCTGCATGCTTCAAAGGGCCTGCTGGTCCCACTCCCTCTGACATATGCATAAGTACCTAAGAATAGACACACTGGGTCAGATTGATGGTCCATCAAGCCCAGTATCCTGCTTTCAGGTCATAAATACCTGGCAAAATCCCCAAAGTGCCTTTTTTGCTTCTTTGAAGCACACAGAATTCTTAGATATACTACCTGTATTGCGTATTCAATTGCTACAGCTGCTACTGCCACAAATATCAGGATAAGCACCAGCAACAATGGTGGCCAAGGGGAGGAGAAGAGGCCTCTATTATTGTCTTCCCTTTAAGGGATCAGGCAGAAATGAGGTGGCTGCTGCTGGCATGTTTTATGGGAATTTTTTGCTACCCCTAACAATCTGCTGCCTGAGGTGGCTGCCTCACTCTGCTTAATAGTAGAGCCGCCCCTGCCCTATACATGCATTTATTGGGAAATCACTAAATCGAGACAGGTAGAAATTAGAACATTAATAACTTGTACTAAGCTTATTTTATTCTCTGGTGTTCAGTTTTCAAGTCAGTTCCAGTGCTCTATTCATGCCAGTGCTAGTGTTAAATAGCCCTGTGTCAGTATGAGCAATTTAACCTTAGATGAATTTATTATCTGACACTAAGGGGCTCATAATCGAAACAGAAATACATCTAAAAACTGGCCTAAATCGGCACTTAGACGATCAGTGAAATAAGTCGTCCAAGTGCCGATAATCGAACCGGGTTTTAGACGTACCTAAAAATGACTTAGACCTTCACAGTGCTGCAGTATGCCCAGAGGTAAAAGGGGCATTTTAGGAAGAGTGGTAAGGGCGGGAATTGGACATGATGTGGGCCATCCTAGACTTAGTCGTACTACATGTATAACCAAAAGTTTTACAACACTGCCTAGACGGAACTTGGACATTGTGACTTAGGCCATCTAAAACCAGGTCTAAGTCACAAGAAGGTATCCAAAGTGACCAGATAACCACTGTAGGGAAAAAGTACAGACCCTCACACACTGCCCCAGTGATCACTGCCCATCCCCCACCCCCATAAAAATCGTAATAACAACTTTACATATCTGCCTCCAAAACATCAGTACCTGGCAACCTGGCATAGGAAAGCCTAGTAGAGCTGCACAGAGGTGGCTTAAGTGGTCTTGGGGGTGGGTTAGTGAACCATGGAGAAGAGGACCCAGGACCATAAGTCACTCTAATCATGGTGAAACGTGTGCACCCCCGAAAACCCTTTTGTACTGCCATATAAGTGGTACCTGCAGCCATAAGGGCTATTGGGATGGTAGACAGGTGGGTCTAGTCATTTCTGGGGGGTGTTTTGGGGGGGCTCACCATGACCTATAAGGTTGTTGTGATGAGATGTGTATGAGGTACCCTTTTTGTGAAGTTCACAGCAGTGCCCTGTAAGGTACCCCACTACTCTGGTGCAATGTTTGGGTATCTAGTCCATCACTTTGCTGACCCCGCCCACATACAAAAGATCTTTTTCTAGGCATTTTTGACTTGGACAAATTTTTGGACGAAAATGGGGTATAAAGATGGACGACTTAGCGGTCTGGACGATCAGACGGCTGGACGTACAGTTAGATGATTTTTGGGAAAAAAAATTATGTTGGATGTATTTTTCGAAAACAGACCTTTTCCCATGTCCGACTTTGGGCGACTAGTGACTTAGGCCCAAAACGGACTTAGATGCATCTTTTTGATTATACCCCTCCATGGGGGAAATTCATCAATGTGTGCTTCTGTTAAGGCAGGTTATTTTACCACAAGTGGTGCTATTTTAGCATAAGGTGTCTTTGGATAACATGGGCCCCTGTGCTAAAACCAGGGCTGTGGAGTCGGTAGATAAATGTTCCGACTCCGACTCCTCAGTTTTTTATACTTCAGACTCTGACTCCGACTTCAGGTACCCGAAATTTCCTCCGACTCCGACTCCACAGCACTGGTTAATTTTCAGATCGTTAAAATGGAATGTCAAGTTGAGAGAAATGAGCATTTTCGACACCACCTTCTTTTTGCTTTTAATCAAGGTTCTAAGGCCACAGAAGCTGCTCGCAATATTTGTGCTGTGTATATAGTGGGTGCTATAGCTGAAAGAATCGCTCGTGATTGGTATGCCAAGTTCAGAAATGGAGTCGGTAGATAAATGTTCCGACTCCGACTCCTCAGTTTTATGTACTTCTGACTATGACTCCGACTCCAGGTACCCAAAATTTCCTCCGACTCCGACTCCATAGCCCTGGCTAAAACTGCATGACTTGTGGTTAAATAACCCTCCTTAGCAGTAGCACACATTAATGAATTCCCCCCCCCCCTAAATTTAATGAAGTACAGTGTTATCAATACACAGTGTTAAAATGACAATATCTGAAGCTGGTTCTTATGAAAACATGTTTGGCTTAAGGAAGGAGAGAGGTAGGTTCTTAGATTTTCCTATGGACAATGAGATAGCCAACAAAATTATTGCAATACAGAAAATGATTTTTTTAATGTTCAAATCTGTTTTTAGTATGAAAAAAAAAGATATAATACAAACAACATAGGATAGAACAAACAGAAACAAAACAAGCAACAAGGCAGAACAGGTCCAGCATAATACAACCCCCCTCCCCCCCCCCCCAATAAGAGCAGAAGTGATGGCTACCTGTAGGTGACAAAAACGCCAGAGGCCCGAACTCTTGTGGCCCCTGGGCGACCAAAAAAGTGACTCACAGGAAAGGGAAGAAGAAAAAAAAAATCCCAAAAACTGTCTGGTCCCGAACTAGAGCTCAATAACCAGCAGACCACCTATGAAATAGTATTCAAAGTGAAACTCAAATTTGGAAAACACAGTAAATAATCAAAACTGAAAACAATGAATAATGAATAATTTGTTCCAGTATTAGTAAAGTTTGCTCTAGAGGTGGAGAGCCATCATGCCAAATAGTTGCTTGATCCATTGTCTCCCTCTCGATATCAGTAAATTTTAGTTCTATGAATCTCATGCTTTTAAAAGTCACTGACAAGCACAGAAAGGTATTCATGGGGTGCTATGTGATCAAATAGAGTGATTTGATGATAAAAATACAGAGTCTCTAATGGAAATCTTCTTTGCATCTTGAACAAAATTGCAGTACTAATTGTAAGAGCAGCCTTGAAGCAGTCAGAGAGACATGATAGGCCTTCAAATATTAATATGCCCAAATTGGAATTTTAAATTAGAATTGACCTGCTGGTGGAGTGTGGTTTGATTGGAGTGGCAGTCATATTAGTGATCTTGTGAGAGGTGAAAAGAGACTGCAGGCATGTAAAATGTGCAGGCTAAGAATGTGCTAAAATGAGCCATCTGTTGTGTTAGAGGTGTGATAAAAAAAATACAGTGAATGTTTAAATTATATATACAGTGGTACCTTGGAATCCAAACTTAATCCGTTCCAAAACCCCGTTAGAGTTCCAAAACGTTCGAGTTCCAAGACAATTTTTCCCATTGAAAAGAATAATCCATTCCTTGGTCCCACAAACTCTGCAAGATCGGGCCTACCTGGCAGAAACAGCAAGACTGGGACCCCCAGCAGCAGAGGCAGCAAGATCGGGATCCCCAGCAGCAGAGGCAGCAAGATCGGGACCACCAGCAGCAGAGGCAGCAAGATCGGGATCCCCAGCAGCAGAGGCAGCAAGATCAGGATCCCCAGCGGCAAGACAGAAAGATCGGCAACGGCAGCTGCAAGTGGTGTTCAGCCCAAAGCTTCCCTCCAAGGCGGAAACAGGATGCTGCGTCAGAGGGGAAGCTTTGGTGCTAAGCACTGCTTGCAGTTCGGATTCCGGGGCAAAAATGAAGAAAAAAAAAAAGTTTGGATTCCAAATCATTCGCGTTCTGGGGCGTTTGGATTCCGAGGTACCACTGTATATATACTATATACAGTAAAAGACACATTGCCGTTAATCCCCCTTGCTTCGAACACACTTATCCCACTTTCTAAAGTCCTCTTTCGTGAGTGTCTTTAGTTGCATTGTTGTGGCAGCTCCAATGTCCTGACTCAGTTCAAAACTTTTACCTTTTATGGTCATTTTGACTTTGGGAAAGAGCCAGAAGTCACATGGTGCAAGATCCGGTGAGGACACACCGTAATGTTTTTAATGGACAGAAATTGCCGTACCAGAAGTGATGCGTGTCACGGATCGTTGTCATGATGGAGGATGAAACCGTTTGCCCATTTCTCAGGTAGCACTCACCCGCCTCGTGTTCAAATTTGTTTTTAAACTGTTTTGAACAGAACCATAAGAGGTGTTCAGTTCCTCAGAAATTTCTCTAATAGTTGCCTGTTTGATCGAATCATTTCGGTAACTCTTTCAACATTGTCTTGGGTTTTTTGATGTTGAAGGATGACCCGATCTTTCCTCATCTTCAATCGACTCGCAATCATTGCAAAATTACTCAGACCACTTGCAGACCATCTTCATGGTCAGTGCAGCATCACCATAAACTAATTTTAACAGTCTGTGTATTTCATTAGCACTTTCTTGCAGTTTGAAAAAAAATTTCATGTTGTTTGTGATCCGTAATTTATGGCATGTTTTAAAACACACCTTCTCTCAACCGTAGCTCACAACCAACTGATTGCACTGAACAAGTTGAAACTTCTCTCACACTGTTACTAAGGTTCGACACATCGCTTCCTGTATTGAAGATCCCTGCCTTTCCGTTGGATGGCGCTTGGCAGCAGCATTCATTGTATTTTTTTTGATCACACATTGTATGTACTGTATATAGCAATAATATAGGAAACTAGGAGATAGGCTCCAGAAGCCAAATTTAGGATTTTTGGAGGAAGTCAAAATTCTGAAACTTCAGGGTAGCATTCTCAGAGATACTTATATTTTCAGCTTCACTTACAGGCAGAATGTGTGAATGAGATAATAATGTACAATAGAGGAGAAGACTTCAGATTTGTTAAGAACTGGGGAATATATTGGAGGAAGGCAATGCCTATTCTGTCAGGATGGGCCCCGCATTAACCAGGGTGGAACCCAGCAGCTGGTGCTAAAATAAATAAAAAGGTTGAACAGTTTTTAAACTAGATACAGTGGTGCCTCACACAACGAACTTAATTGGTTCCAGGAGCAAGTTTGTTATGCGAAAAGTTCGTTATGTGAAACGCGTTTTCCCATAACAATACATGTTAAAAAAAATAATTCGTTCTGTAGCATAAAATATGCTAAGATGACATAAAAAAAGATAAATTTTTTGTTATTATTTTTATTTAGATACATCTAAAAACATACATCTCCCTGTCCTTTTACTTCCACTATCTTCCTATCCCATCTCTATTCCCTTTTGTCCCTCTCCCCATGATCAATCATCTCACCACCTCTCTCTGCCCTCACCCTCAGGGTTCAAGATTGCTTCCACTCTTTTTCCTGTTGTTCTCTCTGCCTGTCACCCTATGATTTAGCATCCCTTCTGCCCTTGTCCAATATTTCCCCTTCTCTCCCTCCCTCTCATCCCCTGCTCCAACATGTGCTTTCAGCGGCCTTCTCCCCCCTTAAGCGTCTTTTCTTCTCCACTCCACCTTTCCTCCCTTTCTAAATTACCTTCTTACAGCAGCTGGATTATTGAAGCTGCTGTAAGAGGTAATTTAGATTCGCGGCTACAGGGCAGGGAGGTTTGTCGGCTGGGCCTGTTGTCGGTCGATCGGGGGACCTGACCAGCTGTGCACATTCTTCGGGGCGGACCGCCCCCTCCCCCCTCTTTCGTTCGCCATTGCCTTCTTCCTACCTGCCCTGCCGCAGCCGCACACAGCCGACCGGAAGTCTTCCTGATGTCAGCGCTGACGTCGGAGGTAGGGAGGGCTTTGCTTAAGCCCTCCCTCCGACGTCAGCGCTGACATCGGGAAGATTTCCGTTCGGCTGTGTGCTGCGACAGGGCAGGTAAGGAGAAGGAGACTACCCTCGCGGCTCGACCAACCCCGCTGCGATCCAACCCCGCAGGAACCCCGGAAGGATGCAGCTCGGGCGACTTCGTTGTGTGAAACGAAGTCCGTTGTACGAATCAAGACATAAAGTTTGTTGTGCGCAGCGTTCGCTGTGCGAGGCGGCCATTATGCGAGGCACCACTGTATTGGGAAAAAGCCAACAGCCTATCCAAAACACAGGGATCAGGGGGGTGATACATTCTAAGGACACTTTTAAATAAAGGAAATTAGAATTAGACTACCTCAATAGGGGGAAAAAGGTATTAAAACTGAGGTACATAAGAAGTAGAGGAGGGGATCAGTTTAAGATCATAGAAATAAAAATGTTTCCAAATTATCTTCTTCAACTGTTAATATTAAATAAGAGGATATAGGAATTAAAAACAAAAACAACAAAGATTTACACACACACATCCCCACCCCCCTTTACAAAACCACGCAAGAGGTTTTTAACGCAGGCCTTCCCCTTCCTGGTGCATTTCAAAAATATCTTATCCAACCTCATGCAACATCCCTCAGCATGTTTTTGTTCCCTACCCGTCACACTGGTATATCAGCCAGCTTCATACCTATGACCCTCAGTTTTAGAGACAGTCACCTCCTAAATGGAGCTATTCTGGATTACATGGCTGTGTACCATACCAACTATTAA
Source organism: Geotrypetes seraphini (assembly GCF_902459505.1). Classification (NCBI taxonomy): domain Eukaryota; kingdom Metazoa; phylum Chordata; class Amphibia; order Gymnophiona; family Dermophiidae; genus Geotrypetes; species Geotrypetes seraphini. The sequence continues at coordinate 41,782,451 of NC_047095.1, forward strand.
TAAAAGCCTTGTCACTTTATTTTGTAAATCTGTACTATCCGTCCACACAAAGTGAACTCAGCAAAACTCCAGCCTTGTTTTTAATTTTGTGATTGAACTACATCCAGTACCAGCCATATCCTTCTTAGAGTGTCAAAGCTCTGAGGATGTATTACACTAATGCCTCATCATAGCACTGTCATTCTGACTATATATGAGTGCAATATATCTTCAGAGCTCTCCAGTGATGAAACTGTCTAGAAGGAACATGTCTAGCAGCGGATTCAATTCAATTACAAGGGGAAAAAGACATGGCTAGCCCCTGAACTGAGAGAAATGCTCATCAGAAAATCTTCACTGAATCTAATTTCCATGACGACAAAAACAATCTTGGCCTGGTATGTATACAGTATTTGTAATGTTTAATTCAGCTCCTTGGAAGCAATGGGAACAAAAATGTAAAATGCAAAGTGCAAGGCTCAGTGCAAATATTATTCTCATTTTTTTTTTCTCATTTGTCTTAGGTTTTTGACTTAGGGTTACCATATGGCTCCAGAAAAAGGAGGGCAAATTGAGACAGCTGGGTTTCACTTCCACTGAAAACAATGGAAGTAAAACCGGGATGTCTCAATCCATCCTCCTGTTTCTGGAGCCATATGGTAATCCTAGTTTCTGGTGGAATAATGCTGACATGGGGCTTGTGAGTATGGAGTTATTACTGCTTGCTCATGAAGAAAAAGACAGAGTTGTACCGATTGTGGGGTGGGCCGTAGATAGCTTCACACCCCTGAACTCCCACAAAATATTAATTTCTGCTGGTCCCAGTGGGGTAGTAAGGGGGGAGAAGGGAGGGAGGCAGGCCACCCCAAGTGCCATCTTGGTGGGGGCTTCAGCATCCCTCCTCCTCTCCACCCCCCCACCTTTTCCCAATCCTCCCCTCCCCGCACACATACCGCTTCCCTTTCCCCTTACCTCTAGTTCAAGTTGTTGTTCACGGCGGTCAATAATGTGCTCTTGGTGACTCCATATGCTCTCTCACTGACAACATAGGAAGTGATGTCAGAGGGAGAACTGACGGGGTCGCGAGGAGCACATTGATGACTGCAACAACTTCAACTAGAGGGACGAGGGAAGGGAAGGGAAGGCGTGCGTGTGGCAGGAGGGATCGGGGAAGGTGTAGGGGGCAGAGATGAGTGCAGGGGAAGGACTCCACCGCCCCAGGTACCTTTCACCCTCGCTATGCCATTGACTGGTCCTGTCCCCGCTTTGCTTATCCAAGAGAGCAGGTTTTCTCTGATGGAAGTGATTTCCTTTCAAGGCCCTGGCAGAGAGGCCCCTTAAAACAATCACTCAGAGAATGATGAGGTGCTTCAACTCCCTTTACTGAAGATAAGTGCAAAACAATTTACTGCATTGTGGTAGTCTTTCTCACCTGAAGGTGCACAGCTTTGAATAAACATTGTTAATATTCCAGGCACTTCCTTTATCTGGGTCTGATTCCTTTCAATCATTGCACTTTTGGAGTGAAGAGCAAAACTACTCCCTTTTGAATAAACACACAGTCGCTCCTTTCTGGGATCCTCTCCTATACAGATTTCTCACAATAGAAATTAATTGACACTCAATTCTTCTTCCAGTAATCCAGCTACTGAGTGGGTCTTCTTCAGTTTGAAGATCAAGCTGGTGCTCCACTCCTTAATCCAATGTCTTGCAAACTTTGTCAAGCTGTGGCACACTAAACGTAATGGCCGTGGCTTGAAGCATCCGGAAGTGCACGGACATTTCTGTGATGATGTCATGCGCATGTGCAACGTCATCATGTTGACGTCCGCACCTGCGCAAAGACCCTACAGTCGCCAATGGGGGGGGGGGGGGTGCCACAAGGAAAGACGCGTGTAGAGAAGAGGCACCAGCGCTGGCTGATTGCCTACAGGATGTGCCTCTCACCGCAAGAGTCAGCTGGCGCAGTCGCCTCTCCTTCTCCCCAGCATCTCACGGCACACCTGAAATCTCGGGAGGCACACAGTTTGCGATACACTGCTATAATCCAATAGCAAACAGAGGGATAGGTAAAACCTCTGTCTTTTTATACATTCATGTACAATGCATTCACTCCACACAGAACACAAAGTCAAAACTCAAGGGAGAATTCATACTGGACACAACCCTAAATGGCCCAAAAGGCCAAATTTGAGGGAGCTATATGTGCTGAGAAGTGAGAGGCTGACATGCAATGAATTCCAGAGTTTAATTATGTTGTGTGAAAAAATATTTTCTCTGGTTTGTTTTAAATCTACTACTTAGTAGCTTCATCACATGCCCCCCTAGTCCTACTATTTTTGGAAAGAGAAAACAAGCGATTCGCATCTACCCTTTCCACTCCAATCAAAGTCAAAATTCAAGGGAGAATTCACACTGGACACAACACTAAATAGCCCCAAAGGCCAAATTTGAGGGAGCCATATGGGTTGGGAGGTGAGAGGCTGATATGCACGGATGGGGGAGAGGAACCTTGCGTTGATAGTCTCTGAGGATCCGAAGGCAGCAAAACAATGTGAAAAGGTGCTAGCTGTAGCCAGAAAGATGCTGGGCTATATAGAGAGAGGTCATTGTGTTCAGTTTTGGAAGCTATATCTGGCTAACGATATAAGAATACTTGAAGCAGTCTAGTGGAAGGCAACTAATTTGGTAGAGGGTTCGCGCCAAAAGACATACGAGAAGTGATTGGAAGACCTGAATATGTATACTCTAGAGGAGAAGAGGGATGGGTGATATGATACAGATGTTTAAATACAATACTTGACAGGTATTAATATAAAACCAAATCTTTTCCAGAGAAGGGAAAATGGCAAAACTAGAGGGCATAAATTGAGGTTGCAGGGTGGTAGACTTATGAGTAATGTTAGGAAATTATTTTTCATAGAGAGGGTGGTGGATGCCTGGAATGCCATCCTAAGGAAGGTGAAGGAGATGTGGATGCTTGGAATGCCATCCTAAGGAAGGTGAAGGAGATGAAAACATGGACAAAATTCAAAAAAAGTGTGGGATAAGAACATAAGAATTGGGCTGCTGTGTCAGACCAGTGGTCCATCGTGCCAAGCAGTCTGCTCACGCGGCGGCCCTCTGGTGAAAGACCAGCGCCCTAACTGAGACTAGCCCTATCAGTGTACGTTCTTGTTCAGCAGGAACTTGCCTAACTTTGTCTTGAATCCCTGGAGGGTGTTTTCCCCTATGACAGACTCCGAAAGAGCGTTCCAGTTTTCTACCACTCTCCGGGATGAAAACAGTGGATCTCTAATCGAAAACGAATAGTATAAATTGAAGAACTAATGCTGGTACTGGGCAGACTTTAACGGTCTGTGCCCCATATATAGCAATTCAGTTAAGGATGGGCTGGGGAGGGCTTTGACGGGAACTCCAGTAATTTGGAACATGAGGACAGTGCTGGGCAAACTTTTACAGTCTATATTCCACAAATGATGAGATGGTTCAGATAGGCTGGAGTGAGCTTCGACGGCAACTTCAGTAGTTGAAACCCAAGTCAGTACCGAGTAGACCGCTACAGTCTATGGCCCAGAAATAGCAAAGAAACAAGATGATTCAATTTAATCATGAATTTATAATGAGTATAAACTATTGGGCAGACTGGATGAACCATTTAGGTCTTTATCAGATGTCCTTTACTATATTTCTTTGTTATATTGCTTCTCTCAACAAATTCCTACATTTCCACCATGAAGAAATCCATACTTATTCCAGGGATCTCTGATTTATATCAGTGCAAGCAGTAGCTATCGCAGAAAGGGGATGTTGTAACCAAATGGTATACACACGTCCTCTCTGTTCTAACTTGGAATGATCCTGAAACCAGGAGCATGCTGAGATTGAAATGGTCCTGAAAGGCCATACAGGAGGAACCCAGCAGGGAGAGAAAGGGGAACCAGACCTTCTCTGCCAGGAAACCAAAGTGCACCAGAGCCTTATATTCCAGAAGGGCAGCAAATCCCTGAAGAAGCGTTTTAGCGAAACAGGGAGCCCTGTTGGATTATGTGGAAGTGTGTAGAGCTTGAATGATTTTCAGCTTTTTCTCCACGGAGCAGTTTTTCCTGCTTTCTAACCCCAGGACTACATTCAAACAGCAATATTCAGATAAGTGACTTATATTGAAAATAATTGAAAAACACTATAAATTATATTGGCAAGTGAAAGAGACTTTTATTGAAAAAAGAAAAAATAGAATTTCAAAGAGAGTGTGTTTTTTGAAAGTGATGTACACACTATATAAGAACATAAGAACATAAGAAGTTGCCTCCGCTGAGGCAGACCAGAGGTCCATCTCGCCCAGCGGTCCGCTCCCGCGGCGGCCCACCAGGCCCATTGCCTGAGCAATGGTCCCAGACTATCCCTATAACCTACCGCTACTCTTATCTGTACCCTTCAATTCCTTTATCCTCTAGGAACCTATCCAAACCTTCTTTGAAGCCTTGTAACGTGCTCCGGCCTATCACAGCCTCCGGGAGCGCGTTCCATGTGTCCACCACCCTCTGGGTGAAAAAGAACTTTCTGGCATTTGTTTTAAACCTGTCTCCTTTTAATTTTTCCGAGTGCCCCCTTGTACTTGTGGTTCCCCGTAATCTGAAAAATCTGTCCCTGTCTACTTTTTCTATACCCTTCAGGATCTTGAAGGTTTCTATCATGTCTCCTCTAAGTCTCCGCTTTTCCAGGGAGAATAGCCCCAGCTTTTTCAGTCTGTCAGTATATGAGAGGTTTTCCATACCTCTTATCAGTTTAGTTGCTCTTCTCTGGACTCCCTCAAGTACCGCCATGTCCTTTTTGAGGTATGGCGACCAATATTGGACACAGTACTCCAGATGCGGTCGCACCATCGCACGATACAGTGGCAGGATGACCTCCTTTGTCCTGGTCGTGATACCCTTCTTAATGATACCCAACATTTTGTTTGCTTTTCTTGAGGCTGTGGCGCACTGTGCCGACGCCTTTAAAGACGTGTCCACCATCACTCCCAGGTCTCTTTCAAGGTTACTTACCCCTAGCAGTGATCCTCCCATTTTGTAGCTGAACATTGGGTTCTTTTTCCCTACATGCATGACCTTGCATTTCCCTACATTAAAGTTCATTTGCCATTTTTTGGCCCATTCTTCTAGCGTCGTTAGGTCCCTTTGCAGATCTTCGCAGTCTTCCATGTACTTTGGGAGTTTTTGATCAAGGATGTGTCTGCTGGTCTCAAATTGAGTTTGAAACCAGCTTGTCTATGTGGGTAGCCTGTAGAGCCCCTATTGGACACCGAGGTCTTTTCTCCTTTTTGAATACAATGTGATATGTAGACCTGTGCTTTTGAGGGTGTTGTGTTAATTTTTGATTTTTTTTTTGACATCCTTTTCTTGATTATTTGGATTTTCCTGAAAGGTTCCTGCCATATGTTTAGTCACAGTCATGGAGACTTCAGTGAGACTGGGGCTATTACCATAGCACTGAAGAGAGGTTATTTATCTAAAATGAAAGAAATCCAATTGAAACGCCATTTGGTTTTCTTTTTTAAAACTAGTGCAGCTAGTCCTACTCAACAGCCCTCCCCTCTATACACCTTCAATTAAACAAACTACCAAATGTATCATCTTGGGCCTCATCTCAACACCTTCCCAGGTCTTCCCCTACATTTTACTCCATTTTCACGCCCTCCACAGGGGACAGGATTGTACCAAGTTTGCAGTACAGCAATAGCAGGGTAGGAACAGCCACCCATTTTGGACCCATAGGGTGGAGTAAGAAGCAGGAGAGGTCTGGGAGACAGGGATGGAGACAAGCCTGAGTGGATTTTTTAAAAAAATTGATTTAATGTATTTGTTTAGTTGATAGAGGCAGGAGTGGGGCTAGTGGCCAATTTTTAATACACACTGCTAATTACATGTGCTAAAACATTCTAGTGTATGCTATTGGAACATGGTACATACTGAAAAAAAGAATAAAAGCAAAGAAAACAAAATGAAAATACCAGAAAAGAAAAACCTCCTAAAGGGGAAAATACCATCTTGCATATTGCTACTGGGGTCTAAGTCTTATTACAGCAGAAAATGAACTGAGCAGGGGTTTTAAGAAAGGTTTGGACAAGTTCCTGGAGGAAAAGTCCATAGTCTGTTATTGAGAAAGACATGGGGGAAGCCACTGCTTGCCCTGGATTGGTAGCATGGAATGTTGCTACTCCTTGGGTTTTGGACAGGTACTGGATTGGCCACCATGAGAACAGGCTATTGGAATTGATGGACCATTGGTCTGACCCAGTATGGCTGTTCTTAAGTTCTTACGTGAACCAAGTATAGGACAATCAAGCCATTGTAACATCACTGATGAGGTTGGCTCTGAAGCACTGTGGAATGAGGCATTATTACATTACATTACATTACATTAGGGATTTCTATTCCGCCATTACCTTGCGGTTCAAGGCGGATTACAAAAGGTTAATTTAGAAATAAAGTTACAATGATTAGCTCGAGAGGTAAGTTGTAGATCATTTAAACATTTAGCGGGTTGTTGAGGGTGAGGTGGTTTGTAAAAGAGTTAATAGGTGGTCATAGTGGGGTTCATTTGTTATTATTAGTGCAGTAATGGGTAGATCAAATGTCAGTTTTAGAGTTACTTAGAGGTCGTGATGTTATTGCTGCTTCAGGAATTTCTTGAAAAGCGTGGTTTTTATTTCTTTTCTGAACGTCCTATAGTCTGGGGTGGTCATCAGAAGGTTGGAGATCTGGTTGTCCAGCCTTGCGGCTTGAGTGGCTAGGAGGCCGTTGTGTAGTTTTGTTCTTTTTACTTCCTTGATTGGGGGGGGTATGAATGGGGAGTGCGTTTTTCTGTGTCTGGTAGTGGGTGTTTGGATGAGGCGATTGTTCAAGTATGATGGGCTGTTTCCGTGTAGGGTTTTAAATAATATGCAGTAGAATTTGAATTGGATTCTTTCTTGGATTGGGAGCCAATGTGAGTTGATGAAGGCTTCAGTGATGTGGTCATGTTTTTTCAATGAGTAGATGAGTCTCAAAGCTGTATTTTGGATTGTTTGGAGTTGTTTAATCATGGTTGCAGGGCAAGGAAGGAAGAGGATGTTGCAGTAGTCCAATATACCTAGTATTAGGGATTGTACTATAAGTTGGAATTGTGTTCTTTCAAAGAATTTTCGAACTTGCCTCAGATTTCTCATGATTGCGAATGATTTCTGAATTGTTTTATTTATTTGCGGTTGCATAGTGCAGCATCTGTCTATGGTCATGCCAAGTAGTTTTATGGTGGTTTGGATGGGATATTTGATTGCGTTTATATCTAAGTTGGTTGTGGTTTGGACCTTGTCATTTTCGAGAAGGATGAATTTGGTTTTGTCTTGGTTGAGTTTAAGTTTGTGATTTTTCATCCAGGTTGTGACTGTTTCAAGTGTTTGGTGAAGTTTGTCTGTCATGGTAGGTTTAGACTGATCGTATGGGATGAGGATGGTGATGTCATCCGCATAACTATAGGTGGTTATGCCCAGATTGTCCAGATGCGTTCCTAGAGAAGCAGTGTAGAGATTGAAGAGGGTAGGGGATAGTGGAGATCCTTGTGGTACGCCGCAGGGGTTTGACCAAGATTCTGACTTTTCTTTGTTTGATTTTACACTGTAGGTTCTGAGTTTTAGGAATCCTTCAAACCAGGAGTATACTTTGTCTGAGATGCCTATTGCGTCTAAGATCTGTAGTAGGATGTTGTGATCCACTAAGTCGAATGCCGCAGTTAGGTCCAGTTGTATGAGGAGCATTTTTCTTCCTGTACTTAGGTGTTGTCTGATGGTATCCATAAGGGAGCTTAGTAGTGTCTCTGTACTGAAGTTTGTTCTGAAGCCTGATTGCATGGGGTGGAGTAGGTTGTGGTCATCTATGTAATTGGAGAGGAGTTTGGCTACTAGGCCTTCTATAATTTTGACATATAGCGGAATTGAGGCTATAGGTCTAAAGTTAGATGGGTGGTTTTGTGGTGCTTTTGGGTCTTTTTGGATTGGGGTGATGACGATTTCGCTGAGGTCAGCAGGGAATGTGCCTTCTGTGAGCGTGAATTGAATCCATTGTAGAATTATGGTGCGGAATTTTACACTAGAGGTGGTAAGGAGATATGAGGGGCAATGGTTGAGTTCACAGGAGGCATGGCTGTATTTTTTGTAGAATTTGTTGAATTCTGACCATTGTATGTTGGGGAATTGAGTCCAAATTCTGTCTGCTGCAGTTGCCTCTTTTCCTGAAGGGTGGATTGTGATTGGGTTTTTATGGGATGGGTTAAGGATGAGAGAGGCTCTGGTGTTGGTAATTTTGTTCTTGAAGTGTTCTGCTAGGAGGGTGGGTGATGGTGGAGGGGTGTTCGTGGTGGTTGTGTATGGTTTGGTGTCTGTTAATTCTTTCAGGATTTGGAATATTTTTTTGGAATCTTGGGTTTCCGTGCCTATGAGATTAGTATAGTAGCTTTTCCTCTTAACCCTTAGTAGATTTTTGTATTGTTTGTTGGTTTTTTTCCAGTCGGTTTTTGTTTGATCTTGGTGCTTTTTTCTCCATTTTCTTTCTAATCTTCTACACTGTCTTTTGAGTTGGAGTAATTCATTATCAAACCATTGGTCTGATTTCCTGCTGGTTCTGGTTTTGGTTTGTAGGGGGGCCAGATCATCAAGGATGTTGGTGGACACATTTTTCCAGTGGGAGATGAAGTTTTTTGGGTCGCCGTCTTGGATAGTTTCGTCTATATTTGACCAAAAAATGGTTGGGTCGATATGTTTACGTGTGGTATATGTGGGTTTTTTTGATTGAGGTGCATGTTTAGTCTTGGTCCAGTTGATGTTGAAGTTGTATGTGTAGTGGTCTGACCATAGGGATGGGGACCATGTTCCGTTCGGAGTTTGGATTTCTGGGTTGGATGGTTGGTGAGTCATGAATGCAGCAATGTCCAGTTGATGACCTTTTTCATGGGTGGTTTGTGGGTTTAGGATCTGGAAGGATAAGGCATTGAGGAAGGATAGACAGTTATTTGCTGGTGTGGAGGTTGTGTCTTCTAGGTGTAGGTTTAGGTCTCCTAGGATGAGATTGTATTCTGCTGTTAATGAGTTTTGGTAGATGGAGTTTTCAAATTCAGGTCTCACTGTGGTCCAGTTTCCTGGTGTTATGTAGCAGAGCATGCAGTTTAGTGAGTTTTTTAGTGTTGGGTTTGTGAGATGACACGCTAGGAAATCCATTTGCGGAGTGGATGTTTTTTCAAGCTCTGCAATGTTGCTCTCATTGGGGTTCCGGAATCTTGTTATTCTTTGAGATGCTGGAATATTGCTACTCTTTGGGTTTTGGCGAGGTACTAGTGACCTGGATTGGCCACCGTGAGAATGGGCTACTGAGCTTGATGGACCATTGGTCTGACCCAGTAAGGCTAATCTTATGTTCTTATGGTCCTTCTTCACCATTACATATTTCCAGTGCCATAGTAAGGGGAGGTCGGTCCGCCCTGGTTGCCATGTTGGTGGGGGCACCAGCACCCCTCCTACTCTCCGCCCCCCAGCCTCTTCCCACTTCTCCCTTCGCCATGCGTGTGCCCCCTCCCTTCCCCCGTACTTCTAGTTGTTCACCGCTGCGAGTGGCAACTTCAACTTGCTCTTCGTGACTGCGTCATCTCTCCCACTGACGTCACCTCTGGGTGCTGCGCGTGGAAAATGACAACAGAGGTAGAACCTACAGGGTCGCGAGGAGCGCGTTGAAGTCCTTGTTGCTCATGGCGGTGAACAGCTAGAGGTAAGGGGAAAGGGAAGGAAGAGGGCAAGTGCAGCGGGAGGGTTGGGAGAGGCGCCACCACCCCTGGGGCCTCTCACCTTCACTATGCCACTGCATATATCCTATGTTTCTGTTTTACTAATACAGTACTACGAATCACAAACTCACCTAGGCCTCAAACACGCAGAACACCTATTCCCAAATTCTGTATAGGTCACCCAAAGTTAAGCACACCGTTTTGGGCTCAGACCACAAACATGCGTGTAAATTGATTGACTAAATTGGTGATAACAATATTTGGCCTTAACAAGCACTAACTGGCACTAAACTGGTAAAGTGCATATCTTCTCTGAACCCTATTCTTTATCCTCTGCACCCAATTAATCACATGCGCAACTCCAAAGGAGGCATGGCCAAACTGGAGGTGGGGGGGGAGGGGGCATGGGTGGATCATAGTCATTCCCAGGATTTAGGTGCAGAGCTATAGAAAGCTTCTATTTCCTTGCCTAACTGACAGTAGTTAGGTGAGAAAATGATTTAAGCTAGTATCCTATAAAGGCAGTTCCTTGTGGAACTGGAGTAGATGTATGGAACTGACTCCGATTTGGCCTCCCCCATTGTGTATGCCTCCTTAGACTGTCCAAAATTAACAACTCTCGTGTTAACCCTGCATTATCCACTTTAGTGTGTGCTAATCAGAGTCCATTCACTGGAAATGCTTCCATGTCTATTCTCCACTCTTGCCACACTATCCAAATTTTTAAAAAACATTTTTAACATACAATCCAATCCTTAGTTTTATATACCGGGTTAGTTTTATATACCGGGTCTTTCCCTGAAGGGGACTCAATCTGGTTCACAAAATTAGCCCAAAAGTGTAGGAGAAAACAATAATTAAACAGGAATACAACTATTACAATCCATTATTCATCAATTAAGAATTTCTTAAGCAAATACGTCTTCAAAGTTTTTCTGAAACATAGAAACATAGAAATAGACGGCAGATAAGGGCCACGGCCCATCTAGTCTGCCCACCCCAATGACCCTCCCCTATCTTTCTCTGTGAATAGATCCCACGTGTCTATCCCATTTGGCCTTAAAATCAGGCACGCTGCTGGCCTCAATAACCTGTCAAAGCAGAAAGGGATCTAATTTCTGAAGGAAGGTCATTCCAGATTTTTACCAAGGCAAATGGCAAAGAGTGGGAGAGCCTTCCTAAAGTTTGAATACCCCTAATAGAAGGGAATGCTAATTTTAATTTCTTCTGATTATGATGGGAGTGGCCATGCAATTGATAACCAGAAACTGGAAGAACTGGGATAGATTACATTTTTCTTTTTGGTGGGAAACACTTTGTTTGTATTGTAGGTATGAAAGAATGAATGCAGAACAATTGGGAAATAATAAAAGGTTTAAAGAAATATGGGGTCCATTGGAGGCTTTTGTTAAACAAAAGATTGATTGACTTGATTAAACCCTTAATTCCTAGATAATTTCTACACACATCTTGATAGGGAGGGAAGGAAGGAAGGGGAGGGTTATAGGGTAATTTGTCTTAATAATTGTTTGAATATAAGTGCTATAATATGTTATATCTGATTGTATATTTGTTTGCATTTTGTATAAGTTTTGAAAATTAATAAAGATTTACAAATTAATAAAGATTTACAATTTATGTATTCCTCTAGTGGAAAAGGGATGTTGCGAATTGAAGAAAAGTGTAAGTAATGGGGGGAAAAAAAAAATCCCATATAGACTTTTAAATACCACACTGGCATACTTGAGCTGGACCCTCCAATACACCGGAACCGGAAGCCACTATAACACCCTCAGCAATGGAGTGACATGATCACATCTTCTCTTACCCAAAAATTAACTTGGCAGCTGTACTCTGAATAAGCTGCAATCTCCTTAAATTACCCTTACTTAAACTGATGTAAAGAGAATTTGCATAATCCAGATGAGCTAATATAATAGCCATTGTATACAGCAACCCTTTGTACTGTTATATTATTGATCATTCTCTCCAAAAACAGTAGTCAAAACATATTTATTATAATTTTTAACTGATTCATTAGTCTTCAGAAGTGCCAGTATTAGCCAAACGATCTGAGTGGCTAAAATACTATATGGCACTAGCCTCTTCATTAGACCCGTTATTTTGTATAAAGTGCTTTAGTGCTTTCAATACTTCAATAAATATATAGATGATTAATCTAAAAAAAACTATATAAATATATAGATTAATCTAAAAAACTTGTTAAAAGGTAAGTTGAAAGTTTTGTAGATTAATCATCTATATATTTATTGAAGTATTGAAAGCACTAAAGCACTTTATACAAAATAACGGGTCTAATGAAGAGGCTAGTGCCATATAGTATTTTAGCCACTCAGATCGTTTGGCTAATACTGGCACTTCTGAAGACTAATGAATCAGTTAAAAATTATAATAAATATGTTTTGAAGTACTAATATAATAGCCTGCACATGTTTTTGTGGTAAGCCTTTTCTCGTCCTTTAAATGTACATTAGCGCCTTAATGTATTTTAGTAAAAGGGCCCCTTAGAGAGATCAACACACACTATTGAAGTTGAGGAGATAAAGAACATAAGAACATAAGCAGTGCCTCCGCCGGGTCAGACCATAGGTCCATCCCGCCCAGCAGTCTGCTCCCGCGGCGGCCCAAACAGGTCACGACCTGTCCGAATCACCAGAAGGGGCCCCCTTGCCACCTTGGTTTCTCATTGAAGTCCTATCTTCCCATCGAAGTCCTAACCCTCCGGTCTTGCACATGCACGACCTGGTTGGCTTTCTATACTTATTACCTGGTTAGCTTTCTATACTTGTGTTACATCCCAGCTCCTCCCTCAGTATCCCACGATCCCTTTATCCCTCAGGAATCCGTCCAATCCCTGTTTGAATCCCTGTACCGTACTCTGCCTGATCACTTCCTCTGGTAGCGCATTCCAAGTGTCCACGACCCTTTGGGTGAAGAAAAACTTCCTTGCATTTGTTTTGAGCCTATCTCCCTTCAGTTTCTCCGAATGCCCCCTCGTACCTGTTGTCCCCCTCAGTCTGAAGAATCTGTCTCTATCCACCCTCTCTATGCCCCTCATGATCTTGAAAGTCTCTATCATATCTCCCCTGAGCCTCCTCTTCTCCAGAGAGAAGAGCCCCAGCCTATCCAACCTCTAGCTCTAAAGACTTTCTTCCATTGTGTGCCTATGGGAAAAATGTTTAAATCATAGTGTTTTTAAGTAGTTATGATCTAATCAGGAATTTTTTGGGAATTAGGAAGCAAACTAATGAATTTGGGTTTTTTTTTAATTCAGCCTGCTTTATCATAACTTGTGTATTCTTTGTAAGGCTTAGGCTGGTGTTGCATCTTATTTGTCCTTAAAAAGGAAATGATAAGTCAATAAAGTTTGACGACAACTAACAAACGGGCATGTTTATCAGAGGGAAGTGAGATAGTGCTGTCAAGGGCACTGAATGTTTGGGAAGGGGCCATTGCCAGCGGTCAGTGTGGGAGGTTGAGCCCTCTTGTCCCCTGAGTTTGGCTGTGAAAATAGCAGAGCACTAATACGGTGACAATTCTGATTTTCAGAACTTATGTAGGAGAGAAGGGCTGGAAGAGGGAAAACAGTTTTAATTTACAGCCTTGTGTAGTCCAGTTAGGAAAAAAAAAATAAACTCATAAAACATGGTCTTTCTGCGGTCGTCTTGTACATACGTCATGTATTCAGTAGCAAAATTTTAGTGGACTATGTCACCAATGAATATATTGAATAGAAAATCACAGACCGTGAAAACAAGCAGTGCCTCAATATTCCAATTATAAATAGATCGGTCACTCTCAATTTAAAAAGGAAAGTTTTCAGGCTTTAACAGGCTGACTTCACTATAGTCTAGAATGACATACGTGACACATTTTGAAGTGTCTGGCTCACCAGTGAATCATCATCTGACTGTCAGAACTAATATATTATTTATTTGTTTACTTACCCACAGTAACAGAAGTTAGGACGCTGACATTTGTCAGCCCAGCACTGAATATTCCTCTTGTCAAAACTGTGCATATATAACCAAATAGTGCTTCAACTTGTTGAGATAAAGGATTATTGGAATTCTTTCACATTGGTAGTAAAAATGTCTAGTTAAATGGAAATAAAACATTAATAAGGCAGTTCCACAACGATTCTTTCACTAAGTCATTTTCTAACACTATTTTATAATTTAAGAGTTCCGGTTCAGCTATAAATCAGATGAAAGTATAAAAATTTGTTTGCCATTTCTCAACAGAAATATTAAGAAGCAATACACAATATTTGGAAATAAAAAGAGAAAGTTTTATTAATGTACTGGAAAGTACCATTGAAGATCCTAGGGAGGTTAAGAAATAAGAAATAGCTGGAATAATATTTAAACTTAAGAGGCCCGGATTCCAGATTCTCGAACCAGCGTCAATTTCAGTGGCCATCTTAAAGGTGGCTACCGATTGACTGTCAATCATGCATCAGCGTCGGTTTTGGAATCGCACGGACACAAAAGATAGGTGTTGGAAATATAGGCCCGGAAAACTCTGGCCTACATTTCCGACGCTTGTCTTCACATGAATTGCACCTGCATAGGCATTTTAGGCCACCTAACACCACTTCTGACATTGTCCATGCCTACTGTGGCGTTCAGCATCCTAAAGTGTCTACATAGGCGCAATTCTGGTGCCAATTATCTGGGTACCGGTATGCACCTCAAATTTCGGTTAAAATGCCATTTGGATGGCGTTTTTAATGGAGGCATGGGTGCCTACCAGTGCCTAGAAAATTGGCACCAGTTTGAGAATTCAAACCTCAGTGTTTGTTTGTAAATGCCAGCTACAGTGTTTAAGTTTATCATGGATATTAGGCACCAGAATCTAGATAGCCAGAAAAGTCCCAAGCACAAGGAGACAAGTAGACCAAAAAAGAGCACCAAGAGCTTCCAAGAATAAATGAACATCAAACTTTGAATGAGGGACCCAATACGGCTCGTGTTTCGGCATAAAGCCTGCATTAGGATCAGCCTTTGTACTGCAACTTGGACGAAGCATTCTCAAGTGCCTTAAAGAAGCAAATTACAACTTGAGCAAGTTATTGCATGACAGTGTTTCTCTCTCTGTATGGTGATGTAGAAGGGAGGAAAGGAGGGAGGGTAGTGCTGCAAAATTATCCAGATAACAGCAGAACTCAGCCACTGTCTAGGTTTAGTTTAACAAGCAGCCTCAACCAAGAAGCAGCGGGTCTGACTGTATTATTCTACTGACTCTGAGGGCAATTCTGTAACTTGGTGTCTAATGTTAGATGCCAAGTACATGCAATAGCAGTTACAGCTATCAGAGGTGCCAATAATTAACAGTTACACTCACAGGGACTAGGGTGGGGGACCCCAGCCAACCAGGTTTTCATGATATCCAAAATAAATATGCATGAGATTGATTTGCATAAACTGCCCCCTCGGTATGCAAATCTATCTCATGTAGATATTCTGAAAACCTGACTGGTTGGGTTCCCCCAAGACGTGTGTGGGAATCACTGCACTAGGCTCTATTCTATGACATACACACTAAAGTCACTTAGCATGCAATAGCAAGGGGGCAGGCACATGGACAAAATAGGAGCAGGCCATGGGGGTGTCATCAAGTGACGCATGCAACTTGTAGAATGCTATCGGTTGCCTTCACTGCATGGAAAAGGGAAGGAGATGGGATTTGATATATGGTACAATCACTGCAGTTTACATATTATTTACAGATACATATTTTGTACCTTGGGCAATGAAGGATTAACCCCCCACCCCCCTTTTACAAAACTGTAGCTTGTTTTTTTAGCGCCGGCCCGGTGGTAACAGTCCGACGCTCATAGTGGAGCCTCAGAGCTGTTACTGCCACTGACAGCACTAAAAACAACACGCTAAGGTTTTGTAAAAGAGGGGGAGGGGGGGTAAGTGACTTGCCCACAGTCACTTGAAGCTTCAGGCTATTGCACTAACTGTTGGGCTACTCCTCCACTCCGCAGCCTATAGTACTGATAGGACCCTGAAACCGTCGGCACAATGCGCGGCAGCGGCAAAGAAAGCAAATAGAATGTTAGGCATGATAAAGAAGGGAATCATGAGTAGATCAGAGAGGGTTATAATGCTGCTTTATAGAACAATGGTCAGACCACACTTGGAATACTGTGTCCAACTTTGGTCTCCCAACCTAAAGAAGGATATAAAACTGCTGGAGAGGGTGAAGAGATGAGCAACGAAGCTAATAAAAGGTATGGAGAACTTGGAATACGAGGAACGACTCAAGAAACTGGGACTGTTCTCCCTTGAGAAGAGGAGGCTGCAAGGGGACATGATCGAGACGTTCAAAATGCTGAAAGGCATCGATAAAATAGAGCAGGAAAAAAAATTATTTACAATGTCCAATGTGACACGGACAAGAGGCTAAGGGGGGACAAGTCCAGGACAAATATCAGGAAGTTCTGCTTCATGCAACGAGTGGTGGACACCTGGAATGCTCTCCCAGAGGAGGTTATTGCGGAATCCACCATTCTAGAATTTAAAAGCAAACTAGATGCACATCTCCTTACGAGAGGCATAGAGGGATATGGGTGACTAAAGTTACGCCAGGTGTACACCTGGCTGGGCCTCCGCGTGTGTGGATCGCCGGACTTGATGGACCGAAGGTCTGATCTGGAGATGGCGGTTCTTATGTTCTTATACTTTAATCAAGCTTACTACCACTATAACCGACCACTGAACTGTTAATTCAAAATGGCCACGGCTTTTTTCTGCCTCTCTTTAATACATTCTACCTACCCGAACATCATCATCATAAAGGCGGTACCAACGCTATTGCAGGAGGGGATAGTTAATTATATAGAATGTAATGAAAAACTATTGTACTTGCTCTCCATGTCAATTTACCCCCTGATTTTTTTTTTACCCTGAGTTATTTTAACCTGGGACTATTGGTGAAAACCCCTGCACTAAGGACACTAGCACACACTAAACGCTAAGATGCCCTTTACTTAGAGCATGCTAACATGGTTAACATCCTTCGATGAATTCCACTATAAATGTATCTCTTGCACTACTGTGTCACCTCTCAGTACCAGGTAGACGAGCAAACCAAGATATTCTTGTTGCAAAAAAAAATAAAAAATAAAACAACCATCTAAAATATGAAATGGATGGAGCAAAGGAGAAAACAAAATCTGACGTCTTTTTCCATGTTTCCTGTTGTCAGAAGCTTTTCAGTTTAATACTGAACTCTTACAGCTCACAGCAATTGTTCTAATAGAACTGACCCGAGGACACTTTGAAATACAAGGGAAAAAAATGTGTGCGCCAAAGCAGGCTGTTGCTCATTAAATCTAAAAATACATCTCAGAAAGTACAGTCCAAGTCACAAAAGGTCCGAAAGCTGGCATCAGACCATGGCAGACTGCCTGTGCAAACTGATGTAACCATTATCTTTGGCTTCCGCTCAAAGCATTTTAGGTCCTTAGCCAAATAAGAGCCCAGAATTAAATTCTCTGAATGAGTTTGCTATTGAAAATTAATAGTTTTGATGCTATAGAACATGTGGAATAGAAATACCTAACTTAATGTTGTCACAGGGTAATTCAAGTCCAAAACATCCTGTGCCTGGGTTTAGGCAGGAGAAAATAAAATCATTTTCTGAACAACTTAAACTTGTGCTACAACCCAGATTAGGTAAGAAAATAAATGCACCTTTGGGCAGGAACAAAGGTAGCAACTTTGAGCAGCCAGTGACCCATTTATATTCCCCCTAGTGCAGATATTAGGCAGGCTAACATAAAATCTGAAGGAACCAATAAGCCTAGTGATAGAGTTCCTGTGGGTGTTGTTGATCAGGGTACTCCCAATAGCAAGTGGGGGGCTGGTTTCAGGTGACACACAGCACAACACAGCAGGCAGATTAACCTGGAACAGCCTACACCTGTTACCTCAGCACCAATAAAAACAGGTTTTGAGGAGGTAACCAGAGAGCAACAGAATAGCAACAGCAGACGTACAGAGTGGAGTGAAAAGGAGAAGCCCATTCCAAGGGAAAGAAGGAAGCTATCACTGTCTAAAAGCCAGGTCAGACAATTTCCAAAGTATATTAATGATTATTCAGAATGTGAAATGCCAGAGGAATGTTTGTCAGATTTTTCTGATAGTCAGGAACCTGTTGAGGCAGAAAAATTCATGGAACTGGGTGAACCTGATGTTGAAAAAACAGATTTTCAAATGGAATTTGACTGTGAATGAAGGCAGGGTGAAACCAAACTTTGAAAGTTTGCACTTGAATGTGGGTATGCTAAATAGTACCTAAGCTGTTGGTTACAGAGAATTCCAGAACTGTGTGTGTTTCATTGATTGTTGCAAGTTGCCAGAAGAAAGGAAGTTATTACTATTGTGTGACCTTGAACATATGTAAAGATCTCAACTGTTGAAGTCAATTAAGTGAAGAGTTTTTTTTGTGCTATATCAGTTGGGAAAGGCACAGTGAGACAATGGACTTTAAAATATTACTAAGAGGGTCCTTTGGGGAGGGGCCATTACCAAAGGTCAGTGTTGGAGGTTGGTCCCTCTTGTCCCTTGAGTTTGGCTGTGAAAATAAAACTCAGGGAGACAAGTCAAATTAAGTTCTACAATTGAATGAAAGCTCAAATTAACAGATTTGGAAGAAAGAGAAGTTACTGTTTACCTGGACTGGGAATCTTATTTAAACCCAGATGGATGGTGTTAAGTCAAAAGACCTGCCTGTGAGTAGGTCAAGGCTTTTTAAGTTGAATTTGAAACTGTTTTATTTTTGTATTTTGTTTGGAACTGTTGGAACCCAGTGCATATGAGGATTGCAAGCACTGGTGGGACATTGAATGATTTTGTACCAGTGGATTGTAAGGTCTTTCAAACAGGGACTGTTTTTTCCTTTTTTGTGACTGTGCAGCTCTGTATGCGTCTGGTAGCCTATAGAAATAATAGTAGTAGTGGAATTGTTTGTTGAAGCTCTATTTGGAAGAGTCTCATTCTGAAACTTTTGAAAATTGTTTTTGGTTATTCCTATTTTTACAACTGCTTAAGAATGTGGAATACTGCTGAAAATAAAATATATTTCTGATCAGAAACTTTGGGAGAGTGGCATTAAATCCTTTTGTTACACCAGGTGACCCTCCACTCCAACCTGAACTCCACTTGGTCAGCGCTGTGTGCACTGGGCACTGCAGACCAGACCTGATTGGGCGCGGCCACACCCGGTGACAATGGCCACACCTAATATTCTGTAACTTAAAATGCTACCTACTATTACTCAAATGCCACTCCTAGTATAACTCAAGGGTGCAGCCTACTGTAATGCAGATGCTATACTATCGACCATGTTTAGGCCTGTAACGCAGAAGCTGTACTATCATCTGTTATGCCTGTAACAGAGATGATGTCAACGTTCTAGCATGCTTCCAATAATAGTTCTGGGGTTATTCCGCAGTAGTTACAAACAATAGGGAATAGAAACTTTATAAACCCTATGAGATAACACCCTTATTCAGTTTAGAAGATCCTCAGCAACACCACTCAGAGTTCGAATGATTTCATTACTCTAAGCTTTAAGTGTTCAATCGTCATTGGATCAAAGAGAAGATGCATTATCAACTATGCTATGTCCGTCAAGAACTGTATGATCACTTATGTCATGTCAGTAATGTCCTGACCTATATTATGAATATACTCCTGTAACCCATTCTGGGCTCCTTTGGGAAGACGGGCTAAATAAATGAATGAATAAATAAATAAATGCATATAAGTCTGAACAATGAGATCTGTTCCTATATTGTTGCTGAATGTTGAGCACATTAGCTGGTCTAAACAGGATATGTGGAAGGTGGGCTGTATTCTAATTAGTGTTTTGAAATGAACTAAAGGGAATACCTTCTTCATATATAGAGAAAAGAACAGGGCTAGCTCAACCTATGAACCAGGTGAGGCACTGGTCCAGGGCGCTGGTGATAAAGGGTGCCAAAATCCTTCTCTGGTCTACCTTCAAACTCCTAAAAAGATAGATGCTGGACTGGGATTTTGGCAACCTTTATTATCAGCACCGAGCTACTGCCTCCACTGGGGTGAAGGAGGATCACAGATGGGAGGGGGGTAATGAAAGGAGAAATATCAAATTTGGAGGGGGGTTCCAATGCAACAGTTGGCTCAGGGCACCATAGTCACTTGAGCTGACAGTGGGAAGGTATGGATTCTTACAGTATACCGACGTCTGAAGAGAAGTGATTTTTCTCTCCTCCCTCCCCTCTAGCTACTATCCATTCTGTTTGGTTTTCCATTGATTTTTCAGAGGTTGTTAGTTTTAAAACATTTCCTAGTGCTGAATACATTTTTCAAATGATCTTATAAGGACTACTAGTTTCATGGACCCTTTTCCTAAGCTGAGTTACTGCAGCTTAAAATGGCATACTGTGGGACATGCTCAGGTGTCATGCAGTAACTACCAAATATGCCAACACTACACACTAAAAAAAACATTTTTTGTGGGGGTGGGTATGTCAAGGGGTGGAAAGTGGGCATTCCTGGGCTCATTTTATATTAGTGCATAATAATCTGCACAGGAATACTGAGTGCTTACCGCCTTCAAAATTGGTGGTGGTAATTGCTGACATGATAAATTTTTTTATGGCTGTATGATAATGGAAATATTAACACATGGCCATTAATATAAAAAAATAGAAAATGGCTATTTTACAACTGCGGTAAAAATGACCTAAGTGAGCGGGAAAAACCTGCACAAGAGCGTGCTAAGGCCACTGTTTACCACTACTTAGTAAAGGAACCCTTAATTAGATCTGGTTTCATATATGTTCATTTTCAGTAGATTTAATTTTATTTATTTTTAATTTTTTTATTCATAAGTTTCACTTAATTACAATATCACCATCAATATGGAATATCTGATAAAACAAGAAAAAAAAAATTCCTGGTAACTGAAAAAATTAGAAAAGTATACAAATATTTGTCCACAATAAATTGAAATTGATCTAAGATAAAGGAAGAAGAAAACAAAGGAATCAATAATATATGTAAGTGAGAACAAAACAATCACTCAAATCTTCTCCACAGACAAGCCTAAGCAGTGAACATACATTTGAGAATTATACAATTACATTAACATACGTGGAGGGGCAAAATCAAAAAAAGCGTCTAAGTCCCCTTTTGGCCTAAGTCCCTAAACGTTCAACCCAGAAGCAGGGAAAGTGTCCATAACCAAAACAAACGTCCATGTTTTGATTATGGCCTTCCTCTGCCTAAACGCTCAATCTCCACTACGTCTAAAAGTACCCCCACAGCACGTCTACACTTTTTAGCCATAATGAAACAAAAAAACACCTAAGCCACAAACGTCCAACAGAACGGCTTTTAGGCGAAGGAGGAGCCAGTCCTTCGCCTAAAAGCTGGATTCTGTAACTGGTGTCTGTCAAAAACAACACCGGTTACAGAATCCCCCCCCCCCCACAACGATCCAGGCAGGAGGGTGCCCAAGCCCTCCTGCCATGTCAAACCGTGACCCCCCCTCCCGACAACATCAGGGCAAGAGGGAGCTCAAGCCCTCTTGCCCCAGCCAACCGCGGCACCCCCGACATATCGGGGCAAGAGGGAGCCCAAGCCCTCTTGCCCCCCCCGACTCACCGAATCCATCGGGGCAAGAGGGAGCCCAAGCCCTCTTGCCTCGCCGATCGTGCCCCCCGACTCGTTCGGGCCAGAAGGGAGCCCAAGCCCTCCTGGTCCAGCCAATCCTCTACCCCCACCCCCCACTACATTATGAGCAGGAGGGATCCCAGGCCCTCCTGCCCTTGACGAACCCCCCTCTCCCCAACGTCCGACCCCCCAGAACCCCCAATCGGCCCCCCTCCCAGCTGACCCGCGACCCCCCGGCCAACCCCATGACCCCCCCAACCTCACCCCCCTTCCCCGTACCTTTAGGTAAGTTGGCCGGACAGACGGGTGCCAAACCCGTCCGTCCGGCAGGCAGTCCTCCGACGAATGGGGCCGGATTGGCCCAGCCTAACCAAAGCCCCGCCTACTGGTGGGGCCTAAGGCGCCTGGGCCAATCAGAATAGGCCCGGGAGCCTTAGGCACATGGCCCGGGTCGCGGCAGTTCAGGTAGAAGAGTGATGGCATCGCGGTAGGGGAGATGAGGCATCTCTCCTGCCGCGATGGTTAGGTTGCCGGGCCGCTGAACTGATGGCGCCAATAGCCATCAGCTCAGCGGCCCGTTTTTCGGCACTTAGACCTGGTTTTATTTCGTCTAAGTGAAAAAGGTCTAAGTGCCGACTAAACTGTATTGGTTGTACCTGTTGTACGCCTAGGTGTAGGTCGGCCCACCTCCCGCCCACTGCCTGCTCTATCCCCTCCTCTAAACACACCTCTTTTCTCTCTGTGCGTTTAGTGGCAGGGGAAAGGCCTAAGCTGTTTTTAGATACGTCTAAAAACCAGCTTTGGTTATGGGTACTTGGACGATCAGGCTTTTTGATTGTCCAAGTAGCCATTTAGGACACTTTTTAGACATCTGTTTTTTTTATTATTACCCCCATAGCTTTTAGGAAATCTTCTAGTTTCTTGGGATAAAAAAAAAAAAAACAACTCTTTATTTTCATAAAAAATCAAACAAATACAAGGAAGTCTTAAGAGATAAGTAGCACCTATTGCTTGTTCTGTGGCTCGAGCTTCTCTTGCCAGGTCTGGAAAAACTCTTTGGGCCCCTTTTATCAAGTTGCGCTAGAGGTTTTTAGCACAGGCCGGTGTGGTAAATCAATGAGTGTCGGAGCATTTACCTTGCTGACCCGCACTAAAAACCTCTAGCGCAACTTGATAAAAAGGGGGGTTATTTTAGATCCCAAAAACAACTCTTCTAAGTATCTAAAGGAGAGTTTTAATACTGCATTACGGTCCATCTCAAAAGCAAAGGAAACCACAATTGTTGCTCTTTAAGTAATAACATCCTAAGAAGATTTCAAAAATGGTGTTGAGTTCATTGTCCCTTCTCATGGGGCCTGTTGTACTCTGCCCTCAGCAACACCAGATGCCACAATATATTAGGCTCTGGTGATAGGGTGCAAGGAATCTTGTGGCATCTTCAAAACCTAACCATATCTTTAGTAGAAACAAGAGGAGACTCGGGGGAAATTTATCAGTCTCAAATTATGTCTCCTTATCTGGTTCTTCAGATATTCCAAATGTCTGTGCTTGCAAATTCATATCCTTTAAAGAGACTATTCCCAAACTTTCCGAAGTCTGAACCTTTGACTTCAGTGTTTGAATATCAGAGGATTGTTGGTCACAGACCAGTGCCTGAGACAGGACCACTTCAGATAATAAGGGGCTGATTCTATAAACGGCGCCTAAATCGGCTGACAGCCTAAAACATAGATGCAGACCATGTGTCAATCATGCTTAGGTACCATTTACAGAATCACGGCTAGTGGTACCTATATAAAAACAGGCACCTGAAATATAGACTAGGGTTTTAGAGGCTTACATTTCAGACACTCCATCCTCTTCCCTCCCTCACTGATCTGATTTCCTCCCCACAGGTCATAGCCTCATTGTAAAATAAAGTCAAATTCAATAAATTTTTCAAAACTACCAAAGCCAGACATTATGGCAACTGTAATTTAATTGTGGGGGACTGTACTTTGTGTTTGCAGTGGTTATCTGGTCACTTTGGATACCTTTTTGCTACTAGGCCTGGTTTTCAGTCGCCTAAGTTGCTACATATAAGTTCCTTCTGGGCAACCTCGTTAAACTTTCGGTTATACATGTAGTACGAGTAAGTCTAGGTTGGCCCACGTCCCACCCTCACCCTCCTAAAATGCCACTTTTAGCTCTGGGCATACAGCAGCACTGAAAAGGCCTAAGTCATTTTTAAATACCTCTAAACCCGGTTCGATTATCGGCACTTGGACGACTTGTCTTACTGATCGTCCAAGTAACATAGTAACATAGTAAATGACGACTGATAAAGACCCAAGTAGTTCATCCAGTCTGCCAAACCATACAAACTCCATAAATTAATTTAGTTCAAATGGTCCTTTTTCTTAGATATTACTGGTCCAGAAACCCTGCCCAGTAGTGTGCTTAGGTTCCATCTACTGGAGTCTCCATCAAAGCTCACTCTAGCCCATCTTAACCATCCCAGCCATCGAAACCCTCCCTAGCCCATCCTCAACTGAATGTCCATATACGGGACACAGGCCAAGCAAGCCTGCCCAGTACTGGCCTTAGTTCCTTCAATGTATACCCATTATTTTCTGATTAGAGATCCTCTGTGTTCATCCCATGCTTGTTTGAACTCTGTCACCATTTTCTTCTTCACCACCTCCCTCGGGAATGCATTCCACACACCAACCACCCTCTCCGTAACAAAGAATTTTCTAACATTGCTCTTGAATCTACCACCCCTCAATCTCATATTATGCCCTCTGATTTTACCAATTTCCTTTCTCTGGAATAGATTATGTTCTATGTTAATACCTTTGAAGTATTTGAACGTCTGAATCATTCATATCTCCCCTCTCCCTTCTTTCCTCTAGGGTATACATATTCAGGGCTTCCAGTCTCTCCTCATACGTCTTCTGGCACAAACATCCTGCCATTTTTGTCACCTTCCTCTAGACCACTTCAAGTCTTTTTATGTCCTTCGCCAGATACGGTCTCCAAATTTGAATACAATACTCCAAGTGGGGCCTCACCATCGACCTGTACAGGGGCATCAACACTTTCTTTCTTCTACTGGTCACTGCTCTCTCTATATGCAGCCTAGAATCCTTCTGGCAGCAGCCACCACCTTGACACACTGTTTTTTCACCTTTAGATCTTCAGACACTTATCACCCCAAGGTCCCTCTCCCCATCCATGCATATCAGCTTCTCACCTCCCAGCACATGCGTCTCCTTCCGATTTCTAATCCCCAAATGCATTACTCTGCACTTCTTTGCATTGAATTTTAGTTGCCAGATATTAGACCATTCTTCTAACTTTTGCAGATCCTTTTTCATGATTTCCACTCCCTCCTCGATGTCTACTCTGTTAGAAATCTTGGTATCATCCACAAAAAGGTAAACTTTTCCTTCTAACCCTTTGGCAATATAGCTCACAAACATATTGAACAAGATCAGCCCCAACACCTATCCCTGAGGGACTCCACTACTCACCTTTCCCTCCTCTGAGCGAATTCCATTAACCACCATCCTCTGGCATCTGTCCATCAACCAGTTTTTAATCTAGTTCACCACTTTATATCCTAACTTCAGCTCGTCAAGTTTGTTCAAGAGCCTTCTATGAAGAACGTGTCAAAGGCTTTGCTGAAATTTAAGTAAATTGCATCTAGCATATGTCCTCGTTCCAGCAATCTGGTCTCCCAATCAAAAAATTAAATCAGATTCATCTGGCACGATTTACCTTTTGTAAAACCATGTTGCCTCGGATCCTATAACCGATTTGATTCTAGGAATTTTACTATCCTTTCTTTCAGCAACGCTTCCATTATTTTTCCAATAACCAAAGTGAGGTTTACTGGCCTGTAGTTTCCCGCTTCATCTCTGTTACCACTTTTGTGACTAGGGACCACATCCGCTCTTCTCCAATCCCCAGGAACCACTCCTGTCTCCAAGGATTTGTTGAATAAATCTTTAATAGGACCCGCCAGAACCTCTCTGAGCTCCCTCAATATCCTGGGATGGATCCCTTCTGGTCCTATCACTTTGTCCACCTTCAATTTTTCAAGTTGTTCATAAACACTTTCTTCCGTGAACCACATGGTATATTTCTTCCGTGCTGATTTAGGCTGATTTTTAGACATATTTCCGTTTTGATTATGAGCCCCTTATTATTTCAAAATGGCATTTGAACCTAGTTCCTAATAGTTTGTCACTTTGCAATTTTTCCATGACTTGTGACTTGGGAGTCTTTATCTCTGACTAGGTAGTTAATTTCCTTGTAACTTTTTCATATTACTTGTGATCAGGCAGTCACTATCTTATGCTTATCTTTACTTTTCTTTTTTCCTATTTTTTCTGCATCCTACACTCTTGTTCCTATCCCGTTTGTTTACCCCTTAAGATATTGTAAACCTTTCCTGCCCTTTTGTCCTTTTGTGTCTAGTTTGGTTAATTTGTTCGTGTACATTCCCCTTGTTATGTTTTTATTTAAAATTATTGTACACCGCTTTGCCTACTGTTTTTATTAATTGTACACCGCTTTGATTTGACTTTTTGTTAAAAATGGCAGTATATCAAATAAAATAACTGTAACTGTTCTGTTTGTTTCAAAAAATGCTTTCATGTAAAACCATTTCCTCAATTTCAGATCTGGCCAGTACTTTCTTTTGGAGAAAAAAAAAAAAAAATTTCTTCAGGATATCAGTATTAATCATTTGGTTGTTTGTTTGTTTTTTGTCAGCAAAACCATTTGCAAATGAACAGTATCTGGATATCTATGGAATTACAAGAGATCAGGCTGGAGAATACGAATGCTTTGCTGAAAACGATGTCTCTTTTCCAGATGTGAAAAAAGTGAAAATCACAGTAAATTGTAAGTCTAACTTTATTTCATTACAAAACATAATTTCAAGAATTTGGGGATGATACTATGTGTAGAAAAAAAAAAAATCTTACAAAGTTTGAAGCCAGAATATTTGAATTTTTGTCTAGATTCACCACAAGCAGTAAATAGCCAAGCTTGTAAAACCCGAGTATCAATATCTCTAAGAAAATATATCACTCATCTGGAGACGAAACACTTCTTAGTCCCGACAGAAAATGCTAGGTCCATTTTGAGAGAAGCCAGCTTTTTGTTGTGTTGCTAAGAAGCTTGGAAGTAACCTGTATAATATGGATCCCCTGAAGTAGCCTGCTTTTAGGCGAAACAGAAAGCCTTTTCTGTCGGGACTAAGAAGTGTTTCATCTCCAGATGAGTGATATATTTTCTTAGAGATATTGATACTCGGGTTTTACAAGCTACGCAGCTTAACCGTCTTTGATTACTTACAGCTGAGCTGATTGCTATAGTGTAGTGAGTTTGGGATTTAGTTACTATCTTATTGGACATTTCTGAACGTTGTCATTGAAAATACTGAAAGTAGCTCTCTCTTGAAACTTTTTTTTGAGATTATACTTCAATGTATGAGAGTGATTTATATTTGTACGGAGTTTTTTTATAAACCTGTGATGATGTGGGGGGCTTAGGGCACTTGTGTAGTCCCGGCAGCCCACAATTGAGGTTTATTTTTTCTCCGTTTTTTTATGATTTTGTCAACAGTTCTTTTTGTCATTGTGGTATGAATGAATCCCTGCTGCTATATATTATTTACAATACGTCTGTAATTATATTATGTTATCCTATGGACATGTTAGCGGTTAGCGCACCTTTGTAAAAGAGGGTCTAAGTTCTGTTATTGAACATTAACGTAACCTGGTATCGATTCACCTGACATTTAGGCATGCCACTGAGCTAGCACAAGAGTGACAGTCTAAATGTGGCAGATATCTATATAACTTGCAGTATTTTCTGAATTATATGTGTCAGTGGAAGCCCCGCCTATGTCCTGCCCATCCTCCAAATCTGTGTATGCCTTCTTTGCAAATGAACTCTGAAGCAATTCAGTAAAAGGTACCCACACTGGCGCCACAAAATTAGCACCAAAAAATCATGGTGCCCGGTGGTATTCTATAAGGGCACTTCCATGGGTAGGTGCCATGATAGAATGCAGGAATAAGGTGCCACTTACATGCAAACATGTAACTGTGTCATCTTATTCCTGGCGTGTTTGTAGATATTTGGCGTACATTCACATGCAACTCATAGTACTCTTTAAGTTATGCAATATCTAGTAGAGCTGCCCATTGCCTGTTCATGCTCCATCCATAAGAATGGCCTCCTTTCATATATGTACTAAAGTGAATATAGGTGTATTTGCAACTAACATGTACGTGGGTAAGGATAAAGTAATGCCTTCTCTTACCTACGTATGCGCTGGTATCTCTAACATTTGCAGGTATTTGGGCCCAGTCCGGACATATCCGGGGATCCAGACGGCTTTTCAAAACCCGGCACTTTGGGTTTTGAAAAGCTTCCCATCAAAATCACATTGGGAAGGGGCATCCACGCATGTGCAGACACAACGAGATGATGTCATGCACGTGACGTCATTGCATCACATTTGCGCATGTATGGATGCCATCTGGGGACGGGGCGGGGGCGGAACGAGGCATGACACAAGCAGAATGGGGTAGAACTGGGCGGGCCTGAGGGCATGGCCATGGGTACGGATTTTCCTTCTGGAAAATCTGGTAACCTTACAGATTCTGTAGGGCAGTAGGAAAAATTTGCTATTAGGTTTTATCCAACATCTCTGAAAGGCACCCAGCAACATCTTTCCTCCTTTTCCCCCTTCTCCCACTTGGGGAAAGAAACAGGGCCTAATATGTAAGAGCCAGTCTACTAGGTTCTATTTCTGACTGCTTTTTATGTAGCAGCCAAATTGTGAATATGCTCATGGAAAGTTCTCAGAAGACCTGGCTGTGTTAACATGAACCAAACAGTTCACCATATTGCAAATAAGAAAAAAAAAAAAAAAAAAAAAGCTACATCTAAACTTTTGAAATAATATTTTAGACATTATTGAAATGTAATCATATTTGATATAATATATTGCAGATATCTTGTGACTTTATGCAAATACATATATATATATGATAATGCATTCATGACTACTTAAAGCATAATGAAACAGCAAAGTAATTTTTGCTTTCAGATCATTATGTTGAAAAAAATTGTGTTGTCTAGAAATCCAGTAATATAGAATTACCACACTTAGACCTCTAACCCCCCCCCCCCAACTCCTTTTACAAAATGGCACTGCCGAGCATCTTGAGCTAAATATTGAGCAACTTGTAAAAACAGAATGGGCAGCTCAGCATTTAGCTCATGCTTCTTAGCAGCACAGCTTTGTAATAGGGAGAGTTATTGAGATGATGAGAACAATGGTGTTGTAAGGGGGGGCAGGGGCTGGACCACCCTGAGAGCCATCTTGGTGGGGGCACTGGCACCGCTCCACCCCCCCCCCCCCATGGCAAGCTTAGACCCTCCCTCCTCCCTAAATCTTCACCAATACGAGCAACTTCTTCTGCCTGCTGCTCACTCTGGCCTGGCTGCCCTCTGAAATCGCTTCCTGGTCACAGGGCCAGGAAGTGACATCAGAGGGAAAACCAATGGTGGTGCAAGCAGCAGGGTGAAGAAGCTGCTCATGCTGGCAAAAATTTACCCCTCCCCCCTTTTACAAAAGCATAGCATAGTTTATAGCATCGACCATGGCGGTAACAGCTCCCATGCTCGCTCATAGGAATTCTATGAGTGTGGGAGCTGTTACCACTGCAGCCGGCGCTAAAAGTCATGCTACGCTTTTGAAAAACAGGGGTTAAAGATGTATTAAAGAGGTATGGGAGAAAGGGAGGGCATGAGTATGGTGTGGGGAAGGAGTGGGAAGGTGAAGAGGAGGGCATGTGGGGGGATACCACTGCTTCAGGCGCCCCCTACCCTCGCCACTGAATGAAAGCAGTTCACTCCCTCATGCCTCAAAATACGCCCTGTGCAGATTTCTTTTGCTGCATTATTCATATCATTAGGAATATTTCTTTACAGAAATGTATGGCCTTCATCTAATGAAAAAATATATTATATACTCTGAATGTCAGGAACATGGCAGATTTAATTTGCTTTGGGAGAACTCAACATAGTTTTCTTTCCATGCTGTCCAAATCACCCTGAATCATGATCATACAGAAAAGTAAATTATTACAAATTAAACTATAGAATCATATGTATTCTAAACCTTTTATTCCTATGACCAAGTAACAAAAACTCGCTGGCTAAAATTAGATTAAGCAACATTTTGCAAGGAAATTCCAATATTAAATATATTTGGATTAATTATTCTTGATTACAGACTATAAATATTTATTAATGAGGTAACTCCCTTTTTGGCACTGGAAAGGAAGTTGTGGTTAACAATAAATACAAATATGTGATATTCAAAGATGGGTAATAGATTTCATGAGAGGCTGTCTGGAAGAAAAGATGGAACAACAAAAGACGCAAGAGAGATGTCTATACCAACTACCAGTTACATTTTTTGAGGCAAGCAAACAATAATTGTCCAACCAAATGTCCTTGATCAAGAAGATCATATAAGGTCCCAAGTTTGGAATCCCAGGAAAGTCCTGTATTCACAGTGCGCCAAATTGTTCAATTAAATGTGAATTGTCTGATACACAATTTATTTGTTGTCCCCTGAAGAAGGCAACATTGTTGCTTAAACTTGGATCCTAGTTGGGACTTTC
Source organism: Geotrypetes seraphini (assembly GCF_902459505.1). Classification (NCBI taxonomy): domain Eukaryota; kingdom Metazoa; phylum Chordata; class Amphibia; order Gymnophiona; family Dermophiidae; genus Geotrypetes; species Geotrypetes seraphini. Next base: position 41,812,641 of record NC_047095.1, read on the forward strand.
CTGGGATTCCAAACTTAGGACCTTATATGATCTTTTTGATCAAGGACTTTTGTTGGACAATAAGGGGCTCATAATCGAAAGAGAAAAACGTCTAAAAACCAGCCTAAGTCGGCACTTGGATGAACATTGTCCAAATACGTCCAAGTACCGATATTAAAAACGGGTTTTGGACATATTTCTAAACGACCTACGCTTTCATGGTGCAGGTGAACAACCAAAGCTAAACGGGGTGTTTCGGGAGGAGTATCGAGGGCGAGAGTTGGGTGGGATGTGGGCCAGCTTAGACTTAGTCGTACAGCATGTATAACTTGCCCGACGATCGACGGAACTTGGACATTGTGACTTAGACCATGTAAAACAAGTAACAAAAACCCACCTAAACTCACCAGATAAGCACGTAAAACAAATAATACAGACCCCCCACATGCTACCCCAGTGATCACCCCCCCCATCCCCATAAAAATATGAATTAAAATTCAGCCTCCAGACCATCATCACCTGGCAGCCTGGCATAGGAAAGCCTAGTCGTCCAGTACAGAGGCGGCTTAAGCCGTCTTGAGGGTGGGTTAGGGACTCATGGAGATGAGGACCCATGCCCATAAGCCCCTGTAATCACTGCATTGATACTTAAATATGTGTACTCCCCTATACACCCCCAAAACCCTTTTTTACTGGCATATAAGTGGCTCCTGCAGCCATAAGGGCTATTGGGGTGGTAGATAAGTGGGTCTAGGGGATTCTGGAGGTGGTTTTGGGAGGCTCACCATGACCTATAAGGGAGCTGTAGTAAGGCGAAGACATGGAACCCTTTTTGTGAAGTTCACAGCAGTGCCCTGTAAGGTAGTCCACTATTTAGGTACCATGTCTGGGTGTTCAGTCCATCACTTTGCAGACCCTCCCATGTCCAACAGGGCTTGTTCTAGGCGTTTTTGACTTGGATGAAAAGTTGGACGAAAATGTGGTATAAAGATGGACGATTTAGCGACTTGGACAATCAGATCTGCAGGACGTATAATTAGACGATTTTCAAAAGAAAAAAATTTTGGACGTATTTTTCGAAAATCTGTCCTAGACTGTTTTTTACTTTGGATGACTTAGACATTCCTTTTGATTATGCCCCTCCACTTGCTTGCCTCTTTTGTTGTACTATTTTATTTCGAGACTAACCCCCCTTGTGTTTTGTTGTGTGGAAGATGAGATGCACATTTAGGCCCCCTATTATCAAGCCGCAGTAGAGCATTTAACCTTGGTCATCGTACCACACTGATGCAACCAGCACTCTTAAATTAAATAACAACACTTAACACAATTACTTTTTTGTTGAAAATTGGCCACAGCTTGTTTGTTAACTCTTCATCCCATTAACAACCAACATTCTTTTTCTGCTTTGAAGACTAGTTGGTATCGACCTAGCATCCAACCAACCCCGATAACTTACCCCAAAACACAATACTGAGTTAATTAGTCTTACTTTGATTAAAATGAGCCCTGCGGTGATGCCAAGACCTCTCCTCAGCTCGGCACGGTGTCACCCCTGAGCCTTTAATTACTCTTCCCAAACTTCATAAAGTTGAATTTGCTTTTATATAAATTGTCAGGAAGAAATTCATTTCTTTTTGTTTTTCTGGTGTTGTACTATATGCAAGCACCAGATCTCACTGGGGGGAAGGGGGACTCTGAATAGCTTTGCGAGCCACCCAGAAGGTCTCTGTGGCCTCTCACTGGCTCACAGACTTTGCATTGAAGACCACTACTATAGGGTTACTAGATGTCTGGTTTACCCGGACAAAAGTAGTAAAATAAAAAAGCCACCCGGACTCCCAACAGAGTGCTCAAAAAGAGGACATGGCCGGGGAAACCTGGACAACTGGAAACCTTCTGCAGACTCCATGAAGGTTTTCAGCCCCCTTGTTAAATCTATGGGTTCCCACTTTAGCGCTGGTGGGTAAGGTAGATGCTCTGATGCTCATAGGAATTGAATGAGCATTGAAGCATTCACCTCGCCAGCCAGTGCTAAAATGCTCCACCGCAGCTTGATAAAAGGGGCCTTAATTAATCTGGCCTGCAACAAAACTCAGAATGCAATGTTTTTACATGACTAAACCGGGGTTTGCTTGCACAAAAGAACAGAATTAGGTCAGGAGAGGGAAATTAGGGCTGGGTACTGCACTTTAAATTTATTTTGAAGCAAGCAAAAAATTTAGGGTATCCCATTTAGGGCATCAGTGGGATTTTGAAAGAGACCCTCATGAGTCAATGCTCAGAACTCCACACTATAGTAAACAGCAGCAAAACTTAACTCCTCAATGTTCAACACTAACGGTTACCATATGGCTCCAGAAAAAAGGGAGACAGATTGAAACATCCAGATTTTACTCCCATTTCTTTCAATGGAAGTAAAGCTCGGATGTTTCTGTCTTTCTTACTTCCATTGCTTTCAGTGGAAGTAAAACCCAGATATATCAATCCATACTCTTTTTTTCCGGAGCCATATGATAACCCTAAAGGAGAGGAACATGTCTGGCGTATGCGCAGAAGAGTTTTGCAATAAGCACACATCAGCGCCATTCTGCAGCTTTAAATATAAGCTCAAAAAAAATTTAAAAAATTTTTGAAAGGCTTATATTTAAGTACAGAAAACAGCCGCCAATGTGTGCTTTAACTTTTGAGTTGCTTGGATCCACATACATTTGTTTTTCACTCTCAGCGCTTTAGAGGCTTGCACAGGCTTCCATCTGCTTCTGAAATCAAAACCAGCAGATTTTAAGCTGGAAAAAAAAAATTTGAAAAGCTTTCTTCAAATCCTCTGAGCTGGCTTTAGGTTTCCAGCGTTAATAGCAGGGTTGGTTTGTGCATTGTGCTCTGAGCGTTGGAAGGGAATAGCAAATGAATTGATGTACATCCGTTTGACTACATTTAAATATAATTTGTGCTAATCTTTGGTGTGACTGTTCCCTGCGCTGAACATTCTGTGCAGATTAATGCCAGTGCTAGTCCAGCGCTAATCGGATCAAGCGCTGGCATTAGGTTCAGAGCATTGATTCATCGGAGAGGAGTTTCATTTTTGAAATATCCTCTTTTAGATTCATTAGGAGGGATGCCATCTGCCAAGTTATTTTTCACTTGATAGTCAACATTCTATATATAAGAGAGGAAAAGAATTTGGAAAAATTTAAGAGCAAACTTAAGAGTTTTCTTTTTAAAGATGCATTTAATGAGTAAACGAAATGCTAATGACTCTTTTTATCCATATATTCATTATAAACTACATTTGTTTCCCTTCCTCTTGTTTTTTACCTTAAATGTTTTTCCTTTAAATACCGATTGTAATTTTATTAATAATTCTCCCTTTTGTTCTGATATTGTCTGTATAAGTTGTTTTATTATGTCTAATAGACTTAGACTTTGTCTAGGATTGTTTGTATTTGTTGATTTAATATGATTATTTGTCTAAGTCCATGTTTGTGAGATATGTTTCCCATAATTTTGTATTTTATTTAATGTGCATCGCCTAGAATTTGGAATAGGCGATTAATCAAATTTCATAATAAACTTGGAAACTTGGATTCTAGAATGTACTCCCTTTGTATATCAGATAGGTAATTTCATTTATCCATTTCAAGAATTACCTAAAACATAGGGCCCTTTTTATCAAGCTTTGCTAGAGGTTTTTAATGTTAGCCAGCATGGTAAATGCTCCGACACTCATGGAGCACTTACAAAAACATAAAACTCACTTTTATACTGCAATTGACGATAGTAAGGTGTAATATGATCATACTACTTCAGATTGTAAATCAAGCGAACCGCTGAATTCTGAATAATGCGCAGTCTCTGCAGATTTTGGGGGGCTCCAGCAAGATGCACGATATTACAATAGTCAAGCTGACTCAGAACCAGAGCTTGCACTAGCAATCGAAATGAGTTTTTGTCAAAATAAGCTCTTATGGTTCTCAATTTCCACAATGTGTGGAAACCCTTACGTGCCATAGCGTCAACCTGATTTTTCATTGTTAGATTCCGGTCCAAAATTATACCAAGTATCTTGATGGAAGAATGAACTCTATAGGTTTTAGCATTTAAGATAATTGATGTAACATCTTCCTTCAAATTCGGCGAAGCGTAAAAATTTAGTTTTCTCAGTATTGAGATTTAGTTTAAATTCTACCATCCATAATTCAATGGCTGTCAAAATGTCAGACACCATTCGGTTAATCTGAGAGAAAGAAGTAAAGATAGGAACCAAAAATGTAATATCATCTATGTAACTTACCTCACTGTCCCGAACTAAAAACCTCTAGTGTAGCTTGATATAAGGAGGGGTGGGGGGGGGGAATAATTATCCTAAGAGATATACAAAGCATAATTTACATCCCTTAAGACCATTCAGCCTAGAATAAGGATGCTAGAACCAATATGAGTCCTGAATATTATAATTCTCTATTTTAGTGTCTTTTTTTTTTCTACCTAACATTATAGGGTTACTTTTCTATACTGCTGTGAAATATATAATTTAACTAAAAAGTGTTGCGTAAAAACTTGAAACTATGGACAATTGTTTTGGTTCATTGGGAGTCTCATTATTATTCTCCCCATGTATCAGCTATTTCATTTCCCTGGTACTGTGAGCTTGAAAGGAGGTGGGGAAACTGAATTATTACTATTTTGATATTTATAATATACCCTAAACCAGGGGTAGGCAATTCCGGTCCTCGAGAGCCAGAGCCAGGTCAGGTTTTCAGGATATCCACAATAAATATGCATGAGATAGATTTGCATCTCAAAGACGCAGCGCATGCAAATCCGTCTCGTACATATTCATTGTGGATATCCTGAAAACCTGGCCTGGCTCTGGCTCTCGAGGACTGGAATTGCCTACCCCTGCCCTAAATCAAGGAAGAATAAATGTTGACTGACCCAACGTGACTTTATAAATATATACAATCTATCCTTTGCAAACAATGTTATTAAACTTCGTACGCTCTTTACATATGTGAGATTTTCTACTCTGTGTTCAAAATAGTTTAACAAGGGTCACTTGGAGAGCCTATTAGACAACCCCCCCCCAATTCACTTTAAGAACATAAGAATAGTCTTACTGGTCCATCAAGCCCAGTAACCCATTCTTACGGTGGCCAATCCAGGTCACTAATACCTGGCCAAAACCCAAAGAGTAGTAATATTCCTTGCTGCCGATTCAGGGCAAGCAGTGGCTTCCCCTATGTCTTTCTCATTAACAAACTATGGACTTTTCCTCCAGGAAATTGTCCAAAACTTTTTTTAAAACCAGCTACGCTATCCGCTCTTACCACAACCTTGGCATATCATTGCTTTAAGCAGTAGCAATTATTACAGTGTAACTTTTCCCTTCACAAGCAATGAGATATGTGATCTTTAATAGGTATGTTAATTATTCTTGATATCATGAGCTGTCAGTACTCGCAACAGAAATTCACTTTGTGCATATGTGTGTGATTATAAATCCATTCTGAAATACAAGTAATCTAAGATGCATTGTTAACTCATGCAAAATTGGAACAAAAATATCACATTTTCAGTATTCTGGTATATAAGAAATTAATTGCTTCAAAGATTTGGGAAATTACTTTGAAAGTTCATGTGTTTGAAAAAAAAATATTTGATATTTAAAACTAAAAACTCATTTAAGTTTATATGTCAAGTGAATTAAAACTGAAAAAAACGACCATTCTCTTTTCCTCTGTGCTTGCACACTTGCACTTGCAGAATCCTCAAACAAAACATTGTGTATAGATCTTAACAAGGAAACTATAGAGACTGTGGGGCTCATAATAAAAAAATTAAGATGTCCGAAAACCATCATAAGTCGATACTTGGACATCTTAATCACTGGGATGTCCAAGTGCCAATTTTTGAAGCTGATTTCCTGGACGTCTTACATAACATAAGAACATAAGCAGTGCCTCCACTGGGTCAGACCTGAGGTCCATAGTGCCCAGCAGTCAGCACACGCAGAGGCCCAACAGGTCCAGGACCTGTGCAGTAATCCTCTATCTATACTCCTCTATCCCCTTTTCCAGCAGGAAATTGTCCAATCCTTTCTTGAACCCCAGTACTGTACGCTGCCCTATTACGACCTCTGGAAGCGCATTCCAGGTGTCCACTACACGTTGGGTAAAGAAGAATTTCCTAGCATTCGTTTTGAATCTGTCCCCTTTCAATTTTTCCGAATGCCCTCTTGTTCTTTTATTTTTCGAAAGTTTGAAGAATCTGTCCCTATCCACTCTCTCTATGCCCTTCATAATCTTGTTAGTCTCTATCATATCCCCTCTAAGTCTCCTCTTAAGTGAAAAGAGTCCCCAGTTTTTCCAATCTCTCAGCATTAAGCTTGTTGTGTATCCAGAGTTCCAGGGGGCATGTTTGGATGCATGTTATGGGTGGGCTTTGGGCAGGTTAGATTTGGACATCTTATGGTGTTAAACTTTCCCCAGGACATCCTAGATAGATAGAACTTAGACATTTTGGACTAGACCTGTTTTTAAAAGCATCTAAATGCCACAAAAGTACCCAAACTTACCAGATGACCCCTGGAGGGATTAAGTAATGAGCCCCACACACTCTCCCAGCAGTCACTAACCCCTCCCATCCCACAAAGATCTGAATAAAGCAGTACATACTTATCTCTAGAATAGCAGCACTTTGTATGGGAAAGCCTAGTACAGCATCACACAGGTGTCTTAAGTAACATGGTGGATGGGCTAGAGAACCATAGAGAGGAAGATCCAGGCCCATAAGCCACACTAACCACTGCATGTATGGTAGAAAGTATGAGGCCACCAAAACCCTACTCTACTACCATGTAGTCATAAGGGATATTGGGGTGGTAGACAGGTTTTGGGGCTCACCATAAATTATAAGAAAATTATGATGAGAAAATTATCAGGCACCCTTTATGTGAAATTCATAGCAATGCCCTCTATGGTTCCCACTGCTCTGTTGGCATATCTATGTGGCCAGTTCATTACAATGCTGGCCCATCCCATGCCCAACTGGTCTGGGTTTGGTCGTTTTGGACACTACATTTCTGCGGCCGAAATTGGGGTATAAAGTAAGGCATCATCTTTAGGGTATCTCCTCTGCCAAGACATCCAAATAGGTGATTTTCATAATAAATTTTTTTGGGACGTCTAGTGGTTCGCCTTTCGAAAAAAGATGTTTCCATGCCTCCGAATTTGGACGTCTTGCAGGAAACATCCAAATCGGACTTAAAACGTCCTTTTCAGAAGTGGCCCTCCACCTAAGGGCAATCCACACACCTGCATATACACACCCCTTGTGCATGTAAATGTCTGGAATATTAGCACCTACCTGCATAAGTGTACATTACACAGAGCACAAATGCATGAGGTGTATACTTAGCTGGAGCTGGGGGGGGGGGCAATAAGTGAAGTTCTTAGTTACATATATAAAAAAATTCAGTACAGCCCTGCTACATTTACAGGTCTATGCTTGTTGTAACTGTGTGTATATAAAATGTTAGGTACACAGAGCCTGAATTATACTAGTACCTGGGTGCCCATTTGCCATTATAGAAAAGGCTCTAGCATGGAGGCACTCAGGGCAGATTCTCAAAACATGCTCATTACACCGGTTCCAGCCGGTTCAGTGTGCATGTATTTTAGCAGCGGATTATTAAAACGGCTTACTGTGGTCTTTTCAGAGTTTTCTAGCAGTCTCTGCTACTGCCATGCAAATGTAGTACAACAGTGTCATTAATATTAAAATGAGGACTCTAAGCGATTCTCTATAATTGCCAAGTGATTCTCTAATCTCATTGTGCCACATTTGCAGCCAAAATTTGCTGACATATAGGAGGGGGCCTTAAACAACCTGGACCAATAGAGCCTTAGGCTTCTCACCGGGAAGGGGAAGGCCCCCATTTTGAAGAAGTGGGCCTGTTATATGGAGTGAGTAGCTATTGAAAAAAGTCACTCCATAAAAAATATTAAACATGAACTTTAACTCAATATTTATCAATTTACATATCCAGTAGAACTCTGCTCAGAGACACGAAGGCTGATCTCTCCACCTCACCCACAAATCATTGCAGTGTTCAATGTAAATTCACTCCAGGTTGCACTACTTGTCAATTATTATGTTGCTAGCTATTACAGCTATGCTGAAGCTTCTATGAAAAACTTTATAGTGCAAAAAATGTTGACACTTAGCTTAAATAGATAACTGGTTCCGACGTGCCACGTTTCGGTACCGTTTGTCGTTTCCATGACGCAGTACCGAAACGTGGCACGTCGGAACCAGTTATCTATTTAAGCTAAGTGTCAACATTTTTTGCACTATAAAGTTTTTCATAGAAGCTTCAGCATAGCTGTAATAGCTAGCAACATAATAATTGACAAGTAGTGCAACTTGGAGTGAATTTACATTGAACACTGCAATGATTTGTGGGTGAGGTGGAGAGATCAGCCTTCATGTCTCTGAGCAGAGTTCTACTGGATATGTAAATTGATAAATATTGAGTTAAAGTTCATGTTTAATATTTTTTATGGAGTGACTTTTTTCAATAGCTACAGTTACTTCTTTAGTCACTCAAAAATAACAACACAATAGTTGAGTTTATTACCCCTTCAGTGATTATTTTGACCGAATATGGAAGGAGTAGGCATCCCTCCAGTCAGCCATCATAAACAAGGTAAGGGGGAGGAGGCAGGGGATCATTGGAAGCACAGGGGGGTTGTTGGGGAGGTTGTGTGACGGTGGGATGGAGTGTGTATCTCTCTTGATGCTGTGTGGGGAGTGTTGCTTGACTTCAGCAGTGGGCGGGAGTGGACATCTCTCCCGCTGCGATGAGGGGGGATTGCTTGACTTTGTCGGGAGGGGGAGGGCATCCTTCCTGCCGATCTTTGATTTTTTTGTGTGTGTGTATTTATTCTGCGCATGTGCCGATCGCTATCACCAATGATGGTCACATGCAAATTTAGCAAACCTTTGCTACTTTCTGCCAATCTCATTTGAATGCACATTTTGGGGAGAATGACTTGCCTTTTTGAAATCACTACAATAATGGCTGCAATAGCAGCCCATCAGTTTTTAATGCAAAGTTTTGAGAATCTAGCCCTCCGTTTGTAGAGTTGCTCCCCATATGTTTTTCTAAAGAATTTAATCAGATTAACTAGAAAGATGACTAGAATTGCTTTCATGAAACATTTCTCTCTTTGAGCAGGGAAAGTATTTGTCTGCTTTCATGAACACCAATTGTTTAATTGGATTAAAAATAAGTGTTCCCAGGAGCACATTGACTTCAAAAGAGGAAACAAAATAGAACATAATTTTAAAAATCTACATGCATTGTTTTGACTTTGTTCCAACATTCATTGTAATAAAAATCAGAAATATGTGAGTGTAGATCATTTTCAAAGGGAAACTTTCCGGGTAGCTTTCCTTTGAAAAATGATCATTCGATCCATGAGTAAAATAGTGCATGATCAATATTAGTATGCTTGCCGAAAAATAGAACTACAGATTTGAAGTTCTAATATGTCTGTGAAGAAAGATACCAGAGAGCTAACATAATCTGGATCTTGTGTAAAACAAGATCCAGAAATATACGATGGAGGTGGATTTTTAAAAGGTTGTATAAACCAGAAGGGTTTCATGTAGATATCCATGAAGTGGAGCCTGTTTTAAAATACATTCACTTCCGTTCCTGTATCACCAGTTACATGTGGCGGGAGCTTCCACTTCACAAGCATCATTGTATAAACTATCAAGGAGATTGCTACAGCTTTATGCGCCATCTGTTCATCGGTTCAATCAAATTTTTTTCCATTGTAAACTATAAAGAATTTTACAGAGAGTAAACAGCACTTAGCTTGTGGTCTTAAAAGTCGGGGAGAAAGCCAACATGTTTTGCTTTCTGCTTTTTCAAGGCTGCTCCCCTTTATTTCGCCGACATCCGTCCTGACCACTTAGAGGGGACTAGCCTTGAAAAAGTGGGAAGCGAAACATGTTGGCTAAGTGCTGTTTACTCTTTGTAAAATTCTTTAAAGTTTACAATGAAAAAAATTTTGATTGAACCGATGAAGAGATGTGGTGTCTCAGGTTCTTGAGTTATTAATGAAGACTATTACTTGAGGTTGACCTTTGCTTTTGTATTGGATAATTGCCTTGAGATAAGTAAAACAGAGCCCAGTAGTGAGAAGTAAGCCTATTACAATGCGTCATAATGTATTGTATTGACATGAGCACTGTATTTCTGCTGTTTGAATGTTCTATTATAATGCTTTAATATATGCATTACTGACAGAGGATTACATTATTGTTATTACTGTAATTTAATTTGCGTGTTTCAAAGTGGATCTCATTGTTTAAATACTGTATTATGCTGACATTTGGTCATTGGGCTAAAGATGGTAGGTTAATACAATGTAGGTAGCACCAGTTATACGTGCTGTACACCACTTTAGATGACTCTTCATAAACTTACGCTGACTTTTACAAAGCTGCGGTAGAGGTTTCTACATTGCATTACATTACATTACATTAGTGATTTCTATTTCGCCAATACCTTGCGGTTCAAGGCGGATTACATAAAAGTTTACAGGAATAGCATAAGAGATGTCATAAGAGTTACATAAGAATTAACAAAGAATTGTCGAGATCTTAAGGTGGTAAATGTTGGGTAAATGGAGGCATTTTAGCATTAGTTGGGTAGTTAGAAGCCTATTAGAGTACATTAAGGGAATACAGTGGGTAGGTGGGGTTTAGGCAGGAACTGGTCGTATTAGATAGGCTTTATGTATTTTTTGAAGAGTAGGGTTTTAATATCTTTCTTGAAGGTTTTGTAGTCTGGTCTGAAGGCCAGTGAGGTAAATGCTCCGATGCTCAAAGAATTCCTATGAGCATCAGAGCATTTACCTCGACATCTTGCAGTTGAAACCTCTAACACGGATTTGTAAAAGAAGCCATTAATAAATTTTAAGAAATAATAAATAGATATAATTCAGTTGACAAGAAATCTAAGGGGCCGAAAATGCTTGAAGTACCTGTATGTAAACCACTTTGAGCGTAGTTGTATAACTATAAAAAGGTGGTATACATGTCCCCAGTCCCTTTCTCCCTTTCACTAAACTGTGAACAAACAAATAGCAGATAAATAGTACAGTAAAACCTTGGATTGCAAGTAACTTGGTTTGCAAATGTTTTGCAATCAAGCAAATCATTTGATTAAATTTTAACTTGATATACAAGTTAAGTCTTGTAATACGAGTGCATACAATATATATGCGTCACATCATCACAACTGAGCCGATGGTTCTTCTCTCTCTGACCCTGCAGGAGTATGGTGACTGTTCTAAATGAGCAAGGTCTTGCAATACGAGTACGTATAGTATTTTGTATTAAAGTTTTTGGGTTGTGGAATGAATCGTCTGGGTTTCCATTATTTCCTATGGGGAAATTTGCTTTGATATGCGAGTGCTTTGGATTACAAGCATGCTTCTGGAACGAATTATGCTCACAAACCCAAGGTTTGACTGTATTTTGTTGCGTATGCTAATGAAATATACCTCAGTATAGAAAATATAAAAAATATGCACTGTTAAAATATTTCTACTTTAAACTACCATGGGATGTGACTCCGATTCAGTATACATTTTTAGATGGGAAGAATATTTTGGAAAAGAACATTTCTACAAATCATAGATAAATGCATACCAGCTGACCTTCTGTTGACACCATTTGGATGGACTTAGAAAGGGGCCACTGCTGAAATATTGAAAATTATGATAAGCTTTAATCAGATGTAATTTAAAAGCTTCAACAAACCCAAATGTTTTTGCTTATGCTTTGCCAGTGATGTCCTGCCAACCTGTTGTCAAGGTTCCTTTGTTAGCTGCAGAAATGCCAAGTCTCACTCAATTAGGAGTGTTTCACACTCATTTACAGACTCTCTCTCTTCTTTCTCTCTTTCTTTCTCTCTCTCTCTCTTATCTCTCTCTTTCTCTCTCTCTTTCTTTCTCTCTCTCTTTCTTTCTTTCTCTCTTTCTCTCTTTCTTTCTCTCTTTCTTCTCTTCTTTCTTTCTCTCTTCTTTCTTCTCTCTTCTCTTTCATACTGAGTCCTCTCTCTCACTCATAAGTGTAGTGGTTCCCAAACTTGGCCTGGGGGACAACAGCCGGTCAGGTTTTCAGGATATCACCAATGAACATACATGAGAGAAATGTTCGTGCAGCAAATCATTCATGCAAATCTATCTCATGAATATTCATTGCAGATGTCCTGAGAACCTGACTTTCTGGTCAGTGGATTGGGAACTATTACATCAGAGACTCGGTTCCAGTGCACTGATCCTCTCATCACTGCTTTCTTAAGGAGCAAGCCTAAGAGAAAAAGTCACAGTAGGAAGAACTCTGAGAATATCTTGCGTAATTCTCCTCACCTCAAGTACATGTGCTGTAAAACATACATACTTTTAGCCGCTGGATAATTCCTTTGAAAACTATCTCATATTGCCTCAACTCTATGCCCTTTCAGAGGCCCCACAGAGCATCAAATTACATTTTGTGCTACTTGATTCATTTGCAAAGCAATATAGCACTTACATCTTTATTCAGTAGATGCTTCCCCCATAAGAATATCCTTAGTGGGTCAGACCAATGGTCCATCAAGCCCAGTAGCCCATTCTCGCGGTGGCCAATCCAGGTCCCTAGTATCTGGCCAAAACCCAAGGAGTAGCAGCATTCCATGCTACCGATCCTGGGCAAGCAATGGCTTCCCCAAAGTCTTTCTCACTCTTGGCCTGCAATAAATCTTACTTTTTGAGATGGTTTGCCCTTAGCTTTTCTTTAGTTGTGTTTTATTCTGTGTGACAGTTTTTGTTTTCTTAGAATAATTTAATAGAAGGCTTCCAAGAGCTCCTGGAGATTCCCTCTTTCACATCAACAGTGGTGTTACTTTTGAAATGCATTTAACACATGGCACTCAACGCTGCTTCCACACACTCAATTAACCCTCAAGCCAATACTCAAATACAGTAACACATCAACTTTTATGGAACAAAATACTCAGCCACAGCTTTATTAACAATTCCACCAATGTTAACCCTTCTTCTAGAGTGGCTTCCTACTATCTGCACTCACTGTCAGATAATCAGTATCAACCTAGCTGCCTTGCCAAATTCAAAATGCATTATGTTCCACACCAAAATCTCTCCTCCCCGAGACCTGTGGTGTCTCCCAGCCTCACAGCAACTAATGGTGGTGCCGCCCACAAGTATTCCACACCCCTCATAAATTCTGTAAACCCTTTCACTCCATACTAAATGGCCACTTGGAACTAGCCTTTTCTGAGCTGCAATGCCTCTCCCACCCTCAACCACCATCCCCACCCAAACCCTCCAACCACACAGAACAAGAAACAAAAGAAAATAGGGAAGGTGGGCAAATGCAATTCAATCTCTAATCTCACACAACCTCCCCACCCTCCACTTCCCAGCCACACCATAAAACATCTTTCATCTTAATGGCCTATCTACAAGCCTTACTGTTCACCAGTGGTGTAGTAAGGGGGGAGCAGGGGGGATGATCTGCCCCAGGCACTGTCTAGGTCGGGGCACAGGCACCTGTCCTCCTCTCCGCTCTCTGGCTCCTTCCCCCCCACTATAGTATGTGTGCACCCTTTCCCTATAACCACTTTAATGTTCTAGATGCAAGCAGGAACCCCAACCTGCTGCTCGCACCAGCACCTGATCTTCCTCTGATGTCACTTCCTGGACCCTCACCTAGGAAGTGTTGCTAGAGGAAGAGCCAGTGCTGGTGTAATCAGCAGGTTGGGGTTGCTGCTCGGCCCCCGGAATGTTAAAGAGGTATGGGGGAAGGGAAGGAGCAGGGGGTGCCTCTCATCCTTGCTGTGCCACTGCTCTTCACCAATCAAATCCCCTCTTACCCCACTCCACTCCACAGCAACAACTCTAGCACTACCAATCCCACATTCAAATCCATCACCCCCATGCCCACCTCCAACCGCCATACTGTCCCACTTCTTATTCCCTCTCCCCCATACCAACCTCTATTGATTCTCCTCATTTAAGTCAGCAGGTCGGCCATTGTTAGCCTGCTACTAAATTAGTGGGCTTCCATGAGATGACATAAAAGAGACTGTGTGCCACACGTTTCAAAGACACCAGCTATAGACACTCAGAGGAAGATTCTCAAAACTTACCATGCCTTTAACAACGGTCACTAAACCTGTTCTAGCCGGTTCCGTGTACATGCATTTTAGCGGCCGATTATGAAAACGCCTCACCGCAGTCTTTTCCGAGCTTTCTAGCAGTCTCCAGCTCTGCCATGCAAATGTAGTACAACTAGGTTATTAATATTTAAAATGGTAGTAAAATGGGCTCATCAATATTCAAAGAAGTACTCCGGGTGATTCTCTATCTTTACTGTGTGATTCTTCAAGCATGCTGCCAGATTTTGGTGACCAAAAATCACTGACTGCTCCTCTCAGGCATGTGTTTCTGGCTGTGGCTCATGATAAAACTTGACATTAAAAAAAAAAAATTATAAGATTCATATGAATTATAGTAGTTTTATTTGGTGGCGGGGAACATAAACACGTTTCTTCAGTGCGTTTATTATAAATGTGTCTCATGTGTTTCTAGCTGTGGTTCATGATTAAATTTATGGGATAATTCCGCAATAAATAATATTGTTACTGATTGGACGTCCCTGGCATTTACCACGTGGCTGATTTTGAGCGTCTTGAGCGTAGAGTGTTATTTGTCCCCTGTGGAAGGCATCCACGGATGCTGAAACTGGGATCCTAGTCGGGGACCTTTTAAGGTTTTGTGACTTTCTACTACAATAAAGTATCTGCTTGGTGGATTTTGACATCTCGCTTGCCTCCTTTCTGTGTTTGGTTGTTACATATCGAGGCAAGACTCTCTTCTTTCCCTTTCTGTTTAAGTGTAAGCTCAGAACCCAATTCTCCTGCACTCCAGCTGTAAAAGAATCAATTAGGGACCATTACCACATTTCAATGTCCCTTTTGTATTAGACAGATTTCACATTGAAAATATATTATTGATGCAAATAATTGGCGCAGAAGCACTTCTCGTATTTGCAAATGCGTGCTCATTTGTCGCTCCAACTCTACTTATTATATTTATTGAAGATCCAGGCGGCTCTGCAGGAAAAGTTTATTTCCATGCACACCCATTTAGTGTAATCTCTCTTTGCTTCCCGCTACCCAGATCTGAGTTTTACCATATAGGCGGCTTCAGGAGGGGTTGCAAAGTGTGTGACAGCACAATAAAATAAAACAGCAAAATAAAGAAATAACCCCCTTTGAATAATATTAAGCTCAAAATATTCTTGCAAACATTAACCCCCCCCCTCTTTTACTAAGGGGCGCTAATTGAATTAGTGTGTGCTAAACGCTAACGCGTCCATAGACTAACAAGCGTTTAGCGCGCGCTAATCGGTTAGCGCACCTTAGTAAAAGAGGGCCTAAATCTAATGTTAAACTATATTTTTTAATGTGATTTATTGAACAGCATATGGGAACTATATAATACATACTCCTGTATGTTAGCGTCATGATGAACATAAGAAGTTGCCTCCGCTGAGGCAGATCAGAGGTCCATCTCGCCCAGTGGTCCGCTCTCGCGGTGGCCCATCAGGCCCACTGCCTGAACAGTGGTCTCTGACTAATTTTACAAATTACCTCTAATCCTATCCCTCTAACCTTACTTCTACTCCTATCTGTACCCCTCAATCCCTTTGTCCTCTAGGTACCTCTAATCCTGTCCCTATAACCTTATCTCTACTCTTATCTGTACCCCTCAATCCCTTTGTCCTCCAGGTACCTGTCCAGACCCTCTTTGAAGCCCTGTAGCGTGCTTCTGGTTATCACATCCTCCGGTAGCGTGTTCCATGTATCCACCACCCTCTGGGTGAAAAAGAACTTCCTGGCGTTTGTTCTAAACCTTTCCCCTCTCAATTTCTCTGAGTGCCCCCTTGTACTTGTGGTTCCCCATAATTTGAAAAATCTGTCCCTGTCCACTTTTTCTATGCCCTTCATGATCTTGAAGGTTTCTATCATGTCTCACATTATAGTAGTTTTTTTTTTGGGGGGGTGGATTCAAAAGCATGCTTCTTGAGCACACGCATTAAAGGCAAATCTTAAGCACACTTGTTGAAAACTAGCACATGCATCTCCCTTCCCTTTCGTTCAATAATGCTGGCACGCCTATGATTGACACACTGCCCCATGCCATCCATTGGCGCAATTATATGGAAGCATTGTTGCTTTATATAAAGATGATGGTGGTGATGACGGCGGCGTTGCTTTTCCCCAGCACATGCGCACGCTTAAGCCTCTCTTCCTGGTGTATTCAGCACATGTGCAACTCCCTATCACCAGCGTCTCATCGCATGTAAATTTAGCGATCCTTCGCAAAACTCCGCAAACCTCATTTGCACGTGTGGTTTCGAGAATGACTTGTCTTTTCTTAAAATTGTTACAATAACGGCTGTGACAGCAGCCCATCTGATTTTTTTCTGGCGATATTAAAGACTCTTGCTCTCAAACATTAATAACAGTGTATATAGTGTGCCTAAGTCTGCTCAACCATCATGGAGGGATTGATAAAAGGCAGTTCAAAAGAGATAATCTAAATTAAGCAGCCTAATACTATGAGTAATTGCTCTACAGCTGCTAAACAAATATGAAGCAATATATCACATCATATGGTATTGATATTAATAGACCAAAGAAAGATTACACTTTTGACTAATGTGCAACTATACTACAATGCATGCTGTTGAAGCACTCGCACAACTTTGTAATAAAATTAATCTCGGAGGTCTTTTTATTGTAGGTAAAAGTTCTGCAGTTATTCAAATCACCACTCTGTAACTGCAAAGTCTTTGCATTGACTCTTGAGCACAGTCCCAGCATCTGCCCTTTACTGATGTGCACAGCCAAAACGACTTGGCTTGTTTTTGGATTTTCCAGATGCTTTTTTTTTCCTATTTTATATGCATTTTTAACATTTCTTATCACACGTTCATTTTATGTACTTTAACATTTTTATGCATGCAAATCAATTTACATGCCCAAATAAATTAAATGTGCTTTAACAAATGCACACCTCTATTTCTCAAACAGAAACAATGTACTTTATGTCAAGTGCATTACAGATAATGTGGAAGTGCTTAACGCTAGCTATACAGGTGGAAAATTTTAAAAATGACACCTAAATTTAGATGCTGGTAGGCGCACCACTGGCACCTAAGTTAATCAACAAACACCACTAATATATTTTCATCAATAATATATTTTCAATGTGAAATCTGTCTAATACAAAATGGCAAAAAAAAACAGCACCGTTAAATGTCCATTGAGTGTTAGGCCTGCTTATAAGACAAAAATATCAGTGCCCAAATTCTAGGCACCATCTCTACAGAATTTGTGGTGATATTTCATTAAGACAGATACAGTAGGTGGCTATAGTGCTCATTTTCAAAGCAGATGAACATCTTAAAATACCTCTAAATTTATATTTGCTAAAAATATCCAAATCTTGATTTTGGAAAGTCAGAATTTGGATATTTCACACTGTAATTTGTCCATACAGCAAGGGGCAAGCTGTGGGTTGGATGGGCCTAAGGATGGCCCAAAAGTAGGATGTCCAACAGGGGGTTTCGAATGGGAAGAAATGCCTGTGTCTGAAAAGAAGGATGGTTTTTCTGTAGACCTGTTTCAGTTACAATCAAGTTATAAAAAGTTGTTCTAACTGAGCAGCTGATCACTGGAGGGATTAAGGCATGACCCTTCTTAATTCCCCAGTGGTTGCTGTCCTCAACCCTGCCCCCTGAAGATGAAACTGGGAAGGAAAATTAATCTGTATATCAGTGGCAGGTTTTATGGATATTCTGAAGAAAGCAGATTAGTTGGGAGAGTGTGACAGTGGTCAAAAGCTACAACCTCAACACCCTGAGGCTGTGGCCTCAAACCCATGCTGCTCATTGTGACATTGGGCAAGTCACCCGATCCTCCATTGCCCCAGGTACATTAGATAGATTGTGATTCCACCAGGGCAGACAGGGAAAAAATGCTTGAGTACCTGAATAAAATTCATGTAAACCATTCTGAGCTCCCCTGGGAGAACAGTATAGAAAATTAAATAATAAATGCATTTAAAAGTTGGATGTTTCACTTTGGAAAATGACTATTCATTGTGGATGTTTTCAGTGCATTTCACAGCTATAATCGAACAGGGAATCTATACTTTTTCCTCTTTTGATTATGGATGGGAGATGGCCATTTTTATGTGGTGGTGGTGGTGGGGGGGGGGGTTATGAGCATTATGAGCAGAACATTTTGGGGGGGCTTAAATATTTTTTTGAAAATGCCCCTCCAGGTGCCATTATACAAAAAAAACTCAAAATGTGCCTTCCCGCCTTAGGCATAAAATTACCCCATGTATTGTAGCATGAGTACTAGTGATATATGAATGCCTCTCCATGCCATATTATTACCTCTTAAATAGGAGTATAAGAGTAACTCTGTTATCAATTTTTTCATATTTTATTTAAAATTTGATTAAATCGCTTATTAAGCTTCTAAGTGATGTACAAAATTAAAAAATAGTTACAAAAGTTGGGACGAACAAACGATTTTGATAAAATCACAAACTAAGAACGGACAGGCAAACAGAACCAATAGTTGAGAAGGGGGGGAAGTACAGTTGTGATAGGATAAAAAACAAAAAAGGAAAGTTAAAAGGGAATAGATTCTGTATGAACGTAAAGAAGTTCTTCTTCACCCAGAGAGTGGTGGAGAACTGGAATGCTTTTCTGGAGTCTGTTATAAGGGAAAACACGCTCCGGGGATTCAAGACAAGGTTGGACAAGTTCCTGCTGAACCAGAACGAACACAGGTAGGGCCGGTCTCTGATATGGCACAGGTCTTTGACCTGGGGGCTGCTGCGTGAGCGGACTGCTGGGCGCGATTGACCACTGGTCTGACCCAGCAATGGCAATTCTTATGTTCTAACAATGTGGATGGGGCTAGGAAATAAAGATAAAAAGATGGGATGAGGAGATGGATGTCTAGTATCTGACGGGCCCTATTTCAAGGAGTTATAAATCAAAGGCGTCTTTTAAAAAAAAATGTAAGTTACCCTTAAAGCGATCGAGAGAGCTTTCTTCCCTTAGTAGAGAATTCCATAATTGGGGTGCTGTGACAGAAAAAATGTTTTAATGCCTTGTATTAATAACTTTCAGAGAAAGAATGGATAATGAATGCTGATCATTTGATCTGAGTAAGCACGAGGGGGTGTATTGCTCTCGTTCCCTTATTATGGAACGTTTAAAGATTCTCCTATGCAAGAGGCATTCAACAATTCAAACTTTCCCTTCCTTCCAGAAAAGGAATTAAAGGAGTTAAGATCTTTAGTCAATCTCTGGCTTTTAAACTTTCGCAACTATGGAATGAACTCCCCTTAACTCTGAGGAGCCCCAGCTCTTTCCAATCTTTTCATAAATTTCTAAAAACTTTTTTTTATTTGCTAAACATTTTGAAAATTAATCTCTTTTGAAACCTCTGTTCTATTTTTTCAGTTCTTATTTAATTTTTGTAAACTGAGTCAAGTTTCCTTAAGTTGATGATCTAGTATATAAAGTTAAGCTTTAGTTTAGTTTAGTTTAGTTTGTCTGTCTTTGAACGAGGGAACCTTGGACGTATGTGCTTTAAACATCAACAGTCATATTTTATATGTGATCCTGTATGAGAACAGGAGCCAGTGCGCTTTTTTTGAGAAGTGGCGTTACATGGGCAAATTTTCTAGCATTCATGACAAGTTTTATGGCCGTGTTTTGAATAATTTGGAATAATGCCCTTGTATAAGGAGTTGCAGTAGTCGATTTTAGAAAAAACTAAAGAGTGTGTTTAGAGATTTAGGTTCTAAAAATTTTGGCACTGAGAGAATCGGATGTAACCTGTGAAAGGTGGATTTGATGATACTGCTACTGTTCTTATCTTTTCTGAAAGGTCTGGATAGTGAATGAGGATGAAGGATCTTTTGACTCTCTTCATGGTGTTAGCTTTAATTTAGCTAATTATTTTGAAAACTCTATAGATATAATTTCCTCTCAAGCTACACTTCTAGTCAGAAGGATAAAATTCAAGTTTTGACTTATTTCAAGAAAAAGTCATTTCTTTTTTGTTGTGAAAAAAATTCAGATGTTCCCTGATGTGACTCAAAGCACTCAACTAAGATGGAAAATGTTTCTGAATTCAAAGTCAAAGATTTTCCAAATTGGAGGTACTTTTTTAAGGTTTCAAGTTTATTTAGGCTTAATATACCACTTATAAACCATCCTAAGTTAAAAGTAATTTAAAACCATACAAAGTTAAAAGTAATTTAAAAAACACGAGGTCGGATATAAACCATTAAAACATGATACAAACAATGAGGGAGACTATGGGCTCCTTTTACTAAGGTGCGCTAGTGGTTTTAGCGTGCGCTACACGCTAATGCCTCCATAGCGCTTAAGTTAGTATTTTTCATGTAGCGCAGGGTTAGCATGCACTAATCTTCAGCACATGCTAAAAATGCTAGCGCACCTTAGTAAAAGGAGCCTTATGTGTGATATAAAAGGAAGACTACATTGATTTTTAAAATAAAACATTGATGGGGAGGGAAAAAACAAAAGGACATGTGGTATAACTGAAATCAAGCTCCAGGTCTATACCGCAAAAGCATCTTTGAAAATAAAAATTCAAAGCACACCTTAAAACCTAGCAGTGTTAGTTTCTTGTCTTATATGCAATGGGAGTGAGTTCCACAATGTAGGAGCTACCACCGAAAAGATTGCTTTACGGGTCATTTCATAAACTAACTGGCATATAGAGGGAATTGCCCTAAAAATAGTCGGTACTCGTAGTATTCTCATTTTATCAGTCACTGCCCCTTTAATTTGGAAATCTCTCCCTCTATACCTTAGAGCTGAACAAAACTTTCAGAAATTTAAAAGCAGCCTAAAATGCTTTCTCTTTAGATGCCTATAACTGATTTTTTTTTTACACACATTCATACTTCCGCACTACTTAACTTTTCCCCCTTTCCTCTTGTATTTTCCTTTTATGTATTCTTTCTAAGACATTGTAGTTCTTCCCTTTTTTCCCAATGTTTTCAGGCCATAAGTATGTTTGTTTAGATGGTGTATGTCTAATTATTTAAAATGTTTGTATCCCAGCTATTTTAAATTACTATGTACAACGCTTTGTACCTTTGGATAAGCATTTAATCAAAATTTAAATAAACTATGAGATGTTGCGATGCTTGAAGAGCTCTGGAGGTAGTGTATGGGACTAACAGTCTATCTTTGAATGCTGGTAGATGGACTGTTTTTACCTTAAAGGTAAGGAAAAGTAAATGTAAGGTAATCCAATAGGATACTGGCAACCAATGTGCATTTTTCAGGAAAGGAGTAATGTGATCATATTTTCTTACATTAAAAATAGTTCAGAACACAGCAATAAAAATTATCTGAAGCCTTCTGATATCTTTTTGTAATTCTCTGGTAGAGAGAATTACAGTAATCTAAATGGGAAATTACTAGCAAATGAATGAGAATATTAAGAGATTTTGAGTCCAAAAGAGATGAAAGGGAACGAATCATTTTAAGTTTGAAGAAACATTTTCAAACTACTAAACTAACTTGAGTACTAAAGCAGGGGTGTCCAACCTGCGGCCCCATGAAGTATTTTGTGTGGCCCTGGTCAAGGGCGATGCAGTGTTTTCCTCTGCTGCCTCTGGGTATTTACCATCTTACAGCTTCAAAGAAAACCCTAACTGTATAGCCAATAAACATAATCAAAATACTACTAAAAAAATTGGCTAAATCTCCTTAAACCTGAGAAAAGAAAGTCTGACAAAATAATTGTTC
Source organism: Geotrypetes seraphini (assembly GCF_902459505.1). Lineage (NCBI taxonomy): Eukaryota > Metazoa > Chordata > Amphibia > Gymnophiona > Dermophiidae > Geotrypetes > Geotrypetes seraphini. Next base: position 41,834,595 of record NC_047095.1, read on the forward strand.
TCTGATGATATATATATTAATATATATATATATATATATATATGTGTCGGGTTAGTGACAAAGGACATCAGTATGAGCCCACCATAGATATTCTAGGAACCTTTGGCTCAGGCAAAATCTCAAAGGTGACGAGCACCAGACATAAGTCTTAGATGAGAAATGCCTCATACATCATATAGTCAATAGTCACCTCCTGTACATCAAAAGATTATAATTCAAGAACAATTGCAGACTTAACCTTCAGGAGAAAGGAGGAATAAGGACATAACCAACAAATAACCCAAAAAAGACTAAACCAACATGAAAAATAAATATATAATAATAAATAAATAATCAAAAGTGAGTAAATAATTATTTATTTATTATTATATATTTATTTTTCATGTTGGTTTAGTCTTTTTTTGGGTTATTTGTTGGTTATGTCCTTATTCCTCCTTTCTCCTGAGGGTTAAGTCTGCAATTGTTCTTCTTGAATTATAATCTTTTGATGTACGGGAGGTGACTATTGACTATATGATGTATGAGGCATTTCTCATCTAAGACTTATGTCTGGTGCTCGTCACCTTTGAGATTTTGCTTGAGTCAGAGGTTCCTAGAATATCTATGGTGGGCTCATACTGATGTCCTTTGTCACTAACCCGACACTATATATATATATATATATATATATACATATATATATATCCTCAGAACAATTATTTTGTCAGACTTTCTTTTCTCAGGTTTAAGGAGATTTAGCCAATTTTTTTAGTAGTATTTTGTTTACCATCTTGCCAGTTCCTTCCTCTTGTCTTGCTGCAGCGTTTGTGCGGCCCCAGAAAATTTTTTTTTGGCCAATGCGGCCCAGGGAAGCCAAAAGGTTGGACACCCCTGTACTAAAGGATAGTTTATCATCAAGAACCACCCCTAAGAGTTTGATTGTAGTATCCCATAAAAGTGATTTCTTGGCAGGGTAAACTTTTTTTTCTCTCTCTCTTTTTTTAATCCCTGTGACTTCAAGAGGTTTCTAATTGATAATATTGTCTAATACATTATACCTTGGATAGGGTTTTTTGTTTAGGTCTATAATTGAAAGATGACATATATAAGGCCCCTTTTATAAAGCCGCAGTAGCGATTTCCAGCATGGCAATTGCAGTGAAGCCCATAGAAACTGAATGGGTTTTGTTGCATTTGCCACACCGGAAATCATTACCTCGGCATTGTAAAAGAGGCCTATAGTTTAGATTTACTGTAGATAAGAACATAAGAACATAAGAAATGCCTCCACTTGGTCAGACCAGAGGTCCATCGTGCCCAGCAGTCCGCCCACGCGGTGGCCCAACAGGTCCAGGACCTGTGCAGGAGCCCTCTATCTATACCCCTCTATCCCTTTTTCCAGTAGGAAATTGTCCAATCCTTTCTTGAACCCCAGTACCGTGCTTTGCCCTATTACGCCCTCTGGAAGTTCATTCCAGATGTCCACAACATGCTGGGTAAAGAAAAACTTCCTAGCATTTGATTTGAATCTGTCCCCTTTCAGCTTTTCCGAATGCCCTCTTGTTCTTCTATGTTCTAAAAGTTTGAAGAATCTGTCCCTCTCTACTCTCTCTATGTCCTTCATGATCTTGTAGGTTTCTATCATGTCCCCTCTAAGTCTCCGCTTTTCCAGGGAGAAGAGCCCCAGTCTCTCCACTCTTTCAGTGTATGAAAGGTTTTCCATGCCCTTAATCATTCGTGTCGCACTCCTCTGAACCCTCTCAAGTATTGCCATATCCTTCTTAAGATACGGTGATCAATAAGAATCTTGTTTGTTCGCTGACCTGACATTTATTATTTTTTTGTTTTAAGTCTTCTTCCTACCCATGATAGCGACTGATTCGCCTATTTTCAATTGCATTTCTTGACATTTAATTTTATAATTTGTTGCTAATTTGTTGCTTTTTCATTTTTTGAATCTAAGACATTACCCCCTCCCCTTTTTCATTTTTTTTACAAAACCACAAAAGTGTTTTTCAGTGCAGGCCGGCACACTGAATTCTCTGCACTGCTCCTGACACACATAGAATTCCTATGAGCATTACGAACTGCGCAGAACATTCAGTGCACCAGCTTGCGCTAAAAAATGCTTCTGCAGTTTTGTAAAGGGGGGATAACTCTACAGTGCTATCAGAATGAAAATACTTTCAGTAGAATGCAATGTCTTAGTTGGTATCTATTCCCTTAATATAGATGTCAAACAGCTTGGAAGTGGGAACAATTCCAGCCTAACAGATGGCTGTAAATTTAGACAGCTAGTAAGTATAAGCAGTCAAGAGACCCATGTTGTATGTAAATTAAGATGTCCAAATGGATGAGTGTCCTGGTCTCATGCACATATGCTGCAGTTATCAGAATGCGCTATTCTGCATCTAAACCGGAAAATAAAATATTGTGAAAAATAACAGCTTACGTAGGAACTGGAGATATTTAGCCAAGATATACAGGCAAAGTGGTACATAGTGATTGGAGGTGTTAGAAGGAATTTTGTCCTATGCTCTTGCTTTTTTATGAGAGAATCAAAGATTTGCCCAAAATACTTCTAGATTTTGGGAACATTTTCACATTGAGGCCCCCTTTCATCAAGCCGCAGTAGAGCATTTTAGCGCGGGCCAGTGAGGTAAATGCTTTGATGCTCATAGGAATTGAATTGGGAGCTCTTTTCCATTATGTGATTTTTATTATGATTGTTAACCACTTAGATTGCTTTGTAATTTAGCGGCGTATCAAATTAAATAAATCCTGTGATCTGTCTATTCTTGCAGCTGCATTCAGGCTTTATGTACGCATGTAACCATGTCAGTGCTTTGTTTTTGATAGCCTATGTTGCTGGCCTCCTACATTGTGAGAAAACAAAAAAAAAACCCTCTGTGGAGTGACGATGTTCCTAAATGGAGTTTATTTGAAAGTGTCAAAGTTCCAAAGGTACACTGAAATCATCCACATAAAATAATTTCATCCACATAAAAATAAATCATCCACATAAAAGCCTTAAAGGACCCAACATGGTCTGCGTTTCGACAAAAAGTCTTCTTGTAAATGCAAGCAGTGTCTCACTTCCGGCTCACCACACAATTGTTTCCCACGTATTCACCTTTATAGGACCCCCAGGGACCCCTGAAGAAGACTTTTTGTCGAAACGCGGACCATGTTGGGTCCTGTATCCCTAGCGGACTAGGTCCTTTAAGGCTTTTATGTGGATGATTTATTTTTATGTGGATGAAATTATTTTATATGGATGATTTCAGTGTACCTTTGGAACTTTGACACTTTCAAATAAAGTCCATTTAGGAACATCATCACTCCACAGAGTTTTTTTTTGTTTTTGTTTTCTCTGGATTTTCTTCTTTGTGGATATTTTGGGGTCAATTCCTTTTGTTTTTTTGCTTGTTGCTCCTACATTGTGAATCTTCAGGACAGATAGGGTAGTTTTTCTCAAGTACCTAATTTCATTTTAGTTTGATATCAAATCTTAAATAAACATAAACATGTTACCCGATCAGCACGTGAGGGAAATAACAAATGATTGCTACACCAGAAGGAACACCTGTGGGTTATTAAAGTGCATACAATGGAACCGCCTAATTTTAAACAGTGCTATTAAGTGGCTTGCTTGTTGAAAAACATTTTGGGAAGTCTGCATGAGCTGAGTGGCATTGGGTTGCTGTTTCTTTGAAACATTGATGCGATTTACAAAATTAAAAATAGAAAAAAAAAAAATTTCCAACAAACAGGACATTAAAAACAATTATGATGTAAAAACACTGATGAAGAGGAGGTGGGGGGGAAAAAAAGAAAAAAAAACGGATTAAATACAATTTGAAAATAAATAAAAAGGATGGGTAAGGAAACAAAAGGTTGGGGAACGGTACCCACTTAATTTCTACTTAACAGTGTTCCTTGTCCAGATAAGTTCCAGGGAATGAGATAATGTGATTATGAAAAGGGTCAGTTAAAGGCGTCCTTTGAACTTGGCAAGTAATTTTTCTTCTCTTATATTGAGAGGAAGAGACTTCCAAATTTGGGGAGCTGTAACAGAAAAGATCGAATCCCTCCTTGAATAAATAATTTTTAGTGAGGGAGTTACCAGCAGGGAGTTTTCTTCTGATCTTTCTAAAAATGCTGGGGCTTTATTTACTAATATCTTATGGCAATGTTATAAGTGATTCCCGGGGTTAAGAATGAGTTACACTTTTAAAGCTGTTCTTAAGTGGGATTTGTATGTAACTCAGAACTTGTAGATTTTAAGATTCTTTATGCTTATCTCTGCTCCCAGTTGACAAAATGGCCAACTGTTCCCTCTAAGGTACAGCATGCACAACCACACACTGTTCTTAAAGTGGCCCTGTATCATTCCTGAATCTGCTGCAGGAGAAGTATAGGAGTCTAGGCCACTGGAAATAACTGCTCAGTGCAATCAAATGAAGCTGCGACCGCGTTCTTAAGTACAAGTCATAAGTAAGTCGGGCAGCTGTAACTCGGGGACTGCCTGTATCTTTCTGTTGATTTGTACCATGCAGTTTGCCTTCTCTTTTAAGACACCAAGATGGTATCATTGGCTGCATTTGTGCGTGAAAGCCCATTTAAGAGTGCTGAATCTTTCATTGTTTTGATGTTGTAGCTGAAGGCTCTATCTCTCTGGAGGGGATTATTCAGATATATTTTTATGTGCTTTATAATATTGATTTTTGAAGGAGTATGTCAGATCTATGCTCTCCCACATAGCGAAACCCACCAATTGAATGGGCAATTCCCAAATTCCCCATTTTGTCACATTAAACCCTGCTTTATGTGCAGAAATTGCTTTGAAAATTGCCCTTCTGAAGCACTACATACTGTATGTGTAGATTAAAATTATTAATATGTATATTTAGTAAATAGAAACATGATGGCAGATAAAGGCCAAATAGCCCATCCAGTCTGCCCATCCACAGCACACAAGCACGTTGTATTAACTATGTCCCCCTATATAATGGTTTCTTTTAGTCGGATTATTTATTGTATTATTCATATTCTTTATACACATCCAGGAGGGGTAAGGGGGGGTTGGGTGGGAGGAAGTTTGGGTTGTTTTAAGAATTTGATGTAGTATGAAAGTGCTGTTTGTTTTTAATTATGATATTTTCTTGCACTTTGTATAAGTTATTATATAAAATCAATAAAATTATAAATTCTCCCCCCCAAAAAAACTAATGGCCCCCTATATGGAGCTGTGTTAGGCTTTTTTTTATCACCAACTGCGGTGGTATGAGCTCCGATGCTCATAGGAATTCTATGAGCGTCGGAGCTAATGCCACTGCGGCTGGCAATAAAAAAGCCTAACACGGCTTCGTAAAAGGGGGGAGGGGGGTTACCTCTTGAGATGTGACTAAACAGTTCAATCGTAACTTCTAAAATGGGGTTACAATCAATGCAAACTGCAGTAAATTTAAAGGAGTTGTTTGTTAGATGTTTACATGTTAGAAGTTCATTGAAATATATAGGGCTCCTTTTTATGAAGGTGCGCTAGCGTTTTTAGCGCACACACCGGATTAGCGTGCGCTATAGCGAGCGCTAGCCATAAAAGTACCGCCTGCTCAAGAGGAGGCGGTAGCGGCTAGCGCACGCCATTCCACGCGTTAAGGCCCTAACGCGCCTTTGTAAAAGGAGCCCTTAATGAACAAGTGCACGCTAATGCATGAAAATTGTGTCAATATGAACGCAACCGTGTTAGCCGATTAATGATTGCAGCAGTATTAATTCTCGTTTGTAAATAGGTCCCTGGCCACACACACAGGGGGGAGGGGGGAAATCAAAAGGTAAATATCAGACTACAATTACCACAAAATATGTCAAAGTCTAGCAACATTTCTCAGAGAAGCATATCACTTGGCACAAGTTCCTTGATCACAGCGTGTTTCCTTTTTTGAAAGAAATGTCAGCTTTTACTTAAAACTGGCTCTTTTTTTTTTTTTTTTTATAATTCTCAGTCAGAGATAAGCCTATGGGTCAAAACATTGCCGATGGTGGATGCACATTCCATTCTCCGTCATTACAGTTACATGATTACACAAAGGCTTAGGCTGTGTAGATTTACGGTGACTTCAATATACAGTACAAATATATGCATTCCATCAAACCAATTATAACTTGTGAAAATGTTCCGTTCTGAATCAGGATTTTTTTTTCTTCTGGATTTTGTAGAAAAAAAAAAATAAAAGCCAGTTAATCTTTCTTTGAAATAACACTAAGAGGAAAGGTCTGTATGTTAAAACCAGCAAGGTAAATATGAGTTACCTTTGTTTTTAATGCCTGTGTTACACCTCTGGATGGATTTCAGTAAGGTGGTGTACAATATATGGGGTGAGGTAAAAAAAAAATAAAAACCCAACTGTAACATCTTGGGAAAAGGGAGGCAAAAGAAGACTATCTGGCCAGATCTAAGGCTGTCAAAAAGGCAGTCAGGGAAGCCAAACTTCGAACAGAGGAAGATCTAGCACGGAACATTAAAAAAGGGGACAAATCCTTTTTCAGGTACATTAGCGACAGGAAGAGAAACAAAAATGGGATAGAACGCCTTAGGCAATCAGATGGAAACTACGCAGATTCTGATACTACCAAGGCAGAACTGCTAAACGAATACTTATGCTCAGTATTCACCTGTGAAGCACCGGGAGCTGGTCCACAACTACAGATAAGAGACAGCCAAAATGACCTGTTTCATGATTACGAGTTTACACCCAGTAGCGTCTATCACGAACTTTCAAGACTCAAAGTAGACAAAGCCATGGGACCAGACAATCTACACCCCAGGGTACTCGGAGAGCTGAGTGAAGTTCTGGCTGAACCACTATCCGTGCTCTTCAATCTTTCCATGCGCACGGGAAAAGTACCCCTAGACTGGAAAACAGCTAACGTAATTCCGCTCCACAAAAAGGGCTGCAGAACAGAGACAGAAAATTACAGACCGGTGAGTCTTACATCCATAGTGTGCAAACTCAAGGAAACACTGATCAAACAGAAACTTAACAAAATTCTAGACGAAGAAAATTTACGTGATCCACACCAACACGGATTTACCAGGGGAAGGTCCTGCCAATCTAATCTGATTGACTTCTTTGACTGGGTGACCAGTCATCTGGATGCCGGGGAGTCCCTGGATGTGATATATTTGGACTTCAGCAAAGCTTTTGATAGCGTCCCACACCGCAGGCTGTTGAACAAACTAAAATCGATGGGATTAGGGGATACATTCACAAAATGAGTAAGGGTGGGCTTCAAAGAGTGATGGTAAACGGTACCCCCTCCAAAACGTCAGCAGTGACGAGTGGAGTACCTCAGGGCTCCGTCTTAGGGCCGATTCTATTCAATTTATTCATAGGAGATTTGACCCAAGGGCTTAGAGGAAAAGTATCACTGTTTGCCGACGACGCCAAACTATGCAACATAGTAGACAAAAGCAGTGTGCCTGACTTTATGATGCAGGACCTACGGCAGCTGGAACAGTGGTCATCAACTTGGCAGTTAGGCTTCAATGCTAAAAAATGTAAAGTAATGCACCTAGGCAAAAAAAATCCACACAGAACTTACACACTAAATGGTGAAACCTTGTCCAGGACCACGGTGGAACGTGACTTAGGAGTGATCATTAGCAATGATATGAAGGCTGCCAATCATGTAGAGAAGGCTTCGACCAAGGCAAGACAAATGATGGGCTGCATCCGTAGAGGTTTTGTCAGCAGAAAACCTGAAGTCATAATGCCGCTGTACAGATCCATGGTGAGACCTCATCTCGAATATTGTGTTCAATTCTGGAGACCACACTACCGGAAAGATGTGTTGAGAATTGAATCGGTTCAGCGAATGGCTACCAGGATGGTCTTGGGGCTCAGGGATCTCACGTATGAAGAAAGGTTAAAAAAACTGCGGATGTACTCACTAGAGGAGCGAAGAGAGAGGGGGGACATGATTGAGACCTTTAAATATATCACGGGGCGTATAGAGGTGAAAGATGATATTTTCAGTCTTACAGGGCCCTCGGTAACCAGAGGACACTCGCTGAAAATCAGGGGAGGGAAATTTCAAGGTGATGCTAGGAAGTACTTCTTCACCGAAAGGGTGGTCGATCATAGGAACGAGCTGCCTCAGCAGGTGATTGAGGCCAACAGCGTGTCAGATTTTAAGAGAAAATGGGATATTCATGTGGGATCTATAGGGGAGTAAGAATCAGGGAGTGGGTCATTGGTATGGGCAGACTCGATGGGCTATGGCCCTTTTCTGCCGTCAATTTCTATGTTTCTATGTTTCTAACCCTTTAGAGTATTTTGCTGTTTTCTGAGCAATCATTTTTAATCTCAAAGAGAACTTTTATGTTCTTATTTAGTCATCATACTTACATATTACTGTTAAACAACATGTAATTATATTAAGCTATGCAGTGGTGTAGTAAGGGGGGTGCCATGTTGGTAGGGGTGCCAGCACCCCTCCTCCTCTCTGCCTCCCCTGCCTCTTCCTACTCCTCCCCTTGCCACATGAGTGCCCCCTCCCCCCCACCTCCCCTTCCCCCTACTTCTAGTTGTTCACTGCCATGAGCAATAAAGTCAACGTGTTCCTCACGACCGTGTCAGCTCTCTTGCTGATGTCACTTCTGGTTGCTGTGAACAGGAAGTGATGGCAAAGGGTTGCAATGAGCACATTTAAGTTGTTACTCGCGGCGGTGTACAGCTAGAGCTATAGGGGAAGGGAAGGGGACACGCGCACGGCAGGAGGGGGAGCAGGGAAGGAGCAGAGGAGGAGGCGGATTTGATGGCGGGAGAGGGGCACCTCCATCCCTCATTATGCCACTGAAGCTATGTTGATGTTACTGACATTTTAGTGTTGCTACCTAGCGATTTTTTCACATTAAATGTTTGAGCTAAAACACAGTAAAATAACATTATTGAAACAGTGCAATTGGCAGTGTGTGTCAGAATTTTGCAACCACTATGAATGCTCAAAGGCCCAGATGCTCTAAACAACACTGTTTTGTTTGGTGCTGGTAGGTGCCCAAGCTCTGTGAAAAATGTCACCTCCCTTGCCTTTTCTGTTTGACATTCTCTAACCAGGACCATCGCATGATTGACACTCGATTGGCAGCCACTTTTAAGGTGACTGCCAACAACAGTGCCGGTTAGAGAATCTAGTCCAAACTGTACATCCCCAGCTTTAACACAGGCTTTCAGTCACTTTTGGAAGTTCTTGTCGATTCGCCCTATGGCAGGCTGTCTCAGATCATCTGCAACGCTTTCTTGAGTTCAGCAATTGTTTGCAGGTTTAGGCCGAGCTTGTGACGGGCCTCCAACTTTGCCCCACAGACAAATGTCTGTCACTGTAACATCATTAAAGTAAACTGGTACTGTTTGTTTGGGGGAAGGGGGGTTGCCCCAAAATAATGGTAGTTTTACAGTGCAAGTTAAAAAACAACGAAGGTGACTGATTGGCGTTCAATCTCCTTTATTAACTAATAAGACTCGATACGATCGTGTTTCGGCCTAAGGAGGCCTGCCTCAGGAGTCTAAATTTGTAGTTGAGGAGTCAGTAATGCGAAGGTACACAGTCTTGTTTCAAAGTGTTATATATTATCTGACATAAGAAAATAAGAAGTTGCCTCCACTGGGTCAGACCAGAGGTCCATCTCGCCCAGCGGTCCGCTCCCCCGGCGGCCCATCAGGTCTATGACCTGTGAAGTGGTTTCTGACCCCTTCTATGACCTACCTCTAGTTCTATCTGTACCCCTCAATCCCCTTATCCTCCAGGAACCTATCCAAACCTTCCTTGAACCCCTGTAAAGTGCTCTGGCCTATCACATCCTCTGGAAGCGCGTTCCATGTGTCCACCACCCTCTGGGTGAAAAAGAACTTCCTAGCATTTGTTCTAAACCTGTCCCCTTTCAATTTCTCTGAGTGACCCCTAGTGGTTGTGGGCCCCCAGTTTGAAAAATCTGTCCTTATTCACCTTCTCAATGTCCTTTAGGATTTTGAAGGTTTCTATCATGTCCCATCCAAGTCTCCTCTTCTCCAGGGAGAACAGCCCCAGCATTTTCAACCTGTTGGCGTATGCAAAATTTTCCATACCCCTTATCAGTTTAGTCGCTCTTCTCTGGACCCCCTCAAGTATCGCCATGTCCTTCTTGAGATACAGCGACCAGTACTGGACACAGTACTCCAGGTGCGGGCGCACCATTGCGTGATACAGCGGCATGATGACTTAAGTTTATTGTCCACAGATCTGAGTGGAATGAGATCCGGGCATGCAGTGTTACCCGCATATGTTGCCCGGCCTGTTCTGCTGTCCAAGCGAAAGCACTTCTATAATCGCTTTATGCGAAGAGATGGGTCTTATACAAACCTTGAAAATCAAAGACCACGGAATGCTCCACGTTTACTGCTTTCAAATCTTCTCGAAGTACATAAACACAGATAGTAACACAAATAAAGCTGTAACATTTAATGTTCAAATTCCAAGCTATTGCTGAGAAAAACAGCAAAAACTCGAGGGAATTACTTTTTTTCCCCCTCACCCTATACATTTCTTTTCATAACAAAAAAAGTGCATTGTTTAGTTGAAGTTAACAAGCGTTTGTGGGTACCCACTAAAGCAATTTTCTTAGCATTGATTTCATTTCAAGAATGTCTTTTGTTCAAAATTCAGAAAGCACTAGGTAAATTTACTGAACCATCAGATTGCCTATAGTTATGTCATAGAAGCTCTGCTTAGATTCTGAGAATAAATTGTATGTAAGTGACATTTTTTTACATAAATGAGGAGCAGGACTATCTTTCATAATTGTTTTTTTAGCTACATAGTTTTATGAATCAACTGTCTTGAGTTTAAATCTATTTTTATGGTGTGGAAGAAAGATTTTTCATAGTTGGGAAATGATTCTTTATGAGATGTAAGAGGAATGATGGTTTATGTTAGTATCTCCTATAATAGTGAACAGTAGGTAAGATATGGGTACTGGTGCAACCAGTACAGACCAGGATTTAGATGTATGGGACTGGTACAGAGTTTGCTTGTTGGAATTTCAGAAATTACACATACAAACCTAGGGCCTGTTATACAAAGCTGCGCTAGCGACTGCTGTGCGGTAATGGCCCCGAAGCCCATAGAGATTTAAAGGGCTTCGGGGCTTTTGCTGCGCGGCAGCCGCTAGCGCAGCGTTGTAAAACAGGCTGTTAGTTATATAGCTGCTGTGTCGGTCTACTTGAATGTATAGAAATAAAACCTTCATTTCTATATCAGTCAGTTAAATTCAGAATATCTTTTTTTTAATTGCATTTAAAATTAAACAGTTTACAGAAGAAATTAATCTTTCGTATGAAAAGTGAAACATTCTCCATGACACACACCCCAAAAAGGGAAAAATTATTCTAATTATTTTTGCAAAACATTTTCTCAGTTGCATTTATGTTTGTACACAATTAGGACACCAAGAATAAGAAATTCTACAAGCTAGAAAAAAAAAAAAAATCAATATTATTATATTATTATAACCATGGCACTTGCACCATCTCAAAGCTCTACAAGCATATCACTATAATAAAAGCACTTCACTCACTAAGTGGAAATAATTCCTGACTGCAGCTCATTTTATTAACTTTTGTATTAAATACATTTATAATAGCATTTCCAACATATTCAATTCCAATCTCGCCCCAAATGGCCTCTTCTTTATCTGTAATCCTTTAGTACAGGATTGTCGTGATGACGTAGCCAATACCCCTAGCATAACAGTCTTATAACAACCACATAAGATATTTAATTAACTTTAGAGCCTGTCCCCATCTCAACTCGGTGTGGTATTGCCCCTGAGCTTATTAACTGCAACCAAATATCTGTACTGACTTTGTCCTTCCGTTATTTCTTCTGTCCCCCCCCCCCAAAAAAAAAAAATTTGGCCATCTAATCCCTACCCCTTAACCCTCACCAATCACCATTCCCCCTGATACCAGACTCTGTAACAAGTCCTAAATAGTGCTCAAAAATGTCAAGGCTGATATCCAACAGATGCACTTCTTCTGGACGATAAAGTCCTAGACAATCGGCGGACAATAACTCATGAGTAAGGACCAACCTACCCATACCACCTTTAAAGTGAAACACCTCTGCATTTACTCTCTTTCGCAATCGTTCAATAGCCTTCACTTTCTCAGCCCCTCACCACACCAGCCTGGGAATAAATTTGAGACCACACCCCTTTTGGACAAGGAAATTCACACGATAACGCATCCAGATGCCATGAATAACCACCCTTTTTATGATCTGCAGATTGCCACCCAAGCTATCAGCTCAGTGTGGAAGCACTCCTCATTGGTCCTTAAACATAGGGTGATATTTTTCATCTTTTTCTTTCGGTTTTATCAAAATTATTTGCTTATTCAAGTTTTTAACATTAATGAACTCGGCTTTGAAATATCGTTGCACCAGTCCCCACCGACACATTTCATTACTTCATCAAGGATGGGGGGTAATGCCGGAGCTGAAACATAACAATCATTCATTCATTCACCTTAAACATTAAAAAAACTCAATGCTTAAGCTTAAAACTGACAACAAAATACATAATTCCCTTACCAATACAGAAATCTAGGTAGCTTAACCTTTCTAATACAACCAGGGATCTTAAAATGGCAACAGCGTTTTTTTCCACTAATGTAGGAAAAACCCTTAACGTATTTAACCCAGCAACCAATCAGCTAGTTCAATGCTAGTTTGTGAAGTATTGGTGAATCATCATATCATACATTATTGCCAGAAGTTAATTGTGAATTATAGAATACTGTCAGTGCACAGGTTTGGGGCACCTACTTTTAGCACAGGTTTGGGGCACCTACTTTTTAGCATCCTTTATAAGATTGACTCTTACTGTATTTCTGTTTCATTCAAACAAAGGCCCCTAACTACACACATAACTGCTTAGAAAAGTAATCTATATATATATATATATAAAATAGGATATATCTGTGTGTGTGTGTTACTCTGAAACTCAGATTTTAAATATATAGATGGACCAATGGTGTGAAGTTTGGGGAATGATGTCACACAGTTGGAATGATATCAGTCAACATTATATAAGGAAATGCAGCTGTGGTGGGGTGGGGTGGGCTGTGGTGAAGCCTAAACAGAAAGTGAAACATTTGTGTGATGTTAATCTTCAAGTGAATGTTCCTCAAGGGAATTTATATCTGGGCAACGGTAGTAATATAAAATTTTTATACAGCATCAAATACAAAAAGCTAATTTTTCAATGATACGTGTAGAAGGTAATTTTTGATAGTATGTCTAAGTCTGACTTTGGACAGTTCCTGCAAGACATCCACAAGTCTGGGCAGGGAAACATCCATTTTTGTAACTGCTAGATGTCCAAATTTTTATTTTGAAAATGATCTATTTGGACGTTTTGACCCTTAGTACATCTAACTTTTTGGCCATTTTCAAATACCAAAACATCCATGTTAAAAACATCCAAATCAAGCCCATTTGGACGTGGGAGGGACCAGCATCTTAATGGACTGGCCTCAGAAACATCTCAATAGAGCAGTGAGGCACCTTAGTGGGCACTGCTGTGAACTTCACTTAAAGGGTATCAGGTACATATTGCACTAGAACCTACTTGTGGGTTTTGGTGGGCTCACACTTATGGGTCTGGGTCCTCCTCTCTATGGTTCACTAGCCCACCCACCAGGCTACTCTACTAGGCTTTCCCATTCCAGGTGTTGCTGTTCTAGAGACAGGGATGTACTGTTTCATTTATATCTTTGGGAGGTAAGAGGTTGTCAGTGATCACTGAGAGAGTGTGGGGGAGGGACATACTTTGATCTCTCCAGTTGTCATTTGGTCAGTTTGGGTACCTTTTTGGCCCTTATTTGCTTTTAACCATTTCCTATCGTAATAAATTTTACGTTACGCTGGTTCCAGTCGTAATTATTTTAGCAAAGTTTTGTATTATTCACTGTTATCATTTACGGCTATTGTAAACATAATGTAAATAAGGGTTCATAGACAACTCGGCGAAAGACAAATGCACGTGCCGACAACTGAGCGCAAGACGGAGGCGCGCGCCAAAGAAAATTACAGTTTTTAGGGTCTCCGACGGGGGGTTTTGTTGGGGAGCCCCCCCAGTTTACTTAATAGAGATCGCGCAGGCATTGTGGGGGGTTTGGGGGGTTGTAACCCTCCACATTTTACTGTAAACTTAACTTTTCCCCTAAAAACAGGGAAAAAGTGAAGTTTTGAGTAAAATGTGGGGGGTTACAACCCCCCATACCCCCCACAACGCCCCCACAATGCGGCGCGATCTCTATTAAGTAAAGTGGGGGGGTTCCCCCACACACACCCCCGTCGGAGCCGTAAAAACAGTAATTTTGTGCGGCGCGCACCTCCACGCTGCGCTCAATTGTCTGCGCACCCCTTTGTCCCGGCGTTCTTTTGACCTGACACCGTAAATAAGTCATAAGTCTGTAAATTCAAATATTTTCTGTTTCTGGCTCTTTATTAGTCCATACAGACTGTTTATCCACTGTCTATGTCATTTTTGGAATGTCCCATCATCCGGGACACACGATAGGAAAAGGTTAAAACAGGTCTAACTCTGAACATCTAAATGACACTCTGGACATCTTGAAAAAGCTTTGATTATCCCTGCAAGATGTCCAAGTACCACGCCTGCCCAAATCCTGCCCAAAACATACCTCTTACACTCCCCCTCAACCTTCACATGTCCCGTAGGGTAAATACCCTGCAAAACAACTAAAAAATTAGTTTTGAAAATGGGCACTTGGACATTTTGGCGATTAATACATCCAAGTGCCAATTTTATGCTGTTTTTGGGGACATTTTTCTCTTTTGAACCCCGTAATCTTAGAAGGCATTCAACATTATTAAGGTATTAAAAGGAATAAAATAGAGCATATCAGGTTCAACAAATTGCAAAAACCAGAATACATGTTTTTAGAATAATTAATTTTTTAACAATTTACAAAAAACACATGTAGTTTTGCTCTTGTCTTACTTCAATAAGAAGAGAATTCTAGAAATCTGGTGCTGCAGCTGTGAGTAACTTCTTACGAGATGATGATAAATGGATTTGCAAAAGCAATGAGAGAGCCAATTTATTAGAATGAAGCACCCTATCCGGTCTGCCCCAAGATTGCAAACATAATAAGCTAGCTTAATAATGGTACATGTACATGTACACATGCAGCTACATATGTAAATGTCAACATCCAACCTAAGCATTGTCTTGAAATATGTGCATGTCTTACATAGCACATATTTGACAGGTAGACCTTTATCATTGCATTTCTGTAACTTATAGAATACTACGAGGGTGAATCAAAAATTAAAGGCAATTGTTAAATAATGTGATAACCGGAACAGAGCTAGCAAAATGCAAATTTACTGTTGGATAGTTCGTTCATGCACATTGCAGCACTTGGTCTTTAGTTATGTGGCAGCCATGAGGTCAGAAACATGGATGTTTCATTGAAAATTGTACCATCAACGAACAACGTGCAGTAATGCGCTTTCTTTGGGAAGAGGGAGTGAAACCTGTGGAATTTCACTGTTGGATATTAACTCAGTATGGACATAGCACCATGAATCAACAAAAAGCTTATGAATGGGTAAAAAGGCTTAAAACAGGAAGAACAAGTGTAACCGACGAAGGTCGTTCTGGTCATCCATCAACATCGCACACAAGAGCACATTGACAGGGCGGATGCCTTGATTAGAGAAGACCAACAGATAACAGTGTCTGAATTGGCTGCAAATTTGGTTATCAGTTATGGATCTGCATTTGTCTTAATGCATGATCACCTGGAATACAGGAAAGTCTGTGCGCGATGGGTTCCCAAACAGCTCACTGATCTGCACAAGCAACAGCATGTGGAGGTTGAGACCCAGTTCCTGAGACAGTAATAAGATCTGAGTATTCTGGAGAGAATTGTCACCAACGAACGATGAGACATGGGTGCATCTCTGTGACCTGGAGAACAAAAGACAAAGCATGATTTTAAATTATTTATTTTTTAAAATACTTACATTTTGCATATCACAATATCAATGCAGGTTACAAAATAAACATACATAGATTAAAACAAATATTAATAATAATTTTTTAAAAAACATTAATACACAGATAAAATAAATTCCTTAAAAAAATGATTTACACAACTAAAATAGAACCAAACTGCATGACATCTACCACAAAATTATCTCATGGCACTTTTTCAAAAGCCTCTCTAAATAAAAAAAAGCTTTCAATATCTTACAAAAGGATAACAACTAGTGGATTTAGACAAAATACTGTCAGGAAGTTTATTCCACATTTGTGGACCCACTACACTAAAAACCATTGAATGGATTATGGATTTGGTAACAGCCCTTAAAGAGGGAACTCCCAACAAACACTTTGATTCTGAACGCAATGTACGAGAAGGTATATAATGTACTATTAAATCTGAAATTGCCTTTGACAACAACTGCTGAACAGCCTTAAGCACCAAGATCTTGAACTGAATCCGCCAAGGAACTGGAAGCCAGTGTAACTTGGCTAACAATGAAGTTACATGTTCTTGGCGAGAGATTCCTCCAACCACTCTCGCCGCTACATTCTGTACAACTTGCCATGCCTTCAATACCTTTTTTCGGCAGCCCCAAAAATAAAGCATTACACTAATCCAAATGAGGTAACACAAAACATTGCATAAACTAAACTAAACCTTAGGCTTATATACCGCATCTTCTCTATAAAGATAAAGCTCGGCACGGTTTACAGAAAATTTAAAAGAATAAATAGGCATAGGGTTAAAGGAAGTGGTGCTCACCTGTCTTCAGGAAATGCAAAGTGATGGACACTAGGAAGTATAATCCAGGCCATGGTTACCAAATGCTAGGGTCCACCTTAGGGGTCAGCAAACAAGAAAAATATCTAGGTGTCATCGTAGACAATACACTGAAACCTTCTGACCCATGTGCAGCAGTGGCCAAAAAAGCAAACAAGATGTTAGGAATTAGTAGAAAAGGGATGGTAAATAAGACTAAGAATATTATAATACTTCTGCATCGCTCCATGGTGTGACCTCAAAATAAATATTGCATTCAATTCTGGTCGCCGTATCTTAAAAAAATATAATATAATTGAGAAAAGTTCAAAGAAGATCAACCAAGATGACAAAGGGGATGGAACTCCTCTCATAGTAAGAAAGACTAAAGAGGTTAGGGCTCTTCAGCTTGGAAAAGAGACAGCTGAGGGGAGATATGATCAAAGTCTACAAAATTCCGAGTACTGTAGAACAGGTACAAGTGAATCGATTTTTTTACTCCATGAAATATTACAAAGACTAGGGGACACTCAATGAAATTAAAGGGAAATACTTTAAAAACCAATAGGTTGAAATATTTTTTTTCACTCGGAGAATATTTAAGCTCTTGAACATGTTGCCAGAGGTTGTGGTAACAGTGGTTACTGTAGCTGGTTTTAAAAAAGGTTTGAACAAGTTCCTGGAGGAAAAGTCCATAGTTTAGCCAATGCTTGCCCTGGGATCGGTAGCATGGAATGTTGCTACTCTTTGGTTTTTTAGCCAGGTGCTTTTTGCATGGATTGGTCACTGTGGAAACAGGATACCGGGCTAGATGAACCATTGATCTGATCCAGTATGGCTATTCTTATGTTCTCTGCGGGAATATAGAAGCTAGTTAAATAATAAAACAAATGTGTCGTCTTGCAGGGGAACGATGCGGAAAAGTGATATGTTCAGTTGCTCAGTTACTTCTAGTGAAGTCATTAAACGTTTTTGTCTTTACTTTTTAACTTACCCTCATTTTAGTTATTCTAATATTTCCAGCATTTAGGTGTTAGCAGTTACAGTAACTCTATAGAGATCTACAAAATCTTGAGTGGTATACAACAGGTAAAAGTGAATCAATTTTATATTCTTTCAAAAATTAGAAAGACTAGGGCCTCCTTTTACAAAGGTGCACTAGCATTTTTGGTGTCAGGTCAAAAACGCGCCGGGACAAAGGCGCGCGCAGACAATTGAGCGTAGGGCGGAGGTGCGCGCCGCAGAAAATTACTGTTTTTAGGGCTCCGACGGGGGTGGGTGGGGGGGTGTGGGGGGGAACCCCTCCACTTTACTTAATAGAGATCGCGCCGTGTTGTGGGGGCATTGTGGGGGGTTTGGGGGGTTGTAACCCCCCACATTTTACTGAAAACTTCACTTTTTCCCTGTTTTTAGGGAAAAAGTTAAGTTTACAGTAAAATGTGGAGGGTTACAACCCCCCAAACTCCCCACAACGCCGGCACGATCTCTATTAAGTAAACTGGGGGGGATCCCCATAAAAACCCCCATCGGAGCCCCTAAAAACTGTAATTTGCTTTGGCGCGCGCCTCCATCTTGCCCTCAGTTGTCGGCGCGCGCCTTTGTCTTTTGCGGGGTTCTCTATGAACCGCATTTTTAGCATGCACACAAGACTAGCGCGTGCTAGCCAAAAAACTACCGCCTGCTTAAAAGGAGGCGGTAGCGGCTAGCCTGCGGCATTTTAGCATGTGCTATTCCGCACATTAAGGCTCTAACGTACCTTTGTAAAAGGAGCCCTTGGTGATACTCATAGAAGGTACATGGAAATACTTTCAAAACAATTTTTTTTTTTTCACTCGGTAAATAGATAAGCTTTTGAATTCATTGCCAGAGGATGTGGTTACAGAGTTTAGCATATCTGGGTTTAAAAAATGGTTTGGATAAGCTCCTGGGGAAAACCACTGCTGTCCCTGGGATTGGTAGCATTGAATCTTGCTACAAATTGGGTGTGTGCCAGATACTTGTGACCTGGATTGGCCACTGTTGAAAGCAGTATATTGAGCTAGATGGGCCATTGGCTAGTATGGGCTCCTTTTACAAAGGTGCGCTAGCGTTTTTAGTGCACGCCCCAGATTAGTGTGCGCTACCTGAAAAACTACTGCCTGCTCAAGAGGAGGCAGTAGCAGCTAGCACACGTGGCAATTTAGCGTGCGCTATTCTGCGCATTAAGGCCCTAACGCACCTTTGTATAAGGAGCCCTATGTTCTTTTGTTCTAAAACTGGCATAAGTACTAGCACTTAAATTACAGGAGAGATAAGGAAGTGGAAATGGACAATGGACCTCCAACTCATACACCAAGGCCAATGGACCACAACACAGTCAACGAAATGTCATAAAGCTGTTTATTAATATCCAAAAAGAACAGTCCAAAGCCAACACAGTACTGTGTTTCGGTGTGAAAAATACGCTTGCATCAGGGGTACTGAGAATCTGAATTCTGTTCACAAGAGGTGATGCTTTACAAGTGTATATACATAGTACAACTCAATACGTGAGCGTCTCTAGAGCGTGCTCAAAAGAACACTGGCAGAAAATTATAGGCACATATCCCACCGGTTACACTAGTATTCTTTAAAGGAAACTAGGTACCTACTTTTTCTTTTGAAGAATAGATGCCATATAGATGTTCTCTAGAGGGCAGATTCTGCAATTGGCACCATAAGAAAGGCGGTGGCAGTTGACCTAATTTAATCGTTTTAATTAATTTAATCAGCACACTGACTGTGCTGATTAAAAACAAATTAAATCTTGTTTTACAAAAATGTAGGCGCCTGCAACTACCTACAAAAAGGGGGCCAAAATCTATAGAGGTGTCTGTTGGCACCTAGTACAGTGGTCCCCAACCCTATCCTGGAGGACCACCAGGCCAATCGGGTTTTCAGGCTAGCCCTAATGAATATGCATGAGAGAGATTTGCATATAATGGAAGTGACAGGCATGCAAATCATTAGGGCTAGCCTGAAAACCCGATTGGCCTGGTGGTCCTCCAGGACAGGGTTGGGGACCACTGACCTAGTAGTTATGATTTGGGCTGGAAATGACTTTAGGCACTATCAGGCGTGATTCTCCATCAAAGGTAGATGCTGGCAATGTAGGCCTTTAAAACCCTGGCCTATATTACCAGTTTCTACCTTTCACAGGAGCTGCAATTTTGCAAATGGCGTCGTAGCATGATTGACATGCAATTAGCGCTATTTATGTAGACAGCTGCTGATTACGGCACCGTTTGCAGAATCTGGCCCTAGGTGCCTAAATATAAGCACACTATAATAAAATTACCCTCTTAGAGGACAACGGTGAACAATGCTTGTATTATGCAAATCCTGGTACTTTAATTGGTGGAGAAAGCCCCCACATAAAGCACTTTGGTTATTATTGCCGTAGAAAAAGATTACAAACAGAGACCGGCTCTGCTTTTTCTGTGGGTGATGTTTCAGTTGAAAATGCCAGGAAAGCGTCTGAATAATCAAACATATACTTGTTATTCCTCTCTTCATTCTGTTTCAACCCCAGGGAATACTTCTAGCATCCACAGGCAGAAGTATGTGTATTGTTAAACAATGTGCATCCTTTTTTACCCTTAATCCCCCCAAAAAACAAGGAAATTCACCTCACTCACTGAAAACATAACAATTGAAAACAGCGACTTTAGCTAAACCACACCTCACTCAGTGAACGCAAAACAATTGAAAATGGTTAATTTTGCTAAGCCTTACCAATTATTTCATCTTTAAAAAAAAATAAAATAAAATCAGGAGGAAAAGACCTCAAAGGTTTAACTTAAAGCTTACTTTTCCAAATTTAGGAATTCCAAACATTGAGCTTATTGGACTAACATCAATCAAAAACCTCCACAATATAACTATTCTTTAATGTGCTTCAAAATGGATAATAATAATCTTAAAACAAATTTGTGGGATTAAACAGTACATATCTTGAACAGTTAATTCCAATAGGAACCCAATTTCACTTATGGCTTCTTCAGGGAATCTAAATCATGCCTGCATCTGTAAAAAAAATCAATCAATATAATCAAAATATTGACAAAAATATGTCTAAATGTCTTGGTTAGTAATATCAAATAATCTAGGGCTCCTTTTACGAAGGTGTGCTAGCATTTTTAGCGCACGCACCGGATTAGCGCACTAGCCGAAAAACTACTACCTGCTCAAGAGGAGGTGGTAGCGGCTAGCACGCACAGCATCCTAGTGCTATTCCACACGTTAAGGCCCTAACGCGCTTTCATAAAAGGAGCCCATAATCTTGGTAGGCTGGAACTTATTTGTACAAGTGTGCCTGCAGCATTTGAACCTGTTCTTCTCCAACATGGAAAAAATAGCTACTACTTGATATAAAGATGTCAAACACGTAGGGAGCCAATCAAATCTTCACAATTCATTCATTCACAAAAAGCGGGTTGGATCAATGGTGTTATTCAGGCCAAAAGGCTCATATGACTTGAGTTTAAAGATCCACTGCTGTTCACACTTTAGAAGTATTCTATCCATATTGCCACCTCATTTAATGAGGGGCAACTGGTCAATAGAAAGCAATTGAAATGACCAAAGCCGTGTTGACCCAATAAGCAATGGATCACCAACAGGGGCACTGCTCTTATATATCTAATTCTTGGATACACAAGAGTGGTGTTCAGTTATACATACATATAAGGTCCTGGTGGTCAACCCCCACATAGAATTTATTGCACATGTAATTGAAGAAAAATACCTGATATGTTTTGCTATCCACTGTATTTGTGAACTAGTTGTCTCCACATTGAAGGAGTATGTTCTGCATCTTTCACATTTCTTGTGTTCTCACATCCCTGGTAACCTCGCAGGACTAAGAAGTTATTTTAGATTCTGATTTCTGGAGAAAACAACACAAATTTGATGTTGCACAAAAACTGGATGTGCCCTCATGATATCCTAGTTGTTCCTAATAATTTTTGCTACTTCTTTCTCTGTGTTGAAATCGTAACACCAAAGTATTGATTAAATCAATGTTACTATTCTTCTATGTTACATGTAATAGCCAATCAATTATTGAACTTCACCAATCAATAGGCTCTTTGAAGTATCTTCTTGGGATAATTCCTCAGTTCAAAATCATGAAACAATGAAGGTGCTTGCTAGAGAATGACACAGGGACATATTTGTCCCCATCCTTGCGGATTCTATCCCATACCCATCCTGTCCCTGTGAGTTCTGTCCTCATCTGCTTAAGCCTCAAACACTTATGATTTTAACGTGTTTGTTTGAGGTTTGTGCAGATGAGGACAGAACTTGCAGGGATGGGGCAGGGACAGAGACAACTCACGGAGATGGGGATGAGGATGGAGATGTCCACGTTGATTTAGGATGAACACAGGACTTATCACCTACTTGTTTATCAGTAAAACATATTTGAAGATTTAAAAAGCTTATATAAATTTTAGATCCACCCAAATTTACTGGCAAGAACAAATGAAAGATCATTTGACAGCAGGGTTTCCTCTGAAACAGCGGTTGGGAGAATAAATTCAGGGCCACTGATTTTTGCATTTCTGAGGTTGTGTTTGAGGATGTCTCTAGGAAATGCCTGCTTCTTTTGGGCAGTTGACTCATCCTCTGGAATGATAATCTAAAAAATATTCATTGGACTCACTGCCACTTAGGAAGCTTTCCGTAGAAGTTCCATCTGGAAGGTCCATATGTTTTTTGGAGGCCTCGCTAGCATCTCCTCCATTATTGGACAACCAAGGATATACTTTGTTGTGAAGATAACTATTCTGGTCTCTAGATAACTTCTTCAATTTGATCTTACAAATAATGTCTTGAAACTTCACCAAATATTCTTTCAATTTGGCATATTGTTTATCATATGTGAAATTGAAAGAATGTAATCTTTTTCAATTCTGTATCCAGAGCATTTTTTTTCCAATTCCAAAACTGTTTTAGAATTTTCAGTGATTAACAGCATCTGATCTAAGGATTTAAGTCCACGTTGATTTAAGTCCACGTTGTCCTTAAAGATTTGTGGAGCCATATAAATATGTAAGCCCCTAGGGATATGTTCCATTTTGCAATATTCAAGTGTTGCACTGTTTAATTCCAATTTTATGGAAGACTTGAAATGATTGCATAAGGTCTCCCAGTCTAATTTTAAAGAGCCACTCATAGAAGTGGTGAATTTGGTGGATTCTTTCAACAAATAGGCAGCCACATCTGCAAAAAAAAACCAACTAAATTCAGACCACCAGGAACTTGAAACCATCCCCTCAATTATTAAGATCCCTTAATTTAAAAAAAAAAAACAAAAAAAAAATCCAGGGAGTTTTACCTCACTTAGTGAACACACAACAACTGAAAATGGTGAATTTAGCTAAACCACAGCTGAAGGGACAAATATCAGTATCTTGATAATTTTCCATAGAATGTTTTGAAGCTGTAAGAAAGCCAGACCCTGTTGGTCTTTCCTTCTTTGAAAATAGTACAAGGACATTTATGTTTGAAAAGATATGTTCTTAACTTGTTGAGAAGTGAATTCAATTGTTTTTATAAGCCGTATTTGCAAACAGCTTTAGATAAGAAAAAAGCTCTGCTGACCACAGCACCCTCTGTGGACTTCAGTCTTGAGATAGAAAAAATGCTGATGACCCTTACCCATGTAATTTGTTATTTCTTTTAAAGTTTCATGTGACCTGTGTCCATATATGGTTTGTGTTTACGTCACATGCTGACACATGCTGACAACACTGATTCATGTAGAATAATATAAAAGAGATGTGAAGCTGACAATAAACTTGGACATGTTTGGAGATCATTTCTTGCCTCTACAATATGTCCCCAGATGCATCTGACTTTCAAATGACAGAGACAGAGAAAGTATGGGGCAGGAATTGGGACCTAATCCTTTTCAACAGCCCCACCAATTATTATTTCATGTTCAAAAAGTCAGGAACTCCAAACATTGAGCTTACTGGGATTAGCATTGATCATAGATCAAAAACCTCCACAATTTTTACTGAAAAATGCTTCAGTGATTTAGATTCCCTGAAGAAGCTGTGAGTGAAACGGGTTCCTATTGGAACTGCCTGTTCAAAATAAATGCTGTTGTATCCTGCAAATTTGTTTTTATTATCCTTTTTCAAGCATTATGAAGCTGCTGATTTGGGAAACCTCTATTGTGACCTTCAATTTTCCAATAGCCCATTTGCCCGAGTAATGATTTTTTGAAGCCGCCCTCATAATCTGTGTATGTGAAGGGTGGAGGAAGGGTGGGGCAGAGCTATCTACAAGTGCCTCTGAAAATCTCTTTAAATCATTGAGGCACTGATAGGGAAAGTGTTGCTGAAAATCTATGGACAGGGAATTTATATATTTACTCCCAAATTCTATAAATGACACCCAAAATTGTGCATGAAAATTTGGGCATGTACTCAATTTGCATATATAATTTAATTGAGTAATGAGCCAATTAATTCTTGTAATTGGCCACTAACAGTTATTGGTGTTAACTGGCAACAATTTGGATTTACATGTACATTTTGCTAAATGTTATTCAAGAAAGAAGCATGCATAAATTTTTTTTGTGTGCAACTGAAAAAGGAGCATGGGTGGGTTAGGGGCATTCACCAAAGATGCACTCAGTATTATAGAAGTTGGAGGAATTCATGCCTAATTTAGGCAGGTTTCAGTTTGTGTAAACCCTCAAACCCAAAACATAAGAATGGACATACTGGGTCAGACCTAGGGTCATTCTAGCCAGCACCCTGCTTCCACATTGGCCAACCCAGGTTGGATACAGATTC
The DNA here is from genome assembly GCF_902459505.1 of Geotrypetes seraphini. Taxonomy (NCBI): domain Eukaryota; kingdom Metazoa; phylum Chordata; class Amphibia; order Gymnophiona; family Dermophiidae; genus Geotrypetes; species Geotrypetes seraphini. The sequence continues at coordinate 41,859,285 of NC_047095.1, forward strand.
AGGCACTACACACTATTCAATATATGGTGCCCAACTCAGGGCACTATGATAGCACTCAGCATGGATTGTATGTTTTTCGGCACCCAAATTTGGGAACCATTTACTGAACCTAGTCATTGGCAGAAGCTGCTTAGAGCAGTGGTTCCCAATCCTGTCCTGAAGGACAAACAGGCCAGTTGGGTTTTCAGGATAGCCCTAATGAGTATGCATGGAACCTCCAGGACAGGGTTGGGAACCACTGGCTTAGAGCACAATTCTACAAAGAGGCACCTAGAAGGTATCTACTGGTAGCCTATTCTGCCCAAGGAAAGTAGGGGCCTTTTTTCCTTTATACAATGCAAGCATGACAGTGAATATACGTATATGCATATGTATTTAAGCATGAGAACTTACACTAGCTGTTAATGCTTGCACTTTAATTTGAGAGATATGCATATAACTTATACTGTCGTAGTCTACAGTATGTATTATGGGGAAAATTCTATAAATAGCACTGAAATTCAGATGTTAAAAGATCTGCACTCATCCCATATTCTATAGAGCAGGGCTGCCCAAGTCCGGTCCTCGAGATCTACTGGCAGGCCAGGTTTTCAGGATATCCACAATGAACATGCACGAGAGAGATTTGCATACCAAGATGGCAGTGCAGGCAAATCTCTCTCATGCATATTCATTGCGGATATCCTGAAAACCTGGCCTGCCAGTAGATCTCGAGGACTAGCCCTGCTATAGAGATTGCCCAGTCTTTACAGAATATTGACCTGGAGGTGCATTTTCAAAAGGACATATAAAGTCTGAGTTTGGATGTTTTGAGGAAAAATGACCATTTTCAAATCCGCAAGATGTTTATATAAAATATATATATATTTAGCTGTCTGTGTGACCAGTTTGCTAAGAATGCTGGCTGCTTGGATGTCCCAATGGTTTGTTTTTTCATATTTGAAAATGGCCAAAAAAGACAGATGCACTAAGGGCTAAAACATCTAGCTAGGTCATATTTTTTTTTTTATGACCTAGCTAGATGTTTTAGCCCTTAGTGCATCTGTCTTTTTTGGCCATTTTCAAATATGAAAATGTCCAAATGAAAAACACACAAAAACAAGCCATTGGGACAAACAAGCAGCCAGCATTCTTAGCAAACTGGTCACACAGACAGCTAAATAGAGCAGATGGGCACTCTATGGGGTACTGCAGTGAACATCACATTAAAAAGTCCCAGGTATATATGTCACTATAACCTGCTTATATTGTATGATGAGCCCTTCAAAACCCACCTAAAACTTATTGTACCCACCTGTACACCACAATAGCCCTCATGCCTGCAAGTATCATCTTTATATAGGTATAGTAGGTTTTGTGATGGTCACTGCAGTACCCCTTAAAGTGCCCCTCTGATCTACTGAACTGTGTCTGTGTGGCCACCTGAATCTATAATACAGGCTGGAATGTACTGGGGGAGTTCACTTCTTTGGGTGGTGGGAGGTGATCAGTGGCCACTGGAAAAGAAAAAGGGCAGAACTCTTTTACAATACAGAGTTATTAATATTTGCATGATTATGCCATAATCATCCTACTTATGTTGCTGAAGCATTGATCATCCTACTTATATGGAAAAGATAGGGGGTCAATGCCTTAATTCCTCCATTGATCACCTGGTCAGTTTGAGCATCATTGTGACCCTTATTCATTTTTAAAATAGGTCTAGCGCCAAACATCTCTATGGTGCCCTGGACATTTTGTTAAAAGCTTGATTATCCTTGCAGAACTTCCAAGTCCTAAATCCACCCTAATCTCACCCAAAACACGCCTCTAACATGCCCCCTTAAGATTTAGAGATACTGGAGACAAAATGACCAGAAAGACATCTAGGTCAGTTTTGAAAATGGCCACTTGAATGTTATGACTACTAATACTTCCAAGTGCTGGTTTAAGCCATCTTATGGATGCCTATCTTTTTTTAGAATTAGCCCCATAGTGTGCAAGTTGTGCCTAACTACGGGCACAAGACATGCCTGATAGAAACAGGTGTAAGGCTAGTGCCCCAAAGTTAGGCCCGGATCAGCCAAATTCTATAACTTGGTGCCTTAAATTTTGAGAATGCCCATGGCCGCGCCCCCTTTTTGATTGTACAAGAGAATACTTAGGTGCCGAGTTATAGAGTAGCATGCAAGGAGATCCACATACAATTTTAAGTAGGTATCAATTAAGTGGTTAAGTCTTGCCCATTACCTCTTTCAGTTGTGTATGGATCTCGTATCCATGCACAAATTCTAGCATTTAACCCTTCGTATGTGCTCTGCCCCCATTCTGCCCAGATTCTACCAAAATGAATGTCTACCTGTAGTATAGAGCAGAACATAGACATTTTGCTATTTACACTACAAACAGAAACTGTCAGAACATAACTTAACTATACCACATTTCGGAAGAAACTTAAAAAAAACTCTTCTTTTTGATACCTGAACTCTACCCCCCCCCCCTCCAACCATGCTGCGTCATGCCAACTAATTAAAGATCTCAACATGAACATGCTTCCATCTCTGCTCAGACCAAAAATCTTTGACCTAAGTAATACTCCCCTTCTTAGTAACGGTTCCCTATGGGTGGGGGAAGGGTGTTGAATTGGAACTTGATTCAGGGTTTATATGGATAGTTTCTTGTGGGTTTTATTTTATTTGAATATTGGGTGGGAGGGTGGGGGAAAATTTAATTGTATGTTAATGTCTGAAAGTTTATTGTGCTTGTCTTGCGATATTTTATGTATATGATAATAATAAAAAATGTATTTTTATATACCGCCATACCTGAGAGTTCTAAGTGGTTCACAATAATTAGATAAGATACAAACAGTACGAGTTATTTAAAAAGACAGCAATTGAAGGCATCTAGTGGAAGAAATACATAAATTATAAAATGTATGCAGTATAAAAGAATGCGGAGAATTTTACAACGCAAGATAAAAATATAAAAAAGTATTAAGACCCTGGCCTATTAAATAATTAAGTTTTTATCTGTTTTTTAAAATCCAGGTAAGAAGAGGCTTCTAACACACACCAGCAAGTCAAATATTTAATTTAGCTGCCTGAAAGGCAGAGATTCTTTCACAAAACCTTTTATACTGTAATGTCTAGGTATTGTCCTTTTGCAATCTCCTGCTAAATCTCTCTCTTACCCTCCTTGTTCCTCATGTGTCTTAAAGTTTTTCCTTTTCTCACTGTAAGTCACCTTGAGCCTAAATAGGTATTGCGCGATGCACAAATACCAGATTAGATTAGATACATGCATTTAGGACTAGAATACTGGCATTTATGGACATACATACAGTCTAACTTTAGACAACTTTTTATAGATTTACCTCCTAAGTCCTTTTGAATATTGACTTGCAAACCTTTTAGTAACCGAATGGGAAATACTTATGTTCCATTTCATTTATTTTCATGCATTTCAAAAAATGTGAGAAGTGTTACTGGTTTTGATATATGCATCTCTCGCAGAGGAGCTGTCCAGACTTTGGTGCTGAATAATAGCAAACACACACTAATAAACCCTTAGGGGTTTTAGTTGTCTGGTTAATTTTATGTCCCTGTTTTTGCTCTTCAGTTATTTTCCAATTATGCTGACATATCTTATTTAGTCTCTTGGATGCTGATACTTCTGGTATGAATTGAGCAAGAATACTTTTCAAATTCCATTTTCACACTGGAAACCACTATTTTATGCATGAAATTGGCTTGTTATGTTTATGTTTATTGAGAGTTTCTATACCGGTACTAATGACTGGGGAGTCAATTCAGAGCGGTTTACTTGAACTTCTGCAAAGGTGTTATGCTACATGAGCTTCTGTAGAAATGTTACCATATAGAGTTCGAAAAAGTTTCTGCAATGTGTTACAATATATGGCTCTATACTGAAATACACAGAGCTCTGTGATGGAGTTACAATACAGAGTTATTAATTATGGCATGATTATGCCATAATCATCCTACTTATGTTACTGGCACATTGATCATCCTACTTATATGAACATGTTTATACCAAATCAATCATCCTATGGATATACACATATAAACTAGATTTACTATTGCAGCTAAATACACATCGTTTTCGGTAACAGCCCCTGTTCATGGAACTCCCTGCCCACTTTTTTAAAGGAGGAAAAGTCTTGACAAATTTTAAATATTTCTTAAATGTTTTCTTTTAAAGATGCATTCAGATTCTAATTTCTGACATATCTCCGAACTTCCAAAATTGCCTCACTGTCAGTAATGTTAAACTTTATTCCTTCCACCACCACCACGACCCCACCCCACCCCTTTTCTCTTTAGGTTTTCTTCCCTCTCCTCTCATTCTGCCTTTTTTATGTTCCTTTCCTATACAAATTGTAGTTCTATCTTTTTCCTATTATTCCAGTTCATCAATTGGAGTCTATGCCTCTCCTCATGTTTTATACGATTACTTGTATCCCCCCATTTTAATTGAATTTTATGTAAAGCGATAAATCAATTTTTAATAAATTTGAAACTTATATTTATATACCTCTTAAGGAGGTTGGCCAACTAGCTATACTCTATGTACACGCATCCCTGAAAGTTCTTGTTTCCTCTCTCTGTCAACTTCATCATTTCATTTGAAGTAGTTTGAGAAAAGGAAAGTTTTTATCCCTTTCTTGAATTTTCCGGTATCCTTTTCTAGCTTTAATTCCTTCCACCACATTGGGGCCATTACCTAGAACATTCTTGCCCTGGTGCTTTTATATTTGATGTCTTTGAAGGAGGGGACTTGTAGCCACTGTGTGTGGCTCAAACACAGAATTGCCTGGATTTTATGGGGGTAAATGTATGTACACAATGAATTGAGGGGGGGAATTCTAAAACCAACACGTAGTAAGCACCCTGCCAGCGCCTAAGTTAATTAGAAACTGCAAAAAATGTCAAGCTTTAAGCGCCTACTGATGCCTTGATAAAAGGCGCCAGAATCATGACTAGGTAGCTGCTTTAGGCCATGGAATGCCAAAGTAGGCATGGCCAATGCCAGAATTGGTGTTAGGCAGGATAAAGCAGCTACCTAGTCACAATTCATGCCAAGATAGGCGGCTGAAATGTAGGCCCGGAATTCCTGGGCCTACATTTCAACCTCCTATCTATGTTGCAGGAACCTAAATCCAGCCCGCAGCTGCCATAAGCTGATCGTGGAAGGGGAATTTCCTCCCCATCAGCTGAGCCAGAAGGATTTCCCAAAGCTGCAGCCTGACACCCACCCCATCCAAAATCAGCAGGAGGGATGCCTACTCCCTCCTGCCTGAGAATGCCACCCCAATACCCCACCCTAACACCCCCTGAACCCCCAACAGCCCACCACAGCACCCCTAGGGGTATCAGAGTGGGGTGTTGGAGGTTCAGGGGGTGTCAGAGTGGGGTGTTTGGGGGTGTCAGGCAGGAGGGAGTGGGATCCCTCCTGCCAATTGGGGAGGGGGTTCTTCTGTCTGCTGCAGCTGGCTAAGCTGATCAAGGCAGGGAAATTTCCTCCCAATCAACTAAGCCAGCAGGACTCCCGGAAGCCACGGTTTTGGGGAGTCCTGCCAGCTCAGCTGATTGGGAGGAAATTCCCTTGCCATGATAAGCTTATGGCAGCTGTGTGCTGGTTTTAGGATCCCGCAGCATAGCTAGGTGGATGAAATATAGGCTACAGTTTTCCAGTCCTTCATTTCAGCCACCTATCTTAGCTGAATCAGGTGCTATTCTGTAACCGGCACTGTCGCACGATTGACACATGAAGTGGCCACCAACATGGGTGCTGGTTACAGAATCCAGGGGTTTGTGAATACTTTTGCCTATGACAACCAGAGTTGCTTTGTGGGCAGAGTGGTTGAGTGTTTTGATTATATACAAGGGCTGATTGAAAATTAATGAGTCTGCCTCTATTTTCCTTTCCAAGAAGTAGACATGGCAATGCAGAGCTGGCTCTTGTGAAGCTCATGCATCAACATTTCTAAACTTGCATTTGGACTACCATAGTCTTCATTGTTGGGTCACAGTGAGAGGAAGAAACTCATATATTTCATCATGACAGATGAGAAAGACATGTCTGAGAGTATGCCAGAGGTGTGTGATTAAATTTTGTGTTAAACTTGGAAAGAGTGATAATGTTACTCTTGAAATGTTACCGCAAGCATAATACAAAATTCAATCACATAGCTCTGGAATACTCTCACAGACATGTCTTCCTCATCTGCCATGACAAAATGTACAAAGTTGTTCCTCACATTATGACCCAACAATTAAGACTACAGCAGTCCAACTGCAGGTTCAGAAACATCTATGTATGAGCTTCATAAGAACCAGTCTCCTTGCTTTACAATCAGCCCTCATACATTTGGATTTTTTTCCTGAAAATGTTTGTATAATAAATAGTAGATGTAAATCAGTGGTCTCGAACTCAAACCCTTTGCGGGGCCACATTTTGGATTTGTAGGTACTTGGAGGGCCGCAGAAAAAACAGTTAATGTCTTCTTAAAGATATGACAATTTTGCATGAGGTAAAACTCTAGTTTATAAAACTTTCCTTTAACAGTTAAAAGGAAAGATATATAAACTATAAAGAGTTTTACCTATGCAAAATTGTCATTTCTTTAATAAGACATTAACTATTTTTTCTGTGGCCCTCCAAGTACTCTATTTTTTCTGCGGCCCTCACATTTAAAGTTTAATATATTTTCTTTCTCAAAACTGACACATTTCAATCACTTTATTGAAAATCATTTTCCCTACCTTTGTTTGCTGATGACTTTATTTTTCTGTGCTTTTAACTATGTTTCCAGGGCCTTCTCGTCCTTTGACTGTTTTTCTCTCTGTCTTCACTTTCTGCCTTGCATCCATCTTTGGCATTAACTTAATATTCAATTTTTCTGCTTTCTTTTCAAAATCTACTTTTCCATGTCTTCATTTCCCTTCCTATCTCTCTCTTCTTCCGTCCTATTTCCATGGTCTGACATCTCTTTCCTTCCTTTCTTTCTCTCCCTCCCTCCTTCCTTCCTTTCCCCTGGTCTGACATCTGTCTCCTTCCCTCCCCCCATGCCCTGGCATCTCTCCCTCCCCCTCCATGGTCTGGTATCTCCTTTCCTTCCCTCCCTCCCTCCCATGAACTTGGCATCTCTTGTTCCTCTCCTCTTCCTTATCTTCCTTCTCCTTCCTTCCCTCTCTTTCCCCAATTGGGTGCAGCAGCAACAGAAACAGCATTTCCCTTCCCCCTTTCCTGTGCAGCAGAAGCATTTCTCTTTCTCTTTCCCTTTCCCTCCCCCTCCCTTTCCCTGTGCTGCAGCAGCAGCAGCATTTCCCTAGGGTCCCTCTTTCCTATGCAGCAGAAGGATTTCTCTTTCCCCTCTCCTTCCATTCCCTTCCTTGTGGAGCAGCAGCGTGTCTGGCCGGCTCCCTTGCTCAGTTGATCATTCCGTTCAAAGCCGCGGGTTGCGGCTCCTTGCGAGATCCGCGCCTGCATCAGAAGACTCTCTGATGTTGTGACGTCAGAGAGGCTACCGATGCAGGAGTGGATAGCGTAAGGAGCCGCCACCCGCGGCTTTGAACGGAACAATCGACTGAGCAAGGAAGCCAGCCAGACATGCTGCTGCTCCACAAGGAAGGGAAAGGGGAAGAGAAATGCTGGTGTGGATGGCGCGAGGAGCTGCCACCGGCCGCAGCTTTGACTGGAACAATCAACTGCAGCAAAGGAGCAGTTGATCATTGCGTCCAGACCGCGGACCGCAAAATAGCACCTGGAGGGCCGCAAATTTGAGACCGCTGTTGTAAATATATATATATAGCTTCAGCACGATCATTTTAAAAGAGAAAGTATGCACTTAATTTTCCCTTTGAAAACTGATGTAACTTATGTGCATATTATCAAGCAAGTTTAATGGAGTGTTAAAAAAATTACCCTCATTATGGTAGACACACTGCTATTTCTCTGCTAGAGATAGAATATTCAAGTGTTGCATCTAGATAAAATATTGGGTTGGGCATTCATTCTCTAAGGCCACAACCCAGTTGGTTTTTCAAGATTTCCATAGTAAATATGCATGTGATTGATTTGCATGTACTATCTCCTTTGTATGCAAAAAAAACACAAAAACCCATACATATTCATTGTGGATATCTTGAAAACATGACTGGGTTGTGGCCCACAAGAACTGTGGTTGCCCATCCCTTATCTAGATGGATATTACATTACATTAGGGATTTCTATTCCGCCATTACCTTGCAGTTCAAGGCGGATTACAAAAGAATTATCCAAGATGTATTACAACAAGAACTTACCAAAAAAAAAAAAAATTGGTCATTTTCAAAAAGAGTAAGAAATGGGTAAGGTTATTTGTTTGGGGTAGTTGGCTTTAGTGAGAGCTGGAGTTTGAGACTTGCGGTATTATTTCTTTCTTCAGAGTTTTCTTGAAGAGTATGGTCTTTATTTCTTTTCTAAAAGTCTTGTAGTCGAGGGATGCCGTCAGTAGATTGGCGATTTGGTTGTCTAGTTTGGCTGCTTGAGTGGCCAGGAGGCCATCATATAGTTTTTTCCGTTTGACCTCCTTAATTGGGGGTATGAGAATGGGGTGTGAGTTTTCCTATATCTGGTTGCGGTGTTGTGGATGAGGCGGTTATTCAGGTAGTTTGGACTGTCTCCATATAAAGTCTTAAATAGTTGGCAGTAGAATTTAAATTGTATTCTTGCTGGGATCGGAAGCCAGTGCGATTGGAGATATGCTTCTGTAATGTGATCATGTTTCTTTAATGAATAGATGAGTCTTAGTGCTGTGTTTTGGATAGTTTGTAGTTGTTTTGTTATGGTTGTAGGGCATGGGAGGTAGAGGATATTACAGTAGTCAAGTAGGCCTAGTATTAAGGACTGAACTATGAGCTGGAATTGAGTTTTCTCGAAGAATTTCCGAACTTGTCTTAGGTTTCTCATGACTAAGAATGACTTTTGTATTGTTTTATTGATTTGCAGTTGCATGGTGCACCATCTGTCAATAGTTATTCCTAGCAGTTTTAGGGTGGTTTGTATGGGGTAGTTGATTGCGTTGATTTCAATGTTGGTTATGGTTGGTATTTTGTTGTTTTCTAGGAGGATGAATTTCATTTTATCTGGGTTCAATTTCAGTTTGTGATCTTTCATCCAGGTTGCTATTGATTTTAGTGTTTGGTATATTGTGTTCGTCATGGAGAGTTCAGGTTGATCGAAGGGTATGAGAATGGTAATGTCATCGGCATAGCTATAGGAGGTTATGTCTTGTTTGTCCAGGTGAGAGCTGAGGGAGGCTGTATAGAGATTGAAGAGAGTCGGGGATAGAGGGGATCCTTGGGGTTTGACCAAGGTTCAGATTTTTGTTTGTCTGATTTTACTCTCTAGGTTCTTGATTTAAGGAATCCTTCAAACCATGTGTATACTTTATCTATGATACCTATTGTATCCAGGATTTGTAGTAGAATGTTATGGTCCACCAAGTCGAATGCAGTGGTAAGGTCTAGTTGTATGAGCATCATTTTTTTTCCTGTGCTGAGATGTTGTCTGGCTGTGTCCAAGAGAGATCCTAGTAGTGTTTCCGTGCTGAAGTTGTTTCTGAAGCCGGATTGTGTGGAATGGAGTATGTTATGGTTTTCTAGATAATTGGAGAGGAATTTGGCAACTAGTCCTTCTATTATTTTGACGTAGAGTGGAATAGAGGCAATGGGTCTGTAGTTGGCTGTTTGGTCTATCGGTCCTTTGGGGTCTTCTGAGGATCAGGGTGATGATGATTTTGTTGAGGTTGGTAGGGTAGTGGCTGTTTATTAGCGAGATTTGTATCCAGTTTAGAAGAAGAGCGCAGAATTTTGTGCTGGATGTTTTTAGGAGATATGGTGGACAGTTGTTGAGGTCACAGGATGCATGGCTGTATTTTTTGTAGTATTTGTTGAATTCAGGCCATTGTATGTTGGGGAATTGAGACCATATTCTATCTGCTGCAGTAGAATCTCTATCTATGGGGAGAATTGTGAATTTGTTAGGATGGGTAGAGGTGTCATTGAGGGTAGCTCTTGCATTGGTAATTTTATTTTGGAAGTGTTCTGCTAATAGAGTGGCTGAGGGAGGGTAGTATTGTTAGTGGTCAGGTAGGGTTTGGTGTCGGTTAGGGTTTTTAGAATTTGGAATAGTTTTTTGGTGTCTTTGGTTTTAGTGCCTATTAGGTTGGTGTAGTGTGCTTTTCTCTTGTCCTTTAATTGTGATTTGTATTGTTTGTTGATTTTTTTTCCAGGCGGATTTTGTATGATCCGAGTTCAATTTTCTCCATTTTCTCTCTAGTCATCTACATTGTCTTTTGAGTTGTAGCAGTTCGGAGTCGAACCATTTATCTGATCTCCTGCTGGGTCTGGATTTGGTTTGCAGTGGGGCTAAATCATCAAGGGTGTTGGAGCAAAGTCTTTCCCAATGTAAGATGAAGTCCTCGGGGTTGTTTTCTAGAATAGTTTCATCTATTTTAGACCAGAATATGGAGGGTTCGATGTGTTTGCGTGAGGTGTATGTTACTTTATTGAGTTTTGTTATAGTTTTTTTGTTGTTTTTGGACCAATGTTATTTTGAATAGTTCTAGTTAGTTTTTTGTGTCTTCTGTTGCTTTTTGTGAATGAAAACAGAAATGCTGTTAGTCTTTTTTATTTTTTATTTTTTGCCTGTGTTGACATACTTTAAGAATTGCTAGCACTTGCCTTCATTTGATGTTCACCGTTGTAGCACTTGTTGTTCAAAAGATCAAAGGAAGAAATGGCATCGTAGTTATCTGGATATGGGTCTAAACCCTCAGTTTAGCTGACAATGATTCTGTTGTTTCAAATACTATTACATAAAACGAGTTTACAACTGACGCAGTGGTGATAGACACCTGGGAATATGTGAAGTAGATGATCTCAGGTCAGAGCTCAAATCAGAATGATCAAAAACATGGATTAAATTTTAGATTCCATTTTTTTTTAACATTTAAATTTATAGGAAACCTATTTTATTCTACCTACAAGTGCTTAAATCACTGTAATGCTTATGATGTTTAATTATATGTAATGAGAAACAATCTCTTACAAGAATATTATGTTGGCTGTGTTTTCACACTGGTGTGCCGTGAAAGCTTAAAATTAATAAGAATGCAATTCAAAATGCAAACATGCCTGGCCTTTCAATTGGCACTGCACTGCGAGAGTTCAGTGAGCATATTTCAGTTACGACAGATTGCAGACTGGAAAGCAATTTATCTTTCTGAAAACAGACCTGTCCACAGCTAAGGGTATGAGTTTAATTAACGTCAGAAGAATCATCATGAAGAAAAACAATAGTTATGGAGTTTATTGGTTTAACACACAGTGCTGTGATCTTGTTCTCCTCCTGACTGCTCCATCTCTCAGATTAAAGCAGACTTCCTTGTCCCCCATGAAGAAGCACGATCCAAAATATTAATTTAAAATGTGACATTAAAACTGATGATACCCCATTTGCTTTTGCTGCTAGTCACTCTCTCTGACTTACCTCCTCATTTACAAAGGTGCGCTATGCTTTTTAGCGAGCGCTAAATATTATTGCATGCTAAACATGCACTAAATGCTAACATGTACATGTTATCCTATGGATGCGTTAGCAGTTAGCGCACGCGTTGATTCAGCGTGCACTAAATCCGTGCTAAAACTCTTAGCACGCCTTTGTAAAAGAGGCCCTTAGAGTCCCTTAAAAATAATACTGTTCTTAGATTTATGTATATATTTCTATAGTAGTTGTTTCATTTAAAATGCATGCTATTTTTTTTTATATATTGTATACATTATCTATGGACTTTTTAAGGATCATTCCACCTCTTTTACAAAGGTGCGCTATACTTTTTAGCGCGCACTAAATATTATCACGTGCTAAACGCTAATGTGTGCATGTTATCCTATGGACGCGTTAGCGGTTAGCGCACGCATTGATTCAGCGTGTGCTAAATCTGCGCTAAAATGCTTAGCGTGCCTTTGCAAAAGAGGCCCATTATCTCAACTAATAATAAATAAAAAGGCATTAAATATAAGAAAATAAAGAGAATCATTCCCATTCTTACATCTAAAAAACTAGTGCTGGACCTAATATGCCTAACCCTGGAAACAAATTGTTAGGAAATCAAGAAGAAAGGAGCAGCTCCCATCAATTACACATAGATATTATCTTAGCCACTACTGGGCTCCTTTTTCTAAGGTGCGCTAGCATTTTTAGCCCGCGCTGAAAATTAGCGTGCGCTAACCCCGCGCTACATGAAAAATATTAACATAAGTTCTATGGAGGCGTTAGCATATAGCGCGCGTGGCAATGAAGCATGCGCTAAGCGCGCACTAAAAAACGCTAGCGCACCTTTGTAAAAGGAGCCCTTAATGTGAGCAAGTTTAAAGTGATGCATGTGGGAAAGAGGAACCCGAACTATATGTGATGCTGAGTTCTGTGTTAGGAGTCACTGCCCAGGAAAAGAATCTATGAGTCATTGTTGAGAATACATTGAAGCGCTCAGCTCAATGGACGGCGGTGGCTAAGGAAGCAAATAGAATGTGAAGAATTATCAGCAAAGGAATGGAAATGTTATAATACCCTTCTATCGCTCCATTGTACGGCCATTGTGTGCAATTCTGGTCACCGTATCTCAAAAAAGATATAGCAGAATTAGAAAAGGTGCAGAGAAGGGCGACGAAAGTGATAAAAGGAATGAGATGACTTCCCTACAAGGAAAAGCTAAAGTGGCTAGGGCTCTTCAGCTTGGAAGAGACAGCTCAGAGGTGATATAATAGAGGTCTATAAAATACTGAGTGGAGTGGAAAAGGTAGATGTGAATTACTTGTTCACTCTTTCCAAAAATACTAGGACTAGGAGGCAAGCGATGAAGCTACTACATACAGTGGCATACCAAGGGGGGGTGGTACGCCCCGGGTGCAAGCCCTGAGGGGGTGCTCCCAGTCCGGTTCCCCCCCCCGACGTCCAGGTCTCCCATCTGGCGTCTGGATTCCCCACCCCACCCCGGCCTCCCCGCACCATTTACCTAGGGAAGCAGCTTGCAGCAAGATCACGATGCCAGCGATCTTTGCGCTGCTTCGGCGCTGTTTCCTCCGCCGCGGTCCCGCCTCTCCTCTGACGGTAAGTTCTATCCCTGTCCCGGCCCCATTCCTGCAAGCTTTGTTCTCATCTGCACAAGCCTCAAACACTTTATAAATATAAGTGTTTGAGGCTTGTGCAGCTAAGGCAGAGATTACAGGAATGGGGCAGGGACAGCGACAAAATTCATGGGGATAGGAAAGGGAAATAGAGTTCCTGCAGGGAAAGGGAAAAATTGACCCCTTGTCATTCTCTACTCCTACTGCCACCTCCTTTGTAGGCAGCAAGAGTCCCTACACTAACGTCATGTGATAATTGATTAGCACTATCACTCCTACACTACATATTTTAGTGTGCGGTGTGCGCGCACAAGTTGGCAAATTTACCACCAGCACATATCCCATGATAAGCCTTTTTAATTTGTGGTAAGCACGCACTAGCGCTTACTGTGGTTTAGAAAAAGGACCCCTTTGAATCTTGCTGTATACTGAATACCTGCATATATTCGCATTTGCTTAATACAGGCAGAATTTGTCTAGAAAACGTTCTGCATACATTTCAAAATGCAATTTACATGTACTCATTTGCTTCCACTTCTAAACATACCCTGGGAAAACCTCCTCTCAATGTGGCTAAAAGCGCATGTGTTGACTTTCAATCAAATATACTATCACTGAAATAGATTCTCTAACAAGAAATCTGTCAAGCCATAACTATGTGTTGCCACCTCATAAATCTGTTCTATTGCCAATGCCAAGCCTTGCTCACATTTATCATTTAACAGCATTCTGAATAGTATCCTCAAAAATAACCTGAAGAAAAATTTGCTTACTTTGAGCAGACAATATAACATTCAAACTGTGGTGCAAACTGTTGAGGAATGATATTAATTTTACAGTGTGAAGTCATGCAATAAAACTCATGATATAAACACATTAGAATATCCATATTGGGCAAAGTAATAAAGACTGCTTACTTGGATATCCTATCCCTTATTCTGAAGAACCCTAACTTCTTTAGTCTTTGAGAGGAGTTCCATCCCCTTTATCATCTTGGTCACTCTTCTTTGAACCTTTTCTTGTTGCTGTATCTTTTCTGAGATAAGGAGACCGGAACTGAATATAATACTCAAGGTGAGGTCAAACCATTGAGCGATACAGAGGCATTATAACATTCTTAGTCTTGTTTAACATCCCTTTTCTAATAGTGCCTAGCATCTTGTTTGCTGTCTGGTCGCCACCACACATTGGGCGGAAGGTTTCAGCATATTGTCCACGATGACACCCAGATCTTTTTCTTGAGCGCTGACTCCCAAGTTGGTCCCTAGCATCCGGTAACTATGATTTGGATGATTCTTCCCAATGTTCATCACTTTGCATTTGTTCCACATTAAATTTCATCTTCCATTTGGATGCCCAGTCTTTCCAAAGGTCTTCCTGCAGTTTTTCACAGTCTGTATACTTTTTTAACAACTTTGAACAGTTTAATGTCATCTGCAAATTTTAATCACCTCGTTCCAATTTCCATATTATTTATTTAAAAAGTTAAATAGCACTGGTCCCAGTACAGATCCCTGTGGCACATCACTATCTATCCACCTCCATTGAGAAAAATGGCCATTTAACCCTATCCTTTGTTTGCTGTCTGATAACCAATTCTTAAACCACAACTGAACATTGCCTCCTACCCCATGACTCTTTAATTTTCTCAGGAGACTCTCATGAGGAGTTTTGTCAAAAGCTTTTTGGAAATTTACTGGCTCGCCTTTGTCTACATGTTTATTCACACCTTCAAAGAAGTCAAGCAAATTGGTGAGGCAAGACCTCCCTCAGCTCAACCCATGCTGACTTTGTCTCATTCAATCATGTTTGTCTACCTGTGCCACAATTTTATAATTGTTTCCACTATTTTGCCTGGCACTGAGGTCAAACTTACTGGTCTGCAATTTCCTGGATCTCTCCTGAAACCGTTTTTAAAAATCGGCGTAACATTGGCCCCCTTCCAATCTTCAGGTACTACAGACGATTTTAGTAACAGATTACAGATCACTAAGCAGGTCAGAAATTTGAGTTCTTTTAGTACCATTTAGTACCATTCAGTCCAGGTGATTTATCACTCTCTAACTTGTCAATTTTGGTTTAGTATGTCTTACATGTTCAGCAAGATTTCTTTCAATTCCTCTGCCTCATCACCCTTGAAAACCATTTCTGGTTCAAGATTTCTTACATCTTTATCTGTAAAAAACAAAGCAAAGAATTCATTCTGTCTCTCCACTATGGCCTTATCCTCCCTGAGCGCATCTTTTACTCCTTGATCATCTAACAGTCCCACAGATTCCCTCACAGGTTTTCTGCTTTTGATGTACCTAAAGAAATTGTTACTATGAGGTTTGCCTCTTTGGCAAGTTGTTCCTCATATTTTGTTTAGCTTTCTTTATCAGTGCTTTACATCTAACTTACCAGTGCTTATGTCTCTTCTTATTTTCTTCATTGGGATCCTTTTTCTATTCTTTAAAGGATGTTTTCTTGGCTTTAATAGCCTCTTTCATTTCACCTTTTAACCATGCCAGCTCTCATTTTCTTTTCTCTCTACCTTTTTTAATATGTAGAATACATCTGTTCTGGGCTTCCACAATTGTATTTTTAAACATCTATGCCTAATTTACACTTCTGACCTTTGCCACAGACCCTTTTAGCTTCTTTTTAACCATTTTCCTCATTTTATCATAGTCGCCCTTGAGAAAATTAAATGCCACTATAATAGATTTCTTTAACGATGTTACTCCAGTTATCAGCTCAAATTTGATCTTGTTATGAACACTGCTTCCCAGCAGAACCAACACAGTTGCTTCCTGTACTATGTCCTGCATTCTACTATGATCCAAATCTAAAATAGCTCCCCCTCTTGTCAGTTCCTGGATCAGCTGCTCCAAGAAGCAGTAATTTTGATGTGTATGAATTTTACCTCCTAGCACTCCCTGACATATCATTTATCTAGTCAATGTTGAGGTAGATCATGAAAGCAGGAAGCAGATATCTTCGGGTGTAGGCAAGTCTCGGCGTTTGTGGCAAGAATCTTGCATATGCTGGTGGAATAATTGTTTTGCGTGGAAGATTCCTGAGGCAGCCTGGATGGCAAAATAGGGACTCCCTGTCGAATCTAGACACGAATGTTGTTACCTATGAAGCAGTTCGGTTTTAAACTATGACTATAGAGAGATGTGGCACTTGAGAATAATGCTGTAAGCTAAATATTGATTTATATGGTTGTTTTGTGCATGATATTAAACACTAACAACTTACCTGGATTGAATTACAAGCTGTTTGATTGAGATACTGCAATTTGTAAATAAACTTTCTGAGAAGTTGTTAATGGAAGGATTATAAGTCCATGAAGAAAATGGGAGTTTTTATAGACCTATGAAGCACATCTGTGGGGGGGGGTGTTTCTCCCATTTTTTTTTCCTTTTATTTCTTGTAGTAGTCTTTTTGTCTGACTGGAGATTTTTTGGTTATGCTAGTTGTGCTGTTTATATATGTGAGGGTGGCTATAGGTTTGCGGTGAATTGGAAAATACTCTCACTCTCCTCTGAATTTGTAGAAGAAATCACCCATTATTATATTGTTACCCAATTCGCCAGCTTTTCTAATCTCTGAAAACATTTTTTCATCTGTCTGCTCATTCTGTCCCGGGGGACGGTAGTATAACCCTACCTTTATATTCCTTCACTTCACACATGGAATTTATATCCAAATGGATTCCACACTGCTATCTGTGTCATGCCGAATGTTAATTTTGTTTGATTCAGTTCCCTCTTTAACATATAGTGCAACCCCCCTCCAATATGATCTACTCTGTTCTTGCGATATAATTTGTACCCAGATAACACAGTGTCCCCTTGATTGTCCTCCTTCTTCCAGGTCTCTGAGATGCCTATTATATCTTTCTCATCATTCAACACTATATACTCTAACTCTCCTAAGTTTATTTTTTAGACTTCTAGCATTTGTATACAGACACTTCAAATTGTGTTGTTGTTTTTTTTTCTTGTATCTACAGGCTGCTGAGAAGATGACAGGGATAACTTGGCATCTTTACTCTGCTTCCCTCTTAAGCACTCTTGGCTTTCTTTCACCATTTTTGAAACCTCTGTATTGGGACTCCCTTAATGTTCTGATTCAACAGTATCCTTCATTTCCTTTGTTTTTGTTTTTTTCTTTGTGTGCCATTCTATCACATGTGTTCTTGTTGAGAAAATTAAATATTCCAGTTAAAAAATTAGATTAAGAGGTCACTTTCTTCCTGAATGAATGCAAATGTATATGGGGATCATTGTACAGGCTCATAGTTAAGTTGCATGCTACTTATGCATGTCATAGGTGCTTTTAATTGCCAGTTTCACACATAAATGCAGTAGGATCTGTTCTATAAAGTTGTGCCTAAATGTTATAAAGCTTAACTCCAAGGTAGGTGGATATGTGGGAAGAATATGGGCAGACCATGGGCAGGAAGCCAAGTAATGCACATAAATTATAGAATACAGTCAAACCTCGGTTTGCGAGTAACGCGGTTTGTGAGTGTTTTGCAAGACGAGCAATGCACTCGAGCAAATTTTGGGCTCCTTTTACTAAGGTGTGCTAGCAGTTTTAGCACGCGCTTAGCGCACGTAACAATGCCCTGAGCACTAGACGCTAACACCTCCATAGAGCTTGCGTTAGGATTTTCCACTTAGCGCGGGCTTTGCACGTGTTAATCATCTGCGTGCGCTAAAAACGCTAGTGCACCTTAGTAAAAGGAACCCTTTAACTTGCAAACTGAGCATTGACTCGATCAAACGAGCTACCTGGCCTGCTGGAGAGGGAGGTGTGTGTCTGTGGGCTGGCTCTGCGGGTCTCCTTCCGTTTCCAAGAGGCATGCACATGAAGAGGATAGAGAGAGACAAGGCCGGATAATTCCAAAAGCTTCTCCCATCTCTCTCAAGAAACTCCTAATCAAACTTGACTTTTCCCAGCCGAGGACGCGCACCTGACTGTGCTCCTGCTGCGGCTTTTCCTCTACGGTGTTGTACTCTGAGAGTACACATCAGGCGCTCGCTCTTGTTCAGGTGTGAGCGGGAGGGAATCTGCCACACCTCCTCCTCCATGCTATCCGCCGCCAATTAAGAAGCTATAGCAGGAGGGGAGGGGGTGAAGCCGCAGCAGACCCTGTTCGGGATGGCCATGGACCGCAGACGCCAGCCATTGAGAAACCGGAGTGTGTGCAACAGGAGTAGAGACAGTTCCTGAACTGTCCTGGAGGACCCGCTACTACTTTTTCACCTAGCTATGTACTTGGCTTTTTTGTTTTTTTATGTTTTTGTGTTTTGTTTTGTGTATTTTTTTGTTTAACTCTGTGGCACACTACTGTGTGACTGTACACTGGTGATTATACCTTACTCTACAGTAGGGTAGGGTTCAGGTTTTTCTTGGACTATGTCTGAGGTTTTTTTTTACTGAATTTCCCACCTAACATGTAAGTGGAGCCGATGATTAAGGACATGTTGCCTTATTGGCTAAAAGTACCTGACTTGTAATTAGTGTGTCTGAGACTCGTTTTGATTAAGTTGTTTGATTAAGTTGTTGTGTACAGTGACAGTTCATAGAGTAGTGACTTTTTGTCTATTTATTATATATATATATATATATATATATATATATATATATATATATATATATATATATATATATATAAAGTAAAAAATCGACAAATATTCCTTTACAATTCATGTTGAAAAAGAATCATCCTAACAAGTTGGAGTAGCAGAAGGAGCAGGAGACTTGATACTTTGAAAAAAGTATTGTGCAGGGAGCCCTTTCTAGAGGGGGTGGATTTGTGTTGAACTTGATGAGGTTTTTTTATATACTTTATTGATTTTTATTACTAAAAGATAACAAAATACAGGAAAATAAACAATGTCATACATAAAACAAATCTAATCAGGCAAAAATAAACATCAATTCCAGTCCACATTAATGGAGCCAAATACTACTACACTTTAGTTATATAATGAGAAACAAATTAAAACAAAATAGAGTATTCCTGGCAGGCAAAATAGGCCTCAATCAAATATGTCACTTTTTATCTTCAACCAAATTAGTATCTGAAACTTTCTGCACAGGTTTATCTTTCAAGAAGTTTTCCAACTGTAATGGATCTACAAAAATAAATTTATCATTCCTATAGTTACAAGGCACTTACAAGGAAATTTTAAGAACAATGCAGCTCCCACAGCTAAAACTTGAGTTTAAGTTGTAGAAATTGCCTTCTCCTAAATTGTGTCTGTCTGGACACATCCGGGAAAATATTCAATTGTTGTCCACAAAACAGTGCTTTCTTATTCACAAAGTACAATTTAAGGATTTGCTGTTTTTCCATCTCCGATTTGAAGGTTACCAATGATGTAGCACATTTAGTTAAATCTTTAGAAGACTCTAAAAATTGGGAGATGTTCAGACTATCTGGTGAAACCAGTCTATCATTTTCCCCTTCTTCCCTTATTTCTTTGGAACTCCTAGGAATGTAACATAGATTATCTGGTACAAAAGAGTCTACCTGAGGGTATTGTAAAATATCCTTCAGGTACATTCTTAGGAGTTCCAGAGGTGCCAAATAGTGTGAGATAGGAAAGTTGAGGAATCTAAGATTGTTTTGCCTCATTAAATTCTTTCTCCATTTGTATATGAAGCAAAGTACTATCCTTAATATTAGCCCTAGCTGTTTGCTGTAAAGCGTTAGATGTACCTTCCAGTTTTTCCACCTTATTTTCCAAAGACTTTATCTGAGATTGTTGTTCATTTACTTTAACAGTTACATTTGAGGAAAATTGACATAAATTAGATACAGTAGCCTGTAATGAGGACTCAATCCTGTTAACAACCAGGCAGATATCATTCAAAGAAATTATTTTGTCTTTAGGAAGAACTTCCTTAATAGACGACGATACCATTTGTACCGGAGTCAGGCTGTTCACCTAAGGACTTAACACCTTCCTGAGATAAATTCATAATATCCGTTGGGTGATAAAATTGTGAAAGAGAGTTTGATGATTCCCCATTCCTGGGGGAGTCAACTAAACTCCCAGAAGAATTAAGTATCGGTTGAAGAGGAGGTGATGGTTCCCCAGAGGAGAGAGACACAGTTTGAGATGTTTTCCATCAATGGTGAAAATAGGGGTTGAAGATGTCTGTCCATTGGTCCTGAGGTCAGCTGAGATGGTACAATTTTAGCTTTCCTCTTCCCCATTATGAAGCACAACAATAATCCCCTGGACTCTGCTCCTCGTGGCTCCAAAGGGGCTCATAAGGGGCATAACCTGCCCCTTAGGCCTCGCCCCTTTGGTCAGAACTTGTTAAGTTTTATTATTCTTATGAATGTGAAAATCGTAACCTGCTTAGTTTATAAGCGGGAGAGAAATTTTTAAAATAAAATATTACGAATTGATGAATCCAAAATGGGTAAAGGCACAGTATTGTCACAAATGCACAGTGGGTATGAGCATCCTGTGATTTTTCTTAGCCATAATCTGCTCCCATGTGAACAAAATTATGCAACCACATAGAAAAGGAGTACTGTAGCAGTGAAGTGAGTCAAAATCATTTAAAAATATTATTCGGCAGGCATAACCTTCATTCTAATTGTGGAGCATGCCCCACTGAAATAGCTCAACCAGCTGAAAGGTACAAACCCACACTTGTCCCGATAGTCTAGCCTTGCAGTCTTATTCTTTCCAAATGGTACACTGGGCAGGCAAGGATAAGAACATAAGAACATAAGCAATGCCTCTGCTGGGTCAGACCTGAGGTCCATCTTGCCCAGCAGTCCGCTCACGCGGCGGCCCAACAGGTCCAGGACCTGAGCAGTAATCCTCTATTTATACCCTTCTATTCCCTTTTCCAGCAGAAAAATGTCCAATCCTCTCTTAAATCCCAGTACTGTATTCTGCCCTATAATGTCCTCTGGAAGCACATTCCAAGTGTCCACCACACGTTGGGTAAAGAAGAACTTCCTGGCATTTGTATTGAATCTGTCCCCTTTTAACTTTTCCGAATGGCCTCTTGTTCTTTTATTTTTTGAAAGTTTGAAGAATCTGTCCCTCTCTACTCTCTCTATGCCCCTCATGATCTTATAAGTCTTTATCATATCCCCTCTAAGTCTCCTCTTCTCCAGGGAAAAGAGACCCAGTTTCTCCAATCTCTTAGCGTATGAAAGGTTTTCCATCCCTTTTATCAGACGTGTCGCTCTTCTCTGAACTCTCTCGAGTAACGCCATATCCTTCTTAAGGTATGGCGACCAAAACTGGACACAGTATTCCAGGTGTGGGCGCACCATCGCCCGATACAGCGGCAGGATAACTTCTTTCGTCCTGGCTGTAATACCCTTCTTGATTATACCTAGCATTCTATTCGCTCTCTTAGCGGCCGCTGCGCACTGTGCAGTCGGCTTCATTGACCTGTCCACCATTACCCCCAAGTCCCTCTCTTGGGTACTCTCATTCAATGACATCCCTCCCATCGTATAGTTGTACCTCGGGTTTCTGCTTCCCACATGCAATACTTTACATTTCTCAATGTTGAACTTCATTTGCCATTTTGTCGCCCATTCTCCTAGTTTGTTCAAGTCCCTTTGCAATTCCTCACAGTCCTCTTTAGTCCGAGCTTCCCTAAATAGTTTGGTGTCATCTGCAAATTTTATTATCTCACACTTCGTCCCTGTTTCTAGATCATTTATGAATATATTAAATAACAGCGGCCTGAGCACCGAGCCCTGCGGAACACCACTCGTGACCCTCCTCCAGTCAGAGTAGTGTCCCTTCAACCCTACCCTTTGTTTCCTACCTGCCAACCAGTTTCTGATCCATCTATGTACATCTCCGTCCACCCCATGGTTCTTCAGTTTCCGGAGTAATCGTTCATGGGGCACCTTGTCAAAGGCTTTTTGGAAATCAAGGTATATGATGTCTATGGGGTCACCTCTGTCCATCTGTTTGTTAATTCCTTCGAAGAAGTGTAGTAAGTTGGTTAGGCACGATCTCCCCCTGCAGAAACCATGTTGGCTGGTTATAAGAAGTTTGTTTCTTTCCAAGTGATCATCGATGCTTTCTTTTATCAGTGCTTCCGCCATTTTTCCGGGAACCGAGGTCAGACTCACTGGTCTGTAGTTTCCCGGGTCACCTCTTGATCCCTTTTTAAAGATGGGCGTGATGTTGGCCGTCTTCCAATCCTCCGGGATCACGCCTGTTTTCAGGGATAGATTGCATATTTGCTGCAGTAGTTCTGCTATCTCCTCCTTTAGTTCCTTCAGAACCCTTGGATGGATTCCGTCCGGACCTGGAGATTTGTCTATTTTTAGTTTATCTATCTGCCTGCGCACATCTTCAAGGCTCACTTCCATGAATGTTAATTTTTCTGCTTGATTTCCATTGAAGAATTGCTCAGGTTCCGGTAAGTTGGTTGTGTCTTCGTTTGTAAATACAGAAGAAAAGAACATGTTCAGTCTTTCCGCGACTTCTTTCTCCTCCTTCACTACTCCCTTCCTGACTCCATCATTCAGCAGTCCCACCTCCTCCCTAGCTGGCTGTTTCCCTTTAACATATCTGAAGAACGGTTTGAAATTACGAGTCTTCCTGGCTAACTTCTCTTCATACTCTCTTTTAGCTTTTCGAACCACACGGTGACATTCTTTTTGATACTTCCTGTGCTCTATCCAGTTTCCTTCAGTTTTGTCCTTTTTCCATCTCCTGAATGAATTTTTCTTATTACTTATCGCTTCCTTCACTAATTTAGTCATCCATATCGGGTCCTTTATTCGACTCTTTTTGCTCCCCTTTCTGAATCTGGGGATGTAAAGATTTTGCGCCTCGCTCACCATGTCCTTGAAAAAAGACCAGGCCTGTTCTACCATCCTCCATTTTCCTCATTGCTTCATAGTTTCCTTTTCTGAAGTTGAAAGTTGTCGCCATGGTTCTCTTTCCTTTTGGTATTCCTGCTTCAACCTTGAACTTGATCATGTTATGGTCACTGTTTCCCAACGGTCCCACTACTTCCACTTCCTTTGCTGGTCCCATTAACCCATTTAGGATTAGATCCAAAGTGGCATTTCCTCTCGTCGGTTCTCTAACAAGCTGCTCCATGAAGCAATCTTGTGTAGCCTCCAGGAATTCTGTTTCCCTAGCGCATTTTGAGTTTCCAAGACTCCAGTCTATCCCGGGGTAGTTGAAATCTCCCATAATAACTGTGCAACCGTTTTTGCATTCTTGTTTCATCTTGGCTTCCATTTCCTTATCGATATCTCCGGTTTGCCTGGGTGGGCGATAGTATAGGCCCATTTTTATTTCATGTCCCTTTCTTCCTGGTATTTTAACCCATAGCGATTCCAACTTGTTGGTCGTCTCCGCTGTGTCTACCTACCTCCCAACCTTTGTCCCATCCCGTCCCTCTAAGCCTACCTGCCTGTTGTGCCAAAGCCTGCCTGCCTGCCTGCCTACCTCCCTCCCTCCCTGCCGCATCGATTCAACTCCCCCCTGGGTCCGCCGCAGCTGCTGCTTCTTGATGTCCAGAAGCCTTCTTCCCAATGTCAATTCTGATGTCGGAGAGGAAGTTCTGGGCAATTGGCTGGCCCAGAACTTCCTCTCCAACATCAGAACTGACGTCGGGAAGAAGGCTTCTTAGCGGCAAGAAGCAGCAGTGCGACGGACCCAGGGGGGAGTTGAATCGATGCGGCAGGGAGGGAGGGAGGTAGGCAGGCAGGCAGGCAGGCTTTGGCACAACAGGCAGGTAGGCTTAGAGGGACGGGATGGGACAAAGGTTGGGAGGCACTAGGGGCACTAAGGATATGGGAAAGAGGTACTGGGGGCACTAAGGACATGGGAAGGGGCACTAAAGACATAGGAAGGAGGCACTGGGGTCACTAATGACATGGGAAGGGGCACTAAGGGCATGGGAAGGGGCACTAAGGACATAGGAAGTAGGCACTGGGGGCACTAAGGACACAGGAGGGGGTACTAAGGACATGGGAAGGGGCACTAAGGACATAGGAAGTAGGCACTGGGGGCACTAAGGACACAGGAGGAGGCACTAAGGACATGGGAAGGAGGCACTGGGGGCACTAAGGACATAGGAAGGAAGGAGTGAGGGAATAGAAAGGGACAATTGTTGGGCCTGGGTGCAGAAAGAAAGAAAGAAATGAAAGAAAGGATGCACAGTCAGAAGGAAATGCAACCAGAGACTCATGAAATCACCAGACACAAAGGTAGGAAAAATGATTTTATTTCCAATTTAGTGATCAAAATGTGTGAGTTTTGAGAATTTATATCTGCTGTCTATATATTGCACTATATTTGTCTATTTTTCTATAGTTACTGAGGTGACATTGCATATCTTAAAGTCATCTGCCTTGACATCTTTGTAAACCCCCTAAATATAAATGATAATTAACATTTTCTCTGTGTATAGTGTGCTTTGTGGGGGGGGGGGGGGTTATTTTATGGTTACCATTATGAATTAATAAAATATGTGTACATGAAAAATGAATGGAAGAAATTGGGGGTGGAATTGGGGCGGGGCTAGGGCAGGATTGGGGTGGGGCTAGGGTGGGATTGGGGGCGGGACTGACAATTAATAGATGTCCCGTTTTGATGAAAAAAATAAATGGTCACATTAGGCAAGGACCATATCAATGCTGATACTCTATCCAGTTTGAATCAGGGCTTAGTGAACAGGCCCCTTCCCATGAGGGATAACTCACATGTAAGGGTAAGATATTGAGAGTAGATGAGCCATCATATCTTGCACGTTTGTTGAATCCATACTTAGTGGGTAGGAATTGGAGATCTTTAAATAAGCAATTGCTTATAATTCCATCGTACAAAGATATTGTACTTGAACATGTAAGAGAGGCAATTTTTGCTGTAAACGTCCAAAATATTGGAATTTGATACCATTGGCACTTAAAACAATAACTTCAGTAGATAAAGTTTAAGGAAAACTTTATGACCTATATTTTCTCTGATGCATACTCTCGGGTATAACAGGTAGCGCTGTGGGGATCTTGGAAGACAGAAGAATATCATTAATGTTGGGTTTTTTTTTAATATATATACCTGTTTTGAATTATGTGTTGATTATTTTGTATATTGTGTATTTAAAATATGTTTTGGATTGTAATCCACCTTGAAGGTTTTCTCTAGGGCGAGAGGGCAGTGGTTAAAGCTACAGCTTGAGCACCCTGGGATTGTGGGTTCAAACCCACGCTGCTCCTTGTGACCCCCATTGCTCAAGGTACATTAGGTAGATTGTGAGCCCGCTGGGACAGACAGGGAAAAATGCTTGAGTACCTGAATAAATTAATGTAAACCATTCTGAGCTCCCTTGGGAGAACGGTATAGAAAATGGAATAAATAAAAATTACATTACATTAGAGATTTCTATTCCGCCATTGCCTTGCGGTTCAAGGCAGTTACAAAAGAATTACAAAAAAGGTATTACATGAAGAAGATATCTGGTAATTTCTAGGGGAGATACGAAGTAGATGGGCTTGCTTTGGGGAATCGGGAAGGTATTAGGGCGTGGTATTGGAAAAGTGGGAAGGAGCTAGCGGTATTAAGTCATTTGCAGGAATTTCTTGAAGAGTAGAGTCTTTATTTCTTTTCTGAATGTTTTGTAGTCTGGCACAACGACTCCACAGGAATCATAAGTCTTCCCTTTTCAGGTTTTGCTTGAGCCTTAACAAGTAGGTCTCTCCTCCCCATTCATTTCCCCCAAAAGGCAGAATGTAGATCCAAGCATTTCTGATTGTTGAGACTAGGTAAAAAGTGCAGTCCCTGCCACAGAGAGAACCACAGGAAAAGTGCAGAGGTGGAACCACAGGAACAGCTGGGGAGGGCAGCCCATTCAATTTCCCTGGGAGGAAGGCCCTTATATGCTCCTCTTCACGTCTGATTGCTTCCAGGTTCCACCTGGGAGTGAGTGGTGTCACTCTTAACAGAGCTGCCTGTGACAGAGGGCAGAATGGACTGGGAGCTCTCAACACAGCCAGTTCCCAAGCCTGCTGTTAATATTTCTGATGAAATAACTCTCCTAAAAGTACCTCCTGGATTTTTTTTTCTTTTTTCAATTGACTCTGCACTATGAGCAGAGGGTCACTTTTGCTTGTATTTTGAAGTTAAGAGGAAAAACTTTTTAAAACTGTTAGCATTTTTCTTTTTGACGCAGCTGGGGTGGATTTCTAAGCTGTTCTTTAGCTAGGAGACAAAGGATTCGTAAATGGCAGAGGAGAGGTGGGATGTAATTTTCTGTCCACAGGAGTCTGATCAATAAACCTTTAGAGCCAGCTTGAAGCTGCCAGGAAGGCAGAATCCCATTTTGCTTATCCTATTGCATATTGTTTTTAGTGCAGATAGAAGGTCTGGACTGATGTTGTACATCAGAGGCTACTGAAAAAACTTACAGAAGTTCTGGTGGCTCCTCAAGCTGATATTTTCAATGCTTCTCTACAGAGTCTTGAGTGGTACTGGAGGACTGGAGAAGGACAGATGTGGTCCCTTTCTACAAAAGCGGAAGTAGGGAAGAGGAAAGGAACATAAGGCCCATAAGTCTATGGTAAGCAAATTAATGGAATAGTGAGGTTTCTGGAATCCAGTGGATTACAGGGCCCGAGGCAACATGGATTCACTAAAAGCAGATCTTGTCAGACAAATCTGATCAATTTCTTTGATTGGATGACCAGAGATTTGGATAGAGGGAGAGTGCTAGGTGCTAGATTTTAGCAAAGCCTCTGACAGTGTTCCACAGAGGTGTCTAATAAATCAGAGGTTCTCAACACGTGGTGCACATACCCCAGGTAGGGTTACTAGATTTTACATATGTAAAATCCAGACCCATAGACCTGCACACAGGCCTGCCCAGTTCCACCCATCCCCGCTTCATTACACCCACGCCATGTCCCAGCCTCACCCTTAGCCCCGCCCCTAACCCTCAGCCTGCTCGTATTGGTCAGGAGGGCATCCGCGCATGCATGGATGCAACGCAATGATATCATTGCAAAGTACTGGGTTTTGAAAAGCCGTCTGAACACCTGGACATGCCCTCTAAAAAGAGGACATGTCTAGAAGTCTGGTAACACTAATCCCAGGGGGTAAGCGCTGTATGTCTCCCAACTTCCTTCTGTCATTGTGTATCTCCCGCATTTTTTGCCTTCTCTCCCCAGCTTCCCTACACCCCCCCCTCCCAGACTAGCAGTGGCAGCTCATTGTGTGCTTTTAAATTCCCCATATAGCTGCTGCTAGCGTTAGTTTACTATTTCATCAGGCAGTCTTGAGCCTTTGCTAGGCCAGCCCACCTCCGACAAAAGAGGAAGTTGCCTCATCTGAGGTGGGCCGGCCTAGCAAAGTCCCCAAGACTGCCTGATGGAATTTTCGGCTCAGCAGTACCTCTCCTATTCCTAGCGGCAGCTCACTGCATGGCTTTTAACTTCCCACACAGCTGCCGCTAGTGTTAGTTTAGCTGTGAGTCCATCAGGCATCCTCAGGGCCTTTGATAGGCCAGACCGCCTATCAAAGAGGAAGTTGCATCTTTGGAGGCGGACTGGACTAGCAAAGGCCCTGAGGCTGCCTGATGGAACTGTAGCTAAACTAACACTAGCAGTAGATGTAGTGTATCTAGATTTTCAGAAAACGTTTGACAAAGCTCCTCATGAGAGGCTCTTGAGAAAATTAAAGAGTCATGGGTTAGAAATTGGTTATCAGATAGAAAATAAAGGGTAGGGTTAAATGGCCATTTTTCTCAATGGAGGAGGGTAAATAGTGGTGTGCCACAGGGCTCTGTACTGGGACCGGTGCTATTTAACTTATGTATAAGTGATCTGAAAATTGGAACAATGAGTGAGGTGATTAAATTTGCAGATGACACTAAACTGTTCAAAGTTTTAAAATGAGGCAGATTGTGAAAAATTGAAGGCAGACCTTAGGAAATTGGAAGACTGGGCATCCAAATGGCAGATTAAATTTCATGTGGATAAATTCCAAGTGATGCACATTGGGAACAATAATCCAAACCATAGTTATCAGATGCTAGAGTCCACCTCAGGGATTAGTGCCTATGAAAAAGATTTGGGAGTCATTGTAGGCAATATATGAAACCTTCCACCCAATATGCAACAGTGGCCAATAAAGCAAGCAAAATGCTAGGAATTATTTAAAAGAGATGGTTAACAAGACTAAGGGCTCCTTTTACTAAGGTGCGCTAGCGTTTGTAGTGCACGCTACATTGCCCCATGCGCTAACCCTGCGCTACGCAGAAAATGCTAACGCAAGCTCTATGGAGGCGTTAGCGTCTAGTGCACACGGCAATGTAGCACGTGCTAACCCCACACTAAAACCGCTAGTGCACCTTAGTAAAAGGAGCCCTAAGAATGTTAAAATGCCACTGTATCACTCCATGGAGTGACCTCACCTTGAGTATTATATTCATTTCTGGTTTCCCTGTCTCAAGAAAGATATAGTGGAACTAGAAAAGGTTCAAAGAAGAGCGACCAAGATAATTAATGGGATGGAACTCCCCTTGTATGAGGAAATACTAAAGAAGTTAGGGCACTTCAGCTGAGGGGAGATATGATTGAAGTCTACAAAATCCTGAGTGGAGTAGAACGGGAACAAGTGGATCGATTTTTTTTTTTTTTTTTTTTTTACTCCATCAAAGATTAAGAAGACTAGAGGACATAAGAATATAAGAACATAAGAAGTGCCATCTCCGGATCAGACCTTCGGTCCAAGTCCAGCGATCCGCACATGCGGAGGCCCTGACAGGTGTACATCTGGCATAATTTTTAGTCACCCATATCCTTCTATGCCTCTCGTAAGGAGATGTGCATCTAGTTTGCTTTTGAATCCTAGGACAGTCAATTCCGCAATAACCTCCTCCGGGAGAGCATTCCAGGTGTCAACCACTCTCTGCATGAAGCAGAACTTCCTGATATTTGTCCTGAACTTGTCCCCCCTTAGCTTCATTCCGTGTCCTCTTGTCTGTGTCAAATTGGACAATGTAAATAATTTTTTCTGCTCTATTTCTACTGAAAGAGTAGTGGATCATTGGAACAAACTCCCACTGCAGGTGATTGAGGCCAACAGCGTGTCAGATTTTAAGAGAAAATGGGATATTCACATGGGATCCCTAAGGGAGTAAATTAAGGGGGGCGGGTATTTGGAATGGGCAGACTTGGTGGGCTATAGCCCTTTTCTGCCGTCTTTTTCTATGTTTCTATTTTGTCGATTCCTTTCAGTATTTTGAAGGTCTCGATCACATCCCCTTGCAGTCTCCTTTTCTCAAGGGAGAACAATCCCAGTCTCTTAAGTCAATCTTCGTATTCCAGTTTCTCCATACCTTTTACTAGTTTTGTTGCTTGTCTCTGCACCCTCTCCAGCAGTTTTATATCCTTCTTTAGGTTGGGAGACCAATGTTGGACCAATGATGTTCCTCCTTCTAGGTCATTGATATAAATATTAAATAAGATCGGCCCAAGTACCAAGCCCTGGGGTACACCGCTAATCACTTTCTCCCAGTCAGAGAACTTCCCATTTATGCCCACTCTCTGTTTTCTGTTCTCCAGCCATTTGCCTATCCATCTTTGTATATCTCCCTCTATTCCATGGCTTTGTAGTTTCCTGAGAAGTCTTTCATGTGGAACTTTGTCGAACGCTTCCTGGAAGTCTAAGTATATTATGTCCACCGGTTCTCCACTATCAATTTGTTCATTCACGGTCTCAAAATATTGAAGGAAATTCGTTAAACATGATTTCCCTTTCCTGAAGCCATGTTGACTGGCTTTCATCAGGTTGTGTGTATCCAAGTGCCAGACTATGCTATCTTTAATCAGGACACTTGATGGAGATACAGGAAAATACATTTAAAACCAATAGGAGGATATATTTTGTCACTCAGTGAATAGTTAAGCTCTGGAACGTGTTGCCAGAGGTTGTTGTAAGAGGAGTTAATGTAGCTTAGAAAGGTTTGGATAATTTCCTGGAGGAAAAGTCCATAGTCTGTCATTGAGACAGATATGGCGGACGCTACTGCTTGTCCTGGGTTGGTAGCATGGAATATTGCTACTATTTGGGTTTTTGCCAGGTACTTCTGACCTGGATTGGCCACTGTGATGAGAGGGTACTGGGCTGGATGAACCATTGTTCTGACCTAGTAAGGCTATTCTTATGAAATTTAGCTCCCAAGAACATATCTTGTCTATAAGCAAGAAGTTTCTTTCTCCTAGTTTGTGTCTCTTTAGAAATGTCCAGAAAAATAGCTGTCTTCTACTTATAAAAGCTGAATCAAAAGATCTAAAGAAAAAGACACAGCAAAGTATCTTTATCCTATAGGATGATTTCCTACGTTTCTCTCTACATTGTACTGTAGATCCCAGATTTTCTCACTGTATAAATTTAACTCTAAGCTTCCAAAGTCATCTTATTTATCTCTGTAAATTTCTTTATTTTGAGCTGTTAGACAGTTTCAGTAATTTAACTTACAACAATCTTGATGTTTTATTCTGCTTGATTATTCTGTTTATTATTTTGCTAAGCAGTTGCTAGACTGGAGCTAATATAAAGCATATTCTGACTTGATATGCCACGAAAACTTCATCAAGCCGCTAGGACTCGAGCACAAGTTGATGGCACCTAACAATTGACTTGATATTTAGCACAGCCACAGTATCTCCTTAATCAGACAACATGGTTAATCACACCAAAGAAATTAAATGTTACCGCCATTGTATAAAAGTTAATAAATTCAGCTCATAATCATTATGTATATGCTAGTTAGAATAATTTACTGCCCATACCAAAGTTCTATAAGCATTGTAATTAAATATAAAATGCACATTAGAATTATAATGAGTAATTAGGGTGACATAACTGATCTGCATAGAAGTCTCAAAGCTTGTTAAAATGTTAAGAGAAAACCTGTTGGAGCTGATTTTGCATAGCACTTGCATAGCACTTTGCAATTCCATGTCCTGGTGGAAGTCATTTTTCTTGTCCTGAGTTTTATCCTTCATCTTAAAAACGAGGGGAAAATATCCTAGGATTGGACAGATTCCGTCGTATTTAATGCAGTTTTTGTTATACGAGACCTCTGGGAATAAGGTTTTAACTTTTTCACTGGCAATGCGGCTGCGGTAAATGCACTGAAGCCCATTCAATTCCTGTGGGCTTTGGTGCATTTACTGCATCAGCATCGCTACTGCTTTGTAAAAGGAGCCCTGACCTTTATTTTGACTGTGCGCTATCTGATTGGTCCAATTGATAATTTCAGTGGATAATATCTTGAATTCAGATGAGTCCAATAAATTGATCAGTACTGACTACCCTGTTTGAACCTCATTGACCGTACTATTATTATAAGTTGGATATTTAGTTTTTCTCATCATTCCATCTATTAAAAATCACAAGATGGTCAAAAAATTGTCTAGTTATGAGGTCTGGCAATTAAGTTTGCAAACTCATCCTAGAAAAAGTGTCCCTGATTTCATTTCCACTCTTGCCAAGTTTAACAAGAAATTTAATGTTTGTTCATTGCTCTAATTCAAGCTCCAACATTCTCGCTAGGGCGGGATTGAGGGTGGGACTGGGGCATAACAGGGCGGGCCTGAGGGGCGGGTCTAGGGGGGTCTGGATTTTCCAAACGGAAAATCTGGTAACCCTAGCATTATGGAACCTGCAGCACTGATTCCAAAAGATTGAATCCGAAATTAGAAATCCCACACTGCTTTCAGATGTAAGTTTAAAACCAGAACTGGCCAAAAGGTCTCCCACCCAGAACCAAGTAATGTGACAGTTCTTCTTAAGCTGCTGCAGGCATACAAATTTAGCTGACTCCTTCTATCAGCTTTTTTATTTAGATGACTGAGACAACCAATTCCATGGCTGGACACGAAAACAAGTGGAAGCAACACAAAACAACCCCAGAGATGGGGAAGAAATATTCAGGAAACAAGAACTACTGATATTACCAGAGACAAGACACAGCTAGGATGATTCTCAATAGGCAGAATACTTGTAGCTCTGCCTGAAAGATAAGTGTTTTCTAACTCAAAGTCATTGGTTCAAGGCTAGCTTTTGTCTAGCAGCTATTTACATAATAGAAAACAAACAGAATTTTAATGACACTGGGAAAAAAAAACACCAGACATTTCAGGAAATGTTATTGACATGTCCTATCTCTTTTAATATGAATGAACACTCCAAGTCACTGTGAGAGAAGGAAAGTGGTATGAGCAGTCCTAGGCACCATGAGAGAGGCAAAGTAACACCAAAATTGGCCATCCCACACATTGTAGTACAGGAGCAGTAGCTTAATGGATAAGGTAGTAGCCTGAGAACCAGGTTTGATAACCACCTTAACTCTTGGTGAGCCACTTTAACCCTCCATTACACAGGCAGAAAATCAATACTGCCAGGTACCCCTATAGATGTATCACAAGTGACTTTGTGGCTCTGGGAGATAAGGTAAAGCAGTCAGGTGTATAGGTGGTATTCTCGTCCATCCTCCCTGTCGAAGGTAAGGGCCAGGTCAGAGAAGCACACATCCTGGAGATGAGAGTATGGCTACATGGATGATGTCATCAAGAGCATTTTGGCTTCTTGGACCATGGGATGATTTTCCAAAGACTGCTGAGCAGGGATGGCGTGCATCTATCAAAGAAGGGAAGAAGTGTCTTCAGTGGCAGGCTGGCTAATCTACTGAAGAGGGCTTTAAACTAGAAGTGATGAGGAGGGGTGATCAAAGCCACCGGGTGAGTATAATCCCTCAGGTAAGTAAATCATTGAATACCTCTACATGGATAGGAAAAGGGGACAATGCCTGGAAAGCAGTATATACTAATGCTTGAAGTATGGGAAACAAAATTCTGGATCTAGAAGCAGTGATGGAAGAAATTGAGTTGGATATAGTGGTGATCATGGAGACATGGTTCACGGAGAACCCTGACTGGGATGTAGTTATACTGGGCTATAATCTATTCAGGAAAGACATTGTATGAAGTATTATATATTGTTATATGTTAAAGATCATATTAAAGCCACACAATTGCAGGATTTGTAGGGCAAGGAACAGGCACTGTGGATCAATTTAGAAAGAGGGAATGGTAAATATATTTACATTGGTGTGATATACAGGCCTCCTTTACAGACAGAAGAAGTGGACAGAAATGTAATAGTAGACATTCAGAATATATCTAAAAAAGGGGAAGCTTTACTAATAGGTGTCTTCTTGAACAGTATTTCTCAACCCGCAGTAGGTGTACCCTTGGGGTTACATGGGCCACTTGTTGGGGGTACGTGGCCTGGCTGCCAGCGGGGATCCTTCCCTGCTCTCCCACTGCTGAAGCCGCTACCGTGGATTCAATTTCAGTTTTCTATACCATTCTCCCAGGTGAGCTCAGAACGGTTTACCCTCCCTTTCTCCCTGCCTGCCTATGGGCCAACTGCACCACCCCTCACCCCGAAGCTGACCCTGTTACTTCACTGGAGCCAGACTGACTCCCTCCTCCCCTCCCCCCAGCAAAACAGCGTGCAGGGATGCAGGCAGTGATTCACGTGCTGCATAGCTGACCCAGAACCTTCTCTCCGACGTCAGAATTGATGTCAGAGGGAAAGCTTGTGGGCCAGCCACATGCAGTGTGTGAATTGCTACATGCGCCATCCCTGCATGGAGTTGCTGCTGGGGAGGATGGACAAGTCCAGCTCCAACGAAGTAACAAGGTCAGCTTTAGGGGTGGGGGTGATGGAGTGGGGCCAGAGACAGGCAAGCAGGGAGTGATGGAGGGAGGGATCCCCAGCAGCAGCTTCAGCAAGATGTGGGCAGTCGGGGATCCCCGGCAGTGCCTGCAACTTCTATGGATGGGTCAGCTTTTGGGAGGGGGGGTGCAGGCAGGGATTCCTGGTGTGCAACTTAATGTGGGGATAAAGCTGGAAGGCAGGGAGGGGGCATGAACTTGACACAGGAAGGGAAGGGGCATGAACATGGGACACAGAAGGGAGAGAATAGAAAGGGAGAATTGATGGGCATGAGTGTGTGAGTGAGAGATGGTGCACATGGGGACAGGAAGAAAGGAAAGTAGGGCATAGAGAGAGAAGAGTGAGGTAGAGATGCATGGGGAATAGAAGGATGAGAGGGATAAATGTTGGATATGATGGTGAAGAGGGCAGATTGAAGGGGATGCAAGAGGGAGGATTGTTGGACATAGTGATGGAGGGAGAAATGTGGCATTGTGCTGGAGAGGGGTATTAGAAGGAGAAATGGGCATGGGGCTGGTGGGTAGTGGTGAAAATGGGGACTTAATTATTGTTAAATATTGTATTGTTCCCTAAATATTGTAAATTTTTATTATGTTCATCGCGTAGAAATATGATTAAGCGATCAATCAAAAACCTTATTAAACTTGAAAAATGCTGCACATGATCCGGGGGATGAGAGAGGGAGAAATGTTGGCTGTGGCAGTAGAGGAGGGTGGGAGAGATGCATCCTGGATTTCTCAAACCCAAGAAAACAAGGCAGGGCATAACAAATCAAAAAGTAGTATGAGCAGCACAAGATGCCAAAAGAGGGACAAAGCAGCACCAACTGGTTATTACAGCCAAAATCACCATGAAAGGGTGCAGACAAGGAAATGGATTTTATCTTCTGCTTTTACTTACTTTTCTCTGGGTTTTTGTTTATAGGACTACCCCACCTCCCCACACACACACACTTTTTACAAAACTATAGTGTAGTTTTTGTTTTTAGCACTGACAGTGGCAGTAACAGCTCTGATGCTCATAGAATTCTTATGAGCACTGGAGCCATTACCAGGGAGGCCAGTGCTAAAAACTGCTCTACGGTTTTGTAAAAGGGGGAAGGGGGTTAAATATTTCAGTAGAACCAAGAGGCTGGCAAGACATCAAAATCCCACGGCATCCGAAGAGGGGCATGGAAGGCCATGATAGTTTTTCCTTTTTTAAAAATGTTTTTTTGAATCTAAGGCCACAAACTGGGCAGGCACTCTCCTTTCATCCCACACACCACATTATCAACACACAACAAATCATCTAAGAAAAAGAGTGGGTTTATTATGGCCGTGGCATTGTTCTACTTATATATTTTAAACATAGTTTACAGTATCTTGCAATTGCATACATGAGTGCAACTTACGGTATAATGCAATTACATATATGAATCCTTGTAAATATTAGAATTGATTTATAAGACTAATTCTCTACTTAAAATATATTTCTCTGACAGAAAAAAATATACTTTATAAAGAGATTTTAGTCTGGGGAAAGCCCTGCCTGTTTCATATGCTGGATAATGCTAGACTCACTAATGACCTTCCGCAGAGCAGTAAAGATCTTCCTCTTCCACCAGTTGGGCCATTAAAAACTGCCTCCTCAATATACTTCTCCTAGTACTCTTCACTATGACCAGTTGGGTCTCTAGAATAAGCTCTGTTATTGTCTACTGCAACCTATTTGTTGTCATGACTAGTCTGTTTTCAAATGATTGTGAATGTCTACTTGTAACCCGTTCTGAGCTTCTGGGAGAATGGGATAGAAATCGAAATAAATAAATAAATACTTTAACATTATAAGCAAACTGGAATTTTATTTTACAGAGCAGAATTAATTATAAAATCAAGCCAGTAGAGCAGTTACAAATTAGGATCTTTGAACAAGGGAGAATGTGCCACAAGATAAAAGACTGATTAATTTGGCTAGGTTCAAAGGTTACTCACAATGATGCAGGCCTTTGCTGGAAGAATAGTCCTTTAGTGGTAGAGAAGACTGCATGGTAGAGCTGGGCACATAGCCTGTTGATTGTCCAGCAGAGAGAGAGAGAGAGACACACACACACACACACACACGGTTCCAGCAATGATCCAAAGAGAAGAGAGAGCATGGGTGAATCTTCTTGTTTTATGGATTTTGGTGGATTGAAATCTGGTCCAATGAGGCAGGAACCAAACATTTCTGGGCAGGGTGCTTAGCCTTTCAAGTCACACAGCTCCCACTATTTTCTGTCTTACAAATTAAGACTGCATAAATACCAATGTACTACCATCATTTCATCAGGGGTTGCTGTACAACACATCCCCTGATGATGCACTACCATCACTTCTCTCATCAGGGGTTGCTGTAAAAGATCATTCCCCTCCTTAACCATTGATTCCTTTTCTTGATGTCTTCAGACCCCCACCCCCCTCATTCCATCAAAGTATGGGGTAGGCACCACTGTTTCCCTGTCATTAGCCCCTTTCCATAGAAGAGGGGGCCTGCCATAGGTCTTTTACATCATCCATGTCACTGCTACTTTTGCATGTAACAAAACATTTCACATTTGAGCAGTTAAGCTTCATTTGGTCAAAATATACTGTTGTGTGCTCTATCATGCTAGAAACCTCTACAGAATGCAATATGACCTCCTATCTCCTCTAAATTGGGGTGGGTAGGAGAAAGCAGTTGGAGAAGCAGGCAAAATGGAGATAATGCACTTGCAAACTCACCTCTTCATGCTCCTAGTCTCCATCCTTGACACCACCTCTTAGATTTCCCCTCATTCCAAACTAGGCTACCCCTCCCCCTCTATACCCTCAGCTACCTCCCATTTTCCTATTCTTGTTTTAACCTGCTTAGACCTACCTATGACGCAGTCCCTTCTTTCCTACCTGCCTCCCTTCCCCCTCCCCTACTGCTCAAAAATCCTTTCTCCAGCTAAGTGCCAGGCTTGTGTTTCTGACTTTCCTATGCAGCAAGGTCAGTTTCTAAACTTTAGGTGAACAACCCCAACCAGGTTGATGTTGCCAGTCAAGAGCACCTTCTCAGAAAGATGAAGACATTGAGAGCCTGAGAGATGATCCTGGATTTTTAGCTTCTGATCTACCTTCAAGTCCAGCACCAACAGCAGTTCTAACAGCACCCAAAGATCCTGGGAAAAGAAGCTGAAATACAGGGATGTGTGGAGGCACTTTAGTGCTATGGAAGAATTTTGGTTTGCATAATTCCTTCTCTGAAGGAAGTTCATCAACAGAGGAAGATAATAAACCATTTTTCAGATAGCACCTCGCTCTAGAATGTCTGACATGAAAACTAAGCATGCAATGCTGCTGTTTCTCCCATGGACTTGAAGGGCAGATGAAACAAAATGAATATTTTATTGACACGTCATTTCATTTCCAATTGCACATCCCTATCAAAAAGCAGAAAGATAGGATTTGTTAATCTTTAAAAGAAGCAAAGAAATCTCTCTCTACAATGTACATAAAAGATCATTTAAAACAAGTGAACAACAAATGAATATTATTTTAGTGTTTTTCAGCTTTCCTTTTCACTGTATGATTCAGATAATGCCATCTTTAAAATATGTGGAAATTCTTATTATCCATTATAAAAGAACTACAGAAGCAATTATTTTTAATTGTCAAGAAACTGAATGGACAAGGTTTTACTTTATATTATCCCCCTGCAGGTGTACTTTCATTTGCTTTTGTTTTCCATTTTCTGTATGCTGTGGATCTTTAATTATTTTCTTTCATCTGGTATACTGTGCTGCTGAAATTTTAAAACCCTGAATAGGAAAATCTTTTTTTTTTTTTTTTAATTGGAAGCAGAGTTACTATAGTTTTGGTCTGTATCATCCATCTAAACTTAAAAATATACCCGACTCCTCAACTATGGCTCTGCTAGAATAAAATCATAACTGAGATTAAATTGTCCAATTTTCCACATCCATCATCATTTTGTGTAAGTACAAAACTTTTTTTTTCTTTAACATTCTTATAATTCTAAAAAATTCAGATCATTGATGATAGTAGGAATAGGAAAGGGAGGTTTGCTTTAGTCTCACTATTAGGGACATTTTCAAAAAATGAAGCATGTCCAAAAACCTTCATAAAAGTGGTTTGAATGTCCAGGAAAGTTGGAAATATCTAAGTCATATAATCAAAGGTTTTTTAAAAAAACATCCAGGAGCACTAGACACCTAGCAGGAAACATCCAAGATATGGGCATTCCGGAGGTGTTGTGTTTTTAGCATCTGGATGTCTAAGAGTGATAAGGCTAGGACGATTTGGTTTGGGCATCTCCAAAGATGCCTATAGTTAGACCTGTTTTAAAAGTGCATAAGGTGAGTCCCAGACTGTCTTTGACTCACTAGCAATCTGGTTGTATTGGAGAGCTAGAGCCAAGCATTTGTCTGAATAATTGTAGAGTCACTGAGTGCTAGATTGTCCCAACCTTTACCTGACACCTCTTTCCCACTCCTACCTGACACTATCTCCCCACTGACCTATCCCTCTTACATTACATTAGTGATTTCTATTCCGCCAATACCTTGCGGTTCAAGGGGGATTACATAAAAGTTTACAAGAATAGCATAAGAGATGTCATAAGAGTTACATAAGAATTACCAAAGAGTTGTTGAGATCTTAAGGTGATAAGTGTTG
This sequence comes from Geotrypetes seraphini, assembly GCF_902459505.1. Taxonomy (NCBI): domain Eukaryota; kingdom Metazoa; phylum Chordata; class Amphibia; order Gymnophiona; family Dermophiidae; genus Geotrypetes; species Geotrypetes seraphini. The sequence continues at coordinate 41,897,904 of NC_047095.1, forward strand.
AGTAAATGGAGGCATTTTAGCATTAATTGGGTAGATAGAAGCATTTTAGAGTATATTATGGGTGTAGAGTGGGTAGGTGGGGTTTAGGTAGGAGCTGGTTGTATTAGATAGGTTTTATGTATTTTTTCAAGAGTAGGGTTTCAGTATCTTTCTTTAAGGTTTTGTAATCTGTGGTCGATGACAACAGAATGGTGATTTGTTTGTCCAGTTTAGCAGCTTTGGTGGCTATTAGGTTGTCATATAGTTTTTTTCATTTGACATTTTTGGATGGTGGGTATGTGAAAAGTGAGTGGATTCTCCTGTGCCTGGATGAGGAGGATTGAGTTAGTCGGTTATTCCAGTAGGTTGGGCTTTCTCTGTTAATAGCTTTGAATAGTAGGCAGTAGAATTTGAAGTGTACTCTTGCTTGTATTGGGAGCCAGTGAGAGTCATGATATGTGATGTGGTCATATTTTTTCAATGAGTAGATGAGTCTTAGGGCTGTATTTTGTATAGTTTGTAATTGTTTTATCATGGTCGTTGTACATGGGAAGTATAGTATGTTGCAGTAGTCTATTAGTCCAAGGATAAGGGATTGTACCAAAAGTAGGAATTGATTCCTGTCGAAGAATTTTCGGATTTGTCTTAGATTTCTCATGGTCACGAATGATGCTTTTATTACTTTGTGGTTGCATGGTACAGCCTGTCAATTAGTACTCCCAGAAGTTTTAGTGTGAGTTGAATAGGATATGAGATCGAGTTTATTACTAGATTTGTTAAGGTAGGAGTTTTATTGTTTTCTAGGAGGATGAAGTTTGTTTTGTCAGGGTTAAGTTTTAATTTGTGCTCTGTCATCCATGTTGTACTGTTTCAAGTGTTCTGTGTATGTGCTTGTCATGGTGGGTTCTGGGTGGTCGAAGGGGCGGAGAATGGTGATGTCATCTGCATAGCTCTATGAGGTTATGCCATGTTTGTCTAGGTAGAAGCTGAGGGAGGCTATGTATATATTGAATAGTGTGGGTGATAGGGGTGATCCCTGAGGAACTCCGCAGGGGTTGAACCAGGGTTCTAATTTTTCTTGCTTTGTTTTAACCCTGTAGGTTCTAGATTGAAGGAAGCCTTTGAACCATGAAAGTACCTTGTCTGAACTTCCAATGGAGTCTAAAGTTTGTATGAGAATGTCGTGATCAACCAGGTCGAAGGCTGCAGAAAGGTCTAATTGTATGAGCAGGATTTTCTTGCCTGTACTGAGGTATTGTCTGTTAGTGTCCATTAGTGTTCCTAGTAGGGTCTCCGTGCTGTGGTTGGCTCTGGAGCCATACTGTGTGGGGTGGAGTAAGTTGTGTTTGTCTAGGTATGAGGTTAAGGTTTTGGCTATGAGGCCTTCCATCAGCTTGATGTACAGTGGGATTGACGCTATGGGTATGTAGTTGGATGGTTGGTCCGTTGTTCCTTTGGGATCTTTTAATATCGGAGTTATGATAATTTCGCTGAGTTCTTGTGGGAAATGACCCTCTGATAGTAAAGATTGTATCCATTGTAGAAGCAGGGAACGGAATAATGTACTTGAGGTTTTCAGTAGATATGGGGGGCAATGGTTGAGGTCATAGGCTGCATGGCTGTATTTATTGTTGAAGTCTGACCATTGTATGGGTGAGAAATGGGACCAAGTTCTATCTGCTGCGACTGGTTCTTTTTCTGTGGGGGGAAATGAGGTCTCAATGTGTGAGGGGGTTCCGTTGAACGTGGCTCTGATGTTTGCGATCTTGTTTTTGAAGTATGTGGCTAAGAGGGTGGCTGAAGGAGGGGTGGAGTTGCTGTTGGCTATGTAGGGTGTGGTGTCTGTGAGAACTTTTAGTAGCTGGAATAGCTTTTTTGTGTCTTGGGGTCCTTTTCCTATTTGTTTTGAGTAGTATGTCTTTCTTTTTTCTTTCAGTCCTTGTTTATATTTTTGGTTTGTTGCTATCCTCTTCCCCACTCCTACCTGATACCTGTCTCAATACCTTTCTACCTCCCTTCCATTTCCACCTACTCACTCATTCATCCACCCACCTTGCTCTCTACAGCTGTGCTGCCTCTGTCCCATGTGCCAGTAGCTGCAAAGTAAGTATTGATTGTCTTACCTGTGTCTGTCTGCTACATCTGGGCTGACTGATTGAGGACTGCTTTGGCTGGCTGTGTCTGGAATAGTGATTTGACTAGGGGGCATCTGTTTAGGGAGCAGAGCACAGCCTTTGGTAGGTGGTAGTAGTAAGCGGGGATAGTGGCCTGCACCTGTGGTGGTGGGTCATAAATAGAATTAATGCACTGGTGCTGATTGAAGTTCTGGTTCAGGAGGAAGAGAGAGATCAAGGAGGGTCCCAGAGGAGATATCTCCGCATGAGAGTCTTTGGAGCTCTCTTCTCCTTTCTAGACCTCACAGACCAGCAATGCCTAGTTAGAAACCATTTTGGCAGGGCAGCTATACAGGATCTCTGTCAGCAGCTGAAATCCTTCCTGCAAATTGCAGATGCAGGAATAACCCCATATCCATCCACCTCAAGGTCACTGCTTCCCTCGCATTCCTAGTCTGTCCTAGCAGCCAATGCAGGATTCGCCCAGCCCACCATCTCAAACTGCCTCACTCAGTTCCTACAAGCCTTTCTCACCCACACCCATGACTTCATAACTTACCCCCACCACCCCACAAGCCATATAGAGTAGCATGGGCAAGCTTTTCAGCATAGTTTGCTTCCCCTCAGTCATAGGCATCATAGTCCCCATGAGACCATCTAAAGAAACAGAAAAGGGTCAGGGCATTATCGGTGGTTAAACTGCAATTTGACGTTTTTTGTAGATTTGCTATAGTTGTCCTTTATCTTTATCTTTATTTTCCATTTTTTTCACCCACACATCCAGGGGGGGTGGGAGCGGGAGGGGGTATATCTTTTTTTTTGTATTATTCCTGATGGTAATGATGGATGGGGAGGGAATTTTTATCTTTTGTATAGATACTGATTGATTATAAGTGCTTGGTTGATTATCATTATTTGTATATAAATTGTATTGCACTTTTTGTTGGCATTAAAAACTAAATAAAGTTTTAAAAAAATTACTGATTTTAACATCCTTACGTGTGAAGTACTAATAATACTACAATATACAAATCTTACCCTTATTAACTTTTTGGTTTCAACTTATTCGTTTTTTGATTGCTAGAGTGATTTGCTCGAACCGCCGGCATGCCTTTCAAAAATGGCTGTAGCGTGTGTTTGAATGCTGATTAAAAGGACAAACCCTGATGTCACTCATCATCTGATTGGAGGAAGTCAGCCCAATAAGAATGGATATTTTTTTTGATATATGGAACCTGACCCAGATAGAATTGATCAAGCAGAAGCTGCCAGCCATTCAGCAGTTTCATTTAAGTCAAAGGGAATCACAATATTAAGCTCAAAGATCCAGCGGAGCTCGTTCAAATTAAAAATTTTCTCATAATTACCAACCTCCCAACCCACATCTACAGAATCAGTCACCCACCATTTTAAATCCTGCAAATTGATTTAATAATGTCTCAAGAGTGGGGCAGGGTCATTCAGTGTTTTTATCCAAGATTTATACATGTTTAATCTCACTAGTTGTTCTCCCTATGTATAGCTTATTACAAGGACACTGGATGTTATAAATCACCAGAGCTGAATGTGCCTGAAATGTTTTGCATGTGCCTGAAATGTTTTACCAGTATTCTGACCTTCTCATTGGGCCCCAGTTAATGTGAAAGGGCACCATTGGCAGGGCCCACAACTTGTGTGACTGCCAGTATGTTGCTTATATTATGTGTTTGAAAACATGTGTTGACCAATTTCCCTATATTCTTAGCCCGGCAGTAAGACATCAAAGGTTCTTGTATAATATCTTTTCATGCTAGCAGGGCCACATGCCAGTGAGATAATACTATGTTATTGATTTTGGAAGAGAGAGGGGTAAATTTCTGTACAAATGTCACTCTTTCATCTGTTCTATTATCTTGTTTATATTCTAACAAGAGATCACACTGAGCATATTTAGCTTTCAAGTAGGCAGACTGTAAAACCTGCTTGGGATATTCCCGTGAATAAAATCTTTGTTTCATCAATTTTGACTGCTGACGAAATTCATCAAAGAATGGCAAATTCTTCACAGTCTTAAAAATTGGCTTATAGGGAGGCTCCTTTTTAATCTGCTAAATATTTAATCTCAAGAAAATACAGCATGCGATCATCCATTATGAGGTGGCAAGAAGCAACGGTGTCCACCACCTTTTAAATATCTGTAATTGAGGACATGCTGGTGCAAATTTCTTATAAGCTAGTTATTTTTTTATATGGTATAATCCATGCATAAATTGGTCCCAAATTTGACCTTGACAGAGCAGGATTATTAAAGAGCATATCTGATCTAAAAAAAAAAAAAATAAAATCAGAAAACAAACTTTAAAAAAAAGAGTATTTACATCAGATATCATGCTGTCAAAGGGCTTCATTGTTTGGCTTAAGTCAGAAAAAAAAAATGCACCATGTCTGAGCAGAGAATTAAAAAATAACCCCCACTTTTACAAAAGCACAGAAGTTTTTAGTCCTGGCTGGCACACTGAATGCTCTGCGCTGTTCTGGCAGTCATAGAGTTCCTATGAGCGTCAGAGTTGCGGAGAGCATTCAGTGCGCCAGCTGACGCTAAAAACCTCTTCCGCATTTTTGTAAAAGGGGAAGGGGCGTAAAAGTTTACTTCTAGTGTTTTACTGTAGATATGTTTGTTTGTTTGTTTTTACTTAAGATAACTTCTTTTCCTTTTAGTTGCTCCAACAATACTGGAAATGAAACCCACTGGAGTAATCCTCGGACGCACAGGAATAATACGGTGTGAAATTGCATCAGTTCCTCCACCAAGCTTTGAGTGGTACAAAGGAGATAAGAAGTGAGTTGTCTGAATATAATTATAATAAAAGCAATCTTTAGAGTTCTATTATGTGTAAGATAAGGGGGCCTTGCATGGAAACATGTTACAATTTGTGTTTGCATGCAGTAAAACTTCAATGTGCATTCTAAAACACCACTTGAAAGGCAATTCCCTAAATATTTGTGTAGTCACACAGGTCCAGATTCTTAAAATGGTGCCTTTATTGTGGACACCTATTGACGCCTAATTAAGTTGAGGCGCCCTCTACTGCTTAATGACACCTACCTGAAAAATAGGCTGAGTTATGGGCGGAGAATAGGTGTTGTTGACTTAGGCATCACTAGGTGGCTGAGTTAGGTGCCAGTAAATTAGGACTGGTAAAACCTGACTTAGCCCTCTTAAGAAAGGCGCGCTAAGCGTTTTAGCGCAGATTTAGCGCACGCTAAATCAGCACGTGTTCTAACTGCTAATGCATCCATAGGCTAACATGCACACGTTAGCATTTAACGTGTGTTTAGTGAGCGCTAATCTTTAGCGCGCACTAAAAAGCTTAGTGCACGCTTGTAAAAGAGGGAGTTAATGTACCATTGCCTATCTCTATGGCACCTAGCAACACCAAAGTCTGCTTAGGTGCTGCTAGGCATGATTCTATAATCATGGTTAATTGACAGCCACATGGAGTGACACCTACAATGTAGGCACACTTAAGCCCTCTTTTTCAAAGGCGCGCTAAGCAATTCAGTGTGGATTTAGCGCGTGCTAAATCAAGACGTGCACTAACTGCTAACGTGTCCATAGGTTTAACATGCACGTGTTAGCGTATAGCGCGTGTTTCGTGCACGCTAATATTTAGTGCGTGATAAAAACTTAGCGCACCTTTATAAAAGAGTGGGTTAGGCACCATTTATAGAATCTGACTCGTAGTGTCTCCATTGCTGCCCACACATGTTATCAACATGCATGCTAATTAGTGTTGCATGACCTGGATCATAAAATCCCCCCTCCCCCTGCTAACTCAATCAAAGCATTAGTACAGGGGATTGCATCCCTCAAGCCTATATAAGCATCTTACTGTACTCCTTCCCCTGTTGAAAACACTGACTCATATTCAGTCCTGAATTCTCCAAAACTAAGACTAACTCCCCAAAAACCAATATGATCTCCTCAAACATCAAGATCGTCAACAGTTAAAGTGGCCTATCTGATGCAAATCACAAACCCACTTTTCAATGCCAATCATGAAGACAAAGGCCCATTCCCATATCTCCCTCTCCCGCCCCTCCAGAATGAATCCTTATTTTGGTGAATTTCAGTCTTCAACAGGAGAAATGTGAGAGCCCTCCAGCCTGCATGACTGCACTGTGATGAACAAAGGTGCCAAGTTGCTCAACCACGATAAGGGTAAAGCATCACTAGGTGATTTAAATTCTCAGGGCACAGTGTTGCTAGCAGGAGGGGATGCCATGTCACTTCTACTAGTGAAGATCAAGATCCTCTGGAAAGCTAGGGTTTATTCTACAGGAATGGAATGGGGTAGGAGGGGAACAGCAATTGAACCGGGGAGTAGGAGTGTTGGGGATCTTTTATTGGGGGGGTTAACACCTTGAATGGAGAGGTTGTGTATATCAGCAACTTAGCAGTGAGGATTAGAATCGGTATTGAAGGGAGTAAGCAAGTTTGATGGGAGGAAGTTGAGGGGAAGAAATTGCTTGAGCTATCCGGCCTTTTAATTTTATAAAGGTTAATGTTGAGGGCTAAAAATTACAGAATGCTTTCTAAAATGCTAATACTTAGTTGAAATTAGAGGTTCTTAACTCAGACCTCAGGATCCCCACAATGAACATGCAAGAGATAGATCTACATCCAAAGGAGGCGGGGCATGCAAATTTATTTCATGCATATTCATTGCGGATATCTTGAAAAACAGACCGTCATGGCATGTCTCAAGGACTGGGTTGGGAACCCCTGATTAAAGGTAAGTATTACATTTTGTGCCTTACTGAATGCACAGTAAACCAGTGATGGGCATTCGCTTACAACAATATGGGAAATGTCAATGGATTTTTTTGGATTCGTTATAGTTGTCCTGATGGAAAATGTTGGATGGGAGAGGGAGTTTTATTTTTGTATTGATATTGATTGATTATAAATGCTTATTTGATTATTATTATTTGTATGTATATTGTATTGCACTATATGTTGGCTTTGAAAACTAAATAAAGATTTTTTTTTTAAAAAAGGAAATGTCAACCGTACATCCTATGTTGTTGCATGTGGCTATCAAATAAAAATGAAAATCCATGTTTTATTGTTTGACTATAATGGCCCCCTTTTACTAAACTGCGCTAGCAATTTTTAGTTCACGGAGCCGCGCTGAATGCATCGCGCTGCTCCCGAATCTCATAGAGTTCCAATGAGGGTCGGGAGTAGCGTGCAACATTCAGTGTGGCTCCCGGTGCTAAAAACCACTAGCGCAGTTTAATAAAAAGGGGGGGGGGGATTGTGCTTTCAAGAATGTGCTTACTGTTTGCGAAGAGAGCACCCATTGCATATTCACAAACTACTATGCATGCATGAACCACTTTGCGCATCCGTATAGTTCATATGCTTTCCGAAAGAGTGCACACTCTTTTCAAAAGAGAGTATACTCGACAACTTTGCTCCTGTGGTGAAAAGAAATGACCAAATAAAATGAATATTAATGAAAACGATATGGGAAACAACACGAAACAATTTTTTTCTGGCTGTCAGTCTCTAAATTGAAGAGGGAGGAGAATAAGCCCTATACAAATTCCTCATCTGCATCCAAAATGCTGTCAAAAAACTAATTACTGGTCAGCAGAAATATTACCAAATTGCTCCTCTACTAAATCTGCTCATTGGCTTCTCAGCTCCCACTGCATCACTTAGAAAATTCTATTGTTTTCAAAATTCACAGTGCACCATTTTTTGGCTGCAGCATGCATTCATTAGTGCTTGCTGCAGTTTTGTGAAAGGGCCACATAATGTTTTCAATACAAAATCTTATTGATGAAGAGAGAGTATAACCTCTTATCTTCCAAATATGGCCTGCTTAAATATGTAGCTACGACCCCTTTTTTACAAAACCGCGTAAGAGAATTTTTAGCGCTGGCTAGCATGCTGAATGCGCAGCGCTGATCTACCTGTACTCTCAACGCCACTGAATGTCCGTGTCAAACTAAACTGTCCACTGAAACTTCCTGACCCAACCTCTTGTAATGTAATCCAACCTTGAACTGGATAGGTAAAGGCAGAAAAGAAAACCTGATTAACATAAAAATAGCATAACATATCCATAAGCACCACTCAAATTGCTTGTTCTGAGTAGCATTTTGTATCTACAACTAAATTTGCATTCTAAAAAAAAAAAAGTGCCTGAAAAGGATATGCAAGTGATTTTATGATTAAATAAATAAGGCCACAATCACATTATTATGATTAAATGGAATGATTGCCCAGGAAACAGACTGCATTTATGAAAGCTTCCTTCACCATAGAAACATCCCGGAACGATAAAACTTTGCATTCCAGCTCTTTGAAGTTTCAGTACCTGGAGATGGCAAGACCTTATCTTCTGCAGTCAGAGACTGAAGGCCAGTGGTTGGTGAGCATAGGACTTTATATGTTGTTAGAGCTCAAACATCAGAAGCCCATGATCACAGGCTTTTCAAAATAACACTTACAGAAGATGTTGTTTTACCCTCTTGGCCTCTGATGATAAGAAGATGTCTTACTGTGTGCCACAGTTCTCAGATCAATGGCAAGTAGAGATTTGTTCACGGTGCAATGTGGATGGCTACCGGAAAATTAATTATCTGATAATATTTGGTAATCACTGAAAAGGCGTGAGCTAAATCCAAATCCCTAAATCATAAATGAAGCAGTGCTGAGGCCATTAATCTTGAGCATAATGCAATTTCCTGTTAATGCTAAGAAGATAAAGTCTATATCTCATATAATCAAATTGAGAATCAAAATGATTGAATGTATTCCATAGCTTTAATGCTTTCAACCTGAACATAAGTAGCCTATGGTGCAGTCTTTGAGACATCTGATTATTCTTTTGCTAATTTCAAGTGTAAACTTTCAAATATATAGTAACATAATAATTATCAGCAGATAAGAGGAGGGATTTGGGATTTAGCTCATGCTTTTCCACAAGTATGCTCAAGGTGATTACAGTACTTCCAAGTGCTGTCTTATTTTGGTCACACTGTCAGGAGAAAAAGATCATTGGAAAAGGACATTATGTTTGGGAAAATTGAAGGAACCAGGCGAAGAGGGTTACCTGCAATCAGATAGCTGGACATGTTGAAAACAACCATGGGGGTCATAAGACTCTGGAGGACCTGACTGGACCAGCACAAAACTGATCTCTTTTTAGATCTGCAGTTCATCAAGTCACCTAACTAATTATATATATACTAGTCTTTAAGCCCGTTACATTAACGGGTGCTAGAATATATGTATGTCTGTCTTTCTTTCTTTCTGTCTCACTCCCTGCCCTTGTGTCTTTCTTCTTTTCTTTCTGTCTCCCTCCCTCCTATTATTTGTATTTCTTTCTATTTGTCTCTCTTTCTGCCCCCTATGCAGCATTTATCTCCCCTTGTCTACTTTCCTGTACAGTAGCAATATCAGCATTCCATAGAAACATAGAAACATAGAAAGATGACGGCAGATAAGGGCCATAGCCCATCAAGTCTGCCCACACTATTTACCCACCCTCTTAAATCTACTGACCCCCTAAAGAATAATTGTAATTATACTGTCACTCTACTGACCCACTCATTCAGTCCTAGTGACCCTATCCCTTGTAATTATACTGTCACTCTACTGACCCGCTCATTCAGTCCTAGTGACCCTATCCCTTGGCATGACCTCGTAGGGATCCCACATAGGTATCCCATTTGTTCTTGAAGTCTGAGATGCTGCGTGCCTCGACCACCTGCACTGGAAGCTCGTTCCAATGCTCAATCACTCTCTCCGTGAAGAAGTATTTCCTGGTGTCTCCACGAAACTTCCCTCCCCTGAGCTTGAGCGGATGTCCTCTTGTGGTCGAGGGTCCCCTGAGAAGAAAGATATCATCTTCCACCTCTACCCGTCCCGTGATGTACTTAAATGTCTCAATCATGTCTCCCCTCTCCCTACGCTCCTCGAGAGTGTAGAGCTGCAATTTGCTCAGTCTTTCTTCGTACGGGAGACCCTTTAGCCCCGAGACCATCCTGGTGGCCATTCGCTGAACCGATTCAACTCTGAGCACATCCTTACGGTAATGTGGCCTCCAGAATTGAACACAGTATTCCAGATGCGGTCTCACCATGGCTCTGTACAGTGGCATCATGACTTCAGGTTTCCTGTTGACGAAGCTTCTCTTGATACAGCCTATCATTTGCCGTGCTTTAGATGAAGCCTTCTCCACTTGAGTGGCTGCTTTCATGTCAGCACTGATGATTACTCCTAAGTCTCGTTCTGCCGTAGTCCTTGCTAAAGTTTCTCCATTCAGGGTGTAAGTTCTGCAAGGATTTCCATTTCCGAGATGCATGACCTTACATTTCTTGGCGTTGAAGCCCAGCTGCCAGATCAAGGACCAACTTTCTAAAGTACGCAGGTCTTGCTCCATAGCATCCTGAAGATTATAGCCGTTTACTACATTGCATAGTTTGGCGTCATCAGCGAATAAGGTTACCTTGCCTTGGAGCCCTTGAGTCAGATCCCTAATGAATATGTTGAAGAGGAGTGGGCCCAGGACCGAACCCTGTGGTACTCCGCTGGTCACCTCTGACATTTTAGAAAGGGTACCGTTGACCACCACCCTCTGAAGTCTGCCACTAAGCCAATCTTTAACCCATGCAGTTAGAGTCTGTCCTAATCCCATAGAATTCATCTTGTTCAGCAGCCTGCGGTGTGGGACGCTGTCAAACGCTTTGCTGAAGTCCAGGTACACGACGTCCAAGGACTCTCCTGAGTCTAGTCTTCTTGTTACCCAGTCAAAGAAGCTTATTAGATTGGACTGGCATGACCTACCCTTGGTGAATCCATGTTGGCTGGGATCCCGGAGATTTCCCTCGTTCAGGATCGTATCTAATTTATACTTAATTAGTGTTTCCATGAGTTTGCACACTATTGAGGTGAGGCTTACCGGTCTATAGTTCGCAGCCTCAGCCTTGCAACCCTTTTTATGTAGAGGAACGACATTGGCTGTTTTCCAGTCCAACGGAACTTTCCCCGTACTTAATGAGAGATTGAAGAGCACCGCCAACGGTTCTGCCAGGACATCTCTCAATTCTCTGAGCACTCTTGGGTGTAAATTGTCCGGTCCCATGGCCTTGTTTACCTTTAGCCTTGCCAGTTCGTTGTAGACGTCCCCAGGAGTGAACTCAACGTTCTGAAACGGGTCATCTACGTCTTGTATTATCATCAACTGTGGTCCGTGTCCCGGTGCTTCGCAGGTGAAGACTGAGCAGAAATATTCATTTAGTAGTTCTGCTTTTTCTGAATCCGCCACCGCGTAGTTTCCGTCCGGTTGTCTAAGGCGTACTATACCGTCTGTGTTCCTTTTCCTATCGCTGATATACCTAAAGAAGGCTTTGTCCCCTTTTTTAATGTTTTTTGCCAGAGTTTCCTCCACTCGACGTTTGGCCTCCCTAACTGCTGTTTTGACCGCTGCCGATCTGGTTTTATATTCTACTTTAGTTTCTCTTCTCTGGGTGCGTTTGTAGGAAAGAAATGCTTTTTTCTTCTCCTTAATGAGGAGTGAGATCTCTTCAGTGAACCATTGGGGTTTGTTGTTTCTTTGCCGTTTATCTTCTGATTTTATGTAGCGATTAGTTGCTTCGTGTATGGATGATTTCAGGTACGACCACATAGTTTCCACATTGCCGGTCTCTTCTTGGTCCTGTAGCGTCTGATGAACATGATCTCCCATACGTGCGAAGTCGGCGCCCCGAAAGTTGAGCACCTTTGTTTTTGTGATTGATTTAGGGGATCCTTTCCCAATGTTGAACCATACCATGTTATGGTCGCTGGAGGCTAGCGTATCTCCCACCGAGACCTCTGAGATGCTTTCCCCGTTTGTGAGCACCAGGTCCAGGATCGTCTGGGCCCTAGTGGGCTCCGTTACCATCTGTCTGAGATGTACTCCTTTTATGGAGTTCAGAAGCCTCCTGCTGCTGCTGGTTGCTGCTGAAAATGTGTTCCAGTCTGCGTCAGGCATATTGAAGTCCCCTAGCAGCACAGTGTCACCCCGTAGAGTTATATTCTCTATGTCTTCAATTAATTCTGCGTCCATGTTTTCCGGTTGTCTTGGAGGTCTGTATACCACACCAAGATACAGGCATTTTTTACTACCTCGTGCCAGGTTAACCCAGAGGGACTCCCCGGTATACTTAACATCAGTGATCCTGGTAGTTTTGATGTCTTCCTTAATGTATAGTGCTACCCCTCCACCTAACCTGCCCTCTCTGTCCTGACGAAGTAGATTGTACCCCGGTATAGCCATATCCCACCCATGTGCGTCAGTGAACCAAGTCTCGGATATTGCCACCACGTCCAGGTTGGCATCCCTTATTTCAGTTTCTAGTTCTAGAATTTTATTGCCTAAACTGTGTGCATTAACATACATGGCCCTCCACACTTTGTGTTTGCTGAGTCCCTGTAAGGCTATTCCTGACCGAGTCTGTGTGGCTCCAAGAGAACTGTTTGCATATTGGGTCCTTACCTCGGAATCTGAGTGTTGACTCGTCCCATCAGGATAGTTCCTTTCCACCCCAGTATATGAGTAGGTCCCTCCTCCTCCATTTCCTTGTGCATCAGCATTTCCCCCCTCCCTACTTCCCTATGCAGCATTTTCCTCCCTCGGGTGCTAGAATATATGTGTGTGTCTGTCTTTATTTCTTTTTCTCTCTGTCTCCTTAGCCCAGGGGTGTCCAATGTCGGTCCTCGAGGGCCGCAATCCAGTCGGGTTTTCAGGATTTCCCCAATGAATATGCATTGAAAGCAGTGCATGCACATAGATCTCATGCATATTTATTGCGGAAATCCTGAAAACCCGACTGGATTGCAGCCCTCGAGGACCGACATTGGACACCCCTGCAGCCACTTTTTCCTGTCCATTCTCCCTTCTTTTTACCTCCCCTGTGTCCACCACCACCCCTTCACTGCTCCCCTTATCCAGCAGCAGCCCTTCTCCCTTTGTTTTACCTCCCCCTGTCCATCAGTACCTCTTCCTGCTCCCCCTGTCCAACAATAGGCATCCCTTCCTTTTTCCCCCCCCTGTCCATCATCACCTCTTCCTGCTCCCTCTGTCCAGCAGTAGGTCTCCCTTCATTTTTTCCCCCTGTCCATCAGCACCTCTTCCTGCTCCCCCTGTCCAGCATTAGGCCTCCCTTCATTTCCCCCCCCCCTGTCCATCAGCACCTCTTCCTGCTCCCCCTGTCCAACAATAGGCCTCCCTTCCTTTTTCCCCCCTGTCCATCATGACCTCTTCCTGCTCCCATTCAAGCAGCCTGTGCAGCAGTCTTCACACGCTGCTTCGGGTTCTTCTACTGCCCTGATTTACTCTGGCACGTCCCTGATGACATCATCAGAGACGCGGCAGAGCAAATCAGGGCAGTAGAAGTGCCTGAAGCAGCGTGTGAAGACTGCTGCTTAAATCGCCGGGTAGGTAGTCAGGTCAGCGGCAAGGGAAGGGTGGTGAGCGGCAAAGGACTCCTCTGTTCTGATGCGGAGGGCGGCTCGGCTCCATTTCTTGATTCGTTCTGGAGTGGAGAGGAGGGGGGGGCAAATGCGCTGTGTTGGGGGGAAGGGTAGGCAGACGCGGGGACCGGTGCCTGAGCTGCAGGAGAGGGAGCGGGTTGTACGTTGCGGGGGAGGTCCCGACTTCCCGAGCTACAGCTTCTTCGTCGTTGAAAGTCGCCGCCGCCGCAGCTCCTGTCTAGCAGTTGTGTAATTTTTTATTTTATTTGAAAGCCGTTGCCGGGGCCACGCATGCGCAGTCGTATTTTCGCGACAGATCAGGGAACACGTTTTTTTAAGTGCGCATGCGCGGCCTACCATTTTATTATATTAGATATAGCCTTACTAGGTCAGACCAATGATCCATCTAGCCAAGTAACCCATCTAAATCAGTAGTACCTGGCAAAAAACCAAATAGAAGCAGTATTCCATGCTACCAATCCAGGGCAAGCAGTGGCTTCTCCCATGTCTGTCTCAACAGCAGACTATAGACTTTTCCTCCAGGAACTTGTCCAAACCTTTTTTAAAATAAAAAAAACAGCTAAATTAACTGTTCTTATAACATCCTCTGGCAATGCGTTCCAGAGCTTAACTATTCTCTGAGTGAAAAGATATTTCTTCCCCAGAGATCTTCAGGGGCCACCATTGGTCCCTGGGCTTTGCACTGAAGAACACTGCTCTAGGTGCATAAATATAGGTGCCCTTGTATAGAATATTCCCTCCTATTAGCCTACCAGTCTTTTATATTTGATAATTAGATGTTTTGGAACATCAAAAGAATAATAAGAAATTTTTATGTTTATAGGATTATATGAGAAAGAATTTCAAGTGTTATATTGTAATTATTAATGACATACTCCTGTATACTTGCTGTAAGATTTTAAAATGAATAAAGAACTTTAAAAAAAAAAGAACGTTTATTTTCTTTGCATCACATAATGTCTCTTTTTCTGATGAACAGCTGTTATTAAAATTGTATCTAAACTTTTCAAATATTTTATTTATTTGATCTGTCTCTTTCCTCTTTTATCTCTTGCTTTGTTCAATTGATGTTCTTGTTCCATATTTATATTGCAGGAATACAGCTGACAATATCAAAGCTTCATGCAGTTCTATGGATCTCTATTAATTTTAAGGAGCTAATTTGTGTTTTACTATTTCTCATTTTATTTTAATGCCTACTAGTTCTTTCTCTGAGCTAAATCACAGCGTATAATTAAAATCCGTGTCCATTCATTGACAAGGTCACAAGACTGGCTGTGCTGTAGCGTGTAATCTTGTATTCCTAGTGTGGTTGCTTCTGCCAACTACAGAACAGCACCAATGGTTAGTCATCTATTGCCAATTGCCAACTCCACCCCTTATACTTTGCTGCACCGTATGCCTGAAACATACTGCCTGACCTGGTACATCGGGCAGTACAACAAAGAAAAATGGGGAGACCCAATGATCCACCGATGAAAGCAAAACCAAAAACTGTGGATACAGATGTTTTGGAGATAATTTATTAAACACTGACATATAAAACCATGAAAATTCAATTTAAAAAGTACAATGATAAAAAATACAGTGATAAAAATTCAACCGGACCCTACACAGTCCGTGTTTCAGCGAACACGCCTTCCTCAGAGGTCTAATGGTTTGCAAACTCACATATAAAGAATTGGACTGAAAACAGTCTATTGTCTTCTTAGTATTTTTTTGCTACTTCAGCTTGTCTGCAGTGTTCTTTGCTCACAGGTTTAAAGACAATAGACTGTTTTCAGTCCTATTCTTTATATGTGAGTTTGCAAACCATTGGACCCCTGAGGAAGGCAGGTTCGCCGAAACACGGACCGTGTAGGGTCCGGTTGGATTTTTATCACTGGTACGTCAGGCTCCATCTCTGGCAGCATTCAAATCCTTGCTAAAAGACCACTTTTTTGAAGCTGCTTTTAAGTTCTAACTCCAACCCACTTGTAAAGCACCCATATCTGTTCGTCATTCCCTCTATAATTCCCTACCTGAGCAATGTGTATAGATTAACACTTTTGTCCTGTTTGTCTGTCATAATTAGATTGTGAGCTTTCTCATTTAGGGACTGAGTGGAATGGAAAGCATAGATATGAATTGCCTGTTCACTCTTTCCAAAAGTACTAGTACTAGGGGACATGCAATGAAACTACTGGAGAAAATATTTCTTCATGTGATGTATAATTAAACTCTGGAATTCATTACCAGAGAATGTGATAAAATCAGTTAGCTTAGCGGGGTTTAAAAAAAGATTTGGATGCACCGGGAAGGGGAAGGCCCACCATTCTGAACAGACGGGCCTGCTACCCAGAAGGAGTAGGCATCCCTCTGGCTGGCCTTGCAAAGAAAGATAAGGGAGGGGTCCGAGTGGGCTTTGAGGAGTGGGGGGTCAGAGTGTCAGAGGGTAGGAGGTCATATATTCTGGTGCAGGTGCCAGCAGGAGGGAGTGGGCATCCCTCGTGCCGGGGATTGTTTCGGGGTTTGCAACAGGAAGTATTGGGCCTCCCTTCTACCAGGGATGTTGGGCGGTGCTGGCAGGAGGGAGTGGCCATCCTACCCACCAACTTGTGTTGGGGTTAGGGGGGTTCCCTGCCGCTGCTACTCAGCTGATCACGGCAGTGAGATCCCTTGCCTCAATCAGCAGAAATGCAATTCTCCAAACAACACTTGTGACATGGACGCAGGTTAGAGAATCGGAGTGGTTGGCATCTGTCCGTTAGGACACACAGGATTCTCTATAGGACGTCCATGTGCGATTCTCAAAAACTGCTAGGCGGCTGCTGAGACTGGGTATCCTCTTCAGAATCAGGCCTCTATTTCATGTTAATCACACTTAGGTGCCCATTACAGAATCACGCCTAATTATAACTTAGGTGCCTACAATGTAGGCCAAGGTTTTAAAAGTGTATATTATAGGTGCCTAAGTACTTTAGAGGATCGCGTCTAATGGTGCCTAACTCCGCCTAAGTCCTTCTCTGCCCCTAAACACGCCTACTTTGGAGTTATGCACCATAAGATAGATGCCTATCTTATGTAGAATAATAATAACATAACATAATAATAACATAATAATAAACCGCAGGACCGCGAAGTTCTATGCGGTTTACAGTGATCAAAAGGCATTACAGATTGAGTGGAATAGACATAGTTCAGAGTTAGTGAATAACAGTTCTAAAGATCATTTGTTGAGGACTAAGATTGTGAGGACTAAGACGATAGATGCCTATCACCCAATTAATTATCAAAGCTCATAACTGAAGCCAATATATTAATTGAGTTAGATGGCTAACTTTAGGTGCCTTTTATAGAATTTCTCTCTAAGTGCTCCCATGTCAACTCTGCAAGTGCTAATCATAATATGCTAATCAGATAACGCAGGAACTTCCACTTCCTACCCATGACAGGCAACCTCCCAAAAGTATTTTTACAAATTCATTAATGCACAGGTTCATAAACTCTTAACAGGCAAAATGCCACAAAGCACTTTAACATGTAGCCTGTTAGCATGCAAGCTATAAATTAACCCCTGGATTACCGTATATACTGTATATAGCAGTGGTCTCAAACTCAAACCCTTTGCAGGGCTGCATTTTGGATTTGTAGGTATTTGGAGGGCCGCAGAAAAAATAGTTACTGTCTTATTAAAGAAATGACAATTTTGCATGAGGTAAAACTCCTTATAGTTTATAAATCTTCCCCCCCCCCTCCCCTGAAGGCCTGCATGTTCCCCACTTCTTTGCAGCGTCCTCCAGCTTCCCCCCTGGCCTCCCAGTCTTAGTGTCAGCTAATTAATGCAGCCTGCAGAGAGGATCGCCGGTGCTGTAATGTTCCTTGCAGGCTGCCATCGGCCTCCGCAACACGTTCCCTCTGCCGCAGTCCTGCCCCTCCTCTGACGTCAGGGGCGGGATTGCGGCAGTGGGAACATGCTGCCGAGGATCACGGCAGCCTGCAAGGATCACTGCAGCACCGGCAATCTTCTCTGCAGGCCGCGGTAATTATCTGAAGGTAAGAGTGAGAGGCCAGAGGGAAGCCAGAGGACACTGCAAAGAGCGAGCAGCACTAGTAGAGGCCGCGGGCCGCGAAATAGTACCTGGCGGGCCGCATGTGGTCCCCGGGCCGCGAGTTTGAGACCACTGGTATATAGTGACTAAGAAGGTGTTACCTCCTTGCCTTTGAGTACTTTGTCAAGAAACCTTCATTGACGAGCAACCAAGTGCTATTCTGTGGAGTATTTCCTCCCTGCTAGTTGCTTCTTTGTTTACAAAAGAGCCCAGGAGATTGAAATCCTTTACAACTTCTATTCTATTGCTTTCATGCTCAAAATCATCATTTTCCATGTTCATAATCTTCATCTTGTTTATGCTCAGTTCTAATCCCATGTTATGTCTTTCGGCTTTGACTTTTCTCAGTAGATACAGTATCTATCCTCTCTTATGAAGTTATAACAAGTGAATTCTGAAGACATTGTGCAAACGGATGGTGGTCACAAACAACTCCAACTTGGATGCAAAAAAGGCAGATGACAATCTACATTTAGGGGTCCTTTTATCAAATTGGCAAAAATTGGTCTTAGCGCTCCCTTATGCGGGTCATCCTGTGCCCTAACTCCATTTTTACTTCTGGGGTAAAATGGCCGATTTTCCTTTTTTTTTTTTTTGTATGAATGGCCATATGCTAATTTTTACATTATTACATGGGTATTAGTGTGTGAGTCCCTACCGCCACCTATTTTGGAGGCAGTAGTGATTCATACACTAAACCTGCAGTAATTATACTGTCCTAGTAGAATACTGCATTCAGAAAATGCCACGCAACTTGAAACATCGACTAAAGTGTGATATGCTGAAACTAGAGCAGCTGCTTTTTGTATGGCAGGTGTTAAAATGTGGTACGCATTAATGGGGCAATTATGCCTATGTGCTGACAGACTGAAATTTTAAAAACTATTGAAAATGCAGATATTTCTATCTCCTTTCATGTAAGGAAAGATTTCTATTTATACAGGCAATAGATAGAAGTGGGCAAGAAATGTCATGAAAACTCAGCTTTTTGTAATGTTGATTTTATGTTATGTATGTTTTATATGCAAACCGTCTAGATATAGATGGTATATAAATTTTAAAAAATAAATAGATAATAATTGGTTTGCATGTGGAAATGTCCACACACTAACTGATCAGCACAGAACCTGACCACTCTTTGTCCCCAGACCTGCCCCCACACTAAAATATGTTATTTTTTTATCACTTGGATAGTGCATGCACATCCCCATATTACTGTGGGCAAATTACTGTGGAGTAAACTATTTTTTTACAGTGGTAAGTGCACATTAGTGCTTACTGCAGTTCTGTGAAAGAGCCCTTTATTGTTAAGCTTTAAGATTAATTCAAGTTTCAAGTTTATTAAGTTTCAAGTTTATTAATTTTTAATATACTGACCATCAACTGGTATCTAGCCGGTTTACAATAAAATGATAAAATAAGAATAGGAGAAATGCTTATAAAAAATAATATTTATGAGAAAGAGGGAATGTGTACATAAAGGACTTTAGACAATAACAAACATGATAGTGAGGTTAGAAGGAAGGGGAGGAGAGTTAGAGTACATTATTAGTGATGAAAAGAGGGGGGGGGAGGGTTGATACGGTGCTCAAAAGGGAGCTAGTGAAAAGGAATCAGGCATTGCAAAATATATTCTGCTCTGCACTTATTTGCCAGAATCCATACACCAACTGCAAGGCTTTGAGCATATTTGCCAGTAAACTGGTCAAGATTATATTGTAGTAATCCAAGCAAGGAAACAATGCCTGAAACACTACAGAAAAATCAAATTATCTTCATGTAAAAAAAAAAATGAAGGTGTTAAAAGACTCTGATCTTGAAAAAAGATTTCTACACAAGTTTCTTGAGTTTCTCCCAAGGCTTTAATATACAAGGTGACTGACTATGCACTTATTCTGCACCTGGACTCAGGGCCAGCATTAGAGGAGTTCAAACAGGGCAGCTGTCCTAGGCACCACAGCTAACTTTCAAGACTAAAACCACCTTTCTGAGGTCTGAACAGGATACCATAACAACAGTAAATTGCTCTGACCTGAGGAGGGGGATTTTGTCCTGTGAAAGCTAACTTAAAAATGTATTTAGTCCAATAAAATGTTATCATACTTTCTATTTTTGTTTTATTTGTATTTGTGATGTAGTTATTGGAATATATCAGTTTTTGGAATTTACATCTGCTATCTTTATATTTTTCAAAGTACAGGGGACATGCATTACAGTTTCTCTTTTCTAATGTTGCATTGTATGCAGAGTCTGGCTTCTTGGAGGTTCAGTTTAATTTTTATTTCTATTTTACCCCCTCCCCCCTTTTTACAAAACCACTTAAGTGGGGTTTTTTGCACAGGCCGGTGCGCTGAATGCTCTGCACTGCTCCCGATGCTTTAGAAACTCTATGAGTGTCAGGAGCAGTGCAGAACATTCAGCACACTGGCCTATGCTAAAAACCGCTTCCGCAGTTTTGTAAAAGCAGCAGTTAGTTTGTGGTTACTTATTCTTTACTGGGTGAGGGTCTGTGTTCTGCATGTGTGAAAGAAACATGACTTTCTATTAGCATTGGTGCTGGCATGGTATGTTATGCCTTTGAAGGTCTATTTGCAAGATTTTGTCTTATGTCACACAACGGTTGGTAGTAGAGAAAGTTTGTGAATCTGTTTTTATTTCTCCAGTGTTGTAATAAGAACATAAGAATAGCCTTACTAGGTCAGACCAATAATCCATCAAGCCCAGTAGCCCATTCTCACGGTGGCCAATCCAGGTCACTAGTACCTGTCCAAAACCCAAAGAGTAGCAACATTCCATGCTACCTATACAGGGCAAGCAGTGGCTTCCCCCATGTCTTTCTCAATAACAGACTATGAACTTTTCCTCCAGGAAATTGTCCAAACCTTTCTTAAAACCAGCTACGCTATCCACTCTTACCACAACCTCTGGTAATGCGTTCAAGAGCTTAACTATTCTCTGAGTAAAAAAATATTTCCTCCTATTGGTTTCAAAAGTATTTCCCTGTAACTTCATCAAATGTCCCCTAGTCTTTGTTATTTTTGACGGAGTGAAAAATTGATTCACTTGTATTCAGTGGCGTACCTAGGGTATGTGGCACCCGGGGCCCATCATTTTTTGACACCTCTCCCCCCCCCCCCATGTAAAATTTTTTTTTTTTTTTTTGCAATAACCATGAAATGGAATAAATGGTCAGAATAGAAACAGGCAGTGAAAATTTTCTTTTATTGAACCTCATATATGTAACCATTATTCCAAACATAACAAAACATAAATTATGTCTAAATTGTCATGACATTAGAAGTACATATGGAGTAGTTGCAGGCAGTGGCGTACTTAGGGTATGTGGCACCCAGGGCCCATCATTTTTTGACACCCCCCCCATCTATATGAAAAATATGATTTTTAGTACCAATCTACATATCGCACCACAAGAGTGTACCTAGGAAAAGGCTGCATCTTAAACACTGCAGTGAGCACTAGAACACCAACACATACATTGTAAAACTAAACAAGCCAGATCCCGCACAGTCAATTGGTCCTGTAGTCAATGCCAACTGAAAACTATGTCTTTTTCATACACACAGAACAGAGATACACCCTCGCCCAAAATGGAATAATCACAAACTAAAAATAGAAATATGTAGACAAAAGTTAAACTGATCCGCCAAGAAACCAGACCCTGGATACAATGCAACACCACAAAAAACAGTAACACATGTCCTCTAATACAGTGCAAAATATAAAGACAGTAGATGTAAATTTGAAAAAACTGATACATAACAATCACCACTTTATAAATTAACAAATAAAAATAAAACAAATAATGAGATATAAAAAAATACAATTTTATTGGACTAATCCCCGTAAGCTCGGTCCCCATCCCCGCAAACCACCTGATTCCATCCACACAAGCCTTGAATTGTTTATATTAAAGTATAAAAAGAAACAATATTCTGTACAATTGTCAATTTATAAATCAGCGTCTTCTCCCCACTCTCTTCCCCATTTCCCTTCAGCATCCTCAGCCCACTCTCTCTCCACTTTCCTTCAGCGCACGCACATAAAAACAAGCAAGTAATTTTATATCATTTTCATTCTATTCATTCATAGAAATTAAAGTCTAGATAATGCCAGTCACATAACAAAACATGATTTTACAAAAATAATTCCCTGCAGTCAAGCCTGCAAGGATTATTAGATGTCTTTCAGCAGTTCCCCTCCCTCCCTCCCCCTTACCTTTGTGGCCAAGTCAAAATGATCTACCAACAATAAAATTTTAAAAACACAAAGCACGCTGTACGCAGAGAAAATGTTAATTATCATTTATATTCCGCGGGTTTTCAAAGAGGTCAAGGCAGATGACTTTATGCAATGTCACCTCAGTAACAACTATACAAAAATAGACAAATATTCCCCCTCCCTTTTTACTAAACTGCGATAGCGGTTTTTAGCGTAGGGAGCTGCGCTGAATGCCCCACGCTGCTCTCGACGCTCATAGGCTCCCTGCGCTAAAAAACTCTATTGCGGTTTAGTAAAAGGGGGCCATAGTGCAAAATATAGACAGCAGATATAAATTTTCAAAACGGACACATTTTGATCACTAAGTTGAAAATAAAATCATTTTTCCTACTTTTTTGTCTGGTGATTTCATGAGTCTCTGGTCCTTCTTCTGATCCTTCTTCTTTCTCTCCCCTTGGTCCCCCTCTTTCTTTCTGCCTTTCTTTCTCTCTCCTCCTGGCCCCCCTCTTTCTTTCTGCCTTTCTTTCTCTCCCCCTTGACCCCCTCTTTATTTCTGCCTTTCTTTCTCTCCCCTTGGTCCCCCTCTTTATTTCTGCCTTTCTTTCTCTCCCCTTGGTCCCCCTCTTTCTTTCTGCCTTTCTTTCTCTCTCCCCCTGGCCCCCCCTCTTTATTTTTTCCTTTCTTTCTCTCTCCCCCTAGCCTGCACAAAGCCATCGTGCCGATTTCTCCACTTCCACGATTCTTTCCCTACCCTCACCCCCAAGCCAGCAGCCGATTTCTCCCTGCTCCTTCCCCGATGTCCTGATGTCCTGAACTTCATCGGGCAGCAGCAGCATTCACAATTCACTGATGTTGCCCGCTTCAGGCCTTCCTCTCTGTCGGGTCCTGTCTTCATGAAAACTGGAAGTAGGCAGGACCCGGCAGAGAACAAGGCCTGAAGCCGGCAACAGCAGCGAATTGTAAACGCTGCTGCTGCCCGAAGAAGGTAATGGAGCACCGAGGCAGTCCGCTTCTCCCCCCTCCCAGCCGAACCCCCGCTGACCCTCCTATCTCCCCCCCCCCCCGTGAACCTTTCCGACCTTCCCAGCGAGAGCAGCAAACCTCCTTCGCGGCTTTCTCCTCCCTCTGCCGCGTTACTGATGACGTCATCAGTGATGCGGCAGAGGGAGGATAAAGCCGACGCTACTGGAGGGAGGTTTGCTGCTTTCGCTGGGAGGGTCAGAAAGGTTCACTTGGGGGGGGAGAGAGATAGGATGGTCAGCGGGGTTTCGGCTGGGAGGGGGGAGAAGCGGTCTGCCTTGGTGCTCCAAGGCCTGGCGCCATTACCTTTTTCGATAATGGCGCCGATGCTGCTTTCGCTGGGAGGGTAGGAGCGCGATAGGGACCGGGCCAGCTGTGCACCCCCCCCCTAAGGCGGCACCCGGGATGGACCTCCCCCTCGCCCCCCTTGGTACGCTACTGCCCTGGGGAAACAGCCTGCAACAAGATCGCGCGATGCCAGAGATCTTTGCCTGCTTCGGCTGTTTCCTCCGCCGCGGTCCCGCCCCTCCTCTGACATCAGAGGAGGGGCAGGACCGTGGCGGAGGAAACAGTCGAAGCAGGCAAAGATCTCTGGCATCGCGATCTTGCTGCAGGCTGTTTCCAGACGCGACACCCGGCGCAGGGGGGGGTAACTGGACCGGACCGGGAGCACCCCCTCAGGGCTTGGTACCCGGGGCGGACCGCCCCCCCCGCCCCCCCCCTTGGTACGCCACTGCTTGTATTCATTCTATTCCAGTCAGGATTTTGTAGACTTCAATCATATCTCCCCTCAGCCATCTCTTTTCCAAACTAATGAGCCCTAACCTTTTAAAAGTCTTTCCTCATACGAGAGGAGTTCCATTCCTTTTATCATCTTGGTCACTCTTCTTTGAACCTTTTCTAGTGCTGCTATATTTGCTGAGTTTGATTTCTTGGGGTTCCCTGTTCAATTTCGATTTGTGATCCCTTATTCTGTATTTGGTAAACATCTGTCTGTGTTTTGTGTGAAAAGAAGTCATTTAAAGTTGCTTTATGTGTGGTAGTAATGGGAGGTGGGGATATCAAGGGGAGAGTACAGAGAATAGAGGAGATCAGAAATCCCCTCTGGGCCTCAACATTCCTAACATGGCTATTTCTACTCTTTTTGATTTGCAACTCAGTCATAACCCCTCCAAAAGACAAGACTATGCAAATGCTGAACTCATCAGTGCTGTCATATCCCTTCACAGATATAAAAGCTCCTCCCCCCCTCCAAAAAATAAACATTTTGGAGTCCTGATCCTAATGCAACAGTGCTTCAGATAATTAACCTCAAATCTAATTTATGTGTTCCATAACAAAACAACAACAAGCTGTATAGAAAATGGCCCTACTAATATACAGTAAACAGTATCCCCATTTTGCTATTAGGCTTATGTGACTGTTTATCCATATCCCACAATGCAATTTGTAAAAGTAAACTCCTCAAGGCATGTCCATTTAAAGATCAAGTGGATAGTTGGAGCTGCTGGGAATTTTGTACCCCAAATTCTTTGCAGGTGCAAAGTATTCATATATGGGATAAACCTGAAAAAGAAAACCAAAGAAATTCCTGCATTATTACTAACTTGATCAAAACTCATCATTCCCTTCCTACATAAAGAAAACTCAGCTTGTGTAAAGTATAGTATTCCTTTGGAGATGGGGAGGAGGGGGAAGGAATGTTCCCTCTAAGCTAAGCACATGAACAATTGCTTAGACATTCTAGGAGTGTCGGTTACAGACTTTACATGATCACTCACAAAAATGGTTGCAAATCAGGAAAATTGTTGGGTTTTAGAATTTGTTGCTCACACGAAAAAGATTTTCAAAACTTGTCGATCACAGGAAAAAAAATTTTGAACACACCTAGCCAATCCTTAGAGGGAGTATTGGTCAGGACCCATTTTCTAATGGACAATCCTTTTCAAAAATTAGCATAAGAGCATTAAGAGTTGCCGTACTGTGATAGACTGAAGGTTTATCAAGCCCAGTGTCCTGTTTCCAACAGTGGCCAACCCAAGTCCCAAGTACCTGGCAGAAACCCAAAGAGTAAAAACAAACAAAGAATCCAACTGAACTGCAGTGAAATGACAAGTCGGAAGACAAAGGAAAAAACTGCAGTGATGATGTATAAGATACCAAGCCATTAAAGACTTGGTATCTTGTACATCATCACTGCAGAAACCCAAAGAGTAGCAACATTCCAGAGCTGAGATTATGACGTCATAATGCCTCATTCCACCAGTGCCTAAAAGCCAACCTCATCAGTGATGTCACAATGGCTTGATTGTCCTATGGTTAAGAACATAAAATTTGCCATACTGGACAGACTGAAGGTCCATCAAGCCCAGTATCCTGTTTCCAACAGTGGCCAACCCAGGTCAGAAGGATCTGGAAAATCTCAAGGAGAAAAACAAATGTTGTGCTTCTTATCCTAGGAATAAGCTGTAAGTCTATACTGAATAGCTTATAGTGCAGTCTTTTTAATGAGTTGCTAGACAGTCAAAAATATCCATTTACGAATACAATGTGAAAGGTGTATGATTCACAGACATTCTGTTTTTTGTCTTCTAGACTCTTCAATGGAATAAAAGGAATTACTATACAGAATTACAACACAAAATCCATTCTTACTGTTTCCAATGTAACAGAGGAACATTTTGGGAACTATACATGTGTAGCCATTAACAAACTAGGGGCAACTAATGCCAGTCTGCCACTCAACCGTAAGTAACATAAATGTGCTATAGCTTGTTTAGAATGGCATTTCTTTTCCCTAAGGAAAAATAAGGATCATTAATTTCTCACTAATATTCTGTAATTGGTACCTAAAAAGGTAGGCGCCTAAAGGCCTCCTTTTATCAAGCCGTGGCAGAGTGTTTTAGCGCTGGCCAGCGAGGTAAATGCGCCGACGCTCATTCCGTTCCTTTGAACATCGGAACACTTACCTCGCCAGCTGTGACTTGATTAAAGGGGGCCAAAGTTAGGTGCCTATTGCATGTCAACCGCTCTTTGGCGCCCATGACAGAATGGCGCTTAGCGGCACCTAACTTAAACTTAGGCGCCTGTAATGTAGGCCAGAATTTTAAAGGCCTACCTTATAGGCGCTTAAGTCCTTTGTAGAATTGCGCCTGGTGGCACCTCAGTCACTCTCCACCCATAAATACGCCTACTTTACTGTTAGGCATTGCTAGGCGCCATGCCATAGGCACCTATCATTTATAGAATCGCACCTAAGAAGGCAGGCACCTATCACCCAATTAATTTTGATTTTTTTTTTTTTTCAATTATAAGCTTGTTAAAGATCATAATTGAAGCCAATTTACTAATTATAGAATTTGCCCCAATTTTACTCTTGCTGTAAGATCACTAAACTAAACTAAACCTTAAGTTTATATACCGCATCATCTCCACGGAAGTGGAGCTCGACACGGTTTACAAAGCTTAAAAATATAGGAAGAGAGAGGAGAAAGATTTACAAGGGCATATAAAAAGAGGGGATGTAAACAGGAGAAGAGATGTTATATGTTAGAGAAAAGCCAGGTTTTCAGTTGTTTTCGGAATAGTTAGAGGGAGCCCAGGTTCCGCAGCGGGATAGTGAGATCGTTCCAAAGGCCCGCGATTTTGGAGAGGAGGGATCTTCCCAGTTTACCTGCATGGAGGATGCCGTGTAGAGAGGGGAAGGATAGTTTATGTCTGTGGGCTGATCTGGTGGTAGCAGGCGTCAGGGCATGGAAGGATAGAGGGATTAGGGGCGGAAGGATGCCGTGAATGATCTTGAAAGTCAGGCAGGGGCATTTGAAATGAATTCTGGAAAGTACTGGGAGCCAGTGAAGATTGGTAAGTAGTGGGGAGAATGTACATTCATTTGAAATACAATTGGAAATGTTAACCTTTTCCGTGTCATTTCATGTTGTCTTTAACCCAAAACAAAATGGGGGGGGGGGGAAAAAAAAACATTTTGGGGTATTTTCAGCGTCAATGATAATAAGCATTATTTATCAGTGGGTGAATTATTGAAGTTTATAGGGTGCGTCGTTTCAGCAATAGGCACACTATTAACAGAATTGCTCACAAAGGGGTCCTTTTATTAAGGTGCGCTAACCGATTTAGCGCACGCTAAAGGCTGTCATCCATTAGGCATCTTAGCTTTTAGCGCGCGCTAAATTGGTTTGTGCACCTTAATAAAATGACCCCAAAGCAAAAAAAATTAAAAACCTGAACAAAGAATCCCATAATGATATGGGAAAGTACAGGAAACAAATATTGTTGGCCTAGACATTGCAGCAGAAGTTGCTCTATAAAGGTAACTACATCAGAGTCTTATTTGTCCTCTGGCAAGCTGAGAATTTGCAAGATTTTCCACCAAACGTGTATTCAGATCTCCAGTTTTTTTTCCAGCACAGTAAGCTTTGCCTTATGCTGCAAATTTCTAAGCTGTTCAGCAGAGGCTGCAATCAATTGTTCAACCATAGAGGTGCGAGTTTGTAATGTATTCAGATACTCTTAGGCCAGATAAACAATTTCAACTACTTGCCTTATTATAACTCACAGCAAAAGGAATTGACATATTCTACTCAGAAGCACCCTCCATTTCCTAGAGCATCATAGAGACTTATCACCAGGAACAGATGTATTATACCCAGGTGCAACTTCCACTTTCTGGAAAGACCCATCACACTTAAGAACATAAGAATAGCCTTACTGGGGTCAGAGCAATGGTCCACCTGACCCATTATCCCATCTTTACAGAGGCCAATCCAAGTCACAAGTACCTGGCGAAAACCTAAATAGTAACAGCATTCCATGCTACCAATCCAGGGCAAGCAGTGGCTTCTCCCATGTTTGTCTCAACAGCAGATTATGGACTTTCCTCTAGGAAATTGTCCCCCAAATTTTTTTAAACCAGATATATTAACTGCTCTTACCACATCCTCTGGCAATGCGTTCCAGAACTTAACTATTCTCTAAGTGAAAAAAATATTTCCTCCTACTGGTTTTAAGAGTATTACTCTGTAACTTCAAGTGTCCCCTAGTCTTTGTATATCTTGATGCAGTAAAAAAAAAAATTGATCCACTTGTACCCGTTCTACACCACTCAGGATTTTGTAGGCTTTGATCATATCTCTCCCCAGTTGTCTCTTTTCCAAGCTGAAGAGCCCTAACTTTTTTAGTCTTTCCTCATACAAGAGGAGTTCCATCCTCTTTATCATCTTGGTCGCTCTTCTTTGAACCTTTTCTAGTGCCTCTGTATCATTTTTGAGATAAGGAGACCAGAACTGAACGCAATACTTAAGGTGAGGTCGCACCATTGAGCGATACAGAGGCATTAAAACATTCTTAATCTTGTTTACCATCCTTTTTCTAATAATTCCTAGCATCTAGTTTGCCAAGTTTCCAAGTTTCTTTATCATTTGATATACCGTCTATCAAAGATTATCTAAGCGGTTTACAAAGAGAATTGTTTAAAATATAACTTAAAAATATTAAAAAGGTAATAAAATTTGCTTTTTTAGCTGCCACCGCATATTGAGCGGAAGGTTTCAGTGTATTGTCCACGATGACACCCAGATCGTTATTCTTCAGTGCTGACCCCTAAGGTAGACCCTAGCATCTAGTAACTATGATTTGGATTATTCTTCCCAATGTGCATCATTTTGCATTTGTCCACATTAAATTTCATCTACTATTTGGATGCCCAGTCTTCCAATTTCCTAAGGTCTTCCTGCAGTTTTTCACAGTCCGCATGCATTTTAGCAACTTTGAACAGTTTAGTGTCATCTGCAGATTTAATCACCTCACTCGTAGTTTCAATTTCCAGATCATTTATAAAGTTAAATAGCACCGGTCTCAGTACAGATCCCTGCGGCACACCACCATTTACCCTCCTCCATTGAGAAAAATGGCCATTTAAACTAACACTTTATTTTTTGTCTGATTCTTAATTCACAATTCAACATTGCCTCCTATTCCATGACTCTTTAATTTTCTCATGAGCCTCTCATGAGGAACTTTGTCAAAAGCTTTCTGGAAATCTAGATACACTACATCAACTGGCTTACTTTTATCCACATGTTTATTTACACCCTCAAAGAAGTCAAGCAAATTTGTGAGGCAAGACCTCTCTCGGATTAACCAATGCTGACTCTGTCTCATTAAATAATATTTGTCTACATGTTCCACAATTTTATTTTTTTATAATTGTTTCCACTATTTTGCCAGGCACTGAGGTCAGGCATTCCCTGGATCTCCCATGGAACATTTTTAAAAAATCTGTGTAACATTGACCTCCATCCAATCTTCAGGTACTACAGATGATTTTAGTGACAGATTACAGATCACTAACAACAGATCAGCAATTTCACGCTTCAGATTTTTTTTCAGTACCCTGAGATGTATACCATCCAGTCCAGGTATATTTATCACTCTTTAACTTGTCAATTTGGCTTAGTACCATGTTTCCCCAAAAATAAGACACAGTCTTATATTAATTTTGGGCCCCCCAAAAAGCTCCAGCTCTTATTTTTGGGGTTGTCTTATTTTTTCATGTACAATGATCTTCTCTCCCTTCTTCTCCTCCACCCCAATTCTTCCTATTTTCTTTCTCTCCCCCACATGTGCAGCATCTTTCCTCCCCTCTCACCCATCCCCTTGTGCAGTATCTTTCTATCCCTCCCTCCCATCCCTTGTGCAGCAGAACCCTTGCAGCTTGTATTCCTCCCTCCTATCCCTTGTGCAGCAGAACCCTTGCAACTTCTATCCCTCCCTCCCATCCCTTGTGCAGCAGAACCCTTGCAGCTTCTATCCCTCCCTCCCATCCCTTGCAGCTTCTATCCCTCCCTTCTTCCCATCCCTTTGTGTAGCATATTTCTATTCTCCCCTCTACCAGTGCACACCCCCGCCCCCTCCCCTCCCCTCCCCCCCACCAACCCATCTCTCCCTCCCATCCGAACCACAAGACAGAAATAAATGTACCTTATAACAAACCAGCAGTGTTGGCAGCAATCTAGACAGACTGCTTCGTGGCCTGGGCCGTTCCTCTACCGTGTTGCTGATGACATCATCAGTGATGCGGGAGAGCAACGGCCAAAGCCGCGAAGCAGCCTGTCTAGATTGCTGCCGAAGCTGCCAGTTTGTTATAAGGTACATTTATTTCTGTCTCGCGGTTCGGATGGGAGGGAGAGATGGGTCGGCGGGGGGGGGGAGGTTGGCGGGGGGTTAGCGCCGCTGCTGCTGCCGGCAACTAGGGCTTATTTTCAGGGATAGGGCTTATATTAAGAACTACCCCGAAAATCATGCTAGGGCTTATTTTCTGGGGTAGGTCTTATTTTCGGGGAAACACGGTACATATTCCAGATTCACCAAAATTTTATTCAATTCCTCTACCTCATCACCTTTAGGAAGACTTCTTCCATCTTCTTCCATAGAGACCGGAGCAAAGAATTCATTCAGTCTCTCCGCTATGGCCTTATCCTCTGTGAACGCACCTTTTACTCCTTGATCTTCCAATTGTCCCATGGATTCCCTCACAGGGTTTCTGCTTTTGATATACCTAAAACAATTGTTGGAATAAGTTTTTACTTCTTTGGCAAAAGTGTAGGTGCCTAAATATGACAGGGATCTGCATAACAGACAGTATTCTCAAAGTCGGAGCCTCTCCTATGTCCTGTCCATGTACATGTCTCCCCTGCAAATACATGCTATGCAAGGAAGTTGCATATTTACAGAAAAGTGCTTAGGTGCCATATAAGTGCTAAACTTTTGCATGTAAAAGTCACATGTAAATGTTAGTGCCTATTAAATGGCAGCCATATTTAGGTGCCAAAAAATGCGCACTAAGCGCTATTCTATAAACAGCATTTCAAATTGGGCACCATTTATAGAATAGAATATAGCACCAGGATTCACACCCAACTGTGGGTATGAGGATTTATACCAACTGAAACCTGGTGTAAATCCTGGCGCCTAAACTAGGATCTAGGACGATTCATCATGGCCAGTTCATCTCTGAATCGGCCACGATAAATCGTTCACGGCAGCACCTGACCTCTTGTGGGGTGGCTATGCTCATCCCCGAAAGTAAAAGTGCCCCCCCCCACCCATCAAAATAAGTGTTCCCACCCACATCCCCCCCCCCCCAAGATAGGAGCATCCCCCCGCCCTGCATACCTCTTGAAAAGTTTGCTGGTGCGAGCAGCATCTTGCATCTCCTGCTCATGCCAGCCTCAGCTTCCCTATGATGTCACGTTTTGGTCTGACTAGGAATTGATGTCAGGAGGGAGCCAAGGCTGGCCAAGTAGGGGGTGTAAGATGCTGTTCACACTGGAAAACATTTCAAGAGATATGTGGGGGGGGGGGGGGGGCCCAAGAGGAGGACAGTCACCGGTGGTGGGGATGGAGAGGAGGAAAGGCACCAGCGGGGGGTGCAGACCGGAGGAGAGGAATCGGTGTAAGGAGAGGAGAGGTATCGGTGGGGAGGGTGGAGAGGCATCGGCGGGGGGGGGAGGAGAAGAGGCATTGGCAGGGGAGG
Organism: Geotrypetes seraphini; assembly: GCF_902459505.1. Lineage (NCBI taxonomy): Eukaryota > Metazoa > Chordata > Amphibia > Gymnophiona > Dermophiidae > Geotrypetes > Geotrypetes seraphini. Next base: position 41,929,434 of record NC_047095.1, read on the forward strand.
GTGGAGGAGAGGCACCAGTGCGAGGAGGAAAGGCCCTGGTGGGGGGAGATGGAGAAGCACAATTCATCACAGTTCATCAAGGCCTTTGTGGAGAGGATGATTCATTGATACCTTTTCATCACAGCCTTGATGAAATGGCCTGCGATGAAAAGGCCTCGTTAAATCATCCTATTCTGCCTAAATTAGGCACAGATTCCCTGAATTCTGTATTAATGCATGCATCTTTAGTGAACACTTGTGACCCACTCTGACCCTTCCATGGCCATGCCCACTTTCTAGGTGCATGCTAAAAGATTTGCAGGCGCATCTGTATTGAATCATGCTTAGCCAGAATCACGCTCAAATCCAAACTATTACCAATTAACGCTAATTGCTAGTACCTGATTATTGGCACAAATTGGCTTGTTACTTAATTAACCTCCCCCCCTTTACGAAACCGCGGTAGCGGTTTTTAGTGCAGACCGGCACGCTTAATGCTCTGTGCCGCTCCCAACGTTCAAAGCAACTCTATGAGTGTCGGGAGCAGCACAGAGCATTCAGCGCGCCGGCCTGCACTAAAAACCGCTATCGTGGTTTTGGAAAAAGGGGGGGGGGAATAATTGCACATGGAAATTGGACATGTGTCCAAATTTGCATGCACAATTTTGAGCACCATATATAGAATTTGAGGGTAAATAATTATTTTAATGCAAGCTACCACGTTTTGACCTGTGTTATTTTAAAACTTGTTTTAAAAACCACTAATGTCTTTTAGTAAAGGCAGCTTAGGAACCCACAGATGGCAACGTTTTAGTTAGAGACCTAGAGACTTTTGAATACCAGCCTTGGTTTCTAAAAAAAAAAATCTTCAGAAACACGCACGAACTATATTTGCACTTAAAATGATGAAATTAAAACTGGAATTGCACCAGCAGTAAGGGTTGTACATTTCGTTTTAACAAGTCCCTTGTAAATCTTTTAATGAAACTTTTGGGCTTTTGTTCAGTAGCAAGTTAATATCCCACGTGTATTTTGACAAAAGAGTCTGAGGAATGAAATGCCTAATTTACTTCCATGATAAGAACAATTGAGGTGATGTCAATTGGCTCGGTTCCCTCTCTGCTGCATCAGCAGGTAATGGCAGTCAATTTGATAAGTGCTGACAAACAGCTTTCCTACTGCCATTAAAATTTACCTCAGTTAAAAGTAGAATAAATGGACCATGTGAATTGCCTCTCATTAACCTGCACTCTTCCTTCTCTCTCTCTCGTGTATTTGGAAATAAAAAACGCTTTCCTTTCGTACCCCAAAGGACATAGGGGAAAAGGAAATTAGGAGTAATGGGGAACTGGCAAAGGAGTGTCTGATGGATAAAAAAAAATGGTGCCGGGTTGTCCATATTAAGTTGCCCGAGGACTTGCAATCTCTGACCTCAGCTTCTCCGTGAACTGCCACAGGACTTGTTGGGTCTGAGAAACTCGCCACAGTTCTCCACGAGAAAGGCATATTTTGTTTCTTGGGACAGTTAGATTTGGACAGTACCATTTGCCTTTGTTTATTAGCAGCTTCAGGGGTGCTAAATGCTAAGGCACCCGTTATATCTTATGGGCATCTTAGCATTTAGCGCGCCCTAAATCGGTTAGCGCACCTTAATGAAAGGACCTCTCAGACTGTTGTAAATTCATGCGAAATCTGTCCACTTACCCTCATCGAGACGGATAGATGCAGTATAAAAATTTTCTGACTCCCCCCTAAAAATACAGAATATTGTGACCCAAAGAAGGAGAAATGCTCTCATTGTTTGATCAAAAGTTCAGAACGGATATCAGAGGACAAATGGATAAGTATCATAGCTTTTCAGTTCTTCTTTTGAGCTTTGTAATACCACTGTTACCCCCTCTTTTACTAAGGTGCGCTATCCGATTAGCGGCGCTAAGTACTAATGTGTCCATAGATTAATATGCACGCGTTAGCTAATCGGTTAGCGCACCTTAGTAAAAGAGGGCCTTGGGGCTCCTTTTATCAAGCCGCGCTAGCGGTTTAACGCACGTAACAGCGCGCGTTAAACTGCCGGCCGTACTAGCCGCTAACGCCTGCCTTGAGCAAGCGGTAGTTTTATGGCCAGTGCGGGGGTTAGCGCGTGATTAAAAGTCACGTGTGCTAACCCCGCTAGCGCAGCTTGATAAAAGGAGCCCTTAGTATTTTAGCATTAATTTGTAGATAATCATGACAAAACAGAAATGCGGCAAAGGAATCAGCGGCACAGCTGAAAGTGACCCAGCAATATAAGCCAAGCCCACTGTTTCCATTTGCCGACCTCTGCTGCTAAACCCTAGTAATAAAGAAGCCTCAGATGTGTTTAGATTCCCAGGTTGCCAACCCTGACATGTCATTTTAAGCGACCCGTCTTCACTCACCTCGGCTTTCGTTTCATTCTCCTTCACCGTATCTCTATCCCCTCTAGTTCTCTCTGTAGATATATTCATGCTAACTGCTTTCATACTGATGCAGGTATTATCTTCAAAGGACTGTCCTGGCATTTCGGTATTTAAAGTGTGACTGGTAAAATATTTGTAAGGTAACAGCGACCTTTACAACTAAAATTAAGAAAAGCATAGACAAAAACACAAACATTCTCCATGACAGGCTGCATAGGTATCACGTGTAAAGTGCCATTTATACACAGGCTGTAATATTGAAATGGAAGGTGGAAGATTCAGATGGAAGAATTGCAGTTTTGTAGACTGCAGGTTGTTTTTATTTGGTATTATTTTGATTGTATGTTATTGTATTTGTATGCAAGGTATACTAGGTCTTGTTGAGATGAGTACAAATTGATAAATATGACATAGGGTCTGATATACTAAGGTTTTTCTACCAATCTGCGGGAGGGGAGAAGGAGAGGCCCTGGCCTTTGGTATCTGGGCTAATCAGAGTCTTAGGCCTCGGGAAGGGAAAGGCCTGCCGTTTTGAAGAGACAGGCCTACTGGCAGGAGGGAGTGGGCCTCCATCTTGCAGATTGTCATCTACAGGTATTGGGGGGGGGTGTCGGGGGTATAAGGGGATTGAGGGGGCCTAGCGACAGGAGTGAATGAGCATCCCTCCTGGCGATAACGGGGATGAATGTCGGGGGCGGTCCTCTGCTGCAGCCAGCTCAGCTGATCACAACAGGGATTTCCTCCTCCCCCCTCTCCCCCCCCCCTCGATTAGCTGAGCCAGCAGGATTCACCAAAGTAGGGTTACCAAACGTCCAGATTTCCCCGGAAATGTCTTCCTTTGGCGCCTATCTCATGACTCTTTAATTTCCTCAGGAGCCTCTCATCAGGAACTTTCTCAAAAGCTTTCTGAAAATCTAAATACACTACATCAACCAGCTCACCTTTATCCACATGTTTATTCACACCTTCAGAGAAGTCAAGCAAATTGGTGAGGCAAGATCTCCCTCAGCTGAACCCATGCTGACTCTGTCTCATTAAATCATGTTTGTCTCCGTGTTCCAGAATTTTATTTTTTATAATCGTTTCTACCATTTTGCCCGGCACTGAAGTCAGGTTTACCGGTCAGTAGGCACCTAGATCGGGGCGCTTACCAAGTTAGGACTGTACTAACATATTTTTTTTTTAATTGGTTAATTATCACTGATAATTGAAAGTGCCATTAAAAACCAATTTAAAACAATTAAAAAGATTAATCAACCAGCAGGTGCCTAACTTGGTAGGTGTCTGCCACCTTGTGGTAGGCGTCTACACTAAAGCGCCTACCAAGAAAGTAGGTATGGTTAGGGATGGAGTTTGGGCATGAATTGAGTCAGGCACCAGTAGGTGTCTATGATAGGTGCCTTTATACTAGACCAGGAAAACCTTGGCGTAATATATTGGCACCTAACATTATGCAATCACAGTTCTTGAAACTGTCAATTTTTAGGCTCCCACTCAAACAAAAGAATCTTTTTTCTGTCAGCTCTCAAAGATCAGCTTGCCTTCCACTGCCAGGCCCAGAGCCATTAGCATCCATAGATTTGGAGCCTCAGCGGTAGCTCATGGTCACACCACCATGTTCTGTCACCTCTAAAACATCATCAGCCCAGCTCCTCCCATGTCTTCCCTATTTTCTTGAGCATCTTCTTGCTGGAAGCATCTTCCAGGTCTTTGGCGCTACTAGGCATGATTCTACTAACTTTGATTGACAAGCAGTAGGTACCGTTTTTCTTGGCGCCTACCAAGTTAGATGCCTTCTACAGAATCGGGTCCTAAGTGCTCCTGCATTAACTTGGAGTAGGTAGTGTGCATTAATCCAAATGTTAACACCCAACCTGCAATAAAAAATTGTGAGACTTCTCCCGCTTAACACCGTGTTAGTTTGAGGCTTGCTGCAAGTTAAATTTTGGTATTACATTGCATTAAGCTTGAAACTTAGGCCCTCTTTTACCAAGGTGCGCTAAGCTTTTTAGCGCACATTAAATATTAGCGCATGCATGTTATCCTATGGACGCATCAGCGGTTAGCGCACACGTTGATTTAGCGCATGCTAAATCTACACTAAAACACTTAGCGCCTTTGTAAAAGAGGGCCTTAATGTATTTTAATAGCAGACCCCCCTCCCCCCCAGTTACTAATAACTAGGGATAACAATAAAATAACACATATTACCAGTAGCCCACATTTACAACTCACCCCTCCCCCCCCAAAAAAATGGCATGATTTTATCCAAATAGTTTCTAAAAAATATGTGGATAGGTGAGCCATGCATTTGCAATCTACCAACAAAGGTATAAGTACTGTAGCTTTCAGTGTCAGGCTGAATGTTTTTTACAGGACCAATATTCAGTTCATACTGGTCAACACATTATAAAAGCAGGCCACTATGGGTAAAACACTGGATATTCAGAGAGTGACCAGCATTGAATATTGGGAATCGAATGTAGTGTTTTATAGCTTGCTAAACTCCTACAAAGATCCAAAGCAGTAGACAAAATTACTACATAATACAAAGAAATTAAATAAAAATGTGTTTAAAATGTTAAATATGGTGCTAAAGCAAAAAATATATAACATATTTCATCACGATAGCTAAGTTTAGTTACAAATTTATTAACTAAATAGGTTTTCAGTGCTTGGATATTGATTACTAAGGAAGTTGTCCCAAATTGAATGCAAGACTGGTCTAAACTTTGTACTTTTTTAAGAAAAGGAAACAGCCAATATTTTTTTGTAGCGGACCCCTTTAAAAGAAGGAAACTCTTGGTCCAATTTATGTGAAGACTAACAGGGTCTTGTCCCGTGCAGAATATGAACCAATTCAAAATTATGGTTTGGTGATTGACAGTGCTATCCAGAAAACAGTGATATTCAACCACTAACTGGTTAGGGGTAGGCAATTCCGGTCCTCGAGAGCCGGAGCCAGGTCAGGTTTTCAGGATAGCCACAATAAATATGCATGAGCTAGATTTGCATCTCAAGGAGGCAGTGCATGCAGATCCATCTCATACATATTCATTGTGGATATCCTGAAAACCTGACCTGGTTCTGGCTCTCGAGGACCGGAATTGCCTACCCCTAGCCTAGCCAAATAAAGCTCCACTTGAAGGCTGTTCTGGCACTGTCCATACAGTACTGAGGCAGTCAGAAGGCATACAAAGGAAAGAAGGAAAGATATTCAGATGGAAGGATAGTGCTACCATTCATCCGATAGCTACAAAATTCATCAGTGGTCTCCGGCATACTTTGGAAGAAAGGCAGCAGAGAAGGGATGTGATAGAGATGTTTAAATTTCTCTGTCACAAATTCAAAGAATGCACCGAGGTTTCAACTGTATTGTACCATCAAAGATCGATTGGCCACCTTTATATCAATAGTATTATCACACTTGTTCCTCAGAATGCCACACCATAAAATAGTGTGGTAGCCGTCCTCACAGGAATTGAATACCGTGTGATTTTTTAAATTAAATATTAAATACTTTCTTTTATATTATACTCTTAATACTTCCTTTTATATCTAATATAATAAAATGATAGGCCGCGCATGCGCACTAAAAAAACGTGTTCCCTGATCCGTCGCGAAAATACGAGTGCACATGCGTGGGTTTTACGTCACCACCTGCTCGCTTAGTACGTCACAGCCTCCCTGCTCTACACAAGCCCGACCGCAGCCAGACGACGATCTCCGTTCCTCCTGCCGCCGCCGATCTCCATTCCTCCTTTGACACCCACCCCCTTCTCTTCCCCACAGCCTCCCTGCTCTCCACAAGCCGGACCGAAGCCAGACGACGATCTCTGTTCCTCCTGCCGCCGCCGATCTCCATTCCTCCTTTGCCGCCCACCCCCTTCTCTTCCCGCGGGCCCGAATGGCGATTCCAGCAGCGTGTGCATCAGTCTTCACACGCTGCTTCGGGCTCTTCTACTGCCCTGATTTGCTCTGCTGCATCTCTGATGATGTCATCAGGGACGTGCCAGAGTAAATCAGGGCAGTAGAAGGCCCCGAAGCAGCGTGTGGAGACTGATGCACGCGCTGCTGGAATCAACACGTTTGTAGTCCGGACCGCGGAAAGGGAAGGGGGGGTAGAGGAAACGCTAATGCTGCTGCACAGGGAACTGGTGGGGGGGGAGGGAATGCTGCTTTGGACAGACAGACAGAGAGAGGAAGGGAAACACAAAGAAAATAAGAAAGACACAGGGGCAGGTGCACAGGGAACTGGTGTGGGGGGAGGGAAATGGAGGGGGATGGAATGCTGCTTTGGACAGACAGAGGGAGAAAGAAGAAAGACACAGGGGCAGGGAGATACACAGAAAGACAGACAGGCAAAGGGGGCCAGGGACAGAGACAGACATAAAGGACAGCGGGAGCCGCGTCAGGAGGGATGCAGCAGTGGGAACTTTTCCAATGGGTGCAACTGTGCGGCTGTTGGGAACCTCTGATCAGGGACAGAGCAAGGTAAGAGTATCATAGGGATAAGAAGGAGGAGGGGTGATAAAAAAGGAAGGGATGCCTACTGCTGGACATGGGGAGAAGGAAAGAGATGCTGATGGACAGGGGGGGTGAAGAAAAAGGAACAGAGGACAGCCAAGGAAAAAGAAAAGCAGAAAGAAAGAAAGCGGCTAAGGAGAGAGAGAGAAAGAAATAAAGACAGACACACACACATATGTTCTAGCACCCGTTAATGTAACGGGCTTAAAGACTAGTTATATTCATAAATTATAAAGTGCTAGTGCCAGTACTTTGTTGTAAACTAGTCGTGAACTAACAAATGCATGTTTGTTACTTAGCTTTTGCTTCAGAACAGGTCTGCCTCGGTCCCCCACCGACGCGTTTCATATTGTAGCCTCGGCAATTATGCAGGGAATTAGCGTTATGCTAAAGCTCTGAACTGTTCTGGTAAGCATAGCTTTTGTATTTTTGATGCTTAGTTTTACTGTTTGCAGGCTCTGGGTCGCTGATTTATTTCTTTTCGTTTATAGCTTGTTCTGTCACTAACCCTGATGAAATCTTGAAACGCGTCGGTGTATTTAATATTTAACTTAAAAAATCACGCGGTATTCAGTTCCTGTGAGGACGGCTACCACACTATTTTATGGTGTGGCATTCTGAGGAACAAGTGTGATAATACAATTGATATAAAGGTGGCCAATCGATCTTTGATGGTAAATTTCTCTGTGGCATTAAAGTACAGGAGGTGAGTCTATTTCACGTGAAACAAAACTCCAAAATGAGAGGGCATAGGTCAGGACGAAATTAAATGAGGAGTAGTCTAGCAAAATACTTTTTTTTACGAAAAGAGTGGTTGATACATGGAATGGGCCTCCCTTGGAGGTGGTGGAGACCAAGGCTGTATCTGAATTCAAGAAAGCCTGGGACAAGCACTTGAGACCTCTTGGGGAGAAGAGGAGACAGTGGACAGGCAGACTGAATGGATCATTTGATCTTTATCCATAGTTCTGTTTCTAAGGGCTCCTTTTACAAAGGGGCGCTAGCGTGTATGGCGCCTGCGCTGGATTGGCGCGCACTACCTGAAAAACCACCACCTGTTCAAGAGGAGGCGGTAGCGGCTAGCACGCGGGGCAATTTAGTGTGTGCTATTCCGCGCGGTGAGGCCCTAACTCACCTTTGTAAAAGGAGCCCTAAGTGTTTAGAATATTAGCATATAGACACATTGAGGCACTTTGATGTGCAGACATGTCAGCATGCTGCCTAAGCGCTATTATATAAATACCCATTTTACTTATAGATAGAAACATAGAAGATGACGGCAGATAAGGGCCATAGCCCATCAGGTCTGCCCACTTTACTGACCCACCCCCCAAGTCTACTATCCTAGGGATCCCACTCCTGGTGAGAGGTTCCCTTGGCTTAACCCTCTAAGGGATCCCACATGGACATCCCATTTGCTCTTAAATTCTTGCACGCTGTTTGCCTCGATCACCTACACCGGGAGCTCGTTCCAAGGATCAACCACTCTCTCTGTGAAGAAATATTTCCTGGTGTCGCCATGAAATTTCCCGCCCCTGAGTTTGAGCGGATGCCCTCTTGTGGCTGAGGGTCCTTTGAGAAAGAGAATCTCTTCTTCCATCTCAATAGCCCTTGATATTATCTCTTTTAAAAAACTCTTAAAAACTTTTTTATTTAACGATGCTTTTAATGAATAATTTCTTCTCTTTTTGTTTTTATCCCTACTTTATGTTTTTTTCCTAATATATGTTTTTTTTTTCCTTCACCATTAGAAAAATATGTAACTTTTCCCCCCTTTCCCCCCTTTTCATGTCTGTTTTTAATGTATTATTTAATTATTTAACAAATATTTGTTTTGTTGTTTTTAATGTTTTACTAATATGATTGAATGTTCTCTTATAATCTGTTTTTAAATGTACATCGCTTAGAATGTTATAAATAGGCGATTCATCAAAAATAAAGTGAACTTGAACTTGATATTCAGCCAGTGACAGTCAGCGTGTTTTTAAACAATAATCATCCCTGGTTAAATTATCCACCCCTTCAAAAAACATAAGAACATCAATGCTAGGCCGTGTCCGGCCACAGAAGTTTGTTTTTTATAAGAAAATTTTTTTTAAAAAATCTACTCAACACACCTCATGCTCTCCCCCCCTTCCAACCCCCCCCCCCCAAACATGCCCCCAGAGACCCACCCCCCACTGTGTAGGTAGACCACCCTGGGTCTAGGTTTGTCTGTGGTGGTCCAGCAGGGATTAGTGGGAGAAGGAGCGCAGTCCCTTTGTTCATCTCCTTTTCTGTTATCCCCCCCCCCCCCCAAGAAGGTTCTTTAAAAAAAAATTCTGAACGAGCGGAATTCATACATTTAAAATTAGATGGTATAGGAAAAATGGGTCCATTTAATGGGCTCTTACCTGTCACAACGTTTGACATAGTTTCACACATGTTACAGTCTGTCACTGACATGGGATTACAGATATTTTTGTCATAAGTTTATAGTCCATTTTGGGGAGAGACACACAGTTTCACTATCTACCTCAGTAGTTATAACCACGGGCATTTCTGTCCTCCAAGCTTATCAGAAAGGAATGGTGAGTCACACAGGAACAGAAATTCCTGCCAGGCAGGATCTCATTACCGTCTGAGCAGTCCACACGGTGTGTCAAGATCGCATCAAGATATTCACTGACACAAGGATACTGATACACCTTATTTAGAAACCTGCAAGAGGCAGGCCGAGCTGTGCTGCACTCAAGAGACTCAAAGAGAGACTGGGATAGCTGCACTCTGAATGAAAGCTCATTAATTTCAAAATAAAAATGATCCAGTAATTTAATGCACCACGATTATTACAGCTACCGATAAATGTGAAGCTTAATAGGTATAAATCAGAGATGTTTATTACCACATACAATATAATTGTGACCTGTACAGCCAATAAAAAATATAGATACATAACAAACACCAGCAGGGATTTAGTGCTACCTTACACTCCCTGTTGGATTATATTTGGGAATCTTCTGAATCCTTGAATATTGTTTTATTTTTATTACTTTCTTTCTTCTGCTTTTTCTAGCCTATGGTTCTCATGTGCATGTCTCTCTTTCTTTTTTTTTTTTTTTTGCTTTTCATATTTGGATTGTTATGTACCTGCAATTTTGAGAACGATGCCATCTTTTGAATCTCTCAACTATACATTTTGCTTTTCATCCGAGCAGTATGCCATTGTGTTTTGCAATTTAACACTTCTGAGCAATGCACACTGTTCTCTCTGGGGTGAATGGCTCGCAGGAGTTTTATGTAAATTGGACTGCATAATAACCACAAATTGGGAGCAGGGAGAAAGATTATGAGTTACATATTATGAGTTCCTTAAATTGAGGTACTGAGGGAAATGATGATTTGCCTATGGAGTCATACAGAATTAGTGGGAAATTAGATATTTAGAGTTTGATATGTTTCTTCCCCCTCCCCCAAGGGCACACCTTTTAGGGTCTATATCTCTAAGCTTTTTTGCCATAGACATAGGTTGGTAAAGGAGGGGAGAAGCTTTAATATATCAGCCCTGTAGTCTCCATTTTTCCTAATAAACTGCCATTTTGATGGATTCATAAATCCCCATGTTCTCTATATGGCACTTAGAGTTATGTGCATACATCAGTGCGCTTAGCTGATATATGCGCATAACTTAAATAATAGGACTAATCGGCATCAATAGTTGCCAATTAACACTTAATTGGCATTGCTTGGAGCTAATTGAAAGGTGCACTACTAGGTAGGAGAATAGCACAAAGTGGTATGCGCCTTGCCCATGGTGCATAGCTAAAAGCTAGCATGGTTGGGTACTTTACAAGTGAGTGGTAGTTAGGAGTTAAAAGCAGCCTTTTATAATTGGGCTTTTAGCCCAGATTTGAATACTCTATGGACCTGTTCAAAGAGTAAAGTTGATTGAATGATGTAGCACAGTTCACCAAAACTTGCTCAGAATCAAGGAGGGGAAAACTGGGGCGAGCCCCAGAAAAACCACCTCACAGCCCAATCATCGCATGAAGGGTAAACGGTAACATTATATCATTCCATGTATGCTTTGTATTTTGAAAAAATATTGGCGTTTGAGCACTGTAATGATTAGATAGTTTTTTAAGTCGAAGAACTAAGCAAACTTAACTTATAGCTTGCGGGTTCCGACGTGCACGTTTCGATCCTGCCTCAGGGAACACACAGGAATAGGTGGAAGAACATGCGATGGGTGCAGAGTTTCAGGATGGACTAATGTCTCCCATATAGAAGCGCAAGTGGTGCAGGTTAACTTTCAAAGCAGTTAACCTGCGCCACTTGCGCTTCTATATGGGAGACATTAGTCCATCCTGAAACTCTGCACCCATCGCATGTTCTTCCACCTATTCCTGTGTGTTCCCTGAGGCAGGATCGAAACGTGCACGTCGGAACCCGCAAGCTATAAGTTAAGTTTGCTTAGTTCTTCGACTTAAAAAACTATCTAATCATTACAGTGCTCAAACGCCAATATTTTTTCAAAATACAAAGCATACATGGAATGATATAATGTTACCGTTTACCCTTCATGCGATGATTGGGCTGTGAGGTGGTTTTTCTGGGGCTCGCCCCAGTTTTCCCCTCCTTGATTCTGAGCAAGTTTTGGTGAACTGTGTTACATCATTCAATCAACTTTACTCTTTGAACAGGTCCATAGAGTGATTTTTTCTCTTTCTGATATATGCACCTTTTCACTCTTGTTACATTGTGTGTAACTTGTCCCGAATTTTCAGATTTGAATACTGCCAGAGATGGAGTGTAACATACTGACTCAGGCAGTCTGTTCCAGGTATACGATGCAATAAGATAGAAAGGACAGAGTCTGGAATTAGCAGTAGAAGAGAATGGTACAGATAAGAGAGACTTACCCGATGAACATAGTTTATGTTTATCAAAATTTTTGTAGACCACCCTTCAAAAAACATCAAGATGGTTTACAAATTAAAAATAAGAACATAAGAAGCGCCATCTCCGGATCAGACCTTTGGTCCAATTATTCCGGTGATCCGCACACGCGGAGGCCCAGCCAGGTGTACACCTGGCGTAATTTTTAGTCACCCATATCCCTCTATGCCTCTCGTAAGGAGATGTGCTAGTTTGCTTTTATATCCTAGGACGGTTGATTCTGTTATAACCTCCTCTGGGAGAGCATTCCAGGTGTCAACCACTCTTTGCGTGAAGTAGAACTTCCTGATATTTGTCCTGGACTTGTCCCCCTTTAGCTTCATTCCGTGTTCTCTTGTCCGTGTCAAATTGGACATTGTAAATAACTTTTTTTCCTGCTCTGTTTTGTCGATTCCTTTCAGTATTTTGAAGGTCTCGATCATATCCCCTCGCAGTCTCCTTTTCTCAAGGGAGAACAATCCCAGTCTCTTAAGTCATTCCTCGTATTCCAGTTTCTCCATACCTTTTACTAGCTTCGTTCCGAAAGGAAATCCATTATAAGATGGGATAGAATAGAAAGAAAAAAATTCAATCCAGCACAGAACTACATAGCAGCATATGCAGTCATTCCGACCAAATGACCGAGTAAAAAGAAAACTTTTAAGGAGGACACAGAATTTAAGGTAAGACAATTCTGAACTAAATTCAGAAGAAATACAGTTCCGGAGTGACGGAACTAATGCAAAGAAGGAGAGTGACGTGTGGCAGTAAGTCTGGTCAGGTGTACTGGAGGCTTAGTTAATTGGTGAAATGAAGCAGATCATAGTGAACGTATCAGCCGGTAGGGGATGGTGAAAGAGGCCAAATATGAAGAGAATCCAGAGTGTAAGAACATAAGAATTGCCACTGCTGAGTCAAACCAGTGGTCCATCGTGCCCAGCAGTCCGCTCCCGTGGTGGCCCTTAGGTCAAAGACCAGCGCCCTAACTGAGGCCAGCCCTTCCTATGTACGTTCCGGTTCAGCAGGAACTTGTCTAACTTTGTCTTGAATCCCTGGAGGATGTTTTCCCCTATAACAGCCTCCAGAAGAGCATTCCAGTTTTCCACCACTCTCTGGGTGAAGAAGAACTTCCTTACGTACGTACGGAATCTATTCCCTTTTAACTTTAGAGTGCTCTCTCGTTCTCCCTATCTTGGAGAGGGTGAACAACCTGTCTTTATCTACTAAGTCTATTCCCTTCAGTGTGGTATTTTACTGGAAGTCAATGATGTTCTTTCAACATGGGGGGGAAATGTAGTCAAAACACTGTGCATGAATGAGTGGCCTGATTGAGGTATGCAGAATAGTTAGATTTTTTTTTTTTTTTTTTTTTTTTTTTTTTTAGGGAAACCAGTGGAAGACCTGCATAGACAACATTGCAGTAGTCAAGTTTTGAAATAGCCAACATATAAAGTAATGTTGCACAGTAAGAGTCGTCTATATACGACCGAATAGAATAGATATGTCTAAGTGAATAGAAACATGATTTTACAACAGAAAAGATTTGCAGAGCAAACGTAAGCACATTATCAAAAAGAACACATAAGTAAAGCATAGTGTTGGTCAATATAAATGGGCATAGAAATGATAGTGAGAACTACTGATGCAGAAACCCAAAGAGCAGACATTTTTGTAGGATTGAGAATCAACCGATTATCCTTCAGCCACTCATCTATGGAATATGGACAAGCTTGTAATGATTGAAGCTTAGAGCTAGAAGGATCCTGGGTAGACACTAAGAAAATGTCATCTGCATTATTCCTGGGGAGGAGTTTAAGAAGAGATAAGAGAGGAGAGATACTGAGGAGCTGCAGAGTGAATGCGCTTGTAAGTCAACAAGAGGAGTTTGAACTGTATGTGGAAGCAGATAGGGAGCCAATGAAATGAAGAGGAGAGGGGTAACGTGAGCATAACTACACTGGCAGAATATAAGTGGTGCAGCAGAATTTTGAATGGATTGAAGGGGAGAGAGATGATTTAGTGGAAGACCTGTGAGAAGCAAGTTGCAGTAATCTAGGCAAGTGGGGATAAGTGTGTGGATAAGGGGTTTGGGAGTGTGCTTAGAAAGGAAAGGTCAGATTTTGGTGATAATGCAGAAAAAGAAATGACAGGCTGTGGCGGTCTGTTGGATTTGTGCAGAGAAAGAGAGAGAGAGAGGAGTCAAAGATAACCCCAAGGTTGACAGCTTGACCTTGGCCAAGTTAAATTCACCTTGTTGCCACAGCTACAAACTTAGGGGCCCGTGCAATAAGGTTTGCTGTTCTTTAATGCAGAGCGCTGCTTTTTAGTTCAGATCTTTACATGCTAATGTACCGCTCTCCCCTTTTACAAAAGCGCGGAAGAGGTTTTTAACACTGACCGGCACGCTGATGCTCATAGACCATCGGAGCAGCGCAGAGCATTCAGTGTGTAGTTTGGCACTAAAAACCTCTTCGCTTTTGTAAAATCAGAGGGGGGGAGGGAATAATAGTTTAATGCAGAAATAAGCCACTACAATAAAGATTGATGAATTAAGCATGCAAAATTTTAATGTTATTTTGCTCTTCTCACTTAATAGGAGAATGAAAGGATCAGCACATGTCTGATGATTGATACCATATTAGAAATCCACCCTCCAAATCTTATCTCACATGTTTCATTCCATTACTCACTGCTCTCCACCTAGACAAACAAGCCAATTCTTGTGAAAAATCATTTACGAGAGAGAGGGAAGACTCTTTTGATTAGGATTATGATAAAGATTTCCTCTTACTGATGGAAGACTTAGGTATGCAGCAGCTTGTCGCTGTACATATTTGTAAGAGTGACTATCTATCAAACTTGATTTTTTTAAAATCAAGTTTCAAGTTTATTTAAAAATTTGATTTAATCGCCATATCATATTCCAATGCAATTTACAAATAATAATAAAAGCAGGGTAATAATAATTAAAAAATAAACCAACACACATATTTTAAAACTATGACACTACAGGACACAAGAGGAAGACAGGTATAACTACTATTCATTAAAAAAAAAATAAAATGAACATAGAGGTTAAGACAGTAGGATGGGAATTGTTACCCACTCAATTTTCATTTAGCGGATCTTAGTCCACTATAGCAGTGGTTCCTAACCCTGTCCTGCAGGACCCTCAGGCCACTCGGGTTTTCAGGCTAGCCCTAATGAATATGCATGAGAGAGATCTGCATATAATGGAGGTGTCAGGCATGCAAATCTGCTCCATTCATATTCATTAGGGCTATCCTGAAAACCCGGCTGGCCTGGGGGTCCTCCAGGACAGGGATGGGAACCACTGCACTATAGAATGTTTGAGTTTTATAGAATTCAGGCAGCATAGCTGAAAGCGTCCTTAAAGAGCCAGCTAACTTACTAAGGGCTCCTTTTACTAAGCCACATTAGGGCTTTAATGCGCGGAATAGCGCACGCTAAATTGCCGCCTGCGCTAGACCTTAACGCCAGCATTAGTTTTAAACGCGTAGCGCGGGTTTAGCGCGCGCTAAAATGCTGCGTGCGCTAAAAACGCTAACGCGGCTTAGTGAAAGGAGCCCTAAGTGATTTTTCTTCCCTAATATAAATGGGAAGCGAGTTCCAAGTTTGAGGTGCCGTAACAGAGACGATCGTGTCCCTCCGCGTGTAAATGAATCTTAGTGAAGGGACTGAGAGGAGAGATTTCTCCTCAGATCTTAAAGATCTTGTAGGAACATAAGGGATTAGAAGTCTTTCTAAGAATGCAAGAGCTTTAATCGTTAACGTTTTGTATGTAATTCTATAGCTTACGGGGTAACCAATGTGTTTCTGTCTCACTGTCCTGAAAATCTACCGCCTGCTCAAAAGGAGACGGTTGCGGCTAGCTAGTGCGCGGCAATTTAGCGCACGCTATTCCGCGCATTAAGGCCCTAGCGTGGCTTTGTAAAAGGAGCCCCCAAGAGTTTTGTTTCCATGAAAACTGTTATTACGGTCCAGAACACGCAAGCTCGAAAGTATGACGGGTTAACGTTTGCTTTTTTTTTTTTTCATGATTATCATTAGATAGCCAGGCTAATCTTTGGAATTCAATCTTGGTCTCTTCTGCTGTTGGCTCCAGGATGTACACTTTTAGCGACACTTCCTAGAAATCACATCGTGTGTGCCTGTACGAGGGGGTGCTGAAAGTTCTCAGCCGAACCAACCAACTTCCTAAATTCTAAGCATTATTTTGCCACAGTAGCTGAAAAAAATGTTATCTTATTTTGTTAAGATCAGATCATTGATTGAACCATATCCACGTCATGCTCTTCTCATTTGGGCTGGGGACTTTTCAGTACCCCCTCGTATCTTCTCACCAGCAGACTGGGCAAAGGAGCCAACATGGCATCATACAGAGAGGCCTTTATCTTTGGTTTCACTTGGTCATGAGACATATTTTATCAACAACAAATTATTCTTGCTAAAAATAATTATTTTTCCAACATGATATTTTCAGGCTGCCATCTCCCTCAGAAACGTTTGCTGTCTTCTCTAGTGAATGATCATGTTGGCGATCAGTTAGTCTACTATGACTCCACCAATATCTTGGGGAAATATTATACATCCAAAGGTCGCCTCTTTTTAGAATGATCTTATACAGTTTTCTTCTAGTGTTGTATTCCCATATTTGCTTGAATATTGCTTGTTGCCATTCAATCCTATTTCTTTTAGCTGGCCTATGATTTTGAGGATCTAGGACTGCTCCACTTCCATTATGGTAACTAAAGCCCTCATGGTCTATCATAACTGATTTTTGGAATGACCAGTGTTAGTTTTTCTTGAGGATATATTTAGTTAAAGAAGTCAAAGTTTGATGTTTCAATTGTTCTAATTTTTTTTCTCACTTTCAAATCTGCTTTATTTATATACTATACAGTATCTAAAGTTTTCGAGAAGATTGTTCAGAACCATCTTATTGATTATCTTGAAAATGACCAATCTTTAGAAAAGATCAGAGCACTGAAATAGCTAGATAACTCTCCATTTGGCCCTTTCTGCAGATTTCTTTGACTTTTAGCAGAAATTTAAGAGTAATTTGAATTCATATCTTTGAGAACAAGCATTCCTGGATTTTGATTACTAAGAAAGTGCCTGTTTGACTGGCTGGAAGTTTTTCTCCCTTCTTGTTTTTCCCCTTCTCTCAGTTGTTATGTGCCTTTATAAATTGCCTACCTTTTCCTCTGTTAGTCAAATTATGTCAAATTCCTTAACATGTCATATTTGTTATATGTTAGTTTTATAAACTGCTTTGCTGGAATCATAAAAAGGCAGTATATCAAATTTTAATAACAACAGCTGCACTCTGCAAGACAAAAACGTGCTATGGAAAAGGTATTGGAAGTAGTCATTCCAGCTTTGTAATCCACTAGCAACTTGTTTCTGATGTTGTTTCCATTTGTATTTTCCTGGCATCTAAAAGTGGAATACAGGAGGTCTTACTCAAGGTTAAGGATGGGCAGCCCAGAGATTTTTGTTTTGGTCCAATTCCCGTGTTGTTTGGAGCATAATTTGTTTTGGTTAGTCTTCATTTGCGTTTCAGGCACAGTCTTTGCAAAGAGCGTAAACTCTTGGAAAGAATATGTACTCTTTTCTAGTACTGCACTTGTTTGATGATTCATGCATACATATAAGGAAAGAGTTTGCACTATTTGCAAAGAACGTGCACTCTTTACAAATAGTGTGCATAGTACTGTGAGATTACAGATAGAAGTTGTGGCAACCATTTTGTGATAGGTGTTATTATGAGCAAGAGCAATTGGGGTGGGATTAATTACTGCCTAGCTGTCTGCCTGACTAGATAGATCCAGGGGTCCTAAAGTGGGGCCTTATTAGGGGGAAGGCTCATCAGGTAGTTTTAGCCACTCTTGGGGATGTATTGGGAAAAGCTGGGATGGTGTCAGGAAGAGGAGGCCTCTTATTGGGGGAGGCAGTTCTTTTGTATGAGCATTGGGAGGGGGGTCTACTCTTCACATACCAGCTCAGTTGATTAGAGGCTTTGGTGAATCCTGCCAGCTCAGCTAATTGCGGCTGTGAAGCCCTGATCAGATGAGCCAGCAGGGAAGAGCAGCCACAGCAGAAGAAGAAACACAAGCAAACCACTGCAGGGACAAAGTAAAAACCCCCACACACACTGCCCCCATGTTCACCCTGTCACACCTCCACAAAGTTCAGAATAAAAACGTAAATACCTGCCTCCAGAACATTAGCACCTGCTATAGGAAAGCCTAGTAGAGCTGCACAGAGGTGGCTTAAGTATTCTGGGGTACAGGCTAGTGAGCCATAGAGAGGAGAACCCAGGCCCATAAGCCACTCTATCCACTGCATTCATGGTGGAAAATGTGAGCCCACAAAACCCCCCAAACATACTGTACTGCCATATAGGTACCACCTGCAGCCATAAGGGCTATTGGGGTTATAGACAGGTAGGTATAGTGGGTTTTGTGGGGGCTCACCATAACCTATAACATGTTTATGTGGCACCCTTTTTGTGAAGTTCACAGCAATGCCCTGTAAGGTGCCCCACTACTCTGTTGCCAAGTTTGGGTGGCCAGTCCATCACAATACTGGCTCCTCCCACGTCCAAAAAGTCTTGTTCTGGGCATTTGGGACTTGGATGAATTTTTGGTCCAAAATGTGGTATGAAGAAAGATGTAGTGGCAGTCTGGATGATCAAGCGCCTAGATGTACAGATGCACTATTTTCGAAAAACGAAATAGTTTAGACGTACTTTTCGTGAATGGACATTTTACCAGTGCCGACTTTGGGCGACTAGCGTCCTACATCCGAATCATATGTAGACATTTCTTTTGATTATGGCCCTCAAAGTTGTCAGGTTGGAGACTTTAAGCACATCTGGTGGAACTGTCCGAGACTGGATGCATTCTGGACAATGGTCTGGGGCTGCTATTCTGACATAACAGAAGCCATATTTGAGACGTCACATTCTCTAGCACTTCTGCATTTTACAGCATCTGGACCCACTGGGCTAGTCAATCGGCGCAATATTCTTAGCTATCTATTATTGACAACTCACCTGGCTATTGCGGCTAAATAGAAACATGCGGACCCCCCCTGCCCCCCTCACAGTTGGACTGGTTCACCAAACTCCATAATATTGTTGATGGAGAAAGATTCAAAGCAGTTCTGAGGCATCAGCTCAACTGTTGGAAATGAAGATGGAAACCTATTTTAGACCAACTTGATCTTTATTCAAATTGATAGTTTGGTGGCCTGGAGGCACCGCTTTGCTTGTGAGACTAATGTTTTTATCTTTTGATTTTGACACCCTAACAAATATGAATTGTAAGCCGATATACAGTATATATGGCTTATAATTCTTTTTCTCCTTTTCTTGATCTCATATAGTGCCCATCACATTGAAATATGGTATCGATGAACTGTAGTATATTCTAATTTGCTGATTGTGTGTTTGATTGTAGTTCATAAAAAAAAGTTTAATTAAAAAATACAGTTAAAAAAAAGAAAAAGAAGTTGACAAGAGGGATGGGGAGGGGGGAGGATTGTGTCTACTGCTTTGCTCTTCTGAGCAGACACCAGACACAGTTTCTTCCCTCTTTTACCGAGCTGCTCTGCAGAATTACCACTCATGTGATTTATTGTTTTTATTGATTTATAAAACATGTACTACAATAGAAACACAATGCTATACCTTGACAAAAGAAGTACAAAGTATAAGGTGCAGTGCAGAATAATGCAGAATAAATTAAATTATGAGCCCTCCAGGTAAAGATGAACTGTATTAATGAAAACATTTGAGAAGAGTTTGAAGTCTTCTCTGGTAGTGGAATACTTGAGATTAAGCTGAATGAATATATAGTTGAGAGAAGAGATTCACTAAAGAGTTCAGTACATGGGGGACTTCCTGGGGATGGAGTCAGCACTTGACCAGTCAAGGTAACCTCATAAATAGGACTATATAAAACTTATAGTCTTATGTTTATGAGGTGGCCCATAGCTGGTTAAATGCTGAATATTGGACTTAACCAGGTATGCACTAGCTAGCTCTGGGAACCCTGAAATTCAATGCCAGTACTTGGACATGGCCTAGCATTGATTTCAGGAGCCCCAAAATTTGACCATATCAACCCCCTGCATAAATCAGTGCACTGGCTCTTCACAGGCTCCTTTATTTGGATCACCTACTCACTCCATCCACTCCTCTGTGTTCCCTCCGCTCCTCACAGCAGAATCTTCTTGTCATTCCAAATACATGACAAATTACTTAAGATACCATGCGTCATAATATCTTCTCAGTCACCGGACCCTCCCTCTGGAATGTCCTACCTTCCCACCTCTGACTCGACACCCTCCCTAGATAGATTCAAGGCTGCTTTAAAAACCTTTTATTATTTAATGATGCATATAATTAGCCCCCCTCTTTATTTTACTACTAGTGTTTAAGCCCGTTACATTGACGGGTGCTAGAATATATGTCTGTCTGTCTGTCTTTCTTTCTTTCTTTCTGTCTCTCTCCCTCCCGCTGTCTATCTTTCTTTCTATCTCTCCCCTCCCTCCCACTGTTTGTCTTTCTTTCTGTCTGTCTGTCTCTCTACATGGCCCCCTTTGTCTGTCTGTCTCTCTCTCTCTCTCTGGCCCCCTGTCTGTCTGTCTTTCTTTCTTTCTGTCTCTCTCCCTGCCCGCTGTCTTTCTGTGTGTCTGTCTTTCGTTCTCGTGCGCTGCCTGCCTGTCTTTCTGTCTATCTCCATGGGCCCCTTCTGTCTCCCCCCCCAAAGCAAACCAAAATTGCTCCCTGGCCCCCTTTCCCTCTCCCCCCTCCCTTCCCTGTACAGCAGCAGCATTGCCCCCCTCCCCCCGTGCAGCAGCAGCATTCTCCCCCACACTTCCCTGTGCAGCAGCATTCCGCCCTTCCCTATGCACCCACCCCTTACCTGCTCCCCCTGTCCTACAGTAGCCCTTCTCCCTTCCTTTTACCTCCCCCCATCCAGCAGCACCCCTTCCCTGCTCCCCCTGTCCTGTAGTAGGCCAGCCATCAATAGCGTTTCTCATCCCCCCTCCCCTCTCCTCCCGGGTCTCACACAGCCGTTGGCAGGAAGCGACGTCGGCAATGGGTAAAATCGGCGCTGCAGGCTCCTCTTACGCGCCGCAAATCAAACCGCCACAGACTCCACCACCATACATGTGCCACACATAGAACACAGCCACGGAAGCAGAAATCATGTCGGCAGGGATCACGCCGTTTCAACTACGCATGCGCGGGTAAGGGTTTTATTGTATTAGAGGGCCCCTTTCTTTCTCCTTTTAAATTTCAGAGATGCCTTTTAGGACCAACCTGCATGGAGAGTCCCCTCCCCCTCTTTTCTATTTCCTTCTTGTTCAAGATCTTTGTTCCTTTTCCACCCCCACCTCCTACTTTCACCTTCTCATATCTATTAACTAGCATTACTGTACACTACCTAGACATCCTTTGATACAAGGTATATCAAGTGCTAAATAAACTTGAAATTTGATTTAACGCCGACAACAGACAGCAAAATGCCGATCGCCAACAGCTCAATATTGGGCCCTAAATATACGGTATCTATTTAGCTTCAAAATAAACACTTACATCTGAAATTTATAAACACCTACAAATAGAAGCGCTAAGTATTAACAAATGGAAACGTGCAAGCTGGAAATCATTACTGCTGTCACACATGCGAGTGAAATTCTGTTTGAAAATTTTTTTTAAAAAAAAGCCTTTCATTTTCCAGAAGTCAGTCCCAGCTGTTTAGCTTCACAATAATTATTAATGTATACGCAGTAAAAGGCTGCATCTGTTAAAGAGCTCATTTACTGGACTACATTGTAAATGAACTCTGTACCATTCTTCAATATCCCTTTTCATTACAAGGGACTTACCAAGGAGAAAGGATTTTTCCCCTATTTATATTAGATTCAGACAGTCCAGCCTGCCTCTTTGGTTTATAGATTAGTTATTCTGTTTTTAAATAAATGATCACCGTAGCAACAAAGTGAAAGAAGTAAAGATGCCTTAAATAGCTATTAAAAAAAAAAGAGTGAATTCATAAATAAGAAGTACTCCAAATTAAACATTTATTCACATTCTGACTATGCCTGCTGATGAATTCTAGGACAGACAATTAATTGCAAACTGTAAAGTGATGGAAAAAATGATCATTTAAGAGACACTGAATAAATAGAAACAGAGCAGAACTGGGTAAAATGGAGCCTATATCTGGAATATTGTCTATCTGCACAAAAAAGATGGAAAATGGTTTCTGCTCATATGAAATAATGTTGTTTTTATTGCACTTCTTGGGGGAATGTGTGAATTTGTCAGTGCATGCGTGAGCAGCTGTGAATATATAGAAAATGGATGTGTTTAAACCAGTGGTGTAGCGAGGGTGAGAGGGGCCCCTCCCCTGCCCTCCTCTCTACTCCCCACCCCTATCCCATCCACTCCTTCCCCGCCCCCTCCTTTCTCCCATAATTCTTCAATGTTCCTGGTGTGAGTAGCAACCTCAATCTGCTACTTACACCAGCATCGGCCGTTCCTCTGACATCACTTCCTAGGCATGAGTCCAGGAAGTGACATCAGAGGAAGAGCTGACGCTGGCATGAGCAGCAGTTTGGGGTTGCTGCTCGTGCCAGGAACGTTAAAGAGGTACGGGGAAAGGTAAGGGGCACATGTGGTAATGGGGAAGGCAGGGGGGGCAGAGAAGATGGATGGGTGCCCGGGGTGGACTGCCGCCCCTTGCTATGCCACTGGTTTAAACTAAATCCTTTGCATTCCCCTAGAGCAGAACTTCCCACTTTCAATCCAGTCCATGGGAAATACCCAGCCAATTAGGTTTTCAGAATACCACAATAAATATACAAGGAATACTTACAGTGGAAATAGTGCATGCAAATCTCATCTCTCTTATGCATATTCATTGAAGATATCCTGAAAGCCTGACTGGCTGTGCGTGTCCTGTTTGAGAACTGCTGTCCCAAAGGAAACTACTCCAAGGCATAACAAGCCACAGAAACTAACCCCCTCTTTTACTAAGGTGCACTAATCGAATTAGCGTGGGCTAAACGCTAACGCGTCCTTAGACTAACATAACATTAGGTTTTTAGCATAGTGCATGCTTCTATGCTTCAGCACAACTTCAGCAGTAACAAGCTATCTTATATTAGTATTATTACACTCTGATTAACCAGAACACGGTAGGTTACCCTATGACTCTAGAAAAAGGAGGATGGATTGCTTTCAAAGGAAGTAAAACCCAGATGTCTTAATCTGTCCTCCTTTATCTGGAGCCATAGGGTGACCCTAACAACGCCATAACTGCAGCACCTCTGACTGTAAAAAACCAATAATGTTGGCCCCTAGGAAATTCTCAGCAGTCTTCCAGTCCTTACCTTTGTCATTTCTTCATGTATGTGTTTTAACTGGTGGCTTTGTATTGTTTCACCTCTTAAAGTGTTGCGTAATTGCACCATGGTATCTGCCATGTAGATAATGTGTGTGTATATGCCTTTGAGTCAACCATGGCTGCATGCACAGTGAGTAATCCTCCCTTCGATGTTTCAAGGCAGAGTACAGGAGTGTCATTACCTTCTCCTATACAGTATGTGGCTCCACAGTGTTGCTGCTGTCCAACATGGGGGCCCTATAATCTATAACACCTGATGTTCCCCAGTGGTCCCCCATCCAGGTATTAGCCAGACCTGACGCTGCTTAGCTTCTAATAGCAAGAGTGGGCTTAACCAGGGCAGCCATAAAGGGTATATGGTAGCAATCCTTTCTTTATATCTTGTGCATGGCAGCCTTTCCAAACATGCTGGGAAAATCCCAAGTTACAGCAGAGGTTTTACTGTTACCACATGTTTATGCTTCTAATTAACACATTAGCCGTAAAACTTTAGCACACCTTAGTACATAGGGATCTTTTTTTTTTTCAGTTCAAAAAGTTTTATTTATTTATGTATTAGGAATAAAACAGTATGAAAACACAATAACCAATGCGCATATATATGGTGTTAATATAGTCACTAGTTGTTAAATTATGTAATACTTACAGTGGTCATCATCGTCAATGACTTTACTGGAAAAGGGGATTTCCTTAAATTGATTTTTATTTCAAATCAGAGTCAAATAAAGTTAATGCATTAAACTACTGCGGCAAATAGATTTATGTAAAAATGGCTGCACATGAACTTTGGAAGATCTAATTTGGAGACAATAAAAATCAACTATGGCCAAGAATAAAAGACACTTTGTTCACGAAAGGTTAATTAAGGATAAAAATATCTTACTCTTCTCAGGAAAGAAATTAATGCTGGGTTTTACAAAGCCATGGAAGAGCTTCTTACCGCAGGATGGCAAGGTAAATGCTCCGATGCTCATAGGAATTGAATGAGCATTGGAGCATTTACCTCGCCAGTCCGTAGTAAGAAGCTCTTCCGCCGTTTAGTAAAAGGAGCCCTAAGCCATTAATGTTCTAGGATTAGCACAGCTGGAAGCAAATTAAATTTTGGAGGAGGGAGCCCGAAAGATATGATCTCTCAATAGCCCTTTTTTTCCTAGCAGGACTCTCATTCCCATCCACCCCCAGCATTTTCAGATTCTACAGGGAAAATTCTGGTTAGGTGTATTCTGGTAGGCAGCCTTTACCCATCTGGGCTAGCCAAAAGTGAATGAGAACTGGGTCTCAAACTCTTGCTGTGTAGGTAGCTCTTGTTTGCCCCCTAGTGGATATGTGGCAAAGGTTCTGAAATCTGGTGCACATGAATATCTGTCAGGAAGGCTACAACCTACCCTGACTGCAATATACAGTACGTAACTATAGAAGCATAAGCACCAGGGAGACAGCAATCAGTAAAAATATTCTAGCAACTGAAAGTGTGGAAGGCTTTTAAAGATTTATAACATTTTATTGACTGCAATACTAAAAAAAGATATTGAAGAAGAACACAGTGAGTCAGAGGGTAAACTCAACAGGTTCATTTGCTTGAATCTGTATTTACATACCATTCACAAAGAAATTTTGCAAAAGATTTGAAAAAATAACAAGTGAGACAATGTCATCACTTCCTCTCCCATATATGTGAAAGTAGAACTATGACTCACCTTGGACCTCCACTCACACTCTTTAATCCCTGTAAAAAATTTTAAAAAACCTTGCTCTTCTCTCTTGACAGCTTGGCATCAAGATTATGAGGAAGGAAGAAAGCAGCCAGCTTCCATGATCCTCCCTCCCATTTAATTTTATGTGTATAATCTATATGCATCCACCATCCTGCTAAATATTTCCTCTGCATGGATGTGTAAGGGCACTTTTAGAAAAAAAATTTGCCAAGGATTATATTTGCAGAATTCGTGAAATGGTTTGTGTGAATATTCAGCAGTAGTTTGTCAAACTCTCTTAAGGAGCTGGCATTGTAGGTTGTTAGTTAAGGAAAGCATCTGCTTTGTTAATATACTCAGCAAGAGATTCTAGCTGTATTCTGTGTAGTAAGGGATAAAAGAGCAGGACTAAAATATTCATTTTTCTGGCATGATGTAACATCACATCACAAGAAAACTCATTAAAATAGTGGGAAAGTTTTGTCATCCAATATCCCAAGTTTTATGGGCTTTCTGAGATCTTGATTACAATCTTCAAGAGTCCAGGACCTAAGTACAATTGATAGAGCTGCAGAGGTATCTATCTCGCCCAGTGTTGTTGACGCAGGAGCAGAAAGCTTTAAAACCATGATGGAAGAGCGCATTGCGCCCAAACTGAAATTGGATCCTCTTGCTTAATTTTTCCGTGGACAGAGTTGAATATTTGAAGGCGACGCAAGAGCTTGCATAAATGTTGCATGACTGCTCTATCTCTGTCTTCCGCACAAGATTAATGGACAACATGATGTTCTTTCTTTCCCTTTTTGTAGAAATTATTGTGCCTACTACTTCTAGTCCTGTCACGAGCCCAGGTTAGTATCCACATACATTCCCAGAGTATGTTTGGGTACTTCGTCATTGCTCAAGGCTTTGCTGTTTTCATACTAATCAACGGATCAGAGATACACGCGCGGTATCCTGACCCTACTGCTAAAATGCCTGCTTCTGACCTCCGCTTGACCCTCCTCCATGGCTTCCTAAGTTTCAAACTTCAGTTGGAGCACACGAGTCTGCATTTCAGCTATAATGAGCGCAATCGAAAGCATGACACGGCTTATCCTGTTGAAACTGCCCCAGTTGTGAAGTAACCTGTGATAATGTGTGGCTGTTTACCTATGCTGTGCAAGCAAGATGTTCGTTCCTGATCTCTGGTTTGCATGATTGTGCAAAACTCGAGGAAATGTAGCATTAATGAAAAGAACAGCAACGACTATATTACGACTATTGTGAGCAAGTGCTGCTCAGTTCATATGTAGAACTGAGTGGCATTGCCGGTTGCTATTATGTATACAGTACGGTTTACTAAATGCTGATAACAGACAAAAAAAATGTACATCTTGGGACTTATTTCCTGGTGACATGGATTCTAAGTGGTAATATACAGTAAAGCACGTGTGATGAGCGAACACTTTCTCATCTGAGGCTATGATTTATCGAAGAAAGTGTAGACTCACACATCAGAAAATATCAGGTGAAGAACTGGGTCTTGGAACAGTAATTTTGTACGTTACCATATAATTTTTGCAACACTGCTGTCTCCTGTGCTTAGAGCAGTGTGAAAGGTGTTGGTGAGCTATTTGCAGTGAAATTTGCCATTAGCTGTCTTGCTGCTGAACGCTTCATGCACTTTTCCAGCTGAAGGCTTTTCTCTCACCAGGGCTTGCCTGACTAGCGAGCAGCTTGCTACATCTCTGCCATCTTTTTTGTTGAAAGCACAGAATTCATTTAACCCTTTGTATACCGCCTGCCATTCTGTTTTCTTTTCCCATAAACATACTTCTTTACAGGACTTTTTTTTTACAGATTCGGCTATTTTTTTTTCAGTACAGTCCGCAAGGTATGTAGTAATGTTTTTACTATGCTGATCGTGTGTACTGACAAAACAATTTATAAGTTCAGACAGTATGGGGCTGTTTTACTAAACCACTGTAAAAATTTTTAGTTACCACAACTTAGCATTAGGCTTTAGCCTACGGTAGCTTACGGTGTTCAGTTCAGTTTTAACGCTGCAACCACTGGGGGAATTTCCATTATTTTTGTACTGAAGGCTGTGTGTTAACGCTGAGGTTTAACATGTGGTACTTGTTCCTGCTTAACATGGGACTTAGCACTTCCTGTTTTGGCAGTAAGTGGATGCGCGTTAACTCTGCGTTAGGCAGTTCGCACATGCTCATTGTAGCCCATTCACTGCCAGATATCTTCCATGCCCACTCTACCTATACCACACCCCCATAACAAAATGCACTTAGGCCCCGATTGTATAAAAAAAACACTAAAGTTAGCTGCTTTGGTCAGTCTGCCTAGCCAATCTAAGCGCCTAACTTAATTTTTTTTTTTTAAATTCTCTTAATCAGCTCAGAAAGTGCCATCAAAAGCCAATTACAAACATTTTTAAAAATTAATTAGACAGTAGACATCTATACCGAGGCGCCTACTGGGAAATAGGCATGGTTAGGGGCAGATTTGAGGTGGATTTGGGGGTATGTCGGAGCTCTTTAAAAATAAGTTTTCCCACGGCGTACTTCTTTCTTGCGCCGAATTGTCGGCGCGCTGGGGTCTGGCGCGCGATTATCCTGTCACCTCGGAAATACACAGGAGTGTCATAGAAAAATCATGTGTATTAGTCTTGTTGGAACCTAATCTGCTATCGTTTGTATATGGAGCTTAGGTTGATTTGTATATAATTTGTAAACCGCATAGTTAATATGCGGTATATACATTTTTAAATAAATAAATGTGATCTTCCAAAGCTCCCTGCTTCAGTCACTGGCATAAAAACCTCCCCTTAGTGTGCCTAAACATTCAGGGCCTGATTCTCCAAAGTGCGTCCCGATGTTAGGCAGCTGTAGGCGTCCTACAGCTGTCTAATCAGCCAATCGGGATGCACGTTTTAAAAAAAAAAAATGCTCCCCCAGGCAGGCCTGAAGGCGCCTCCGGGAGCCTAGGGAGACCCGCAAGATGCCTAAGCTCGCCTAAGAGCCTTAGGCGAACCTAGGCGGCCCTACGTGTCTCCCTAGTAGAGGAGAAGCTTAAAATGTAGGCCAGCAAAATGCTGGTCTACATTGTAAGTAGACGCGGACGCTATATGTAATGTAATGTAATGTAATTTATTTCTTATATATTGCTAAACTCCGTTAGGATTCTAAGCGGTTTACAGAAAAAAAAAAAAACAGATAATAGGATGCATTAAAATTATAAGTAAAATATAAGTAAAATAGGTACTTAGATATTCCCTTACTGTCCCGAAGGCTCACAATCTAACTAAAGTACCTAGAAAAATGACAATTAGTAGAGTAATGAAAAAAATTTAAATAGAGATAGATGAGAAAAAAATAAGAAAATAAACATTCTAATAAGACTACAATGGTCTAAAGGACTTTGAAAGGTTGAAAAAAGAGGGGAGATAGGAAATAGAAGTAGGAGGGAGAACCGTTGAAACTATAGAATTCTTGGGAAATTTAAATGCCTACAGCTGCCTAAAATTGGGACGCACTTTGGAGAATCAGGCCCTCAATGCCTACCGACTCCTAAGAATACTTAGGCACCGCTAGGTGTGATTCTATAAACAGCGCCTTGCAGATGATTGACAGCTGCACCTAAATTAGGTTGCTAGATTTCCGCTTTGAAAAAAAAAAAAGAGGACGTCTGGCCCTGCCCCGTTCCGCCTCCTGCTCCGCCCCGTTCCTCCTCCAGCCCTGCCCCGAGCTCGAAGGCCGCATTTGGAAGCCTTCGCACATGCATGGACGCTGACGCAATGACGTCATCGCGCTGCCAGCCGCGCATGAGCAAAGGCTTCCAGACGCGGCCTCCGAGCTAAGGATTGCCAAAACCCGGACAAACTGCCGGGTTTTGGAAATCCCTCCAGGCAACCGGACAGTCCTCTAAAAAGAGGACATGTACAGGTTTTCCCGCATGTACGACAACCCCACACCTAAAGGTGCCTACAATTGAGGCGCCATTTATCCAAACCGGACCTTAATGTATCGTTTGCCCCATGCTAAAGGCAAAAATGCCACAAAGCTCATTAACGCTGCTCTGTGCTAACCAGTTAGGGCTCCTTTTACGAAGGTGTGCTTGCGTTTTTAGCGCACGCACCGTATGAGCGTGCGCTATAGCGCGGTGCTAGATGAAAAACTACCGCCTGCTCAAGAGGAGGCGGTAGCGGCTAGCGCGTGGCATTTTAGCGCGCGCTACTCCGCACATTAAGGCCGTAATGCGCCTTTGTAAAAGGAGCCCTTAGTGTGGCATAAACTGGGCGTTAACCCCCAATTCTATATAATGCCCCACAAGTTAGGTGCCAAGTGAGAGCCTAACTTTTTGGCACTCAAATGGAGTTAAGTGTCAAAATAGGGGTAAATGGCATATGTGTTACTGCTCTTAGATACTTTTCTATAAGGTAGCTCCTAAGTGTTTTAGGGGTCCATTTACAAAGATGCAGTAGAAAGTGGCCTCAGTGTATACTTAGGTGGATTTTTCCTGCACACTAAGGCTGTTTTTACTTCAGCCAGAAAATAGTCAATTTTTCCAAATCGATGGCCATGTGCTAATGTTGCCATTGCAGTGTGACCGTTACCAAAAATTAGCACAAGAGGCCTTACCACCTCCTGCTGGTTCATAGACAACCCCGCGAAAGACAAAGGCGCGCGCCGACAACTGAGCGCAAGACAGAGGTGCGCGCTGAAGAAAATTACAGTTTTAGGGGCTCCGACGGGGGGTTTTGTTGGGGAGCCCCCCCAGTTTACTTAATAGAGATCGCGCCGTCGTTGTGGGGGGTTGTAACCCTCCACATTTTACTGTAAACTTAACTTTTTCCCTAAAAACAGGGAAAAAGTGAAGTTTTCAGTAAAATGTGGGGCGTTACAACCCCCCACACCCCCCACAATGCCCCCACAACGCGGCGCGATCTCTATTAAGTAAAGTGGGGGGTTCCCCCCCACACACACACACACCCCCTGTCAGAGCCGTAAAAACAGTAATTTTCTGCGGCGCGCGCCTCCGCGCTGCGCTCAATTGTCTGCGCGCGCCTTTGTCCCAGCGCGCTTTTGACCTGACACCCCTCCTGCTTTGTAAGCAGTAAGGCCCAGATTCTCTATAAGGCGCTGGTTTGTAAGGCAATTTTTTAAAAAAATATTTAAATGACGTTTTTCACTGATTCTCAAGGCACCTACTGGCAGCTCAAAAATCAGCACCAGAAGTGGCGTTAGGTGCTGTAAAGTGCCCACAAAGGCACAATTTAAATCAAAGGTAGGCACCAGAAATGTAAGCCTGGAAAACCCCAGCTTACCTTTCTGGCACCTACCTTTGCTGGGGGGCGCGATTCTCTAACCGGCGCCATCATGTGATTGACATGGAATCAGCGGCCACCGACAACGGCACCAGTTAGAGAATCCGGGCCTAAGGGTTCTCGTACCAATCTTGTGCTAATCAGCGCAGAAATGTCCACTATCCATTGTCGAGAATACAACAGGAACTCATGGCAGCCATTTTGATGACGGCTCTGCACGGGGCAGGAGTGTAGGACAATCGATCCTGCCCCAAGTTGCCGCTAGACCACCAGGTAAGGTCTGGGGAAGATCCGATGCAGAGTTTTGTTTAAAAAAAAAAAAAAAAATTGCGAAAAACCGAATCCGCGGGTACTGAAATTGCGTATTCAGAGGGAGAACTATATTTATTTATTTATTGTACAAACTCCCATTTCATTGAATAAATTCCTTTAAAAGTGTATCCCAAAACTACTGGTCATGCGTGTGAAGGGGCATAATCAAAAGATATGTCTAATTCGGTTTGGGGGCTTAAGTCGCTAGTTGGCCAAAGTCGGCAGTGCCTAAAATCCATTCTCGAAAAATATGTCCAAAATATATATATATTTTTATTTTATTTTTTTTGAAAATCAGCTAACTGTACCTCCAGCCGATTTGATCGCCCAGATCGCTAAGTCGTCTATCTTTATTCCCCATTCTTGTCCAAAAATTTGTCCCAAGTCAAAAACACCTAGAAAAAGACCTTTTGGACGTGGGAGGGGCCAGCAAAGTAATGGACTGGACACCCAGACATAGCAACAGAGTAGTGAGACACCTTACAGGGCACTGCTGCATACCTCACAAAAAGGATGCCACATAAACATCTCACCATAGCTCCCTTATAGGTCATGGTGAGCCCCCCCCCCAAAAAAAAACACCCCCAAAACCTACTATACCACCTGTCTACAACCCCAATACCCTTATGGCTGCAGGTGGCACCTATATGGCAGTACAATAAAGTTGGGGGGTGCACATGTTCCACCACAAATGCAGTAATTAGAGTGGCTTATGGACTTGGGTCCTCCTCTCTATGGTTCACTAGCCCACCCCCCAGATTAATTAAGCCACCTTTATGCAGCTCTACTAGGCTTTTCTATGTTAGGTGCTGATGTTCTAGAGGCAGGTATGACGTTTTTCTTACGATTTTTATGGTGTTGTGGTGGTAGGGGTGGCAGTGGGGGGGTTGTACTTTGTTTGCAGTGCTTATCTGGTCACTTTGGATACCTTTTTGTCACTTAGACTTGTTTTTACATATGCCTAAGTCACAATGTACAAGTTCCATCCAGGCAGCCTTGTTAAACTTTTGGTTATACTTGTAGTACGACTAAGGGCTCCTTTTACTAAGCTGCGATAATGTTTTTAGCACGCGCAGAATTTTAGCACACGCTAAACCTGCGCTATGTGACTAGAACTAACGCCAGCTCAATGCTGGCATTAGCGTCTAGAGCACGCGGCAATTTAGCGTGCTCTTCTCCAGCCCATCCGAGGGCTGCTAAAGGCCAGCGTGTCCCGCCTCCTCTTCAGCCCACTGCGGGCCGCGGAAAGCTTTTTCTCCGCTCCAGCGACTTCAAGGCAGAGGAAGAAGGAAGTTTCCTCCATCTTGTCCCTCCGCCCGACGCCACTCGTGCAGGAGGGATCTGCCCTGCCCTGCTGACTTGCTAGCCTGCTCTTCTCCAGCCCATCCAAGGGCTGTTAAAGGCAAGCGTGTCCCGGCTCCTCTTCAGCCCACTGCGGGCCGCCGAAAGCTTTTTCTCCGCTCCAGCGACTTCAAGGCAGAGGAAGGAGGAAGCTTCCTCCATCTTGTTCCTCCTTCCTCCACCCGATGCCACTCTTGCAGGAGTGTGCGGACCTGCTCTTCACTAGAAACTCTGCCCCCACAGCCCACCCAAGAGCTGCCAAAGCCCCTTCAACTTGGGCTCCTCTCTGCCTCACCTCACCTCACCTCACCGCCCTTCCCCCTCCTCGGCCTATCAAGGTCCACTGAGGGCCTCCAGACTCTCAGCTCCCCTTACCCAACCCGGACTCTGCCCATTGTCAAAGTTTACCACTGTTTATACCCCTGTTTCTGCACCATATTTTACTATTGTATTTGTTCATGTTTTGATGCTAAACTTTTTCTGTTTTTTTTTTGCTCAGTTCTGCACCAAACTGTACTCTCTGCCAAAGGTTTTTTACCAGTCTCTCACTTTTCGGTTGCCCCGTTTCCCCTAGCACATCCTGGGCTACACACATACCTTAACCATGCAATCCCCCTGTTACCCATTTACTGCCCCAAGTCTCTCCGCTCTAGGCACCACATGGAAAGCGCTTAGCCGTTAATTGTCCTCACTGATATAGCCCCCCCCCTTTAGTCCTAAAAAAAAAAAAAAGTCTCTCCTCCCTTCTCTCGGCCCCGTACTTAGCCAGCTTAATTTAAGTTCCCCTGCTCCTTCCTCAACCAACCCTACTCCCCCTTGCTGCAGACTCTCACACACCAACCACCCCACCATGAATCCATCCTTCTGGATCCTTCTCCTCCTACTCTGCTCACCTCTCTATCCTTCCCTCTGTCTGAAACCTCCCTCCCCCAACCTACTCGACCCCGCCAACACCAATACCATCTGCCCCAGACTCAGAATCCCCACACTGATACGCACCAGAAATTCCCCTCCCAAGAAAAACCCCCGAAAAGTCAACCAAGATTCTCTAAAGCCCCTGCCCCCTGCCAATCTTCCCAACACTGTCCCGGACTCTCTCACCCCAGTCCCGACACTTTACTGCAACGCCAGATCTGCATGCAATAAGACCCAAATCTTGAAAGACCTTCTAGACGAGCTCGACCCTGGATTCCTGTGCATCACAGAATCATGGATCGCCAAAGACGACCTATTCACACAAAATGAACTCCTCCCCCACGGTTACCAAGGCCTCTTCTCCCCCAGACCCAACCGAAAAGGAGGTGGTCTGGCACTCTTCTACAAATCTTTCTTCGACATCCAGCTCCTTGAGACGGGCACCCATGCTTCTCTAGAATATTTGCTTGCCTCGGTCAATGACGAACTCCGCACCCACCCATTGGGCATCCTAATACTATACCGACCACCCATCCCTTGGACCAAATCTTCCAATCTCGTCTATGAGACCATAACAAATGCCTTCCTTAAATTCCAAAGACTTCTGATTGTTGGTGATATCAATCTCCACCTCGACGACACAAATAACAATGATACATCCGAATTCAACAACTTCCTTACCTCTCTAGGTTTTCCCTCACCCACCCCATCCCCAACCCACGAAAAAGGGCATACTCTAGACTTCACCACCTTCATTGATCTTACCGCCTTCAAAACCTCAACTGACGACACTCGCTGGGAACAAGTCCCTTGGTCAGATCACTTCTTAGGGACTACCTGTCTCCCCGTCTTCATGTCACATCTTGACTCCCCACCCCACTCCTCCCATTCCATAACCTTCCGCAAAAAAACCTCGAGCAACCTGTTCTGGTCCAAACTCCTCAACAAACTCTCCTCCAACCCTAGACCTACAGACCCCGAATCACATTGGCACAACTGGACCGCCCTCTCCGAGTCCACTTACCACTCCCTTGCTCCATTAACCACCAAAACCATCTCCTACCCCCGAAAGGCCCCCTGGTACCTACCTTTTCATAGAGAATTGAAACAGAAATGTCGCGCTTTGGAGCGCAAATGGAAAAAATCTAAATCCCCCTCTGATAGACAGACCTGGAGGGCTAATATTAAATTTTACAATTCAACATTAACAAAAGCCAGGAAAAACTTCTTTGGAGACAAGATCTCTAGATCCAACAACCAGATCAGTGCGCTGTTCAACATCTGGCGCTCCCTAACTACAAAAAAAGACCCACCTTTGCTTCCACCATCTCTATCAGCCGATGCCCTTGCAAATTTCTTTAATGAAAAGGTTACCACTCTAAGATGCTCCTTCCCTCCCACAGTCTCCTACAATTCCCTGACCTCTATTGATCTCAACCCTACCTTACCTGTATCCACCCCCATTCCTGCCGACAGATCCTGGACCGCCTTCGAGCTTGTCTCTGAACCGCAAGTCTCCAAACTCTGCCTCAAACTAAAAATTTGCAAGTGCATTTTGGATCCTTTCCCCTCCTATCTATTCGAGAATATCCCTACACAGGCCATCGCTTCCCTCACCGACCTTATAAACTCTGCCCTAACATCGGGCCTTTTCTCCCCCAACATGGGACACATTTCATTGTCCCCTCTACTGAAAAAGGCCGACCTTGATCCTTCCATTCCATCTAACTACCGTCCTATAGCAAATATCCCTCTCCTAACCAAGTTATTAGAATCCATCATATCCACTCAACTCTCATCCTACCTAGAACGATTCTCTATCCTCCTACTCCACCAATTCGGCTTCAGACCCAACTTCAGCACCGAATCCCTCTTGGCCTCACTAATCTCTAAGGTGCAACAACTCCATTCTCGCAACAAATTCGCTGTTCTTCTTCAATTCAACCTCTCCGCAGCCTTCGATGTCGTTCACCACGACATCCTAATCTTCCAACTCTCCGAAATAGGCATAAGCTCCACAGTCTTTGATTGGTTCTCGAAATTCCTACGCTTCCGCTCCTACACCGTTTACACAAACGGTACCTCATCCCCCGCCTGGAAGCCGAAATGTGGAGTCCCGCAAGGCTCACCCCTCTCCTCTATCCTTTTCAACATCTACATGTCCTCTCTGAAACTCCTTCATCTATCCCCCCTAGAAACTCTCTACTCCTAAGCTGACGACATCCTCATCCTCCTCGAAACCGACTCGAACCTCTCGAACCTCGCTGAGAACATCTCCACATGTATTACGAACCTCCAATCCTGGGCCCAATCTGTACAAATGAAACTGAATGAGTCCAAAACCAAACTACTTTGGCTCGGCCCAATTTCAGATCATTTACCCACCTCCATCCCTCTACCTTCCGGCTCCACTCTTCAGCTTGAGTTCTTAAGCAAAGTCCTAGGCATCATCTTAGACTCCTCTCTCTCCTTCAACGATCACCTCAACTCCCTGGTAAAAAAATGCTTCTTTAGCCTCCACATGTTGAGGAAAGTAAGATCTTGCTTTCATCATTCTCATTTCGCCATCCTCGTTCAATCCACCATCCTCTCTAGACTGGACTACTGCAACTCCATCTATATAAGCCTAACTAAGAAAAACCTCCATAGACTTCAGCTAATTCAGAACGCCGCGGCCAAGCTTATTTTCGCAAAAGGAAGTTCGATCACGTTTCCCCACTCCTCTCCAAGCTTCACTGGCTCCCAGTATACTCCAGAGTCCTCTATAAATGTGCCTGCATAGCCTTCAAGATTCTACATGGCGTCCTTCCTCCCGTTATCCCACTCTTCTGGAATTACTCAAACCCGCTCTCTTCTAGACCCTCCCAAAAACTGAAACTATCTTTCCCATCTATAAAAGGTATATCCCACGCAGGAAAACTTGGAACATCCCTCCCCTTTAGAACCACAGAACTCTGGAACAACCTCTCATCCTCGCTCAGAAATTCTAGCACTTCCAATCCTTCCGTAAACACTTGAAAACTTGGCTCTTCTCAAAAATCTAATCACCTCCCGTTCTCTAGTACCCTGTCCCTCTCTATCTTCTCAGTCCCTCTCCTATATCCCTTCTTTGTAGCTCCGAGCTCCGTGCCGAGCTCTGCGCATGCGGAGATAGTGCGGTATACAAACCTAAGGTTTAGTTTAGTTTAGTTTAGTTTAGCTAAAACCGCTATCGCAGCTTAGTAAAAGGAGCCCTAAGTCTAGGTCAGCCCAAGTCCCGCCCAAATTCCACTCTCACCACTCCTCCTAAAACGCCCCTTTTAGCTCTGGGCGTACAACAGCACTGAAAAGGCCTAAGCTGTTTTTAGGTACGTCTAAACCCATTTCGATTATCGGCACTTGAATGACTTGTCTTTTAGATTGTCCAAGTGCCAATTTAGGCGGGTTTTTAGACTTTTTAAAAAAAATTATTATTATGAGCCTCGTAGGATTTTTACAAACATGTGTCTTCTCCATGGTTCCCTGAAGAATAGATTCCCTAATACTTCACAGCTGAATCCGTCTCCATAATTTCAATAAGTCTGTACTTTTGAAAACAGTCATGCCTTTAGGAGTATAAACAGAGAAATGGTTGTGCAGTGGGCAATCAATATCCGTAGAAGCCGAAAGAGCTGGAAATTCTCATCTTTTGTGAAACATTGACTTTATTGTACTACCTCAGCAAAGTATATGCTGAGATTCAAAATAGCTTTTTGACTCCAAAGTAGATTTATCAAATTTAGGGAAATTCTCATTAAGGTTAAGTGTTCAATAAGAAAAATACATCAAAGCAATTGCAGTGTATCAGAGACAGATTCTCTTGTATTTTGCACAAAGAATAGGATATAAATCTCTGAAAAATGACCTACTTCCTACACAATTCTGTACTTTAAAGGAAATTGTGTGTCTAATTTAAAATGATACATTCATTCAATCTGGGATCATTTCTGTACAGCCAAATTTAGTTGTACCTTTTGATGGAAAGTATTTAGGGAAAAGGCAGATATTCAAATTATTTTTTTTTTAAGAAAAAAGAAATCTGGTACACTGAAAAGAAAAAAAAAATACATTGTTGTACCTAGGTTGGCCACTGCTGGAAACAGGATAATGGGCTTGATGGATCTTCGATCCATCCCAGTATGGCAACTGTTATGTTATTAGGTCAATGTTGAAAGTGATTTTAAGCAAAGCAGGAGAGTCTCCTGCCCACTTCAATCACTCTCAGTAGGTTGGCCACAAAGACAGTTAATTGAGCTGTACTTCTGATTATCAGCTCTAATTGTACAAAGGAAAACCAGGCAAGGGAGGGGCATTCTAGGGTGGAGTGAAGGAGGAACTAGCACTTACAGCTATTGGCGATATTCTTCAGTCCTGGCGCCCACAGAGCTGAATGAGCAGACAGGACCACACATAAAGTGGTCTTAACCTTGCTAGAGAATGACACGGTGGCGGTTTACCCGCGGCTACTGCGTTTAGCCGTGGGTAACCCGCCAAAAACGGGGAATGAAAATTAGCAGCCTCTGCGGGGACGGGGACAAGGCCATCACCGCCCCGTGGAGCGGTGAATGGTCTTGTCACCGCAGTGAGGCATAAAGGATTGTGCGGTCCCCGCAGCCCCCACCTGCCCGTCGGCTCGATCGTTTAACCAGCTTCCTCTCTCCACCTCACCTTAGTTTGCCGGCTTTCTTTTTCGGTGACTGGCGCCTGCTCAGTATTCAATCTTCTGCTCTGACCCAACCGGAAACAGGAAGTTGCAGCAGAGCAGAAGATTGAACTTTGAGCAGCCGCGCGTGCGCGGCTCTTTGAAAGCGTGCCGGTCGCCGAAAAAGAAAACCGGCAAACTAAGGAGAGCTGGAGAGCAGTAGCGTACCAAGGGGGGGGCGGGAGGGGCAAAAAAGGTAATGGCGCCAGGCCTTAGAGCACCGAGGCAGACCGCTTCTCCCCCCTCCCAGCCAAACCCCCGCTGACCCTCCTATCTCTCCCCCCCAAGTGAACCTTTCCAACCCTCCCAGCGAAAGCAGCAAACCTCCCTCCAGTAGCGTCGGCTTTCTCCTCCCTCTGCCGCATCACAGATGACGTCATCAGTGACGCGGCAGAGGGAGGAGAAAGCCGCGAAGGAGGTTTGCTGCTCTCGCTGGGAGGGTCGGAAAGGTTCAGGGGGGAGATAAGAGGGTCAGCGGGGGTTCGGCTGGGAGGGGGGAGAAGCGGTCTGCCTCAGTGCTCCATTACCTTCTTCGGGCAGCAGCAGCGTTTACAATTCGCTGCTGTTGACGGCTTCAGGCCTTGTTCTCTGCCGGGTCCTGCCTACTTCCTGTTTTCATGAAGACAGGACCCAACAGAGAGGAAGGCCTGAAGCGGGCAACAGCAGTGAATTGTGAATGCTGCTGCTGCCCGATGAAGTTCAGGACATCAGGACATCGGGGAAGGAGCAGGGAGAAATTGGCTGCTGGCTTGGGGGTGAGGGTAGGGAAAGAATCGTGGAAGAGGAGAAATTGGCACGATGGCTTTGTGGGGACTAGGGGGAGAGAGAAAGAAAGGAAAAAATAAAGAGGGGGCCAGGGGGAGAGAAAAAGAAAGGCAGAAATAAAGAGGGGTCAGGGGGAGAGAGAAAGAAAGGCAGAAAGCAAGAGGGGGACCAAGGGGAGAGAGAAAGAAAGGCAGAAATAAAGAGGGGGTCAAGAGGGAGAGAAAGAAAGGCAGAAAGAAAGAGGAGGGCCAGGGGGAGAGAGAAATAAAGAGGGAGGCCAAGGGAAGAGAGAAAGAAAGGCAGAAATAAAGAGGGGGGCCAGAGGGAGAGAGAAATAAAGGCAGAAATAAAGAGGAGGTCAAGGGGGAGAGAAAGAAAGGCAGAAAGAAAGAGGAGGGCCAGGGGGAGAGAAATAAAGAGGGAGGCCAGGGGGAGAGAGAAAGAAAGGCAGAGATAAAGAGGGGAGCCAGGGGGAGAGAGAAAGAAAGAGGGGGGGGCAGGAGAAGAAAGAAGGATCAGAAGAAGGACCAGAGACTCATGAAATCACTAGACAAAAAGGTAGGAAAATGATTTTATTTTCAACTTAGTGATCAAAATGTGTCCGTTTTGAGAATTTATATCTGCTGTCTATATTTTGCACTATGGCCCCCTTTTATTAAAATGCAATAGCGGTTTTTAGCGCAGGGAGCCTATGAGCGTCGAGAGCAGCATGGGGCATTCAGCGCAGCTCCCTGCGCTAAAAACCGCTATCGCAGTTTAGTAAAAAGGGAGGGGGAATATTTGTCTATTTTTGTATAGTTGTTACTGAGGTGACATTGCATAAAGTCATCTGCCTTGACCTCTTTGAAAACCCGCGGAATATAAATGATAATTAACATTTTCTCTGCGTACAGCGTGCTTTGTGTTTTTAAAATTTTATTGTTGGTAGATCATTTTGACTTGGCCACAAAGGTAAGGGGGAGGGAGGGAGGGGAGCTGCTGAAAGACATCTAGTAATCCTTGCAGGCTTGACTGTGCAGGGAATTATTTTTGTAAAATCATGTTTTGTTATGTGACTGGCATTATCTAGACTTTAATTTCTATGAATGAATAGAATGAAAAATGATATAAAATTACTTGCTTGCGGGGACCGCATGTTCCGGCTCACACAAGGAAGGAGGGGGTGAAAGGGAAAAAGTTTCTCTTCCTTGGAAATAGATTCTGAAGTGACCTCATCAAAGAAGACCAGCACCAAATGTACAAGAAATCCCTTAAACAATGTCAAAAGAGCCCAAAATAGAAAACCGCTACTGCCTTGAGACTCCATTATTGAAGGAATCAACTTGAAATCACAGAAGAGACAGGAAAAGGTTAAATGCCTCATGGAATCCTCAGGTACAAAACACAAACCAAATTGTGAATGAAATCAGAGCAGACAGTAAGAATTATAAAATTGATGTCATTATCCATCTGGAAAAAAAAGGCGTACTAGAAATAATGCCTCAGCAAAACAATTTTCAGAAGTTCTATTTGCTCATGGTAAGGGAGAAGAGAGACTGCTAGTGATGGTGGGGGGACTGATAGAAGATATGAAAGAAGGGTGGTAGAAAGGGAAGGGTGGTGGTGGAAAGGAATAGAACAGACATTGAAAGAGGGTAGAGAGGAACAGACCCTGAAAGGAAATGTGGAAGGCAGAGTGGGGAGAAGACGCTGGAAGGAAAGAAGACAGATGCCAGACTATGGGGGAAGGGAGGGAAGAAGATGGGTGCTAGACGGGGACGGTGATGGGGCGGTGAATGGGATGGCAGTGGCGGTGACGGGGCGGTGAAAGGGATGGCGGTGACGGTGACGGGGCGGTGAAGGGAACGGCGGTGACGGGGCGGTGCAGAGGATGGTGGGCCAGGGGCGGTGCAGTGACAGGGACATATTTTTTTCCCCGTGTCATTCTCTAACCTTGCCCACTTAACTATGCATGTGCCAGCACTGAATATCAGTTCGCACCTGCAAAACATCAGGGTAATGGCCATTATATGTCTAGGGTTCCTCCATACAAGAGCATACCTATCTCCACCTCCCCAAGAGTATTGATCCCTCCCCGGATCCCATCCCCCCAACAAATTAATCCACCATTCCAGGCTCCTCTCTCTCAAGAGAAGGTTCACTAATGGGCTCTCCACATGAAGGCCCACTTCCAGCCTCCTCCATCAGAGATGTATCTCTTCTTATCACCTCCACCCCCTATAGGTCCCCCTGATATATCATACTATTCTCTGATGGTCAAGTGGGATCTTCCAGGGAATGATCTGCAGTAAGTCCTGCCTATGCCAGCTCCCACCTTGAAAATGGCTGCTATGACCTAGCGGAAGTTTCACAGTAATGGTTTTTTTTAATTGTATTTTTAATGGGGCTTTTAATTAACAGCACAGATTAACTACTACTACTACTTATCATTTCTATAGCACTGTTAAGACATATGCAGTGCTGTATGTTAAAAAATTAAGCCAATTAAAAAAAATTAAGCTAGGCACTTAGGATGGCTAGGCAAACCAGTCTAGGTGCCAACTCAGCCCCCAGATTGCCCACAAAATTGCCAGTAAAAGAGGGGGTACGTTAGAGAAGAACTTGTTCTTCACAGAATTCTTCCTATCTGAAATACAACTTTGTTATTCTCTAGGACAGATAGTTCAAACTTTATTTTTTTCCTTTTGTCACAAAGCTTCAGTGACACTTCCAAAAGTGTGCATGACCAAGAACATCAGGGTCTTGCTTCTAAACTTAGCTTACTCGTGCATTTGATATGGTAATTCTTTAAGCATAAAAAAAAAGAGATCCTATTGTGTGGTGAAGTCACTTTTGAGAATTTTCAGACAATGAAAGGGAAAATAATCTACATACTTTTACTGAAGCAGCGTCTTAAGAAAGACTCCTTAGACTGTCATTCTGAAGAACAGTGAACAGAATTAGTAAGTGATCACATGGGGGTTTATCAATTTTGTAAACTTATTTTAGCAGCTTCATTACTCACTTACTAAAGAATCGGTATGAATAAAAAGGTTGGTAAATCTGTAATGGCAATTTGTAAATGGATTATGAAAGCTTGAGCAATTATTGCAGGGAAAGATATAGCAACAATAATTAGTTGCATGTTAGGTAATATATATGACCCTACTCAGTGGCGTAGTAAGGGGGGGGGGAGATGGTGGTCCACCCTAGGCACCATGTTGATGCAGGTGCCGGTACCCATACTTCTTTCTGTCTCCCTCCCCCACACCCCCCACCGCTCCTTCCCACTTATCCCCTTGCTACATGCGCTTGCCTTCACTTCCCTCCCCCACCGTACTTCTAGCTTTTCGCCAGTGCGAGCAGCATCTCCAACTTGCTGCTCGCACCAGCGTCGCCTCTCTCTGATGTCACTTCCCGGGTCTCACATAAGAACATAAGCAGTGCCTCCGCCGGGTCAGACCATAGGTCCATCCTGCCCGGCAGTCCGCTCCCGCGGCGGCCCAAACAGGTCACGACCTGTCTGAATCACCAGAAGGGGCTCCCTTGCCACCTTAGTTTCTCATTGAAGTCCTATCTTCCCATCGAAGTCCTAACCCTCCGGTCTTGCACATGCACGACCTGGTTGGGTTTCTATACTTATTACCTGGTTAGCTTTCTATACATGTGTTACATCCCAGCTCCTCCCTCAGTAATGAAAGGAGCAGAGGTGGAGGGGTGTTACTGCCCTGGGCACCACTTACCCTTGCAATGCCACTACCCCAGGGCCTGATTTCTAAACAGTGCCTAACTTGTAGATGCTGGTAGGCACGCTTGTCAATCAACTACTAGGTGCCATTTATAGAATCCCACTTAGCAATACCTAAGCATGCTTAGGCGTCACTAGGTGTCCCTGTGGTAGGCAGCGGTATAGTAGGCCAAGTTTCACTTAGCCTAATTTAGCAGCACCTAATTTGGATGCCTAAGGCTGCCATGCCTATTCTCCACCCCTAATCACGCCTACTTTTCAGGTAAGCATTGTTAGATGTCAGGCGTCGAGCGGATATCCCCACGCAACCTAAATTATTAGTTAAATCATCAATGCCATTTGTTTCTTAAAGGGTTTTTAATGGCATGGTCAATTAGCATGCAATTTAACCCATTTAAAAAAAAAAAAAACCAATTAAATTGTGCATGAATTTCAATTAGGTGTTACTAGACATCCATGGTTACGTTGACACTATTTATGGAATTTCTCTCCTAATGTCTATAGTTGGGTCTTCCGTCAATGGCTTTGTGGTGATACCCCACTGATTCTTAGATGAGATCTTAGCACAGTTTGGGCTGGAGTCAATAGTGGTACCAAAACTTAGGCGCCCCAAAAATTCAACACTAACAACTATTCTATAAAGGACACACATCATATACATAGGGTTACCATATGGCCCCAGAAAAAGGAGGATGGATTAAGACATTACATTACATTACATTACATTAGGGATTTCTATTCCACCATTACCTTGCAGTTCAAGGCGGATTACAAAAGAATTATCAAGGAAGTATTACATCCTGTCTTGAGGATGCAATCTGTGAAGTTTGGATCAAAAACGAAGCTCCTAAGGTTAAAAAAAAAAATCCAAGATGGCCACCATGGGTGCTGATTTTGCCCTAAAAAGGCCTGGGAAAATTAGCGATTTTGCGATTTTACATGTGGGGGGAGGGCTACGGCTTGCAGGGAAACCACTCAAAAACCACTTTTGAAGATTCCACCCCCCCCTCCCCAAGATCACCAAACCAGAATGCACACAGATACTTACATGTGCTGCAATAGAAATCAATGGTAAGCAAGCTAAACACTGAGTATACAAGAAGATCAATATCTCAGGAGCTGAGAAAACTGGATTTCAGGTCTTCTGACCACGTCACCTTCCCTGTCACCTCAGACAGTGACTACCACATCGCTTAGAATCACGATTAAGCGATTTAATCAAATGAACTATTAAACTTGAAACTCTCAGGGCAATTAGAGAAGACATGCAGTCCGGTCCTGATTGCGTCTTCACAGAACTGCGCAGCCTGCGCTCTATCCCTTAGTGGACAAACCCAGGGTGAGATGGCTCCCGATCCCCGAGACCCGATCTGACCTGCAGGCTGTCCAGGGGGTTTACTGCAGCGGCAGGGAACCCCCCCCCCCCCAGATGTCCGGGTTTTACTTCCATTGCTTTCAATGGAAGTAAAACCCGGAT
Organism: Geotrypetes seraphini; assembly: GCF_902459505.1. Classification (NCBI taxonomy): domain Eukaryota; kingdom Metazoa; phylum Chordata; class Amphibia; order Gymnophiona; family Dermophiidae; genus Geotrypetes; species Geotrypetes seraphini. The sequence continues at coordinate 41,973,019 of NC_047095.1, forward strand.
ATCTCAATCCGTCCTCTTTTTTCTGGACCCATGTGGTAACCCCACTTATACAGAATAACACTTAGCACAGATCATATGCCTAATTTTTGGGCAGTGGACCTGCACCTGTTAAAACGTAGTATAAATGTTAGCACCCAAATTAGGTGCAGTTAAGCAGTATTTTGTAATTCCGTGTAAAACTTTTTGGAACACCCCCAATATGCAAATGGACACACCTCCTTTTGAGATGCACGCCATGAGAGTTAAATGCCATGTCTTAAATAATAGTGCACAGCCAGGGTAAATTTTATTGCTAGCACTCAATTATTGATGATTCAGAGCTCATTGTCTGAATTCAAGTTAGCGAGAGACAGGCACGTGGAATCTCTGAGGGAGAGGAGGAGAATGAGGATGCTGTGAATGGGGAGACCGGATGGACCATTTGGCCTTTATCTACCATGATAGTTCTATGTTTCTATTTATTTGCTCACGCATCTCAGCTGTGTGTCCAAAACTGGGCATAACTGTGGATGCCATATATAGAATTCAGGTTTTATGATCTTCGATGCAATATACATATGACTACTAATTTCATGGGGAAGGAGATTAATGTTGGACATTGTACATGTGTGGAGAATGTCGAACCCTGGGGAAATACATTACACACATTTATCAAGAGCTCATTCAACACAGTCTAGAATAGATTATATCCTGGCGTCTAGCGTATTTTCCCCTAGGGTGCAGAAAGCAGTGATTGGCCCTTTCGAAATTTCCGCATGTGCCATAATCTGGGTAATATGGGAAGCAAAACTTGGCATGTGTATTATATTGTAAGCTGTGCAGAATCACAATATTCTCCAATTTTTATTTTTTTTTTTAAATCTTTAGATTATTTCTCCAAACAGACAAGATTTTATGGAGAAGACATTTTACCATTCAAAGGCTATGCTAAATCTATTCATCAGTCTTTCAGGGCTCCTTTTACAAAGGCGCGCTAGCCACTCTGCCTCCTTGTAAGCAGGCGGTAATTTTTCAGATAGCGTGCGCTAATTTTGTGCATGTGCTAAAAATGCTAGCGCACCTTAGTAAAAGGAGCCCTCAATGTATTAAAAAAAAAAAAGAGAGAGAGAGAAAATGCATCCTATCTTCCAAAGGAAGAGTAAAGCGACCAGCAAAAATATCCTTTTATACAAAATGATTACTATAAGTTTTAAGGATCCAAATTCATGAACAGGATTGTCTGGCAATCCTATCTGTAGCTAGATCGATCTCCCTCTCTCTCTTCCAGGCAAATAGATTGAGCTGTCAAATACATGTTTCAGCATGCACAGATATTTTTTTAATACTTCTCTGGACATATAGATAGAACAGTCATTCTTAAATTATAATAGTATTCTTTAACTAACCAAATGACACTGAGAGAGCAGCGCTAATATTGAACCATGGAAAATGGTACAATCAAAGGCTGCAATCAATTTTGGAATGGCAGATTAAAACAGTTCTTTGTTAAATGATAGGTTTTATTATTCAGCGAAAACCCTGCAATGTGACTGCAGTTTTTCATTATTACACTCGAGACAGAGATGTTTTTCAGAGTGCAACTGAATAGCAAGTAGAAGGGTTGAAAACCTGACCATTTGACAGCTGGGTGGTTTAAGCAGAAGTATTCTGCCTTTCCCTTTTATGCCACTATGGTAGTCCAGCAAACTGCGCAGCAGAGCACAATCCTCGGTGCATGTAGAAATATTCAAAAATACGTACATGGGTGTTGCAAAGAGTGAGCTCAAAGCTGGTGGGAGGAGAGAGCGCTATATTATCCTTTTGAGTCAAACTGAAAGGGGCCAATTTTATAATGGTCTTTTTGTGTAAAGCTTTTTTTTAAAAAAACACAGATAGGGCCTTTTATACAATTTTCCCTAAGAGCACTTTTAAATGCACCTGCCACAAAATGAGGCTCTATGTAGGCCTTTCTCCCCCCAAATTCTATATGTGCCAGCTAAAGTTATACGTTTACATTGGCATGCTTAGCTGATATATGCGCATAACTTAATTAAATAATAGGACTAATCGGTGCAGGAAATCACCAATTAACACCTCATAATTGGTGTTAATTGCAGTTAATTGGAAGTTGGGTACCTAACTTGTTGGATGCATAGTAGAAAGTGGTATGTGTCTTGTCCAAAGCACGTAGTTAAAAGTGGGTGTGGCTAGGGGGCGGATCAGGAGTGTGTTTCTGAGTTATGCACGTTTTTGACTTAGGCACTGTTGTATTCACAATTTAGGCACAGAAAACCCTGCCATAAATAGGGTGCACCTAAAAGTTGTGATACCTAATGGTGCTTAGGCAGTGTTAAGCAATATTCTATACAGTTTGCATAATGTATATAGAATCGGGCTTAGTGCCGCACTAGTCAGCACCAATTTTTTTAGGTGACATATATAGACTATGGCTTTCTGTGCCTTGGAGAGTTTGGGTTTGAGCAGTGGTAGCATGTTTTATAATATATGTGTGAGTACGTGCACAGAGTATATGCGGATGTTCACACCTGCTTAGAGCGGTATAAATTTGTGCATGGGCATTTTGCACACTATTGAAGCTGGATAAAATTTATAGAAAGGCACAAAAACTTATGTGTTGCCTTTATAAAATACTTCATCCAGTGCTCACAAACCACTAAAATAACTTGAAAATATGAAAAATAAATATTTTGTTATATTGACTATTTACACAAGAAAATCCCCATGGGATCTTCAGTGCCAGTGTGTGGTGCACTTTGCTCAGCCACTCTGTCTCTGCCGGGGCTGTGGGACCCAGTTCCAGGAGCTGAATCGCCTGCTCAACAACATCTCATCGGTGCCGCAGGTGAGAGAGAGCCATGCCGGGAAGTGCTGGCTGGCTCCCCTAGCTCCCTGCATTCCCTCCCTCTCCCACTCTTCATCCAATAGCGCTGCTCCCCCTCGGCTACCACACTCCTCAAAGTGCTGCTCCCCTTTCTCTCACTTCCCCCACCCCTCATCTTGCTCCCTACCCTGTCTCCCTGCTCCCTCTCCTCCCAGCTCCCCCACCCCTCTTCTGGCAACACTCCTGCCAACCCCTCCCCTTGATCCCACCACCCCTCATCTGGCAATGCTGTCTTCCTGCTCTCCCATCTCCTACACTCTTCAAAGTGCTTCTCTCTTTTCTCCCAGCTCCCCAACCTTCATCCTGCAACAATCCTCCCCCACCTCTCATTTGGCAGCAGATGGGAGGGATAAAAAGATGCTGCACAAGGGGTGGGAAGGATGGAGGGATAGAAGCTGCAAGGGTTCTGCTGTACAGGGGAAAGGGAGGGAGGGATAGAAAGATACTGCACAAGGGGATGGGTGAGAGGGAGGAAAGATGCTGCACATGTGGGGGAGAGAGAGGAAATAGGAAGAATTGGGGTGGAGGAGAGGAAGGGAGAGATGATCTTTGTACATGAAAAAAAATAAGACCTCCCCGAAAATAAGACACTGTCATATTAATTTTGGGCCCAAAAAAGGCACTAGGTCTTATTTTCGGGGAAACACTGTAATAGTCTGCTGATGAATCTTTTCTGGGTGCAGCCTTTAATTGAAGGGAAAGTGAAGAATCAATGCTGACGCATGGATCGACCAGGTCTGGCGAATATGAATTGGTTAGTAAGGTGGTTGGGAAGTAGGCCATATAAAGAGGCAGCTGAATTTGAAGAGCACCCGTCCTTCAATCGGCAGCCAGTGCAGCTTTTGATAAAACAAGGTTATGCAGTCAAATTTTTTTAGGTTGAAGATTAGTCTGACAGCAGTGTTTTGCATGATGCTTAATTTCCAGAAGTGTCTGTGTAATCCCGCCAAGTATATAATGTTGCAGTAGCCTAGGATGCTCAAGACTAGTGCTTGGACTAGGATTCGGAATGGTGCCAGTTTAAAGTATTTCCTTATGGACCATAGGAGTCCATTGTGAAGTTGGTGGATGAGGCTATGAAGAATTTTGTTTTCTCAGTACAGTGGTACCTCGGTTTACGAGTGCACCGGTTTGCGAGTGTTTTGCAAGATGAGCAAAACATTCGCAAAATCAGCGCCTCGGAAACTGTGCGTGCCTCGATTTGCGAGCGCCCCCCCGTGAACCAGCACCCTCCTCCCCGCAATCCGGCACCCCCCGCCGCCATCAGGCACTCCCCCCCCCCCCCCCCCCCGCCGCAACCTGAGGTCCCCCAACCCACCCAAACCCTCTTCTTACTTCAGTGCAGCCTCCACACTGGAGCCTCGTGGCCTTCAGACATGGCGTCAGCATTCTTGGAACCCATTTTGCACTAACCTTGGACATGCAAAATTTTTCATGAATTATTTTCCAAACTGTGCCTGCCGAGATGTTCATTTCTTCAGCTATTTGGAAAGCCTAAATTCATCTGTCTGACAAAATGAAATCCTCGACTTACTCGCACAGTTCTGTAGAAGTTGCTTCCACAGGCCGTCCAGTGTAAGGGTCATCTTCAATGGACTCTCTACCCCACTTAAACTGCTTGCTCTAAAATGTTACTTTGTAGCATGATGGGGCAGACTGCAGTTCATGGATCTCCTTTGACTTTTTCCCTTTTTTTGTGAGAAAGTCTATCACTGAACGGTGCTCCAAATCTAGCAGTTTCTTACTTGATTCGCATGAGGACTCTCCTGACTTCCTGTCTCTTGGAATGTTAGACTCGCACTGAGCTGCAACTATTCATGAGTAACCTTGAGACATGCTTGCTACTTTCTTTCATACTTAGATAGATAAATTATTGAACACCCCTCATATGATGAAGTTCTATAAGGGTAAAATGAACTGTCAGGTCAGAGTTAACAGCAACCTTCTGCAAGCACTGATGATGCAACTGTAGGAAGAGCCAACCACAGTATGGTGCATTTGTACACACTATAAAAGTGGAAAGGCAAATTGTGTAATGGTAGCTATTATCAGAATTTCTAAAACCCTGTGCCACAAATTATATGAATCCAAATTCTATTGCTCCAGGCACTGACAAGCAAGAAAATAAACCAATTATTATAAAAATAAAAGCTCTTTATTTACAAGCTAGTGAAAAAAAAAAAACAAATATGAAAACATGAGTAACTAAGGATTTTATGCAACTGCAAAATAACTCAGGAAAATAAAATACAAATGTTCTTATCAGATAATTAGTCAGAGTAAACACATATTAAACCCTGGATCAGTCCATAAAATCAGACCTCCTGTTATTACCCTCCTGTTATTAGCAATAATAGAGCTGGCATACAGCCTGGATGTAGATAAGGGTAACTGTTGGTACAGCTGAATGAGGGAGAGCCCCGGGAGGTCAGTATAGCAGAGAGGATGGCTGGTAGAAACCTAAATGGTGGTACCTAATTCTGGCCGAATGGAAAACGCTGTTTGGTTTCCAGCACTTCTTATAAGAACATAAGAATTGCCACTGCTGGGTCAGACCAGTGGTCCATCGTGCGCAGTTTGCTCACGCGGCAGCCCTTAGGTCAAAGACCAGTGCCCTATTTGAGTCTAGCCTTACTTGTTTATGTTGTGTTCCAGTAGGAACTTATCCAACCTTGTCTTGAATCCCTGAAGGGTGCTTTCCCCCTATAAAAGCCTCCAGGAGAGCTTTCCAGATTTCTACCACTCTCTGGGTGAAGAAGAACTTCCTTATGTTAGTACGGAATCTATCTCCTTTTAACTTTACAGAGTGCCCTCTCGTTCTCTCTACCTTGGAGAGGATGAACAATCTCTCTTTCTCTACTAAGTCTATTCCCTTCAATATCTTGAATGTTTCAAACATGTCCCCTCTCAGTCTTCTCTTCTCAAGGGAAAAGAGGCCCAGTTTCTCTAGCCTCTCATTGTACGACAACTCCTCCAATCCCTTAACCATTTTTGTCGCTCTTCTCTGGACCTTTTCGAGAAGTACTATGTCCTTTTTCATGTACGGCAACCAGTGTTGAACGCAGTATTCCAGATGGGGGTGTACCATGGCCCGGTATAACGGCATGATAACCTTTTCAGATCTGTTTGTGATCCCCTTCTTAATCATTCCTAGCATTCTGTTTGCCCTTTTCGCTGCCACCGCACATTGCGCGGACAGTTTCATTAATTTGTCTACAAGTACTCCCAAGTCTCTTTCCTGGGGGATCTCTCCGAGTATAGCTCCGAACATCCTGTATTTGTGCATATGATTTTTGTTACTGACATGCATCATCTTGCACTTATCCACGTTGAACCTCATTTGCCATTTCACGGCCCATTCCTCAAGCGTATTTAAGTCTTTTTGTAGGTCTTTGCAATCCTTCTGTGTCCTCACTACTCTGAATAACTTTGTATCTTCTGCAAATTTAATCATTTCACTCATCGCGACAGTTTCTAGGTCGTTTATAAATATATTGAAGAGCACAGGCCCGAACACTCGTGATGCTTTTCCAGTCCGACTATTGTCCATTCACCCTTACTCTCTGTTTCCTATCCACCAACCTGTTTTTAATCCACATGAGTATATCACCCTCAATTCTATGGCTCGCAATTTTTTGAAGTAGGCGTTCATGCGGAACCTTGTTGAACACCTTCTGGAAAGCTATTATACAGTTCTGATAGAGGCCTTATGATTGAAGATAAGCAAGCTCTATGTTCTCGACCTTCTGACCCTGTAAACCACAAAGACTTCCAACATGGATAACTGAGGGTGAAATTCCAACAACTCGGACTCCAAAAAGTCTAGTAACATGAGTGCTGTGGCCTTCTCATGTCCAGGCTCCATAAAGCTGGGTCGGCCTGACCTGAGTTTTCAGTATGGTACATGAGGATCAGATTGCAATCCATGTCAGGTGATCCAAGCAGTCTTTGAACAAACTCTTGGAAATATTAGGGCACAGTTCATTCTGTATTGGGCTGTGATCATCCATGTGATTGTCAAGCTAAGCTCTACTGTATATAAGCTCTAACATAGACAAGGGGCCTTGCCCCTACACAACGGTTGCTTCATCTTATTGGCACTGTGTGTAGTTAGACTTGAAAGTGACAAGTTCCACTCTTGATTACTTCAGCGCTGTGGATTTATCCGACTACTGTGTGGCCTTCAGAAGTAAAGAGAATGACCATACCAAATGTTTCCACTTATTTTACAATTCACAAATACATAAATTTGTAATCATAATTTTATGAGGAGGAAAAAGACATTTCATTCTCCATACATGTAGGCATCAACAAACAGTTGTGTCTTTAGTAACTTCTTAAAGTTAGCACAATTAATCCATAATCTTAGATGTTCAGGTAAGTTATTCCATAAATGTACCCCAGCAATACATTCATAGGAAGTTTCCGGCAATTTACTAAAGAAATAGTCGATACACGGAATTATTTTCCTCTTCACATGAGCTCATGTTTCCAAGTGCATTTGTTCTGTGCAAGCAGGAGAGAATATTGTGTCAAACACCGGTTTTCAACAAAAGCAATGTTCTTGTTCAAGATTAACAGTTTGATAACAATAGATGATGCTACAAAGCTTGATACCCGATGATCTTAGAAAAAGACTGAGGTGTTTTGAACGCTAGAGCTGCGTCTTCAGGCAGCGCTCACCCATTGTACGCCTATGGAGAACTTTGCCTTGAAAATAGGGCACCTGGGGTTTACTTCTATGATACAATATGCTTTTGCAAGCCTTCACTGTTTGTCAAGGACTCCACTCAAAACTCTTGCATAGCTGAGATGCAGCTTTATCTTTGGACTTCATTCTCCAGAAAAGCATGACTTGTGTCAATTAAAATATTTCTGATTGGAAAAAAAAAAATTAACGGTTAAGATACGCATTCTTCTCTGCTGTGAGCGGTAATCCTAAAAGCTTTGAGCAAAGCAAAGCTAGTTTAACTCTGTAAATTAAAAATGCCTGTTTTTCACTGAGAGAAATTAATGTTCTCTGGCGGTATTTTGCAACCAATTCAGTCTGAAGAGCTGAATGCTTCACATCTGTAAAGCAGAAATGCCCACTGGCAAAACAATCATACCAATCTCAGCAGGAATATTTTTTATTATTTTCTGAATAGTCTTATGAGCTACTGATAAAAAAAAAAAAAGGGAGCAAATTACATTTCGCAAATCCCCAATTTTGTTATATATGCCACAACCAAATTATCTTAATGTATAGGGAAATAGCAGACTAGATGACTAACATTCCCTTGAGCCATTTTCTGATAAAGACACAGCACTGAACTGCACAATGACAAACCATGTGCTGAAAGTGACAAATCATTTAATTAAAATATACAAGCAGTTAAATACTGTTTGACCCAAATGGAGGTAGTTATCATGAATCAATTTCAGAGGAGGAGCAAAGGCTTTCCATGAAATCAATCCCCCGGCAGCTACCTGGACACACGCCGCATATCTTACGGTTTCCTTTTTAAAAGCTGTTACAGCATATGTCTGACTCTGAAAAGATTTCAATCAAATTGAAAAGTGGGAACAATTTTACATACGCAGCATTTGAACTCCCTCCAGCTTCATGAATACTTAATTTCACGTCTGTGGTACAAGGGGGAAGGGGGAATGTTCTTGTACCTTAAGAGAAAATAGCTCAAATTTTGATGAGTTATAGAATTATATTGCATACACAGGCCAATGGAAATTGCAATCATCTTTCATGAAAAGGCTGGATAGTTTTTATTGTAGCAAAAATAAGGGCGGCCATTGCATTTACTTACTAATAGTAAATGTGATATTGCTAGAGTAACATGCTTCCTTATTTATGCTACCAGTCAAGTAATGTCCTAGTATTTCCATAAACATATATACTAAAGCTTTTTCATCTGCCAGCGAGCTATAGATCTGTTTTTACGAGTCCGTCTTATCAAATGCCCTCACATTTTAGTTATAGTCAGTAATGGAGAAAATGATTAAAGAGAATATAAAGCAAATAGATTAAACTATACACAAAAGCTCTGCTAATGTTTGTTTACTTAGATTCTTTTAAAACTCTGGTGTGATGTGGTTTACCTTTTTCAGGCATTTAAAGACTGATTCTAGGGTTACCATACATCCAAGAAAACTCAGACGTATCCTCTTTTTAGAAGACTGTTCGGGCACCCAGAGGGATTTCCAAAACCTGGCAGTTTGTCCGGGTTTTGGAAATCTTGAGCTTGGATGCCACGTCTGGAAGCATTTGCGCATGCAAGGCTGCCACTGTGACGATGTCATAAGCACACGCATGCCTGTGACATCATTGCATCAACGTTTGTGCATGCACAAAGGTTTCCAAATGCGGCCTTTGAGCTCGGGGAGGTTTGGGGAGCGGGGCTTGGGGAGGAATAGGGCGGAGTTGGAATGGGGTGGGACTACAGGTAGAAAGGGGTGTGGCCAGGCATCTTCTTTTTTTCAAACAGGAAATCTGGCAACCCTACCTGATTCTATATATAGCGCAATAAAATTTGGCGCTGATCGTAATGGTGCTTAGCACAATTCTTTAAAAAGCACGCACCATATATAGAATCATGCTTAAATGTTGTATTTCAAAAAATCACAGGGAACATTACCAATGGTATCACAATAAGGGAGTGAAACGGGTTTAGTTTGTCTATAAAGAACACTCCCCTAATCTGCTGAAAGAACTTTTGTTAAAGTAAGCTTTTACATATGTGAAGATTAGCTCAGGGCCACGGAGAGGGTAACACGGAGGAAACCCCCCGACCACCTCACCACCCAATCATTGCTGAATCCTCCGTACTATTAAGCTATTATGTGTTTTCAAAAAAAATCATGCATTGGAAATTCTAAATCTCATAACTCATGTCAATATAGTGACAAAAATAGATTTTAAAAAAAACTTAGCTAAAGCTTGGTTTCGACGTGAACACGTTTCGTGATCCTGCATCAGGAAACCAAACAGCTAGATGTTCAACCGCACTAGAAAGAATCTTTGGGCAGCCAAAAGGTGATTTAAATCTTTATGAAAAAGTTTTCCTCTTGAGAGACACCCCGACAAGCTGCTTAACGGCAGAAAAAAAAAAAGCAGCTTGTTGGGGTGTCTCTCAAGAGGAAAACTTTTTCATAAAGATTTAAATCACCTTTTGGCTGCCCAAACATTCTTTCTAGTGCGGCTGAACACTCACCCTGAGGGAACAGTGGTGCTGGTACTGGCTGGTGCTGACAGGGGGCCTCTTGCAGTAAAGGTGCTGACAGGGGGCTCGGTGCAGCAGAGAGAGGGAGACCCTGCCCTGTATTTGCCTACCTAGTAGAGCTTGGAAGGACTGGAGAGCTCTCAAGCTTGACGACCAATAGAGGACCCAGAGAGATAGAGTATCTGAGGGAGCTGGAGAGTCCTCAGAGACCAGCAATCAGAGAGAGAGAGAGACCTCCTGGTAGAACTTGGAGGAACTGGAAAGCCCTCAAGCTTGATGAGTGACCTAGACAGTGCTCAGAGAGAGAGAGTGCCTGAAGGACCAGGGAGAGTCCTCAGTGGAATGCCTGAAGGACCGGGGGAGTCCTCAGGGAGTGATTACTGGGTCTGTGGAGAGACCTGTGTACCGGTGAAGTTTGGGCTGATAGTGGCCTTGTGGAGAGACTGGTGTGAGAGACCAGTGAACCGGTGTGAGAGATCGGTGGTGACCAGCGGAGAAATCTGAGGGACTGGCTGGAGCCAAGGACCAGCAAACAGAGGGACCAGTAGTGTCCAGGACTAGTGGAGAACCAAGAGACCAGCAACCAGAGTAACAGGTAGGGCCCAGAGTGAGTGACTGGTTGTGTCCAGATGGACTGGCTATCAGAATGTCTGGAGATCACTGGAGTGACTGGAGTGAGTGATTGGTGGCAACCAGAGGGACTGGCAATAGCTGGAACAATCTTTGGTGGCACAAGAGACCAAGAAGGTCATGGGAAGAACAGAAGAGGTATAAGAACAGGGCCTGGAAGACCAGGAGCACCTGGAAGAGGAAAGGTGAAGGGCAATGACTGCTTGGCCTGTTCACAAGGTATTTAAATGTCTCTATCATATGTCCCCGCTCCCACTTTTCCTCCAACATATACATATTGAGATCTTTAAGTCTATCCCCAAGTGCCTTATGACAAAGATCACTAACCATTTTAGAAGCCTTCCTCTTGACTGACTCCATCCTATTTATATCTTTTTGAAGGTGCGGCCTCCAGAATTATACACAATATTCTAAATGAGGTCTCACCAGAGTTGTATACAGGGGCATCAACACCTCCTTTTTCCTACTGGTCATACCTCTCCCTATGCACCCTAGCAACCTTCTAGCTTTCACTGTCTCCTTTTCGACTTGTTTGGCCACCTTAAGATCATCACATACTATCACTCCCAAGTCCCGCTCCTTTTTCTTGCACAAAAGTTTTTCACCCCCTAAACTGTACCATTCCCTTATGTTCTTGCAGCCCAAATGCATGACCTTACATTTCTTAGAATTAAAACTTAGCTGACAAATTTCAGACCATTATTTAAGCTTCACTAGTTCCTTCCTCATGTTATTCACACCATCAGGGGCATCTACATAAGCACATAAGCATGGCCTCTGCCGAGTCAGACCATAGGTCCATCATGCCCAGCAGTCCGCTCCCGCGGCGGCTCCCCAGGTCAATGACCTGTAGTGATCTATTACTCAAGAGCATTTTGTCTTGTATAGTAACCCTCTAATTGTACCCCTGGATATAAGCACATAAGCATGATTGCAGATTTTGGTATCGTCCGCAAAAGAGGCAAATCTTACCTGAGAGCCCTTCAGCAATATTGCTTAGAAAGATGTTAAAAAGAACAGGCCCAAGAACCAAACCTTGAAGTACACCACTGGTGACATCCCTTTCCTCAGAGAGATCTCCATTGACCACGACCCTCTGTCACCTTCCACTCAACCAGTTCCTCACCCACTCTGTTACTTTGTGGCTCAATCCGAGACCACCTAGTTTAGTTATTAGATGCCTGTGTGAAACACTGTCAAAGGCTTTGCTAAAATCTAAATACTCCACATCTTGTGTATTCCCTCTATCCAATTCTCTGGTCATCCGGTCAAAGAAATTGATCAGATTTGTCAGGCAAGACTTGCCTCTAGTGAATCTATGTTGCCTCGAGTCTTGTAATCCACTGGATTCCAGAAACTTCACTATTATCCGTTTTAAAAATGTTTCCATTAATCTACTTACCACAGAAGTCAGACTTACCGGCCTGTAGTTTCCTACTTCTTCCTTATTTCCACTTTTGTGGAGAGGAAGTACTTCTGCCCTTATCCAGTCCTCCAGTATTACTCCCGATTCTAGAGAAGCATTGAAATGGTTACAGCGGAGCCACCAGAACTTCCCTAAGTTCCTTCTGTACTCTCAGATGAACACTAACCAATACCATTGCTTTGTCCACCTTTAGTTTAGCTAGCTCCTCATGAGCACAATCCTCTGAAAATCAATCAGGGTCTACCACATCTCTATTACTACTTGTATTTGGCTTCTGCAGTCCTGCTTCTGGCGCTTCAGCTGTGGTCAGATCACGCTAGTACGTGTGCAGATTCTAAAATACTTTAATTTGCATGTTTACTATAATTTCAATGCATTAAAAAATATGGGTGCCTTCAGCGTATAGGCTGAAGGGCAGATAACATCGCTCAAGTCCCTCAGCCTGTTAGACAATTTGGAAAGTGTGTGGGGGGGATTAATTAACAGTTTATTTGGGTCTGGAATTTGAAGGAGTAGTGAAGGTTAGTGGTAGGAGTATAGAGTAGATGGAAGCTGTATGGCTCATGTAGTGGGGGGATGGACAGAGTTGTGAGAGGTGATTTGGCAGATGAGAAGTTAGTTGGTTGTGAGGGATCAGGAAGGGGAGTTGGGTAGAATGAAGGTGAAGGAAAATTCAGTCCCACCCTCTCTCCTTTAAGTTTTGTGGGGTAGGTAGGTGTGAATGGGTGTTGTTGGGAGGGGAGGCTCATTTGTTGTTGGATAGTGGGTGGGTGTAGGACGGTCATAGCTTTAGAGTGGGCGGGAGTTGGTATTCTAAGGTGAATGGGGGAAACAATGGAGACGAAAATAATATTTGTGAAATGGGGGAGCGAATACTCCTGGGTGACACTGCTATGAGTGTTGGGCATGTCTTGACGCCACCACAGGTTATGCTGTTACTGAGGTCATGAATAGTTGATTGGGGATAAGTTGGGGCTATTATGTTACCAACTAGCCACTGGAGGGGGGGGGCAGGAATGCCACTCTGGGTGGTGCTTTTCTGTATAATGTTCTACTGATGTTAATTTTGGAGTTAATAAAGCTGCACCCAACGTTTGATCATTATGGGCCCCTTTTACAAAGCCGCGCTAGAGGTTTAACGCACATAATAGCACACGCTAAACCCCCCCGGCCGTGCTAGCCACTACCGCCTCCTCTTGAGCAAGCGGTAGTTTTTCGGCCAGCGCGGGAGTTAGCGCGTGGTGAAAAGTCCCGTGCGTTAAACCCGCTAACGCGCCTTCGTAAAAGGAGCCCTATGTTTTTCAGATGACAGTTGTGTCGGCATGAAGAGGTGCGAGCGCCGATGTTATGGTGCGGACTTTTAAACCAGCTCCAGGGCTGTTGTAAATGCCCATGCCTACCACTTACATTAGCATCTTATAAAACCAAGTGGGCACCTTCTTATCTTTATAACATAGCATTAGCATAAGCACTGCCTTATATAATTACCTCCGTCAAGTGTTCTAGTCAATATGGAGCTGCTCGTGTGTTAGAGACTCAATGAAATCTATTTGATAGATGAGAGGGACTATCACAGGTTGCCAAGAAGCGCATGCATTTAATATTCTGTTTAACTCGAGAACTTGTTTACAGTGCCAGACTTTGTATCACAGATAAACAGTGATTTTGACAACCAATTTGTAAAAATACAGAATGGTTATTGTGGAAAAAAGGTCAGAAATTTAACATTTTCACATATTAGCCTCCGATAAATTAAAGATTAACTGTGCTACTAGTGTCCGCAAAGCTATTTATAATGTTCCGGCTATGACAGCATAAGCCCTAATTACACGCTTTCTATTATAACAGTAATACATAAATGTCAAGAATAAAAATAGGGAAAATTATATTAAAATTTGTTTGGGAATTTGCTCGCGTTAAGAGAACATGCTGATGAATTTCTAATCCAAGTATGAAAAATAGCCATATGAAAAAGAGGAAGTTTAATAGTAGGCGTGTTAAAGTATAAAACAATTACAATACTTTCTGGCCCTTTTACCAAGCTGCGGTAAAAAGTAGCCTTAGCGCATCTTTGTCTGGGTCATTTCACACAAGGCCATTTTTACCACCGAGGCAAAATGGTTGATTTCTGTACTTTCTCCATTAATGGCCACACGCTAATTTTCCCATAAGCATGTGGCCATTATCATATGAGCCCCTACACTGGCATAGTGAGGGTGAGCAGCTCCCCTCCTCACCCCCCCCCCCCCCCTGTCGTACACGCGCCCCTTTCCTTCCCCCATACCTGTTTAGCTTCCCTGGTGCGAGCAGCATCTCTGACTTGCTGCCCACACCAGCGTCGGCTCTCCCTCTGATGTCACTTCCTAGTCGCAGGACCCAGAAGTAACGTCGGAGGGGAGCGCTGAGGCTGGCGCGAGCAGCAGGTTGTTAGCGGCTGCCTCACGCCGTCAAAGAGTTAGAGGTACGGTGGGGGGGAGTGAAGGCGCATGCGCGGTGGAGGAGGAATGGGGAGGAGAGGTGCCGGCGCCCTCACCAAGACAGCACCCGGGGCAGTCCACCCTCCCCCCACCCAACAACACCACCGAGCCCTTACCGCCACTCATTATGTAGATGTTAAGGGTTCACGCGCTAAGCATCCGCTAATTGATTAGCACACAGCAGTGTAGCTGTGCTAATTAGCATAGAACACACCCACTGTCTGCCCCCCCCCAGACCCACCCCAACAGAGATAGCAAGCGCACAGTCAAACATTACTGTAGGATGCTTGAGCATGGCCCATGTGAGGAGTGGCCTAAAGGTTAAGGCAGTGGCCAGAGAACCTGGGGAACTGGGTTTGGGAACTGAACAAGTCACTTAACCATCCATTGCCCCAGATTCTGTAACCAGGGCCCACCTTAAAAGTGGCCGCTGATTGCGTGTCAATCATGCATTGGCACCGATTTCAGAACTACGCCTGTATGAAAGATAGGCGCTGAAAATGTAGGCCAGGGTTTTCCAAGCCTACATTTCCGGCGCCTATCTTTGCGTGATCCGCGCCTACGTAGGTGCTTCAGCCCATCTATCAACATTTCCGGTGTCTACTTTGGCATTTGGTGGCCTAAAGCTTATGTAGGTGTGATTCCGGTGCCTTGTATTTAGGCACTGGTAGATGCTTCAACCTTGCTGGTTTATGTCGTTTCTAACGGCGTTCTTCAATGAATTTAGGTGCAGGTAGGATTTTAGAATTTCCCTTTACATGCCTGTAAATAATATGTAAACTGCCTTGATTGTAACTAGAGAAAGGCGATATATCAAGTCCCATTCCCTTTTCCCTTTCCATGGTATGGCATTTTTTGCTGCAGTAAGCACATTCTACTGCTTACCACAGCTTACAATTTTATTAGAGATTACTTTAATGTAATATTATACCATTTGAATACCACACGTGTATATTCTTATATTCTTCCAATGCAAATTCACAGCAGTAAAAATATCCATGACAGGCTGACTCTAGTTTCCACCCTCCTTCCCCAGTTCTACCCTTCCCCCCCTCCTTCCCGAGACTGGGCATCAAAATGGCAAAGCGATGCATGTGGGAAAGGAGAACCTGAGCTATAGCTACATGATACAGGGTTCCACGATAGGAGTCACTGCCCAGGAAAAGGATCTAGGTGTCATCATTGAAGATACGTTGAAACCCTCAGCTCAATGTGTGGCTGCGTACACCTTTCAGCACTATATAAGTGATAAGTAGTAGTAGGAATTTTCAGGAAAGGAATAGAAAACAAAGATGAAAATGTTATCATGCCCTTGTATCGCTCTGTGGTGTGACCACACCTCAAATATTGTGTGCAGTTCTGGTTACCACATCTCAAAAAAATATATAGTGGAAAAATTATCAATTGGATGGGATGACCTCCCTATGAGGCAAGGCTTACGTGACTAGGGCTCTTCAGTAGAGAGTTGCGCGGGGACAGAAATCCCACCCATCCCCGCCCGTCCCCGCCAGGATCCTCTCCGTCCCCACCCATTCCCGTCAGGATCCTCTCCGTCCCCACCCATCCCCGCAAGGAATTACTTCCATTCCCGCCCGTCCCCATCAAAAGCAGCAATTACTTCTGACAGGATCATCAATTCCACAGTTTCTTTTGTGTTTGCGCTGCTGTTTTCCTTGTGGAATCTCTTTGGTGGAACCCTTTTTTTGTTTTCTGTTCAGGTAATTAACTTATAAACCCCCTCTTTTACTAAGGCTGACCTGTCCATTATATTATATGGATGAACCTGCTTCCAAAGCCTGCCATCCCCGTGGGAGTCCCGTGAGCCAGAGGGGGGTCCCCGTGGGAGTCCTGTGGGTTAGGGGGGGATTCCCGTGGGACCCCCACGGAACATGCGGGATTCCCGCGATCCCCATTCCCGTGCAGACCTCTACTCTTCAGAAGAGACGGCTCAGGTGTGATATGATAGAGGTCTATAAAATACTGACTGGAGTGGAATGAGTAGATGTGAATCACTTGTTTACTGTTTCCAACAATACTAGGACTAGCAGGCATACAATGAAGCTAATAAATAGTATTAAAACAAATCAGAAAAAATATTTCTTCACTCAATGTATAACTAAACTCTGGAATGCATGCACGTTTTATTTTTTATGAAGATTTGTGCCTTGCCTAGCCAATCTGTCTGGATAAATTACAAGACAAATACACATAATTTTAAAAAATGATATAAAAAACACAGAAAATAGTTATTTACAATAAATTAGTAACTCAATAAACATACAAACTTTGCCCCAAAGGTCTGAGCAAATAATGTTTTAAGTCTTTTCCTATAACTTAAAAATTTCTCCCTCACCACGATATTTAAACATTGTGCTCAGCAATTACCTGAAATGCTGATCACAGCAATTAAATTTTTACCCAGTTAGAAACATAGAAACATGACGGCAGATAAAGACCAAATGGCCCATCTAGTCTGCTCATCCACAGTAACCATTATCTCTTTCTCTCTTTGAGAGATCCCACATGCCTATCCCAGGCCCTCTTGAAGTATTCAGCATCAGATCCTATCTGGAGTTAAGATGGCTGCCATAAGTCCTCCAGATATCACAGATATTCAGTGCTGGTACCCAAATAACTAGAAAAATTAGGACAGCTCTTTTGCCAGATTAGCATCACTGACCAGTCAGCAATTCTCAGCAGCATTATCCAGATAATACTGTACCACTGAAAAATATTACAAACCACCCTTGCACTGTTTGGATAGCGCCAGGGAGGTCCATGGGAAGAGTAAAAGCAATCCCCAGTGTTAACCAGCTAGTCGTGATATTCAGCCACTAGCCCAGGGGTAGGCAGTTCCGGTCCTCGAGAGCTAGAGCCAGGTCAGGTTTTCAGGATATCCACAATGAATATGTATGAGATGGATTTGCATGCACTGCCTCCTTGAGATGGATATCCTGAAAACCTGGCCTGGCTCTGGCTCTCGAGGACCGGAATTACCTACCCCTGCACTAGCCGGATAACTAATGGAGAGATTTAGGAATGCAAGAAGGGAGCAGGGATAAATGTCCACATGTGCACTGCACATGTACACATATGAGGTGTGATTTATAAATATGCACAGCTGGCGACTCCCCCCTCCCGCCCTCACTCACCGCCAAAACCACCTCCTCCTCCTTCTCGCCGGCTCACCCGCCTTTAAATGGAGAGAAAAGCACTGCACTGCGCTAACGCTGGCTTTGCCGTCTTCTGTCCACTGTGGCCCGCCCTCTCTGACTACTTCCTGTTTCCGCTAGGGTTGGCCGCAGTAGATAGAAGACGCCGAAGCCAGCGGCTGTAGCCGCAGATCTCCGTTCCTCCAGCGGGGGGGGGGGGGGGTCTGGGAGAAGAGGGATCTCGGCCGCTCAGCGCCCCCACCAAGGATCCCAGCAACTTTCCGCTGCCCGGGACCCGAGTCATTTGCTGCCGCCCCCTTTCCCTTCCCGCGGGCCCGACTGGCGATTTAAGCAGCGTATGCAGCAGTCTTCACACGCTGCTTCGGGCCCTTCTACTGCCCTGATTTGCTCCGGACATGCCAGAGTAAATCAGGGCAGTAGAAGGACCCGAAGCAGCGTGTGCAGACTGCTGCACACGCTGCTTAAATCGCCAGTCGGGCCTGCGGGAATAGAAGGGAAGGGGGGGCGGCAAAGGACTCGGGACCGCGTTTGTAGTCGCGACTGCAGGAAGGGAAAGTGGGTAGAAGAAACGCTAATGCTGCTGCACAGGGAACTGGTGTGGGGGGAGGGAATGCTGCTTTGGACAGACAGACAGAGGGAGGAAGGGAGACAGAAAGAAAAGAAGAAAGACACAGGGCCAGGTGCACAGGGAACTGGTGTGGGGGAGGGAAATGGAAGGGGGAGGGAATGCTGCTTTGGACAGACAGAGGGAGGAAGGGAGACAGAAAGAAAAGAAGAAAGACACAGGGGCAGGGAGATACACAGAAAGACAGACAGACAAAGGGCGCCAGGGACAGAGACAGACAGAAAGAAAGACAGCGGGAGTCGCGTCAGGAGGGGTGCGGGATGCCGCAGAGGGGACTTTTCCAATGGGTGCAACTGGGCGGCTGTCAGGAACCTCTGATCAGGGGCAGAGCAAGGTAAGTGTATCATAGGGATAAGAAGGAGGAGGGGGGGAGAAAAAGGAAGGGACGTCTAATGCTAGACAGTGGGCGAAGGAAAGAGGTGCTGATGGACAGGGGGGGTGAAGAAAAAGGAACGGAGGCCTAATGTTGGACAGGGGGGGAGAAGGAAAGAGGTGCTGCTGGACGGAGGAGGTAAAACAAAGGGAGAAGGGCTGCTGCTGCATAAAGAGAGCTGTGAAGGGGTGGTGGTGGACACAAGGGAGGTAAAAGAAAGGGAGAATGGACAGGGGGAGCAGGCAAGGGGTGGTGATGGAAAAGGAAAAAGAAAGACAGAAAGAAAGAAAGAAAGCAGCTAAGGAGAGAGAGAGAAAGAAATAAAGAGAGAGACACACACATATATTCTAGCACCCATTAATGTAACGGGCTATAAGACTAGTGTATATATATATATAATATATATTACAGTAAAAGACACATTGCCATTAAGCCCCCTCAAAATATTCCCCCTTGCTTTGAACACACTTATCCCATCTTGCCACTTTCTGAAACAGTTCTGGAAGTCCTCTTTTGTGAGTGTCTTAGTTGTGCTGTCGTGGCTGCCTTGATGTCCTAAATCAATTTATAGTGTTTACCTTTCACGGTCATTTTGACTTTGGGGAAGAGCCAGAAGTCGCACTGTGCCAGATTTGGTGATTAAGGTGGATGAGGATACACAGTAATGTTTTCATTTGACAGAAATTGCCGCAGCAGAAGCGATGTGTGGATGATGGAGGATTAAACCGTTTGCCCATTCCTCAGGTCGCACTCGCTCGCCTCATGTTTACGGCGGGGTGGGGATCTTGGAGGAGGGGAGGTGCGGGGAGAGGAGGAGAGTTGTCGGCGCTGGCTGACTGCCTACAGGCCGTGCATCTAGCCACGAGAGGCACGTCCTGTGAGCAATCAGCCAGTGCCGGCACCTCTTCCTCCTTGCCGGCGTCTCTCGGCATACCTGGAATCTGCCGCAACACACAGTTTGCAGTACACTGATGTCAGCTAAAGTGTTAATGCATTGGCATCCTGCTACAATCACAGTCACACGATATTACTCATTTGTTACCAGCACATAATTCTACTGCATTTTTCAGTTTTCTTGGGACACTACTGTACTGACCATGCTGTAAGTGCTGATCTTGCAGCTGAACAGCCTGTACAGTGTACTTATTTCCAGCTTCCTTATCATGGAATGATAAAAAGATTTATAGGGTTCAGAAGATTTTTTTTTTTTTTTTGTAGATCTTTCTAGCGCTTGGTACTTCAAATTATTTCCTCAGATTTATTCCCTGAGCTGTACTTCAAGGTTTTAAGAAGCAAGTGTGTGTGTGTTGGGGGGGGGGGGGGGTTAACAGCTATGGGTGGCAAACATACATATCCTATTCACTTTATACCACTGGAGCAACCTCATGTAAACACTGGGCCTGTATAATATTATTGATAGGGATGGGCAGTCACGTCTAATGCCAAAGGAAATTTCAAAGACATATCCTGTGTCATCGCATGTCATTATCGAATGAAAATAAGCAGAAACCCCCCCCCCCCCCCAAAAAAAAAGCCAAAAAAACCCCTGGCATTTCTGTTTTGTCTTTTGCTGGTAATACCGTGCACTATTTGGAAATAGTGTGCACCATGTGGAAGTAGTAAGCCATTGCGTATACACAGACTCAGGAAAACATTATGGGGCTCATAATCGAAAGAGAAATACGTCCAAAATCCGGCCTAAGTCGGCATTTGGACGAATATTTCACAAATACGTCCAAGGGCCGATAATAAAAACAGGTTTTGGACGTATTTCTAAATGACCTAGGCCTTCATAGTGCCGCTGAAAGACCAAAGCTAAACAGGGCGTTTCAGAGGAGTGTCGAGGGCGGGAATTGGGCGGGACATGGGCTGGCTTAGACTTAGTCGTACAGCATGTATAACCAAAAGTTATACAGCCCAGGATCGACGGAACTTGGACGTTGTGACTTAGACCATGTAAAACATGATCTAAGTCACAAAACCCCACCTAAAGTCACCAGATAAGCACTGCAAACACATAAAACAGATCTCCACACACTACCCCAGTGATCACTGACCCCCCTCCACCCCCATAAAAATATTAATCACATCTTTAAAATTCAGCCTCCAGACCATCATCACCTGGCAGCCTGGCACAGGAAAGCCTAGTCGTCCAGCACAGAGGTGGATTAAGCCATCTCGGGGGTGGGTTAGGGACTCATGGAGAGGAGGACCCATGCCCATAAGCCCCTGTAATCACTGCATTGATACTTAAACATATGCACTCCCCTATACACCCCCAAAACCCTTTTTTACTGGCATATAAGTGGCTCCTGCAGTCATAAGGACTATTGGGGTGGTAGATAAGTGGGTCTTGGGGATTCTGGAAGTGGTTTAGGGGGCTCACCATAACCTATAAGGGAGCTGTAGGGAGGAGAAGACATGGCACATTTTTTGTGAAGTTCACAGCAGTGCCCTGTAAGGTACCCCATTATTTAGGTGCCATGTCTGGGTGTGCAGTCCATCACTTTGCAGACCCCTCCCTCGTCCAACAGGGCTTGTTCTAGGCGTTTTGGACTTGTACGAAAAGTTGGACGATTTAGCAGCTTGGACGATTTTCGAAACGAAAAAAAGTTGGATGTATTTTTCAAAAATGTGTCTTAAGCTGTTTTTTACTTTGGACGACTTGCGAGTTGAAAGTAAATGAACTTAGATGTCCCTTTCAATTATGCCCCTCCACGCCTTTGTCCTAAAATACTGCACCCTCTTTCCACATAGAATCCAGCTCTATAAATGGTGCTCAAAATTAGTTACTGGAAAAAAACACAATTAGCACTAGACAGCCTTTGGAACCTCAGAAAAGCCGTGAAAACCTTCCTCTTTACAAAAGCAGCTCCTTCACGTCTACACCCCTGACGGATGGATCACAAAAGACACGACCTAAAATTCCAAACGTAATCTCACAAATACTCGCATGCCACCGCAAATATAACCTGAATTACTACTACATTCTCCGACAACAAACATGTACCCACTAACTAAGAAAGCTATCTTACCTCCATGTGATATCTACACTGAATGTGCTGCAATTAAATCCACTCTATGCCCACTATGTCAGTATTTTATGTCTGCATGTTATGTCTATACTGTAATCTAACCTCTTTGTCTATACTGTAAATACTGTAGAGTCTGTATTTCCACCAAAGTATGTTCCTAACCATACTATGAATGTACTCTTTTAACCCATTCAGGGCTCCTTTGGGTGGACGGGCTAAAAAAATGAATAAATAAAATAACACTTAAGTGTGGATCTCAGGGCCTAACTATAGGCGCCGGACTTATATCTGTTGGAACTTAATATAAATGCTGACACCCAAGTTAGACACACTCCGCAATCCATTTCAATCCTGGATATTCAACTCCTGGGAAATATCCGGCCACTGGCATTGAATATCCAGGCCAAAGTTCACTGCCAAAGCTATAGCCGGCCAAGCCAAGCCAAGAAAAAGATAGACCTGCTTATGAGGCTGGTCTGTCTAGCCACTAGCCTTAGCAGGCCAGCTGTTGAATATTAGCAGTGACTGGCTATGTTGCCTATCAAAGCTGGCCACCAGCCAATCCAGAGAACAGGATAGTCAGCAGGAGATAGCCAGTTATCGCCTGCTGAATATCGGCAGATTGCCGGACGGAAGCTGTTCCCAGACAGGTACATACCACTGAACATCGAGCCCACTCTCCCAGAATTCTATATCTACATATGCAAATTTTTGTAATACCCTGACACACCCATGCTCCTCCCATGGCCACCCCCCTTTCAAGATATGTGCTATGGGAGTTAGGTACACTGCCTTATAGAATAGCACACCATCAGATGTTTGTGCAAATGTTAACGAGTGCCAATTGACAGTCAGTTAGGGAATGTTCAACATTTGGCGGGATAAGTCTGTTTCAAGACCATCTCTCACACTTCGTGCTCTATGCTCTGCCCATATTTAACTTTGCCCATAGCCATTAAGTTTATTAACAAAATTCTCCATTATATCACTAGGAGAAATGCCTTCTGGAGAAACTATTTCTTGTTTCTGAAATGGGAAATATACAGAAAAATCATCAAATAATGGAATTCTGATATCTGTCATCCATACCAACAAAGGTTATATGATAGGTAAGGTGACCAGGTTACCTATTCCAGAAGGGAGACTTTTTGGCCAGCCCTGGTTTTAAAATTACATCCCAAAGCAGTGTAGTATTTGTAGTCCATGAATCTATCCATTGAAATCAGTGCTGCAGGTTCCATAATGCACCAGGATGAGGTTGGCAGAAATCCAGGACTGGCAAAAATGGAATGGGTAACCTGGTCCTTCTTGAATGGGTAACCTTTATTTACTATTTGTTATTATTTTAGCTTGGAAAGTCCTCTATGGAAGCATATATCCTTCCACAAGAAATCAGTATTTGTCTTCCTTCAAAAAAATGTTATCGGATGATGAATTAAATTGTCTGCAGATAATGACCTGAACAGTCCCATCCAGTCTGCCCAACAGTTACACTCAATATTAGTTGAGGATTAAAATTGTCTTTCTTTGATATTTATGGGACATTTCTGCCTGGTACTGTCCTTAGGTTCCAACTACTGGAGTTGCCATCAAAGCTCACTCCAGCCTATCCAAACCATCTTGTCATTTGTGGGACACAGGCCATAAAAGTCTGCCCAGCACTGTCCTCATGTTCTTAAGGCCCATTTCTTGATTTCATTGCACCTAGGGTTACTAGACGTCCGGATTTCCCCCGGACATGTCCTCCTTTTGAGGACATGTCCGGAGGCCTGGACGGCTTTTCAAAACCCACCACTTTTTCGAGGTTTTGAAAAGAAATCGTGTCGGGAAGGGACATCCATGCATGCAATGTGACATAATCAGGCTCGAGGAATGGGCATTGACACGGCAGATGAGGTTGAACGTGGATAAATGTAAAGTGATGCATGTCAGTAACAAAAATCTCATGCACGAATACAGGATGTCCGGGGCGGTACTTGGAGAGACCTCCCAGGAAAGGAACTTGGGAGTTCTGATTGACAAGTCGATGAAGCCATCCATGCAATGGCAAAAAGGGCAAACAGAATGCTAGGAATGATAAAGAAGGGGATCACAAACAGATCAGAGAAGGTTATCATGCCGCTGTACTGGGCCATGGTGCGCCCTCACCTGGAGTACTGCTTACAGCACTGGTCGCCGTACATGAAGAAGGACACCGTACTACTTGAAAGGGTCCAGAGAAGAGCGGCTAAGATGGCTAAGGGGCTGTAGGAGTTGCCGTACAGCGAAAGATTAGAGAAACTGGGCCTCTTCTCCCTCGAAAAGAGATTGAGAGGGAACATGATCGAAACATTCAAGGTACTGAAGGGAATAGACTTAGTAGATAAGGACAGGTTGTTCACCCTCTCCAAGGTAGGGAGAACGAGAGGGCACTCTCTAAAATTGAAAGGGGATAGATTCCGTACAAACGTAAGGAAGTTCTTCTTCACCCAGAGAGGGTAGAAAACTGGAACGCTCTTCCGGAGTCTGTCATAGGGGAAAACACCCTCCAGGGATTCAAGACAAGTTCCTGCTGAACCAGAACATACACAGGTAGGGCTAGTCTCAGTTAGAGCGCTGGTCTTTAACCAGAGGGCCGCTGCGTGAGCAGACTGCTGGGCATGATGGACCACTGGTCTGTCCCAGTAGCGGTAATTCTTATGTTCTTAATGCGGTGATATCACATGCCACAGGCATGATTGTGATGTCATTGCATCGCATGCACAGATGCCTTCCTGCCCGATGAACAGGCAGCAGAGGGCGGAGCTAGGGGGCGGACCTGGGTCCGGGTCTAGGGGTCCGAATTTTACTGACGTAAAATCTGGTAACCCTATTTCCACCACGATGTTGTTGAAATGAAATATTGTAGTTTCTGCTCTCTATAAGAGAGCTGTTCTTATCTTCAATGGCGTTCATTGCCTTCCCATTGTATAGTCATCCATTGGTTCTACTGCACCAATCTTAGGAGAAGGGCTGTAGTTTACTGGTTGAGCAGCTGCCTCTGTACGCCGAGGTCATGAGATCAACCCCCAGCGCTGCTCCTTGTGACCCTGGGCAAGTCACCTAATCCTCCAATGCCCACCACTTTGAATGTCAGCTTTGAAGGGACAAAAAGGCAGCGTATAAGTCCCCTTTCCACTACCGGTAATCCATTGCTGTGGGGTGCACTCGGGCATCCCACGGTAGTTTTCACGCCCGTGTATGCTTCCCACATGCCGAATGACGGTTTTTATTTTTAGCTTTGGGCATATGCTTGGGGACGGAGAGTAGGCGTGCCCAGCACCAATCAGCACCCGCTACATCACCACGCGTTAACCAATCACCACATGCCTAGAAAATAGGTGTCAGGGCTCCCGCGCTACTGGCCGCTCACTAATCGGTAAATTAGGGTGTGGCCATTAATTGAGGATAATGGAAATGCGGTCATTTTACAGCCGCCCCAAAAAGTGGCCTCAGCACACTGGAAACCCATGCATTAGTCACAGCGCAGGCCATATTTTAGTACAGCCTAGTAAAAGAGGCCCTTAATGTTGTCTCTCCCGCCCCCCCCCCCCATCAGTGTTTGAATAGTGTTTCATCTGTAAATATACAAACACTCTTTATTTGACAAGTGGTAATTTCAGATAAGGCACAAAAGGGCCTTTGTATTGCCCTCATGATCAAATATGCACCACAAGCTTTTGTCTATTTATTCAGCAAATATCTTAATCTACAGACCTGCTAAAAAGTCAGAATTTCCTCATATGGGAAGCAGTGAAGGAGCATACAGCTTGGAGTTTAATTGCTACGTAGCTTTCTGCAAGTTTGACTCAAAGGGCTAGATTCATTAACCTCCATTAGTGTTCCAGATACGTGGCCGATCCGTGGAGGCCCGACAAATTTTCAAAACAAAAAAATTTAAATGAGGGCGATGGGAGGAATGCCCCCCTCCGACTGCACGGATCACTAGTGTGTGATCCCGACGCATGCGCAGACCATCTGTAGATGGTCTGTGCATACGTCTATGAGCCATCTAGAGCCGTGGTTTTAATTCGCTTTAAAACCGCGGGTTAAAACTACGGGCTCGCAGTGCGGGGAAGTGCAGGAGAGTCGGGATGGCAGGAGAGATTCGGGGCAAGAGCAGGGCGCTGAGTCAGGGCGGCAGGCAGGAGAGATTCGGGGCAGAGCACGAGATCAGGGCAGGCAGGAGACAGCAGGAGATCGGGGCAGGCAGATCGGGGCTGAGACAGGGCAGCAGAAGGCAGGGTAGTCGGAAAGGACCTCAGCTACTGGTCCTCAGCAGTCGCTTCTTGTGTTGATCGGGCAGCCCAGTCGGTTTGCAAGATTTCTGTAGTGAAGCACGTCCCTGCCTACTTTGCATGCCGTTCCCCTCATTTGCATGCACGGATTGGAATCGGATTGGAGAAGAGGTAAGAGAATCGGGCCGGAGTAAAATCGGGTCGCAAAGGGGTCGCAAACCAATCGGTTTGCTTAGTGAATCTAGCCTAAAGTCATAATTGATAAGAGAGTTTTAATGTGAGTTGGAAAAGGAAGCTGCCTAGCATATAACATGAAATTTACCTATGAGGGATGAATCCTGTGTTACTGAATCTACCATTCATTATGGTGATGCTTTGTATGAGAAGCAATATTATAAAGGTGAGTATCTGGAAGCGTGGCGGTGACCAGACAAGCAAACAAAATGTAAGGAATTGTTCATAGGTAATGAAACAAGAATATCCACAAAAAACAGAGGAAATGGTACAGTTTAGGGGGTGAAGAACATTTGTACACAAAAGAGGAATGGGACTTGGGAGTTGTAGTATGTGATGATCTTTAGGTGGCCAAACAGGTCGAAAAGGTGACGGTGAAAGGCAAGAAGGATGCTAGGGTGCACAGGGAGAGGTATGTCCAGTAGGAAAAAGGAGGTCTCTGGACTCTGGTGAGACCTTATTTAGAATATTGTGCACAATTCTGAAGACCAAACCTCAAAGAAAATATAAGTAGGATGGAATAGGTCCAGAGGAAGGCTACCAAAATGATCAGTGGTCTTTGGGCTCCTTTTACAAAGGCGCGCTAGCGGTTTTAGCGCGCCCTAGCTGCTACTGCCTCCTTTTAAGCAGGCGGTAATTTTTTGGCTAGCTCGCGCTAATCTTGGGGACAGACTTAAAGATTTCAATATGTTAATTTGGAGGAAAGGCAGGAGAGGTGAGATATGATAGACATTTAAATACCTATGTGATATAAATACAGGCGAGGCACATCTCTTTCAGTTGAAAGGAAACTCCAGAGTGAGAGGGCATTGAATGAGATTAAGGGCTCCTTTTATTAAGGTGCGCTAGCGTTTTTAGCCCACGCAGGAAATTGCCACGCGCTACACCATGCGCTACGCCTCTAGAACTCACGCCGACTCAATGCTGGCGTTAAGGTCTTGCGCGTGCGGCAAGGTAGCGCGCGCTATTCCGTGCGTTAAAGCCCTCGCGCACCTTCTTAAAAGGAGCCCCAAGAGGTGATAGGCTCCGGAGTAATCTCAGGAAATACTTTTTTATAGAAAGGGTGATAGATGCGTGGAATAGGCTCCTGGTAAAAGTGGTGAAGACAAAGACTATGTCTGAATTCAAGAAAGCCTGGGATGGGCATGTGGGACCTTTTAGGGAGAGAAAGAGCTGGTGGATGCTGTGGATGGGCAAACTGGATGAGCCATTTGGCTTTTATCTGCCATTATATTTCTATGTTTCTATACAAGTACCTGTGTATAGATCCATGGGGTGACCATACATTGAGTAATGCGTGCGGTTCTGGCCACCACATCTCAAAACCAGCATAGAGGAATTTACTACAGGTACAGAGAAGAGTGATAAAAATAACTTAGGGGTTGGAATGACTCAGTATGAGGAAAGGTTAAAGAGGGTAGGGTTGCCGTACCTTAAAAAGGATATGGCAATACTCAAGAGGGTACAGGAAAGAGTGACACGATTGATAAAGGGTATGGAAAACCTTTCATACGCTGAAAGATTAGAGAAACTGGGGCTCTTTTCCCTGGAAAAGCGGCGGATTAGAGGGGACATGATAGAGACTTATAAGATCATGAAGGGCAGGGACAGATTCTTCAAACTTTTGAAAACTACAAGAACGAGAGGGCATTCGGAAAAATTAAGAGGAGACAGATTCAGAACCAATGCTAGGAAGTTCTTCTTCACCCAACGGGTGGTGGACACCTGGAATGCACTTCCAGAGGGTGTGATAGGACAGAATACAGTTTTGGGGTTCAAGAAAGGATTAGATAATTTCCTGAAGGAAAAGGGGATAGAAGGGGATAGATAGAGGATTGTTATACAGGTCCTGGAACTGATGGGCTGCTGTGTGAGCCGACTGCTGGGCATGATGGACCTCAGGTCTGACCCAGCAAAGGCATGGCTTATGTTCTTATGGCTCTTCAACTTGAGGAAAAGATGGTTTGGAAGGACATAAAATCTTGAGTGAAGTACAACAGGTAAATATGACTCATAATTTGGATACACTTTCAAAAATACAAAGACTAGGAGACATTCTATCAAGTTACATACTAATACATTTAAAACAAACAGAGAATATTTTTTTCACTCGTACAAATTTTAAGCTTTGGGATTCGGTGCCAGATGATGTGATAAAAACAGTTATGTAGATGTGTTGAAAAAAAGCATTTGGCTAAATTTCTGCAGGTAAAGTATGTTTTTCTGTTCTTAAGGTAGAACGGGTAAAAGCACTATTTTATTCCTGAGGTTACGTAGCGTGGAATCTTGCTACTTATGGGGATTCTGGAGAAGGGGTCCAGAAAGAGTAAAGCCACGAAAGGACATTTATTCAGAACCTCTAACAAGGCAGAGAGTTCATAAGGAAAACTACATTATCTATCTAAGGTACGTTAGATAGATTATGAGCCTGCCGGGACAGACAGGGAAAACTGCTTGAGTACCTGAATAAATGCATGTAAACCGTTCTGAGCTTCCCTGGGAGAACGGTATAGAAAATTGAATAAATAAATAAAATAAATACTGCAAGTGAACAATTACTGCATTCTACTTCAGGTTGCATATAGTTAATGTGCAATTCATGGGGGGGAGGGGTTCCTGCATCATTCAAGTTTAAGCAAACCTTTTTACTCAGAAGTGTACCTCTGGCCTGGATTGACTTATTGAATGAGAGTGCTGAGCGAGTAGATTAGTATGCCAACCGGCCTCCCAGATTTTGCTGGCCTTAGCCCTGACCTCTCTCTACAAACTTTTAAATTTACTTAAGCAATCAGTCCTGATGTTCCCTGGGCAGCCAAGGGTTGCACATGCATTAGCAAATGCTAAATATTTCCCTTGAACTGTCAATTTCAAAAACAAAAATCTCCCATCAGGATCTTTCACCATTTTATGCATTTTTTCATGCAGCATTCTTAGCAAACAATATCACCCTCTTCAGCTTCATGCTTGCCTGACGGAACAAAGGGCACCGTGCTTGCTCATCACCTCTTCAGCTTTTGGTATTTTGCATCACTAACTTGTTTTGTTGTTGTTACAATTAAGCTACTTATGCTTCGTAATTCCTTAAGTTTTTGCAATATCGTACATGTCTTCACAGGTGAACCAACATTCCACAGTATAAAGTAAACATTATTAATAGTCATTTAACAACACGTATGACTAATGTTCTCTCAGGGTTTCCGCAGGTGGCATTGTGCTCGTTGCAGGTTTCCGGGTCTCATTGCGTCTTGTCAGGTAGAAACCGGTGTCTCAGCCACTGTGCAGTGGCTTTCTTCAGGGTATGCTGTGAAGTCTGCAGTTTGTCTTTGTAAATAGTGGGTTCACTGACCTGACTGGGAACAGTTTGAATTTTGGGGGGAAAGTCAGTCGGTCTCTTTCTCCATAGAATAGAAAAGTCTCTGGTGGGTTTAAAGATGTTCTCCCCATGGAGTTGGGTTACATGTTCTCTAGGGTTTCCGCAGCTGGCATTGTGCTTATTGCAGGGTTCCAGGTCTCGCTGCATCTTGTCATGTAGAAAACAACATTTCAGCTACTCTGCTGTGACTTTCTTCAGGGTATACCGTGAGGTCTGTATGTAAGGTGTTTTTACATATAGTACTTTTATTGAAAGGTCACTTGGACACACAAAGTCAGAGGCGTGAAGAAAGTACAAGAAATTTATTACGGTATACCGGACTCTAGTGCAGTTAATAGCCTGCCTACTAGAGTGTCAGAAACAGGAAATACACGGACTTTTATGCCCTTTTTGCAAACTAATATATGCAAAAACTACAATTTTCATTTGTTACTTCTATAACTTTCTACAATTATTATTGGTCCTAAGCCAGCACTTATTATAGGTTCAGGGATACAACTTATAGTCCTATAGAAAACTAGCTCATTTCTCTGCTTATCTAAATCTTACAGGTCTAAATGCTACATGTACAGAAGGGCAGGGCACATCATGGCTCAAACTCTTATCTATTCAGCTTACAATGTGGTAAGGTAGGGACATACATTTTAGGCAGATGAAGTCAATAGATTGTACACTTTCTTCAGCTATGTAGACCAGAGCAATATTTTAAACAACAGTTAACCATTTCATGACCCTACATTATAAGGAACCCAGATACTTAGCCCCACCAAAATCTCCCAAGATAACCATGTGTGCAGTTCTGGAGACCGCAGCTTTAAAAATATATGAACAGGATGGAATCAGTCCAGAGGGTGATTACAAAATTGGTCAGTGTCATAAAACATATGGGGACAGATTTATTGACCTCAATATGTACAGTATACTTTGGAAGAAAGGAAGAAGAGAGGGGATATGACTGAGACTTTTTAAAATACCTCTGTGGCATTAATCTACAGGAAGTGAGCGCTTTTCAAATGAAGGAAAACTCCAGAATGAGAGGGCTTAGTCTGAAGTTCATAGGTTATAGGCTCAAAATCTTTTTATTTTTATTTTTACAGAAATGGTGTTAGATGTGTGGGAAAAGTCTCCAGTGGGAGGTGGTGGAGACAAAGCCTATGTCAGAATTCAAGAAAGTGTGGGACAGGCATGTGGGAGTTCTGAGTGAGAGGAGATAATGAATGTTGTGGAAAGGCAGACTGGATGAGCCATTTGGTCTTTATCAGCCATCATATTACAATGTTTCTATATTAAACTTACTATGAAAGGGAATTATAATGGCAAAACAAGGGTGATACTGAAAATACTGCTTTGATTAGTCACCCATCAGCAATCTATAAATCTTTGTATATATAAAAAATGAACACACAAAATATGATACGTGCTTAATAGTGAACGCTCAGACCCACAACTATATCCCAGTGAAATATCACAGAGAAGCTGTGTAAAGAGGCCATCATTGCTTGTTCACAGTCTCACCCACCATTACTATATAACATAAGTTCTAACGACATCCACAGCTCCTAAAAAAGGAACAAAAACTACTTATCTTAGTAAGGTGGTACTGTAGTCTTTGCAGCTACTCCGGGTACATTCTTAATCACCACTGCTGCACAAAATGCATGTTCATCGACCCCCCCCAACCCAGGTTTCACCGGTTGGCTTCATCAGGAGGGGTACTACAAAACAAAATTACACCCGGTCACTCACTCTCCTCACCACCCCAAACAAAGTTCACCAAACGCACTAAATCATACAATAGAATGTTAAAACTCACTCAACTTCAAATTATACTTCTTACAAATTCTTACTACAGGCTTACCGGGACAAACAACTTCCTTCCTCCAGCACACAGCACACTCTGGCATCGTGTTACAAACCAGCAGGCCACACCCCTTAAATACACTCCCTCTCCAAGCATTCTGAAAAACGTCACTCCATGAGAACTCACACAGCTGACAGCTAGATTTGAAACCAGTCAATTTCACTGTTTAATCCTACTGGAGCCAAAGTGTGCCACTGAAATATAAACCTATGTTCACGATACAGCAAATACTGGGAGACATTCCCTGTATCTTTATAAGCATGAAGCAGCACTGTACATCTAATGTCTTCAACAATGTTTCTATAACCATAAAGTTCTATGACATCACAATGCAGGTGTAAAGAGCCTTAGCCAATAAGGAGAGGAGGAGATAGGGGATGCTGCAGATAGGCAGACTGGATGAGCCGTTTGGTCTTTATCAGCCATCATGTTTCTATGTTTCTATTCATTCTCATATCCAATATTTAATTTAATTTAATGTGTTGTCTTATATACCGCTAAATCTCCCACAGGATTCAAAGCAGTTTACAAAGCAATTAAATTGACTTAAGTAATGGCCAAAAATCTAATCAGGTTCTTTGAATTTTCTTCTGCCCAACAGGCTCACAATCTAACCTATGATAGAAATAATTACTTACATTTACCTATATAAAGTGAAGGACGAAGGAAAAGATAATATAATATACTCAATACTATAGGTGTGTAAAAGACACAACAGGAGGGAAAACTTCAATATCGGAGACTCAGAGGAGACATGATAGAGACTTTCAAGATCACGAAAGGCATAGAAAAGGTAGAGAGGGACAGATTCTTCAGCCTATTGGGAACCACAAGAACAAGGGGGCACTCGGAGAAATTGAAAGGGGGCAGGTTTAGAACCAATGCTAGGAAGTTCTTTTTCACTCAGAGGGTGGTGGGCACCTGGAATGCGCTTTCGGAGGAGCACGCTACAGGGGTTCAAAGAAGCTTTGGATAGGTACTTGGAAGACAAAGGGATTGAGGGGTACAGATAAGAGTAAAGGTAGATTATAGGGATGGGATTAGAGGTAGGTTACAAAATTAATCAGGGACAACTGTTCAGGCACTAGGCCTGATGGGCCGCCGCGGGAGCGGACCGCTGAGCAAGATGGACCTCTGGTCTGACTCAGCAGGGGCAACTTCTTATGTTCTTCTTATGTTCTTATGTGATAGGACAGAGTACTCTATGGGGTTTTATAGAAGGATTGAATAAATTCCTGAAGGATATGGGGATTGAGGGATACAGATAGAGGTAGAGATAGGATTATGAAAGGATATAGATAGAAGCATAAAGGGGAATAAAGAGTTTTAGACAAGGATCACCTTACAGGTCATGGACCTGATGGGCCGCCGCAAGAGTGAACTGCTGGGCGCGATGGACCTCTGGTCTGACCCAGCGGAGGCAACTTCTTATGTTCTTAAAGAACCCCAAAGAAAAATCCTAAAAATAAAAGTAGGAAAAAAAATAGCAAAATTAAACAAGCCCAACAAAAAATAAAGTAAAATTAAAAATAAAAATGAAGGGGGTCTTTTACTATGGCCGATTTACCGTGTGCTAAACGCTATATCTATTATATTCTATGGATGCATTAGCTTTTAACGCACGCGAAATCAGCTAGTGCGCCTTAGTAAAAGACTCCCAAAATAAAACATAAATCCCAGCCATTATCACTACCCTCACTCTCAGTCAGATTTTAATTCCATGTCCCCAGTCGAGCAAGGCCAGCCCGGACCAGTAACACAAAAGCGATTCCTCCACTTCAATTTCACTGCTCCTGAAAGGCTAGAACCAAATGTGGCAGCTCCGTCAGCAAACTCCGATATGCAAGAATGAAGGGAGGTGGAATGTCCTCCAGTGGGACTCCAATAACGCCAGATAACATCCCTTGGCTGCTGTCCCCATCACCCCACAAAACATAAACCCCTCTCACCAATAACCCCTTTCCTTATCCACTCCCAAAATCATGTTGCCAGTGATCCCATTATTTAAATCTACAAAAACCAGACCAGCTATCTATTCTCCAGACACCTTAAGGGTTTCGGGCTAACTGAACCCCTTATGCCAAGTGTTTGTTTGGATGTTACAAACAGAGTGTTACATCAGTAAGTGAGAACTCGTGTGAAAGCTTTTGTCCGAGTTCACCAGGGTTCAACACCGCCAAATGCACAAACGTGCTTGGCAGACATTACCCACTCACATCATTTTAAAACACTCTGTGGGCTAATCTAAAAATCTATCCAGTGTTCCCCCGGTCATTCGCGGTATTTTCGGACCGCGGACCGCCGACAAGGAGAGGGCAGCAGGAGAGTCAGGAGAGAGCAGCCAGAGCACTGTGAGTGCAGGAAATCACTCGCTGTTCGCTCCGACCACCTCTTCCTGCACGAAGTCAGGCCTTATCCAATCAGGAGCTGCTTTGACATGCAGCTCCTGATTGGATAAGGCCTGATTTCTTGCAGGAAGAGGCGGTCGGAGCAAACCGTGAGTGATTTCCTGTACTCACGGTGCTCCGGCTGCTCTCCTGCTGCCCTCTCCCGCTGCCCTCTTCAGGCTCCCCCGTGAAAAATCGTATTCATGGTTTTTCAAGATTCACGAGGGTTCCTGGAACGGAAGCCCTGCGAATCTCGGGGGAGCACTGTAATTCATAGTGCAAAATAAAATTTTTAACAGCTTTTTGACTTTTTCTCTTTATGCTATAAATTAATGAAAAAATTGTTATCAATCGCCCAAAACCCTGGTGTCTATATAATGTGGAGAATTAAATTTAAATAGAATTCAAATAAATAAATCAACAATTCAACAACGCTTTTAAAAGACATTGGTGGAAAGCTCCTGAGACATATAAAGCCTGGTGAATTTTAAACTCTTAGGGGTCCTTTCATCAAGGCGCGGTAGGTGTTTAATGCGCAGAATACAGTGCGTTAAACCGCCTGCCGCGCTAGTCGCTAATTCCTCAATTGACCAGATGTTAGTTTTTTTAGGCTTGCCACGGGGATTATCGCATGATGAAATGTCCGACGTGCTAACCCTGCTAGCGCGGCTTGATAAAAGGACCCCTTAGTAAAATGGCTGAAAAACAGGAACTTATCTGCAAACCGCTGTTATGTTTTTTTCATGCAGGGTGCCAGCTGATTGCCTTACAGAGCCCCGTTTCGTATCCTTCATCAGGGGCAACCTTGGGGGCATCTCCCAAAGCAGTATGGATCAAAGGCATATGTTAGCTAGTGGAGCCATCCCCTAACTCCTCACCCCTCATCTATCGTATGCAACTCTTTACATCCATCTTATTCCCCTCCGGCACGCAGGGCAGGATTAATTCGTCGAGGGCCCCTAGGCACATAAGTACACTGGGCCCCCTGCCCCGCCCCACCCCATCATGCGCCCAGGCAGAAACAGGAAGCTGCGTCAGAGGGAAGCTTTGGGCAAGCAGCACCGCTTGCACAATTACAGTTCCCGTTGCCTTTCTTACCCGCGTTGCTTGCTTCTCTTACTTTCCGTTGATGGGGGGGGGGGCGTGTTGCCGATCGGGGGGGCCTGCATTGCCGATCGATGCTGGAAGGGTCCATCGCCGTTTAGAAAAAACAATGTTGATGCCCTCCTTCATCGGGCCCCCCTGACCATTTTGGACCCCAAGGCACGTGCCTACTTGGCCTATTGGTTAATCCTGCCCTGCCGGCGCGAGCAGCCACCAAACTAGCTGCCCGCATCGGCTTCAGCACGCTCTCTGACATCGCGTCCTAGGCGCAGGTCCCAGAAGCGACGTCGGAGAGAGCGCCGAAGCACAGGCAGCAAAATTGGTGGCTGCTCGTGCCGAAGTTCAAAAGGCGGGGGAAGGGGCACGTGTGGCAGGGGGTGGAGTGGGAAGGAGGGCAGAGAGGAGGAAGAGTGCTGGTGCCCCAAGCAAGGCGGTGCCTAGGGCAGACTGCCCTTCCCCTCCTACGCCACTGCTTGACGTGATCTATTATATTTTGGTCTCGTATAAACTGGCCCCTT
Source organism: Geotrypetes seraphini (assembly GCF_902459505.1). NCBI lineage: Eukaryota > Metazoa > Chordata > Amphibia > Gymnophiona > Dermophiidae > Geotrypetes > Geotrypetes seraphini. The sequence continues at coordinate 42,008,589 of NC_047095.1, forward strand.
GACACGTGGTGTGTCATTCTTACAACCTGAATGAAAATGAACAATGACAGACGGAGCCTATTTATGTGTTTTTTTTAGTCTACTTATGTTAAGGAAAGTGAGATCATTATTTCAGTGCTGGTATAGTCTATTGTACTTGCCCAGTTGGATTATTGTAATTCCGTATATCTAGATATTAAACAGGGTGGTTTAAGAAGACTTCAGTTTACACAGAATACGGCAGCTAAACTCATCTTTGGAAAGAGAAAGTACGATCATGTCTCTCCTCTGTTGAGAAAGCTTCATTGGGCTCCCAATTCATTTTAGGATCCAGTTTAAATGTGCCTGTGTCATTTTTAAGCTTCTCTATGGAATATTTGGTCCTTTGGTCCCTTTATACCCTTAGAGCTTGCCATTCAAGGAATACATGGAGATATAAACTACTGTTCCCTTCCTTCAAAAGGAATTAAATTGGCCGGGAAACTCAGTCAATCTTTCGCTTATAAACTGGTAGAAATGTGGAAAGGGCTTCCTGACTTGTCAGATTGATAGATCAGTTACAACTATTTCTTAAAAGTCCTAAAAACTTTATTATTTGCACAATGCTTGAACAGTTTGCCTAAAGATTCAACAAATTGTTTGCTCTACAACACTTATTTTCTCTTATGCTCTTGTTCGTTTTTTTGCTGGTCTGTAATTACTTGTAAACCGAGTCGTGCTCCGCTAAGAGATGACCCGATATATACATCGAAGACTAGATTAGATTAGCAGAAGAAAAGGAAGACCACAACAAAATAGTGACCAATAGAGTTTCATCTTTTCTCTGGGAAAATGAAACATAAAATCTGTCAGTCACTATGGGCAAGTTCTCACACGTTCCTCGTGCCCTCAGCCACTCTGCCTTTCTCTCGGAAACATTCCACCTGCCCTTCTCTCTCAGAACTTGTTGATTTTTCTGTCTCATGAGATTGGGAGTTACAAGATCAACAAGTTCTTTTTGCTCTTCAATTCATATGTTACTGCAAAATGTCTACAGCTCTGCCTGATGCTATAACAAACTAAAACTATGGAGGGAGGTGAATGTGTGTGTGTGGGGGGGGGGGGGGGGGGGGGGGGGGGGGAGGTGCTGAAAAGTTTTCAGCCCAATCAAGAAGAGAATGACCTGGATATGGTTCAATCAAAGATCTAAAATGACATCAGACATAGAATTTTGTTTCTGCAAATTGGCACTTAACGAAATAAGATAACACTCTTTTCAGCTACAGCGGCAAAATAACACACAGAATTTAGGAGTTGGTTGGTTGGGCTGAGAACCTTTCAGCACCCCCTCGTATATTAAAAAGGTTTGATATCACCTCAGTAAGCAAATACACAATTTCCAGAACTCAAGGAGCAAGAACCTTATGCACTTTCAATATTATACCAGGTTCTAAAATATTAATGCTACAATGGGATTGCTGCAAGATTTCTACACAGAAACTATATACTAGCAAAATATCACACCCTGGTCACACACACAAGACACAGACAGATCCTCAACAGACATGAAACAAGGGACCACAGATCAATAATAGAGATATGAAAGCAAAATTCTTAACTGGAAACCTCAAAAAGTCAAACTCAGCATGTAAAGCAATGCTAGAGAAACCGAAACGGAAATACTATATATGAGAGATGTGCATTTCCAACGACTGGCATAGTCCAATAAATTCAGGGGGGTTGGGTGAAGGCCCTGACCGCACGTCACTGCGCCCTCCTCTCCACTCCAGGTCCATTTTTCCCTCTCCCCCCATGCATCGTCTCTCCCTCCCCTCTACCACTATGCCTCAACAGTCTTCTCTCTCTCCTCTTGCCCCTCTCCATGCAGTATTTCTCCTTCTCCTCCACCCCATATGCAACACTTTCCCTTTCTTGCTACTCTCCATCCATTTACATCATCTATTCTTTCATCTCCCCCCCAACCCCATGTCCAGCAAACCTTCCTCTCTCATCCTGTAACATCTTTCCTTCCTGCCCCCCCCCCCCCCCCATCCTCAATCCCATTCACAGGCTTTCTCTTGCTTCAACAGGTCAGTGGCAGCAATTTCTACACGCTGCCTGCCGCTGACCCGGAAGCCTCTCCTCTGCTGCATTCTGCCCGGGCAGAAACAGGAAGTTGTGACAGAGTACAATGCAGCAGAGGAGAAGCTTCCGGGTCACAGCAGACAACTTGTAGGAATTGCAAGAGTTGAGACAAGAGGGAGATTTAGGGACTCAAGTAGCTCAACCTGCTCCCCAGCACAGGAGGCAAAATGATTGCAGTGGCAGCAGTGGCTCCAAGGGAAATAGGGGGGGAGGAAGGAAGGAGGGCAGGAGACCTTGGGGTACGCGTACTGCGTGTTTGGAACTTCTGTCCTAAGGTGTAGTGCAATGGACTGTAAACAAAGGGATCCAGACTCATATTCCACTTTAGCTATAGGGGGTTTTTCGTTATTTTTTCTTTCCTGGAGGGCACATAATATATAAAAAAACCAAAAAAGAAAACCATCTACTTTGCCTAAATATATAAACCACTTGTAAGCCTGAAAGCTATTGAACTACAAAGTATATATATATATATATATATACAGGTAGGTATTTTTCTGTTCCTGGAGGGCTCACAATTTCAAAAATAAAAGTTAAAGTAGGATTTGAGCCTAGGTTCCTTGGCACAGTCAACTGAATGAACCACTAGGCTTTACCTCTGCTCTGCAAAGAGGTCTGTGTAGCTAATTTTTGCCATTCAGATGGCCATGTCTTTTTGATTCCTCCTGTTCATTAATTGTGCATTCCAGTTTGTAAAATAGCTGATCTGTGTCTCTGGCACACAGATGCCCATCTCACATATTCTTGAACAGGAAATGTTGGCATATTTCCTTTCGAAAATACTTGGAAGATGGATGTCCCCATCTCTATTCTGACAGAGGAAATTTTCAAAAAGATTTCTATGTGTTTGAAGGCATTCCCGGGGGATATAGTTTGGGCCGAGTGGAGATATATCTGCAACGCACATGCATATTTTTTTTTTTTTTTTTTTTAAATAATGGGGTGTCATGTAGAGCAATGGTTCTCAAACCTGTCCTAGGGGACCATTAGGCAGGTGGGTTGTCAGGATATTCTTACTGAATATGCATGAGACAGATTTGCATGCTTGTCATCTCCATTATAAGCACACGTGCACGTGATGTCGTCACGTCGCATCCCTGCATTTCCTCCTGCCCGACAAGAGCAAGGAGTGGGTGAGTGGGGCTGGGGCTAGGTCAGGACTGGGGGCGTTACTGGGGCAGGGATGGGTGGAACTTGGTAGACCTGGGGGTGGCTCTAAAGGTCCATATTTTACTAAAGTAAAATCTGGTACTCCTATGCCTGCCCCTCCCCCCAGGCTTCTGCTTGTTCCAGCTCCATGTACTACACTTCCCCCTCCCCATTTGCGGTTCCTGCACTCGCGGTTTCATATAATCGCGATTTTTTCTGGGGAAGGGGAAATTTTTTAAAAAAGCAGCCTTAATGTAAAAAAAATCCATCTTTTTTTCCTCCCTGCCGCCTTCCCGGCCTTACCTGGTGGTTTAGAGGGCTTTCGGGGCAGGAGTCATCTTCCTATGCTCATGACCCGTGCAGATCGCCATAAGGAAATGGCTGCTGGGAGTTCCCATAGTCTCTCGAGACTACGTCGGGAACTCTCTACAGCCATTTCCTGATGGCGATCTGCACGGGGCAGGAGCGTAGAAAGGCAGCGTAGAAAGGCCGGGAAGGCAGCAGGGAGGTGGGGGGTGGGTCAGAGCCGGATAATTGCTGTTTTTCAGCATTTGCGGTCCGGCTCTGCCCGTATCCCCCGCGAATGATGAGGGAGAAGTGTATATTTTTAGAGCTCTGACAGCAGGAATTCCTAGGCAAGGACAGCTTTTCTCTGTTTCTTTCTGATTGCTTGGGGGATAGAGAAACCTTCTATTCTCTCCTCTCCTTCTCCCCTCTTCTTATTCCATGAGAGGGCTTCCCTGACACAATATTCATTGCTAGTCCCCAGACATAGCCTGGCATTGGATATTCAGACTTAATTAAGTCAATGGGTTGAAGTATTGGCCCCAGTTATTTAAACTATACTCCTGGCAACCTGTGGTATCGTAAATCATTTAAAAAAAAAAAAAGATCATATCACATCACCATCACAATTCACAAATTTATACAACTAGAACTATAACGAATATATAGACAAATCAATGTGAATAATATAATAACATCAGCCAGATTTATAAATAAAATGCAAAGTTTACAGTCTCGGCATGCCTTCAGCAATACAAAAATTTAATGGTCTAATGCTTGTAAACTGCTTAAAAATTATAAACAGATTATCTGCCTTGGATTTAGGGAAAGGAATGGATTTAAGGGGTTAGCTCATGCCTGTTTTCAGGTCCAGCAGGTCTTGTCTCGTAAAGTAGACAGCTTAATCTGTAGTGTTCATTGGCATTATAATTTGTTCTGGCATTTTCTTTTGCTCTGGGGAAAAGAAAACCAGAATGAATCTAAAAAATGTACAAGACACTGTAAAGTGCTTAACATCTTCATGTGCAGGGCAAGCTCAGTGTTTCAGTTGTGAGCTGAAAAATAGAAAGTTTAAGTTCATACTCAAGTATCCAGTCTATTGGGTTGTACTCGGAATTAGAGAATGACACGGGGACAAATTTGTCCCCATAAGAACTCGATTTCGCTGTCCCGTCCCTGCGAGTTTTGTTGCAGTCGCAGGGACGGGACGGGGAAATCAAGTGATCATTCCCCACTGGAAGATTAATTTAGGACTGATAAATTATTGAAGCGATGTGGTGATCAAAACAGGAAAGGGTGGTTTATGCGTGATACTACAGACATAAAGTGGAAATGTTAGGGGGGAGGTTATGGGGAGGGGGGAGGTATTTTTTTCATTAAAGAAGCAATGTTGTTAAGAGTGCATACTCTTTCTGAAAGAGTGTGCACTTTCAGTGGCATATCGACAGAAGTTGGCGGCCAGCATCAGCGCGCCGTGTGCTCCCCCACTCTTCCCCAATGCTTGAGCACCCTCCCACTCTTCCCTGCCACTTGAGCATCCCCCGCCCCCTGCGTACCTTTTGAAATGTTCTCCAGTGTGAGCTGCATCTTCCACCTGCTGCTCATGCCAGCCTTGACTCCCTTCTGACATCACGTCATGATCCCCCCCCCTCCACAGTGACGTAGTAAGGGGCAGGTCAAGGGGAGCAGTCCTCCCCAGACGCCATGTTGATGGGGGTGCCAGCAACCCTCTTCTCCGCCCCCTCCACCTCTTCCCACTCCTCCCCTTGCCATGCATGTGCCCCTCCCTTCCCTACCCCCGTCCCTCTAGTTGTTCACCGCCGCAAGCAAAAACTTCAACATGTTCCTTGCAACTGCATTGGCTCTCCCGCTGACACCGCCTAGGAAGTGGCATTGGAGGGAGAGCCACCGGGGTCGTGAGGAGCACGATGAAGTTGTTACGCATGGCGGTGAACTAGAGGGAAGGGGGAAGGGAAGGGGGCAGGAGGAAGGAGCAGGAGGCAGAGACAAGGATGAGGGAGGGGCACCTCTCACCCTCGCTATGCCACTGTTTCCCCCCCCCTTTACAATGCCACTGTGCACGTGACAAAGAGGCTGCACACTTTAGAAATGAGTGCTTAGTCTTTCCTGACAGTACTGATTTTAAGGCCAAATGGGATCGGCACATGGGATCTATTCACAGGGCAAAGGTAGGGGAGGGACATTAGGGTGGGCAGACTAGATGGGCCGTGGCCCTTATCTGCCATCTATTTCTATGTTTCTATGTTACTTACCTCTGCAGTGCTTCCATTGCCAACTGTTTTCTTTGGAGAGAATCTGGGATCCTTCCTACAGCACAAATGTTGCAATCAACAGCCAGCGTATTGAAGTCACCTATTAGCAGTACTCCCCCTTTCATAGCTATTTAGGGAATGTCTTCGATTAAACTCAGTCTGCAGTGTGTTCCTCTTCCGATGTCTCCGTCTCGGCATGGCCAATATTTATTACAGTTTATGCTTCTATTATTATGTACAAGGAAATGAACCACAGAGCAGATCTGGAGGAAGAGACAAGGAGTCACTGTTAGCCTTAATTAAAATAACTAGGTCATTTTTCAAAGATATACATGCAGTCGGCATTAGGTACCAATCACTTGTTTTGTTTTGTTTTATTTGCGCTCTGTGCCTATCATTTTACATTTTGGCCATACAAGTCAATGTGTAGCCAAAATGTTAAACATTTCAGCAATGGAGAGACCAACGAAGTTCCAGAGGTAAAAGAAAAAAGTTATGCGGAGAGCTGAAATTCAGCCATACTCCACATGATCATCCTTTTAAGAATCTGCAGACAAATTACAGGTATTACCTAATTTATACAGATAACGTCAGCAGCGTAGCGAGGGCAGGATGCGCCCAGGGTGGTTGGCACCAGGTGTCACCAGCAGCATCTCCCACCTGCTGCTCACAATGGCCTCAGTTCTCCTTCTGATGTCACTTCCTGGTCCCGTGATTCTATAAACAGAGCCATTGCGTGGTGGCTGTTTGTAAGGAGGCCGACGATGGCGCTATTTACAGAATCCAGCCCTTAATGCCAGTCACTGGCCAGGTTGACCACATAAATAGGACCAAAGTCAGTGCTATCTTTAGGCCTCTTTTATCAAGCCATGCTAGCGAGTGCCGTACAGCAAATGCACTGAAGCCCTTTAAATCCTTGTGGGCTTCGATGAATTTGCCACGCTGGCCTGCACTAATTTGTTTGATAAAAAAGGCCTTTTAGGTGTTCACCCATAGCCAGTTAAGTGCTGAATTTCACTCTTAACTGGTTGTGCATTAGCTGGTTTTAGAAACCTGAAAATTCAATGCCAGTGCCTGAATTTCTAGGTTTAATGCCAGCGGAGGTTTGCAAAACACTATTCACTGCTGTCTGAATATCAGGCCTTAAAATTCTATGGATGGTGGGGGGGGGGGGGTATTTAGCAGAGGTCTTTATGAATATTAACTTAGTAGTTGCCACCTTCCCAAAAAGTAATTGCCCCCTCTTTTACAAAGCCGCGCTAGTGGCTGTCGCTCACTAAAAGCCCTTTAAATCTCTATGGGCTTCTGGGTAGTTACTGCAGTGGCAGCTGCAAGCACAGTTTGGTAAAAGGGGGAGGGGGTTGAATTGTACGATTCATAAAATAGCTTTACAAATCTCATGCGCCTTCATGAATCCTTTCGACTTCTTTGTCAAATATTTGAACTGTTATTATTTTTGATCTTTTTGAATTGCCGGGATGCTGGGACTATGTTAGGATTTGCAATTCAGTAGCTGCTTTCAATGGTTTAGAGAAAAATAAAAATATATAAGGGCACTTTCTAAGCAGTATGTCCCTGGGATATCCTTTGTGTTTATAGAAGATTAGCTCTATTGAGCTACAGAAATATCTCCTTTAATTTGTTAATTAAGTCAAGTTGTATTCCTCTGCAAGGAATAAGGAAAAGTATATTTTACCTTTTACCTGGAATAAAGATGTTCCATAAAAATACATAAAAGACAAAGCAGATGAAGGTTAGCATGTATTTAGAGTTTTTATCTAAAAAGGATCCTAAATGCAGAGGCGTAGCCAGATGGGGTGTGAAAGGGGGAGGCGGTCGCTCACCTAAAAGGGCTTCAAAAAACAACACTTATGCAGTTTTCATGATGGCACCTATTCTTTTCCAAGGTCCGTTCCCCCCCCCCCCCGCCCCCAGTGCCAAAACCTGGTTATGCCTCTACCTTAATGCATTTTACAAATTAATACCTAAGAAGGATGAAGCATGTTAATGGGCTAGTGGCTCATTTCTGATGCCCAAACAGTATGGAAGCTTCTGAAGGGAAAAGATGAGAGGACGTTCTCTCAGGGTTTCCGCAGCTGGCATTGTGCTTGTTGCAGATTTCTGGGTGACGCAGCGAGAAATGGATAGGGACCCAATGAAGTGACTTAAGGAGAGGGTTAGTGTGGGTATAGCAGCTTTGGCGGAATATGAGACATGCAGCAAAGTTTTGGATGAATTGAAGGGGAGAGAGATGGTTTAGCAGAAGGCCAGTAAGAAGCAGGTCTAGGTGAGAGGTGATGAGGGTGCGCTCAAAAAGGAAGGGTCAAATTTCGGTGATGTTCTAGAGAAAGTAACAACAGGTTTTGGTGGTCTGTTGGATTTGTGAAGAGAAGAAGAGGGATGAGTCAAAGATCACCCTGAGGTTGCGAGCTAATGGGACAGGGAGGATGAGGGTGTTATCTATAGAAATAGAGAATGGGGGAGAGGAGAGATGAGTTTAGGAGGAAAGATAAGGAGCTTAGTCATGGCTATGTTTACATGTTGGTGAGAAATCCAGGTAGTGATGCCAGATAGGCAGGCTGATACTCGAGTCCGAATGTCTGTAGAGATATCAAGAGTAGAGAGGTAGATCTGTGAGTCATCAGCATAGAGGTGATATTGAAAGCCATGGGAGGAGATTAGATCACCAAGGGAAGAAGTGTAGATGAAAAATAGAAGCAATCCCAGGACAGATGTACACTGACCGATATTGGGATGGTGTCTGAGGAGGATCCACCAGAGCATACATGTTGGGAAAGGCAGGAAGAAAACCATGAGATAACAGAGCCCTGAAACCCCAGCGAGGATAGGGTATTGATGAGTAGGTGGTGATCTACGTTTAAATACCTACATAATGTAAATGCACATCAGTCGAGTCTTTTTCATTAGAAAGGAAACTCTGCAATGAGAGGGCATAGGATGAAGTTAAGAGGCTCCGAAGTAATCTAAGGAAATACTTTTTTACAGAAAGGGTGGTAGATGTGAGGAACAGTCTCCCGGAAGAGGCAGTGTAGACAGACACTGTGTCTGACTTCAAGAGGGCCTGGGATAGACATGTGGGATCTCTCAGAGAGAGAGAGAGAGATGATGGTTACTGTGGATGGGCAGACTAGATGGGCCATTTGGCCTTTATCTGTCATCATGTTTCTATGTCAAAAGTGGCAGATATGAGGGGGTGCTAAAAAGTTCTCAGCCCAACCAACTTCCTAAATCTGATATTATTTTGCCACTGTACATTACATTATATTAGTGATTTCTATTCCGCCAATACCTTGCGGTTCAAGACGGTTTACAAAAGAAGTTATCTGGCCATTTCCAGAGGAATTGAAGAGTAGAGAGAGTTGCTTCAGAGAATTGGGATGAGTCTTGTGGTGTTAGTTTGTCTTCAAGGATTTCTTGGATAGGATGGTTTTTATTTCTTTTCTGAACGATTTGTAGTCTGCAGTCATTATTAGTAAATTGGAGAGTTGGCAGTCTAGTTTTGCTGCTAGAAACTTCAGGAAAGGAAGAGAAGGCAGCAAGGGTCATGGGGGTAGACAGAGTGTGCTGGGGGAGGTGGCTCAGTTGAGAACTCAAGGTTGATTTTGTGAGCCTTGTCATAGGAGTACAGAGCCATAGTCTGGGGAAGAATGATGGAGGGGTTGAAGGTGGTGAACCTTGAGTAAGGGGTTCAGTTTGGCAAAAAGGCAGTGAGAGTTGTATCTGAGATAGGCAGGTGTAGTAGTCTTGTTTGGCAAGTGAGAGAGCAGATTGGAAGGAGATAAGGAAGAATTTGAAGTTGGCATGAGTGCGAGATTTGAGCCAGAGAAGATAGCGGATCTGGCACAAGAACATAAGTAGCAGATTTTAGAGTTTGGCATGTCTTACGGAGAATAGGGTGGGAGAAGTGAGCGTATTTAGAGCAGAGAAGAAAGTGGTATTATAGGAGGAGACAGCCTCGTTCACAGAGTAGTATAGCATTGTGGTTGAGAGGACATGCAAAACAGAAGTAGAGAGAGTGCAGGGGTCAATGGCCTGAAGTTTCCTAAATGTACAGGTGGAGATTGCCCAAGACTGGGAGGTTCTGAAAGTTATCAGATGATGGTCAGAGAGGGGAAGGACTCTGATGGAGAAATTTGTGATAGAGAAGTTGGAGAAGAAGACAAGATCAAAGCAGTGGTCGTTCTGGTGGGTAGGGCTGAAGCTGAAGATCAAATGAAGATGTTAGGGCTAAAAGTCTAGAAGCATAAGAGTTGAAGGGGTCATCAACGTGAATGTTAAAATCAACAAGAATGAAGGAGGGAGATGAATGTTGAAGGAAGAAAGCAAACCAGGAGTTGGAGTTAGTGAGTAAAGAAGAGATGGACTTATCAGGGTGTCAGTAAATGATAGCTAAGTGGAGGGGCAGAGGAGCAAATAAATGAATGGAGTGGACTTTGAAGGAAGAAAAGCGGTGAGACTGAGGAGGAAAAAGGGGATGAAATCTAGAAGAAGATGAGAGTAGCAGGCCAACATCGCCTCCAAGAACAACCAGGCAAGGTTTATGGGAGAAAAGGTAGCCACCATTTCTTAGGGCGGCAGCCAGTGATGTAGCGAAGAAAGTTGGCCACTGGGGTGGTGACACCCAGCATCGCTGCACCATGTGCCCCCTGTTCCTCCCCACCATGCTGTGCACCCCACTACTCTTTCTCACCATGTCTTACGCCCCCCATCCCTTGTGTACCTCTTGAAATGATCCACCTGCTGCTCGTGCCAACCTCGGCTCCCATCAGACGTCACATTCTGATTCTGCTGAATATCATGGTGAGTGGCTAGCATGGGCACGTGACATAGCCAGTTAGTACCAATATTCTTTGGCCTACCGGTTAAGTTTAGCTGCCAAACAGACCCGCCTAAATCGCGGATCTATCTTTGGCCACTATGATTTAGCCGGTCTGCCAATGATTATCAACTTGGCCGGCTATGTCAAATGTGGCTGAAAATGGACTGGAAATTCAATGCCTGTCTCCATATGCGGCTCCAGCATTGGATTTCCAGGTTTGCCATCGACCACTGGTGGAAGCTGGACTGCCTTTCACGGTCTGAAAATTGGCCCCAGTGTCTTTGTATTGTTTATGCACAAAAGAATGTTTGGTTCCCCCGCTATTTTGGTCTGTTTGCTAACAGATACATTTGAATACCTCCATGGTATAAATGCACAGGAGTACAAAAGGAAGTGAGAACGGACAATGAACACTCCACTGAAGATCACTGACGTAAAACCAACTTGTTTATTTCATAAAAGGACACAAGCAGGAGATGTGGATCCGACACAGCACTGTGTTTCGGCATCTGAGGAACGCCTGCATCAGAGGTCACTGTGGCATATATATGTTCACAGATGACAGGTCTGGGATAAAACAAAGCTCGGTCCAACTAACCCAGAGTAATGCCAGAGTAACCCAAATCACTGAAAAGCACATTCTGGAACATGAGATCCCAGGGTAAGGGTAAAAGGAATAGACTCAGGAGTGATCTAAGGAAATATTTCTTTATGGAACGGATGGTGGAGAGGGTACTGAAAAAGGAAAATATCTGAATTCAAAAAAGTGTGGGAGATATACAGAAAATCTCCAAGGGAAAATTGATGGGCAGAATGGATAGGCAATGTTGCTTTTATCTGCTGTCATTTTCTCTGTTTCTGAGTTTAATGTGTGTTGTTTAAATATGAAAATATCCTGGGAATATATGATCACTGAGTCAAATATATTTAGGATGGAATTCTAAAATTGCATACCGGTACCCAGTCTGTGAATGTTCAGGGTCTCAGAAAAGGTACTGTATTAACCTATCTTTCCTTAGTCACACACAGCACTTTTATGCTGGAGATCTGAAACAAGATTATTCTCCATTGTTAAAATACAGGAAATTGGTGTATTGTATCTCAACATCAAAGATATCTCAATCAAATGTGAGGGGGAACAAATTTCAAACCTATCTATTCATGTAAATAGTGATTTATGTACATAAATCATGTGACTGAAAATGGCCTTCCTTCAATGCAGCTGAAAGCCACATAATATGATAATAAAACATCAACGGCTCTTCGGTATTGAGGTTCTTTACTTTCATGGTATGTACAAAACTAAATAAAAGTAATACTCAAAAAAACACATCAAAAATGTTTATATTACTAAGCCAATAGTGGGAAAACACATTGGAGTAAGTGGTTTTATAAAAGATGGGGAGGAAAAAAAGCCTCAGATTCAAACTGACACAGCAGCAGTAACCAAAGCACCAAAAGCTGTTGAAATTAATATCACGGGCATTACAAAAAAACAAACAAACTCCAGTGTCAATAAATCCCAAACATATCTCCAGGTGGGAGAACCCACTATTGTGCATACAATAGCACAAAAAAAATACAAAACTAAAAGACAAAAGACAAAACTTAACTTGATGCTGACAAAATCTGATTAAATTCAAAGTCCACCATTAACTCTTCAAACTCATTCCAACGCTGACTTCTTTGGATGCACTGGGGCGGGGCTTAAGGAACCTTGGCCAACTGGAGTCTTAGGCCTCCTTCCCAGTGCATTCTGGAATGCAAAGGGAGTGGCCTAAGATTCCAATTGGCCAGATCCCTAAGGTCCCTCCCATGGGAATGGCTTTAGGTATCTGGCCAATTGGAGTCTCAGGTCACTCCCAGTGCATCCCAGAATGCATTGGGGAGGGGCCTACTGGCTAATTAATGTTTTTTATTGTTTTTTTAATGATGCTTTCAATTATCAGCCAATTTAAAATTAAGTTGGTGTCTAGATCAGCTAGGCATGTCAATCTAGGTGCCTTACTTCCGGTGCCATTTATAGAATCAGAATCTTACTGCCTACCAAATGGGTGTCAGTAAATGTTCCCACAGTAATTCTTTTTAATGGCCATACACTAACATCAAAATTAGCACATGGCTATTAGCAGAAAGGAATAGAAAATTGGCCATCGGCTGTGGTAAAAATGGCCTTACTGCACAGGAAAAACCTGCGCAAGGGTGCACTAAATTCATTTTTTTACCACACCTTAGTAAAAGGACCCATTAGCTAAGAAAAAAAAAGTATTGATTCATATGAATGCATGCTGGCCTTACATGACCTGTATGTAATTCTTATCCACTCCTAATCGAACTCTGCTCAGAGACATGAAGGCAGTTACCACCGCCTCACCACCCAATCATTGCAGTGTTCAGTATGGGTCAGAACTGTTGTTAATAATTATTACTTAAGCTTATGCTTATACTTTAAAAGCTTAAGAATATATTTCAAATTTGAGAGACTTAGCTTTGTAAATATCTCTGGTTCCAAAGTGCCACGTTTCGATTACTGCTTCAGGGAACCGATATTCAAATTCAACTTTTTAAAAAAGGTGTTGTCTCAAAACCTTTGCATGAAGTCACTTTTTCACCTACAACTATAGCAGAAAATGGGCTATATAGGCCAAAATGGCCTATATCGCAGAAAATGAGCTATATAGCAGAAAATGTACTAGATAGGCCAAAATGGGGTATATAAGCCCATTTTCTCCCATATAGGCCAAAATGGGCTATATAGCAGAAAATGGGCTATATTGCCCATTTTGGCCTATATATACCATTTTTTCCTATATAGCAGAAAATGGGCCTATATAGCCCATTTTCACAAAAAAAATCTATTTAACACAAAATGGACTGAATATTGGCGGATAGTCAGTTAAGTGGGGAAAGGAATCCATTTGGAAAGAATGGAACCAAACTTAGTGGTCCTTAGATGACAACTCCAGTAATGGGGAAGCAAAGCAAAGCAGAATTCTAGAGTCTGTGTCCTGATCATGACTCTGTAGCGCTCCATGGTGCAACCTCACCTTGAGTATTACATTCAGTTCTGGTAGCCGTATCTAAAAAAAGATATACTGTAGTTGAATTAACAAAGGTTCAAAAAAGACATAGAAACATAGAAATAGACGGCAGATAAGGGCCATGGACCATCTAGTCTGCCCACCCCAATGACCCTCCCCTACCTTTCTCTGTGAATAGATCCCACGTGTCTATCCCATTTGGCCTTAAAATCAAGCACGCTGCTGGCCTCAATAACCTGAAGTGGAAGACTAGATCAACCACCCTTTCAGTAAAAAATAATTTCCTGGTGTCCCCGTGCAGTTTCCCGCCCCTGATTTTCCACGGATGCCCCCTTGTTGCTGCGGGACCCTTGAAAAAGAAGATATCTTCTTTCACCTCGATGCAGCCCGTGAGATACTTGAATGTCTCGATCAAGTCACCCCTCTCTTTGCGTTCCTCGAGTGAGTACAGCTGCAACTTATCCAGCCGTTCCTCGTACGGGAGATCCTTGAGTCCCGAGACCATCCGGGTGGCCATTCTCTGGACCGACTCCAGTCTCAGCACATCCTTACGGTAATGCGGCCTCCAGAATTGCACACAGTATTGGAGGTGGGGCCTCACCATGGATCTATACAATGGCATAATGACTTCAGGCTTACGGCTGACGAAACTCCTGCATATGCAACCTATGATTTGCCTTGCCTTGGATGAAGCTTGCTCTACTTGATTGGCAGTCTTCATGTTCTCAACCAAGATGATAAAGGGGATGGAACTCCTCTTGTATGAGGAAAGACTAAAGAGGTTAGGGTTCTTCAGCTTGGAAAAGAAATGGCTGAGGGGAGATAGGATTGAAGTCTACAAAATCCTGAATGGTATAGAATGGGTACAAGTGAATCAATGTTCAACTCCATCAAAAATTACAAAGACTAGGAGACACTAGATGAAGTTGCAGGAAAATACTTTTAACACCAATAGGAGGAAATATTTTTTTCACTCAGGGAGTAGTTAAGCTCTGGAACAAGTTTTCAGAGGATGTGGTAACAATAGTTAATGAAGATGGGTTTTAAAAAGTTCCTGGAGGAAAAGTCCATAGTCTGCTATTGAGACAGACATAAGGGAAGCCAATGCTTGCCCTGGGATCAGAAGCATGGAATGTTGCTACTATTTGGGTTTTTGCCAGGTACTTGTTACCTAGATTGGTCTCTGTGGAAACAGGATACTGGGCTAGAATAAGGTTACCCAGACATGTTCTCTTTTTAGAAGACATGTCCGGATGTCTGGATGACTTTTCCAAAACCCGACACTTTGTCAGGTTTTGAAAAGCAGATCATGTTGGGATGGACATCTGCGCATGTGCGGAAGCCTTCCTGACTGACGAGCAGGTTGAGGGGGGTAGGGCTGGGGTATGGTGTGGGCATAATGGGGCGGGGATTGGTGGAACTGGGTGGGCCTGGGGGGGCGGGTCTATGGTTCCTGATTTTACATACGTAAAATCTGGTAACCCTAGGCTAGAAGGACCACCGGTCTAATCTAGTATGGCTGTTCTTATGGATGGACAGATTTAGATGGGCTGGAGTGGGGCTTCGTTGACAGCTTCAGTATTTGGGGAATAAGGTTATTGCTGGGCAGGCTTCTATGTCTGTGCCCTGAAAATGGTAAGGACAAATCAAGATTAAATATGCATATGTAGTATCACATCATATCTTATGCTAGGAGTTTATCTTGTTGGGCAGACTGGATGGACCCTACAGGTCTTCAACTGCCGTCATTTACTATTACTATGTAACTATGTATACCAAGTCTGTTCAACGTCTATTTACCTTAATATCCTTTCCAACTGCAAAACCCCCCAATTCTGTACAGGTCACCCAAAATTGAGTACAAATCACATATCCATGCATAAACTAATTAGTCAATTAGATGTTAATCATTTGTTGCAGTTAACAAGCAGTTAATTGGTAATAATTAGGAGTGAAACTGCCCTATGTCCTATTCTATAACACGTGTGCCTAAATGTCACAGTACACAACTCCAAAGGGGGCGTGGTCATGAGAGAGGCATTAGTAGGTGGGGCGTTCCTATGATTTAGGCACACTGTTATAAAATACTTAGAGATGTGCGCCTAACAGTAATTAGATCCACATGAGCGGACTGCTGGGCACGATGGACCACTGGTCTGGCCCAGCAGCAGCAAATCTTATGTTCTTACATAATTGGGCACAAGCTTTTACCCCAGCCTTTGGCAGGCCTAAATGCTCACTTCCAAAGCACAAAGGCCCAGATTCTATATATGGTGTTTGAAGTTAGGTGCCTAGATCAACGCACTTATCTAATCTAGGCACCTAACTTAATTATTGAATTAGGCTTATTCAGCATCATTAATTGAAAATTGCAATTAAAAATTATTAAAAACAATTAAATTAGATGGTAGGTGCCTACAACTTCCAGAAAGTAGGCATGGTTGGGGTGGGTCTTGGACAAATTTTGGACGTTCCTAAATTGGATTTAGGCACAAACCCTGGCATAAATAAGCGGCATCTAAAGTTTTCATGCCTACTGGCACCAATAAATGGTACCTAGCTCACGATTGGCAGCTGCTAGGCTGCTTGGCGCATATCTTTAGGCGCCTGTAGAATCGGGGCCAAATATATACTAAGTTAGTATTCTCGTATAAATGACGTTCCACACAGAGTGCTCTTTACAGAATACTATCAGCGCGGATCATCGCAGCACCTTCCTGGGTGCCGTCAACCCATATGATCACCTCTATGTCCCCTACTTGTCTATAAACCTAATATGTGGAAAGAAATCCATTGACCTACAGTCTTCCAAATAGCAGAAATTAAAATTTCTCTTTAGTCCTTCACTTTAGGAAAGAAAAACAAGAGACGGCAAATCGCAGCCCTGCCAAAACTGAAAGATTTTGTTTGGTAGTACAGCAGGAAGTGGATGCAAGCTGTGATGCAAAATGGCATAAGTACGAGTTGTTTTACATCGCATAAGCAGTCAATATTACAGTTTCTTTCTTGCTAAAAATATGTCCTTTGCAAATAGTTTAGTGCTAGCAGCCAACAGCAAATACGTATTGAATTTAGAGACGCTATTATCCTTGTAGCTGCACCGTCTTTGTTTTTGCTTTTGTAATGAGAATGTCATTAGATAAGAGTTTAATAGGACCCCAGAACTATCTGCCCAATGCTCCTTTATGCATTTTCATCTTCCTTATTACATAGAGTGCAGTTATGAATACAAAAAGAAACGTTTGTGATACCAAAAATGAGACATATTTCATTCTCATGGATATACACAGACACCTTTAAAGCCAGGTTGAAACAAGTAAAAGCTTCAGCAGGAATCATTGTAGAGCTCTGGCCAAATTTTTTAAATGAAGCACTTATGGGTCACTGTCCCGCAGTGCTTTTTACTGATATTTTGCTTGCACAGTTTTATTTCTCTGGATTGGTTTTCTCCTTGAGGATAAGAGACTCTTAATAAAGTGTGTGTGTGGGGGGGGGGGGTGTTAAATGCATATAATATGCATTAGGTGCAAAAACTAGCGCATGGTCTCTGCTGTGCATTTATAGAATAGGACAGACATGTACCACACTGGTACTATATTGTGACTTGGAATAAAGATTTTAGGGCTCCTTTTACAAAGCCGCATTAGGCTTTTTCATCGCCGAACCCGGAGGTATTAGCTCCGATGCTCATAGAATTTCTATGAGAGTCAGAACTAATACCACCATGGAGAGCGATAAAAAAGCCTAACACGGCTTTGTAAAAAAAAAAGGGGGGGGGGTTAGTTGTTTGATAACTAGTTCTGCTTCCTACCAGCATTTTAGGAAATAGTTAAAGACCTATTTATTTGTAAAATTTTTAGAAGCGTGAATGTTTTGTATTTCACTGTGATTTTTCAGTTTTTCTTGCCTTGTTAACCACATAGAACTTTAAGGTATTGCGGTATACAATGG
This sequence comes from Geotrypetes seraphini, assembly GCF_902459505.1. Taxonomy (NCBI): domain Eukaryota; kingdom Metazoa; phylum Chordata; class Amphibia; order Gymnophiona; family Dermophiidae; genus Geotrypetes; species Geotrypetes seraphini. The sequence goes on from NC_047095.1 coordinate 42,026,231, forward strand.
ATTTTTTTTTGTAAATAGAATTTTGTCTAATTCCTAAAAAACTTATTTCATCTTTTTTCTCTCTTTGCAGCTCCAAGTACAGCCCAATATGGGATCACCGGGAGTGCCGAAATTCTTTTCTCCTGCTGGTACCTTGTGTTGACAATGTCCTCTCTCACTAGTATATTCTACCTGAAGAATGTCATTCTACAATAAACAAAACAACAAAAAAAAAAGTACAAGGCTTTAAAGAATTCTCTGAAAGTGCTGATGACGGGATCCAATCTGGTACAGTTTGTTAAAAGCAGCGTGGGATATAATCAACACCTGCTTACACAGGGACGATCGCCTTCTGTAGAATTGCTTATTATGTAAATATCTTTATTTTACTCTTTGATTAGCTGCATTACCTTGTGAAGCAGTATACATTGTCCTCTTTTTTTTTTTTAACACATGAAAGCTCTGAAATTACTTTTCGAGGAAACCAATGGTGATTTCATATTTGTAATCTACAGGGTTTTCAAAAGCATTCAGCCATGATCGACTGGAGGCAGACTGTAGTTTACAAAAGGAATATTGCAGTGAAAAATAGCGTTCGTTGAAGCCGAAAGACAAGCGTTTACTTTCCTGTTTAAAGAAGTTTCCAAAAACATTTATGTTAAAAAGGTTTTTCTCTTTTTCCTTGATTTCTTTTTTTATAAAAACAAAAAAAACAAAACAAAAGCTGCGTAATATTGCCTTCTAAAGATTTCTTCAAAATATCACACATATCTAGATTTTCTGCTAGCATGATATTCAGGTTTTAAGAATGAGCCTTCTGACTGCATAGCACAGTGCTGCTTCTTTCTTGTACGTTCAGCATGGGTGTGCCTTTCTGATCCACCTGCTTATCTCCTCTTTCTCCCCTTCGATAAATTAGGAATGCTTGTTTTTTTCCCCCTTGCAAGTTAACCACTGGAACTATTACTCCCATTTGTACCTCATTTCTCCCTGAGAAAATGAGTGACACTGGCTAATATTCAATAGTACATCTCCGGGCTCTGGCAGGATAATGGCGCTATCATAAAAAGTAGAGTTTATTGTGATTTTATTTTTCATAGAAGCAAAACAACGCAGACCCATTGACTCTCTCTGGTCATTTTCCCTTGCCATGGATTTATTTTGGATTTTGCACACGCCTTTTCAGTAGCAGATCAAGGAGAATTGCATTAAGGAACCACTAGGGCCCAAATTCTGTAACCAGTACCTAAAGTTAGGCACCTATTTCGGAGGCGCCCAACTAGATAGGCGCCTATATAAATTAAGCTTTTTAATCAGCACTGATTGAAACATAGGCGCCTATCAAGAAAGCACGATTCTGTAACAAGGCGCCTCTAAAAATGTAGGCGGCCTTCAAAAAAATAGGCGCTATACATGTTAGGCGTGGGCGTGACTACATGTTAGGCACCTGGTTGCAGAATCACTTCTCTTAAGCGTGCTTAAGCGCTCAGCTAGGCGCCTAAATTTTAGTTGTGCCTAGAGCTGGCCTATTTATTGGGCGCCTCCAATATAGCATGTGATTCATGAAACAGCACAGAGAAAACAAAAAAAAAAAAACAACTGTGGAGTGACGATGTTCCTAAATGGACTTTATTTGAAAGTGTCAAAGTTCCAAAGGTACATTGAAATCATCCACATAAAATAAATTCATCCACATAAAAATAAATCATCCATAAAATAATTTCATCCACATAAAAATAAATCATCCACATAAAATAATTTCATCCACATAAAAGCCTTAAAGGACCTAGTCCGCTAGGGACACAGGACCCAACACAGTGTCTCACTTCTGGCTCACCACACAATTGTTTCCCACGTATTCACCTTTATAGGACCCCCCAGGGACCCCTGAAGATGACTTTTTGTCGAAACGCGGACCATATTGGGTCCTGTATCCCTAGCGGACTAGGTCCTTTAAGGCTTTTATGTGGATGATTTATTTTTATGTGGATGAATTTATTTTATGTGGATGAAATTATTTTATGTGGATGATTTATTTTATGTGGATGATTTCATTGTACCTTTGGAACTTTGACACTTTCAAATAAAGTCCATTTAGGAACATCGTCACTCCACAGAGTTGTTTTGGTTTTCTCTGGATTTTCTTCTCTGTGAATATTTTGGGGTCAATTCCTTTCGTTTTTCATTAAACAGCACCCAATTTTACTTGAATCACGCTGACTAGTGCCTAATTAGGCGCCTAACGTTTGGGCGCTTCTTATAGAATTTGCCATTAGGTCTTTTCCCATTCGCAAAGGGCTTACAATCTAAGTTCTAGGGCTCCATTAACTAAGCTGCGATAGCATTTTTAGCGCACGCAGCATTTTAGCGCATGCTAAACCCGCACTGTGCGGCTAGAACTAACTCCAGCTCAGTGCTGGTGTTAGCATCTAGCGCGTGCGGCATTTTAGCGCACGCTATCCCGCGCGTTAATGCCTTAACGCAGCTTAGTAAAAGGAGCCCCTAGCGAGTGTTAATTGACCTGCTAAACTCCAGAAGGAGCATCAGTAGTGTTGTAACCACGGCATTCATGATGCCATGCTCACGCATCCAACCATTAGACCTTTCTATCATAGAGAGACTTACAGGCCCTCTTTTACTAAGGTGCACTAACCAATTAGCGCGCTAAACGCTAACACCTGCATGTTAGTCTAATCAATAAGCACACCTTAGTAAAAGAGGGGGGTTGGTTATTCCTCCTCCCACCCCCACCCCAAACAGCAGGACAGATAAATGATACGAGTTAATATCCTTTAATTTTTTTCACCACCACATGTTGATGGGGCTAGTGGAGATTTTCTGCCAGCATCATTTCCTTTTCCCTGCTTCATTTGGAATGGAAGGTGGAGGCTGCCTCTGACCCCTAACTAGTATCGTTTCTTTGGAAAATTACCACTGCATAGGACTTGGAGATTATGATCCCCTGATGCTATAGGCCCAAGGGTGGGCAATCACGGTCATCAAGAGCCACAACCCAGTCAGATTTTCAAGTTTCCACAATGAATATGCATGAGATTTATTTACATGAACTGCTTCCATTGTATGCAAATAGATCTCGTGCATATTCATTGTAGAAATCTTGAACAGCTGACTAGGTTATGGCCCTCAAGGACCATGGTTGCTCACCCCTGTTATAGGCAATTATCTAGAACCCACCCATTTACCACATTGAGAAAGAGCTTCAGGGAGCACTAGAACACCTAGAATCCCGTGTTCCTGATGTCATTTGAACAACTTGCTGAATCTGGGTTTGCCTGAAGAAAGTCATATCAAGATGGCCGAAGCACTGAGCAAGCAAACTCAGATGCGGCACTATTCTTCAGCTGCAAGAATCATCACACCAGCCACAGAAGCCTATGAGAGCTTAGAACCTAGATTAAGTGAAACTAAAAAAAAAAAATCCCCAACTAGGATTTCCCCCAGCCCTAATATCCAATTGAACAGTAGAGAATGAATTAGTAGTTTCAGAGCTTTCTTGCCAAAAGGTAGGCCAAAATTTGAAAGCATGTTTTTCTGATCATGTCAGCCACAGCCTTTATCCCACTTCTATCACGTATATTATCATACAAATATCATTAAACAGAAATATAAGGGAGACCACAACTTTCTCTTTCCTCGTGAGATGCTTTTCACAATTTGTTCTTCACTTTAGCTCCCGTTATAGGAAAGTAGATAAACGTAATGGTGGAACTGCAAGCGATTGTCTCAAAATAGAAATGCATTTTTTAAATGAAAGGGCCGATATTTAGCTGGGATAGACAGCAGTCTTTTTGAATGCCAACCACTATAGTTCAATTCAGTCTACACATTAAGCACTGCTGTCTAGATTACAGCTGTCACTGGCTAGGCAGGGTCTGTGAATCCTGCTAGCTGGAGAACTCCTAACTTCACCCGAGCTTGCCCCCAGACCACCCTGGTCCTTCTATGTTTCTATCTGGACAGTGCCAATGCGGTTTGTAAAGCTGTGGTTAGGTCCAACTAAGCCTTTTAGGGGGACGTTATTAATGTGGGCTACATTTAAAATGGGTTATTTTACCACAAACTTCAACGCAGTGTTAAATCTAACACCACTTATCAAGATGCCTTGTATTAAGTTTTTAACGCTTTGCACTGAGACTTGACCATTTAAGCAACTTCAGTTTCAGTTCACTTGTGACTGGATTTTACTGCTTCCCTTCCCTTATTTTTTTAACGCAAGCCATTCTATTTAACACAGGATCCTATTTTATGCAATGTACTCAAATAGCATGATCTGTGGTAAAAATAACTCATCGATGATAGCCCACGTTGATGGCCTCTCCCCAGCCTCTATCTGGACAGCAGCTGATTTCAGCAAATGACCTTGAGTATTGCTCCGATATCTTATATTTCAAAACATGCTCAATGGGATTCTCTCTTCTAAGGAAACTGAGAATCTTGTGATCAGGATAGTACATATACACTGTCCATCCTTACTAGTCTTTCGCTTAACTCTTTATTGCGTTTTGTCTACAATATATGGATTTATTGGAGAAGCCAATAACAAACCACTCCAGTATTCTTCCAAGAAAACCACAAGAGGGGGTGGGGGTCCCTAATTTTATGGTCACCAGGATTTGAACCGAGGGTGCATCTGTTTCTGGATTTAGATTATTTCTCAGAATGGGCCCTAGCTAAATGGAACCTATTTCATTGAAAACACAATGAAAGAATTCATAATAGCATTCATTTTATTGTTTTACTGGCAGTGCTTGAACAGGATTTATGTCACATAGGGGTCCTTTTACTAAGGCATGCTAGCCGATTTAGCGTGCACTAAATATTAGCATGCGATAAATGCTAACGCATCCATTATATTCTATGGGCGCATTAGCATGTAGCTCACACTAATATTTAGCGCGTGCTAAATCGGCTAGTGCACCTTGGTAAAAGAGGGATATAATTGCATAAAATATGCCAAAAAATAGTAACAAATGTTAGCTAATCCCCCTTCCCCCTTTAATGAAGCCACATTAGTATTTTTTTATCGCCGGCTGTGGCAGTAAAAATTCCGATGCTCATAGGAATTCTATGAGCGTTGGGGATTTTATCTCCTTGGCTGGTGATTAAAAAAACACTAACGTAGCTTCATAAAAAGGGAGTAAGTGTAGGAGTAGCAACTGAGATATTGTGGAGGTGGAGGAGGAACGGGAAAAATAGATAGATGTAAATTAGAGAAATATTTAAGACAAAATTAAAATCCAGAGAAAGTGGCAAACAATCCTTGGAGCCCCTTTTAACCATCAGAGACACCCATGACTAAGTGCGTTTAGAAAATATAATCCCATTATGAACATTGTTGGGGGGGTTTTTTGCCATCAACCATACCGTGTATCATTTGTAAATCTAATCACATCAGAATTTCTCTGTCACATTATTTTCTATTAAATTACAGATTTGTATATTTGCAAGCAGCAATTATTCCTTTACTGATCTGCTGAATGATAATTCAAACCTAAATTTAAGATACAAGATAACAGCAACTTCAGCATTGCAATTTAGTAGCTTACCTGACCAGTGACATACAATTTCTTTGGACTTCTGTAGATCCATCATGTTATAGTAAGTTCTGATTGATAGTATGTAGATCCTAGTTTCATATATTATGGACTGTGACTAGCAATTTGCTAATAATTTTTGAGAGCTTTTTGTGTAACTGTTTTATAGAGTAGGAGACATTTTTGATTTATCTTTTTTTTAAGTAGATGTAAAAAGCACAAGCCGGGGAATTCTAAGCACCGAACATTTCGACTCTTTACAAGTAGTACTTTGGTTATTCAAGAAACGTGATCCAAAACGTGTGATATCAATTGTGAGCCATGAACTTTCCTGTAAATGGTCCATAATTCAATTTGTGGGTTTTTTTTTGTGATCCTTCTCATGTTTCATGGATCGTATGGGACTCTGATTAATATGAAAAGATTTGATCTAATAATAAAATATTATGAAATTAAGACTCCCCATTAGTTGTTCTATATGGGAATCTATCTTAAAAGAATGCTTTTCTGTATTTCACTGAATGACATGACATAATTCAGTTGCTTTGGTCCGTTTTCAGTATTGCTGCCAAATGCAGTATGCAGGAAAATAGGGCTAGTCTGAGGCTGTGAAAATAAAATTATTTTGAAACTGACGTATCAAGAAATTAATGATGAATATTTGGAAATTGTAAGACCTGAAAAATTTGAAAGTTTGACCCTAGTGATTTCTAAAGATGTCTGCATATATGCACAAAAAAATAGTAATAAAGGCCAGATATTCAGAAAGACATCCAAGTATCAGTGACTCCTATGCAGATTGGTTCCACTCATTCAATTATACCAGATTTTCAGCAGCAATTATCTGGATAGTGCCACTGAAAATATGGCCAGACTGTACCTGGCAGTGTCAGAGCAGTCGAGGTGAATGTCTATGTCGAGCTAACAGTTACCTGGTTAGTGGCATTATCCAGGCAATTATGTTTTCAGCTGATATTCAAAGCGAATTAACTGGTTGGGAGCAGCTGTTGGCCAGTTAACTGTACTACTGCTACTTCTTATCATTTCTATTGTGCTACCAGATGCACACAGCACAGTATATTAACATACAAAAGACAGTCTCTGCTTGAGAGAGCTTACAGTCTAACTGTGACAGGCAAACAGGACAAAAAGGGTGAATCTGCATATGCCGCTTAGGTAGGGACCTACAAAAGGAACGACAAAAAAGATATGGGTGCTTTACAAAGGGGATGGAGTTAAGACTTAAAAGCAGCTTCAAAAAAAGTGGGTTTTCAGCATGGATTTGAATACTGTCAGAGATGGAGCCTGTTGTTCCGAGTCAGGCAGAGTGTTCCAGGCATACGGTGCAGCAAAGTAGAAGGGACAGAGTAGGGAGTTGGCACTAGAGGAGAAAGGTACAGACAAGAGAAACTTACCCAATGAATGGAGTTCCCAGGGAGGAGTATAGGTAGAGACAAGATAGGAGAGATACTGAGGAGCTGCAGAGTGAATACATTTGTAGGTCAATAAGAGGAATTTGAACTACATGCGGAAATGGGGAGGGATCCAGAGAAGTGATTCGAAGAGAAGGGTACCGTGAGCATAACGACACTGGCTGAATCTGAGGCTTGCAGCAAAATTATGCACAGATTGATGGGGCGAGAGATGGTTTAGCAGAAGACCTGTGAGAAGCAAATTGCAGTAGTCTAGGCGGCAAGGTGATGAGTGTGGATGAGGGTCTTAGCAGTGGGCTCAAGAGAGGAAAAAATGGATTTTAGTGATGTAGAGAAAGAAATGACAGGCTTGGATGGTCTGGTGGATATGTGAAGAGAAGGAGAGAGATGAGTCAAAGAAGACCCAAAGGCTGTGTTCTGATGAGACAGGGAACATGAGTGCATTATCTACAGAAATAGAGAACGGAGGAAAAGGAGAGGCAGGTTTAGGAGGAAAGATAAGGAGCTCAGTCTTGGCCATGTTTAATTTTAGATGGCAGTGAGACATCCAGGTAGCACTGTCAAACAGGCAAGCTACAACTCGGGCCTGGATTCCTGTAGAAATTTCAGGTACAGAGAGGTATATCTGAGAGTCTTCATCATAGAAATGATACTGAAAGCCATGAGATGAGATTAGTGTACCAAGAGAAGAAGTATAGATGGAGAAAACAAGAGGTTTCAGGACAGAGCCCTATGGTACACTGACCGATAGCAGGATGGTTGTGGAGGAGGATCCACCAGACCATATGCTAGAAGTGTGATTGGAAAGATTAGAATAAAACCATGAGAAAACAGAGCCCTGAAACCCAATTGAGGATAGCTTATTGATGAGTAGGTGGTGAATTTGGTTCTTCATGGCTATCAGGTTATTTTCAGTGTCACTAACCGGTTAAATGCAAATCATAGCGACACTGAAAATTACCTGTAAGTGCCGAAGTGGAATCCGGCTACGTTAAGGCATTTCAAGGCATTTCCGGGGCAGAATCTGGTTAGCTCCCAATATTGATGTGTAATGCATAAATAGGACCACATAGATAACTGTCTTATCTTTATAAGCTAGCTTGGTTAAGTCTGGATATTGACTTAAGTGGGCATGCAATAGCCAGCATTAAAAAAAAAAAAAAATACTCTTAAATTCAATGCTTAAGCCCACACAGGACCCAGAATTGAATTTATGGTTATAGCAACAGGGGTGACCAAAAGAATATTATTCTCTGCTAGCTGCATATTGGATAATTAATATTTATGTTTTATTTCACTTGATGTACCATTTTCCTTCAACAGACCAAAGTGGTTTGCAATCCAAATATAAAAATAAAAGCAGTACAATTAATAAAACACAACAAAAAGACCTCTATTGTTAATAGAAAAGTCTGTCACAATCACTCAAGATCAAACACTATCAATCCGCTTATGATATATTTATATTCCGCTTTAAACCAAAGCAGCTCACAATTAACATACACAGCTTTTAGCACACAGAAGTTTTCAAAATCCACATCACAAACAAGAGGAAGGAAAAGAAGAGGGCATTATGGAAACTAAACTAAACTAAAGCTTAACTTTGTATACCGAGTCATCATTCTGAGAAGGCTCGACTCGGTTTACAGCAATTAAATAAACAGGGAATGATTTACAAATGATAAATAGAAGATAATAGCAAAATTTCAAAAGAATTAATTTTCAAAATGTTTGGCAAATAGAGTAGTTTTTAAAGATTTATGGAAAAATTGAAACGAACTGGAACATCTTAATCATCACATCGTACACATCTTTAAGAAAGGGCAGCATAATCGTAACAGAACTAAATACAGTGATATCTTGTAATCCGAACGCCCAGTACTCGAACAACTTGGAATCCGAACTAAAAATTCAAGCAAATTTTGCCCCAGAATCCAAACTCTGCTTTGGAATCCGAACGCCCTGCACACTGTATGTGTGTGTTTGTGCCCCAGAATCTGAATGCTGCTTTGGAATATTTGTTAATATTTTACTTTAAAATCCAGTGTATTTACTGTTAAAATTTGAGTTTGTGGGACCCAGGAACGGATTAATCCAGTTTCTATTATTTTCAATGGGAAAAATTGTCTTGGAACTCGAACGCTTTGGAACTTTAACGGGGTTCTGGAACGGATTAAGTTCGAATTCCAAGGTATCACTGTACAGCTAGTAAACAAATGCTTGTGCAAAGAGATAAGTCATCAACAACTTTCTAAAGTGAAACAGATTACCGCCTGTCAAAACATTCCATAATACAGGCCCCGGGGTGGAGAAGCAAGATTATTTTTGGTTCGTACATAATGTACTTTGTTATGGCTGTATCAAGCAACAAATGGTTCTCGGATCTTAGTGCTCTGGATGGTTTGTATAATAACAAGCGCTTTGCCATGGAGAAAGACATGGGGGAAGCCACTGCTTGTCCTGGATCGGTAGCATGGAATATTGCTACTCCTTGGGTTTTGGCCAGGTACTAGTGACCTGGATTGGTCAACGTCAGAACGGGCTATTGGGCTTGATGGACCATTGGTCTGACCTAGTAAGGCTATTCTTATGTTCTTAACCAATGTAAATTTTTTTAAAGATAGGAGAGCTAACTAGATGGTATTCCCATAAAAGCCTGAGTCCAAAGTTGAGTTTTCAGAAGTATCTTAAATCTTTTAAACTTTGCCTTACTTGTAATGATACCTTTTTATCAGTCAAACTTAATACATTTTTTTAAACTATTCCATAAGTTTGGAGTTAGCCAGAAAAGCTCTCCTCTTAGTCCACTCACCTGATGCCTTGCTACAATTAGGTAGGCCATTCAATTATCTTGTAAAAATGTATTTAAAAATTTTTATTCCACATTAATCCTATGCAGATTACAGTTTAAAACTTATATAATAAATATTTATTCATAAAAATAAAAAAAACATCATAATAACTTCATATCCTTAATTCAGTGCAACAACCCTCTTCTCCATGTGCCTTCTTACTATCATACTTCATAAGTGCCCTCACAAATAAATGTGTCTTCAACAATTTCTTCAAAATTAAATCTTGAAGTACACAAATGTAGAACTCCTGGAAGTTTGTTCCATAATACTGGTGGTAGCTTAAGAAAAAGTAGACACTTTCCCCTTCTTTTACAAAGGTGCGCTAAGCTTTTTAGCACACGCTAAACACATGCTAAACGCTAACACAAGCATGTTATCCTAAGGACATGTTTGCAGTTAGCCCACGTGCCGATTTAGCGCTCTCTATATCCGCGTTAAAACGCTTAGCGCACCTTTGTAAAAGAGGGCCTTTGGTATTCAACTAATGTGCTTCACGATAACCATCAACAGACAGGTGCATTGCTGATTTCTGAACGCACCACACATCCATCTCTCGCCCTATATAATTGCTTTAAATGCCATGGTGCATCATGATATAATATGTGATAAACTATATACAAGATCTTAAAATCTATCTGAGAACTCACAGAAAGCCACTGCAGATTTTGTAGCACAGGTGTTTTAACCGATGTATAAGGAATTCAATGCAAATAAGATGGCTTTCGCTTCAGAATACTGGAGGAACAGATACTGTATATTGCTCAGCACAGCGGATATACCTTTCACTGGTTGTTTTGTTCGTCTCATTTGTCCAATTGACTTGGTAAAACTGCCTTTGAGACCCATCGGAAATGCCACCATTTTGAAGTCTCCGATGACCTCGCAGCCATACTCATCATACTTCAAGATGCCTAGTAAGGTCTTGATGCTGTTGTAATCCTCTTTAAAGGGCACTGAGTGAGCCAGTGGAAGATATGGGCACTTGTTCCCATCATGGAGCAGCATGGCTTTGATTCTCCTGGATGAGCTGCTAATGAAGATACGCTATACTTCTGGATTGCAGGCGATTCCAGTTGCCTCAAACAGACTGGTCACATTGTGGCAGAGGCAGAGCCCATCTTGATGGGTGAAGAAAGTGGAAAAAGCTTTGTGACATTTCCTCTGATCTGTGGCTTACACTCTTTCATCCAACAAGTTCCACTGCTTGAGCCTAGATGTCAAAAGCTCGGCATTGGACTTGGTGAGACCATGATCTCTGATCAAGTCATTGAGGTCTTTTTGGTTTGGATAGTATGGGGCTCATAATCGAAAGAGAAAAACATCTAAAAAACGGCCTAAGTTGGCACTTGGACAAACATTTCTCAAAAACGTCCAAGCGCCGATAATAAAACCGGGTTTTGGACATATTTCTAAATAACCTAGGCCTTCACAGTGCCGCTCAACGTCCAAGGCTAAACGGAGCGCTTCAGAAGGCGTGTCGAGGGTGGGAGTTGGGCGGGACGTGGCCCGACTTAGACTTAGTCGTACTGCATGTATAACCGAAGGTTTAACAACAGAGCCTAGACGGAACTTGGACGTTGTGACTTAGACCATGTAAAACATGGTCTAAGTCACAAAAAACCCACCTAAACTCACCAGATAAGCACTGAAAACACATAACACAGACCCCCATACATTACCCCCCTACCCCCATAAAAATTTTAATCACAACTTTAAATTTCAGCCTCCAGACCATCATCACCTGGCCGCCTGGCATAGGAAAGCCTAGTCGTCCAGCACAGAGGCAGCTTAAGTCGTCTTGGGGGTGGGTTAGGGACCCATAGAGAGGAGGACCCATGCCCATAAGCCCCTGTAATCACTGCATTGATACTGAAACATGTGCACTCCCCTATACACCCCCAAAACCCTTTTTTACTGGCATATAAGTGGCTCCTGCAGCCATAAGGGCTATTGGGGTGGTAGATAAGTGGGTCTAGGGAGGTGGTTTGGGGGGCTCACAGTCACCTATAAGGGAGCTGTAGTGAGGAGAAGCCATGGCTCCCTTTTTGTAAGGTACTCCACTATTTAGGTGGCATGTCTGGGTGTGCAGTCCATCACTTTGAAGACCACAGGGCTTGTTCTAGGCGTTTTGGACTTGGACAGAAAGTTGGACGGAAATGTGGTATAAAGATGGACGATTTAGCGGCTTGGACGATCAAATCGGCAGGACGTATAATTTGACGATTTTCGAAAGTAAAAAAAAGTTGGACGTATCTTTCGAAAATGTGTCTTAGGCTCTTTTTCACTTTGGACGACTTGCGAGATGGACGTAAACGGACTTAGACGTCCCTTTCTATTATGCCCCTCCACGGGTTTCTCTCATCAGCTGCACCATGGATATTGTAAACTAGATCTACAATGTCTTCCTCACTCTCTGGCTTGATGCTCTCTTCTGAAGACAGCTGCTCTTTCTCTGGGGGAGTGGGTATGGGGAGCTCAGGGCAATGTGGCACTGGGGCAATGGATGAAGGAATGTCCAGATATGTGATTGCAGGTGCATGCTTGCCATTTCACAATTTGGAAGGGTCCACCATGCATAAGTAGCAGTTGCTTGAATGGTCAGTGGGTTCCTGCTAAACTCTTGGGAACTTCATGGCTCTCATTTCCCCTCTGTACTATTATGTAGAAGAACAAAATGAAATTGTGGTAATGAAAATAATAATTTTATTTCATCTATGACTAATGTGTATGAGATTCTCACAACATATTTCATATATGATATATTTTCAAATAACATTGAGAATTTTAAAATTTTAATATTTTTTAAAAATTAAATTCAAAGAAATGTTATAGCAGAAAATTCTGGCATCCTAGTGAGAAACAAAATTGTCTTACCTTGCAGAGTTTTTTGGCAGTGCTCACATGTGAAGTGAGGTGCCCAAGGTTTGTCTTGATCTCCAACAGGCATGCCGAAATATGTCTTGTAGGCATTGCACACCTTAGCAGATGCTTCCATGGAGTACTTTTCCCATCTTGTATTGATAAACTGGTTGCATACCTCTGCTGGATGTTTGCAATCATCTAAATTTCATATTTTGCAGTGTTTGTAATCACTTCAAATTTAGTTGGGGTATTGGTCCAGATAAGTACTGGTGACCACAATATACCAAAGTGCAAACCAGGAGAGTCACCTCCACAAGTCAGACACGGTAATGCAAACAGTGGAGTTGTCCAAGAAAGAATGGTGAGCTTGTATGGTTCACAAATTTCTTTTATTCAATTCAATGGCTCAATAAATCACTCAACATGTACATGTTTCGGCCGAAATGGCCTGCAACAGGAGTCTTTAATATTGTAAATACAATGACACCTATGATAACCACACGTACTGGGCCACTTAAAGTACTATTATGGTGCTGTAAGCAATTTTAGAGGGCAGTGGCCCAAGATACAAGTCATTTTTCACTTCTGACTTACATTACGTTTTTGATCTTGGGCCACTTCTCTCTAAAGTTGTATTTACAATATTAAAGACTCCTGATGCAGGCCATTTCGGCCGAAACATGTATATGTCGAGTCATTGAACGATTGATTTATTGAGCCATTGAACTGAATAAAAGAAATCTGTGAACCATGCAAGCTCACCAGTCTTTCTCGGACATCTCCACTGTTTGCATTGTCGACCACGATATACCCACACATTATGGTATCCCGGTAAGGCCCGTCACTGAGGGCCAGATTCTGTAAATAGTGTTTAGATAAGTTATCAGGGTTTTTTTTCTCTTTTTTTGTGAATGGATCAGCTGGTTTTTTGCAGTGAGGCAGCTTGACTTTTGATTGGTTAATCCAAACCGGAAATGACATGGATCGTATGCTGACCGCGTCTGGGAGGGTTTATTTCCTCTTGTCTGTATTCAGTTGCTTCAGGGCTGGTTATGGCGTGGCTGCACTTTTCAAGGCTGAATTGTTCCTCTGATGAGCCAAATCGTTTGGTGAAACAAGGTCGCTTGTTGGGAAGTTTTGAGAGACATGACAGCGTTGGAGCTCAGAGTCATCTTTTTCAGCTAAGTCCTTGAACGTGCTTCTGTTTGACTTTGCCCTTTTTCTTAAACCTGTGCTGTTATGTGAGGGAGGTTTTTTTTTTTTTGCCAGTGAAAGTACTGAAGGCAGTTTATTTTGTACCTGTTGGTTCACACTGCTAAGTTAATCTGAGGCTTTTTCTCCCTCTTATTTTGGATGCATGCTGGGTTTTGAAAAGAGGAGTCATTTAGTGTCATGGGCTCACAACATTACAGATTTATAATTCATAAAGTTATAAAAATATTTTTCAGCTGCTTTTTATTCAACCCATCTTTTTTTAATCTGTGATTTTTCTTCATACAATATAGGGTCCTATTTAGTAAGCTAGGTTAGCTGTTTAATGCATGCAGTCCCACTCAAACATTTAACAGAGCACCTTAATAGCATATGTAATTCCTGCATTAAAAATTGTGTGGATAAATTGAAGAACCAAAGGACATCTGCTGTGAGCATTGTATGTGCTTCTATATTTTATTAAAACTCTGTATAAATTTGTGTTAAAACATAGCTAATGCAGGGGAGGGGGTATGGACTGGGCAAGAGCTAAACCTTACAATTAATGCAGAGGTGATTACCTCATACTAACTTCTAATGTGGCAGATAATGTACTATAGAGCAATTGAGGTTGCCTTAAGCCAGGGGTAGGGAACTCCGGTCCTCGAGAGCCATATTCCAGTCGGGTTTTCAGGATTTCCCCAATGAATATGCATTGAAAGCAGTGCATGCAAGTAGATCTCATGCATATTCATTGAGGAAATCCTGAAAACCCGACTGGAATACGGCTCTCGAGGACCGGAGTTCCCTACCCCTGCCTTAAGCTAACGGCTTTGCATTATCTGCTGCGCAATTAGCACATGGTTGGGAAATTTTTGCTCCATCAGCTACATACAAAATGTTGGAACTGCCCCCAACAGTTAACCTCGAGGTCTTGCATTTACTGCATTCTAGTTTTGGCCATTGCCAGGTAGTACGTAACTGAAGAACCTTAGGGCTCCTTTTGCTAAGGTGCCCTAGCTAAAGATTAGCGCACGCTAAGCACGCGCTAAATGAAAAATACTAACGCAAGCTCTATGGAGGCGTTAGCATTTAGGGCATGTGGCATTGTGGCGTATGCTAAAACCGCTAGCGCACCTTAGTGCTACTCAGTAATTGAGGTCTAGAGTTGGTGCAATATATATCGTTGACACCTTGATCCATTTTTGAAGTGTCATGTGAATCATTTCTAGTCTCACCATCCCTGATTGAAAATATACTGAGAGATTCTTAATAAGTAAATATTTGCAACAGAACCTGAACAACAGAACTGGCTGTTCAGTTCTTTAGGACATGGTTGTTATTTTAACATTGGGCTTCAATAGCATCGAATAGATAGTGGCACTATTTTGTACAAAGCTGTATAAAGATATTCATAAGAACATAAGAAGTTGCCTCCGCTGAGTCAGACCAGAGGTCCATCCTGCCCAGCGGTCCTCTCCCGAGGCGGCCCATCAGGCCTAATTGCCTGAACAGTGTCCATGACTAATTTTGTAACTGCCTCTAATCCTATCCCTATTACCTACCTCTACTCCTATCTGTACCCCTCAATCCCTTTGTCCTCCAGGTACCTGTCCAGACCTTCTTTGAAGCCCTGTAGCGTGCTTCTGCTTATCACATCCTCCGGTAGCGCGTTCCATGTATCCACCACCCTCTGAGTGAAAAAGAACTTCCTGGCGTTTGTTCTAAACCTTTCCCCTTTCAGTTTCTCCGAGTGCCCCCTTGTGCTTGTGGTTCCCCGTAATTTGAAAAATCTGTCCATGTCCACTCTTTCTATGCCCTTCATGATCTTGAAGGTTTCTATCATGTCTCCTCTAAGTCTCCGCTTTTCCAGGGAGAAAAGCCCCAGTTTCTTCAGTCTGTCAGTATATGAGAGGTCTTCCATACCCTTTATTAGCTTAGTTGCTCTTCTCTGGACTCTCTCAAGTACCGCCATGTCCTTCTTGAGGTACGGCGACCAGTACTGGACACAGTACTCCAGGTGCGGGCGCACCATTGCACAATACAGTGACAGGATGACTTCCTTCATCCTGGTTGTGATACCCTTCTTAATGATGCCCAACATTCTGTTCGCCTTCCTTGAGGCTGTGGCGCACTGTGCTGACGCCTTCAATGATGTGTCTACCATCACTCCCAGGTCTCTTTCAAGGTTATTCACCCCTAGCGGTGATCCCCCCATTTTGTAAGTGAACATCGGGTTTTTTCCCTACATGCATGACCTTGCATTTCCCTATGTTGAAGCTCATTTGCCACTTTTCGGCCCACTCTTCCAGCGTTGTCAGATCTTTTTGGAGGTCTTCGCAGTCCTCCATGGTTTTAACCATTCAAATACTAAGGTCATGTAATCAAAATTGTGTAGCCTTTTCAGAGTAAGTCATTTGGGAGGTCAATATTCAAAAGCAGTTATGTAGCTGGTAGAGATGTACTTCCATTTTTTTGTTGTTTCCCAGGCGGTTTACAGTAATTTTTAATTTTATTTTGTTTGGCCATTTTGTTCTTTTAATAGTGGCTGTTAATAGTGTGCACTTTGGGCCTGATTCTAAATATGGCACCTAAAAAAAAAAATCATTCCCAACTAGAACAGTGCTCAGCGTGATTTTACATGCTGCGCGTATCTTTTATAGAATTATGCTTAGCACCACTATGCAACACATAACTTAGGCACACCCATTTAGGCCAGCTAAAACCAGGCCTAAATGCCTGTGCCTAAGTTGTGCATGCATCGGACGTAACTTTTAGGAATGCCCATAATCTATCCACGATCCGCCTCTGGCCACGCCCCCCCCCATACAAATTCATGCTCTGCAACTGGCACACACTTTGTAGAGAATCACGCTTTCCGAGTTGTATGCCTAACTTTTAGTTAGTACTTACAAAAGCCCCCAAAGGAAATGCTAAATCCTTAAAAAGTACAATATCAAAAGGTAGGGTAAGTCCTGCGAGAGAAACGGCAGAAATAACAAACTTCTTTTTAAAGCAATTCAATAAGTGTAAGCGAGCAACCTCAGTGTGAGGATGTAAGCTCCCACGCGCCGCTCAAAAGAGCAGTGCTAGTGCTTGCAAGTAAGCCTGCAACGCTAGGTACGCCAGCCGCATACCATCATAGGAGCGCTCATGGGTGCTAAATGCTAATGCGCTCATTATATTCTATGGACACATTAGCATTTAGCTAAGGCGTGCTAAATTGGTTAGCGCGCCTTAGTAAACGGACGCCCAAAGTGCCAGAACTCAATAATAATTCATCACAAGGCATATGGTGCCCCTCTAATGCCAAAAACCCGCAGAGGCGGGGCAAAACAAAAAGTCAAACTGACAATGAAAATGGAGCTCCAGGGACTTAGGGCTCCTTTTATCAAGGCGCGCTACGGGGGTTATCGTGTCAGACATTTCATCACGCGCTAACCCCCGCGGCAGCCTAAAATCCTAACACCTCGTCAATGGAGGCGTTAGCGTACTAGTGTGGCAGGCGGTTTAACGCGCGGTATTCCGTGCGTTAAACCGCTACCGCGCCTTTGTAAAAGGACCCCTTAGCTTCATCAATGAGAGTTAAATTCAACGGAGCTCATCCAGTTGCTGGACTTGCCGTAATGCACTTCTTAAAGTCCGTTCCTGGGTCCCAAAGGTCCTACCAAGCAAGGTTTCGGGGCTGGAGGCCCCTTCTTCAGGAACCGGACCACAGCAGGAGTGCCACCACAGGTCAAAAAATCTACGAGTTGGATAGGCAAACAAGGGGGGGAAACCATCTTCATGTCATTCTTTAAGGAGCGAGGGAAGAATCAGAGTATGAATGGCCACAACCACTGACCCGCAAGCTTTGCTTTGAAGAATGCTGGTGTAGAAGGACTGAGGTTGAAATAGACACTAGAAAATGACATGGGATTATTTCCCACGGTTATCTGCGGGGACGGGAACGGTGATGAATTTTGTCATCGTGTCATTCTCTAGTTCAGAGCTCATTAACCAATTTATTTGCGCACACATCTTGGAAATGTGCCCATAATTTAGGCATGCAACTTTGGACATCGTATATAGAACCCAGGGTATAGAGGGTATTTGTAAAGGGGAGTGGGGGGACGTTCACATGTGTGAAGCATGGGCAGGCCATAGGCAGGGCAGACATTTAGATGGGCAAATCAGAGAATACTGTGCCTACGTACCTGCAATATTTAAACAGCCCTATTTATGCCAGGTCTATGGTAGGTAGAAATGGAGTCACCTAATGTACCCTAATATTGGGTGCTGAGTGTCAGTACAGAATACGCTCTTACCCCACATTACCATGACGCTTACATGAAAGTGCCTTGTAGCAAAATAACTGGCTATCCTGCTACTACAGTTGTGAAGGCAGTGAAAGCTCACTTAAATTTACAAAAAATGAATCACTACTACAAGACAAATTATATATGAACATTTTTTATTTAGATAAATCCATGTCAACCTGGTTTTTAGGACCCCACTCCTCTCTTTAGTACCACCACCACCAGTGAGGTAAAGGTATCATGGATGTTTTATCACATACTTGTATTCATAGGACAAAAGGGATGTGCTTAGGTCAAAACCCAAAGAATGGATCATTTTGTCCATGTGATGTCCTCATTGGTGGATTTCCAAGGGAAACCAAGCAAGGCATTTGCTTTTGACAATCAGTTGTTAGATCTATGCCTACAGATCAGCAAACAACCCAGGGAGTCTGAAAATTGTGCCCTGCACACAACAGGGTCACATAAAAACTATTTTATATCATGCTGGGTTATTACATAGCAGGGAATAGTTTTTTCCCCATACTGGGAAATTCTTTCAAACTGTGTATTAGGAGAATACATTTATATCAGTATTTCAACTTGATTTCTCACTTTAAAAATCACATGTCAGGTTTCCCTAAATATTGTGCTGGCAGCACAATATATAAAAATACATATTTCATATTTCTATTTTGTGTTTCAGTTTTCAAGTAATGCTCTTCGGAGTATATTCAGAAAATATTACAGCTAAGTACAAATTTATGAAGTAAAAAAGCAGGCAAAGAATGAATGGCCAAAGCTATCTTGAATCACAGAAGCTTTGTTTTGGAAATCAAATCCAGCTCTCCATTGATAGTTTATCATCTTCTATATTGCAGTAGCTATTTCAGAGGTTGCCCTTTTGTGTTGGCTTTCCTCACTGTGTCTTCTTATTTTAAACCTTTACCATTTACATAAACTTTGCAAACAGTAAACACTTGATCTAAATGCCCTAACTAATATTGATCCATTGGGGAAAGCTTTCACCAGCGTACCTCACTGCAAATGGATGTGGCTGGTTTAGGCTACATAATAATAATAATAATAATAATAATAACAGCTTATATACCGCAGATTTACAATGGTTAAAAGATGTTACAAATTAATTAGAATTAACAAGGTTAGAAGCTAGTTATTAACAGCGCTAGAGATCAGTTATTGTGGAGTAGGATTGTACAGGTTAGTTCCTAAATACTTCAGGAACAGGTATGTTTTTAGGTGTTTCCTAAATTCCCCATAAGTAGTAGGCGTGAGTAGAGGTAGATTATAGGGACAGGATTAGAGGTAAGTTTTAAAATTAGTCAGGGACCACTGTTCAGGCAATAGGCCTGATGGGCCGCCGCAGGAGCGGACCGCTGGGCAAGATAGACCTCTGGTCTGCCTCAGCGGAGGCAACTCTTATGTTCTTAATTGTTCCAGATCTTTGCTCCATAATGCCGCCAACATATAAACAGAAGCCACCCAGTATTCAGCACCGTTTAGTTGACTGGGAGCAGCTCCTGGCTGGCTAAATAGTGCTAAGCCAGCTAACTGTCAATATTCAGCAGGAGATATTTGGCTATCTCCTGCTAAAATCCCGGTCAGTGGGTAGCCTAGTCAGCAGCTATGTCATGACAATATTCATTGGCTAACTGGCTAAGCCTAGTGGCCAGATAGACTTGCCTAAGTGTGGGAGAGTGTGGCGCAGTAGTTAAAGCTATAGCCTCAGCACACTGCTCCTTGTGACCCTGGGCAAGTCGCAATCCCTCCCCCCCCCCCCCCCCCAATTGCCCTAGGTACATTAGATAAATAGTGAGCTCACCAGGACAGACAGGGAAAAATGCTTGAGTACCTGATAAATTCATGTATACCGTTCTGAGCTCCCCTGAGAGAAAATGGTATATAAAATTGAATAAATAAATATCAGGTCTATCTTAGGCCACTATGAGTTAGCCGGTGAGCTGATAAATATTGGCTACCACTGATAAATATGTCTACCACAGCTGAACTTAGACTGGAAATTCAATGCCAGGGACCGGATATGACCCCAGCATTGAATTTCCAGGTTCACTGCCAACTGTGGGAGGTGTCTAGGTTGTCTCCTTAGCTCTGAAAATCAGCCCGTCTATATTGGACTAAATTCTGACAAATGGTGACAAATTTGGGTGCCAAAAAAAAGAAAGAGAGTACTAAGTACCATTCTATAAATGGCAGTCAAAGTTGGGCACCATTTATAAAATAGTACTTAGGCCTTGATTCTATATACGTCGCCGAAAAAATTGGTATCTAACCACACTCTCAAACAAGTTCACAGCACAGTAAACATATAAAACATGAAAAATCAACGGAGCTATTGAAAAAATACCTATATAGTTATCTTTACTGGAGATGGAACCAGAAATGGAGACCTCTAAATGAGCACCTCAAAAAAGCTTTTACTGTGAAAATTAGCACGAGGTAGGAAAAAAAACCTCAGATCCCCTCCTCCACCGAACCAATAACTAGAATTGTAAAGAAGTGGAGGCTAGACGGGGTACATTTAAATCGCCGGCATAAAAAAACCTCCTCGTTTAATATCTCACTTAAGAAAAAGCCGTGTTCAATGCACTTTACCGTCAATTCACCCTGAAAATAAATATCTGTTAGCAACTAATGCTTAAATAATCATAGTGGAGCAATACTCAGAGGTGGAAAACAAAAACACACCACACATCGACGATGGCCAGCGTTTCGCTAGTTATAAGCTGCATTTTCCACTTCCTGTGTTCGAGGAGCCACCATGTTGAATCTCGGAGCTTTAGTGAAACTCTGATCACCTTTACATCCTGAGGCAGCTTTACATCCTGAGGGTCAGTCCTCCAGGGCTGTAAACAGGCTAGGTTTTCAGGACATCCATATAGAATATTTATGAGACTTGTATGCCCACTACCTTCATTGTATACAGATCTCTCTCATGCGTATTCTTATCACTGGATGACTGTCGTCGGGTTTTGCAGGCCATGATTCTAGGCGGGCTGGACTGCTGCAATACTGTTTATCTGGGCATACCATCTCCCAGTCTTTAGTCATTGCAGGTCGTCCAGAATTATGTAGCATATTGATGAAAACCAACCCAGTGTCCCCTTACTATGTACAGCTGAAATGACTGGCTGCTGCAGTCCAACTATATTTTAAGCTGCTAGTGCTAGTTCTCGCTGGCCTTTATCAGGATTGTTCACATTACTTAAAGTATTTCAGCGCGAGTTAGCGACGTTTGCTCTGCATTCAGATGCAGCGGGGAACTTGATGGTCGCCGATTATCGTCTATGGAGGCTGAATAAAGCCATACATGATGTATTTTCTGTGACTGGATCAGAATATGGAGCTGCAACAACTTGTCCTGCTTATTCTTACTGCACGAGGCTTTTGGTTAGATCTGCACCCTCCTTGTCTTTTCTGGAAGTCACGCAATACTGGTGTGTCCTGGCGTTCGGGAGCATTTGTGAAGTAAGCTGTATTTTGTTTGTGTGCTTGTGCATTTTATCGCTCGTGTTTTCTGTCCTCCGCCATTGCTTGCTCCAACCCTCCTAAAGCTCTCGCCTTCTCTTTCCCATGCTTCACTGCTGCTGACGGCGAACTCTTTTCCTTTTATGCCCTTAAAATTTGGGAAAAGCCTCCCTCCCTTTTTTTTTTATTTTCGTGCCTGACTTTGCATTTTTCAAATCCCAGCTGAAATCCCAGTTTCCTCCGATTCTCCTCCTTTGCTTTAATTGAAATCTTTGCACAGTCTGGTCCTCAGCTTATACAGCATCCTCCGCTGTACTCTGCCTTATTATTTTCATCTTCCCTGACATTTCTGGCATGATTTAGATACATCTCTTACATGGACTGTAAAGTGTTTGGGGATACATTTGCATGCCTGGTATTATAGAAAACAAATGTGTTCTGTAGCAGCTCCTGCTAATACAGCTAAATTGTTTTTGCATTAAATCCTGTAGTCCTACCAGTATACTCTTAATACCTGGAAAGCTCTATGGGTTACATTTATCAAGACTCTCTTCCACATGCCCAGAATGTAAAAAAAAAATATTTAACAAACTCTTCTCTGAGGTTTTAACTCTCCATGCAGCATTATTATATACAATAGACCAGAAGGTAGTAAAATTAAACAAATATATTTTATTTCAGTGTCTATACACTGAAAGTACTATTGCCATGAAATGCATTAACATCATTAATCATAATAGGCTAATTAAAGACAAAAAGGAAGTTTTCTTTATTGCAGCTAGAAAGCCATTTTTATTGTGTATATTTATTCCCACGTTTGATATAATTTGAACATCGGTGTTTTTATTCTGCTTTCAGTCACGGAAATTGCCACAGAATTGATGTAAATTTATTTATTTTAATCCCAAAAAGTTGAGCCAAGAAAACATGCTTCTGTTAGAAGGTTCATAATCCTATTCAGGCCTCAAATTCGGAGCATACGCGTAGTCCTATCATGGACTGAACGGTCAGCGTAATATTATAGCTCCATACTCCAGTCATAGGCCAAACAACTACGCGTATGCTCCGAATTTGAGGCCTGAATAGGATTATGCTGCTTAGGTAGTGTATTTCCCATATTAAGTGGTATATGTCTTATATATGAGTATATGATATTTTGACCACTTGGGTTTATTATATTTAGTCTGTTAGAAGGCTGCCATTTTTACATGTACAAAAATCATGTGACAGCTTCATTTTACATAGAACATAGAGATCAGAATTGAGACATCTAGCTCAGGGTGGGCTTATTTCCAGTGTTACTTTAGAGACTTTTCTAAAATAGACTTTTCTAAAATATAACAGCAGTGTTCACATATTGGCCAGCACATGCATCAGGAACAGCCATTTAACAAAGATACACATTGAAATAATGAACGATATGAGGGGGTGCCTAATCCACAAAGATGGGCCTCACCTTAACCAGGGTGGAACTAGGCTGCTGGCATCAACATTTAGAAAGGAGATAGAGCAGCTTTTAAACTAGAAACTGGGAAGAGGCTGCCAACCACTCAAAAGAAAATGGTTCGGGACAAGTTAGCTTTAAAAGATTTGGACAGGAAGACTATAGGTGGTTTATATAGTTTGTGTCCCAGGCAGCTCCAAGTAGCATTGGTTCACCATGGATGGGTGGTTAGGGTCTTAAGGTTGGGGTATGCAGGAATGAAAATAGGATTGTCTTCACGGCTTTCCAGAAGGGTAACAGGCTGTCTATTGCTCTGGTGATAGGGGAACCCTCAAGCCATGTCCAAATTATGCCTCTGTGTGGTGTGGATCTCGACATGTAAACAGTTGCTTTATAAAATTGACTTTTACATATTGTGAGGAGGCAGTAGCCTGAACATAGGTCCCTCTATCAAGGACTTGTTTTGTCAGAGCTAGGGAGAAGGGCAGGTCAGTAAACTATCCTACAGCACCACCTGTAGGTGGAGAAATATGTCATCCTGTCTTAGGAAAGTGGTTGCCTAGCAGCCAGAAGGGAGAGGAGTTGGCTTCAGAAAATCCCTGGATGATTCATCAGAATAAAATGGATCCTAACTGGAAGGGGCGGGGCCTCCAGGACAGGAGAAAGAAGATGCCATTCCCCAGGCAATGGACTTTTAAGCCAGTGACACTTCTATACCCTGTGAAGAGGAAGACATGCAATTGGGAGAACCTGAAGTTGCAGTGCTAAGAAGACGAAGAATAGCCTTACTGGGTCAGCCCGATGGTCCATCAAGCCTAGTAGCCCGTTCTCACGGTGGCCAATCCAGGTCACTAGTACCTGGCCAAACCCCAAAGAGTAGCAACATTCCATGCTACCGATCCAGGACAAGCAGAGGCTTCCCCCATGTCTTAATACCAGACTATGGATTTTTCCTCCAGGAATGTGCCCAAACCTTTCTTAATACTAGCTACTCTATCCACTTTTATTAGGAGATTATAAAACCATGAAACTATTAGAATAAGCCAGTGGGCATTTTGCTGTATAGATAGCAAACAGACTCTTAATTTTTGAGACATTGTGGAAGGTTTTTGAGAACTGTTTAAACAGCCTTTTAAATCTCATTACTTTTCATCTTGTGGTGGCGGTGAGGGCATGATATGAAAATAGCCATCACTATTGATAACAGATTATGTGAGAGTCTAGTAGCTTGGAAAGGGTTAAACCAATTTATTTGCAGTATTTTGATACCTGTTTATTCATACACTAGTATTACCTGCAGAGATTGAGTGGTCCCCCCACCCCCTTTTTTTCATGTTTGGAGGTATAAGAACCTTGCAATGAACTGACGTCAAGCCAAAGTAAAACAGATTACAGGAGCAGTCATAGATAATTGAACTGGTTTCAGGGGTCCCCCCACCCCCTTTTTCATGTTTGGAGGTATAAGAACCTTGCAATGAACTGACGTCTAGCCAAAGTAAAACAGATTAAAGGAGCAGTCATAGATAATTGAACTGGTTTCAGGGGTCCCCCCACCCCCTTTTTTTCATGTTTGGAGGTATAAGAACCTTGCAATGAACTGACGAAAAGCCAAAGTAAAACAGATTACAGGAGCAGTCATAGATAATTGAACTGGACCAAGCTTTAAACAAAGGTAAGCAAAGCGAAAGGCTTTATAAGGCTCCTCTCTTTTTTGGGTGCAGTGACAGACCAAAAGGCCAAGTTTGGAAAGTACTAGGAGCCGGAAAGTATTTATAGAAGAACAGTGTCCTTGGCTCTGCTTTTTTTTCACTTGCTACTATGTAAAGCTCCAGGAATTTCATTTATTTCTATTTATAATCTGCCTTTATCCAAGGAGGAATACAAAATAACATACCTAATCATAAAATCAAAATCAAAGAAATACAAAACAAAACAGACATAAATGCAGTACTGACAATAACATAAAAGCCATAAACAAGTAAAACCACCCCCTCCCCCTAATACAAAACCGTAGTGTGTTTTTTAGCGCCCACCATGGTGGTAAAAGCTCCCATGCTTATAGAATTCCTGTGAGCATCAGAGTTGTTACCGCCATGGGTGGCGCTAATGACTATGCTACGGTTTTGTAAAATCGGGGGGAGGGAGAGAGGGTAAGTTCTCAGGACCCTGCCTCTCTGTGCGACAGAAAGTGGTGAATTGGGAGAAATTTGGATTTTTTTTTTTTCCCTCAAAGAGTAAAGAACTTTGGATTATGCCAAGCAAGTCCTCACAGTGGACAGTCAGCAGAACTTCAAAAGGAAGCGGCATACCAAAAGCCGCTTGATTGCCTGCCACAACAGGTATCTGATATACACGTGGATGTTTTTAAAACAATCACTAAAATATCAAACTCATCAATAATAATAATCTACCTATCACCAAATCATTAGGCTTTAGGTCATAAAAGTTTGAATGATTTTTTAACGAGTGCTTAAAAAAAAAAAAAAAAAAATCATTGCTATTAATTATGATCAATATTAACAAAATGAAAAGGCAGGGACAATATTTTAATCAAGTATATGGTTTCTGAAAATTCTGTTTGATAGGTCTCTGCATTCTCATTATTGCAAATCAATACTGTCTTAAACATAAATCAGCCACTATTTTCAGAGATCCTCTTTGCAGTAACCAGTCTATTAAAACAGTCTAATTTACAATTTTGTTATGTATGCGCTGTTTTATACCTGTGGGTTCTCTTTCCTGTTGGGCTTTTTGGTGTTTATTTGCGCTAGTATATACACCACAAAGCCAAATGAATTTCAGATTCCAATTTTTTGTAATTAACTGCATCACAATTCCTGTCATGAGAGTAATCTGTACTCTTAGTTTGTAACAAGGTCCCAAATAAAACAATGTCATATGACAATGGGATAGAAGTTTCCAGTATCCTATTAATTTTCCCCCAATTTTCCAGAAGTTGAATATTAAGGAACAATAGAACAAAAGGTGATCCAGTGTCCCTACTTCAAGATGACAGTGCCAGCATCTATTAGACTTTGAACTATCCAACTTTTGCAAACGAACAGGGGTCCAAAAGATTTGCTATAACAGAAAAAAAAATCAGAAAAAAAACAGGTTTGTCTTATAGATGCTGACGCTGTACATCTCATCTTCCAAATCCGTGGCCATTGAGGAGCAGAAATCTGCTGCTTTATCTTAATGCTCCAAATGTCTTTTAGGCTTGTTTTAGATTTTTTATTCAAATAATCAGATATTAACTGGGAGAGGCTGGATTTTAACTTCTGGTGGGAAACCCTGTGCCAATTTTATAGATTTGAACGAATGAATTCGGAACAGATGGGACATGATAAAAAATTTAATGAGACTTGGGGGCCATTGGCAACATTTGTAAAAAAAAAAAAAAAAAATGATCACTAGTATAAGCCTTTAACTTCTAAAAGGAAGTTCACACATATCCCGGGAGGGCGGGTGGGGGAATTTACTTATATCATTTTTGTGAGATAAAAGTGCTGTTTTATTGTACTATTTGTTTGTATATTCTATTGCACTTTGTATTTATTTCGAAATTAATAAAGAATTACAAAAAAGAATTTCAGATTTTCCCCTCACATCTTTGCATCTAAAGACTGTGCAAATTCTCTTACTGTTTTGGTCTTCAACTGAAAGCTGTTTCACCATGCTTTTTGTGAAGGAACATTCTTTTACATTTCTCCTGAGTTTATCCCCTCTGCCACATTTTTGTATACACGCACATACATGCATACATATTAGAGTCTTGCTAGTAGCTTAAAATTGGTTTTGAGATGTAATTTAATGTTTTATGTTGGAGCTGCAATAGGAACCACAGTTGCTGTGGCTAATCTTGTGGATGTATTTACTACACTGACATGGAGTCTATTTATTTTTCAAATTTCCTGTCTTAAAGACCTATCACTGAATGGAAATTTTTAGAATCTCATTTAAGCAGGGATGGGGATGTTTGTCGGTTCTAAAACCCTGCCCACCTTATGGATGTATCGGAAATAAACACACTAAAATCATGAGGAAAGAACCTTTTCTTAGAATAGAAAGCTTTGTTTTTTTTTAAAGTAAGAAGCACTTTTCAATATCCCACTTAAAACCTCTATAAGCACTATAAAGGGGGAAATTAATTGACAAACGCTATTTAAAACAGCAAAAAACAGGAAAGTTAAAAGTACCTACCAGCACTTAAATAATATGCACCAGAACTGCACCTACATAGGCACTTTATGGTACTTAATGCCACTATGGGCATGGATAATGCCAGAAATGGCGTTGGGTGCCATTGAAAGCCTCCGTAGGCGCGATTCATGACAAAGATAGGCACTGGAAATATCGGCCTAGAAAACCCTGGCCTACAATTCCATCGCCTATCTTTCCCAGGGGCACGATTCACTATATGGCACCATCGTGTGACTGACAAGCGATCAGCGGCCGCCGATATCGGCGCGTATAGACAATCCAGGCCTAAATGCTTATTAAAGTTTTGTGTTTCCCTCTGCTTTGACATCCCCAGTCTTAACTTTTCTGTACATTTTATAATGCAGCTTTCAAGCAAAATACAAAACACGTGAAAGGCGAGTCTTTAACGGATACTCACAGGGCCATGTTCTATATAGGATGCCCAAAAAATCAGCACCAGAAAGGATAGTGTTTAATACAATTCTATTAAATGCCTCCTAATTTAGGTGCAGTTTATAGAATCATGCGTAGCACCTGTACACCTGACTATAATTTAAGCGCAATCATTTATGCTATTGTTATTTTAGTCTGGTTTTCATATGTATGAAGGGGTGCTGAAAAGTTCAGCCCAACCCACCAACTTCCTAAATTCTGAGCGTTATTTTGCCAGTGTGCAGAAACAAAATTCTATTTTTGGCATTGTTTCAGATCGATTGAACTATATCCACATTATTCTCGTCGTGGTTGGGCTGAGAACTTTTCAGTCTCTGGTAACCAGAGCTAAGATTCTGATGTCATAATGCCTTATTCTACCAATAAGAGCCAGCCTCATCAGTGATGTCACAATGGCTTGATTGTCCTCTACTTGGCTCCCTTTTATTACATACGAGAGGGTGCTGAAAAGTTCTCAGCCCAACCCACCAACTTCCTAAATTCTGAGCGTTATTTTGCCACTGTAGATGAAAAGAGCGTTATCTTATTTCATTACATGCCAATTTGCTGAAACAAAATTCTATTTTTGACATTGTTTCAGATCATTTATTGAACCATATCTACATCATTCTCCTCTTGGTAGGACTGAGAATTTTTCAGCACCCCCCTTGTAATGACTCTCCAGTGCACTAGCATGGCTGAGGGTCAATTTCAAACTTTAGTTTTACTAAAAGCAAAGTGGTTTGAATTATAGAGCAATAAAGTTGTTAGGATAAAAATGTTAATAGTAGTTGCAGGGTAGACAAGGTACTTTTTACTATCACTCATAAAGTATTATATTAGGCCCCCCCCCCCCTTTAATCTAGCAGCGGTAGAGTGTTTTAATGTGGGCCGGCAAGGAAAATGCTCCAATGCTCATAGGAATTAACACCCCCCCCCCCCAACACCACACACACACTTTTACAAAACCGCAGAGCTGAATGCTCTGCGCTGCTCCAATGGTCATAGAGTTCCAATGAGCATTGGAGCAGCAGAGAGAATTCAGCTTACCGGCCAGTGCTAAAAACCTCTTGCATAGTTTAGTAAAGGGGGGGGGGGGGTAAATGAGTGTTGGAGCATTGATGGCCCACTCTAAAATGCTCTACTGCAGCTTGATAAAAGGGGCCCTTTTTTTTTTTTACTTTCACTTAAGTACATTTTTTATCTGATCTTTTACTTGTACTTAAGTATTAAACTATGCATTTATGTTTACTTTTACTTAAGTACTTTGATTAGTACATTGAACAGCATTGTTTTTGAAGATGGAAAATAACGAGTTGCTCCCCTAACTCATTTGAATTCAAGCAATTGCTAAAACAAATCTCCAATGCAAATGTATTACTGTGTTACTTATAAATTTTTTTATTTATTTTAAAAAAAGTTTCATTTTCCAATAAATGAATTCAGTACATTCTCTTTTGTAAATTTTATTACAAAGGTGACTGATTTACTTCAGATCCATAAAGAGCTATATATATTTTGCTTAGCAGATCACAGCTAAAAAAAAAAAAAAAAAAGATGAAAATTAAATAATAATCTATTTCATTTTTTATTTTGACAGTAATTTTTATGCCTATATAAACAGACATGATATTCGCCATTCTTTTAAGCCGATGTACTATAAAGCTATTTCTGTTGAAGGATTTTGATGTATGGAGTGATTATATAAGTGACTTGGGGGGGATTATTTCATACACATTTTTCTGTGGACAACCCTGTTTTACTTGCAGAAAATGGTTTTTTATAAGATTATCCCAGAGTTTGTGTATAAGGTAGACATGGAAGATGTTTGCTTGTATTTGTATGCAATCTGAGGGTAGGTATCTTGTGGTGAGGAGATGGGCAGGGCACATGTAATTTATAAAATATGCCAGAGGAAACAAAAATCAGCCCTACATCAAAAACTATGGGCTTCTTCTTTCAAACTGCACTAGCGGTTTGTAGCGTGGTGAGCCACGTTGACTAGCCCACGCTACTCCCAATGCTCAGAGTTCCTAGGAGTGTCGGGAGCAGCGCAGGCCATTCAGCGCGGCTCTCTACGCTAAAAACTGCTAGTGCAGTTTGATAGAAGAGGCCCTATGTTATGTTATTATAGACTTGTTACCCGCCAATTCCCTAATTAATTCCCTTTTATCAGCTTTTTTCAATTCTTACAAGCAATGGAGCATTTACCTCGCCGGCCTGCGGTAAAAAGCTCTACCACGGGGGCCTAAGGTTCAAGGCAGGATACCAAAAATAATAAAGGTGATACATAACATCAGGAATTACAGTAATGTATAACTAATAAAGAAATTGTAGAAACAGATGCATCTAACGGAGTTTAGCGGTATATAAGAAATAAATTACATTACATTACATTACATTACATCTTCATCAGGTTTTGTTGTTTGTTTGTTTTTAAACAGTAATAACTATTAGAAAGTTGGATTTCAAGTGGAAGATTTTTCCATAGCTGCACTGTGAGGTACAAGTAAGAATGAGAGAAAAAACTGTTTTAAAACTCACATTTCTAATCAATGGGAACTCTAGAAGTAAAGAAGGGATTTAAAGGGCTTCGGGGCTGTTGCCGTGCGGCTTTGTAAAAGAGGCCGTTAGACTCTATAATGAAACTTTATTTTCACAATTCTCAAAAACTATTTTGTGGACCAAAAAAAAAAGTCTGGATATACCCTGACCTGATGAAAACAACCCAGGATAGAAGGGTGGAATTTTTGGCAATGAGAGAAGAAGCTAAACTCCTCCCCCCCCTCCTTTTACAAAGCCATGTTAGGCTTTTTTATCACTGGCTGCGGCACTATTAGTCCTAATGCACTTAGGAATTCTATGAACGATGGATCTAATACTGCCACAGCCGTTGATAAAAAAAAAGCCTAATGCATCTTCATAAAAGGGAGGATAAAAGACTGGGGGAATCCTTTATGTTAATATAGCCCTGTAAATGCACGAGTATCTGGGAAATAAGTATGTCTTCTATACTCCAGATTAATTAAGATCTTTTTTGGACTTTAAGAAGCTCTCGGGGGGGAATATTGGTTAGTATAATAGAGGTTGGACTGGGTTTAGTCACGTACTAACCTTTGCTTAAGTTTTTTCTTCTTTGTCTCCTTTTCGTCTATCCACCCTCTCTTCATTTGGTGGTGTAAGGAAGAGTCTCCTTTTTCTTTTTTTTCTGCATTTCTTTTCATAGTTTCCTATTAGACTCTTGTTTTTCAATCTACAAGTGTAATATTGCTTGTTATTTTATTGCAAGATTTATAAATATAATGTTTTTAAAAATCAAGCCTAGATTTACAGTATATTAATTTTGAAGTAACTGAATCTTGTTAATTTGGTGGCTATTCCTAAAGTGTTCTGGAAACAAAATAGGAATATAGCAAGGGTAATTGTTTAAGTTTAAAATAAGTTTTTAGGACCAGGTTATTTATCCATCGTCAAAGAAGAATCAAGGAATATACCCAGTATTTTAGAAGTTCTGTCTGAATTAAGTTGTAATCCTTCATTGTATTCAGAATAAATTTAGGAATGTTGCTAAGATTCATTCCAAACCATAAAACCCTACTCCTTTTGTAAAGTAAGAACAGTACATACAATTGTGTTTCAGAGGCCAAAACTTACATCAGCTCCCAAGCAAGTGAAAATGTACAAGGGTCATTTCATAAATAATGCACGCTATTTTTTAAAAAAATGTACATGGTTTATTTTTTTTCAAGTATTTCTTTACAATCCTTCAATATAGTCTCCCTGCTTTGCAATGACCGAGTCCCAACGTCTAGGAAGCTTCATTATCCCATCCAAGACATCGTTTTGTTCAGTTGCTGAATGGCTCGGGTACCGGCGGAAGAAAGCTCTTCCAGAGATGCAAAACGATGTCCATGCATAGGCTGTTTCAACTTTGGAAAAAGGTCAAAGTCTAGTGGACTCATGACTGGACTGTAGGGAGCACGAGGTAGCATCTCCCAGCTGTATTTGTGTAATTTTTCAGTGATGAGTGGAGAGCTCCATCTTCCCCACGACCAAAAAAATTTCGATGAGCTCAATCAAAAGTCAAACAAATGATTTTTGCTTATGATCTTGAAGGCATCATCATCACAGACAAAGATCCATGTGGAAGAAGTGTCACAGCAGTGTGTTATCGTGATTTTTTTTGCAATACATGCGCAGAAAAATGCACAAAACCCGACCTCAGTTGCTCTTGGCTGGGCCACTCATTCTTCGTGACAACGCTCGCCCGCACATAGGAAATGTCATTGAAAAACTATGCTGATACAGCTGGGAGGTGTACATTATTTATGAAATGACCCTCGTATATAGATGTAAGCACCCACAATTATTTCAGGCTTGTGAGACAATTTTATAATGACACATAGGTGCCTGTGTTATCTTTATTAAATAGCCTCCAAATAAGCACCTACTTGGACTTCCTTTCCAGGTGACTTGTTATAACATTACCCGCAATTCTATAAAGGGGGTATCTATATCCAGGCTCCAAGAAGGCACCTATTTGGACCCTAAGCTAAAAAGGAAAGTAGTATCTGCTTTCCTTTATTGACAGAGGCTATTCTAGGCTATCCCCCTCTTTTACAAAAGGTGCACTATGCTTTTTAGCGCTCGCTAAACACTAACGCGTGCATGTTATCCTATGGACGTGTTAGCGCACACATTGATTCAGTGCGTGCTAAATCTGCGCTAAAACGCTTAGGGCACCTTAGTAAAAGAGGGCCATGGTCTTTATCTGCCTTCATTTTTATCCGTTTCTGTGTTTTTGACCAATTTATGGAGGTGTAAGATTTTGAGGACCAGAGAAAGAATCCAAGGAACAAAAAGCCAAGCGCCAAGGGCCTTCAAGGATGGGTCCTACATTAAAGATTTTATGTTTACCCACCCTTGGAGGCCACTGGTGTTTTCTTTTGGCTCATGAGTTTTTGAAGATCATAGTTAATTTCATCAGATGCACTTTCCTTTATAGACTACTAGAGTAATAATAATAATAATAACAGCTTATATACCACAATACCGTGAAGTTCTATGTGGTTTACAGAAGATTAAGCAAAGGTAACAAATTGAATTGACTTTAAGAGGGGAAGAAGAAAGAGAATTAATAGGACAGGAAATTCATTGTTGAGGAGAGAGTGATCAAAAGGACAAGTTAATCGCTATAGAAGGGAGAGAGAAGAGAGGATCAGTTGTCAAGATGCTTTAGGAACAAGTGTGTTTTTAGACGTTTCCTAAATTCCCCATAAGTAGTGGGCGAAAGCAATTGTTCTAGGTCTTTACCCCATGATGCTGCTTGGTGTGAGTACATATATTTTAGATGAGATCACTATAACTGGTACAAATGCTTATGCCTAGATTTCTATAACATACACATAAATTATTGAATTTTCTAAAGTATATTCGTAACTGTGTGCTCCGTTCACACTCAGCTTACTGTAGACTCTGCCCGAGTGTACACCCAACTGCAAACTATGTGCGATCACATATAGGTGCCATGTAGCCAAAATGTTTGCATTTAAATGCATGTGTGAACACATGTGCATATATGCTAGTATTCTGGTCATTTACATGCCTATATGTTGGCGCCATCCTTATTGAATTACCTCTTCAAGATCTGATTCCATATATAGCGTTCAAAAAATTGGCACCTACTAGAAGAGTGCTTAGCGCGATTCTGTAAGTTGTGCATACCTTTTAAAGAATTGCACTTAGCCCTGTGTGCATCACATAACTTAGGTGCACCCATTTAGGCGTAAATTGTTTGATTGGGTGTATTCTATAACAATTCACATAACTTTTAGGAGCGCCCATGATCTGCCTCTGACCACGCCCCTTTCTAAATTTGCACACTGCAACTAGTGTATACTTTTATAGAATTGTGCATAACTTTTAATTAGTACCAGTTAGCATTAATATTTTATGTATGTAATTCCTTGTAAATCGTTTTGGAAAAAAACGGTATAGAAATTTTAAAAAGAAATAAATTATAAAGGTATTAATTGCCAATTACAGTATCTACACCAATTAGTGTATTTAATCAATTACAGTAAGCTGTGTATGCAAATCAGCTATGCGCACTGATTTGTGTGCACAACTTAAAGCACCATATACAGATTTTGGAGATTAATGTTTGTAAGTAAGATATAGCATAAATTTCCCTTTTATTTAAGAACCATGGGCTGTTTGGCTTCTGGATTCAAGATAGGAAAAAAAAAATTAAAACATTTATATAAACATTATGCTTCTCACCCATAAGCTCACTTTTTGATGAGAGCAATTTCTAAAAAAAATTGAATACTTAGAAAAGTACACATTGAGACTTATTTCCATCTCAGCCAATCAATTTGAAAAACTGTAGGCATGAACAAGCCAGATCATCTACTCCGTAAGCCAAACTGAAGAGTGAGGTTTATCTCTTGATGGTAGACATGGATCAAGTTGAATTAAGTAGCACATACTGTATTTCAGACTGTATAAAAATAGAGTGGAAATAAGATTAATGCTAGATGACTTTCTGAAGTTTTCTTGAAAACACATCTTAAAAAGTGGAAATAACCCAGTGTACTATTTGGTTGACGATAGGGGAGTTCTACTAAACCCTATCACCCAAATTAGATACATTTTCAACTCCGCAGCTGTAATTGGTTTTCAAGTAGCTTGAAGATCAAAAAGGGAATATAAGATGTTAGGTGGAAGAAAAAAACATGTTTAAAAAAGCTTTGAATGAAAAAAGGAATATTTATTTGACACAAATTTCAGTGGTCATAAAAGACTTCTTGGCCTCAGTTGGTAGGGCCAGGAGTAAGTTCAAGGAAATAGTTAGAACTCCTGGGGAGTTCTAGGTATATGACAGGATTGTTTTGAATTGTCTAAACGCTGAGTGTTTACCGGTAGCTAGTTTTTGTTATCAATGTTAAGAGCCTGCAAACATAGGAGGGGCCATCTATGAAGCAATTCTATGACAGGTCACCAAAATGTAAGCATCAAATTTTCATAGCCTATAAGTCTATTGGATAAGAAACACTTGAGTGTGTAAGCATTGTTATAGAATATAGTGTAAATTGATAATGGCGTACCTAAATATAGGCAGAAAGATTTAGGCCCAGATTCACAAACAAGTTGCCTTACGTTAGGCACCAGCAAGCACCTAAATCGTGCCTTCCGGCACCTAAAGTAAATGGTTTAATTGGGTTTAAGTGGAGTAAAAAGTTGCTTGTTGATGGGGTTCCATTGGGATGGGTGATGTTTTATGAGCACAAGACCGGTTGTAGGATGGGATGTTACTCTCATGTTTAAGGGTTGGGGGAGGGAGGTAGGTTGGGGGGACTGCTAGCCTGACATGTGTGCGCTCCTTGCTATTGTTGATGGCGGGGTTATCATTTTTGGATGATCATTAGGCCTGATCTGGCAGTTGGGGTCCGGAGGTTCTCAGACACCAGTTTTCCAGGATCTTTTTTTTTTTCTGACCAAGCGATTCAATGTCTAACTAGGCTGGCTGTCCCTTCCAGTGCCTCCCGTGCACACTGCTGGACTATGTTGCAAGAGCAAACTTTCAGCAACAAAAGAAAATTTCAAGCAGTTTCATTTTTTTTTTTTTTTTATGAAAACTCCAGCTTTGTTTTTCTGGGTTTCATTCACCCACAAAAGAGTCAGGTTTGTCAAGATATACAGCTTTCAGGATAATGTCCAAACACAAGAAGCAAAAAAAAAACAAAACAAAAAACCCACTTTTTTTGTAATCCACAAGGACCGGACTGGCCCCAGTATTATCCCTCCACCTAGGGATCAGGATTCTGGAAGGTTTCTTATCCCTTCCCCCCACCTCACAGTGGCAAAAGCTTCTTTTCAGTTTCAATAGGTTTCTTTATCACTTTTAACCACTCAATTTAAAAAAACACAAAAAAAAAAAAAACACAATTTTTACAGGATTTTCAGAGAGAGGAAAAAACCCCAGAATAATTGTCCCAGTACAAAAACCAAACATAAACTTCTGCAATTGTCCTCTCTCTTGGTTAAGGAGCCCCTCCCAACAGGCAAAACATTTAGCCCTGGGCTCAAGCTGCTAGAGGGAAACGAAAAACTCAAAGCAACAGGCTTCACAAAACCTTCAGAGGAAAAAAAACACACCTCTGACCTGTTCCAGACTGCTCCACCAAAGGACTCAGCCTGCTGATCTGCGTTTGGGAAGCACTCCCAGTCCACGTGAGGCAAACAATCCACACTCTCAGCTGGCTGCTCTTTCTGAAATATCCCAGCTGCTCTCAGTTCTGCCTGACCTCTGCTGCTGGAAAAGGGTTCCCTCTCAATCTATGCCCCCTCCCCCTTCATTAACTCAGGTGCAGGATTGCTAAGCTAGCTGATTCTGGGCCAGAGCACATTTTTGCCTTTTCTTAAAGGGCCAGACTTAAAAGAAGCAGCACAGAAATATTTCTCCTTTCTGGGCTGTGCTGTCCATGGGCTGGTTCTGGATCAAAGTCCATTATCTCAGGGTCTGGGAAGCGCAGCGCAGGGGTCCCTGCCACAAGACATAATCATCCTAATATTAAGGATTACACATATTCCCAGGCCCACAGAACACTTTCCTGCGTGGATTTCTGGTTTGGAGATCTCTCCATTCTTTGCCAGGCCAGGTCCTCACAGATCCTTACTTGCACTTGGTCAGATTATGCCCCCTAATTAACGCATGGGTATTTGGTTGTATAGGTATTAAAATACCTTTTAAATGTGTAAAGCATGCTTTGTGTTTAGAAAATTCTTTATAAACTTATACAGTTCGTGGTCAGCACTGCACTTTGTACGGACATGGATAAGAGTGTTGCAAACCAGTAAAAAGCTGTATGTTAATCAGAATTTATTAATATATAAATCTCTGTAAAGCTGTCATTAGAAGCTTGGGCTAAAAAGATGAAATATATAATATTCACCAGGAGGTATTATTGTAGCTTAAAAGTGTGAGAACTTTTAGTATTTTTCAGCATATTTTTTCTTCCTTTTTGCTTCAACCAAACTAGGAGCTCCTTTTACAAAGGCGCGCTAGCGATTTTAGCACGCGCTACGCTGCCGCACGTGCTAACCCTGTGCTACATGGAAAATACTAATGCCAGCTCTATGGAGGCATTAGCGTCTAGCGCGTGCGCTAAAAACGCTAGCGCACCTTCGTAAAAGGAGCCCTAGGTGGTTGGTTTTTTAATTCAAATTTAATTATGTTTAGAAAATGAATGTACAAAATTTACAGGGCTTTATGGCATTTGCACTGGAAAATATTATTTGTGGCTGGTATTCTGTATTCCATAAATTAATTAGGCTTAACTGTTATCAATAAAATAAAAAAATCTCTATCCGCTCTACAGCTGCTGAGGGCATTCCATTTTTTATTCATACTATTACAAGTGTTATCAAGCAAGTGACTCGGGCTTATAGCTTTTGCCGTTTTATAGAAAGTAATTACATCATTAGTAATAGCTCCAAATATTTAAGGCTTCTATAAATCTGTTACAGTTTAAGCAGCTTTGGTACTGACTGCAAGTTTTAAAGCTTTCTTTAGTGAATTAAGTAAAACTATGCGGTTTAAAGAGCTGGTTCATCTAGACCAGTGGTCTCAAACTCGCGGCCCACCAGGTACTATTTTGAGGCCCTTAGTATGTTTATCATAATCATAAAAGTAAAATAAAAGTTTCTTGATCCTACGTCTCTTTAGCTATAAATTACAGTATTATTATTAAGACATAGCCAAAAGGAACAGATTTATAAACTATAAAGAGTTTTACCTCATGTAAAATTGTCATTTCCTTAGTAAGACATTGACTATTTTTTCTGAGGGTTTTTTTTTTTTTTTTTTAATTTACCACCTTTCAAGATTATCTAAGCGGTTTTACAATCAAGTACTCAAGTATTTTCCCTATCTGTCCCGGTGGGCTCACAATCTATCTAATGCAGTGGTTCCCAACCCTGTCCTGGAGGAACACCAGGCCAATCGGGTTTTCAGGCTAGCCCTAATGAATATGCATGAGAGAGATTTGCATATGATGGAAGTGATAGGCATGCAAATTTGCTTCATGCATATTCATTAGGGCTAGCCTGTAAACCCAATTGGCCTGGTGTTCCTCCAGGACAGGGTTGGGAATCACTGATCTAATGTACATGGGGCTAAGGAGGTCTGAGTGACTTGCCCAGGGTCACAAGGAGCAGCACAAAATTTGAACCCACAACCCCGGGGTGCTGAGGCTGT
Source organism: Geotrypetes seraphini (assembly GCF_902459505.1). Classification (NCBI taxonomy): domain Eukaryota; kingdom Metazoa; phylum Chordata; class Amphibia; order Gymnophiona; family Dermophiidae; genus Geotrypetes; species Geotrypetes seraphini. The sequence continues at coordinate 42,064,230 of NC_047095.1, forward strand.
GGCTCCAACCACTGCGCCGAACACTCCACACATGGATAAGCTCCCTTTGGAATTGTGTACTAATTCTATATGTGGTGCTTTGAGTTGTCATTGGGATATAGATTGTAGAAGTCTTCCGAGCACTGTCATTAGGTTTCAACGACTGAAGTTGCCACTGAAGCCCACTCCAGTCTAACCAGAGCATCTTGTCATTTGCGGGACACGGACTGTAAAAGTCTGCCCGGCACTGCCCTCACATTCCAAATTACTGGAGTTTCCATCTAAACCCTCTCCAGCCGATCATAAACCAAAGTGCCATATATGGGACACAGACAGTGCGAGTCGGCCCAGTTTCGGCCTTAGTTTTTCACAGCCAGAATCGCCGTCTAAGCACCACTTGATACATCAAACACACATACTAGCATTTAGGATTTGTTTGTTATGCTGTTCAATTTTTTTAATTAGACATCCTCTGTGTTCATCCCACCCCTTTATGAATTCCATCACCGTTTTCATCTCCACCACCTCCTGTGGTAGGGCATTCCAGGCATCGACCACCCCCTTCATGGAAAAGAATTTCATGACATTACTCTTCTACCACCCAATCTTCTTAAATCACTGAGATGATAGTGCTTAAAAGTTATTGCTTTGAAGCGCACACACGCAGCCCTTTGAATGATAAAAACAGATATGTCCAACAATAATAATAATGATAACAGTTTATATACTGCAGGACCATGAAGTTCTATGCGGTTTACAAAAATTAAAAGATGGTACAAATAGATTGAACTCAACAGGGTGGAAGCTAGTGATTAACAGCTCAAGGGATCAGTTATTGAGGAGAAAGAGTTGTACGGGTCAGCTGTCTAGATATTTCAGGAACAGATATGTTTTTAGGCATTTCCTGAATTCCCCATAAGACTATCAATGACTGATTTTCACTTGACCGACTTTTAGAAATCTTAGATCTACTAAAGTGTAGTACTGCACTAGTGCACCCTAATTGCATCGACGAACACATTAGTAAATAGGACCAACTAACACAAATAACAGTTTCACGCTTGATACTGTGGTAGTATCAGGAGCTCTAGCCTTTATTGTAGTTTTGATATTTGACTAAGCCACCACGTAGAACCTAAATCACCTTAAAGACTTATCCCCTTTTCTACGAAACCACACTAGCGGTTTTTAGCGCAGAGAGCCGCGCTTAATGGCCCGCGCTGCTCCCGACGCTCATTGAGTTCCTATGAGCGTCAGGAGCAGCGCGGCTCCCCGCGCTAGAAACTGCTAGCGCAGTTTCTTATAAGAGGGGGTTAGGCGGCAGATTAAAGGGTTGGTGGAATTTCTTAAGCTACTGCAACGAATTAGGTGAAAATGATCCTGTCCAGTGGTAATGAACATTGTTCTAAATGGTACAATTGACCAAGATATTCAGTGTTGAGCTACGTCCTGGCATTGAATATTTGGGTCTGTGATGCACCTAGAAGTTATGTAGTTAAGGCCAATGTTCAGTGTCATAACTGGATAGCTAACTGGGCAAAGCTAAGACTGCCTCTTCTGCAGTCCATCTTGTTCAATTTAAGTAGGCAGATACTAATATTTAGGGGGAATTCATGAAATAGCGCTAAGCACGTTAGCACATGCTAATGCGTTAGCATGCATAATCATGTTAATGTGTGCTAACTGCTAAAGATGCCCATAACAATGTAATAGGCATCTTTAGCCGTTCGTGAGCGCTCATGTACTTAGGCCCGGATTCTATAAATGGCCATAGGCGCTGTTTATAGAATCACAGTTGTTTTTAAAACCGGCACCTTAAATGTAGGCCAGCATCTTGCAAGCCTACTTTTAAGGCACCTGTCTTGCACCTACAGGACCAACTAGGGTCGCCTAAGGATACCTAAGGCCACTTCCAACATAAACTACACCCACGGTAGCCTAAGGCATACTTAGGAATGCCTAGGCACTTCCGTAGGTGCCGTTTACTGCATCAATTAAAAAAAAAAACCTTGCATCCTGAATGGTTATTTAGATGGCGGTAGGATGCCTACCACCACCTAACTTAAGGACGCCATTACTAGAATCTGATATCTGTGGCTGGCGTACAACTGTGGTTTTGTATGGGGTGGATGAATTTTAAGAAAATGCAGAAAACTCAATTGTTTGCCAATGCCTTCTTATGCTAAGATGTATTTTAGTTGATAATCGCCTTCTAGAATTTCTCCGACATCAATGTATGATTTAAAGCTTGTTTGTACTTCCGAATTGATCAAATTTGTGCTCTATCCCTATTATAACAGGGATGATTAACGATGTTGCCTTGACATGTCTATGTTATATGTGATAATCGGAGGGAAACAAGATTCTGGGATGTAACACAGGTATAGAAAGCTAACCAGGTAATAAGTATAGAAATCCAACCAGGTCGTGCATGTGCAAGACCGGAGGGTTAGGACTTCGATGGGAAGATAGGACTCAATGGGAAACCAAGGTGGCAAGGGGGCCCCTTCTGGTGACTCAGACAGGCCGTGACCTGTTCGGGCCGCCGCGGGAGCGGACTGCTGGGCGGGATGGACCTATGGTCTGACCCGGCGGAGGCACTGCTTATGTTCTTATGATATGGAAACTGCATCGTTGTATGCGGTATATAAAATTTTTTAATAAATAAAAGCCCCCTGTCATGAATTCCCTCTCAATATCATCACTGTCCATTTAACTCCCAGCTCTGCCCTGACTTCACGTTAACATTTTCCGGATTATACTTGGGTGGTTGGAGCTGATATTCGTGGCGCTCTGCAGTGCGGTATAAGTGGCAGGAGCCTCTCTTTTCCTCTTAAACCATGCTGAATATGGACCCTGTTTTATTTTTACCCTGGGGAGTAGAAGGAACACCAGGAGACGGGGGGGGGGGGGGGGGGTCTATTAGCATTCCCATGTTGTCATGCAAAGAGAAACACAATAATATTTTTCCCCCAGTTCTTTTCCTCTTGTCCTTACATACTTTCTGAATCTAGCTCTTTCTGAAATTGTCATTTCTATTTTCCATTGTGTGTTTTAGCATTTTATGATTATGGGATTATTGTAATGTGTCTTATCCCTGTCAGTTAGGTGTATTTATATTAGTATTTATTTATTTTTGGTTTTATATCCCGTCCTCTCAGGAGAGCTCAGAACAGGTTACAAGTTTATAGAGGGTGGTGGATGCCTGGAATGAGCTCCCGAGAGAGGTGGTGGAGAGGAAAACGGTGACTGAGTTCAAAGAAGCTTGGGATGAACACAGAGGATCTAGAATCGGAAAATAATATTAAAAATTGAACTAAGGCCGGTTCTGGGCAGACTTGCACAGTCTGTCTGTATATGGCCGTTTGGGGAAGGATGGGCTGGAGAGTGCTTCAATGGCCGGGAGGGTTTAGATGGGCTGGAGTAGTTTTAACGGAGATTTCGGCAGTAGGAACCCAAGCACAGTACCGGGTAGAGATTTGGATTCTTGCCCAGAAATAGCTAAGAAGAAAAAATTTAAATTGAATCAGGTTGGGCAGACTGGATGAACAATTTGGGTCTTTATCTGCCGTCATCTACTATGTTACTATGTTACAACAAAGCATAGTAAAACATAAGATGACAAACATGGCTCCCTGTGCTAAAAAATGCTATCGCGGTTTAATAAAAGGGGGCCATGGTATGGTGTGACATAGCATGATGAACATTGTATGGGGTTGATTTATCCAAATGCTTTTATAGATGTTTTTTTTTTTGGGGGGGGGAGGAATATTTTGTAGTAGGGGAGTATTTGCAGAATAAAATCTATCACTGAAGCAGATACTCTGGAGACATGAAAGCCTGATGATTATTACCAGCATTTTCACTCTCCACAAACATCTTTGATTCCTGCTCAAGGCTGGTTTAAATTCATGAAAGATTGTTGCTCGGGGTGCAGAGATTCCATTACTACCCATAAATAGAATTATTACATTTGAGAAAAATAGGAAAACCAGCTAAAGCAGCCATATAAGCTCTCTTCTTTATATCAGATAACACCCCTTGAAAAATGATAAGAACCTATCCTACTCAGGGCAGGATTAACCAATAGGCCCACTAGGCACGTGCCTAGGGCCCGAAATGGTCAGGGGGGCCCAATGAAGAAGGGTATCAACATTGTTTTTTCCAAACGGCGATGAGCCCCTCCAGCATCGATCCCCCCCCCCATCGACGGACAGTTAGACAAGTAAGCAACGTGGGTAAGAAAGGCAAGGGGAACTGTAATTTTTCAAACGGTGCTGCTTGCCCAAAGCTTCCCTCTGACGCAGCTTCCTGTTTCTGCTTGGTGGGGTGGGGTGGGGTAGGGGGCCCAGTGTACTTGTGTGCCTTGGGGCCCTCGATGAATTAATCCTGCCCTGATCCTACTTTCAGATATTCTTATATGCACATACTAGTGCCAATTTCCCACCAACAATGGTTGTGCATTTTTCAAAATGACTTAGGAAATGTACGTGCCCATAGAGTAAAGGTACATAGTTGTGCCTGCCAGTATTTGTGTGGAACTGGGTTTAGTTCTGGGAGTATATATGAGAAGGGCAGCCCCCCCCTGTACCTCCATGCGTCCTGCAACCAACTCCCCTGCCCTCCTTGCCCGGGCCAGGGCTAGCCCTACTCAATGGCAACCACCTCCCTAATGGCAAAGGGCCAGTTTCGCAGCCTTGGAGTGGTACTAGATGGCCACCTGTCCCTCTCCGTCCACATCTCACAGGTGGTCTCCAAAGGATCAAACCCCACCTCTCAGAACCAGATCTTGCTCAGCTCCTCTACGCCTAGGATGGACTACTGCAATTCCATGTTCAATGGACTCGCCATGAGAGACCTAAAACGCCTCCAGCGGGTGCAAAACTTATCAATCCACCTCCTGTACAACCTCAACTTCCATGAGCCCATCACACTAGCACTCCACGAAGCCCCCTGGCCACCTGTCAGCAAGCGTTGCACCTTTAAGGCCCTTGTAATGGCTCATAAAGGATTCCACCACAAAATCTGTACCCAAGCTGCAAGCATACACCCCCAACCGTCCTCTCTGCTCTGAATCAGAGAGATGACTCAGCATCCCTCAGGAATGGAAACTGCAAGCAAACGCTCCTACAGCCACTTTCTTCCTCAACTATGGAACAAATTGCCTACTCAGATCAGGTCTTCTGAAGTGCAGTGAAGACCTTCCGCTTCCGCTAAAAATGCATTCAGCGGACAGATTCCCTTTGTAGACTCCTGTTTGTAACCGCTCATGTCCTTAACTTCATTGCGAATGTCTTATTATAACCCATTCTGAGTTTCTGGGAGGACGGGATAAAAATCTAAATAAAATCACGCAGGTTTGTTGTGTACAGTATATAAAATGTAATATATAGAAATAAAACAAAACAAAGGAAATAAGGTGATACCTTTTTATTGGACTAACAATGCATTTTTTGATTAGCTTTCGAGAATGACCTTTCTTCTTCAGATCAGATTTATTTATTTATTTTATTTTCTATACCGTTCTCCCAGGGGAGCTCAGAACGGTTTACATGGTACTCAAGCAGTTTAGACTTTTCTGTTATAATACTTCCAATTATTCCAATAAATAATAAAGTCCCCTTTTTATCGAGCCACAGTAGAGCGTTTTAGTGCTGGCTGGCGAGGTAAATGATTCGATACTAAAATGCTCTACCGTGGCTTGATGAAAGGGGACCAAAATTCCTTAACTAACTTGTGACTCACAGGGAAATTATACCATGAAACAAAGGAATAAATACCCATCCATTATAAATCATAGGTTTCCACACTTGCCCAAGCAATAGTCTGTCCCATAAAAACATCGCCTTTTAGAAGTTGTTGGGAATATAGATTAAGGGCTCCTTTTATGAAGGTGCGCTAGGGCTTTAAAACGCAGAATAGCGCGTACTACATAGCCGCGCGTGCTAGACCTTAATGTCTTTGTTAGATCAGAAAACTTTGACATCGGGATGGTCGGTTAAAACAAATAAAGGGGGATATTATCTTGAAAAAGCCTTATGGCGAAACATGTCGATGTGACAAGCCCCTACCCGATACTTGATCCTATTAAGGAACCAACAGATATTTAAGATAAGTTAAATTTCATATCAAAATATTTTTATTGCAAATATTTATGAGGGCACTATGCACTATAAAAATGAAAAATTAAAGAAAACAATAATAATAAAAATATAAATAATATGGGCGAATGAAGAAGCCAGCAGCCATAGCCACTAAGAACATTTTGTATCGCCAAAAAATGTGGGCGTACAAAAATGGCATGTCTGAAGCCCGTTAAAAGTTAAAAATTAAATAATTATTTAGACGGTGGAGACATTAGTCTTTTAAGTATTGAGACCTTAATGTTGAGCATTGAGCTGGCGTTATATTCTCTATTTTATTCCATAGTTATAATATTAATATAATCACTTGATAGAGTGGAATGGAATGGGTAGATGTAAATTGCTGGTTTACTCTTTCCAAAAATACTAGGACTAAGGTGCACACAGTGAAGCTACTAAGTAGTAAATTGAGTAAGTAGTAAGATGAGCATTGAGCTGGCGTTAGTTCTAGAAGCATAGCACACGGTGTAGCGCTAAAAACGCTAGCGCACCTTAGTAAAAGGAGCCCTAAGAGTGTGAACCCTTAAGCGGCGCTTCTTTCCTCGCAGAAAGATTGTGTTAGTTATGTTTACATAAGAACATAAGAGTTGCCATACTGGGACAAACCAGGGATTCCATCAAGCCCAGTATCCTGTTTCTAACAGCGGCCAATCCAGGTCGCAAGTATGTGACAAGATCCCAAAAAGAGCAAAACAGATTTCATGCTGCTTATCCTAGAAATAAGCAGTGGATTTTCCCAAGTCCATTGTCATAATTAATGGTTTATGGACTTTTCTGTTAGGAAATTATCCAAATCTTTTTTTTTTTTTTTTTTTTAAAGCCTGCTAAGCTAACTGCTTTCACCACATTCTCTGGCAACGAATGCTAGAGTTTAATTACAGGTTGAGTGAAGAAATATTTTCTCCAGTTTGTTTTAAATTTACTACTTAGTAGCTTCATTGTGTGCCCCTTAGTCCTAGTATTTTTGGAAAGAGAAAACCAGTAATTTACATCTACCCATTCCATTACACTCTATCAAGTGATTATATTAATATTATAACTATGGAATAAAATAGAGAATATAAGCCAGCCACTTGGCGAAACAAGAGCCTTGTTGGAATATAGATCCACTTGTCTGCACTGCAATACTGTGAATTTACTGAGGATGCTATAGCCGGAAGATCGACAGGCTGTAATTGAGCATTATACTCTGGGAGAGTGACATCATGATGGGAAGATAAGTGTAACGTTGTTTCTTGTTCTTTTTCCCTGTGCCCAGGGGTGGGATGATATCCCAAGTTGAAAAATCACATTTTTGAAAAATTATAGAGTTTTTTGCCTATTATATAGCAGTTGAACGGCTGAAAAACTCAGTGGGCTGCTGTCTAAATATTAAATAAGGTTGAGGCTTTTTCTCCACTTTAATTAAATGATTTTTCAGTGGGTGCTTCCACCACTTGGCTAATAACATTTTTCACTTTTTGCTTTATATTTTGTTATTAATTATTTTTCTTATGTGAGTGACTAAGGCCCTGTTTTATTATGGTGCGCTAACAGATTAGCGCGCACTAATTGCTAATGCGTGCATGTTAGTCTATGGACGCGTTGGCATTTAGCGTGCGCCAATACAATTAGCGCGTGCTAATACAATTAGCGCACCTTAATAAAACAGGGGGGTAAGTATTTTCCATTATGGCACAAGCCTGGAAAAATGACTTCCGATTCTCTGGCAATCAGCGCAAGACCATTTCTTGGGTGACAAAATAAGAGAATCAAAGATAAGTGCAGAACTATTTTATATTTTGCTGTAGTAAATATACCTCCCCCCTCTTTTATAATAACGTGACAGCAGTTTTTAGGGCAGGCCGGTGTGCCGAATGCTCTGCGCGACTCCTGACACTCACTAACTGGTTAACTGCATTAATTGATTAGCTCAGGGTTCACCTACTCTCTGCCTCCAAACCCCCCCCCCATGCTAAGAAAACTAAAACCCATTTTTTTAGCACATGGGTAGTGGGTACTGATTCCAAAACTACCATGGGACACCCAAACGGGCCCCACTGTAGTGGAATTCACGCATTAGTGCATACTGCAGCTTAGTAAAAAAAATAGCCCCGTTGTCTCTTATCCTCTGACTTTTTCATATCCTCAGCTATTTTTCCTTAGGAGAGATTCTGTCAGATGCTTTCCGAGAATTCAAATACATTGTATTGGCTGCTTCGAGCTTGTCCATATACCGTATTTATCTACACACAAATAGTTCTAATAAATTAGTGAAGTAAGTGTTCCATGCTGACTCTTCACCATTAAGTTGCATTTTATCCATATGCTCAATAATTCTGTTCTTTATAGTCATTTCTACCGTTTTGTCCAGAAACAACGTCATATTCACTGGTCCATAGATTCTAGAATCACCACTGGAGCCCGCAGGTAAATGTGGCAGATTTTAATTATAGGTTACTAATTACCAGTAGCAGGTCTGCAATTTCATATCTGAGTTCTTTCAGAAATCAGTAATGATTTTTTAAGCACATGTGGGCTCCCATAATATTGGCTGTAAAATAAAACCCATATTCTCCATTACAGGAACACATGGTATGCATAGATAGCATAGTAACGGGCAATCCTGTATTGAGCAACGTCTCGTCCAAAGCAAAAAAGAGACACCACTGTCATGTTGTCACGCAAGCATATATTAGAAAGGGATACCCCCGTGAATTTACACTCGCAGTCCTAAGTATACAATTAGTCAAACAATTACTCTAAGAACTTGTTTGTCAGACCTCCTGAAATTTCTCGTCGAACTACAAAGCGGTCACTGAGAAAGCAGCAAAACAGCTCTAGTTTGCCTCATCCTTTATGCACATACAACCGTTTATTATATGTGAACGCAGACCCCGCGTGAATGACAATAATTCAGCAACGTGTTATTTTGCAATTACAAATAAAAGATAGGGAGTCCAAGGGACAGGAAAAACAAGTCAAGTAAAGAAAACGCAATGGGCCTGCAAGGATGGGTTGGCATCCAAAGTTCTTTGGAGGTCTTTCAATAAACATGAAGACCCATTGTGCTTCTTTGACTTGATTCGGTAAAAACACACATATCTTTAATACTGCATACTTTGCAGGTGTTGATTTGTTTGTTTATTTATTTTGATTCTTGATGTACCCCCTTTTCTGCTGTGCTCCAGCATCCAAAGTTCTTTGGAGGTCTTTCAATAAACATGAAGACCCATTGTGCTTCTTTGACTTGATTCGGTAAAAACACACATATCTTTAATACTGCATACTTTGCAGGTGTTGATTTGTTTGTTTATTTATTTTGATTCTTGATGTACCCCCTTTTCTGCTGTGCTCCAGCCAAACCAGTTTGCATCACTGACAGGTACTTTCTCCATCTCTAGTGAGCTCACAATTTAAAATTTCATACCTAGATAATAGAAGGTTGAGTGACCTGCCCACAGTCACAAGGGCTCTGGAATGCATTGCCAGAGGTTGTGGCAAGAGTGGGATAGCGTAGCTGGTTTAAAGAAAGGTTGGGCAATTTCCTGGAGGAAAAGTTATTAAGACATGGGGGGGGGGGGGGATCCTCTGCTTGCCCTGGATTGGTAGAATGGAATGTTGCTGCTCTTTGGGTTTTGGCAAGGTACTAGGGACCTGGATTGGCCACCGTGAGGACGGGCTACTGGTCTTGATGGACCATTGGTCTGACCCAGAAAGGCTATTCTTATGTTCTTATGGTTCCCTCAGTTCTCAACCCACTGCACTAACCATAGAGTCTTGGAGGAACATGGGTGAACCACACACTTGTGTGTACCTTATACAGTACTATAAGTTTATATGCATATCTCTTAAATACAGACCTATTGTATAGCTGGCATGTGTGTACATTAGCATTCTACAAAGGAAGGTAATTGCCTTCCTTCTTCTGTAGAATAGGCTATAATTAGGTATCCCTTTGTAGAAATGTCCTCTGAGGTTATAATCATGCTGAGTAGAGAAGGCCTAAATGAAATGGATAACATATCTGTTCATTAGCTGAATATTACTACTAAATGGATAAAGTTGGTGCAATTTTCATCCCTGTACTAGTCTGTCCCTAACTGTATGTATATTACGCAAGGTTCCCGCTAAGCTGCGCTGGGGTGCGCTGGCGCACAAAATATTACCTCGCAGCGCACAAGTTTCTCGTCACAGCGCACACAGTGTAGAGCACAGTTCTTCAACCGCCGGTCCGCAAACAAAATCTTGCCGGTCCGCGAAGGATCCGGTCCCCGCCGCAACGAAAGGCCGGCGTCAGCTGACTTGCAACTTCCTGTTGCAGTCGCTGTGCCGGGACTCCTGCCTTCGCCGGGACTCCTGCCTTCCACCGCGTTTGCCTCCTGCCTTGTCTCCGCACCTCCAGACCAGCAGCGGCAGCTGTGTATGCTTTTAACTTCGGCACAGAGCTGCCCCTAATCAATAGTTTAGCGCGGTTTCATAAGGCAGCCTCGGGGCCTTTGCTAGGCCGGCCCACATCGCATCATCGAAGCGGGCCGGCTATCAAAGGCCCCGAGGCTGCCTCATGAAACCGCGCTAAACTATTGATTAGGGGCAGCTCTGTGCCGAAGTTAAAAGCATACAGAGCTGCCGCTGCTGGTCTGAACTCTTGGGCCGCTGAAGGAGGGCAAAAAGCAGCTGTCCTGGAGGTTTCCCTTCCTCTCGCCTTTACAGGTTCCTTTTTTCCACCTTTTTTTTTTTCCTTCAAACGGCAACGGGCCCCAGCATCGACATCAATCAAGTAAGTTCCACTGTCAATCAAGCGGTTCTGCTCGGCCAAAGCTTCCCCTGTGACATGAGCCACCCTCAGGGGAAAGAAAGTGACCCACAAAGGTGAGGGGAAGGGGGGCAGATGATGGAAGTTGGGGGGGGGAGAGAGAGAGAGAGAGAGAAGGGGCAGATGATGGAATGGAGGAGATGAGAGAGAGAGAGAAGGGGACAGATGATGGAAGTGAGAAGAAGGGAGAGAGAGCAGAAGGCAGATGGATGTCAGTTGAGAAGGGAGAGCAGATGCTGAATGGAAGTGGGGAAAGAACACATACTGGATGGAAGGAGGAGATAAATAAAGGGGGAAGAAAATAGTAAGATAATGGAGGGGTGAGGGAAAGGGGTGACAAGCTGTGTGTAGACACAGTGAAAAGAGGGAAACGGGACTAAATAGTAAGAAAGAATTTAATTTAGATGGAGGCAGAAAATAGAGAAGGAAGACCAGAGAAGAAAAGGGAAGAGAGAGCAGAGAATGATCAGATCTGAGTGGAGGAAATGAGAAGAGAGATATGCTAAAAACCACAGGGGGGAGGGAAGGATAGAGATGCCAGACCATGAGGGGAACAGAAGGAAGATGATGGATGCTAGACCAAATTGGGGGGTGGGGGGGGGGGGCAGGAGGAGAGATGGCAGGGAAAGACAGACAGTGAATGGAAGGGGCAGATGCTGGACTGAAGAGACAGAGAAGGTTATCATGCTGCTGTACCGGGCCATGGTACGCCCTCACCTGGAGTACTGCGTCCAGCACTGGTACTTTAAGAAGGACACGGTACTACTCGAAAGGATCCAGAGAAGAGCAACTAAAATGGTTAAGGGGCTGGAGGAGTTGCCGTACAGCGAAAGATTAGAGAAACTGGGCCTCTTCTCCCTTGAGCAGAGGAGATTGAGAGGGGACATGATAGAAACATTCAAGGTACTGAAGGGAATAGACTTAGTAGCTAAGGCAGGGAGAACGAGAGGGCACTCTCTAAAGTTGAAAGGGGATAGATTCCATACAAACGTAAGGAAGTTCTGTGGTAGAAAGCAACATATTTATTTGGCTCATAACTTGCTGGCGCCCGATATTTTTAGCTCACAGTGAAAAAAGTTTGCTCACAACACCCGCCCGCTTAGAGGGAACACTGATTTACCGGTATCTCTCCCTTTACTTAAGGGGATCTTTCAATAAAGATTAACATGTGTTATCTGCCCCAAAACCCAATTTTATTCCTATCGGCCCTGTTGTAGATAACATGCGCTGATCTTTAGTACAAGACCCCCTAAATAATCTGATATTAGCTGTATAAATTTATAAATCTATGGATAGGGGAGTTAGGCGTTCGCCACCCACCAGTGAAAAAACACATCAGGCTGAATATTAGCCAGTTTGAAAATTGCCCTCCATATTTGATAGTTAAGCAAAAAAGTGCTATGTATATAATATGTGAGTTATTTTGTTTGGGTTAGAGCAGCGGTCTCAAACTTGCGGCCCTCCAGGTGCTATTTTGCGGCCCGCGGTCTGGACACGATGATCAACTGCTCCTTTGCTGCAGTTAATTGTTCCAGTCAAAGCTGCGGCCAGCGGCGGCTCCTCGCACCATCCACACCAGCATTTCTCTTCTCCCTTCCCTTCCTTGTGGAGCAGCAGCGTTTTCTGGCCGGCTCCTTTGCTTAGTCAATCGTTCTGTTCAAAGCCGCGGGTGGTGGCTCCTCGCGCTATGCACTCCTGCTTCGGAAGCCTCAGTCGATCGTTCTGTTCAAAGCCGCGGGTGGTGGCTCCTCGCGCTATGCACTCCTGCTTCGGAAGCCTCTGACGTCACAACATCAGAGAGGTTTCTGACGCAGGTGCGGAATGGAACAATCTACTGAGCAAGAGAGTCGGCCAGACATGCTGCTGCTCCACAAGGAAGGGAACGGAAGGAAAGGGGAAAGAGAAATGCTTCTGCTGCATAGGAAAGGGGGACCCTAGGGAAATGCTGCTGCTGCTGCACAGGGAAATGGAGAGGGAGGGAAGGGGGAAGAGAAATGCCTTTGCTGCACAGGAAAGGGGAAAGGGAAATGCTGCTTCTGTTGCTGATGCACCCAATTGGAGAAAGAGAAGGAAGGAAGGAGAAGGAAGACAAGGGAGAGGAGAGGAACAACAGATGCCAAGTTCATGGGAGGGAGGGAAGGAAAGGAGATACCAGACCATGGAGGGGGAGGGAGAGATAGATGCCAGACCAAGGGAAAGGAAGGAAGGAGGGAGGGAGAGAAAGGAAGGAAAGAGATGTCAGACCATGGAAATAGGACGGAAGAAGAGAGAGATAAGAAGAGAAGGTAAGACATGGAAACGTAGATTTTGAAAAGAAAGCAGAAAAATTAAATATTAAGTTAATGCCAAAGATGGATGCAAGGCAGAAAGTGAAGATGGAGAGAAAAACAGTCAAAGGATAAGAAGGCCCTGGAAACATAGTTAAAAGCAAAGAAAAATAAAGTCACCAGCCAACAAAGGTAGGGAAAATGATTTTATTTTTAATATAGTGATTGAAATGTGTTAGTTTTGAGAAAGAAAAGATAGTAAACTTTAAATGTGAGGGCTGCAGAAAAAAATAGAGTACTTGGAGGGCCGCAGAAAAAATAATTAATGTTTTATTAAAGAAATGACAATTTTGCATAAGGTAAAACTCTTTATAGTTTATATATCTTTCCTTTTAACTATTAAAGGAAAGTTTTATAAACTATAAAGAGTTTTACCTCATGCAAAATTGTCATTTCTTTAATAAGACATTAACTATTTTTTCTGCGGCCCTCCAAGTACCTACAAATCCAAAATGTGGCCCCACAAAGGGTTTGAGTTTGAGACCACTCGGTTAGAGCACTTGTGTCAAACTCAAACCCTTTGCAGGGCCACATTTTGGATTTGTAGATACTTGGAGAGCCTCAGAAAAAATAGTCAATGTCTTATTAAAGAAATGACAATTTTGCATGAGGTAAAACTCTTTATAGTTTATAAATGTTTCCTTTTGGCTGTCTTAATAATAATATTGTCATTTATAGCTAAAGATACATATGATCAAGAAACTGTTTTATTTTACTTTTGTGATTATGATAAACATACCAAGGGCCTCAAAATAGTACCTGGCGGGCCGCATGTGGCCCCTGGGCCACGAGTTTGAGACCACTGGGTTAGAGGGTTATATATATACCATATTAAATATGACAGGGAAAAAGTGAAAATCCTGTACAGAGCTGTATCTGATTAATCTCGATAAATCATTCTTTTTTTTTTTTTGTAGCATATAATAGGACCTGAATTTCTTTTCTGTTTTTCCTATTAAACAAAAAAAAACCCAGATTTTAGAAAACTATGGTTTAACATCATGTCCCAAGAGTTTAGCATTTTGATATCATAAATATTTTTGCGGTGTAGAAAGGATACGTTGACATGCATTTCAAGCATGAGCTCCTGAAGGAAGCAGGACTGAAATACTGGTATCAAATCTCTAAGATACATCCCAGTATATCCTTCCTAGGTGAGAATATTCCTTTTTGTTCAGTGGATAGCCTAGCAGCTACTACTTTAGTATATTTACAACTGTAGAGGTCTGTCAATCAGCTTTATACTCCTCAATAAGATATAGTGCAACCCCCAGTGGAATTAATTTAAGCAGGATAAGATGACATTGCTAGATGCAGAAGACGGTCTGCCTGTATCTCAAGTAAACAATCTGCCATCAAGCAGGAAAGCAGATAAAGCCAGAGACTTAGCATCTTTCACAAACCATTGCAAAAAGATATTTGTAAAACTGAAGCAGGCCATTGTCAAGTCTGTGAAACAGGTGTGCTTCGAACAAAGGGATAAGCATGAGCAGCTAAGCAGCTCTTTCCTAGGCTGTTGAGAACATTAGCTTTGCCAACCTTACGATTCAGCTGGAAATGTTATGTGCCAATTTAAAGAAAAAGAAGTTTCCATTCGTTTTATACGGTGGAGGCGGGAGGGAGAGATTAGCACTAGTGTGGGGCCGTTCAAGGTCCAAACTATTTCATATTTAGCTTTAAACGGATAGCAGCAATATGCAACTGCCCTGACAAAAGCTAAATTATAAAGGCACTGTTAAATTAATTAACTTTACCTGGACAATTGCGATATTTTAATTCTGAGAGTAATTATTAGTGGGCCCAAATAAGAGAAATTCCTTCCATAGTATACTGAAGTGGGGGGGAGGGGTTCCCAAACCTTTGCTGGGGGAACCTCAGTCAGTCAGATTTTCATATCTATAATGAATATGAATGAGAGATTTGCATATCAAGAAAGCAGCATATTCAAAGCAGTCTCACGAATATTAGAAACATAGAAACATAGAAATAGACGGCAGATAAGGGCCACGGCCCATCAAGTCTGCCCACCCTAATGTCCCTCCCCTACCTTTGCCCTGTGAATAGATCCCATGTGTCGATCCCATTTGGCCTTAAAATCAGGCACACTACTGGTCTCAATCACCTGCAGTGGAAGACTATTCCAGCGATCAACCACCCTTTCAGTGAAAAAGAATTTCCTGGTGTCACCTCGTAGTTTCCCACCTCTGATTTTCCATGGATGCCCTCTTGTTGTCGTGGGACCCCTGAAAAAGAAGATATCTTCCTCAGCCTCGATGCAGCCCGTGAGATACTTGAACGTCTCGATCATGTCCCCCCCTCTCTCTGCGCTCCTCGAGCGAGTACAGCCGCAATTTGTCTAGCCGTTCCTCGTACGGGAGATCCTTGAGTCCCGAGACCATCCAGGTGGCCATTCTCTGAACCGACTCCAGTCTCAGCACATCCTTGCGATAATGCGGCCTCCAGAATTGCACACAGTATTCCAGGTGGGGTCTCACCATGAGATCTATACAATGGCATAATGACTTCCGGCTTACAGCTGACGGAACCCCTGCGTATGCAACCTATGATTTGTCTTGCCTTGGATGAAGCTTGCTCCACTTGATTGGCAACCTTCATGTCCACACCGACGATCACCCCTAAGTCTCGTTCATTGTGGATATCCTGAAAACATGACTGACTGGGGATTGCCCCAGAAAGGTTTGGAAATCACTGTTCTAAAGGTTCAAAATGCAGCACCACATTTTCCGAATCAGCACTTTATAGATCTGTTCTAACATCTTTCCAGTATTAATTATATAGCATGTATTCCAATTGCATTGCTTATTTCAAAGCATGTTGTTGAGTTTGTTTTTTAATGAGAGCCAGTGTAAAGGTGTGTTTTAAAATTAATTAAAAGGGTTGGCCCAGTGACTAAGGTGACTGTTCTTCGCCACCATGTGAAGGATCCCTGTTACAGCATGCGTTGTGTAGTTTAATTATGAAGTTACCTATGAACTATAAACACTCGGCGAAACACAGTTTTCTCAGTTACTGCTCCCCAAACCTGGAACCTGTTACCAGACCTGGTAAGGGAAGAAAAAATCCTTGAAAAGTTCAAATCAAAGTTAAAAAGCTACCTATTCATCTGATTTTCGAGTCCATTCAACACGTCCACTCGAAGCAGGCAAGCATTGATCAATCAAACACCCTTCTGTTTTATTGCATTTTTGTTTTCTTTCCTATACCAAGTTGTAGTTCTTTCCTCCATCTCCCTCTCGTCGAATGTACGTCTGTGATCCCCCTAAAAAATTGTTAGTCTCCCCTATTTTCTATTGTTCATCGCTTTGTAGTCTGTGAAAAAAGCAATTTTATCAAATCTCGAATAAACTTGAATGTAATAAATGGCATTACAATTAGTACTATTATTATGGGGTGGGGTCTGGGGCAGAGCATTTGTGCACCCCAAACAAAAAAGTATTCTACTGCCTATGGATTGCTGATACAAGTGTATACTAAAGATTAGGGACTCCTGATGCAGGCCGTAGGGCCGAAACACGTACATGTCAAGCCTTTTGAATTTAAGTAATAAAGTTTTTCCAGAAGCTTTGAACATCTTCACTGTGCGTATGTAGGGCTCTCTCCAACATGCTAACACAGTAATTGATAGGACATCCATCCAGTCTGTCAACAAGGTAGCCAGAGTTGTATTTGGCACTCTCTGCAGGCTACATTTCTTCATGACTAAACATGGCAGTCAGAAAGTGGCCGCCTTGCCAGCCCCACATAGGTAGTTGTATGATGCAATCTTGGAACACTATATATTGATTGATTTATTGAAATTCACTTAAGAGAGATAATACAATGTTGGCATAATACTTATGAAACACCCAATAAGCACACATAAGAACATTGAAATAACATTGATATGTCGCATTGAGTCGTGGGAACAAGATGGGTGGTACAGAGTCCATTGGAATAAACAGATGGGAGGCTAAACTCAAGTCAAGTTGTTTATACATTTAAAAAAGATATAAGGAACTGATTTAGTTACAGAGAGCCATATTCTATGACTAGTACTGAAAATTAGGAAGTGGTAAGCATCCTACCGCTGCCTAACTTAACTGTTGTAATTGGCTTTAATCGGCATGGTAATTGAGTGCTTCGTTTAAAACCAATTAAAAACATATTTTTAAAAAGTAGGCGCAAGGAGGCATCTACAGTGTTGGCGCCAATAACACGTCTACAGCAGGACGCCTAATGGCACCTTATGCCTAAGTGGGTGTGATTAAGTGTGGAGCGGGACTTAAGCGACATTAGGCGTGATTCACTAAAGAACTTGGATGCTTGCAATGTGGGCCAATAAAATGTTGGTCTACATTACAAATCACTATCGCAGCTTAGTAAAAGGATCCCTTAGATGTCTGTAATGTAGACCGAAGATATAAGGGGAAACTCCTTAAGTGTCCAAAATTTGAGAAACTCAACCAATGAACGTGGAACACTATGTATAGTGTATAATGTATTTTAAACAGAGAAAAGGACCTCAAAAAACCCCTAGATCACAATCAATAAAGTTATGAACAATCATACTATACAAAGCCATAAAACAAATTTGCCGGCTTTAACTTGCTCTTTGAGTTATTTAGAGAATTTATAATATTCAAATTATTATAAAATATATTATAAAATTTTTATTGCATTAAAAAAAATAAAAAAAGAAAGATAATAAATATTTAAAAATCACACAGAGTTTTTGGACCAGTGATGAAAACCTAACCCCGATTGTTCATAACTTTATTGATTGTGATCTAGGGGTTTTTTGAGGTCCTTTTCTCTGTTTAAAATACATTATACACTATACATAGTGTTCCACGTTCATTGGTTGAGTTTCTCAAATTTTGGACACTTAAGGAGTTTCCCCTTATATCTTCGGTCTACATTACAGACATCTAAGGGATCCTTTTACTAAGCTGCGATAGTGATTTTAGTGCACGAAGAATTTTAGCGCGTGCTAAACCCACGCTACTTGGCTAGAACTAGCACCAGCTCAATGCTAGCGCAGCTTTGTAAAAGGAGCCCTAAGTTTTTTCTTAGGTGTCTTTAGCCGTGATTCTGTTAACGGTGCCTAAGCATGATTAACACGCAGACGACATCCATTTTTGAAGGCGCTGCCGATTTAGGCGTCGTTTACAGAATCCGGCCCAGAATTTGAAACGAGCTGGTGCAGATCCTGTGCCACAATTCCATTCATTTCAACTCAGACAGACTAGATGTGTTGGGGGAAGATAGGGGAAAAATGCTTGACTAGTTGGGATTGAAGGCTCCTGGCAGCAAAAGCCCCAGCCTGGTTCTGAACAAGTAGATAGACAACGGCGCGAAAGACAAAAGCGCGCGCCGACAATTGAGCGCAGTGCGTGCCGCCACGCCGCTCTAAATTACAGTTTTTAGGGGTTCCGATGGGGGGTTTTATTGGGGAACCCCCCCAGTTTACTTAATAGACATCGTGCCGGCGTTATGGAGGGTTTGGGGGGTTATAACCCTCCACATTTTACTGTAAACTGAACTTTTTCCCTAAAAACAGGGAAAAAGTGAAGTTTTCAGTAAAATGTGGGGGGTTACAACCCCCCAGAATTCGGCGCGAACTCTATTAAGTAAAGTGGGGGGGGGGGTTCCCCCCACGCCCCCCCGTCGGAGCACAAAAAACAGTAATTTAGAGCGGCGCGGCGGCGCGCACTGCACTCAATTGTCTGGGCGTGCCTTTGTCCCGGCGCGCTTTTGACCTGACACCGGAGGAAAGAGCTGTAACACCACCTCCATCCGTAAAATTGTCATTTGACCCTCTACCCTCTCATTCAATTATATGCTGAGTCTACATGTCTTTGTTTTTATTTTTGTATCCCCCATTTTTATTGTGTATGGCCTAGAATCCGTGCTAGGTGATCGATCAAATTTTAAATAAAACTTGTCCCCCAGCCCCACACAAACTTCATTTCTTCGGGGCTGCATCTGGAGGGCATGTGAAGTCACCGTGTCGCATCTGTGCATGCGCAGGTGCCCTCCCATTTGCGGCCCCGATCTCAACGCTTTTCCAAAACCTGGACAAAGTGCTGGGTTTTGAAAAGCCGTCCAGTCGCCCGGACAGTCCTCTAAAAATCCGGACGTCTGCTAACCCTAGTTACGCTCCTAATTAGCAGCGGTAATTACACAATCCACTGACACGACGTTAAGTTCTACCGCCTAATTGGAAGTGTGAAACTGCAGACTTACACTAGCGTTCTATAATGGCAGTTCTGGTTAAAGCACATGATTCCTGTGTCTAAAGTTTGGTGCTCTTTCTTGAATCTCCACCAAACTCCCCAAAGCCAACCTGAACCCACAATCCCTTCAATCTACCAAGCCCGACCCCAGGACATTGCAATCGTTTTGAATTTAAAAAAAAAAAGAAAGAAGGCAGAGTGGCTCAGAAAAGCACATTGCTGACATCACAACACTTTACTATACCGTAATGTAGAAGGAAAACAGACAACTGCTTTCCTACAGCAGTGAAGTCCTGGCACATTACAAAACAAGGTTTCTGTGCTACATCTGGAAATATTCAAGGTTTGGGCCATGTCACTTATTTCATTGATAAATCACCCATCTTTATACAATCTGGAGTGACGTAATGCAAACTAAATGACATTATCTTTGGTGGCCTGCAATTCACCTTTTATATTTATTTATTTAAAAATTTTATATTCCTCTCTATCGACATTAGGGAGAACGAGAGGGTAGGGGGAACGAGAGGGCACTCTCTAAAGTTGAAAGGGGATAGATTCTGTACAAACGTAAGGAAGTTCTTCTTCACCCAGAGAGTGGTAGAAAACTGGAATGCTCTTCAGGAGGCTGTTCTAGGGGAAAACACCCTCCAGGGATTCAGACAAAGTTAGACTTAGTAGATAAGGACAGATTGTTCACCCTCTCCAAAGTAGGGAGAACGAGAGAGCACTCTCTAAAGTTAAAAGGGGATAGATTCCGTACAAACGTAAGGAAGTTCTTCTTCACCCAGAGAGTGGTAGAAAACTGGAATGCTCTTCAGGAGGCTGTTCTAGGGGGAAACACCCTCCAGGGATTCAAGACAAAGTTGGACAAGTTCCTGCTAAACTGGAACGTATGCAGGTGAGGCTGGACTCATTTAGAGCACTGGGCTTTGACCTGGGGGCCGCCGCGGGAGCGGACCGCTGGGCACGACGGACCACTGGTCTGACCCAGCAGCGGCAATTCTTATTTCTAGGTAGATTCCAACAAGCATACATAATTTATGACAGACAACTACATTAAAACAGTATTTACTTAATAAATTTCAGAGCACTTAATAAAAATTAAAAAAAAAAAAGAAAAATAAATCTAGAAAATCAGCATTGATATACTTCCCTAAACAAAAATATTCTCAACAAAATCTTAAAATAGTCATCACCAAACCCTTGCAGTTGCTCAGGTAATCGGTTCCATAACTGTGGTCCACACAGGTAGAATATAGATTTCCTATATTCTTCGCAGTAGATTTCATGAACAGATGGGGCCACCAGGGCATTACTGTTCAAGGAACGTAAGGTCTGTGTTGGTCGATAAATACAAAGGGAGTCTAACTAAACTGGAGGTTTCCTGCCAGCCAATGTTTATGGCTTATTTCTTTTGACTGGGCTTGTTAATTTGATGAGAACATTTCTGGTGATTCATTCTATAAACGACATTTACCTTCAAAGAAAAATGCCATACCGTATAAAACAAAAGATAAAACCATAAACTGACAAATAATGCAGGACTAATCAATCTTCTTGACAGATTAGGCTGCGAGATTTGCAACCT
Organism: Geotrypetes seraphini; assembly: GCF_902459505.1. Taxonomy (NCBI): domain Eukaryota; kingdom Metazoa; phylum Chordata; class Amphibia; order Gymnophiona; family Dermophiidae; genus Geotrypetes; species Geotrypetes seraphini. The sequence continues at coordinate 42,085,301 of NC_047095.1, forward strand.
AGTGAGAGCAGCTTGGAAAGAGCTTCCTGTGGTAAAGGCAAAGCATCCAAACAGTTACCCCATATGTGGATCCATAATTGTTCTGCCCCTCTTTCAAAAGATGCTGTTCATATACTTTGTACAAGCAGTGAAACATCTTACAGTACATTAACGGTTTGCATCAGTATGTCTGTTCATTCATTATGCCTATGGGACGTATGTAATATATCACTTCATGGGATCAAACTGTAATAACAGTGAAAACTTTCTTGCTAAAATGTGAAGCCTAATATCTGTGTGGGACATTCAAAGTCTCCTCGGTGTTTTACAAAAGGCTCTGCTGGTATGAAGCCTTTTGTAAAATACTTTTATGTGTATTTTGCTACCATGTTCAACACGAACAGCCATTTCAGGGGAAAATATTCAAATGAGTGTGGCCTCACTCGGGACTTTACATGTGCAAGCACTGGCGTCCAGACATGTAGTTGCTGATCTCCCAACATACACATGTACTTGCTGGCTCTTATACATGTATGTGCCAAATTTGGCAAAGCTACATGTGCAAGAGGAATCAATGGAAGAGCCCAGTGAAATACCTCTTTATAATGAATTTTTGAGGTTAACACAGTTGTCCCCAAATCATAGTGCATATTCCAGGTCCAAGTAATCAAGTAGGTGCAAAAGCTGGCATGGAAAGTTTATTAAAATTTCCCCCCCCCCCTTTGGGGTCACGCTTCAGTGGCATTTACCTGGATAGGAACAGCTCCTAGCCAATATAAGTGCTGCTCAGTGGTCCTGCCATGGTGTTTCAGTGGTATTATTCAAACAGTGGGGTCCTTTTAATAAGGCGCGCTAATCGTTAGCATGTGCTAAATCGACTAGCACACTTTAGTAAAAGAGGGGGGATTGTTACTGAAAATTAGTCCTGACCACCCTGGTGGTATCCAGATTGTACCAGTGATAATGTATGAACTGCACTATTATTGTTTTCAAAATATATGTTTGTATGGTAGCCATTTAGGTGTAAGCAGATTATATAATATAATAAAACGGTAAGCCGCGCATGCGCAGTTCCTAAGCGTGCGTCCGTTTTCCGTGCGGCTGTCGGCCCGTGCTGTTTTTTGCTCTGCTCTGCTCCTTGCCTGAAGTCCTCTCTCCTCCCCAAGGCTGATGTCGGACGCGGCGGCTGTCAGCCATGCTGTTCTTCCCTCTGCCCTGCTCCTTGCCTTACTATGCTGCTCCTTGCTGTTTTTCAGTCTGGCCTGCTCCCTGCCGTATTGTATTTTTTAGTTGAAAGACGCGGCGGTGGCTCCTCTCACGATCCCCGCCTGAGTCAGACTTCCGACGCAGGTGGGGATCATGAGAGGAGCCACCGCCGCGTCTTTCAAATAAAAAAATACAATATGGCAAGGCGGGCAGGGAGCAGGCCAGACCAAAGCTCCAACTTGAACTGCCAGTTGGCCGGCTCCCTTGCCAGAGTTATTTTTTCATTTTAAAGGTGCCTCGGCGGCTCCTGTCACCAGCGAGTCGGCCAGATCACCACGGCAGCCACTCCCCCCCTCTCTCTTGGCCTATTGGGAGCAGGCGAGTGAAGCCCGGTACTTCCGGGTAGCTAAGGGGCGGAGCGCGGTGCGTGCTCAGCGTCCGGGTGGAGAAGCCGGTGCTAGAGCCGCTCGCGCACATTAGCGCTGGCTAACGCAACCCGTGTAAGGGAGGTCAAGTGGGGAATCAGTTTGGGAGGATCGCTCAGAGTTGGGACTGGCATTCACCTTCGGATGGAACAGTAACCTGCTCCAGGGGAGCTGGACGACACCCACATGTAACAGACCAGCGCCACCCCCGATTTCCCGAACCCCCCCTCCCCCAAGCAATAACAAAAACTACTCCCGATGCCTGCGGCTGTGACCCCCCCCCACCCCAAGTAAACTCCCCTGGAGCAAGATCAGATGCCCGGAAAAGGGGGAAGGGATAGATCACTCCCAACCGTTCGAGGAGAACTGAGGGCTGGAAGAGTAGGTATGAGAAGGGGGTTGGGTTTGGGGGCTATGAAGGAATGTGTGAGAGAAGGGAGCTGGGGATGAAAAAAGGAGGAGATGGGAGAAGGGAGGCTACAAAAGGGGGCATGTGAGAGAAAGGGGCTGAAGACAGGAGCTGGAAGAATAAGTGAAGGGGGAATGAAGAGGGAGTTCTATGGAGGTGAAGGACAGAGAAAGGGGACAGATTTTTAAGTTGGTGAAAAAAGGTGGAAATAGGGAAGGTAAAGGGGGAAATGGGAGCCTGAATACAGGGGGTAAGACATAAGAAGAATAGCCATACTGGATAAGACTAATCTATTCTAGCACCCGTTAATGTAAGGTGATGATGGACAAGGGGGATGTAAAACAAAGGGGCTACTGCTGGATAAGTTGAGCAGTGATGGAGTGGTGGAGGACACAGGGGAGGTAAAAGGAAGGGATAATGGATGGGGAGCAGGCAAGGGGTGGTTGTGGACAGCCAAGGAAAACCCCCCCCCCCCCAAAAAAAAAAAAAAAACACAGAAAGCGGCTAAGGAAAGAGAAAAATAAATAAAGACACACACACACACACACACACATATATTCTAGCACCCGTTAATGTAACGGGCTATAAGACTAGTAATAAATATTTAGCGTGCCTTAGTAAAAGGACCCCAAATTTTAAAAATCTGTTTTAAGCTTATCAAGGAAGTTATCTGAATATCGCTGGCAATCTGATACATATCAGCAGCTGCTTTATACCTCTCTCTCTCTCTCTCTCTTTTTATATATATATATATACATACAGTACTTGTCTTTTTAAAGTGTCCAAAATGTGAAAAAAAAAAAAAAAAAAGATAGTGGAAACTTCTTTAACTAATTATAATAGTCTTTTATCAAGTCACATTAGGGAGTTTTTAATCACTGGCTGCTGTGGTAAAAGCTCCGACGGTCATAGAATTCCTATGACCCTCGGAGCTTTTACCACACAGGCCAACGATAAAAAACCCTAACGCGGCTTGATAAAAGGGTGTTATTGTTCCTGGTATCTAGATAGGGCCTTGTGTTCAATATCGAACTTATTTAATTGCATGGTCCCCGATGCGGTACACCATTGAAAGCGTGCCGGACATTGGCACGCCGACAATCCCACCCCGACATTTGCACGCAGGACAAATGTGCGCCGTCGCTTCCTCCTGTTTGAGGCCTTTCCGTTTGCATTCTGAGGGGGGGGGAACCTCGCACTACACTTAACTGCTCACGCTCCCATTGGGGGGGAGTACTGAAAACTCTCATTCTCCTTCCCGTTTTCGTTCTTCGGGAGTTTTCAGTGTAGTGGGGGGTTTCCACACCCACCCACACACACCCCAGTGGGAGCGGGAATAGTTGTAAGTGAAGTGGGGGGGGGGGGGGAGTTCCCACACACACCCACACCCTCAGAGTGCAAAGGGGAAGTCCTGAAAATGGCGGAAATGGCAGCACGCTTTTGTCCTGCGTGCAAGTGGGTGATGGGACTAAATCACGCGAGACAACGGCGCGCAGACAACTGAGCGCAAGGTTGACGGCGCGCCGAAGAAAAGCACTATTTTAAAGAGCTCCAACGGGAGGGTGGGGGGGAAACCCCCCCCTTTACTTAACAGACATCGCGCTGCCGTTGTGGGGGATTTGGGGGGTTGTAACCCCCAACATTATACTTAAAACTGAAATTTTTCCCTAAAAAACAGGCAAAAAGTTTGGTTTCAAGTATAATGAGGGGGGTTACAACCCCCCAAACCCCCCACAACGCCAGCGCGATGTCTGTTAAGTAAAGTAGAGGGGTTCCCCACCAACACCCCCCGTCGGAACCCTTTAAAAAATAGTGCTTTTCTTCGGCGCGCCGTCAACCTTGCACTCAGTTGTCGGCGCACCGTTGTCTCGCGCGATTTGTCTATGAACCGTGCAAATGTCAGGACGGGATTGTCAGCGCGCCAATGTATGGCGCGCTTTTGATGGGTCACCCCTGATGCAGGCATTTCATATCGAAACACGGCCTGTGTTGGGTCCAAAAATAAAACTCAGCTTGATTGCCCCACACGTTGGATGACCTAATGTGCTTTTTGTTCTTTTGTGCATTCACCTAGAAGCATGATTGATTTACATAATGCAGCATTTACTATTTAGGGGGAATCTGATGGAAGTTTATGCTTGGGACAAGGGATGCTAGCTTCATGTTTAAGATTAATAATAATAATAATAATAATAACTTTATTTTTCTATACCGCCATAGTCAGACGACTTCTAGGCGGTTCACATCGAAAGAAGGCTGGACATTCAGCAAATTACAAATGTGTGAGGGGAATGTTGCAGAAGAAAGGGTTGAAGGGGAGGGAATGAAGAGGGGTTGTGAGGGGAGGGGATTGGGATTGCCTGAGAGATTGCTTCGGGTAGGGGGAAAATGCGTAGAGCGAAGGTCAGTCTGTTAAGGTGATGAAGGTCGGTCTGTTTAGGTGATGAATTTGTCGAACAGAGTGGTTTTGATTGATTTTCGGAAAGCGTTGTAGGTCTGTCTGGTTTTATATATGTAGTTTACCAGCCAGGATTGTTGTCCCTCTTGTTGATTGAAGGCCGACACAAGAGTATCGACAGGTGCATTTGCCCTGCCAGTGCTCTCGGGGACAGTTGACTACATTTCATGAGGTATAATGAGTTTTCCAAACTTTCTTGACCATGTTAACCATTTCTCTTAATTCACTGTTTTGTATGAATTTACATTTGGCACAGCTCATCGATAGTTGCCGTATATTAGACCTAAAAATTTTTCTGATCCCAACTTCTTATAATGCATATTTGCTAACAGAGGTTTGACAGCGCTAATAAATAATAATGTAAAATTAAAAAAAAAGCAGGGGGGAATATCACAATATTATGAAATAAAGGCTAGAGTATTTAGTATTTAGTCCGTTCTATGGAGTGTCGCATTTTTAAATGAATAACAAATGAGAGGAAGTCCAAAGCACACACCACAAAAGGAAAAACATAAGTGCCAAGGGCCTCCAGGACTCGGATAGCAGAGAAATGTGTATTGCAAGACCCGATACAGTCCAAGTTTATTTATTATTTATTTTCTTTCAAAGATTTCTAACCTGCTTAAACCTAAGCGGTGTACAAAATACAGACACAATTATCATAATGCAAATGCGCATGAGTGGAGTCTTTTTCATTTGAAAGGAAACTCTGCAATGAGAGGGCATAGGATGAAGTTAAGAGGCTCCAGAGTAATCTGAGGAAATACTTTTTTTTACATAAAGGGTGGTAGATGCGTGGAACAGTCTCCCGGAAGAGGTAGTGGAGACAGAGACTGTGTCTGAATTCAATAGGGCCTGGGATAGGCACGTGGGATCTCGGAGAGAGAAAGAGATAATGGTTACTGCGGATGGGCAGCATTTGGCCTTTATCTGCCATCATGTTACAATGTTTCTAAGACTATAAAGTTCTATGACATCACAATGCAGGTGTAAAGAGCCTTAGCCTATAGGAAGAGGAGACGCAAATATTAAGAGCCTTAGCCAATAGGGAGAGAGGAGATAGTGGATGTTGCAGATGGGCAGACTAGATGGGCCACTACTTACGGGGAATTTAGGAAACGCCTAAAAATATATCTATTCCAGAAATACCTAAACAATTGACCCGCTCTCCCCTCTCCCTCCCCCTCCCTATTCCACCAGAATTTACGGCACTGTTATATATATAATCTGTTATCTCCATCTTATCGTAATTTTACGTTGCTATTTATTCCCAACAGGTCCTGTCGGACATTACCTACTAAAATGTACATCTTATATTTTTGCTCAGCAAATTGTATTTCTATATGATTGCCTCTTAAGGTCTCTGCTCTCTATATTTCCTCTGAATATCTGCTTATTGTATTTCGCTGAATGTCCAGCTCTCTTGATTGTAAACCGCCTAGAAGTCGCAAGATTTTGGCGGTATAGAAGAATAAAGTTATTATTATTATTATATCTGCCATCATATTTCTATGTTTCTATATAACATACAAATAAACTCATCTAAAATATGCATAATTAGCATTCCAGCCTACTCAATTAAAAGCCTCCATAAACAAAGTTGTTTGCAAAACCTTCTTAAATTTCTGGATATTCCAGAATTTGGCACTTTTTTGGAAGCAAGCCAACATGCTGGAATAGAGTTTCTCCGGACATTCTTCTATAGTGGTTGCTTGTTTTCCGATTGTTGGAGAGCTCTGATCCGTGACGCAGGCATACATGTCGAAACACGGACCGTGTCGGGTCTCACAGCAAACATTTCTCTGCTATCCCCATCCTGAAGGCCCTTGGGCAATTTTGTTTTTCCTTTCCCGATTCATATTTTTAGTCACGACTTTCTATTGACATGCACTACACTTCACAGTAATTTGTGATTCCCAATTAAACCGTATCATTTCTCTGCTTTATTTACTAGGCATCAAATTTTAATGGGAAGGTTTCTTTCATTTCCATCTGTTCCTTTGGTGTTTTGTTTTGTTTTTTAACAAATACGCTAATTAATGCCACTTGGCCATTTTAATATGCTAATCAAATGGATACAGTTCTGAATACAACACTGAAGCCACAGTTTCCTCTTCAGAAAAGTGCAATGGAGAAGGTGCTGTGTAGACATGGTAACTTCCCCCCCCCCCCCCCCCAACATCTGTATGACCATCTTTAAATATGTATGATTTTGTGAAATGCTGACGAGTTTCATTTGCAACCATGCAGAGCTTGCAACAATATGATAACAAATTGGACCCCGATGTGTAATAACAGCACAGAGGTTAGAGCAGCTCGCAACCTCAGCATAACAGTTTACCAGTTTCTTGGTCCTATTGCTTTCTCGTTAAGTTTCCTGTTCTGTCAATGTAGTTCATTCTTTTGGTAACTATTCACTTGTGAAATAAGAAGGCAGATGCTGTTTATGGCCACTCCCTTAACTTTGCATATTGCCTTTTCCTAACTCCTCTCTTCAGTTATGTTATATTATATCTTTTGTATGAAGGGATACCCACAGGGTGTTATAAATCCTAAAAACCATGACAGCTGTCTTTTCAAGCATGTCACACGTGCATGCAAAAGTTCATTAGGATTAAAATGGATTAGCATGGTCAAGAAATGTAGTCAACTTTCCCCAAGAGTACTAGCAAGTCAATGTACTTGTCAACCCCCCCCCCCCCCCCCAGATTCCTCCTGTATTTCTGGTTTTCTCTGTGTGATATTCATCCTTTGCACAAAGGGATACTCACATGGGCTTATAAAATCTTAAAACTAGGGCAAATGTCTCGTCATGTGTGGGCCATAATACTCTCCTCAATAATAAACCAAATCTATCTTATATTTAACTCATCGATCCTCAGCTGGATCCGCTGGCTTTTAATTGATTCTCATGTGATCAACACTTCAGCCATTATCGTCATTGGTTCATAATAACTTTTTAATTTAATTTTTTTTCCTCTCTCTTATTATTTTATAAACTTATCAACTTTATATTTATTTTGGGCTCCATTTACTAAGGTGCGCTAGCGTTTTTAACGCACGAAATTACAGCGCGCTACACCGTGCGGTATGCTTCTAGAATAACGCCAGCTCAATGCTGGCATTAAGGCCTAGCGCGTGCAGCAATTTACCGTGCGCTATTCCAAGCGTTTAGGCTCTAACGCACCTTAGTAAAAGGAGCCCTTTAATTCATTAGCAACGTACTGTACAACCAACATGCAAGAGACAGTCCCTGTTCAAAGAGCTTACAATCTAAATATGACAGACATACAGGACAAAAATGATTTGTACAATTCAGGTGGGAAAGCACTAAAAACTTAGAGGTAGGGGAGTAAATTCCCGTGGTCTCACGAGACTACAACAGGTAGTTCCTGTTGTAGTCTCGTGAGACCACGGGAACTCAGCAGCACGGATCTGCACGGGGCAGGAGTGTAGGAAGATCGCTCCTGCCCCGCATCACCGCTAGACCACCAGATAAGGTCTGGGGATGGGTCAGAGCCGTCCAAAAGTTTAGTGATTTTTCCCTATTCGCGAGCCGGCTCTGCCCCTAACCCCCGCAAATAGGGAAGAGACAAGAGAGGAGCTACAGAATAAATACCCTTCTAGGTCAGTAAAAAGGGTTTGAACTGTATGCGGAAACGGACAGGGAGCCAGTGAAGCGATTTGAGGAGAGGGGTAACGTGATCATAATGACACATACAGAATTCTGAACAGACTGAAGGGGAGAGCGATGGCATAGCGGAAGACCTGCGAGAAGCACGTTGTAGTAATCCAGGCAAGAGGGTCTTGGTAGCATGCTCAGAAAGGAGATGCCAGATTTTAGCATTGTTATAGAGGAAGAAACAAGTATTGGTGGGCTCTTGGATATGTGAAGGGAAGGAAAGAGAAGAGTCAAAAGATGACTCAGAGGTTAGGAGCCCTCAAGACAGGGTAGATGAGAGGGCTATCCACTGAGGCAGAGAACGGGGGAAGGGGAGAGGCAGGTTTAGGAGGAATGATAAGGAGTTCAGTCTTGGCCATGTTTAATTGTAGAATATGGCGAGACATCCAGGTGGCAATATTGGACAGGCAGGCAGATACTCAGACCTGTAATTCTGTAGAATTTTCATGCATAGAGAGGTAGATTTGCAAGTTGTCAGCATAAAGGTGGTACTGGAAACCGTGGGAGATTAGGGCACCAAGGGAAGTGTAGTTTTACTACTTGGGATCTAGCTGGGTACTTGGGACCTGGGTTGGCCACTGTTGGAAACAGGATACTGGGCTTGATGGACCTTCAGTCTGTCCCAGTATGGCAATTCTTATGTTCTTATGTGAGCCAAGTATAGGACAATCAAAGCATTACGACGTCACTGATAACTTTGGCTCTTAGGCATTAGTAGAATGAGGCTTTATGACATCACAATCTCAGCTCGGGAATGTTGCTACTAATTGGGTTCCTGCCAGGTATTTGGGACCTGGGTTGGCCACTGTTGGAAACAGGATACTGGGCTTGATGGACCTTCGGTCTGTCCCAGTATGGCAATTCTTATGTTCTTATGAGAGCCAAATATAGGATAATGAAGCCATTGTGACATCACTGATGAGGTTGGCTCTTAGGCACTAGTGGAATGAGACTTTATGACATCACAATCTCTGTTCTAGAATGTTGCTACTATTTGGGTTTCTGCCAGGTACTTGGGACCTGGGTTGGCCACTGTTGGAAACAGGATAGTGGGCTTGATGGACCTTCGGTCTGTCCCAGTAGGGCAATTCTTATGCTCTTAAAAGATGAGGACCCAGGATGGAACCCTGAGGAGTAACATATCGCTCAGAATAAAGAGGTCGAGGTAATGTAAAGGTTATCTCTTATCACACCCAATAATCACTTTCCTCTTGTTAAGTTATAAGTAAATGCTAGCACACTGTTCCCTTTTGAAAATGCAGCTGAACAATATTTCATGCTATGTAACCCACTGCATATAAAGGGGAAGGGATTTATTTCTACCACCTTTCTGTGCTTACTATCAAGGCAGTTTACATTTTTTACATATAGGCACTTTTAAAATAGAATAAGATTAATGAGGTGTAGAATGTTATAGGGAGAATTCAGCAAAATTCTGTACAGGATAAATTCTGAATGCTGGATGCATAACTGTGCCTGAGGTACTGCAAGAAACTGCAAACTGAAGGAGTTGTTCTGGCTTTACAGATGCACGATGCTCATTAAGAAAGCACCTGGGAATCCATTCGACGTGACAGGTATAACATAAGTATACACCTGATTCACAAAGTAAGCCTCACATACAGGTGCCCAACATTGTTTTTCAAGACAAAGTCAACATGCAAAATAATAATAATACTGGAGGCTTTGAAAATTATCTTTCTCCCTGTCCCTGTGGGCTCCTTTTACAAAGGCGCGCTTAGTGGTTTTAGCGCGCGCTAAAATGCCACATGTGCTAGCCGCTACCGCCTCCTGTTAAGCAGGCGGTAATTTTTCAGCTAGCGCGCACTATAGCGTGCGCTAAAAACGCTAGCGAGCCTTTGTAAAAGGAGCCCTATGTTTTGTCCTTTAACTGTTTTCTTTCCTAAGACAATTGTAATTCTCCCCGCATCCCTTTCGTATTTAATAAGTCATTTTTGTCCATGACTGTGTTCTTAATTGCTTTGCCTGTCTTCCCCAGATTTTACTGTACGTTGCTTTGAATTTTTGAAATTGCTATTCGATCACAATTTTTTTTAAATTAAACTTGAAACCTTGAACTGTTTTCCACTTTGGCAACTTTGTTCAATGCTTTGATGCCGAGATCTCCATCATGTTAATTTATAGTGGTACGAAAACTTGGATTTAATTGGACACCTCATGGTTAAATTCACCTATCCAGGCTCCAAGAGATACTAGTAAACTTTGCTATGGCAGCTAATGGTTAAAAGAGCTCTTTGACATATGTCAGATCCTTTCAGTTGTTAATAAAGTGCCGCATTTATTTATATTTTTGGTTTCTAAACCTGAAGTCCTGATTCAGTGTAACAGGCTACGAGAACATAAGAACATAAGAAGTTGCCTCCACTGGGTCAGACCAGAGGTCCATCCCGCCCAGCGGTCCGCTCCCGCGGTGGCCCATCAGGTCCGCGACCTGTGAAGTGGTTTCTGACCACTTCTATAACCTACCTCAAGTTCTATCTATACCCCTCTATCCCCTTATCCTCCAGGAACCTATCCAAACCTTCCTTGAACCCCTGTACAGAGTTCTGGCCTATCACCTCCTCCGGAAGCGTGTTCCATGTGTCCACCACCCTCTGGGTAAAAAAGAACTTCCTAGCATTTGTTCTAAACCTGTCCCCTTTCAATTTCTCTGAGTGACCCCTAGTGCTTGTGGCTCTCCACAGTTTGAAGAATCTGTCCTTATTCACTTTCTCTATGCCCTTTAGGATTTTGAAGGTTTCTATCATGTCCCCTCTAAGTCTCCTCTTCTCCAGGGAGAAGAGGAGACTTAGAGGGGACATGATAGAAACCTGTTTTAAAACATAGCATTATCATTTGCGGTGGCAGCTTGCAAGTCCATCAGGTATCCTTAGGGAATAACTTTAGAGCTCGCTACTCAACACCTGCTTTCAAACATTTACAAAATCCCTCCAGAAACAGATGTCCGCCATGCCTCCTAAATCCATTTAACCTAGCCAGTGAAATAAAAGCTGTATAATCCACAGAAAGCAGTTTGATTGGGGCATGAAGTGAGCTGCTGAGTGGGCAGAACTTAGAATCCAAAACAGATGGGATTTCTGAAATGAAATGCAGCCATCTAAGAACGGTCAGAGGCTTCAATTTATTTACCAGTGCTGGCCTAATCTGTAACAAAAATTGGTAAGAACATAAGAATAGCCTTACTGGGTCAGACCAATGGTCCATCAAGACCAGTAGCCAGTTCTCACGGTGGCCAATCCAAGTCACTAGTACCTGGCCAAAACCCAAGGAGTAGCAATATTCCACACCACCAATACAGGGCAAGCAGTGGTTTCCCCCATGTAAAATGCAAGCTCCCCACACAAACCCATGAAGAAGGGAATGGCACGCATCCTTGCGGTGTGGCAAACTGTGTGAGCACACCTCAAAAGGATCCAATGGTCCCTCATATGGGAAAAACATTCAGCATAAAGGGATCCTTCACATGTTCATCTTCTAATGTGGAATACTATACATCATTCAGTGCAAAGAGGCATGCTACATCGGTGAAACAAGCCAAATGCTAAAGACCAGAATCAACTTACATAGATATCATATTAAAAAGTGCAATACCAACCAGGATATCACCTCTATGGGACAACACTTTGGAAAAACTGACCACTGCACCATTGATTTTTATGGTGAGAATACTAAAGAACTTTAAAACAATCCAAGAACGTAAAACCTTTGAAAACAAAAGGATAAGGTATTTTGACACCCACTAGACAGGACTTAACAGAGATCTGGGCTTTCTGTCCCACTCTAAAGACACTTAAGACTGCTCTGCCACCTTTCTGTCTCCTGTCCACCTAGGGTATGTGGCACCCGGGGCCCATCATTTTTTTGCCACCCCCCCCACCATGGAAAAAAATATTTTTTGTAATGACCATGAAACGGAATAAATGGTCAGAATAGAAACAGGCAGTGAAAATTTTCTTATATTCCAAACATAACATAACATAAATTATGTCTGAATTGTCATGACATCAGAAGTACATATGGAGTAGTTGCAGGTGATGCTTGGGACAGTTCTGATTGTGTTAGTTCGGTTTTATGTGTTTTTTTGAATAGAAGGGTTTTTATTTCTTTTTGAAGGTTTTGCAGTATGTGGTCGATGTCAATTGGTTGTAGGGTTGGGGGTCGAGTGTTGCAGCTCGAATGCTAGGAGGTTGTCGAACAGTTTTTTTCTTTTGACGTTTTTGGTTGGAGGGTGTGTGAATGGTGCGCGAGTTCTCCTATGTCTGTTTGAAGTGGATTGAATTATTTAGCTGAAGAAATTAGTTACCCCCTCATCCCACACACATTAATTCTCTTACATTTTTGTTCCCATTATAAAAAACACTGATAAGTTCCCAGAAAAAAAATACATTAAAATAAGAAGTGAAAACAAAGGCCCCTACAGATGAGAACATAACATAAGAATAGCCTAATTGGGTCAGACCAATGGTCCATCATGCCCAGTAGCCCATTCTCATGGTAGCCAATCCAGGACACTAATACCTGGTCAAAACCCAAAGAGTAGCAACATTCCATGCTACCGATCCAGGGCAAGCAGACACTTCCCCCATGTCTTAATAACAGATTATGGACTTTTCCTCCAGGAATTTGTCCAAATCTTTCTTAAAACCAGCTACACTATCTGCTTTTATCATAACTTCTGGCCACTTCATTTTTAAGTTTAGATCTTTCCTTTCAAACAGAGACCTTGCTAGATGTCAAATACAGCACAAGGTAACTTCACATGGACTTAGCTGTGCAGGAAATGTGAATCTCCTCATACACCCACCATATAGTGCAAAAATGTGCAAAGATCTGTTTTTTTCTTTCGATCACTACATAGCCTAATGCCACACAAGCAGCGCTGTTACAAACATATTCTGTAGGTCAATGCTAAGGATAACAAAGTTTCCTTCCTTGGACCAGAAGGAGATACTGATAAACCACTGGAAGAGATCCCAAAACAACACCCAAAGACCCACTCAGTGTGTGAACCAGTTGAGTGGAGTGGACTAACTGGGGGGGTGGAAATGGGCCCGGAGTTTGCTCAGCAGAATTTTCCAGACCACCTCTTCCTCTCAACACATTGACACGCCGCCATCATCACCACTAGGAACACCTCACTGGGTAGGCCAGCTATGCTATAAACTTTATAAAACACATTATTATATTTTCTTATAAAGCACTTATTTTAACTGAACTCTCTGACATCCTCAGCCTTTCCATTCACAAAAATAGAAGGAAGAAAAGTTCCCATTTCCTGCTGTCTCATGTCCCCGGCCTATACAATATTTTTTTTCTGCAGACCCTTCAAAAGTCTGACCAAATCCTCATTTCACTTGCATTATAAAGTACTGAGGATGCCATCTCTCCCCAATCCCAGGTCCTAAAGTCTAAGACAGTAGCGCAAACTAATGCTGCCAGATTCAGGAAAAAAAATTTCGATTCGATTCAGCCTATTGAATTGGTTTTTCAATTCGATTTTCCTGCCCAGTTGGGTGATTTTTTTCAAAACTCCTGGTGGGTTTTATAGCTTTTTCACCCCCTTTGGCTTCTCCTAACCACACTGGCGCAGTGGTGTAAATAAAATAAAGAAACAAAAAGGACTTTTCCTCTCTCTGTTAAATCCTAGCTCACGTTTGCAGTCCAACACCAGCTCTGTCAGGATACACATTTCAAATCTGACATATTATAATCACAAAACAGAAAATAAAATTAATTTTTCTACCTTTTGTTGTCTGGTTATATTTCAAATCTTGTTGGTCCAAGGCTCTGGTTTTCTTCTGATAACTTGCTTGCCAGGGTCTCCTTCTTTCTGCATGCTAACCATCCATCTGCCAACTCTGTCCTCCCTTTCCATTTCCCTTCCCAGGAAGTCTGGTATCTTTCCTTTTTTTCATCTCCCTCCACAGATCCACCTTTTCTTAACTACCCTTTCATCCGGCATCTCTCCCTCCTTCCCCACCACCCCAGAGTCCACCATCTCTCCCTTTCTTTTCCTAATTACCCTCCTATCCAGTATCTCTATCCTTCCTCCACACCATCCCTTGTGTCCAATTTCTCTCCCTTTCTGTTCCTTCCCTCCCTAAATCCCATGGTCCATCATCTCTCTCCCTCTCCTCTATTTTCAGACCCATTATTTCTTCTCCGCCCCCAAAGTTTGGCATATGCACGTCTCTTTGAACACCCCCTTCCCTCCGTGTACTTCTAAACCAGGGTACCCCCAAAAGCCTGTCCCCCCTTAAAGGTCTGCCTGTCCCCCCTTGAAGGCCTGCACCCCCCTTGAAGGCCTGTCCCACCCCCTTGTAGGCCTGTCCCCCCCTTGAAGGCCTGTCCCCCCCTTGAAGGCCTGCCTGCCTGTCCCCCCCTTGAAGGCCTGCCTGCCTGTCCCCCCCTTGAAGGCTTGTCTTCCCCTTGAAGGTCTGCACCCCCCCCGAAGGCCTGCACCCCCCCGAAGGCCTGTCCCACTCCCTTGTAGCTTGTCCCCCCCCCCTTGTAGGCCTGTCCCCCCTTGAAGGCCTGCCTGCCTGTCCCCCCCTTGAAGGCCTGTCCCCCCCTTAAAGGCCTGCACCCCCTTAAAGGCCTGCACCCCCTTGAAGGCCTGCACCCCCTTGAAGACCTGTCCCACCCCCTTGAAGACCTGTCCCACCCCCTTGTAGGCCTGTCCCCCCCTTGTAGGCCTGCCTGCCTTTCCCCCCCTTGAAGGCCTTTCCCCCCCTTGAAGGCCTGCACCCCCCCAAAGGGTTACACCCCCCCGAAGGCCTATCCCACCCCCTTGTAGGCCTATCCCACCCCCTTGTAGGCCTGTCTCCCCCTTGAAGGCCTGCCTGCCCTCCCTTGAAGGCCTGTCCCTCCCCCTTGAAGGTCTGCACACACCCCCGAAGGCCGGCCTGCCTGCCTGTCACCCCCTCCCAGTTGAAAGCCTGCCTGCCTGCCCGCCCGCCCCACCCTGAAGGCCTGATGCCCCGACCCACCCCGAAGGACCGCTCGCCCCCCTGGCCTCTCCGCACCACCTATGAAGCAGCCGCAGCAGGATCGCGACATCAGCGATCCCTGCGCTGCTTAGGCGCTGCTTCCTGCGCCGCGGTCCCACCCCTCCTCTGACGTCATCTAATGAAATCTAATGAAAAGGGAAGAAAGAAACTTTAATGCAACAAAAGTAGTCAATGGACTCCATACATCATTAAAGGACTTGCTAGTCCCCAAACGTTCCGCCATCATTCTTTCATACTTATATGTGGTACACATTTACCCACCAAAAAGTGTAATTAATCCAGTCATGGTTCTTCCAATTATGTGTGATCAGTTGAACAGCTATTCCTGTCATGATCAATATTTCTATTTTTCAAGGAGGGGACATGTCAAGGGGAGCCCTTGCACTAATCGGTAGCACAGATCCATTCTCATGTGCTAACTGTTTAGGGCAGGATTACAACGTGAACCTTTACTGCCTTCAAAATGGGTGGCAGTAAAATGCTCACTTACTGCCAAGAAAAATATAATAATCCACTGGATTGTTGGTTCAACATTGCCTTGATGTATGCGACTATTGGACAGACTGGATGGACCATGCAGGTTCTGCTCTCATTTACTATATTACTGTGTTACATGGTATTTTTTTTTATGACTACTGCTACCACTGGTGTGTGGTGCAGTAGTTAAAGCCACAGCACCCTGAGGTTGTGGGTTCAAATCCCATGCTGCTGTTTGTGCTCCTGGGCAAGTCACCCAATGCCCCAGGTACATTAAATAGAGTGTGAGCCCTCCATGACATAGAAGGAAAAATGCAAGAGTACCTGAATGCAAACCATTAACCCCCTCTTTTACAAAGGTGCGCTAAGCATTTTTTAGCATGCGCTAAACGCTAACGCGTCCATAGACTAACATGCACACGTTAGCGTTTAGCGTGCGGTTAGCGCACCTTTGTAAAAGGAGCCCTTAGGCCAGGACTGCCCAAGTCCGGTCCTCGAGATCTACAGGCAGGCCAGGTTTTCAGGATAGCCCCAATGAACATGCATGAGAGAGATTTGCCTGCGCTGCCTTCTTGGTATGCAAATCTCGCTCATGCATATTCATTGCCGATATCCTGAAAACCTGGCCTGCCTGTAGATCTCGAGGACTGGACTTGGGCAGCCCTGCCTTAGGCTATAAGTGGTGTATAAATGCTATAAATTTCTAAAGCTCCGAGAGGCATACACAGCACTGCACATTTAACAATCAATAGATGGTCCCTGCTCAGAAGAGCTTACATTCTAATTTGGACAGACAGCCAGGACATCTCAGGGTTGGGGAGCTTCTAGCAGAAGGAATGATATGATAGTTATAAGTACAGCATGTGGCCATTAATACAGAGAAATGGAAAATCAGACATTTTGTAGCGTGCTAAGGCCAATTTTTTTTACCACGGGCTTAGTAAAAGTGCCAATTGTCTGCTTTTTGTATTAATGACCATGCTGAGTGACGAGGATGTGAGGACACCAGCAGCTTTCAAATTCAGCATTTATATTCATATGTGTGCATTTGTGAGGAACTAAAAAAAAAACACGACTAATCTCTTGCAAAGCTCTCTTTCTCTTGATAACCAAAGCCATTAGAAACATTTCATGGATTCAGTACACAGTAAAAGCAAGCATCTGCCATGGATGAGAAATCATGGAGAAGGTTTTCATACCATAGCAGATGTTTCTCTGATATCAATGATATACGGAGAGAACGGAGTATTCTCATTAAAATGTTGTGTTTATCTAAAGAAAATTACAAGCGATTTTAAAAGGCTGCCATATTTTTTTTCAAAGCCTGCAAGAAAAGGAACACAATTTGACTGAACAGCGTGATAGCTTTAGTATACAATAGTTGTAAATCAAAGTATTATGTTTTCAGTGAATACTAGAATTAGTAAACATCTTTATGTTTATTTATGTTTACATTGCAAACTTTCTGAAGGTAACAGACCAGGGCGGTTTACATTTAAAAAATTACAATCTTGTTTGAAAAGTCAGAATGGAACTACAAAATTTAGACCCTCTTTCATTAAGCCATGGTAGAGGTTTCTACTGCGGCCAGGGACGCTGTATGCTCCAATGCTGCTCCGACACTCATAGGAATTCTGAGCATCGGAGCATTTAGCGTTCCTGGCCACAATAGAAACCTCTACCACAGCTTAGTTAAAGGGGGGGGGGGAGGGGTTAGGCAGGAAAGTATAACTAGCAGCAGGGACAAACACTGAGATGTTCCAATCTGGGAACATGAGTGGATGTTCAGTTGAGTCTTAACATTTTTGAAAGACCGCTCTCTACATAGAGAAACGGGCAAAATATTCCAAAGTGAAGGGGCCAAAAAGAAAAAAGCAGAATGTCAAGTACTGTAGTTTCTAAGTGAGCTTTATTCGCAGAAGGGAGGATGAAGAGTTGTTCATCAGTTGAGCATGTCGAATGTATTGATGAGGCTAGCACTGAGCTGGCGTTAGTTCTAGAAGCATAGCGCGTGGTAATTTCCTGCGTGCGCTAAAAATGCTAGCGCACCTTAGTAAAAGGAGCCCTTAGGCCCTCTTTTACTAAGGTGCGTTAACCGATTAGCCTGCGCCAATTGCTAATGCGTGCATGTTGGTGTGGACGAGTTAGCATTTAGCGTGCCCTAATTCGATTAGCGCACCTTAGTAAAAGAGGGGGTTAATTTTCATTTCTATGGGATTCGTACTTGTAATTACTAATTTCTTCCTATACTGATCATTCGTGTTCTGTTCTTGATTTGTAGAGTATTGGTGACCCCTGAAGCAAACCGCTGTCTGCCAAACATTGCCCCATGTCGGGTGTTTTTATCTTCCTTCAATTTTTGTGTCTTAAACCAGCAACCCTAATACTAATAGACATATGCAGGAGTGAGCCAGTCTCTTCTATTGTTCTTAAAATTACTTACGATCTTTGATTCAAGCGCCCGCAGTTACGTGCTATTAGAACTTGTCTTGGCAAGTAGCCTAATTGCCAGCTACCACTGGTGAAAACGTCTTCTTTTTTATATATAAAGTATTCTCAGCGACTTATCCAACGACTGGAGAACGCCGACAGCGGCATTAAAGTTTTTGGAAATACAGTGGTACCTTGGATCCGAACACCTTGGAACCCAAACTTTTTTTGGTAGTAAATTTTGTCTTGGAATCCGAACGCCCTGCACACTGTATGTGAGTGTTCGTGCCCCAGAATCTGAATGCTGCTTTGGAATATTTGTTAAGATTTTGCCTTAAAATCCAGTGTATTTCCTGTTAAAATTTGAGTTTGTGGGACCCGGGAACAGATTAATCCAGTTTCTATTATTTTCAATGGGAAAAATTGTCTTGGAACTCGAAAGGGGTTCTGGAACAGATTAAGTTTGGATTCCAAGGTATCACTGTAATAGAATTCCCATAACCTGAAGAAGCTCTTAAGACAATCTTAGAGCGAAACAGAGATCCTCCGTCACATCCCATCCGTCAAGCTTGGCAGAGCAAATCCCAAGCTAAGTGCTATTTAGATTATGCTATGGGTTCCTATTAGGTGTAAAAATGAAAATTGAAAATATAGCACATGAAATTCCAAATGAATACAAATAGGTGATTTATTTAGAAGACAAGTAATTCACAAGAAAACTAATTTATGAGAATACTTTATAGATAAAAAGAAGAGACGTTTTGACCAGTGGTAGCTCGCATTTAGGCTACTTGCCAAGACAAGTTCCCTCTGTTCTGGTGCACGGTGCTGGTCCTCTGCCCCCTCTGTTGTCAATTCCTGCTCCGGGGCAGAGGACCAGCACAGCCGACAGCGTGCCAGAGCAAAGTGGCTCCGCGCCTGAACAACCGTTTAATGATGCTCACAAAAAGTATGTCATTTTTATTTGCTTTAAATTTGGCCTTTTTCAATTATGTTTAGGCCTGGAAGGTTTCTTTGACCTTCCAATCTCGGCTGGGTAGCAAAATTATGTCTTCACTCACAACTAACCAGGGTATTTTGCTGCTTTTTATAATCTCCCCTAGCTCAGCTGTTACAGTAATGAGTCTACACTGCAGCCATAGGCAGATTCCCTATAGCAGGGCTGCCCATGTCCGGTCCTCGAGATCTACTGGCAGGCCAGGTTTTCAGGATATCCACAATGAACATGCATGAGAGAGATTTGCATACCAAGAAGGCAATGCAGGCAAATCTCTCACATGCATATTCATTGGGGATATCCTGAAAACCTGGCCTGCCAGTAGATCTCGAGGACCGGACCTGCCCTATAGTATTGGCAGCAGATGGCCTCTGAGTCTCTTGGCTAGTTGGGGCAATAATTGTAGATCATTGAGAGGAAATTTCACAGCTGCACTGTTTGCCTCAGTAGAAAGCATAGAACCCTAGATGCATACACGAGGGTAGGATTACCATTTTCCAGGCCGCAAAAATCCAAACATATGGCCCTGCCCTGTTCTACCTCTGGCCTCGCCCTGTTATACCCTGGCCCAGCCCCATGCTACCTTCTGATCCGCCCCATTCTGCCCCAGCCCTTCCCAGGTCATCTTCCAGCCTCAACCCCACAAACCTCCTCTCTTCTTCCCCGACAAGCTCCAGCCATGTTTGGAGGGCCTGGAGCATGCGCGGATGTGGGTGATCGTCATCCTTGCGTGCTCAGATCCCTCCAGATGCGACCAGAGCTCGTTGAGGCTTTCTTTTTTTAATATTCTTTATTCATTTTTAAAATTACATTAAGTGTTACATAAATTCAATCACATTAACAATACATATATCACTTACAGACTATCATTTGCACATTACTTAAAATCTTATCAATCCCCCTTCCCTCCCTACCATAAAATCCAGTATTATATAATATGTATTAATAAAATATCCCCTCCCTACCCAATTAATACTAATAAAATTAAGGGAAACAAATCTAACTACTCCGTGCAATATTTTGTTAATGGTTTCCATACATTCTGAAATTTCTTGAAATAACCCTTTTGTAATGCAATAAATCTTTCCATTTTATAGATATGGCATAGAGAGTTCCACCAAAAGTTGTAATTTAATCTTCTCCAATCCTTCCAATTATATGTGATTTGCTGAATGGCAACACCAGTCATTATAAGTAATAATTTATTATTATTCGCAGAAATCTGACTTTTTGCTCTCATTTCCATGCCAAATATCGTTGGGGCTTTCTAAAACCCGGACAAATTGCTGTGTTTTGAAAAGTCCATCCGGGGCCCCAGACAATCTTCTAAAAAGAGGACATGTCTGGGTTTTGCCGGACTTCTGGTAATCCTACACGAGGGCCTTCCTGGGGATTAGTCAGAGTTTAGGCTGATGTTTTGTGAGATTGCTTATATTCATTTATATTATGTTCACAGAATAGTTTGCGACCCTTACACTTTTGGATGTCTTTGGTTCACACCTTTCCATATATTGTCTAGTCACCATGAAGTCTCTGAACTCATTTGCAAAATTAGACCTGTGAATTTTTCTTATCTTTGTAAATGGAGCCCTTATTGAAGTTTCGTACCACTGATCTCTCCAGTAAAAATAATGGGAAACTTTTGGATAAAGTTTTTGTTGCCTTACTCATCACCTATTTTAACACCAGCGCAAGACTGGCAGAAACCTGTGATGCATATGCTCTCAGATATGATATATGATTTAGTAAGTCTGCTGAATTTGCATCCTGACATTACTGTACTTGATTAATAACTCCTGGGCAAGATAGCTCTGCTGTTTGAATAACATGATAACAATTTGAAGTTTCTTTGAATATATTAATGCTTTTCTCTGTTTAATCTGTATATTTTATGTTGCCCTCATATGCTTTGCTTTTCTGAGAGCACCCAACAGATTTGTGTCTAAAAATTTCAACATGTAACTATAATATAAGAACCAAATATGACCAAACTGCTTGTGGGTTACTTAAAATGTTGTGTCAGTACTGTTCAGTATCATGTTCTGAAAAGCTATCGTGAAGACATGATATTTTACCAGTAACCACTGTTCCCTCCTAACTGAACAGGAGTCCTCTAAATGAATTGCTGCCAGGGGGGGGGAGCTGGTATTTCAATACAGCTCTCCCTACTCGCGAATTCAATTATTCACAATTTTTTTTCTACTTCTTTTTGCAGGCTGCCCGAACCTCCCTGGACCTTACCTGGCGGTCTAGTGGCAACGTGGGGCAGGATCGATCGTCCTACGCTCCTGCCCCGTGCAGAGCCATCATCAAAATGGATGCCGCGAGTTCCCCGTTGTAGTCTCGAGACTACAGCAGGAACTCACGGCAGCCATTTTGATGACGGCTTTGCACCGGGCAGGAGCATAGGAAGATCGCTTCTGCCCCGTGTCACCGCTAGACTACCAGGTAAGGTCCGGGTACGCAGGAGGGAGGAGTGGGTCAGAGCCAGCCCAAAAACCTATTCGCAATTTTTCCCTATTCGTGGGCCGGCTATGCACCTAACCCCTGCGAATATGGAGGGAGAGCTGTATTGTGTTTTCAAAGGCTAGAGACAAGCAAGTTCCCTGGAGTCCTGTAGAGCTTACCTGTCTCTCACTGTTGAAAATGTTATAGTGAAAGCACCACCCAGCGGCACGATTGTAGCTGGAGCACTCAAGCGCAGTTTAGAGGGAACTCGTACTATTTTAACACAAAACCCATTTTATGCAGTGAAAGCAAGGGAAAGATATCAATGTGGACCCTTATCACCTCGTACTGGGAAGGGGTAAAACACGGACCTGACGGACCTCGCGGATCTAAACCCGTACGGCCTTAAAAACCTCGCACTTAGATTACTGCAACTCGCTATTCTCAGGTCTTCCGCTCAGCCATCTTTCTCCCCTCCAATCCGTCCATAATTCGGCTGCACGACTCATATTTCATGAGTTGCTATACTCAAGTTAACCCTCTCCTAAAGTCACTTCATTGGCTTCCTATTAGTTTCCGAACACAATTTAAACCCCTCTTACTGACCTACAAATGCAATCACTTGGCTGCCCCTCATTATCTCTCTTCACTTATCTCCCCCTATGTTTCTCCCCGCAAGCTCCCCTCAGCTGGTAAGTCTTCCTTTATGTGCCCTTCTCCTCCTCTGCAGACTCCGCCCCTTCTCTCTTGCTGTGCTATATGCCTGGAACAAACTGCCAGGATCCCTGTAGCGGGCTGCATCTCTGGCAGTGTTCAAGACCAACTCTTCGAGATTGCTTTCAACTCCTATATGTTATGTCTGTCTTAAGCTCTTTCGAGCAGGGACCAACTATTAAATGTCAGAATGTACAACACCTCATACGCCTTTCAGCACTTTAGAAGTGATAAATAGTAGTAGTGGGCTACCATTAAGATATTTTCTTATACCATTAACCGGGCCTCATTGCTTACAATGGATCTGTGCTAAGATAACATGATAGCATGGTGAAATAACACATCTTAATGGTAGACCACATTGATAACTAGGCCCCGTACTTACTAATAACTGGAGTTACCAGTAGAATAACAGATCTTAATGGTAACTCCCATTGATAACTTTACCCCATAGTTCCTGAAATGTACTATAGAAAACAGGAAATATGCATGCTCCATATTTATAACTCAGTATCTATACATATGTATAAGACCTGATATTAAACCCAGAAATTCAATATTTATGTTTATTTCAAACTTGTTATAACCCCCTTTTCTGAAGGCAACAGGTCAAGATTGTTTACATTAAAGAAAATTACAATCTTGTTTCAAAAGTCATAATGGAACTACAAAATTTGGTTCATAGTCTAAAGCGCGCGAGGACAAAGGCACGCCGACAACCGAGCGTGGACAACTGAGCGCAGGACTTCATTGCGCTGAAGAAAAAAACGTATTTTAAAGGGCTCCGATGGGGGGTGTTGGTGGGGAACCCCCTACTTTACTTAATAGAGATCGCGCTGGTGTGGGGGGGTATGGGGGGTTGTAACCCCCCTCATTATACTGGAAACAACTTTTTCCTTGTTTTTTAGGGAAAAAGTTAAGTTTTCAGTATAATGTGGGGGTTACACCCCCCCACACACCCCCAACATGGCAGTGTGAGGCAGCGCGATCCCTATTAAGTAGAGAGGGGGGTTCCCCCCCCCCACATCCCCCATCAGAGCCCTTAAAAATACGGGTTTTCTTCGGCGCAATTAAGCCCTGCGTTCAGTTGTCCGGGCTCGGTTGTCGGCGCGCCTTTGTCCTCGTGCGCTTTTGACCCGTCACCACAAAGGTTCATAGTCTAAAGCGCACGAGGACAAACAAAATTTAGGCAGGAAGCCAAGCTACGTCCAGGTACTAGCACTGAATTTCCAGGTTTCTGGAGTCAGCTAATAGTTTTTTTCAAGGGAGGTATTGAAAAAGTAGATCTTAATTCTTTAATTTCCACAGTACCTGGAGAAAAATTAGAGGAAGGTAATTCTTGTAGTTCCCCTGCTGACTCCAAGACATCGCTCTGTGGCAGCTGTAATGCTGGGACAACAGAAGAACGTTGCACTGCGAGGTCTGCTCCCTCCTCATAGCCCACAGACATTGCTGCGTCGCTCTCCGCGTTCCCTGCATCTAACGGCACTGGTTGGTAAAGCGGCTGTTCCGGCAATCTTCACTCCTCAGGAGAGAGACTGATAGCCTCAAAGGAAGTTCTCCGTCTGACTTCCGCCTCCAGCCAAGGACTTCTCATCCTTTCTTCTATGCCTTCGCTCGATGAAAACATCCATTGGACCAGGTAATGGTGTTGCAGACCCGGATTCAGATGGAAAAAGCCGGGTCTTAGATTTCCTTTTCACCATCAAAAAGACGGTAAGATATGGTAGCATTCTGCCGGGCTCCTTCAGGGCGCCATCTTAACAAGGCTCCCCCAGTTTTGTTTTTGGTTTTAATTAAAATATAATGGGTCTATAATACAAGCATTAATTTGTCCAAGCTTTAGATACTGCAAGCTCAAACTGAAACAAATGTAAACCTAGACTGTAAGTGTTTCTGATACCGATTTCCCTCATATACCTCAAAGCTAATGAACAACGTTCATCATCCATTTCTGCCTTATGGATCCAAGTATGAATTTGCATGCATTTGCATTCCCCCCCCCCCCCCCACACCAAATGTTCAGGAAGTCAATCAAAACCTACCTTTTTGATAAATTTCTCTAACTTCTCCCCCCCCCCCCCCTTCCTTGCCTCCTCGGACCTTGACTTACCTCAGACTCTCAACTCCTCCAATCTTGTCAGCCACCAAATGGTTAAACAAAATGGATCACCCTATCCAACTAATCACCCCTTCTTCATTACCTCCCATACTAAATGCCTCTGCTCTGCCTTTTCGAACACCACAGTATGTATCACCGCCGTATGTAATACTACTGTATGAACTCCGCTATATATATGTAACTTACAGCAAATGTAACTTCTCTGCAATTTGTAACCTAGCTGAAAAATAACTTCACCGTAAATGTAGCGTCGCTGAAAATGTAAATGTTGCTATGCCAAAAAAATAAAAAAAATTGTAACTTTACTGTAAATGTACAGTCTCTTCATCTGTTAACCGCATAGAACTTCCATGGTAATGCAGTATACAAAAATAAAGTTATTATTATTATTAGTCACTAATTATTTCAAGGAGTAGAACTAAGATCTAATATAGGGGTGGAGAATGAAGGTTGCAATCCAGTCGGGTTTTCAGGATTTCCACAATAAATATGCACAAGATCTATTTGCATACAGTGAAGGCAGTGCATGCTTATAGATCTCATGCATATTCAATGGAGAAATCCTGAAAACCCGACTGGATTGCAGTTTTCAAACCCCACCCTTGAGAAAGTAAATCAACAGAACGCCAGTAAACCTAGACTGTGCTCTTTCATAGTTTGGGGGTTTTTTTTTGTTTTTTTTTACTCTGTGTAACTTGTTGAAAGTATACTTTAACTTTTTGCTTTGCGCCTACCACAGGAAATCATTAAAGTTAGGGATGATACTGTGATTTTTCATAATTTAGCTTCCATCTGCTCAGTCTTTTTTTTCTAACTTAAGAATTTGGGCATTATTTTGATGGAGTGATAATTTAGTGACAGTATTCCTCATGGCATGCTCTTCTGCGGGACGAAAGCTGCTGGTTCACTGCAAGTGGTCCCATCTTATGCAGCTGGGACTGTGGCTGCTGATTCATTAACGTCGAGATTTCTCTCCATGGCAAGTAACATCCGCACTTGGTCACAAAGTATCGTTCCTTATCCTCTTCACAGCTAAATTAATCATTGTCTCTTCTCACATTATCACATGCATATGATGATCAGGGGGACAGAAATGAAGCGACTACTCATCTTCGGTTCTTGTGCTAATTTTTTTTTTTTCTTTGTAACAGATTTTTAAAAACACAGCTTCCTTTTATAAAAAGAGAGAATTTCTCCGACTCCTTTAGATATTGTGCTTTACTCCTAGGTCCCAAACCAAAACACATGGGGGCCCTTTTACAAGTCTGTGGCAAAGAGTGGCCTAAACATGCCCTTACTTGGGTCTTTCCAAGCACTAATGCAACGTTTTGCCTCAGCTGAAAAATAGTCAACTTTCTATTTTCGGAATTAGTGGCTATGCGATAATGTTGCCATTAAAGCATGGCCATTAATGAGTAGGCCTTTCTGCCCCCCTGTTTTGTAGGCAGTAGGACCCCGATTCTATAAATGGTGCCTCTTTGTAAAACTTTATTTTTTTAAAGCTGGCTTAAATGGCATGATAATTGAATATGCCATTAAAATCCAATTTTAAAAACTATTTATTAAACCAGGCGAATTATTTCTTTCCCCCCAAAAATAAACCCGAGAAGAAAATACTACCCTAATCCCTCCCTCCCTCCCCTTTTAAAAAGCCACAATAGCAGCTGCCGCACGGCAAATGCTCTGACCACCCATTAAATCCCTGTGGGCATCGGAGCGATTACTATGGGCTCCTTTTACAAAGGTGCACTAGCGTTTTTAGCTCACGCACAAGATTAGCGCGTGCTAGCCAAAAATTCCCGCTTGCTTAAAAGGAAGCAGTAGCGGCTAGCCCACGCGGCATAAAACCACTAGCGCGCCTTTGTAAAAGGAGCCCTACGCCTCTGTAAAAGGAACCCCAAGGCCCTCTTTTACAAAGGTGCGCTAAGCGTTTTAGCGCACGTTTATCGCATGCTAAATCAACACATGCGCTAACCGCCAACGATGACATGCATGCATTAGCCTTTAGCGTGCGTTTAGCTCACGCTAAAAAGCATAGCGCACCTTTGTAAAAGAAGGGGTAAGTCTGCTGTGAAGGAAATGGGTATTATTTTCCTTCTCAGGTTGATTTATTTGGGGGGGTAAAGAAATAATTTGTCTGTTTAATTGAGATGGCTCTTGATTTTCCTTATGTTATATTCGTGTTCTAGTCACTTGATTACTCCTTTGCTTAGTGATATATTGATTACTAATGATCTTAAAAGTTTTTTTTTGTCTTGCATATTTCCTTGTTATATGGTATGTAAAAATATAAAAACTTGAAAAATTTTTTTTAAAAAAAATAAATGATTAACCCCCCTTTTCCAAGCCACACTGCCAAACTGCTTAGGAATAGAATGGATGACTCAGCATTTAGCTCACACTACCCGGCAGCAGAGCTTGATAAAAGTGGGAAAGGAGGGGGGGATAAATGACAGTGGTGTGCAAAAATCTGGAATCACTTGTGAATTTTGCATTCTTTCCGTTTTCTGACCTTTTATTTTAATTTCTTTGTTGACCCAATAGTGTCCACCACACGTTGGGGTAAAGAAGAACTTCCTAGCATTCGTTTTGAATCAAACTGGTCCACTCAATGCCAACACAGTGCAGACAGGTAGTCAAGAACAGAAGGTGGCTCACCAAATACTGAGCTAACGTGTTAGTCTATTCGATTAGCGCACCGTAGTAAAGGAGGAGGTAAATCTCTATGAGCTTCGGGGCCGTTACCGCGGCTTTGTAGAAGAGGGGGATAGTGTCTGTATAGTTGGTCATTAATTCCTCTTTCTACCCTAATCCTGCCCTGACAGTATTTTTATAATGCTGCCGTCGACAGGGGAATTGTCTGCACCACCATCTGCACAGTGCCACTGAAAATCTACAGAAAGGGGGGGCTTACAGGCTTTCGTAGCTGCTGCTAAGCACATACGTTCTTTGGAATATTGATCCGCACATGCTTTTCATACTGAGCTGTTGTAGAATGCATCTTTTTCACCGAGCGGAAATCAGGGTAATTTATATGTGCATGTAAAAGACAGAGAATATTTCAGAACAGTGTTCTTCAACCACAGAAATTTCCTGCCGGTCCACAGGGCCAGCACGTGCCTCAGGCCCAAAACAGTGTTTTTCAACCGCTGGGTCCACGGTGCGATCGATGCGGCCTTATCTTCGAGCCAGCTCCCTCTTCCAAACTGATTCAGTGCACAAAGCCACGGGCAGCGGCTCCTACGGGCGTCCTGCGCCTGAACTGGAAGCCTTCTCTCTGGCGTTGCAACGTCAGAGGGAAGGCTTCTAGATGAGGCTAGGGAATTGCAAGATGCAATTAGTACTGTTATGGGGGCGGGGGTCTGACCCACGACTTAGCCCCGTGTTCTTCAACCTCCAGTCCATGAACCGATGCCAGTCCACAGAATAATTATTTTATTTCTGCCGGTCCATAGGTGTAAAAAGGTTGAAAAACACTGTTTCAGAACATGGACCAAAACGAAAAAAATGTTGAGGTTTTGTTTTGTTTTTCACACTGATGCATGTTGTAAAGAAAACATTGCGGGGGGGGGGAGGGGGGTGGAATACAACGCCCAAATTAGTAGCAGAATGATGTAACATAAGACATGATAACAACTTTATAAGAGAATGGAAAGTGCTGTATCTCATTTCACATGGTGTGTTCAACAAAACAACCAGCCAATTCCCAAATGAGTTTAGAATCTTGCTTCAGATTAGTTTTAAACAGATAAATGGATTATTTTCTGCAATCATGTAATGAATTCAAAGGCGTTGAGCAGATGGTTGCATGAGGGCTGTGTTATTTCTTCCTTTTCGTGTGTGTGTGCGTTGTTGTTTTTGTTTTCTATTTCATTCTTTGAGTCATGATTGCCAAATAGGTTGTGGGTGATGCACTTATATTGGACTCGCCGGATACATTCCTACTAGCTATCAAAAGGTTTCCGGCCTGCACAAGGAATTCAAACCAAAGGACCCCTTTTACTAAAATAAATACAGAAGTTAGCATGGAAATTCAAGTGTGCTGTTAGCCTGTGCCAGTGTTAACAGTTAACACAGCAATTTGACCCTGGGTACCCATTAATTCTCGCAATAACGACAAAAGTGAAATGAGACGAATGGGCAGAGATTGGATGAGGACCATACCTTACCCTTAACATATGGTACAATACAATGCAATATACGAGGGAGTGCTGAAAAATTCTCAGCCCAACGAACCCAACTTCCTAAATTCTGAGCGTTATTTTGCCACTTTAGCGGAAAAGAGTGTCATCTTATTTTGTTAAGTGCCAATTTGCAGAAACGAAATTTGCTGGGCTCCTTTTACTAAGGTGCGCTACGCGTTTTAGCGCACGCTACATACTAGCATGTGCAGGTTAGTCTATGGATGCGTTAGCGGTTAGCGCTCGCTAAACGCACGCTATAACACATAGCGCGCCTTAGTAAAACAGAGGGGGGGGTCTGCGTTTTGACATTGTTTCAGATCACTGATCAAACAATATCCACGTCTTTCTCTTCTTGGTTGGGCTGAGAACTTTTTCAGCACCCCCCCCCCCCCTCGTACAACACGGTGGATGCCTGGAATGCGCTCCCGAGAGAGGTGGTGGAGAGGAAAACGGTGACTGAGTTCAAAGAAGCGTGGGATGAACACAGAAGATCTAGAATCAGAAAATAATATTAAATATTGAACTAAGGCTACTACTGGGCAGACTTGCACGGTCTGTGTCTGTATATGGCCATTTGGTGGGGGATTGGAAAAATGGAACTATCAGTGAATCTACGTTTGGATAAGATTGCTGAGGGGTTACTTCTTTAAAATCAGGTTGGGAAAATCAAGGGCAATTGGATAATCACTCCAGGAGTTTTCAAAAAGTAGAAAAAGATCAGTAAAAAAAATCTTAGATTGCCAACAAGACCTGGTTAAAGATAAACTGTGGATACATCAAAAATTCGAAACTATTGAAAACTTTAATAGAAGATTACATCTAAGATTGGTGAATTTTCCTAAAACTCCACTTCTATCGCCAATAAATATGGTTAAAAAATATTTTGAGGAAACTTTGCAGATTCCTAAGGAGTCTATGCCACCTTGAGCCAGAGCTTTTTATGTAACCTTTGGTGGGTTGCAGAAGGAAAAGGTTGGAAAGAACGAGACACCTAGCTTAGACTTGACAGGCCTTCTCAAAATCTCTCTGTCAGTGATCATAACTGCTAGGTTAATATTGATAGTGACCTTTGCACTGGAGCCTGATAGAAATTGGATCCTAAGATTGTATTTCTGTTATAAGGATATTAAGTTCTGTGATTTAAATGTGTTGGTGTTACTGACCTATCCAAGGTCACACAGCAGAAGCAAGGCATTTTTGGGTCTTCGTCAGCTGCCTCTTATTTCCTACAATTTACATGTAAATGTATCGTTAAATATCAAAATCATACTTATGTTTTTTTTAGAACCATCACATTTCAAAAATTTTGTGGAAGCTAGAACAGTACCACTTCCAATTGCTATGTCCTCTCCTATAGGATAATTCATGATAGATTAGTATAACTCACTAAGGGATTCCTTTTACCAAAGTGCGCTAAGTGTTTAAGCGTGCCCTAGCCACATGCTAAACGCCAACACGTGCATGTTAGTCTATGGATGCATTAGCATGCAGATATATTTAGCACACCTTAGTAAAACAGGGGATATAAGTGATATATCAGCTATACCTCTTTTTCCTTAATATTTTTTGTTTTCCTTTTTTAGGAAAAGAATACCTCCTTTGATTTCTTTTCCATTGTCTCAACATCTTCCTCTCTCACTTTTGGTCTCAGGCAAACAAGGATAATGTATAATTTCTTATACCTGTGTATTTTCTTTTTGAAATTTACAAAATAAAAGAAAGGGCAGACTGTATGGGTCATTAGGCCTTTATCTGCCATCATATTTCTATTTTTCTGTATGTCTAAATAATGTAGGTACCCTATTTCACTGAAAATAAGCCCTAGCATGATTTTTAAAGATGCTCCTAATATAAGCCCTACCCCAAAAATGTGCCCTAGTTAAGATTGACCCCCCGAAGCCCCCCCCCCCGAATTTACCCGACACTCCCTAACTCCATCCCTAACACTAGTGCTACCTGATTTGCTGAAAAAATTGGACTCAACGATTCAGCAACCCCCCACCCCTGCTGTTTTAGGAGGCCTCAGAGTGGAGGTATGTCAGTCTCATGATGGGAGGGTCGGTGGGGCTCTGCTGCACAGGGGGATGGGAGGGATAGGAAGATGCTGCATAAGGGGATGGGTGAGAGGGGAAGAAAGATGCTGCACATGGGGGGGAGGAAAGAGGAAGAATTGGGGTAGAGGAGAGGAAGGGAGAAATAATTGTGTACATGAAAAAAATAAGACATCCCCAAAAGTAAGCCCTAGTGCATTTTTGGACTGTCTTATTTTCAGGGAAACAGTTTCAAAAATCAAATCTAGTTTTCAAATACTTATCGAAAAGCCAAGCTTTCAGCAGCTTCCCAAATCTAAGATAATTAGATAATTCCCAAAGAAGTGGTAGCCAAATTAAATAGTAGTTAAACCTTTTAAAAATTGTGAGAACAAAGTTTTCAGGAATTTACAAAATAATTGCAGCTGGCCTAAAAGCCTAATGGAGTCAGAAGTTCATTCCAGATCTCTACAAACTTGAAAATAAAAGATCAACTGAGCTTCCCAGCAGATTTAATTCCCTTAATGGAAGAGAAGGCTAACTTATCTTTGTGTGTTTCTCAAATGGCAAAGTCTAAGAGTATTCCAAAATAAGGGGACAAAAGGATCAAATATTCCATAGAGAAGCTTGAAGATTATGCATGCGCATTTAAAGTGGATCCTAAAGTGAACTGGGAGCCAGTAAAGCTTTATTAACAAAAGGGAAACATGATCATACTTTTGTTTCCCAAAAATGAGCTTAGCTGCAGTATTCTGTATTAACTGATGCCGTTTTAGACTGCTCTGCTTATTGCCCAGATAAACTGAGTTACAATATTCTAGCTGAGAAAGCACAGTGGATTGTACCAATACTGAGAAATGTTCTTGATGTAATAGTGATCTGACCTTCTTCAACATGCGCAGACTAGGAATTTGTCAAGGAATTTATCTGTTCATGAAATGTAAGTGATGAGTCCAAGATGACACCCAGGACTCTAGATGAAAAATCTATATGTTTTTAATGTAACAGAGGAAGGGAGGTTTTCTAATTTTGGCCCAATCCAAAGCAATTTGGTTTTGGCAGCGTTCAGTTTCATTTGAATAGACAAAGCCCACAGTTGAAGCTTAGAAATGTAGCAGTCTATACTAGGGACCAGGTTGTTAAGATCAGGATCAACTAGTACTAGTAGTAGTAGTAGTAGTAGTAGTAGTAGTAAAGGAACACCATTCTATATAGGACAGATCAACAATCATACTCAAGACAATGTTCATACCTCCACAGTAAATGGTAGGCCACGAGACTGAGCCAAAGCCTGAGATCAATCTTCGAAGACTTTTTCAAGAGAGTTTTAAAAGATCTAAGTCAGGGGTCTCCAAAGTCCCTCCTTGAGGGCCAAATCCAGTCGGGTTTTCAGGATTTCCTCAGTGAATATGCATTGGAAGCGGTGCATGCACATTCATTGGGGAAATCCTGAAAATCCGACTGGATTCGGCCCTCAAGGAGGGACTTTGGAGACCCCTGATCTAAGTGAGCATTCATCTCATAAAGATGATGACAAAGATCCCAGAGGGTTGTTGCTCCAAAAAACAAAAGGGCAAAATGACAGGTAGATTCTAATTGAGCCAAACAAGAGACCAGTATTATCATACAGTGGTCATCCAGAGATCTTAGGTGTACAGGGGAATAAGGTATAGTTAAAGACGACAAGTAGGCCAGAGTGCCCAAATGAAAGGCTTTAAAGGCAAGCAAAAGAGCATTGAACTGAAAATGCCACTGGGAGCCAATGATATTTCTCAAGAAGAGGGAAAGTATGATTGGTTTCACTTGAGTGAGAAAGAAGCCTGACTGCTGTATTCTGAAGGATTTGTAACTTCTTGATTACAGATTAAGTTGTACCTAGGTATATTATGTTGCAGTAGATCAAACAAGATATCAACAGAAAAAGAATTAAAGAGTGGAAGGATCCTTCGTTGAGAGGTTTAATCATAGAAAGCTGTCCCAGAATGAGGAAGCTGGTTTTACAAAAGGCAGATACCTGAGGTTCAAACAAGTTTTGAATTGTTAAGAACACCCAGTTAATGAAAGCTAGGAACCGGGGTGATGTTCCTAGTAAAGAAAGAGGTTCAGTAGGAGGGGACAAGTGACAATTTTATCCTGGTTGATCATAAGCTGGTGATTGATTAGTTACTTGTCCACAAGTATCTAGGCAGTCTTGCATGGCTAGTAGTTCGGGGGCATAGAAGTAATAGAATGTTATCTACAGAGATATGGAATGAAATATTGCAGTTTTGGAGTATACTAGCTAAAGGTCTGAGAAAAATATTGAAGAGGGCGGGAAAAGATGAGAAACCTTAGGGACACCACATGAAAGTGATCTCGCCATAAGTGAGAGTAATATTGAATGATCCATTAAATCAAATGAGGCAGACAGATCTAAAGAGATTGCCAAAGTTACCAAGTGTTTATCACCTCACTAAGAACAGAGGTAAGGATAGGTTCCATACTATAAGAGGGGCGGAACCAGATTGATAGGGACGTAGAATGAGCTCCTTGTCTAAGAATTGATTTAATTGTATAAAAACAACCTTCTCAATTACCTCACTGGCAAAGGAGAGGTTAGAAACTGGCCTATAAGTAGCAAGTAGGAAGGGATCAAGTGAGGGATTCTTCAAGATAAGGGTTACCACTGCTTTTTCCAAGAGTCCAGAAGAGACCCAGAGGCAAAGCTGAAATTAACTTTGGTGAGCAGAAAAAAGGAATAGACCTAAGTTGGAGTAGAAAATCCTGAAAACAAAAGGTGGAGCACTGACTGAGAAGAGAGAATCTTCTCCAGAGAAGTAGGCATTTTGCAATGAGAAAGATGGTCAAGAGAAAGGCAGGGTTAAGTCTGTGGAGTACGAAAATGGAAATGAGTCTGCTTGCTTAGTGAACTGCAGAGGGGTATTTCCAAAAGTGCGATGAAGAAGGAGAATCGTATCATTGAAAAAAAACTGGCCAGACCATCAGCCATTGGTGCAGAGAGAAGAAGCTGGAACAGAGTTGTGAGTTAGAGAATGAAAAATGGAATGAAAATCCCTATCGGGGTTAAGGGATTTACCGAAAATATCCTATTGGAGAAAAACCTGTTGTTTCGCCTTCCTTAGAAAGTAGTTAAAACTACAGTGTCTTTCTTGGCAGAGAGCACAGTTAGCCAGAGATTTAGTTTTCCACCACTGCCTTTCTGTTTGACGGTATTAATGTTTGAGAAAGTGGAAATCACTGTTAAACCAGGGTTGTCTGGAAGGCTTCACCTTATTAGTCACAATAATTGGAGCAATATGATCTATTGTACATGTAGAAACTGAACATGCCTGAATTGAAACAAGATCTGAGATTCAAGAAAGACGATATCCATATAAAATTTTAAAGGTCAAACATTCCACCCTAGCAACAACAAGCAGTCAATGTAATTCACAGAGAAGTGGGGAAACCCTATCATATTTTGTTTTATCAAAAATTATCTTCACTGCTGTATTTTGCAATAACTGAAGATGGCATAAAAGTACAGTTCTGTGTATTAACTATTACCATAGCAGATAACACTGGGCAGTTAACACCATCCCAGGATGTAATGTTAAGCGTATCTGGTGTTATACGCAATGCAGTTAACAAAGTAGGTACATAAGAACATAAAAACAGCCTTACTGGGTCAGACCAATAGTCCATCAAGCCCGGTAGCCCGTTCTCATGGTGGTCAATCCAGGTCACTAGTACCTGGCCAAAACCCAAGGTGTAGCAATATTCCATGCAACTGATAAGAACATAAGAGATGCCGCTGCTGGGTCAGACCAGTGGTCCATCATACCCAGCAGTCCGCTCATGCGGCGGCCCTTATGGTCAAAGACCAGCACCGTAACTGAGACTAGCCCTACCAGCGTACGTCCTTGTTCAGCAGGTACTTGTCTACTTTGTCTTGAATCCCTGGAGTGTGTTTTCCCCTATGACAGCCTCCAGGAGAGCGTTCCAGTTTTCCACCACTCTCTGGATGAAGAAGAACTTCCTTACATTTGTACGGAATCTGTCCCCTTTTAACTTTAGAGAGTGCTCTCTCGTTCTCCCTTCTTTGGAGAGAGTGAACAACCTGTCCTTATCTACTAAGTCTATCCCCTTCAGTACCCCCAACTGTTAAGGCAGAGGCTTTGCTGTTACTACAACTTAATGTCAGTTATTAATTCTTGGTAACGGCAAACCTTTAACACATTTTAAGAAAAGGGGCCCAAAGTGAGCTGGTAATTACCAAGGATGACATTACCCAATACTCAAAATGAGAAGACTGATCTTATGTATTAACCTACTCATTTTGTTTTTGAGCACCAGATGAAGAGAGTGCAGTCCCTTAAAGCTAGTCCAATAAAAAGTCATCAGTGACTAGCTTTTTGGTATTTATTTGTACCTATCTAAAGGTTTCTTTGACTAAAACACACTAAAATATGAGCTTAGATTAGGCACTTTACCAGTGCCTAAGTTACCCCTCCCCCACCACCTCCCCTTTTACAAAACTGTAGCACGGTTTTTAGCACCAGCTGTGTCAGTAACAGCTCTAATGCTCATAGGAATTCTATGAGCATTGGAGCTGTTACCGCCACAGCCAGCGTTAAAATCCACTCTACAGTATTGAAAAAAAAAAAAAAGGGGGGGTAATTAGCAAATGCCATTTGAAATGGAAATTAACATAAAATTTAAAGTGCCTACTGGTGCCTAAACAAAAGGCACTAGAATCACGCCTCCGGAGACACCTACTGGTTCTTACCACCACTAGAGGCATGACTAATGCTAGAAGTGGCATTAAGCGTTGGTAAGATGTCTCCAGAAGGGCAATTCACGTCAAAGATAGGCACAGGAAATGCAGACTTGGAAATCCCTGTCCTATATTTCTGGCACCGATCTTTGCCAGAGGTGCTTTTCAATCGGAGCGCAGCTGCACATTAATATAAAGACCCCTGATGAAGCCGTCAATAGGTGAAACAGGTCCCCGTTGGGCGTCATAAGATTCATACAGCTACAAGTACGGCACCGGCTCTAAAGCTACAACTAAGATAAGTGCCGGTTCAATTTTTGATTTGCACAAAAGCACTTTATTAGAATCTTTTGTTGCACTCAACATTTCAATACATTAAAAAAAAAAAAAAAAGCACCAAGCTCAATGAAAGATACCCACCTCCTGCATTAGCTGACAAGAAATTTATTATTGTTTCATCAGCGCAGGCATCTGAGAGCACAGTAGCTTAATATTGAACAACGATTGCAGATTATCATCTTTACAAGTCTTTTGTTTTAGTTAATCGATAGATTAAATTGACTTGTTTCCATTGTGCTGTTTTGCAATGTTTTCACATGCTATATTTCCAGCACCCATCTTTGCCAGAGGTGCAATTCTCTAACCGGTGCTGTTGCGTGATTAATACGATCGTCAGCCATTTATAAGGCAGCTGCTGACAACGGCACCGGTTACAGAATCCGGGTCTTTATGTTTTTAATGCGGGACTTTAATTCCATATCTTCCCACCAACACATGTCCAACAACCATCATTAAATTTCTGATTTAGTTTTAGCTGCTAGAAATATTCTTTGGCTGTCTGGCCAACTTAAAGGAACCAAAGATAGATCTGTTATTTATGTTGAATATTGGTGCTAGCCGGCTATGGCATGTGGCATAGCAAGTGACCGGGCTAGCTGCTGACTGAATATTCAGCAGTTATCTCCCACTGTATAGTCATGGTTAACTGGCTTAGTGCTATTTAACTGGCCAGGAACCACTCCTAGCCAGCTGGATAGCATTCAGTATTGGGCGGTAAAAACCCATAGGTCTAAAATGGGCTTTAGAATTTAGCATGCGCTAATTTCCTTAACACACGTTAAAGGTGCGTTACGCTCTAACACTGCTTGATGAATTCCCCCCTAGTGGCCTAGAATAAAGCTAGATTCATTAAAGTGTACTGCTGTCTTCATGCATGCTAAAACTGCAGACATGCAGTATTCATGGCAAATAAGGTGTGTCATAGGCAGCAGAACACTGCTTTGTTTGGGGGAGGGGGAGGGGGAGCAGGAGCTCCGCCCTAACGCACGACCTCTCAGCAGATCCCGAGTCCCCCACCCACCTCCTCCCAGAACTTTAGTTTTAAATCTTCAGTAGCCACCACTCAGCATCCACCCCAGAAGTAGAATGAAGGTTTCCGGGGTAGGCCTGCTGTTTGACGCTACACGGTGGCTGCCTAAAGATTTAAAGCATAACACCAGGAGAAGGGTAGACAGGAGGGCTAAAACCAGCAACCCAAATTTGGGGGGAGGCCATGGCCCTCTTGGCTTCCCCCGTTCTGATGCTTATGAGGTGTGTTAGAGCAGTGTTCTTCAACCACCAGTCCGTGGACCAGTGCCGGTCCACAGAAATTTCCTGTCGGTCCACAGGGCCAGCACATGCATCAGGCCCAAAACAGTGTTCTTCAACCGCCGGTCCACGGTGCAATCGATGCGGTGTTATCTTCGAACCAGCTCCCTCTTCCTTACTGATTCAGTGCACAAAGCCACGGGCAATGGTTCCTAAGCGCTTCCTGTGCCTGAACTGAAAGCCTTCTATCTGACGCAAGGAGCTGCTGCCCACAGATTTGTGCACTGCATCAGTGAGGAAGAGGGAGCCAGCCTGAAATGGCCAGGCGGGAGCAGGCCAGAAGGTAAGGCATAGCATGGAGGGAGGGAGACAACCAAGGTAGGGAGGAATGATTTTATTTTTGAATTTAGTGATTGAATTATGTTAATTTTGAGAATTTACATCTGCTGTCAGTGTGCTTTGTGTAGTTTAATTTTGTGGTTAACCATTATGTGTTGTTAATAAGATTATATTGTATATCTGTGAAAAATGAATGGAGAAAAAAATAGTGTTACAATTAGTACTATTATGGGGGTGGGATCTGCAGTGGCGTACCAAGGGGGAGGTGGGGGGGGCCCAAGGGGGTGCACAGCTGGCCACTCACCGGGGAATAGGCTGCCGCCGGGGAAAGGCTGCTATTGCTGTCATCAGGAACAAACCGACGCCGAATTATCCCTCCCTGCTTCTCTTCCCCATGAGCTGACCAATTCTAGCCGTCCGACATCAATTTTGACGTCGGAGAGGACGTTCTGGGCCAGCCAATCGCTGATTGGCTGGCCCGGAAAGTCCTCTCTGACGTTAGAATTGACATCGGGCAGCGAGAGTTGGTCAGCCCGCGGGGAAGAAAAGCAGGGTGAACTCGGCGCTGGCCTGTTTCCAATGGCCGGCAGCAGCAGCATGTTTCCAAATGGCAGTGGCATGGGGGAGGGCAGGGAGCCAGAAAGAAAGAAAGGTGGCAGGGTGAAAGAAAGAAAAAAAAATGGGGCATGGGGAGAGAGAGAAAGAAAGAAGGGCCAGGGTGAAAGAAAGAAAGAAATGGGACACAGAGAGAGACAAAGAAAGGGAGCATGGAGAGAGAAAGAAAGAAGGGCCAGGATGAAAGAAAGAAAGGGGGCACGGAGAGAGAGAGAGAAAGACAAACAGAGAAAGAAAGGGGGCATGGGGAGAGAGAAAGAAAGGGGCAGGGTGAAAGAAAGAAAGAAAGAAATGGGGCACGGAGAGAGGGAGAGAAAGACAGACATACAGAAAGAAAGGGGGCATGGAGAGAGAAAGAAAGAGGATAGGATGAAACAAAGAAAAAGTTGGGGGAGGGAATGAGGTCTGGAAGAGAGGAAGCATACAGGAGGCTGAAAGAAGGGAAGAAATATTGGATGCACAGTCAGAAGAATAAAGTGCAACCAGAGACCGATGAAATTACCATACAAAGGTAGGAAAAATGATTTTATTTTCAATTTAGTGATCAAAATGTGTCCGTTTTGAGTATTTATATATGCTGTCTATATTTTGCACTATGGCCCCTTTTTACTAAACCGCAATAGCAGTTTAGCGCAGGGAGCCTATGAGCGTCGAGAGCAGCATGGGGCATTCAGCACAGCTCCCTGCGCTAAAAAAAGCTATCGCGGTTTAGTAAAAAGGGAGGGGGTATATTTGTCTATTTTTGTATAGTTGTTACTGAGGTGACATTGCATAAAGTCATCTGCCTTGACTTCTTTGAAAACCCACGGAATATAAATGATAATTAACATTTTCTCTGCGTACAGTGTGCTTTGTGTTTTTAAAATTTTATTGTTGGTAGATCATTTTGACTTGGCCACGAAGGTAAGGGGGAGGGAGGGAGGGGAGCTGCTGAAAGACATCTAGTAATCCTTGCAGGCTTGACTGTGCTGGGAATTTTTTGTAAAATCATGTTTTGTTATGTGACTGGTATTATTTAGACTTTAATTTCTATGAATGAATAGAATGAAAATGATATAAAATTACTTGCTTCTTTTTATGTGCGTGCGCTGAAGGAAAGTGGAGAGAGAGTGGGCTGAGGATGCTGAAGGGAAATGGGGAAGAGAGAGTGGAGAGAAGATGCTGATTTATAAATTGACAATTGTACAGAATATTGTTTCTTTTTATACTTTAATATAATAAGTTCAATATAAAACAATTCAAGGCTTGTGTGGATGGAATCAGGTGGTTTGTGGGGATGAGGACCGAGCTTACGGGGATTAGTCCAATAAAATTGTATTTTCTTATTTCTCATTATTTGTTTTATTTTTATTTGTTAATTTGTAAAGTGGTGATTGTTATGTATCAGTTTTTTCAAATTTACATTTACTTTCTTTATATTTTGCACAGTATTAGAGGACATGTATTACTGTTTTTGTGGTGTTGTGGTGTTGCATTGTATGCAGAGTCTGGTTTCTTGGTGATTCAGTTTAACTTTTGTCTACATATTTCTATTTTTAGTTTGTGATTATTCCATATTGGGCGAGGATGTATCTGTCTGTGTGTATGAAAGGGACATGGCTTTCTGATAGCATTAACTGTACAGGATCAATTGACTGTGCAGGATCTGGTTTGTTTAGTTTTACAATGTATGTGTTGGTGTTCTAGTGCTCACTGCAGTGTTTAAGATGCTGCCTTTTCCTAGGTACACTCTTGTTGTGCAATATGTAGATTGTTACTAAAAATCATATTTTTCATATAGATGGGGGGGTATCAAAAAATGATGGGCCCCAGGTGTCACATATGCTAGGTACGCCACTGGGGATCTGGGATGGAGATTGGGTAGAGATGGGCGGGGTCTGGCCCACGACTTAGCCCAGTGTTCTTCAACCACCGGTCCATAGACCAATGCCGGTCCACAGAATAATTGTTTTATTTCTGCCGGTCCATAGGTGTAAAAAGGTTGAAAAACATTGTGTTAGAGCGTGATAACGCGGTAGCTCCTTTTTGTAAATCTACGAGTGCTCCTTGGTACCTAGATTTAGCAACTCAGCTGTTTTGGAATCTTAGCTCCATCGCCAATGTTTTTGGAATCTGATACCATATGCAAGCTCGGATTTTGCAAGCCTTTAAATGTTCTGCTATTTCTAAACAGATTTTGCTTGGTTATAAAGCTGACTCTTTGCTGATAGCAATCCAACTAATAGCAAACAGGCAGTCGCAATGTTAATAAACGTGATGACAGAACCACAGCACATGTTTCACTAAGGTCTGCTGCATGCTGAATTCAAATACCCCATGTACAAAGACATTCCACAAGTAATTTATTTTTAATCTGTTAAATAATGATATTTTGTACATAAATCACCATCCCGAATTTTAATGCCTCCATGTAATTCCTGCAGGGTTTTTTTTATTTCTTTGCTATTCTTAGAAAAATTGGTTTGTAGAGAAATACCATCCTGATAACACTAAAATATTATTCACAGCAAATCTACTACACCAGTCAGGACAAAGGTGGCCCTAACATTTCAAATGTGAATGATTTATGCTTTTTAAATGAACTTTGTTACAGCTTACTGCTCCGCTGCTACCAAACAGTAGACGGACATTCCTGTATTGCTTTTTCTTTTCTTTTAATTATTTATTTTATTTTATAAGCATTAGACAAAGGACCATGTTGAAGTGTAAAAATTCAAGGAGATATTTATAATTGGAATCACTAGGTACTGTAGGACGTTCAGTTATCAGTGCTGTGTTCTGTGTTCTGCATAGACGATTGTGGGGTTTGTTTGTTTTTTAAGTTTAAAGAAAGAGATTGAAGCTTTTCAGCAATACAGTCGATACATCCATGTAAGAGTTGCAATAAAAACTACATTTTTTACATTTTCTGGATTATTTTAAGAAGAAAATCAACTCACAGAAAAGTAATTGTGAAAACGTTGAACTAATAGGTTTTATTGGTGTAAGCTGTGTTGACTTTACAAAGGGCTCCTTTTACTAAGGTGCGCTAGTGGTTTAACGCACGCAGGAAATTACCGCGTGCTACACCGCACGCTAAGCTTCTAGAACACCAGCTCAATGCTGGCATTAAGGCCTAGCACACGCGGCAATGTAGCGTGCACTATTCCACGCGTTAAAGCCCTAGCGCACCTTTGTAAAAGGAGCCCAAAGAGATGCCCAATGTAAGAGGTCAAATAGGACCTGCTTAGGTCCTATTTTATAAAAAGGTACATAGGCGCCTTCATGTCTTTATAAAATAATAGCAAAAGCAGCAGAAATTGAATGCAGATGCAGATATTTGCACCTGCTCGAGAGCTGGTGTAAATAGGCATATCTAGATTATTTAAGTATGAATGTAAATGAAAAAAATTGGCACAAAAAGATGTGCTCTAGGTACTATTCTATAACCAGCACTCTGAGATGGAATACAGTATGCCTAGCACTAGGATCTATGGCAAAGTTTTAAGCATGGGGATTTATTACTACTGCTACTATCCTTTCAGTCATGTCCAACCTTTGGATACTCTGTAGGCCAGTCTGTCATGCTTGCTTGTTTTCCATGGCTTCTTTCAATTGCTTGATGTTTATTCTTGATGGTATCCAGCCAACGGGCCTTTGGTCTCCCCTACTTCCCTTTTCCACTAACCATTCTGTGTAGCACCTCCTTTTCTATTAAATTTGCCCTCATCACATGTCCAAAATAGGTCAGTTTCTGTCTGGTAATCTTGCCTTCCACGGACAACTCTGGGTTTAAGCATGGAGATTTACAACTGAAACTCAGTGTAATAGCATGACGAGCTTAGTATGGCAAATAGCTCAAGATGTCTGAAAATCCTTGAGAGAATATAACAGCAATATAGTTTGATATACTTTGATGCCTTAACACTGGCCCTGAAGCAGTGGACAAGAATAAACTCCGCGAAACGCTGGCCGCGTCGACATATTTAAGAACAAGCATTGCTTAAGATAAGTAATTTAGATGTCAATCTTTTTCAGTATAATGGATAAGTGCATATTAAAAAATTGGTGAAAATGGTGAATAATGTAGAAGGGATTTAGTACTAAAAGAGAAAAAAAATTTTAAAAAATATATTAAAACTATACTAAATTCCAAACAGGATAAAAGAAATATTTTTTAAAAAACAGTTAATAAATAGTAAAGCTATCAGCTTTTTTGGCCAATGACTGGAGCACGGAGCAAAAAAAAACTACGCTGATCACCTCAGTCTATGACATCACGACTGTGCGTAGGCTCCAATTCCGAGGCCTTTTCCTGAATACCAAAGAGAGTGTAAAACGGTAGATAGACGTTAGATTCACTTCTCTGAGTGAGTGGAGTAAAACATATTGAGCTATTTATACCACTCGGGCTGGTTAATTTAGGTTGTATGAGCTTAGTATGGCAAACATACCCCCTCTTTTACTAAGATGTACTAACCAATTAGCGTGCGCTAAACGCTAGCGCGTGCATGTTAGTCTATGGATGCGTTAGCATTTAGCGTGCGCTAATAATAGTATTATAAAAAGCATGGTTAATATAGTATGACACGATTTGGCAAAAATGTTAAGGCAAGTGTGCAAGACGCAATGTAGTATGGAAGACATGGAGTGGCAAACATTGTGTGGCAAACATTGTGTGGCCAACATTGTGTGGCCAACATTGTGTGGCCAACATGGCATGAGAGATTGTAGCATGGCAGACATAGTATGGCAAAATATGGTGTTTAGTAGGACAAAGATAGCAAATAGTATCACAGAGTGTGGAAAAACATTTTACAAAGTCATAGGTCAGTCATAGGACGAAGCAGATAGCGTTTGAGACTTGACAGTGGAGGAGGTCAGAGCACTTTGGCAGAAGGTTCAGGGAATTTGGATTACTGCACTCCCATTGTTTAACAGTGACATTCAGCTGCCAAATGGCAACTCAGTATGGTTACTTTAAGTAGTTTCATAGTTTATTAAAATTTGATTAAACGCTTAA
This sequence comes from Geotrypetes seraphini, assembly GCF_902459505.1. Classification (NCBI taxonomy): domain Eukaryota; kingdom Metazoa; phylum Chordata; class Amphibia; order Gymnophiona; family Dermophiidae; genus Geotrypetes; species Geotrypetes seraphini. The sequence continues at coordinate 42,128,192 of NC_047095.1, forward strand.
CATAAAATTTCAAAGCGTTATACATTAAAATCTAAAATAAACAAAAAAAAACGTACAAAACAGACTAACTGGGGGGGAGGGGAAGGGGATAACAAAAAGGATAGAAGGGAAAAAAATTACAATCTGTAAAAAGAAAATAATAAAACAGAGAATAAAAACAAAGGGAAAGGATTGAGAAATATTTAAAATTTTTAAAAAGTGAAGATAAATTAAAAAGGCATGAGATAAATCAATCGCAGGTCTACAACTGTATAAACGTTTATTAAGATTTGATATACCCACAGCATACAACTGTTCATGGAGGTTTACAATATAATATATTAAAAGAAAGAAACTTTATTAAAAAGAGAAAAGACCTGTCTAAAGCAGAAATATCATTTTGTATTGCTGTTTTGGCAGATTAATTCTATGGATCCAACCCAAAGAGGAGCAATACAAACAGTCAATAAATATGGTCATTCTGAGGAATGTCTTGCCGAAATGTTAGATTGAAAAATGGTGCCCAAATCTGGGTGTTGATAAAAATTAGCACTAAGGCCCATAGTCTATAAATGGTGCCTTAGCTTCAGTGCCGGTAGGAGCCTGGAAAATCATTTTAAAAACATCTTTTATACCAAGTTTCATTCAGATTTGATATTCCGCCTTATCAAAAAGATGTCTAAACGGCTTACATAAAATATTAAAATAGCTGTAAAGCAAAAGAAAATCAAGATTGTGTTTTTCACTTAACTAAGGCACTGGTAGGGCACCAAAATCAAACCTACATAGACATTTTACAGTGCCCAACACCACCGTAGGCGTGGCTAACCCCGGAAGCGGCATTAGGCACTTTAAAGAGCCTACATAGTGTCACCATGTATCACCAGGCCGGGCCGGGCCCAAGCGGGAGTGGCCGAAAGAGCCCAGAGCACACGGTGCTGACCGAGCGGTTTATCAGTACTAATTGGAGTTGGTGGATCAAGTAAAAAAAAACACCCAATTTTGCTTCCAACACAAAATGCTTTATTCCAATAGGAACTTCAGCTTTCAAAACCCACAATTGCATTTACAGTTCAAAAAGGAAAAAAACTGGTATTTCCCAGTTATAGTCCAAAAATGACTCTTCTTTACCTCAGTACAATAGTCCATAGATTCCAAACTACTTTCAAAATACCCTCATGCAGTTCGATACAGTCTCTTGCTGGCAATCACTTCTGGCAGCTTTAGACTGGAGCCGCCTCTGAACTCTTTGGATGCAGAGCTCAGGGCAGAAGGGACCTCCTCCCACAATGACCGTTGGCCGTGGTCCCTCCCCAACTAGGACCCACAATACAGTCTATGGGAAAAAAAAACCCCAAAAGGAAAAAGGTCTCCGAACTACTGCCAAGGCTGGGCAGTGCTAATTGCCACAGCCCCGAAACTCTGGGGTCCTTGCCCAAAGGAATGCCAGGAACCCTCACAAGCCGCTAAGGTTTTCAGTAACCTTTCTTTTGCCTTAAGGTTACAGAGACAGCCAGCCCCTTAACTAGCACAACCCAAAACTAGCAAGAGCATTTAACTTCTCAGTTTTGCTGTTTGTCCCAGCCTCAGCCTTAACTTCCATTAAACCCCATCAGTTTCCATATCCCACTGGTCAGAATCAACATTTCCTTCTTTAAAATCCATGGCCTCTTCATGGTCTAAAAAGTCTTCAGTATTTGAAGCTTCCCTCCTGAATTCGTCTAATATTTCAGCTTCCATAAAGTTAGATCTGACCTGGGTGTTAGGCTGAGGTATGCTGCTGCATGTCCTTGGAACTGGTCTCATGTCTCCCTTCAGTTTCCTTTCCAGTGTGAGTTGGTTCAGTGGCTGCCTCCTTTCTTAGCACTGCTGCTGTTCCCTATAAGCCTCAGGATAATGAGCAACAGGTGTGACTTGTTCCTGACTAAATTGAGGACTGGAATGTTCCTGGTGTTGCCTGGAATTGTATCCCCCATGAATGTTAGGAGATGTGTGGTGCATCCTCCCCCTAGGAACAATTAATTGAGTACTTTTAGTTCCCCTTACCCATTGTTCTCCCTTCTCTGATTTTGGCGAAAACAAATAGGTACTTCCTTGCTCTTCACTGAACCTTCCTAGGCTGATTGTAATTCTGGGCTGAGGTGTTAGTGTGGGTGTGGGTAGTGTTTTATCTCTTTGGGAGAGTATTTTCCCCTGCTTAGCCCTAGGCATAGGTGTCCTTTCACTACCCTGCTCAGTCGCAGGGTCTACCCTGTGACAGTAGTCACAATTCACGTCAACGATAGGCACCAGAAACGTAAGCCTTGAAAACCATGGCCTACATTTCTGGTGCCTACCTTCATCAGAGGCCTTGATTCTCTAAATGGTACCTTTATGATGATTGACACGCAATCGACAGCCACTTTTAAGGCGGCCGCCGGAAATGGTGCCATTTAGAGAATCCAAACCTAAGAGTCCAGTTCTATAAATGGCACCTAAATTGGTAGGTGCCATTGAAAACAGCACCTACTGTATGTCAATCAAGTTTAGGTGGCAAAGCTATCAAATCCCTGATCGTCAAACACTTATATATAGGCCCTCTTTTACAAAAGCGCGCTAAGTGTTTTAGTGTGCGTTTAGCGCACGCTAAATCAATGCGTGCGCTAACCGTTAATGCATCCATAGGATAACATGCACGCGTTAGCATTTAGCGCGCTCTAATATTTAGTGCGCACTAAAAAGCATAGTGCGCCATTGTAAAAGAGGGGGATAGTGTATCCTTCTTCATAAGTGCTCAGATAAAAAGGTGTTAAAGAGACCAGACTTTGGGCAAGCCTTGAAGAACACAAAATCACAGTGAGACCAGCATATATAAAGACCAATGTCGGGTTTTCTGAAGCAGCCTTGTCGCGAAACGTGTCAAAACCCATAACGAATGTTGCCCAGCACCAACACAGATAAGTTTTTTTTTCAATCTTGATAAACATATGCTTTAGTAGCTGAAGTTTTGGGGAGGGTTTTGCTATTATTTGAAGTTTTTTCCAAAAAGTGCTGTGATTGAAAAAATAAGAGCAGCTTACGGCTGGGGCTGGGGCCCCAAATCTGGTCTCTAACACTTTTTTCTGTGCACTTATGACGAAGGATGCACTGCATATAAGTGTTTGACAATCAGGGATTTGATAGTTTTGCTACTTTGTATCACATTATCCTTGGTGATTACTTACCCCCTCTTTTACTAAGGTGCGCTAATATATTCTATGGACGTGTTAGCGTTCAGCCCACGCTAACCGGTTAGCGCACCTTAGTAAAAGAGGGTGTTACAACTTCTCCCTCTGTATTCGCTGTGATAGGGGATTAACAGAACCGCAAATACAGAAAAACCGCAAATAACTTTTTCATATGCTATTCGCTGTTTTCTATTTAAAACCACGAATAACATGGTGGGAGACCTGGCCTGTTCCTGAAGGAGAGGCAAAACACGGTGAAGAAAGAGACGGAAATCGGCGATTGTTTCTGTAAACGCTTGGATTCAGCGATTTCTCTATGCAAGCTTAAGTCATTTGGGGGGAAGAGCCAGCAAGCTAAAAACCGTGAATAATCGAAACCGCGATTGCTGAAACCGCGAATACGGAGGGAAAAGTGTAGTTGTAAATTTCCCCAGTGAGTGTTGAATCAAATCTAGGTGCCATTTGTAGAATCACACCTACTGAAACCTAAAGAGTTTAGGCACTGGTAGGCGTCTACAACTTAGACACCAGTATGTTAGGCCAGGCTTTTCCTGGCCTAATTTGCCAGCAACTAACCCAGACGCCTACCGACATCAAAGTCATTCTATGACCAAACTCCGTCCCTAACCGTGCTCACTTTTCAGATAGGTGCCCATAGGTGCTGGTAGGCACTTCGGTGTAGGTATCGGTAAGTGCTGTGTTGATTTCCAAGCGGAACTTAGATTAATTGTTTTCAATTGGCTTTTGATGTCATTTTCAATTATCATGCACAACCAAAAATAGGAATCAGAGGTCCAACTGTCTGCAGTAAAAAATAATCCAAAGCAAACAAAACAGAAAACTGCAGGCCTTGTACACGATGCAGGCAGACTTTATTTGTAACAAGTAAAACATTAATTAAAAACCTCTATCTAGGCAAGGGACCCAACACGGTCCGTGTTTCGTACAATCTTCATCAGGGGTCCTATTAGATAAAAAGACAAAAGTATCAAGGGGGTAACCTTGGACAAAACAGCAGTAAAAGTGACACGTTGTGGGAACTAAAACGCTGCGATGTTAGTGTCTCGCTGAGAAGACTGCCGAGTCTTCTCAGCGAGACACTAACATCGCAGCGTTTTAGTTCCCACAACGTGTCACTTTTACTGCTGTTTTGTCAAGGTTACCCCCTTGATACTTTTGTCTTTTTATCTAATAGGACCCCTGATGAAGATTGTACGAAACACGGACCGTGTTGGGTCCCTTGCCTAGATAGAGGTTTTTAATTAATGTTTTACTTGTTACAAATAAAGTCTGCCTGCATCGTGTACAAGGCCTGCAGTTTTCTGTTTTGTTTGCTTTGGATTATTTTCAATTATCATGCCATGTAAGCCAATTTAAAAAATAAAATGAGGTTCCGCATGGAAGTCAGCCAGGCACCACTAAGCGCCACTGATCTAGGTGCCGTTTATAAAGTTGGGCCCAAAGCGCTATTCTAGAAACAGTGCTCAGATTCGGGAGCCATTTGTACACGGTTTGGGATCTATGCCCCGTTTTAGGCGCAAGGATTTGCACCCACTAAAACCTGGTGTAAATTCTTGCACCAAATACTGGCTTTTACAAAGCTGTGGTAGAGGTTTGTACAGTGGCCCGGCAAGATAAATTCTCTGACACTTGTAGAATTCCTATAAACACTGGAGCATTTACCTCACCAGCCGGTGGTAGAAACCTCTACCATGGCTTTATAAAAGGAGCCCTAAGTAGCCGCATAAGGCTTTTTTTTATCGCTTGCCGCAGCACTAATAGCTCCAATGCTCACAGGAATTCCTATGAGCGTCGGAGCTAATACTGCCATGGCCGGCGATACAAAAATCCTAATGCGGCTACTTAAAAGAAGAGTGGCTTCATAAAAGGGAGCCTAAATTAGGTGCAGATTGCCTTTATTTAGTAAATTGTGTGCAAATTGCTGGAATTCTGATCTGCCCATAGCCATGCTCCCATAGCCATGCTCCCTTTTTAGACTCGTGCGTGGATTTTAGCACCTAAAGATATGTGGCACAGTGGTTAAAGCTACAGCTTCCGAAACCCTGAGGATGTGGGTTCAAACTCTTGCTGCTCCTTATGACCTTGGGTAAGTCACTTAATCCCCCCATTGCCCTAGGAACATTAGATAGATTGTGAGCCTGCCAGGAAAGAGGGAATAATGCTTGAGTACCTGAATGTAAAACCACTTAGGTTATAAGTGATATATAAATACTAAAAAAATTCAGGTTCTTTATTAGTTGAGGAGCACAGGGTAATATCCTTAGAGAGTGAACGCCTCAGCATTGGTTTTGTGCCAGCAGAGGTCACTCTTATGGTGGTGGCTATTTACTTTCGCTCCTACAGGCCAAAGTGGATCATCTCAATAAGCGCAACTCTTGGGCCCTCTTTTACTAAGGTGCGCTAAGCGTTTTAGCGCACGTTTAGTGCATGCTAAATCAACGTGTGCGCTAACCACTAACGTGTCCATAGGATAACATGCACCATTAGCGTTTAGCGCGTGATTAGCGCACGCTAAAAAGCAAAGTGCACCTTAGTAAAAGAGGGAGCTGGTGGCCTGAAGAGACACAAGCCTTGACCACAGCCGAGTCATAGAGCCAAAGTGACTTTAATCAGTAAAGCAAACAATTGTGATCAATAGGCTACAAAGCGGAAAGATATATGTATCCTAAAAAATCATATTTTACAGAGATTTTTTTTTTTTTTGTATGGCATAAATGCTTGCAGGGTTTCCAACAAATAATATGATTACCACATTATTGCATTTGTAAATTCAAAGAACAGGAAACAGCAAAATGACATGAAAATATTCCTGGCTGTGAGACATCTGTCTGCCCTTATATGTTCTCAACAATGGTTGTCAGGGTAATATGATATATTAGCGTTATTAGAGCAGAAAACAATGGGGCAGCATGAAAAAGAAGTAAGGAGGGGCAAATGGCAACAGCAACACTGAGCAGAAACTGTTACACAGTAAAGTTATCTGTTTATACTACTCGTAGTCACTTGGGCATTAAACATTCAACCAAGAATATCTTCGGGGGGGGGGGGGGAATCAATATTTATATGTAGTATGAGATATTAAGTCAAAAGAAAGTAATCTCCCAAAATTAGTGTTGCCTCATGATAATCAAGACAAATTTAGGTTTTGCAAAACAGCTTACGGAATGCGGAATAAGCGATTAATCAAATACTTAATAAACTTGGAAACTTTAGTAAATAAACATACAGAGGGGCATAATCGAAAGGGACGTCTAAGTCCGTTTACGTCCATCTCGCAAGTCATCCAAAGTAAAAAAAACAGCTTAAGACCCATTTTCGAAAGATACGTCCAACTTTTTTTTCGTTTCGAAAATCGTCTAATTATACGTCCTGCCGATCTGATCGTCCAAGCCACTAAATCATCCATCTTTATACCACATTTTCATCCAAATCAAAAATGCCTAGAACAAGACCTGTTGGATGTGGGAGGGGTCTGCAAAGTGGTGGACTGCACCCCTAGACATGCCACCTAAATAGTGGGATACCTTACTGGGCACTGTTGTGAACTTCACAAAAAGGGTGCTATGTCTTCTCCTCCCTACAGCTCCCTTATAGGTCATGATGAGCCCCCCAAACCACCTCCAGAATCCCCTAGACCCACTTATCTACCACCCCAATAGCTCTTATGGCTTCAGGAACCACTTATATGCCAGTCAAAAAGGGTTTTGGGGGTGTATAGGGGAGTGCACATGTTTAAGTATCAATGCAGTGATTACAGGGGCTTATGGGTATGGGTCCTCCTCTCTATGGGTCCCTAACCCATCCCCAAGATGACTTAAGCCGCCTCTGTGCTGGACGACTAGGCTTTCCTTTGCTAGGCGGCCAGGTGATGATGGTCTGGAGGCTGAATTTTAAAGATGTGATTAATATTTTTATGGGGGTGGGGGGGTTAGGTGATACCTGGGGTAGTGGGTGGGGGTCTGTTTTATGTGTTTGCAGTGCTTATCTGGTGACTTTAGCTGGGTTTTTGTCTAGGCTCTGTTGTAAAACATTCGGTTATAAATACTGTATGACTAAGTCTAAGCCGGCCCACGTCCCGCCCAACTCCCGCCCTCGACACGCCTCCCGAAACGCCCCGTTTAGCTTTGGATGTTGAGCGGCACTATGAAGGCCTAGGTCATTTAGAAATACGTCCATTTTGAGAAATGTTCGTCCAAGTGCCGACTTAGGCCGGTTTTTGGACGTTTTTCTCTTTCGATTATGAGCCCCACAGTGTATACTCAAATATAAACCTAGATTTTGGGGCAAAAGAATGGCCCAAAAATGGGGGTCTCGGTTTATATTTGAGTCTTACTACTTAGCATTTCTATAGTGCTGCTAGATGTACACAGCACTGTATATTAAACATGTAAGAGACAATCTCTGCTCAGTAGAGTTTATAATCTATTTAAGACAGACAAACAGAATGAATAAGGATTAAGGAAATTCTCACAGAGGAAATGATAAAACAGACATGGACCTATGTCAGGCCTACCTTAAACTCTGCTAGTCCAGTGGTGCCGAAGCGCCATTTTCAACTTGAGATTCAGCCCGATTCCCTTGATCTTCTGATCCTCTTGCTTGCTTGGCCGGTTACTTCAGGGTTTCTGCTCCCGAGGAAGGAGGCTGATACCTCCGAAACGGACTTCCGTAGAGCTATTGATTTCTCAGGATGAATTTTTGACATCTATTTTGTCCAATTGGAGATAAGTAACTCTAGTTTTGCGATTATTGCTGGGTATTTTTTCACCTAATGAACTGATATTTATCATCAAGGGGAGAAAATTGGTTGGACAGTTGAACCTCTGGTTTGATTGTGAACATTAGCATACTCATTGCAGTCAGAGCACCCTGGGAAGTATTTCACTATACACACGACTGATTTTAGAGTGTGATTTTCACCATTTATAATTTATTACACTGAGAACACCAGGTCCAGGGATGTTACACACTTATTAAACCCTCTTTGGGTTAACCCAGCTCACAACTTTTGAAAACAGGCTCGTCCTGTCGGGTAAGTTGTATAAACTGAGGACCTGGCTCACACAGTATAAATATTTGATTTGAACAAATATGCTGTTGTTCTTGTCGAAGTGTGATAACTCCCAGTGTACTCTTTAGCACAAGGAAGAATTCTTGTCTAAATTACCTTTTGATCTTTCTTTTTTTTAATACGGGTCTCTTAGTTTTTGAAGGTCCAGTGATGAGCCAGGGCGAGAGCAATCCTCCTATGCTCCTGCCCCGTGCAGTCTCACTACTCAAAATGGCTGCCACAACTTCCCACAGTAACCTTGTGATACTACCGTGAGTTTGGTTTATATTCGAGTCAACTATTTTTACCTCGTTTGGGGGAGGGGAAAAAAAAGCTTACCTCGGTTATATTCAGACAGGTTTATATTTAAGAATATACAGTATTTACAAGGAATTCAGCACAATAAGGCTTTCTTTATGATTTGTGCCTAAGGATTTACATAAAATCGTATTTCTAGACCGCATAACGATAGAGTTCTATGCGGCTTCATTAATATTCTGACACTTTCTACAGATCTTACAAACACTAATTCACCCAATTTATAGATTATATTCTTTTCATTCTCCTTTCATAACCCTCACATGTGAAAATATTCTGTCTTCTCCAGGCTGCACAAGCTCCACCTAAATCACTACTGCAACTACAAAGCTCCCGTTATTCCCTGTAGGAACCATTTTGAAATTTGTTTGAAATTGTTTTACACTTGCCAGCTGCATGGAACTCATGTCTTTTACTCTACCACCTAACATTCAAAAGGGGGCAATTCATTTGGTTTCCTGAGATGTGAAGGGTTTTAGGGTCATTGTTGTTATAGCATGGGATGTGATTAATTTTATTCAATAAAGACAAGGAATAACCTCTACTAGATTCTTAAGGGTGAATTAAATTCAAATTGAATTGTAAGCAATAACAAACAGAATTTGCTTGGGTTTTTATTTCCAGTACTTGCCAATTGTTTATAAGATGACAGGATTAGAGGCTGACCTCCTGCTCACAATGAACGGCTAGTGCTTGTATGCCACCTGATTTGGAAGCTATATCTAATTCCAAGCTCAGAGTGCACCTTCGGAGTTTACTGCATTCGGATTTTGTTTCTAAAGAGAGATCTGAGCAGAATACTCTGCTGCTTCTCTGGTCTTACCTTCTGATCCCTGACTGGACAAAGAACAGATGTAGACATTTCTCTGGAGTAGAATTTTGCTTTGACTTTCTGTGATATTTATCTGTACAAGGGGCCGCTGAAAAGTTTGCAGCCCAACCATGAAGACAATCATGTGGAGCCATGCAACTTACAAGTTATTCCACACTTTTCTTGACACTTTTCATTTAAATGCATCTAGCAAATGGGCACGAGTATAGGGAAACCAAGCCATTGTGACATCACCAATGAGGTTGGCTCTTAGGCATTGGTGGAATGAGGCATTATGACATCACAATACGAGGGGCCACTGAAAAGTTCTCAGCCCAACCAAGAAGAGAATGATGTAGAGCAGGGGTGCCCAATACGTCGATCGCGATCGACAGGTCGCTCGCTCAGGCGACCCCAGTCGATCGCAGAGCGGGTTCCCTTCTTCCCTTCTCTTTTTTCCCCTCCTGACTGGCCCACCTCTTGAAGAACGCCAACCAATCAGAGTGCTGGCAGGGTGGGGTGAAGGTCGGTGGCGTACCAGTGTTCTCCCTAGGGCCTTTTAGCTGGGCGGTCCGCCCAGCTATCATCCGCTCCTGAATTCTGCTGCTGCCGCCGCTGCTCAACATTTTAAAAAAAAACGGCTTGGAGAACTTATGCTCCGGGGGCTAATGTGTGCTTGTTCTGGCTTCCCTTCTCTTCCCTCTGAAACCGGAAGTTATGTCGGGGGGGGGGGGGGGAGAAGGGAAGCCAGCAGCACATGTTAGAGCCCCGTTCGCGGGCTAAAGCGGGAGACAGGTCAGTTAAGCTTGTGATTTGCTCTTCTTGCTGCCAGGTCCTGCCTACTTTCTGTTTCCTCAAAGGCAGGACCCGGCAGCATTTTTCCCAATAGGTCGATCTTGGGCCGATCACCCTTCCTCTCCCCGACGTCAATTCTGAGGTCGGAGAGGAAGTTCTGGCCAGCGGAACTTACTCTCCGACGGCAGAATTGACATTGGGGAGAGGAATGCTGGTCGGCCCGAAGCAGCGGCGGGCGGCTTTGGAGGCCTGTTATCCGATGGCAGTGGCAGTGGCTTGGGGAGGGCAGGGAGGGAGAAAGAGGGCAGGCATGGAGACAGAAGGAAAGAAGAGAAACAGAAAAAAAGAAAGGGGGCAAGAAGAGAGAAAGAAAGAGAGGGCAGGGAGAGAGGAAGAAAACGTTGGAGGGGGGAATGAGGTCAGGAGGAGAGGAAGCATATAGGCTAAAAGAAGGGAAGAAAGATTGGATGCACAGTCAGAAGAAGAAAGTGCAACCAGAGACTCATGAAATCGCCAGACAAGGTAAGAAAAATGATTTTATTTTAAATTTAGTGATCAAAATGTATCTGAATTTATATCTGCTGTCTATATTTTACACTATGGTCCCCTTTTACTAAACCGCAATAGAGGTTTTTAGCGCAGGGAGCTTATGAGTGTCGAGAGCAGCGCTGGGCATTCAGCGCAGCTCCCTGCGCTAAAAACTGCTATCGTGGTTTAGTAAAAAGGGAGGAGGGTATTTGTCTGTTTTTGTATGGTTCTTAGTGAGGTGACAGTACATAGAGTCATCTGCTTTGACCTCTTTGAAAAACCCTGGAATAGGAATGATAATTAACATTTTCTCAGCGTACAGTGTGCTTTGTGTTTTTTTAAATTTTATTGGTGGTAGATCATTTTGACTTGGTCATTTTAAAAGTAGCTCGCAAGCCCAAAAAGTGTGGGCACCCCTGATGTAGAGCCATGAAACTTACAAGTTTATTCCACACTTTTCGTTTCATTTCATATCATTGAAATGAAAAGTGTCAAGGACAGTGTGGAATAACTTGTAAACTTCATGGCTCTACATCATTCTCTTCTTGGTTGGGCTGAGAACTTTTCAGTAGCCCCTCGTATGTATGGAAAGTTAGAAAATGAGGAATATTCAGGTAAAGTTTGATGTCAAGTAACAAGTACTTAGGGCCTTGCATACAGAAAAAAAAAAAACCTAGACTTAAAAAAATCAAAAATTAATTGCAGTAATAACTTTCTAATGAAGCTTTGAAAATGTGTTCAATAGCCTTTTACTGGTTCCAGAGAGTATATAGCACGTCTGTGTTTCCGATATAATCAAAACCAATTTTTGTGTGTGTTTCAAGTTGAATGTTAAACAGCATCTCATCTACTGCTGATAAAAGAAATCTCAACATTAAACAAACCGGTGGTGGCCTAATAACATGACATTGATGTATTTCCACTTGTCACTCTCTTAGCACTAATTTTCAGAATTATGCCCAAATAATGACACTTCTGACAATTTCAAGGACACTTACCCTTAATTATGAACTTTTGCTTTACTTAAAGACGATGTCAAGCTTAATTACTCATCTTTCCTATATTAGTCTCAGTTACATGAAGCAAATGCTAATGAATTAGGCAGTTGAACGCAACTTCCATATACAGAAACTAACCTTGTGCAGACAGGCAGTCCACAACGATCACAACCGATACAACATTGTATATAAAAGTTGTAAAGAAAGTTGCAAACCCTCCTGATTACCTCAGTCCCCTGGATTCCACTATTTTCCCTTCCCCTCACATCTCTCCTTATCTCTACCAACCTTTCTACTGTCTACATCTTGCATTTTCTTTTTTCTAATGAGGCCTTTGAGAATGAGGTGAAAACTCTGAGTTTAAAAGACAATAACAGAGCAATCATAAGAACATAAGAATTGCCGCTGCTGGGTCAGATCAGTGGTCCATCATGCCCTGCAGTCCGCTCACGTGGCAGCCCTCTGGTCAAAGACCGACGCCCTAACTGAGACTAGCCCTACCTGCGTACGCTTTTGTTCAGCAGGAACTTGTCTAACTTCATCTTGAATCCCTGGAGGGTGTTTTCCCCTATAACAGCCTCCAGAAGAGCATTCCAGTTTTCCACCACTCTCTGGGTGAAGAAGAACTTCCTTATGTTTGTACGGAATCTATCCCCTTTTAACTTTAGAGAGTGCCCTCTTGTTCTCCCTACCTTGGAGAGGGTGAACAACCTGTCCTTATCTACTAAGTCTATCCCCTTCAGTACCTTGAATGTTTCGATCATGTCCCCTTTCAATCTCCTCTGTTCGAGGGAGAAGAGGTCCAGTTTCTCTAATCTTTCGCTGTAGGGCATATCCTCCAACCCCTTAACCATCTGTATCCTTTCGAGTAGTACCGTGTCCTTCTTCATGTACGGCGACCAGTGATGTATGCAGACTCCAGGTGAGGGCGCACCATGGCCTGGTACAGTGACATGGTAACTTTCTCCAATCTATGCGTGATCCCCTTCTTTATCATTCCTAGCATTCTGTTCGCCCTTTTCGCAACTACTGCACATTTTGTGGACGGCTTCATCGACTTGTCGATCAGAACTCCCAAGTCCCATTTGAAAGTCTAAGGCCCAATAATCAGCACAGAGTGGTCAGCATTCCTTATAAAACTGGCTGCCACCAGTTACATTATACCTGGATATTGAAGGCCAATACCTATCTATTTAATTATTTAAAAATTTATATACCGTATATTACCTATAGAGTTTACATAGTCACAATCATAAATAATGGACAGTACATACAAATTAAATAGCTACAAAAAACTTTGCTATAAGAATCAGCTCATCAATCTAATTAAGCATCAGCAGGTACATATATTACATAAAATCTCAACATAAGAAGGCGTTTGCGAACAATCGCGTTTTCAACATTTTCATAAAACCTAATCTAACAGCGCACTCAAGCGTGGGATGAACACAGAGGATTTCTAATCAGAAAATAATGGGTATACATTGAAGGAACTAAAGCCAGTGCTGGACAGGCTTGCTCTGTATATGGACGTTCAGTTGAGGATGGGCTGGGATGGTTAAGATGGGCTGGAGTGAGCTTCGACGGAGACTCCAATAGATAGAACCTAAGCACACTAGCGGGCAGGGCTCTGGGTTTCTGGCCCAGAAAAAGGACCAGTACTGGCTTTAGTTCCTTCAATGTATGCCCATTATTTACGTCTAAAAACTCAACTGTTCCTAAAGCATCTAGATAACTGACCCACTCATCTTCTTTCTCCTCCATAGTGTTTCCTCTGTCCTGTTAATCTCTTTCTCCTCAACAACGCATTTCCGGTCCTATTAACTCTCCTCTTCTCCCCTCTTAAATTCAATCAATTTGTACCTTGCTTAATCTATTGTAAACCGCATAGAACTTAACGGTATTGCGGTATATAAACTGTTATTATTATTATTATTTTCTGCGTACAGATCCTCTGTGTTCATCCCACGCTTGTTTGAACTCTGTCACTGTTTTCTTCTCCACCACCTCCCTCAGGTGCGCATTCCACAGATCAACCACCCTCTCCGTAAAGAAGAATTTCCTAACATTACTCTTGAATCTACCTCCACCTCAAATTCTGCCTTCTGGTTTTACCATTTTCCTTTCTCTGGAATAGATTTTGTTCTACATTAATACTTTTCAAGTATTTGAATGTCTGAATCATATCTCCTCTGTCCCTCCTTTCTTGTAGAGTATACATATTCGGGGCTTCCAGTTTCTCCTCATGCGTCTTCTGGTGCACACCTCCTACCATTTTCATCGCCTTCCTCTGGACCACTTCAAGTCTTTTTATGTCCGTCGCCAGATAAAGTCTTCATAATTAAACACAATACTCCATCAACCTGTACAGGGTCATCAACGCCTTCTTTCATCTACTGGTCACACCTCTGTCTATACAGTCTAGCATCCTTCTGGCAACAGCCACCGCTGTGTCACACTGTTTCTTCACCTTTAGATCTTCAGACATCTTACATTTGGTTTGGACATAGATTCCCTTGCCACAATCAGCTGATGGGAAGGGTTCAGGTGCGATTCTCTAACCAGCACCTGTGACATAGGCGCCATTTAGAGAATTGGGCCATTTAGGTGGGGTTGGGCATCTGTCCCATAGGACAGAAACAATTCTGTATATATGTGCAATTCTCAGCCGCTTCTTAACTTCAACCTATGCCCTTTCATTGCAGATTTTCCTTTCAAATGAAAGAGACTCGACTCATGCACATTTACATCACGTAGGTATTTATGTTTCAACAGTTTTTATTGACAACTGAACAGTACACAACAAAGGGAGATTTAAAAAGAAAAGTACAGTCATCCATTTTTTTATTTAAGTCATAAAAACAAGTCCCCTCACCCCATACCTAAGCAAGCAACAAAGGTCGCCAGAGTCCCAAGTTAATACAAAACTTCCAACTAAAGCAGGAGTCCGTACTCTTCTGACTCCTGCATACCAAAAACACCCAAAGGTCCTACCTGATCCCACTTAGGTATTTAAATGACTCTATCATATCTCCCCTCTCCCGCCTTTCCTCCACAGTATACAGATTGAGATCTTTAAGACTGTCCCCATACACCTCATGATGAAGACCACGTACCATTTTAGTAGCCTTCCTCTGAACCTACTCCATCATTTTTATATCTTTTTGAAGGTGCGGCTTTGGAAGTGGTGTAGCGAGGGTAAGAGGCGCCACTCCCCCATCCTCATCTCTGCCCCCTGCTCCTTCCATGATCCCTCCTACTGTGCGCACTCCCCCTTCCCTTCCCCCGTAGCTCTAGTTGTTTACCACCAAGAATAACAACATCAATGTGCTCATCACCACCCTGGCGGCTCTCCCTCCAACGTCACTTCCTATGCGCGGCAGCCGGAAGGAACATCAGCAGGAGAGCTGACACGGGCGCAAGGAACACGTTGAAGTTGTCGCTCGTGGTTGTGAACAACTAAAAGTACAGGGGAAGGGGGCGCATGCATGGCGAGGGGAGGGGTGGGAAGAGGCGGAGGGGGCGGAGAAGAGGAAGGGTTCCAGTGCTCTCACCAACATGGCACCCGGGGAATACCACCCCCTTCACCCCCTCACCCCTTACTATGCCACTGGGCTTCGGTGCATTTGCTGAGGGAGAATCGCTATCGCAGCTTTGTAAAAGAGGTCCTGAATCTGCAATTCTATAAACTGAGGGGCTGAATCTATAAAGGGCGCCTAACTTAATTGGCAAAATACCCTTAATAGGCTCAGTAATTGTGTGTGGGGGGGAATTAACTGGATGATAGGCACCTATCTGATTCTATAAAATATAGACACATTACATGGCACTTAGCGGCACCTAACATCTAAGTGGGAATTTTATTTATTATTTCTTTTTAAAATGTATATTCCGCTACATCCACAGTTCTGAGCGGATTACAAATTTTTATAAGTTGCATCAACTTAAGGCACTTAAGAAAAAACTTCCCTTTCTGTCCCATTTGGGCTCAAATTCTAAGCTAAAGTGCCGAAGGCAATAGAGAAGCATGAACAGTATGATAAATATATACATCATTAGTGAAATAAAATAAGAATAAAAATAAGGAAAATATAGCAGGGAGATGTTTTTATGGGCACAGCATGACGTCGGTGCCCCGACGTAAGATTCTTCCAAAAGCGTAGGCGCATGAAATGTAGACCCTTAAAACCTTCGCCTACAATTCCAGAGTATTTCAAGAGTAAGATGACCACTTAGCCCAAAAGACTGTTGCGTTCTGAAAATTATGCTTTGTTAAAGGCCAATGTTAATCTGAAATATGTAGAAACCTGTGCAATTATGGAATGCGATGGTAGGGCAACTAAGGAAATGCGGTGATAGAGGAACTTTCAGAAAACTCTTCAAAACACAATTGGTCGTGAATGCTTTTGTACAGGGTCTGACTGCTCTTGATTGAGGATTAACTGTGAACTTCATTTCGGATGATTAGTCCCTCTTTTGTACTGTTTTGGATATACTGTAAACCACCTCGGAACTAGATGGTATAGAAATTTAAAAAATAAATAAATAGGTGCCGCAAGCTGCAATTCTGTAAACAACGCCTAAGTGTATTGACACGCAACTGGAGCCTTTTTTTTTTAGGCACCAGCCAATTTAGGTGCCCTTTATAGAATCAGCCCTCGAAAGGCTACCTTGAAATTAGGCCAGATGCTTCTAGAATGGGATTGTCTAACCTTGGTCCTCGAGGGCGGCAATCCATTCAGGTTTTCAGGATTTCCCCAACGAATATTAATGAGATATATAACATAACATAAAACTCACTTGTATACCGCAAATACCATTAAGTTCTATGCGGTTCACAAAGACTAGTAATACAAATGAATAACCATCCAATATCTAACTTCCGAAAGATTCCCTAAAAAGATACGTCTTTAAGGCACGACAAAATTGTTGATACGAATTTGAGACTATGAATATGTGAGTTAAATCCCTAGTCCATAAGGCTACCTGAAAAGATAGCGATCGTTACTAAACTTTTTTATATTTACATCCTTTTACAGAAGGGAATGAAAGTAATGGATGAGATTTTCTAGAATGTTTAGAATTTGTAATGATAAAAGATTCCGTAAGATACTCAGGAATTGAACCTGTTAGCGCCTTAAAATAAATACAGTCGAGCTTAAATTTAACTCGTGCCTCAACTGGAAGCCGGTGCAATCGACGATAAAAAAAAAAAAAAAATCAGTGACGTGGTCATACTTCTTTAAATTAAAAATCAATCTGACTGCTGCATTCTGAATTGCATGCACTGTTTCTATTGTATGCAAATAGATTTGGAGAAGGCCAAGGTTGGACACCCCTGTTCTCGAACCTTGCCATTTTGGCAAAGATGCCCTGGAGAGCTCCAGAATACCCTGAATGCTGCGCTGAGTGATTTGTAGACTTTGCTCTGAACTTGCTATATTCTGTACACATATCTATTCATGTCGGCAGACTGAAAGCGTTTGGCCTTTATACTCCATGAGTCTGCTGGTTAATTATAAGACGCTTCTATCTGAACTGCCAGATGAAATTGCTCAGTAGTAAAATCTGTATGCAGTGAAGACTGCACAGTGTGAAGTCTGGTTAGTATTACACAGTATGACTCCCTCACATATGGGAAATCATTCAGTAGAATTATAGCTTTTGATGGCAAAACTACTTAAGAGCAAATAAGGTAAAAAAAAAAAAAAAAAGGCATTAAAAAGCATGGAGAGGAGACTCAGATTATTCATCAGCTGGAAAGCATGAAGCGTCAGTGTCAAGTGCTAAAACTTAAATCAAATATTTGCATAATGACTCACTTATGTAAATCAAATTAATACTGGGACACTATTTGTATTCTGCAATATATTGATTCCTTCATGGAGACTGCACAGCATATGAAAGTACTCGGGGGGTGCTACCTCTGTTTTTCTCAGTGTCATGATTTTATGGGTACTAAGGGAATGTAGCAATTACAGCTTTAATCACGCGATCAGTTCAAGGCCAGAAAATAAGGGGTGGGAGGGGAGAAAACAACTGTTTTCCAGGCACCTATTTCACGGGAAGTTCTATACTGCCTTTTTGTGGCTTTGGCATTTCAAATGCTGACATTCAAAGTGGTGGGCACTGGAGGATTAAGTGACTTGCCTGGGGGTCACAAGGAGCAGCACCGTGATTTGATCTCACAACCTCTGGGTGCCGAGGCAACAGCTCTACCAGTGAGCCACATCCTCTCCTACACCTACAGGTTCTTTTTTATTATTATTATTTAGGGCTCCTTCTACAAAGCCGCGCTAGGGCCTTAACGCGCGGAATAGCGTGCGCTAAATTGCCCCGCACGCTAGCC
The DNA here is from genome assembly GCF_902459505.1 of Geotrypetes seraphini. Taxonomy (NCBI): domain Eukaryota; kingdom Metazoa; phylum Chordata; class Amphibia; order Gymnophiona; family Dermophiidae; genus Geotrypetes; species Geotrypetes seraphini. Next base: position 42,146,247 of record NC_047095.1, read on the forward strand.
GCTACCTCCTCCCATAGCGCGTTCTAATCCGGTGCGTGCGCTAAAACCGCTAGCGCGGCTTCGTAAAAGGAGCCCTTAGTGCATGCCTTTACAGTGGTGCTCAAGGTGAATTCCTTGCCGTTATTTCCCCAGTCCTAGAGGGTTTATAATCTACCCCCCCACCCCCTTTTTAATCAAGCTGCGCTAGAAGTTTTTAGCGCAGGCCAGCATTGTAAGTGTCTCGACGCTTATACCAAAGCATATACCTCACCAGCTCATGGTAGAAACCTCCACCGCAGCTTTGTACAAGTTTGTCTCTGAGATTATTTATATACTGTAGATATTCCACATTTCTATTCCACACTATCCAAAGTTCTAGGCAGATTACAACAGACATACACGGCATTATATTAAACAATAAAGAATGAACAGTTAGTGATAATTAACAAAAATACTGAATCAAGACGGGTAAGGGGATTTTGCTGATTTCCTTTAGGGAATCTGGCCCTCAATGATTATAAAGTGCTTAAGGCAAAACACTTATCTGTCACGATACCTGGTTCACCAAAGCCTCTTCAGGGAACAAATCATTTCATTAACTTGATGCCATTGTTATATTACAGCCAGTTGTCACTTTATGGGCCTATTATAACCAACACTATTTAAAAATTTAGGCCTCCTTTTATCAAACCACATTAGAGATTTTTACCACAGACCAGTGAGGTAAATGCTCCGACGCTCATAGGAATTGAATGAGTGTTGGAGCATTTATCTTGCTGGCCTATAGTGAAAAGACATTCTGTGGTTTGATAAAAGGGGGCCTTAAATATTTAAAACAATTAAAAATTGAACTTTAAGATTTTTTTTTTTTTTAAAGCAAGTGACATTCCACAAGTAGTAAGAAGCTATATTGTTGTGTAACAGTATATTCTCCATTGATCTACATTCGGGTTTTTATCTTGCATATAAGCCACCCTGTTTATAAGTGTTGACTATTTGCTGTGATATATTCGTGGCAAAATTCTCAAGATATCTCTGTTTATGTTTGACAACACCTAGCACTCAGTACCTATCAGGGAATATCAAAGCACTCCCAAATGATAACGAAATCGCAAGGTTCACGATCATCAAAGCCGTCTTTATGCTGATGTGGGATGCCCTATTGCATTTTACAACAAACAAAGGGCTCCTTTTACAAAGGCGCGCCAGGGCCTTAACGCATGGAATAGAGTGCGCTATAGTGCCACACGTGCTAGCCGCTACCACCTCCTTTTGAGCAGGCGGCAGATTTTGGGCTAGCGCGCTATAGCACGTGCTAATCCGGTGTGTGCGGTAAAACCCATAGCGCACCTTCGTAAAAGGAGCCCAAAGAATCCAAGAAAACTGCAGTAAAATTTTGAGTCGAAAAACAAAGGCAAACACAGCAGTGATGATGTGCAAGATGCCAAGTCTTTAATAAACAATATTAAAAAAATTAATATAAATATAATCATAAAGCAGTTTGTATCCAAAAGGATTGATGAACATAGACCCGACACAGTCCGTGTTTCGAAGAAACACTCCTTCCTCAGGGGGTCCTGATGGATAACAACTGGAATCAGTGGTAAACAGTTGAGCAAACTGTGAAAGCTCCTATGGTTCTTATGTCTTCTTTCAATCACACATATTTCGCTCACAGCTCTTCCACTCTTCCCTTTTCCAACATCTCAATCACCTCCCATTCCTACCCTTGCTTACATCCCTCTTCCCTTTCCCCATTGGTCTCCCCTTCACATCATGCTCCTGTTTTATCCTACATAGGCATCTGACTACCCTTCCCCAACTCCTCCCAACACAAACAAACTAAATCAAGTTTAAGTTTCAAGTTTATTTAAATTTTATTATCCTGCTTTTTCAAAGTTTCAAAGCAGCTAACATTCATAATACATTTGAGTAGGGTAAAGACAATTGAGACAGAATAACAAAATGACATCAAATACTAAAATAACATCAAAGTTTTAAAAAAAACCTAAACTTTAAAACAGAAGAATAAACAGGCACAAAAAGGAAGGGGAAGAACAAAAGATGGAAAAAAAACAAAAGGTAGGGTGGACACTGCAGTTTTTTCTTGAGCATAAAGGCTGATCAGAAGAAAATTCTACTATTTGGTTAAAAGAGAACATCCTTAAAAGGACGTTTACGCTGCAAAAGCATCTTCAAAAAGCGTGGAGGGGCATAATCGAAAGGGACGTCTAAGTCCGTTTACGTCCATCTCGCAAGTCGTCCAAAGTTAAAAAGAGCCTAAGACACATTTTCAAAAGATACGTCCAACTTTTTTTTACTTTTGAAAATCGTCTAATTATACGTCCTGCCGATCTGACCATCCAAGCCACTAAATCGTCCATCTTTATACCACATTTCCGTCCAACATTCCGTCCAAGTCCAAAACGCCTAGAACAAGCCCTGTTGGACGTGGGAGGGGTCTGCAAAGTCATGGACTGCACACCCAGAGATGCCACCTAAATAGTGGGGTACCTTACAGGGCACCGCTGTGAACTTCACAAAAAGGGTGCCATGGCTTCTCCTCACTATAGCTCGCTTCTAGGTGATGGTGAGCCCCCCAAACCACCTCCAGAATCCCTAGACCCACTTATCTATCACCCCAATAGACCGTATAGCTGCAGGAGCCACTTATATATCAGTAAAAAAGGGTTTTGGGGGTGTATAGGGCAGTGCACATGTTTCAGTATCAATGCTTGATTACAGGGGCTTATGGGCATGGGTCCTCTTCTCTATGGGTCCCTAACCCACCCCCAAGATGACTTCAGCTGCCTCTGTGCTGGGCGACTAGGCTTTCCTATGCCAGGCAGCCAGGTAATGATGGTCTGGAGGCTGAAATTTAAAGTTGTGAATAAAATTTTTATGGGGGTGGGGGGGGGTTGGTGATCACTGAGGTAGTGTGTGGGGGTCTGTTTTATGTGTTTGCAGTGCTTATCTGCTGACTTTAGGTGGGTTTTTGTGACTTAGACCATGTTTTACATGGTCTAAGTCACAACATCCAAGTTCCGTCTAGGCTCTGTTGTTAAACTTTCGGTTATACATGCTGTACGACTAAGTCTAAGCCGGCCCACGTCCCGCCCAACTCCCGCCCTTGACACGCCTCCCGAAACACTCCGTTTAGCTTTGGACGTTGAACGGCACTATGAAGGCCTAGGTCATTTTTAAATACGTCCAAAACCCGGTTTTATTATTGGCGCTTGGACGTTTTTGAGAAATGTTCGTCCAAGTGCCGACTTAGGCCAGTTTTTGGACGTTTTTCTCTTTCAATTATGAGCCCCATAGTTTTTAAGCTAGATTTAAATTTGTCTAATGAATTAATTTCTCAAATATAAGCTGGCACTGAGTTCCATAGTGTGGCGATGGTGATGGAGAAAATGCAATTGCTCATAGTATTAATAACCCTTAATGATGGGATTATGAGTAAATTCTAGTAAGTTGAACCATAGTTCCTATTTAACAGATGATTTACATTGGCCTAATTGGGTGCTCCTAAATGTTAACCATGCACACAGGCGCTAAGCTTGATTCTATAAACTGCGCATAATTTCAGAGGCATTTTATAGCATCATGTCAATTTGTTAGGCATCATATATAGAATATGGCCCTTAGTGACTGACCCAGGATGAAGGGAGATAGGCCCCACTCCTTGAGCCTTTTGCAGACTCTGCATGGAAATCCACTGTGCTCTTGCCACAGCCCCACACATGAAGCAGTGCTAATACTATTCCTACTAGACCGTCTTTAGGTCTATGCAGGTGCCCAATGCAACTGTCATCGTTCATAGGGGTATGTTTACTAAAGGATATTAGAATTTGGCATTAACATGGATTTTAGCATATGTTAACTGCAAATCTACTTTTTTCTTTGAGGGTATGTTTCACGCAGCTTGTATGCTAATGTAATCATTATCCCATTAGCACGCATTACCTAAAATGCACTTACAGGATACTATTTCCATGCCCATGTCTCACCTTCTCTCAGAAAAATTCCCTAATGCAGGCGCTAACATGTATTTTACTTCAAAGTGGCTTATTGTGGTAAAACACTGTTAATGCAAGGGCTTAAAGTCCTTTAGTAAATGTGCCCTATAGTGGCTTACAGTTATCTATAGCTATGATTAAATAGCAGAAGTAAATATTTTGGCAGTATATAGCATCTTGTACAGTATTTATTTATTTATTTATTCCATTTGTGTGTCGCATATACCTATATAAGCTCTTGGCGACATTACAGAGGAAGGGGTTAGAAGAGGGTAGGGAGGACAATGGAGGGCAGGAAGATATAGGAGGAGAAGAGGATATAAGTGATTAGGTGTCATATAGATGAGTTTTCAGTTTCTTCCGGAATTTGGTGTGGTTAGGTTCCGTCCTGGTCATTTCAGTGAGGTCATTCCAAGTTTTTACACCTAGAAAGGTGAGCATGGAGTGGAAAACACGTTTGTATTGCAGATTTTTTGTGGAAGGGAATCTTAGAAGTATTCTGTTGAGGGTTTCTGCGGGAAGGAGATTATGCCTTGGAGAAGAGCTGGATGAGAGGAGCCGCAGAGTTTCCGTAAAGTATACGGTGAATGATGCACGAAGTTTTGAAAATTATTCGTGACTGGATAGGTAGCCAGTGCAGCCTTCTGATGAAGGCTGTAATCGAGTCAATTTTCTCAAGTTGAAAATTATGTATGTGAGCCATATACCAATATATTGCATGAAAACTGCAGAGTACATGCAAGTACAAGGTAGAATAATGGGAGAGAATAAAATTATAAAGAAAGTTACTGTTGAATAATAAAAAATTTTAAAAAAAGAAAGTTACTGTTGAAATTCCTAGACTGTTTTCATGTATGCATGGAATGATATTTGTAAAATCATCAAGTCCTAATGGCAAGACAGAGAATTTAACTGAAAAGGTTAAGTTGATCCAATAACAAAAACACAAGACAGCTATTTGCATTGGACTTATACATTTTCAATCCATCAATGAACAGATGTTTCTGTTCCGAAAAGAAAGCAGAGAGAAATGGATCGACAGCAAAGAAATGCACTTCTACACCAGGACACCGTGACTGCGCTGCGATAAGCCCGTACCCTTTCCGTGTATTTATATGGATTCATTCCTTTATCAAAGTTCTGCATAAATGTGGTTTGAAAGCACCAGTCTGCATTCATTGGCCCATGTCAAAGATAACATTACAGAAAAGGAAAAAAAAAAAAAAGGAGAGAGAGAGAGAGTAGTGTGTTTAGAAGCGATAAATGTCTGAAGAAAAATTAAGCAGGCTTTGTTTTTTGTTTTTTTTTTCCAATTCTTTATTCATTTTCATATCTCAAAACAAGTATACAATAATCATTCAATATTCATACAATTCACTTGTATACTTCATATAATATTAAATCTTATATTATCCCCCCTCCCCCCTTCCCTTCCACACATATCAACGTTTTATTTGAATCTCACACATTATACCCTCCCAATCCCATATCATATTATTCTTCTATAAAAAAAAAAAAAAGTGTCTAATCATTCGAATATTCAATCAATGGCCCCCAAATTTTTTTAAACTTGTTATAATTTCCTTTTTGCATAGCAAGAATTCGTTCCATTTTATAAATATAACATATAGAATTCCACCAAAAAGTATAGTTAAGTCTTGTATAATCTTTCCAATTTCTAGTTATATTTTGAATGGCAACCCCTGTCATAATCATTAGTAATTTATTATTATTTGCTGAAATTTGACTCTTTCAGGCTTTGTTTTTAAAATAAACTAAGGTAGTTTAAACTGTCCCCATGCTTATATGTGGTACCACCATAACCACCCCCCACTGCAAGCAATACAAACTGAGAGCACGAGATACTATTTAAATACTTCCGAAAAGCTATCTGGAGACGTCTTCCAATACAAGCAGCCCATTTTCTCCTCTAAATGCACTGCTAGGGAGCCTTGGAACTAAAAATTGCTTTTACACAATTATGTGAAATCAAACAGATCTAATGCAATTAACCTAGCTCAGGTTGTGCGTTTATGGCCTGATTCATCAAGGTCTGTCTTCTCATAGACAGGGAATAGAAAAAAAAAAAAAGCCGTAGAGAATCGTGCCCTAGCGAGTTGGAGGATGAAATCAGTAAGGCAGCATTCTCACAGAAACCGACATGTCTGCTTCTGTAAGGTTTGAAAATAGAACACTGACATCGCCTGACAAAGGGCTAGATTCACAAAGCAAACCGATCGTGTACCGATCGGTTTGCGACACCTTTAGCAACCAAATTCCCCTCCGGCCCGTTTCACTTACCTCTCTGCCAACCATCCTCCAATCCTCACATGCAAATGAGGGGAGGGACATTCATAAGTAGGGAAGGCAGTGATTCACAACACAATCAGTCCGATCCGACTGGGCTGGCCGATCAACTGAAGAAGCGACTGTTGGGAGTCCAGTCGAAAACATCTTTCCGACTGAAAGCCCTGTCCTCTGCCCTGCAATTTGTCCTGCCTGCTTCCCCCTGAATGCCGCCCTGCTCTGCCCCGATCTTCCCCGAATCTCTCCTGCCCTTCCCCGGCCTGCGAGCCCTTGGTTTTAACCCACAGGTTTAAAGCAGGTTAAAACCACGGGCTCGCAGGGCTAAAAACAATTAAAGTTAAAAAATAAACGGCCCCGGCTCGGACAGACATGCGCAGACCATCTACAGATGGTCTGCGCATGCGAGCGGATCGGACAACAGACTCCGATCGCCCCCCCCCCCCCATCTGCATATTGGGGCTTTGAGAATTTGTCGGACCTGCCCAGATCGGTTAGTGAATCTGGCCCAAAGACACATGGGGTGGGCGGGGGGTAATTTTGTAATGGGGCTTTTTATGCATCAAGGCCTTTTTATTTGTGAGGTAACGTGCATTCAAATATGCAGATGATCAGAAGCAGTGGTGTAGTAAAGGGGGTGGGTGGGTGGGAGTGAGCGGTCTGCCCCAGGCGCTGCCTTGATAGGGACGTAGCACCCATCCTCCTCTCTACCCCCGCCCCCCGCTCCTCACTGCTGCGCGCATGCGCCGCTTCCCTTCTCCGTACCTCTGTAACTTTCTCAGCGGTGAGCAGCAACCCCTCAACTTGCTGTCGCGCCTGCATCGGCTCTTCTTCTGATGTCACTTCCTGGACTCGCACCTAGGAAGTGATGTCAGAGGGAGAGCCCACGCCGGTGTGACAGCAAGTTTGCGGTTCCTGCTCAGTCCAATAACAGTACGGGGGAAGGGAAGTGGCACGCACGATAGTGGGGGGGGGGGGGCGGGGAAATAGTATGTAGGGGTGGGGGGTGAAGAAGAGGGCGGGGAGGGGTACCACTATCCCGGATGCCTCACACCCTCGACACACCACTGACCAGAAGACACATACTTTTAAGTGATAAGTGTACAGATGGTTTCTGGGACACAGTTTGGTCACAACATGGAGCGAGTTGTGATCTACCTGCGTATTTTCTAAAATAAACACGTAAGAGCATACTTTACTCTTCAATCTAGCCACAATTTCTGCAGGTTTACCCTGTACATTTTCTAAAGGCCCACAGGCGTCTGCGTGCCTTTATAAATTGGACTAAAAATAATACGCTCTGTTGCTGATATCTTATGCTCAAGGCAGAAGGTTTTTGCCTTTGACAGCTAGTCATAAAGGAAGGAAAGCTATGATTGGACACATCCATTTAGGTACCTCAAGGGCACAGGGTTGAAGTGTATTCTGTAATGGAACCCAGATGCCTACGTTCCATTATGCCCAGAATCAACTCAGAATCAATGCTCCTAACACTGATATTGTAAACCGCTTAAATTTTAACCCTGCTTTCATATTTGCGGTATATTAAATAAGTTGAACTTGACGTGCCCTCATGCACCCCAGCCATAGAGATGGCATAAATGCAATTGACTGCATACCTCATGGTATTCTGTACGTTTCTCATGTAAGTGGGAACGCTGCCTATGTCCTGCCCAAGCTCCATCCCTGTGCACACCCCCTTGCAAATAAGCACGATATAAGTTAAGTAGGTGTTTGCAGAATAGTGTTTAGACAGAAATTTTGCATTTATGCACATATATGCACAGAAATATACATATATGTTATTCTCTTAAAAATTATATTCTCAAAAATTATTCATATATATTTCTTCTTACATATAAAGCATCATAAATAATGGTGAATGACCTGCTGAGATGTACCTTCAAGGTAATGTGGCAGTATTGCCATCAGTAAACACTTAAAGGGTTGGGGGCAAACCAGGTCTCCAACATACATAGATCGGCTTTTCATGAGAAGATAAAAGTGCAAAAAGATACAGCAAGGATAATTTTTCTGACTAAATATAGTGTGTTTAACATTTATTATTGATGGATTTGATGACCTAATGAAAAGATAAAAACCCTTAAAGTGTTTACTGAAAAGGGTGCAGGATTATCGCAGCGCAGTCACGATGTCCTGGTGGTAAAAGTGCATTTTTGGCTGTCAATCCATTTCTCTCTGCTTTCTTTTCAGAACAGAAACATCTGCTCATTGATGGGTTGAAAATGTATAAGTCCAATGCAAATAGCTGCCACATTACCTTGAAGGTACACCTCAGAAGGTCATTCACCATTATTTATGATGATTTATATATAAGAAACAATATCTATGAATGATCCTTGGGAATTTATGGTTTATTCTTCACGTCTGTGAATATGACAAACCATGTGCGAGTCATTATCGTAAACATGTACACACAAAGGGCCAAATTCTATATATGTCACCTAAAAAAAATCGATGCTGACTAGAATGTAACTTAGCGTGATTCTGCAAGGTGTGCGTACCTTTTATAGAATCATGCTTAGCGCCTGTGTGCAGTGCCTAACTTAGGCACAGGAATTTAAGCCAGCTAAAACCAAGCCTAAATGCCTGCACCTAAGTTGTGCATGCATCGGGTGTATTCTATGACAATATGCCCAATTTTTAGACTGTCAACAATCCGCTACGCCCCTTTTCAATTTCACGCACTGCAACTGGTGCATCCTTTTTACAGAATCATGCTTTCCGAGGTGTGCGTATAATTTTAATTAGTCCCAAGTAGCATCAATTCTGAGGTGTTAATTGCCAGTTATCAGTGCCGAATAGAACATTTGATCAATTAAATTGTATGCGTACATCGGCGACATACACCAGTGTGCGCTCACAACTACAGAATTTGGGTGATGGGGTAAATTGCATACATGGTGCTGAAAAATCAGTGCTCTGACTCGGGTGCCTTTTATAGAATGTCTAGCGTCAGGATCCATGGCAAAGTTTTAGGCATGGGAATTTACACCAACCAAAACCTGATATAATTCCCTGTTCCTAACTTAGGCGCAGATCATGTGTATTCTGTAACATATTCCGTAACAGTGCACACAAATCATTGGAACACTCACAAACTGCCTATGCCCCCCCTCCCATGTCTACACCCCCTTTTCAGATCCATATACTAGAATTTATGCGCACCTGTTGATAGAATACGTCTAAAAAGATGCACCCATAAATTCCAATTATGGCCAATTAGTGCTGATAATTGATTGTTACTGGCAAAATTCTCCTTGCTGATTGGATCGTTATTCAATTAATTAGTATGTGCAAATTGGGCAATTTGTGAAATTAGTATGTGAAATTTGCGCTTAAAATTCAAACCATCATATAGAGAATATGGATGATAGGACTGCATTCTATAAGGTTGCGTGTCCAACGTGCAACGGCCAACTTGAGGCACAACCATTTATACCAGCCCTTGACATGGCTTAAGCCTTAAGGCCTATTGTTAGGCACATACATGCCGACTAACACTCTGTTCCAAAATCTTTATCTTTATTAACATTTGATATACCACTCAAGCAGCCTAACAAGGCATCGAAGTGGTTTACATGAAAAATGAAAAATCATCATGTAAAATACAAGTTCGTTCAACAACAAAATATCATCATTAAAAACATAATAAACTGTAACAATATTATCATTAAAACAAAAAAAAAAAAAGCAATTTTCGAAGGAATGAAGGAAAAGATGAGTTTTTGGTGTTTTTTATGAATTCGGGAAGAGTTGGAAGGGATCTAATATTGGGGAGGAGTTCATTCCATAGCTATTGGCCAACATATCTAAAAGCAGATGCACGAGATGACAAAAGGCAAATCTCCAACGAGGGCGGCATGATCAGCAGGCTGCTGTCAGTCGAACGAAGAACACGCAGTGACACGTACGGAATCAGCAACTTAGGTTGGTCCTTTTATTAAGGTGCGCGAACCAATTTAGTGTGCACTAAAGATCAGCGTGCGCTAAATGCTGAGGCATCCATTATATCGCATGGGCATCTTAGCATTTAGCACACGGTTAGCGCCCCTTAATAAAAGGACCCCTTACTAAGGTGCAATGGCGCTCTAAGAGAATGAGATTCATGCACGAGAGACAATTTCACACGCAACTGCCCTTATAGAATTGGTGTTTAGTACCCATGTTGTCGTACTTAATTTTTGGTACACTTTCTTGAAGCTGTCCCATAATGCGTGAGTAAATCTGGGTGCCTAGATTACAGTACTCACCTTAAAATGTTTTAAGGTAGTCCAATAATAATGGTCTTATCTCATCTCATTTTCCTTTTCTTGTTCGTTGGTTGTTGTTGTTTTTTTTATTATATCTATTACCTCTGCAGTGGAATAACATGGCAACCACACTACTGTACCCAAGTAAAAAAAAAAAATAGGCAGCTACATGACCTCCACACAAAGGCAACCCGTTATAATATTATCCTCATGAAGTGCTTCCAGGTCGTCTCATATCTTAACACCACACTCCCTACCACTATCTATATACCTACTACTACCACTATTTATTATATCTATAGTGCTTCAATGTGCACGCAACACTGTACATTAAACATGCAAGAGATGATTCCTGCTCGAAAGAGCTTACAATCTAATTACAACAGACACAGGAGACAAAATGGTGAATTCATATAAATTGCTCATGTAGGGAAATACAAAGGGATTAAGGGGTAGAAAGGGTTGGGGACTACAGAGGGAATAATGAACAAATATAGTGTTTTACCAGTTGGTAGGGTTAGGACTTAAATGCAACTTCGAGAAAGTGGGGTTTCAGGCTGTATTTGAATACCACCAAAGATGGGGGCCCAACGTACTAAGTCAGGCAGGTTATACCAGGCATACAGCGCAGCAAGGTAGAAGGGGTGAAGTCAGGAGTTGACAGTAGAGGAAAGAGGTACAGACAAGAGAGACTTGCCCAATGAATGAAGTTCCCGGGCTGGAATATAGGGAAAGATAAGAGATATATCTCGTAAAAGTGGCCTAAGTGCCCCTTACATTGGTTTTTCCCAAGTTCTAAGGACACTTAACACAACAGTAAATGCCTAATATTTGAATTTTTGCATTTGTGGCTATGTACTAATGTTGCCATTAGCACATGACCATAAAAAAAAAAAAAAGATTAGCACCTATTTCGTAAGTGATGAAGACTCACACTCTAATCACACACTAATCAATTAGTATATGGCAGTGGTTCCCAAACCTGTCCTGGGGGACCCCCAACCAGTCAGGTTTTCAAGATATCCCTAATGAATATGCATGAGCAAGTTTTGCATATAATGGAAGTGACAGGTATTCAAATCTCTCTCATGCATATTCATTAGGGATATCTTGAAAACCTGACTGGCTGGGGGGTCCCCCAGGACAGGTTTGGGAACCACTGGTATATGGCAATGTAGCTGCGCTGACTGATTACCTCCGAAACGTCAACTCTCTGCCCCCAGACATGCCCCTTCTTTGGTAAAAATAAAAATTTAGCATGTGGTGGGCACGTGCTTACTCAACACTGAGCGCACCCCACGGTAAGTCCTGCTAAGCTGCAGCAAGCATGTGGTAGTGTCTGCCACAGCTTGGTAAAAGAACCCTATAGAATTATATAGGTCCTATACTATAGGACATAGGATAAATAGTGAGAAAAAAAAGACTTCTGCTTTATTAGCAATGAATCTATATAAATAATGCAGTATTTCATTTTAAGCCAACGCATTATCACATATAGAAAAAATTCACATAGTGAGGCCATCATGCCCAAATTGACATCATTCCTTTATGTGACAGACAGTGTATGTCTGGTGGAGGAGGTGGTGGTGTTCAGTCAGCGGCACACCAGCTGGCTCTCGTCAACCTGGAGGACAGGCAACCTGCTAGGAGTCTCCAGGAATAAAAGTGAACCTCCAGGACAGTGCCTGGAGCAATCTTGGAGAAAACTAATTAGGAATGTTCAAAAAAAGAATACCTAAGAGGGGAATCAGATTTATCTTGCTGGCAGCTTCTCATTAGCACCATATTTTCCAGCAGACTGTAGTACAGCCGGTGTTTGCAATGTCAAGGTTTAAGGAGAAAGACGCCATGAGCCAACACATTCAATCACAAATGATTCAACTTCCTGAAAATATTCTTTTTTCCCCCTAACAAAGACATGTTAAAAGGTATTGATCATTTTGTAATAGTATATGATTTTTAAATAATGAGTAGATTTAACAGTAACACATACATTCCCTCAACTATTAAAAGAGAAAGAAAACCCCCAAATCCTTTTAAAAATATGATTTGCACCCTTGCCAATAATTTTAATGTTTTTTTTTTTTTTCTATGCAATGTATTTTGAACAACTAAAATTGGCAGCTCTCTTAACCTGCTAGGTAGGATAGAGTTAGTTTAACCTGATAGATAATATCTGAAACTTAGAAACATCTTGAGGCTGGATTGATATAAGGAAAAGCAACAAGATTTAGGACAGCCTTTTTCTGTCCCAAATTAGACTACATAGTAGCAGCTGAATACCACTGGTTTAATTTGGGACACAAAAAGGCTGTCTTAAATTAAACTGCTTGTCTATACTACTCCTAATCATTTCTATAGCTACTAGACATATGCAACGCTGTACGTCAAAACAAAGAAGAGATAGTCCCTGCTCCAAAGAGCTTATAATCTAGACAAGAAGATGCATCAATATATAGTGCTCAGGTGGGGGAATTACAGAGGGAATGATAAAGCAAATATTGGTGTTAGAAGGTGGGTTGGAGTTTGGAATTGGAAGCGTCATCTAAGAAGTGGGCCTTGAGTCTGGATTTGGATACTGCCAGAGGCAGAATAGGGCGGAGCCAGGGGGTCCTCTTTTTTCAAAGCGGAAATCTGGCAACCCTACCCCACCACCACCTAAAAGCCAAACTGTCAAGGCTCTGTGACAGCTTCAGGAAAAATAAATGTTTATGTTTCTAATATGGCTAAGATAAACTTATGTGCTGGCATATAGGCATTTATGCATCTGTTTCAACCCACTGATAACTCGTATTTTATCTAATAACGGTTGTTCATACCACATGCACCCAACACAAAACATCCATTTCTCCATGTATTTTAGAAGAGACACTATCCCCACTCCCACCCTTTTACGGAGCAGCGTTAGGATTTTTTATCGCCGGCCGTGGCAGTATTAGCTCCAATGCTCATAGAATTCCTATGAGCATTGGAGCTAATACCACCATAGCCAGCAATAAAAAGAGGGTGGGAGATTCTATTGTCAAATACTCACAAAACTTGAGATGTTTCAGCCTGAACATCTCGATTCCGATTTGAACATCTTTTCTAAAATGCCACTCTATTGCCACTATGCCTTTAGCTGGCAGTGGTGACCTTATTAAACATAGATTCTACACTACTGCCTATCTGTGTAGTGGAGCTGAATACGTGTGACTTTTTAAAATCCAAGGCAGGTGTTTTAAAAAAAAGTGTGACCATTCCAACTGCAAAGAAATTGACCCGAGAGCCAGAACCTTAAACTGAAGACAATGTATTGTTTGTGTTATGAATAGAAATAGGAATAGGAATAAGATAGAAGAATATTACAGTTTTGACAATTTTTATATTGTCATGCGTGGGAAGATGAATGGAAGTGAGGAGTTCTATATTAGGAGAGAGACTGTGATGTTAAAAAGCAGTACACTGAAAAAATATACATATACAGTAAAACCTTGGATTGCAAGTAACTTGGTTTGCAAGTGTTTTGCAAGACAAGCAAAACAATTGATTAAATTTTAACTTGATATACAAGCAACGTCTTGCAATACAAGTAATAATAATAACTTTATTCTTTTATATCGCCATAACCAAAAGTTCTAGGCGGTTTACACTAAAAAGAGCTGGACAATCAGCGAAATACAATAATACAGTAAAAAATACAAATATTTGTAGAATAGAATTTCAATAATAAAACTCACTAAGTAATAAACTTATCGAACAAAGTGTACACACATCACAACTGAGCCGATGGTTCTTTTCTCTCTGACACTGCGGAAGTGTAGTGACTGTTCTAAACAAGTGAGGTCTTACAATACAAGTACGAATAGTATTTTGTATTAAAGTTTTTTGGTTTTGGAATGAATCGTCTGAGTGTCCATTATTTCCTATGGGGAAATTCACTTTGATATACAAGTGCTTTGAATTACAAGCATGCTTCTGGAATGAATTATGTTTGCAAACCAAGGTTTGACTGTACTTTTTAACTCGGCACATAACCCCCCCCCCCTCCTTTCACTACACCGCGATAGCGGTTATTAGCGCAGTGAACACACTGAACGCTCCGCCCTGTTCCCGACACTCATAGGAACTCAATGAGCGTCGGGAGCAGTGCAGAGCATTCAGCACTCGGGTCTTTGTCTGCCGTCATTTAATATGTTACTAACGGCCTCTTTTACAAAGCCGCGTTAGCGGTTACCACGCGGCAACAGCCCCAAAGCCCTTTAAATCTCTATGGGCTTCGGGGCCGCTAGCGCAGCTTTGTAAAAGAGGCCATATGTGTGTTACTGTATCTTAGAGGGAACACTGATATTAGGGACAGTCGTCCTTTTTGTCAGCTGGGAGCAGAGATAAGCAGCAAGGATCTTAAAATCTACATTTTTTTACACCACCTAGAACAGGGGTGTCAAAGTCCCTCCTCGAGGGCCGCAATCCAGTCGGGTTTTCAGGATTTTCCCAATGAATATGCATGAGATCTATTTGCATGCACTGCTTTCATTGTATGCAAATAGATCTCATGCATATTCATTGGGGAAATCCTGAAAACCCGACTGGATTGCGGCCCTCGAGGACCGACTTTGACACCTGTGACCTAGAAGGTTTGATTGGGCGATGTAAGAAATTTTAAATAAACTTGAAACTTCAAGTTCTGAGTTACTATACATACAAATCTGACTTAAGAGCAGTTTTAAAAACGTAACTTGTTCTTTTCCCGAGGACTGCCTGTACATTAATTTATGGGTGTACTTAAAAAATGTAGCTCAAAAAGTCCATGCCTGCACGGCAGGCACGATTTCTGCTGCATATGCTAGTATTTTATAAAGATGCCTAAGCACCTGTGTGTGTTTTAAATTAGTATCTATGTAGATGCCTAGTTCCCCTCTTAAACCCTATTATAAGGGAGAGAAGGCTCTGTAGTCACCATTTGAGGGATACAGATAGAAGTAGAGATAAGGCTAAGGGGATTAAAAGGACTTAGACGCCAGTCACCTTACAGGTCATGAACCTGATGGGCCGCCGCGGGAGCGGACTGCTGGGCGCGATGGACCTCTGGTCTGACCCAGCGGAGGCAACTTCTTATGTTCTTATGTTCATAAAAAGCAGCTGTAAATATTCCATCTAGATTATTCACACCCACATAAATTAATATATTTGTAATCTAAGTATGTGTTTGCAAATTCTGCTCCCAGTTTGCCCAAACTCTGTCCTTGTATATGCCTCCTGTTCATGTCATGGTGCCTACTTTTATGCCAGTCTGTATTTTATAAGAAGTCATTGACACACATAAATCAGCCTCTTTGGCATGGAAATGTTTTCAAAATCACTCCTATTTTTATTTTATTTATTGATTTTGAAAAATATACAGACAGTGCAATCAAATACAATAAACTAATCTCATAAAAGCCCTTATATATAACAATTATATATTAGAATAAACCCTCTATCTTATAATCCCTCCTGCTCACCCTCTCTCCCTTTACTGGAAGTATATTTAGCTTGTAATATCAGATCTGGTAAAATAGATTAATTTATGACAACTTCAGTTATCTTGAATGTGTGTTACAAAATCATCTAATGGACCCCAAATTTCTTTAAATTTGCGGGTAACGCCCTTATGTTCTGCTAGAATTTTTTCAAATCTCTAGTACATACATAGCCAACACTTACCCATGGAAATTATGGCATCATCACTTTCATGTTTAATTGCCGGTACTGATACGTGGAAGCTGCCAAGAAATATCTGGGATTTTCTACATATATTTCTACAAAATCACTGTTCTTGCTGCACATGCCAGCAAATACATGTGTATTTTCAAGCATCCTCATCCTTTTTTTTTTACAAAAGATTCCATGTTCAGCAGAGCCTTTTGTAAACTACTGTGGAAATTTGAATGTCCCAATCTGGTTGTCCCTTTTCCCATGTTGAGCCCCTATGCAAAATGGATTTTTCCATTCGGAAAAGTACCACCATTGTGTAAACCTTTCACGACAACTTTCCTATCATAAGTTTGAAATTTGTACTTTAAATGTTTTTTGACTATCTTTGAAACTATGGGCTCCTTTTACAAAGCCGCGCTAGCGGGGTTAACATGCATGGCTTTTCATCAGGCGCTAACCCCCGCGCTGGCCAAAATCTACTGCCTGCTCAAGAGGAGACGGTAACGGCTAGCGTGTCCGGTGGTTTAGCGTGCGTTAAACCGCTAGCGCACCTTTGTAAAAGGAGCCCTATATGAGATGCATTTCAAACTTACTGGAGGGATAATTAAATACGTCAGGTTGTGCATGGGTATATGTGCTGGGTGGTATTACTTCCTTGACAAAGTGCTGCAGTAGTGATCAAAAAGTGTTCTATGTTATCTGTTACAAAGGCATCATAGCATTCCTAACATCAGGAAAAGTATTAATGCTTGTCATCATGTTTGGACTTGTAGCACAGCTATGGAGGGCAGGGAGCAGGGGGATCACGGGCTTACCCACTTTATGGTCAGGTTCCTCCAAAAACTGGGGCACCGTATATCTCTTGGGCATAGTGGTTAGAGTTACAGCCTCAGTTCCCTGAGGCTGTGGGTTCAAACCCCATGCTGCTCCCTGTGACCCTGGGGAAGTCACTTAATCCTCCACTACCTCAGGTACACATAGATAGATTGTGAGCCCACCAGGACAGAGAGGGGAAAATACTTAAGTACCTGAATAAATTCATGCAAACCATTCTGAGCTCCCCTGAAAGAACAGTATTGAAAATTGAATAAATATTGTGAAAAGCTTCAGCCCCTGATAACCAGAGCTGATATTGTGACATCACAGTGCCTCATTCCACCAATGCCTAAGAGCCAACCTCATCAGTGATGTCACAGTGGCTTGATTGTCCTTTGCTTGGCTCACTTCTACTACTACATTTTGATTTCTAGAGTGGCGCAGTGATTAGCGCTCCAGCCTCTGCATTCTGAGGTTGCGAGTTCAAACCCCATGCTGCTCCTTGTGACCCAGGGCAAGTCACTTAATCCTCTACTGCCTCAGGTACACATAGATTGATTGTGAGGGAAAATGCTTGAAGTACCTTTATGTAAACCACTTTGAGTATGGTTGTAAAACTACAAAAAGGCGATATACATATCCCTTTCCCTAATCTGTGGAAGAAGTCCTCCTCCGGCAGCCATAAACTCCCCTATGCTCGCAGTTGGTGGCACTTTCCATGGGCTATGCCCCCCCTCCCCCGCCCTCACACTTGCTTCTTTTTCACGCATGCACAATAGTAAGCATGAACAGGAAGCCTGATGCAGCAGCAGCTTATGGATGATGCCACCTACTCTGGTGAGACCTCATTTAGAATACTGTGTACAATTCTGGAGTTCTCACCTTCAAAAAGATATAAATAGGATGGAGTTGGTGCAGAAGGCTACTAAAATGGTCAGTGGTCTTCATCATAAAGCGAATGGGGACAGACTTAAAGATCTCGATATGTATACTTTGGAGGAAAGACAGGAGAGGGGAGATATGATGGAGACATTTAAATATCTACGTGGCATAAATGCGGCGCGTGAGAAGAGTCTCTTTAAATTGAAAGGAAACTCTGGAATGAGGAGGCACAGGATGAAGGCAAAAAGGGATATATTCAGAAGTAGCCTCAGAAAACACTTTGCCATGGAAAGGGTGGTGAATGGTTAAAATGGCTGCCTGGCGGAGCTGGTGGAGGCAAAAAGTGTATCGGAATTCAAGAAAGCTTGGAACAAGTATGTTGGATCTCAAATTGAAAAGAGAGGATAGTAGATGGTAGTGGCGTAGTAAGGATAGGATGCGCCCAGGGTGGTGGTGCCCCATCACGCCCGCCTCTCTGCACCCCCACTCCACACTCATGCTCTCCCTCCCTCTCAACCCCGTACCTCTAAATCTTCACCAGCGTGAGTGGCTTTTCTCCAGCATGCTCTTCGCACCAACGTTAGATTTCCCTCTGATGTCATTTCCTGGCCCCATGACCCAGAAGTGATTCAGAGGGGAACCAGGCTGGCGCGAGTAACAGGTAGGAAAAGTTGCTCACGCTAGCGAAGATCTACAGAGGTACAGAGTGTGTGTGGGGGGGGGAGGGATGACATGAGCATGGTATAGTGTGGTGGGGTGGAGAGGTGCCAGCACCCTCACTGACACGGTGCCCAGGGAGGTCTGCACCCCCCATCTCCCCCCTTACTAGGCATGGTTAAGCAGACTAGATAGGCCATAAGGTCTTTATCTGCCTTCATTTTTCTATGTTTCTACGTAACAATGAGCAGAAAAGAGTTTCTGGTCACTGGAAGAAGATCTCTTCAGCTTGCAGGACCTGGGGATCCCAGGCAGTTCAGGTATTTACAGTTTGAGTTGGGGATTAGGGGAGGCACAGAGAGTAGGCCAAGGGCAGGACAAAGTTTTCTGCCAACATTGGGCTCAGCAGCCCCAAAAGTGGGCACCTGGCTACACCACTGGTTTGGACTTTGTTGCTTGGATGTCATATTTCCCTGCTCTTACGTTATTCTCTAGACTTTAGTAATATTTCTTCCTTTTATACCATGTGCCCACACCGACGCCATCCTAGTGAGCTTTTCAGCTGCAATGCTTCAAAAACATAAGGGGCAGCTACCCTTGGGGGTGCAGCCTTGATATCCAGGCTTTGCGCCCCGGTGTCGGCTGCAAAGTCTGGACGGCTGTTTTGCTGGTTTGTTGCCCATTCTACGCGATATGATAACTCAGAATAGGGAGGATTGACAATGCTATTATAACTCAATTACAGCTGAATAAAGTAAAGTGCACTAAAATGTTTCTCATTATTTTCTATCAGCTTTTAAATGACATTTTATGAACAACAAGGCTAGTATAGAATGTAATGTAATTGTCTTTCTGCCAGAAGGAACAAGGCCTCAGACTTCTAGATATAGGTTTTCCATTAAGTTTTCCAGTATGCTACAATTACACTAGCAGGCTGGGTCTAGTGATATCCGATCAATTTGTATCAGTCTTGAACAAGCGCACAAAGTCACTGTTGTTACGGTTATTTTTAGATGAGACTTTCTGCATTCAGGCTTCATTAATACTGCATTCATTTCACCAACACTTAGACCACGTCTGTTCTTTTTAGGCTAAATTTTACACATGTTGCTTCCATGTAGATATCTCTAATAAGCCCAATTATATCACACAAAATGAAAAGTTTGTTTTCAAGAGGCACTTCCTTCAGTACCTCTTTATTTTTATGTTTTGTTTTGGGTTGGTTGGTTTGGTTTTTGTTTTTTTTTACTAAACTGCTTTTAACAACTTTTAATGTTATTACTGAGCTGTCGGATGGTACTCAGGAATCAATTGTAATTTGAACTAAAATGGATTTACAAGAAAGCTAATGCATGGTAGCTGAAGGCTGTACTGATCAGGTCATCTGTCCATCCCAGAGACAGGCCATATGTAAAAAGCAGCCAAAAAAAAAAATAAAAAAACAGCCAGGGACTGAAAAGTCAACTGAAGTTTATTAAAAGCAAAACCTTCAGTAAAAAAAAAAAAAAAAATGTTTATATCATTCTATCATGTGTTAATAAAACCCCAAAATGTTTCGACAACCAACTGCCCGCATCAGGGACATGCTTGATCTTTTGTCATTAGGACATATACCTTAAAACAAGACACTTATTCTACATATGGCGTCCTAAGCTGCGCAAGCAAATTGGTGTGCACAGCTGATTTGTATGTGCAATTTACATGTCTAACAAGCTAATCACCACAGATAGCTGGCAACACCTAATAATTTATACTAATTGGCATTCATTAGAAGTTCTGTGCACAACTTTATAGGCACATTCTATAAAGTGGTGTGCATCACTTTTAGTGTGTAAATATCAAAAGGGAGCCTATAGCCAGGGGAGGAGCATAGGCAGATCATGGCTGTTCCTAAAAGTTACATGCGCTGTTATTGAACATGCCTGATCTGTGTACAATTTAGATGCAGGTATTTGGCCTAAATATTCTGCTGCCTATGGCTACTAAGCACAATTGTAGATATAGCGGAAGCCTTTTATAGAATCAATCTAAGCATCATTCTAATCAATGCTGATTTTGTAGGCGCCATAATTTAAGGGTTAGGTCATAAAGGTTGCTGACAGTGGACTCCTCAAAACCAGTAGGAATTGCTCTAGAAACAGCTGAAAACCAGTATAAGAACATAAGAATTGCCGCTGCTGGGTCAGACCAATGGTCCATCCTGCCCAGCAGTCCGCTCACGCGGTGGCCCCAAGGTCAAGACCAGTGCTCCAAATGAGTCCAGTCTCACCAGTTTAGCATGAACTTGTCCAACTTTGTCTTGAAACCCTGGAGGGTGTTTTCCCCTATAACAGACTCTGGAAGAGCGTTCCAGTTTTCTACCACTCTCTGGGTGAAGAAGAACTTCCTTACATTTGTACGGAATCTATCCCCTTCCAACTTTAGAGAGTGTCCTCTCGTTCTCCCTACCTTGCCAACTTCCTTTTGTTCTTAATCTTGAAAGGACAGGATTAAGGAGAATAAGCCGATACGTAAGGTTGGAAGTTGTGGTCAATGGTGGCTTTGATTGCCAGTTGACCTAGTCTCATTCCACCCAATATTCAAAGGGTTTAACCAAGCAGGAGAGGCTCCTGCCTGGTTAAAACCTATTCAGTGAACCAACACTCAATATTTAGTGGCACTTAATCAGTTAGTGCCCCTGAATATCTTGGAAAAATGGACATCTCTTAACTGGTTAGTTTACGGGCGGGTTGGGGGAGGAGAGTAGGCGAAACACCTTCTTGGTCAGTTGGCAGCGATCTTCAGTGAGATAAGTAAATGAATGAAGTTAGGACAGCAAAAAGGCTGGCCTAACTTTAAGTGCTAAACTTAATCAGGTACTGATCTGAATCTTAACTTCTGGGTGACCACTGAGACCTGCACAAGCCCCGGCATTTAATATACAGGGTCAGTTCAGCCCACAGCTCTGAGCAGCTCAGGCATCGCTTACCGTCAAGGGCGGATTGTGCTTTAACGTACTTCCCAATCCAAATTTGCAGAAACCATAAGCTATGACCTGATAACCAAGTGCATGCTAACCAGTCACATGACTACCTAGCAGTAACTAAGGATGGGGTTGACATTTGAGAAGATATAGGAAATATTGAATACATATCCTACGTCATTGCTGGAAATAGGAAATATTATGTGGAAAGAGGGCTCACTTTTTGGAAAGGGAAAACACCCTTTCCCAACATTAAAACCATCACACATGGGCAAGCCATTGTGAATGCATGAACGATTGGCCTCGTGTCCTCATAGCTTGCACTATTTCCAAGAGTATGTACTATTATTGGCAACTGACAAAATGGCCGAACAAAGACGAATAAAGTAAAAATCCCGTAAACAACATGGAGAATGACATGAGAAGAGCATTTCTGGCCGCCCAAGCCTAGTAATAACTTGAAAAGATGTATCAAAATGTAATATATGTGAAAAAAAAAAAAATCAATGAATAAAATGTAGTTTGAATGGTCATGGGCCCCCCTTTTATCAAGCCACAGTAGAGGGTTTTACCGCAGGCTGGCGAGGTAAATGCTCCGACGCTCATAGAAATTGAAAGAGTGATGGAGCATTTACCATGCTGGCCCGCGGTAAAATCCCTCTATTGTGGCTTGATAAAAGGGGACCATAACACAGAAGTGCCTCTAACCCCCTCTTTTACAAAGGTACGCTAAGCTTTCTAGCGCATGCCTAATATTAGCGCATGCTAAACACACACTAAGGGCTCCTTTTACAAAGTCGCGCTAGGGCCTTAACGCGCAGAATAGCGAGCGCTAGATTGCCGCATGCGCTAGCCCCTACCGCCTCCTTTTGATCAGGCAGTAGATTTCCAGCTAGCGCGTGCTATAGCATGCGCTAATCCGGTGCGTGCGACAAAACCGCTACCGCAGCTTTGCAAAAGGACCCCCTAAGTGCTAGTGCGTGCATGTTATCCTGTGGACGCATTGGCGGTTAGCGCACATGTTGATATAGCGTGTGCCAAATCCACGCTAAAACGCTTAGCGCGCCTTTGTTAAAGAGGGCCTAAGACTTGTCAGAAACTATTTTGGCAAATCGCTCTCGTGATCCTAAGATCATAGCATTTATTTGACGTGCATGGCAGCCTATGACCTTAAATTTATTGAGACTGAATCTTATCAAAGCCCAACACGGCTCTACTGGGACAACTGTATCGGACCTCTGTATTTGCCTCCTCCGGACGCTCTTTGCATTAAACAAGACAACGTTTAGAGAAAAAAAATGAGCCTATTCGATCCTCGGGGTTGCTCTCGGAGAAAGCTTATATTTTGGTAAAGACCTTTGAGATGTAGCACTCAGAAAATTTAATTTTGATTCGAGAGCCTTCTTTCTCTATGCTATGAAGGAAAATATCACCACCACTGATCTTTAACATAAAACTTAGGGGAAGACAACCTTCATGTCCGTGAGGCAGAACAATGTATTGTTAAAATACTGTATTACTTTACTATTTTGATCATTCTTGTTATCATGCACAGACAGAAAGGAAACGTCAATGTGCCATTACTGTACAACAGAGCTTAATGGTTACCACAAAAAAAACCACCTCTTATACAAACTATAAAATATCTAAAAAGCCCAAACTTTGAACACTGTACAGCATTTTATGATGCATGAAGTAATTTTTTAGTAGCAGCAGAATATACAATTTCAAGACTGTAGCATACTAGAATCTTCCAGTGTTCCTTGCTTCTATGTAATATTTTGCAGGGGTATAGAGAAGATGGCCTCTGTCGTGAATTGTTTGTGAAATGTTCCTTTTCTCAGAGAGGTGTACGATGTAAAATGCGTGAGTGAAAAGTGTATATTTTATGTGGGAAGAAAATACCTTTTAATAAAAGAATAGCTTTGTTAGCTGTAAAAAAAAAAAAAAAAATAGCAGCCGTTCAAGTGTACAGTAACTTCTTACTAATGTATGAAAATCTGTGATATTTTTGATTTGATTGTATTTGTATTGCCCAAATAAAACATTTTGGCTGTATTGTTCCTATAATTCTGTTGATTTTTTTTTTTGTTTTCCTTTGTTTTAAATTATATTACTTGAAAGAGAAAAATAATCACACAAGTTGAATGTCTCTGAACTTGGTCCTCAGGAGTAAAAATAAAAACTTTCGGTATAAGGCAGTGGTCTCAAACTCAACCTTTGCAGGTACTTGGAGGGCCTCAGAAAAAAATAGTTAATGTCTTATTAAAGAGTTTGAGACCACTGAGTTAAGGGGAATGGTTAATCTGCTGGTTGGGTTGGAGGGCAGAGGGGAGAACAGGACAATCAAGCCATTGTGACATCATTGATGAGATTGGCTCTTATTGGTGGAATGAGGCATTATGATATCACAAGCTCAGCTCTGCTTCCCAAAGACAAACATGGTTACAGTTAAGCCAGTGGTTTCAAACTCAAACCCTCTGCAGGACCACATTTTGGATTTGTAGGTACTTAGAGGGCCTCAGAAATAAATAGTTAATGTCTTATTAAAGAAATGACAATTTTGCATGAGGTAAAACTCTTTATAGTTTATAAATATTTCCTTTTGGCTAAGGCCCTCTTTTACTAAGGTGCGCTAACCAATTAGCGTGCACTAATCAACTTAGCATGTGCTAAATGCTAATGCATGCATGTTAGCTTATGGACACGTTAGCGTTTAGCACGCGCTAATTTGATTAGCATGCGCTAATTGGTTAGCGCATCTTAGTAAAAGAGGGGGTAAGTCTTAATAATAATATTGTAATTTGTAGCTAAAGAGACATATGATCAAGAAACTGTTTTATTTTACTTTTGTGATTATGATAAACTTACCGAGGGCCTCAAAATAGTACCTGGAGGGCCGCATGTGGCTTCCCGGCCACGAGTTTGAGACCACTGGTATAAGGCGAAAGAGTCACAGAATAACCCCCTGTTTTACTAAGGCGCGCTAAGCGTTTTAGCATGCATTTAGCGTGTGCTAAATCTATGCCTGCGCCAACCGCTAACGCGTCCATAGACTAGCATGCACGCGTTAACATTTAGCGCGTGGTTAACGCACGCTAATATTTAGCGTGCATTAAAAAGCATAGCGCACCTTAGTAAAAGGAGCCCTAAGTAGGTCTTAAGACCCAACTTTAATTTTTCGAAGGAGGGTTCCAGCCATACAGAAAATGGGAGAGCCAATTTAATGTGGGTTTTTTTTGTTTTGTTTTTTAATGCATTTAACTTGCATTGCCACATTATTGCAACATAGTAAATAGATCTGAGAATTGTAACACAGGGAGAAAGGAGCAGAGCAGAAAAATGGGGAAATTCCAGCAAAAAATGTATATACACTTCCCCCTCCCCATTCGCGGTTTCAGCAATCGCGATTTCACATATTTGCGATTTTTGGGGGGAGGGGGGAAAAAAGGGGGAAAAACACAGTTTAGCCTTCCCCCTGGCGTCCCGGCCTTACCTGGTGGTCTAGCGGGCTTTCGGGGCAGGAGCGATCTTCCTACACTCCTGCCCCGTGTAGATCGCCAATAGGAAATGGCTGTGGGGAGTTCCCGCCGTAGTCTCGAGAGACTACGGGAACTCACGGCAGCTATTTCCTATTGGCGATCTGCACAGGGCAGGAGCGTATGAAGATCGCTCCTGCCCCGAAAGCCTGCTAGACCACTAGGTAAGGCCGGGATGCCGGGAGGAAGGCAGGAGGGAGGCGGGGTGGGTCAGAACTGGACCAGAAGATATTCGCGGTATTTCACCATTCGCGGTCCGGCTCTGCCCCTATCCCCTGCGAATCCGGAGGGAGAAGTGTAACCTGTTTCTCAGAAGGTACCTGTTTCCACAAACAGCTGTTTAACATTCGCCTAGCTTGTCCCTGTCTCCTTGGAAGGCTCCCCCCCAATTTCTCACACTGCCATCCTAGGCTGGCCATTTTCTCCTAATGTTTTGAAATACTGTACCACAATGCATCTGGCAAGCATAATTTACAACGTACAGAATGAAAGACCAAGCTTTTCTTACAAGGTGGAAAGTACAATGGTGCTTTCGTTATTTTCTTGATACGAGATTTTATTTGCTCACTAAAAAAAAAAATTAGATTTCACATTTCTGTTAAACACTGAGAAAATGGATTGTATCAGCTACTGAACCATAAGAGAAGCATAATTATTTGTGCTGGTTTTTCAAGAACAAATTTAATTGCACTTTCACGTTAATATTTCAGAAAGAGAAATATATTATATCTGGCAAGAAAGATACTTGTCTAAAATATAATCTTTCAATTATTAGAGCTACTTTACTGTTAATTGGACCAATTTGCCATGTCAAGTTCTGCAGTTTAAAAAAGATCTCTCGGCTTTGTTTGACTAAAAAGATTATAACCAGTAGGGGATCCTAAAATTCTGTTTTGACCCTGAAAATATTTTCTCAAACTTAATAGGTTCTTTGTAGATCATAACTGTTATTAGATCAATGTAAGACTAAGGAACGCTTTTACTAAAATGCACTGGGTTTTTGCACCTACCACACATTAACAACAAACATTAACATGCAATAAGGGCCATATTCTATATAAGGCACCTAAAAAAATCAGTGTGCCCGGGCTTCTAAACCCACTTTATTAGTAACCAAACCTTAAAAAAATCAGTGTACACAAGAGCAGCACTTAACGTGATTCTAGAAGGTACGTACCTTTTATAGAATCAATTATGTGTATTGCCCCACGCACTAGCCTCTACCGCCTCCTTTTGAGCAGGTGGTAGATTTCCAGCTAGCGTGCGCTATAGCGCATGCTAATCCGGTGCGTGCGCTAAAACCCGCTAGCGCACCTTCGTAAAAGGAGCCCAAAGAATGCGTGGGTTTGTTATTGGAGTGAATTAGCTAGAGTATTATGAAATTGATGGACTTTATAGATTATTGGAAAAAACAAACAAACAAAAAATGGACCGCCAAGGACAATGACATGAGACATGCAGCTCTCTTTTTGATTGTAAACTATCTGTTTTGATGGAATTATTATCTTTGGAGTTTATGGCAGTGCATCTCAAAGTGTGTGCCTCCTGAGATTCCAAGTGTGCCGCGGAAGAGAGGCGCCTGCCAGCTGACTTCCCTACACGGTACAGCACCAGCGCTGCCTGATTCGCCGAAGGCCTGCATGTTTCCCCCTTCTCTCTAGAGTCCACCGACTTCCCCCCTGGCCTCCTGGTCTCACCTTTAAAGCTAATTACAGAAACCCGCAGAGGATCGCCGGAAGGTAAAATGATTTTATTTTCAATATAGTGATTGAAATGTGTCAGTTTTTCAAGTTTCAAGTTTTTATTTGTATTTGATGAATCGCTTATTCAAGTTACTAAGCGATTTACAACTTCATAAAACAAGTTTATATAAGTAAGCAAAATACCTTAAAACTAACAGTTTTGAGACATACACGAAACGTGAAGGATAGAGGGGTAAAGTTACATCTTCATAGCTTAGGAAAATAGACAAAAAACAAGGAAAAAACAATGGGATGGGTAAATAAAACTGAACCATAATATCTTCATCTAGAAGAAAGAAAGTTAAAGATTGAACGCGTCTTTAAAGAGGTAACTTTTTAGAAGTTTTTTGAATTGGCTAAGGTCTTTTTCTTCTCTAATATGCTGGAGAAGAGCGTTCCACAATAGTGGGGCCATTACCGAGAACATATCATGTCTTCTAGTGCCTATGATTTTTAATGATGGGACCATTAGGAGTTTTTGGGCCGTCGATCAAAGAGACCGGTGAGGTAGATAGGCCGCTGTCCAGGCCTACCTCGGTAATGAGACCTCGAACACTATATACTGGCTTCAATAAGTATATATTTATTTAGTCAATCAATAACAGCTTACAAGAATAGATCATATAGTATATAGTGTAACAGAAGGTGATACAGAAGGTGACCTCTAGGCCTAGAGGTCCTCTGATGTCTGTTCTGACCTTTCCTTCCTAAAGGCCTGGTTTTTATACATTTCTTAGTGGCCAACACCACGTTGGTTTACATCACATGATACATCCTTATTGGTTATTTACTTATGCATTACTGCCTAACTACATTCATTTATCATGTGATGTAAACCAACGTGGTGTTGGCCACTAAGAAATGTATAAAAACCAGGCCTTTAGGAAGGAAAGGTCAGAACAGACATCAGAGGACCTCTAGGCCTAGAGGTCACCTTCTGTATCACCTTCTGTTACACTATATACTATATGATCTATTCTTGTAAGCTGTTATTGATTGACTAAATAAATATATACTTATTGAAGCCAGTATATAGTGTTCGAGGTCTCATTACCGAGGTAGGCCTGGACAGCGGCCTATCTACCTCACCGGGAAATATTGTGGGGGATGAGCATTCTATTGATGAATTGTGGTTCTTTAAAGATTAAAGTTTTAAATACAAGAAGTAATATTTTGAAAGTAATGCGGTGACTAATTGGGAGCCAATGGGAGTTAAACAGTAGGGGGGTGACATGATCATATTTTTTTACCTTTATGTATAAGTTTAGCAGCCGTGTTTTGAATTATTTGAAGGCGTCTTTTTTCCTTTTGTGTAATGTTAATTAATAGAGAGTTGCAATAGTCGAGTTTGGCAATGACCAAAGAGTGAATTAATATATTAATTGATTTCGGCTCGAGGAATTTGGAAATTGAACGTATCATACGTAGTTTGTAAAAACACAGTTTGACTGTATCATTTATATGATCATGGAACGAGAGTTTATCATCGATGATAACGCCTAAGATTTTTAAAGAAGTCACTGACTCTAAATGAATATTGTTATGGGAAAATGGAATGCTCAAATGTATGTCTTTTTTCCACGGGAAAAGCAGTGATTTTGTTTTTTGGATGTTTAAGGCTAGCTTGTTAGAGGTGAGCCAATTTTCTATTGTCTCTAGTATATGAAAAATGAATGGAAAAAAATTGCATTACAATTAGTAAAGGGGATGGGATCTGGGGGCAGAGCTTGAGTGGGCCTAGGGAGGTCTGTGGTTGGGATACTCAGTTTATATTGGTTAGACTTAGGGGGTATTTAGCTTGAAGTAGTTGAGAAACAACGCTGTAGGCAATCAGCTGGCGCCAGTGCCTCTCCTTCTCTCCGGCCCTCTTCCCTGCTAGCACCCCCTACTGGCGACTCAGGGCCCATCTGGAGGTCCTCCGTACATGCACGGATGTCAACGTGATGATGTCATGCATATGCGTGATATCATCACAGCGACGTCTACGCACTTCTGGGTGCCTCAAGCCGTGGCCACTAACTTTGGTGTGCCCCGGCTCGAGAAAGTTTGAGAGACACTGGTCTATGATATCCCTGTCAGGTAGTCAGCAGACTTTCCATGCTAAACTTTTTCCGCCCTTCACCACTCAGGCTCCCTTGTGATTTCTAGATCTTTCCTCAGAAGCTCTCCATTTGTCATCTGGACTTCACTACAGGGGTTCCATTTCAGGGGTGTCATGTGACAGTAGTTTCTAAACCTGTCCCGGCGAACCCCCAGTCAGTTGTGTTTTCAAGACATCCCTAATGACTATGCATGATGCAGATTTTGCATGCCTGTCACCTCTATTATATGCAAATCTGTCTCATGGCTAGGGAGGTCCCCCCAAACAAGTTTAGGAACCACTACCCTAGGACATAGCATTACTTATTGGGCCATGGGGCTACACATATGTCTCAGTTCTAGAATCAGATTTCAAATATTTATTTGTTTATTTATAAAAGTTTCAATACTGCCTCTCTGAATTTTATGGAGTGGGAGATGGGAGGTCATGAAGACAAATATTATTGCAATGGGAGCACATGGCTACTGTTCTGTGAGCAGGGATATAACAAAAATATCATTCTCTGATATCAGAAGATTTTTCTGTGATAAAATTGTTGACTTTAATGATCATTTGAATTATGTTTCTCTATTGATCCAAGCAAATATTGACTAGAAGATGGATGAAAATTTGAAGATACTTCAGCCATTAAATCCTACCATTCCTCTTTTGGATCCCAGCCCTTCAGGATAGGTTGACAGGGGGCAGGATATTTCTTTGAAGGATCATTAATTCTTTATCGAATTAATATTGTTTCTCTGCAACACTTAAGCAAGCTTTGCCAAATGTTATAGCTTGTGTGCACAATAATGTTAATAAATGGATGATAATGTTTGTCATTCTTTTAACCTACCCTTCCAGGACTTAAGCCACCCAATTAAAGAAAGAAACAAAATACACCATAAAGCGATATTTATGCAATAAAAATGGTAATTATAATTTTACAGGTTTCAATTGACAAAGAGAGAGATTTAGATGGGCATGTGCTTATTCTCATTTGCATAAATTAATTCCTGGTATGTTTTCTACAAAGCTACTTTATTGTTTATAGATAGATAGATAGATAGATAGATAGATAATTGAAGTATCCGATCTGCTCTAACGCTTCACAACCAGATCAGAAGAAATTAACCCTCCCCCTCCCTTTTATTAAACTGCGAGAGCAGTTATTAGTGCGGGGAGCCGCACAGAATGCTCCGCGTGGCTCCCGATGTTCATAGAGTTCCTAAGAGCATCGGGAGCAGCGCAGAGCATTCAGCGTGGCTCCCCGCGCTCATAACCGCTCTCGCAGTTTAATAAAAAGAGGGGGGTAATGAGTTCCGAAGCAAACTACATGCCCCATTCTACTGGATCTGCCCAGAGACCGACCCTCCTCTTTTACAAAGGTGCGCTAAGCATTTTAGCGCACGCTAAATGTGCGCTAAATGCTAACACATGCATGTTATCCTATGGACGTGTTAGTGGTTAGCATGCGCATTGATTTAGCGTGCACTAAATCCGCGCTGAAACGCTTATTGCGCCTTTGTGAAAGAGGACCTATCTTTCTTTGAAAAGTGTAGCATTTGTAGTTTTGAAATTTTCTCTTTTTTTTTTTTTTAGCATGAATATCAGTAACTATCATATTTTCCCACTGCAGTCTTTTCTAGCAGGGAGCTAAGCTTCTTGTGACACTGTAACCGCACATAAGATTATTTTTTTTATTTTTGCCCTTTTGTGTTCAACAGATTTCTCGAGCTGTTGAGCGAGCGTAATGGCTGGATGTCACAGTGTGTTTATATAATACTGGTGTAGCCCAGTAAAATGACCATCAACGCAATAGGCAGAAAATGCAGGTTCAGCTGTCCTCAGTATGGATCATTATAATCTCTGAGCTTTGGAGCCATAGCAAATGATGACCCTCGTTATCCTAGCCTCAACGCATTTGGTAGCACCTACTTTCTGAATAGATTTTTTTTTTTTTTTTATAGTGTAAATGGAATCCAGTTACTGAAAATTCTCATGCCTCAGAATTGGAAATAATACTAAAGACTAGGGTTATCAGATGGCTCCAGAAAAAGGAGGACGGATTGAGACATCTAGGTTTTATTTCCATTGAAAGCAATGGAAGTTAAACCTGGGGCTCCTTTTATTAAGCTGCGTTAACGTTTTTAGCGCACGTAGCATTTTAGCGTGAGCTAAACCCATGCTATGTGGCTAGAACTAACGCCAGCACAATGCTGGCGTTAAGGTCTAGCGTGTGCGCTATTCCACGCGTTAAAGCCCTAACGCGGCTTAGTAAAAGGAACCCCTGGATGTCTCAATTTTTCCTCTTTTTTTCTAGAGCCATATGGTAACCCTACTAAAGACAGATTTCTTTTTTCAAATGAAAAGGAGGCTTTAAAGCAAGACACCATCACGGTAACATTCAGGAACATTTTTATACAAAAGGGTGGTGAATATGTGGACAGCTTCCCAATGGGTCAAATTTCAGAGGACTTGGAGTAAGCACAGAGGATTCCCCCATGACTATTACTGACTATCATATACTTTGTTTATGTTTTCTTTTCTAAGGGAAAATCTATAAACACAGACTAGTTCTTTTAAGTCTAAATTTAAGAACAAAGACTTTCCATACTGGATCAGACCGAAGGTCCATCAAGCCCAGTATCCTGTTTCCAACAGTAGCCAACCCAGGTCGCAATTTTTGATGCAACATCCACAAAGTCTCAGTTCTTAAACATAGTGTCAACTTATTCTGCAATTCATTCTGCCAGTCAGACATAGGAAAAAAAATAAAAAGAATTGGACATCATCTGCATACAATCATTAGCTAACATTCAACTCCTTGAAAATATTACCCAACTAGTTGACGAGGGAGATGTAGATCAATTGGTATCACCGGATAGTCTGAATATATCTCTGTTTTTGGAGTCTTCTAAAGATTATATTGCAAAAAGAGCAACGTTATTTGTAACACTAAAATCTGAATTGGAAAAGCAAGCTATTCTTAAAATTTATTTTATAAATAAACATGCTCTATTCTGTGGTCAGAAATTAAAAGTGTTTCCAGATGTCTCCAGGCAAACACAGTATAGGAGAAGACAGTTCCTACAACTCAAGACATGAGTCTTGGCAATAGGAGCTTTATTCTTCCTTAAATTTCCTTGTAAATGTTTGGTTACATATGAGAGTAACAAGTACAGTTTTGTTGATAAGAAGTGATAAAGTAAAGAAATGAATATAGATATGTTGTCTGCTTGTCTGAAGTTATAATTTAAATTATCTTTTTCTATGAGATCTACTGGGTGAAGTTACAGTCCCAATAATGTGGACCTGGAATTGAAAGATTTATTTTCTTTACTGTAATAATTTTGTTCTATATTGGTATGTATTCCTATTTTTATTTGTTGTAATAATGAATAAACTTATAAAGAAAAAAAAAAAAAAGAAAATATTACCCAAAGAGGCCAGGTAAAGATTAAAGAGTAATGCTGAGAATGCTGATCCTTGCGGTACTCGTTTACATATTGGCATGATCTTAGAAACTGACCCTCTACTCTTTACCTGAATTCATCTTGAAAATAGGAAATAAACTGAACCACCAATTCCCATTGTTGGCAATTTACTCAACAAAATGCAACTATTTATAGTGTCAAAAGCCGATGACACATCTAATGACATAAAACAAAATGGTGGTAGTCCTCAGTATAGGGATGACTCAGGTTATAAAAATATGTAGAAACATTTTATTAAAAATATAAATCGTGCAGGAAAAGAATTGTTTATTGGTGATGGCGGACATTATTTCATTGGATGTTATTGCCCCCTTGAAAATAATTAAGTTACAGCAGAATACAAAACATTGCTTATGGAGGACTGAGTTTCTCCTGAATTTGACTTACATTCCTTTTTCACTCCTCTCTTTCTGCTTTTTTGCAGGTGTCTAGTTTGGAAACCATACTGCATTTAAACTTAGACTACTTACTTTACTTGTAGTTTATCTAATCTTGTGTGTTGTTTTATGTTTCTGGGCTCTTTTGTAAATAAAGAAGCAACTAGCAGGGAAGAAATACTCCACAGAATAGAACTTGCTCGCTCTTCAATGAAGACTCTCGACAAAGTATTCAAAGGCAAGGAGGTAACACTCCAAACGAAGATCAGACTTGTCCACGCACTCATTTTCTCAGTGATCAGTTACGGATGTGAAAGCTGGACACTACGGAAACAAAAAAGAAAGAAGATTGATTCATTTGAGCTTTGGTGCTGGAGAAGGATTTTAGGCATGCCTTGGACCACCAGAAGAACTAACAAATCGATTCTGGAAGAGATCAAACCGGCTACGTCACTTGAAGCCCAAATGATGAAGTTATGACTGTCTTATTTTGGTCACTGAGCTAAAAAATTGGTAAACAACCCCCTGCAAGATTCCAACAAAAATGACCCTTGCAATTTAGATTCAACAGAATTCAAGGTACACAATGAAATAAACAAATAAATAAATAATGGGATTTCAGTACGGGCCAATCAACCCTCCGAATCACAAGAAAGCCCTGGGCAGGTATTCAAAGGTGACTAGCACCAGACCGAAGTCTAAATGAACCCTGCCCCATTATTGGTAACATTTTTGGGTGTTTAAAACCATATTTTGGTCACACCATCAGAATAGAGAGGCACTGGAGAAGGACATCGTTTTTGGGAAAATCAAAGGAACCAGGTGAAGAGGGCAACCTGCAATCAGATGGCTGGACATGTTGAAAACAACTATGGGGATGATGCTGGAGGACCTTTCCAGATTAGCACAAAACCAATTTCTTTTTAGATCTGCAATTCATCAAGTTGCTAGGACTCGAACACGAGTCTATGGCACCTAACAACAATAAAGGAAGTAGTCTAAGTTAAAATGCAGTGTGGTTTCCAAACTAGACACCTGCAAAAAGCAGAAAGAGATGAGCGAAAAAGGAATGCGAGTCAAATCTCTGCCATATAATCTAACGACACAACACAAAAGGTTTCATTTTTGTCCATGCCCAGTCTCAATTTATCAACAGTAGAAATCAATAATGTTTCAACACTGTGTCCTGATGGAAAATCATACTGATGGAAGTCGAGCAAATGTTCATGATCAACAAATCTTCCAACCATTTAAAAACTACTTTCTCAATGATTTTCCATACAAAAAGTAGCACCGCAATGGGCCTATAATTCTCAATAATAGTGTCATCCAGGTGTTCCTTCTTCAACACAGGTTTTACTTTTGCAATTTTCAGCAACTCTGGCATTTTTCCAGTGTCTAAAGATTTATTAATAATGATGGTCAAGGAAGGAACAACATGCTTATAGATAGCGAGCAGGGATTTACCATTGATCTAGTAGGCTATACAGCTTCCAGCATGGCTAATACTTGATCTTCCCTCACATTTTCAAAATCAGACCACCGCATGGCCCCTACTTCATTCCCCTCAATTCCAACATTCTCCACATCAGATAATTTCTCCCCTGTAATTGGTTCTAGTCTTTCTTCTTGAATAGTTGGGCCCTTAGAATTTTACAGTTTCAAAGAGTTCTTTTGGTCTATTCATTGCATGTTTTATCCTCTTACTATAATACCTATATTTCTATTTTACAGAATTCCATATATTCATACAACCTGAAGTGGTAATTATCATAGTAATCCATATCCCTGATCTTTCTCCAGATATGCTCATACTTCCTCAGTTCTCTTCTCAAATTCAGAAGAAACCCAGTCCTCCATACGCGTTTCATATTCTGCTGTAACTTAAATTATTTTCAAGGAGACAATATCATCCAATGATTTTTCTAATGATACATACCATTCACCCACCAACACAGATACATCTTTAGTTGCTTCCAAATGTTCTAAAATAGGAAGCCATTTTTTTTTTTTAAAAGACTGAATATCAAAACTAGGGTGAATAGATATTGTATGGTTCACCCTTGGTGACATCACTACCCCTTCATTCAATTGCACAATAAAACTCACTAAATATTGATCTGACTAGCCTACAGGGTTTATTGCAGGAAACCTGAACAATTTGCTTATCATTTCAAAAGACAGAAAGACCAAACCTAGAACATGGTGGAATAAATGAGGGCCAGCGAAGAGAAAGAAGAAACACCTCGTCTCAAGAACACAAACAATACAACAATGGAGATAAGGGAGGAGTCCAAACAGCCAAGGAAAATCAGTCTATATTCAAAAACTACAGTCCCTACAAGAATCCTAGTTTCTACACTTTACAAGTGTGCAAGATGAGTTTCAGCGCCAGTTCAATGTCCCCTGAGGAAGGCGTCATTTGATCGCCGAAACTAAGATCCTTGTTGGGACTGTGGTTTTTGAATAAAGACTGATTTTCCTCGGCTGTTTGGACTCTCCCTTGCCTTTACTTGTTGTATGTTGTATGTAATAAATGAGAGGCCACTGAAAAGTTCTCACCTCAATTAAGAATGATGTGGAGCCATGAAACTTACAAGTTGTTCCACACTTTTCTTGACACTTTTCATTTCAACCTATAGGCAACCCAGTGTGCTGTCAGGCAGCCACTGCCAGTATGATCAAGCCAGTGGTGCAGAAATGCATAGGTGCATTTATTGTAAACCACTTACATATGTTGTATTTATATACCATATATCAAATAAATCTGAATATTTGGACATTTGAATATCACAAGGGAATCAAGTGATTCATGCTTTCTGAGGATTCATGTTTTATCAGTAGCAAGCATTTCCTGTCAGTGATATTGTTTACTGTGAACTACTGTTGTACTCTTCCTTTGTAAACCCTTTCCTTCTCATATATGCACGGATGGGGAGAGGGGCCTTGGGGTGATAGTGTCTGAAGAGCTAAAGGCGAAAAAACAGTGTGACAAGGTGGTAGCTGTTGCCATTAGGATGCTAGGCTGTATAGAGAGAGGTGTGATCAGTAGAAGAAAGAAGGTATTGATGCCCCTGTACAGGTTGATGGTGAGGCCCCACTTGGAGTATTGTGTTCAGTTTTGGAGACCATATCTGGGGAAGGACATAAAGACTTGAAGCGGTCCAGAGGAAGGCAATGAAAATGGTAGGAGGTTTGTGCCAGAAAACGTATGAGAAGAGACTGGAAGCCCTGAATATGTATACCCTAGAGGAAAGGAAGGATACAATTCAGACGTTCAAATATTTGAAAGGTATAAACAGAACTAAATCTATTCCAGAGAAAGGAAAATGGTAAAACCAGAGGACATAATTTGAGGTTGAAGGGTGGTAGATTCAAGAGTAATGTTAGGAAATTCTTCTTTACGGAGAGGGTGGTTGATCCATGGAATATGCTCCCAAGAAGAAAACGGTGACAGAGCTCAAACAAGCGTGGGATGAACACAGAGGATCTCTAATCAGAAAATAATGGGTATATATTGAAAGAACTAGGGTTGGTACTGGGCAGTCTAGTATGGTATGTGTCCCGTAAGTGGACATTCAGTTGAGGACAGGCTGGGGAGGGCTTTGATGGCTGAAATGGTTAAGATGGGCTGGGGTGAGCTTTGATGTAAACTCCAGTAGATAGAACCTAAGCACACTACCGGACAGGGCTCTGGGTCTCTGGCCCAGAAATATCTAAGATAAAGAACAATTTTAATTAAATGATTGATTGATTTTTATGAAGCATGTAGGGTTGGGCAGACTGGATGGACCATTCAGGTCTTTATCTGCAGTCATTTACTATGTTACAGAACCCACAGAGTCAGGGGCAGGAAGCACACAGGAAGGCAAATGTCTAATAATACCATTACCTTTTCTGTTCCCTCAATCTGCAACCTTAGAGTTCTTTGATTCCTTTTGCCCCTTCTCTGCTCATGTTCAAAACGTCACTAGTCAGTTCCTTCTATATAATATATTCAACATTTGTTCTTTCTTTATTGAACAAATCACCAAAACTTCTATCCCACCCTTTTGTCAACTTCCTCTTGGACTAACATAGAAACATAGAAGATGACGGCAGAAAAGGGCTACAGCCCATCAAGTCTGCCCACTCTGCTTACCCACCCCCTGTCAATACCCTAATGACCCAATTTCCTTATCTTGATCCTCGTAGGAATCCCACATGGGTATCCCATTTATTTTTAAAGTCTGGCACGCTGTCTGCCTCGATCACCTGCACTGGAAGCTTGTTCCAATGATCAACCACTCTCTCTGTGAAGAAATACTTTCTGGTGTCGCCAAATACTTTCTGGTGACTACTGCAACTTCTACCTCATTGGCCTGACCTTGAACCATTGTTCTCTGCTACAGTCTTACAAAACTTCTCTGGCAGTGGTATAACAATACAGCCCTTTCTCTCATGGCTCTACATTGACTTTCTCTCTCTGCATTTGCCTCTGCATTTGTTTCATTTCTCACTATCAAGTACATTTACTCTGCGACTCCATGATAACTTTCCTCTCTTATGTTTCCCTGTGTTCCTTTTTTGACATCAGTTGCACCCCTTGCAACATCTAATTGATTGCAAAACAGTATGTAAGTGCCAAGGCCATAGATTTTAGGCTCCAACCAGAATCAATAATGAACTGAACAACTCAATAGCAAGTGAAAGGGTTCAGTTTTTATTTGCAATGGTGATTGTACCATAGCAATTTATTCACAGTAACATGTCAGATTTATATAACTGACTTTGTCAGTAAGCAGTGTTCTAGAAGAAAGCAGTTCTAACCTTTTCCTAATTTGGCTATTTCCTGAGCACAGGCTGTGCCTATCTTCTTAATAAGGAGAGAGGACCAGCAAAACCAGAGGGAGATCCCTATCTGTATGCATGAAAAACAACCAAAGGATAGGGATAGGATAATGAATTCCAACAAAAACAAAAGATTCTGAGTTCCAATAAATTGAAATTTTTTTTAACGGGCCTAAGGATCTCTTCTGTGCAGTCCAAATACTTTCATGTTTGGGGGGGGGTTTCCTGTACGAGGGGGTGCTGAAAAGTTCTCAATCCAACCAAAGGAATGACATCAGAGAAACTCTCTGTAACACTGGATGATGCAATGGGTCAATTTCACAAATTGAACAGTATCAAATCGCCTGGACCGGATGGTATACATCCCAGACTGCTGATAGAATTGAAAAATGAACTTGCAGAGCTATTGTTAGCAATTTGTAATTTTTCTTTAAAAACCAGCATAGTATCAGAAGACTGGAGGGTGGCCAACGTGACACAGATTTTTAAAAAGGGTTCCAGAGGTGATCTGGGAAATTATAGGCTGATGAGTCTGATGTCAGTGCTGGGCAAAATGGTAGAGACTATTATAAAGAGCAAAATGACAGAACATATATGTAAGCATGGATTAATGAAAGAAAGCCAACATAGTTTTAGTCAAGGGAAATCTTGCCTCACCAATCTACTGCATTTCTTTGAAGAGGTGAATTAACATGTGGATAAAGGTGAACCAGTTGATATTGTGTATTTGGATTTTCAATATGCATTTGACAAAGTACCTTATGAAAGACTTCTGAGGAAATTAGAAAGTTATGGGATAGGAGGTAATGTCCTTTTATGGATTAAGAATTGGTTGAAAGACAGAAAATAGAGAGCAAAAGGCATCCCTAAAGAAGAAAGTTTTGAGGCCAGCCTTAAATCGGTCAAGGATGGGATTGCATTTGAAGGTGTTCGAACAGCATATTCCGGAGTTCCAGAGTTGTACGGAGAAGGCATAACACCAGTTAGTTTCATAGACTATTTCTCTAAAGCTGGAAACAACTAAGTGGTTTATTGGAAAGATCTAAGTATTCTAGATGGGTAATAATGTGTCAGGAATTGCAAAAGCCAGGATGGTTCACCAGAATAATGGATTTCCAATACCATAGTAACATAACATAGTAACATAGTAGATGACGGCAGATAAAGACCCAAATGGTCCATCCAGTCTGCCCAACCTGATTCAATTTAATTTTTTTTTTTTTTCTTCTTAGCTATTTCTGGGCAAGAATCCAAAGCTTTACCCGGTACTGTGCTTGGGTTCCAACTGCCAAAATCTCTGTTAAGACTTACTTCAGCCCATCTACACCCTCCCAGCCATTGAAGCCCCTCCCCTGCCCATCCTCCTCCAAACGGCCATATACAGACACAGACCGTGCAAGTCTGCCCAGTAACTGGCCTAGTTCAATATTTAATATTATTTTCTGATTCTAAATCTTCTGTGTTCATCCCACGCTTCTTTGAACTCAGTCACAGTTTTACTCTCCACCACCTCTCTCGGGAGCGCATTCCAAGCATCCACTACCCTCTCCGTAAAGTAGAATTTCCTAACATTACCCCTGAATCTACCACCCCTCAACCTCAAATTATGTCCTCTGGTTTTACCATTTTCCTTTCTCTGGAAAAGATTTTGTTCTACGTTAATACCCTTCAAATATTTGAACGTCTGAATCATATCTCCCCTGTCTCTCCTTTCCTCTAGGGTATACATATTCAGGACTTCCAGTCTCTCCTCATACGTTTTCTGGCGCAAGCCTCCTATCATTTTCGTCGCCCTCCTCTGGACCGCCTCAAGTCTTCTTACGTCTTTCGCCAGATACGGTCTCCAAAACTGAACACAATACTCCAAGTGGGGCCTCACCAATGACCTGTACAGAGGCGTCAACACCTTCTTCCTTCTACTGACTACGCCTCTCTTTATACAGCCCAGCATCCTTCTGGCAGCAGCCACTGCCTTGTCACACTGTTTTTTCGCCTTTAGATCTTCGGACACTATAACCCCAAGGTCCCTCTCCCCGTCCGTGCATATCAGCTTCTCTCCTCCCAGCATATACGGTTCCTTACTATTATTAATCCCCAAATGCATTACTCTGCATTTCTTTGCAGTAGCAATATTTATGTGATGCAATATAAGATGGGTAGCCAATGTGCAGCCTTCAGTCATGCAGTTATATGATTGAATTTTATTTTTTTTTTTCTTTCTGAATGATCCTTATGTTTTGAATTAGCTGTAGATGGTAAAGATCCTTAACTCTAAGTCCCCTTCACAAAGAATTACAGTTGTCCAGCTCACTAATCACCATGGAATGAACCAGAATGTTGAGTGCTGAGAGATGGATAGGGATTGTACAGAATGAATTAGTCACAGTTTGTCAAATGAGCACTGCACAACCGAAGACACTTGCCTGAATGTATGATCATTGCCTATGATTATCCCAAGAAGTTTTGTGGTAGCAGCTAATGGAATTTGGGTGTTACAGAGAGAATAGGTGTAACTAAAGGAGTTTGATCAGAGACGGATCTGGGGTTCAAGGAATAAGCATCTACAGCTATATCTGAGTCTAGTATCCAGTAGTCTGACCAGAAGAGGGTACAAGAAAGGATATGAGTTTACAAGGAAAGATCTGAGTCCAGTATCCAATATACAGGAAGTCTAAGTTGAGAAAGGTACAAGAGGGTCCAGGGTTCAAAGAAGGGCACCTGTAAGCTACATCTGACTAGTATCCAGATATTCAAAGAGTTTTGCCAGAGGAATGTCCAGGGTTCAAGGACCTGTACTTGCGGATTACACCAGAGATCTGCCTTCAATGAAGAGGTAAAGAGCAAGGAGAGAACACTGGAATCCTTAGGTTAGGGAGCAAAGCACCAGTAAGAGGTGAAGAGGAGATTTTCTACATGCAAAGGTGAAGGAAAAAAGTGCCAAATTTACTGAAGGTATCAATTTAATACTCTGCATTTGATTTAATTGTGAATTGACTACTGAAAGACCTTAAGTAACCATTTGGTTCAGAACAAACTCTGTCCTGGACTAAGTTTTGGTGGGATGAAATTGAGTGGTGATCCAAGAAATCAGTGGCCTCCCTAATAAAACGATCCCGAATCCAAGGAAGGATAACCCTAAATGTTACAGTGTTCCCTCCCTAAAGTACAAACCCCCAATCTCCCTCACAGTAAACCCTAATGGTGATGGCTGTTATAAGTCTCCCCATCTGCAGACACCATCACAAAATCACATGTGAAAGCTAATTGATATGCAAGGAATTTTTAAAACTGTCACACATGCATGGCAGTGAATGATATGTATCACAGGTCTCATTTTAATCAATGTGACCCACAATATATGCCATGCGTTGCCGAGAGCTAATGCATGTTATTACATCAGAACAAAGCTAATTAAGAAATCCTAGTGCAGCAGCTGGGCAAAGATGATATTTTTATTAGGCTAGCAAACACTTTAGTATGAAAGTTTCCAGGACTTCTAACTAAAGCCCCTTCCTCAAACACTAATAAAAATGTTCATTACACAGAACAGCACTTCTAGACATAACCAACCTTGAAGAGAATTTTAAAAGTGATATTATTATAGTTCTGCTGTAGCAAATACTCCCCGGGCCGACTTCACCTGTTCATTCTGCCAAGAAATTAATATTTTTTATTACTTCTTCTTGTAGCTCAGTAGTTCCTAGTTATATATTAATATTTGGGTTCTTCATTTCTAGTATTTACTATGTACCCTATTTATTAAGCTGCATTAGCTGTTTTAACAGAGGAATTAATGAATCTAATGGCCTGGTGTCATACTGACAGGAGAGCCAAATCCACAAACTCAAACACGCAAACCAAGGAGTGGAAATGTCCTATATAGACTGGTGGACTCAATCTATTTAATAAATGTCCTTTATTTCATCCCAAAAAAACTCAATGACTCGACATGTACATGTTTCGGTCCCAATGGCCTGCTTCAGGAGTTCAAATCTTCCGACAGCATCGATAATAGCCAAAAAGTATTCTGGACATATTGTGTTGAAAACAGTACGCCCAGGTACAGGGGAAGGGGGGGCCCACATGTGGCAGGGGGATCGGGGAAGGAGCGGGGGGTGGAGATGAGGGCAGGAGGAAGGGCGCCACCGCCCTGGACGCCTGTCACCCTCGCTATGTCACTGACCAGAATGTCCACATTATGAACGGCGTGGACATCAGTTTGGCAGCATTCTTAGCAAACAGCCACACAGACATCTACACAGAGCAGTGGAACTGGCTAGTGGTTAGTGCAGTGAACTATGAACCAAGGGTTCAAATCCCACTTTAACACTTTCATTTTTTTAACTGTGAGACTTCCAGGAACAGAAAAAATATCTACTGTACCTGAATGCTAGTTAGGTGCCATCAACTCATGTTTGAGTCCTAGCCACTTGATGAATTACAGATCTAGTCTGATAAGATCCTTTAGTGTCATCCCCGTGGTTGTTTTCATTGTGTCCAGCCATCTGATTGCAAGTCATCCTTTTCATCGGGTTCTTTCAATTTTCCCAAACATGATGTCCTTCTCCAATGATTTCTCTCTTCTTATGGCATGACCAAAATAAGACAGTTATAAATCATCATTGGGCTTTGAGTGACAAAGCCAATTTGATCTCTTTCAGAATTGATTTGTTTATTCTTCTGGTGGTCCGTGGAAAGCATAAAACCCTTCTCCAGCACCAAAGCTCAAATGAGTCAATCTCTTTTCTGTCTTGTTTCCGTAGTGCCCAGCTTTTGCATCCATAATTGACCACTGAGAAAATGAATGTGTAAACAAGTCTGATCTTCACCTATAGCAGGAGGGGCCTTAGGCGCCTGGACCAATCAGGCCCTAGGATCCTGTGGGTTGGGCAGGGGCGGGGCAGGCCCGCCTCATTTGGACAGAGGCGGGCCTGCTGGTCGGACGTGCGAGGAGCCATCCTGTCCAAATTGCTGGTAAGGCCAAGGGGGAGTTCATTGGGGAGGTCCGGCAGGAGGGAGGAAACTGGGCACCCAACTGCCAGCGATCTTGGGGGGGCCGTTGGGGGGCCGGCAGGAGGGGTTGGGTTCCCTACTGCCGCGATCTTCGGGAGGGCCATTGGGGGTTTGGCAGGAGGGGTTGGGTACCCTTCCGCCGCGATCTTCGGGAGGGCCAATGAGGGGGTCGGCAGGAAGGGTTGAGCACCTTCCTGCCAGCGATCGTCGGGTGGGCGGGTTCTGTTGGCAAGAGGGGTTGGGCACCCTCCTGCCATGATCGCTGGGGGGAGGGGAGACTTGCACCATAGCCGTGGTCGCTATACTAATCACGGCAGAGAGATCCTTGCCGCGATTAGGTACAGCGGCCACGTCTACTTACCATGTAGGCCAGCATTTTGCTAACCTACATTGTAAGCATCTCCCGTTCTATTAGGGAGACGCGTAAGGCTGCCTAGGTTTGCTTAAGGCTACCGCCTAGCCTTAGGCGAGCTTAGGCA
Source organism: Geotrypetes seraphini (assembly GCF_902459505.1). Classification (NCBI taxonomy): domain Eukaryota; kingdom Metazoa; phylum Chordata; class Amphibia; order Gymnophiona; family Dermophiidae; genus Geotrypetes; species Geotrypetes seraphini. Next base: position 42,189,370 of record NC_047095.1, read on the forward strand.
GGCTTGCGGGCCTCTCTAGGCTCCCTTGAGGCGCCTTCAATATAGGCGGCCTGCCTGGGGAGCATTTTTTTTTTTTTTTTTTAGAAAAAGTGCCTTCCGATTGGCTGATTAGACAGCTGTAGGACGCCTACAGCTGCCTACAATCGGGAGCACTTTGCAGAATCAGGGCCGAAGTGTTGGCGTCGTACTGCGTGTTGAGAACCTCTGGCCCTACAGGATGTGTCTTGTAGGCAAGTCAGCTGGCCAGTGCCTCTCTTCCTCCTCAGTGTGCCTCGGCACACTTGGAATCTCAGGAGGCACATAGTTTGTGATACACTGTTTTAATCCCTCCATTGGTCAGTTGCTCAAACATAGCATCTTTTTGTACCCTGGTTGTGACTGAAACAGGTCTAACTAGGATGTCCTTCTTTTTAGGCTTGGACATTTTTTTTTTCATGTTTGTTATCGCTGGTGGACATCCTGATTTTGGACCCTACATAGTCCCATCGAACACACACCCCCTTGTTAGTTGGATGTACTGCAGTTTTGAAAGTCCCTTTTCTGCCTTCACAAAATTGGGATTTGGACATTTCAGGGCTGATTCTATAAATGGCACCTAAATCGGCCGGTGCCTAAAAAAATAGGGCGCATGTCAATCACACTTAGGCGTCATTTACAGAATCACGGTTAGTAGCGCTTATGTAAAAACTTAAAACACCTGAAATGTAGGCAAGGGTTTTAAGGCCTACATTTCAGGCGCCTAAGGTTTTGGAGAATCACGCTTAGTGATGCTTCAGTCATGCTCCGCCCATAAAAATGCCCAGTTATGTGTTAGGGACCGCTAAACGCCAGATAAGCGCCTATCTTATATAGAATCGGATAGGCGCCTATTACACAATTCAATATTTTTCCCCAATTATTGAGCCTATTCAGGTTATTTTGCCAATTAACCCTTTATAGAATTTCTCTGTTCAACCATACGGACATCCAACGGGGCATTTTGAGGCACCCATATGCTTCAATATAAGCACCATAGTATAGTTAGCTACACCGCCAGAGGTATAGGGAAATTAAATTTACATGAGACAGTGGAAATTTGCTCTATGTTCTCTGTATAGCAGCCCTCCCAAAAGTGCTGATAACTCTCCCCTCCCAGAGGCTTTGCACCTAACATACATTAATGTTAGCTGTTAACACACGTTAGCTGCAAAACCTTGGTGTGATTTAGTAAACTGACAAGGTGATGCCACTACGGTTTCAGCTGAACAAAGGGGGAGGGGGTATTTAGAGCATTTAAGAGGGATAGGTATCAATGTGTGCTACCGATAAGATGTGTAATTTTATCAGTACTTATTTATTTATTCAATTTTCTATACCGTTCTCCCACGAGAGCTCAGAACAGTTTACATGAATTTATTCAGTACTCAAGTATTTTTTCCTGTCTGTCCTGATGGGCTCACAGTGTATCTAATGTACCTGGGGCAATGAGGGGATTAAGTGACTTGCCCAGGGTCACAAGGAGCAGTTTGGAGTAGGATTATGAACCCACAACTTCAGGGTTCTGAGGCTGTAGCTTTAACCACTGCTCCACTCTAGAAATCAAAATGTAGTAGAAATGAGACAGTCAAGCCATTGTGGCATCACTGGCTCTTAGGCATTGGTGGAATGAGGCATTATGATGTCACAATATCAGCTCTGGTTATCAGAGACTGAAACTTTTCACACTATTTATTTATTGAATTTTCTGTACTGTTCTCCCAAGGGAGCTCAGAACTCAAGCATTTTTCCCTGTCTGTCCTGGTGGGCTCACACTCTTTCTAATGTACCTGGGGCAATGTGGGGATTAAGTGACTTGCCCAAGGTCACAAAGAGCAGTGTGGGTTTAAACCCACAACCTCAGGGTGCTAAGGCTGTAGCTTTTAACCACTGCGCCACTCTCTGCCCTTGTAACTTGTACTGTTTTAGCTCAAGTTCCATTGTATGCCCTGAAACCTAGTTATTAATAAATACAGTCAGTGGCATAGTAAGGAGGGTGTATCCCGGGCGTGGTCTTCCTAAGGGTGCGACATTCTTCCTCCTCTCCGCCCGCCCCCCCCCCCCCCGGCTGCTCTCTTTGCCGTGCGCACATACACCTTGCCTTTCCCCATGTCTTTTTTACTTCCCCGGTGTGAGGTTGCTGCATGCGTCAGCATCGGTGCTCTCTCTATCATCGCTTCTGGGACCCACGCCCATATGCTGCTCATGCCGGGAAAGTTAAAGAGGTACGGTGAAAGAGAAGGGAGCGTGCGTGCAACAGGGGGGGGCAGGGGAGAGGCACCACCGCCCCGGGGACCGCTCACTCTTACCCCACCATTGAATAAACAAAATATTGAAGAACTAAGGCCAGTACTGGGCAGACTTGCAAAGTCTGTGTCTGTATATGGTCATTTGGTTAAGGATGGGCTGGGGAGGGCTTCAATGACTGGGAGGGTGTAGATGGGCTGGGGTGAGTTTGATGGAGACTTCAGCAATTGGAACCCAAGCACAGTACTGGGTAGAGTGTTGGATCCTTGCCCAGAAATAGCTAAGAAGAAAAAAAAAATTAAATTGAATCAAGTTGGGCAGACTGGATGGACCATTCGGGTCTTTATCTGCCATCATCTACTATGTTACTATATATAACATGCCTAACAATAGCCCACATTGTTAATTTCCCTTCAAAATCTTAAATCAACAATACTACCTTAAGAAGGATAGTTATCAACATAGGCTACCATTAAGATGTGTTGTTGTTTTTTTAAATCACTAACTTATATTTTAAGCAATTAGACCCAGTCTCTAATAACTGGGATTAATAGTAAATCAACATGGCAGCCCACATCGCTAACTTCCCCACTAAATACCTTTTTGCTGCTTTGTTTATACTTGGCCAGATTGCTCTTTTCTTGTAACTTTAAGTTCAAGTAGAACAGGGTGCAAAATGTGTCAAGAAATACTTCAGACAGCTCTTCGGCCTGCGAGTCAAAGCGCCTGTCAACCGATAAGAAGCTTAAGGCGTGCGTGACCATTTTTTGTACTTTTTTCTCATACGGCAAGCACATCGATCCAAAGTTTACCTTCCCTGACCTAAATCATCTTATATTCAATGTCACATCAAAAGAGATTTGAGAAAGACAACACGGTGTGGCAGAGCAAAATGAAACGCGTAGCCACGCTGGCTCGGAAAGAAAGCATCGCACGAGCTTTCATCTGAGCCCAGCCTCGTATCCTCACATCTGTTTCTGAAGCAGATGAAATTATTTACAATACATGCCATGATTTTGCATTTCGTTCTATGAATCACACTCTTGGCATAAGTGGGAATAAATAAGTAGACATTTAAAGATGATAATTTGCTTTTCCTTCCTGGAGGTGAGATTCAATAGAGATGTGGAGCGTTGTAAAGATAATGGCTAGGACTTGAATGAATCTGCAATAACCCTTAATAAGGAGAGAAGATAAAAGACTTAGAGGCATCATAAGAGTGGAGAAAAGTGGGTGACAGAGCTCAGGAACAAGGAGAGACATCAGGGGGAGGAGGGAGCAAACGGGCACTGCTTGCAAGGGGAAAGAGAGTGTGGATAAGAGAGAGAGAGCTGCAGTGTGGGGGAGAGGCGGCACAAATTTGAGCATTGCTTTCTTTTTAAAAGAGCTTTATCAGCCCAATTGGGGAAAAAAAAAACCCTCTTGGAATTTTTCCCACATTCATCAAATTGCCTGCCTCCTTTCAAAGAAAATGTGCACATCTTTTGTTATTGGCAAACATTTCTTTGCTTCAAAAGCAAAAAAAAGAAATCTTGTTAATTTTCAAAGCCATAAATTACATACTTAAGATTCATATTTTCCTTTAAACTATTTCTTGTTAATAAGTTGTACCCTCACTACTTGCATTCTGTAATTCGCTGACTGTCCAGTTTTATTCTGTAATCCATTTCAATCTACAATTCGCCTTATTGTCCAGCTCTGTTCTGAAATTCGCAGATTGTCCAGCTTTATTCCTTGGGTTGCATACAAGAGACCTATACTACATACTTAAGATTCATATTTTCCTTTTATCTATTTCTTATGTAATAAGTTGTACCCTCACTTTCTGCATTCTATAATTCGCTGATTGTCCAGCCTTCTTCGATGTGAACCACCTAGAAGTCATTCGACTATGGCGGTAAAGAAGAATAAGGTTATTATTATTATTACTTCCATATGTTACACGGTCTGCGGGAACCAGCTTCTCTAAAATTGTCCACCTATATCAGAGTAAAGTTTGGAAGGTATAGACTGGTGCATGTAACTCTACTAGCTACTTGAAGAGGCCTTTTCCAGGGTGACGCTGTGGTGGGGAAAGTACCCGCTTGCTTTCGCTATGAAAATCTGTGAGTCTGCAAAGCAAAGAGCATGTATGCACTTTAAAAATACGAATACAATGACCTACTGAGTGGCAGCAAATGACTTGTGTTATCTGCTGCAGTAACAGTTAATGCCACAGGAGTCAACATTTCAGAAATGATGGGGGTGCTAAACCTGATGAAAATTACCCCCATCCCTGGACACAGTCGATGAGTTGTCCCAATATTAGGGGTCCTCAAGCACCCACAAAGCTGGCTCCTATAGTTAATGCATAGTTAGTAACTGCAAAGCACACTCATTCCCTGCCTTGAATTAGCCTACATAGTACTGCAAAACTGCCTATTACGAGTCACTGATGACTTTTTAAGCTGGTGCCAGAAAGAGCAGGAGATACTGGGAGTCATTCTGGTCTCTTAAACCAAAGAGACCCTGTACCAATGGCAAATTGACAAGCATCTGGGCTCCTGGGCAATAAGGATCCTCCCACCCCACCCCCATACCTTTTTCTGAAGACATCTGTCTGCCATCAAGCTCACTGCCTAATCTCTGCTGTGTCCCATCCTTGATGAAGTAGGAAGTTACGTCAGAAAGAGGTGGGATGAGTTGAGAGCAGACTGCAAACTCAGCAGCAGACAGCTGGTGGGAAGCACGTGACCCCCCCCAACTGCTCTGGGCCCTAGGGCAGGGGTAGGCAATTCTGGTCTTCGAGAGCCGGAGCCAGGACAGGTTTTCAGGATATCCACAATGAATATGTATGAGATGGATTTGCATGCACTGCCTCTTTAAGATGCAAATCTATCTCATGCATATTTATTGTGGATATCCTGAAAACCTGACCTGGCTCTGACTCTCGAGGACTGGAATTGCCTACCCCTGCCCTAGGGTATTGTCCAGGTACCCATATGCCCAGTAGGACCCAGGGGAGAGCCTGAGGGTTCCCTGTGGGGGTTAGGGTGCAGGGTTTATGGCAGGGGTGTCCAATGTCGGTCCTCAAGGGCCGCAGTCCAGTCGGGTTTTCAGGATTTCCCCAATGAATATGCATGAGATCTATTTGCATGCACTGCTTTCAATGCATATTCATTGGGGAAATCCTGAAAACCCGACTGGACTGCGGCCCTCGAGGACCGACATTGGACACCCCTGGTTTATGGAAACTGATATGGACCTGGGAATGGGGGTGGGAGGCAGTTTGGGGTAAGCTGATATGGCTATCAGGAGCAGGATGTATATATCAAAAAGTGTGATGGGGAGTTCTGTCAGGAAGGTTCAGGAATGGGGGGGGGGGAGAGCTCTAGAGAGTATCCCTATTTAAAATATGCAGGTGTGGAAACCTAGAGAGAGCTTTTTAAAATTCTTGTTCCTTCTGGGTGTGCAGGCAGATACACATGCATTCCTGCACAGCTTTATAGTAATTTACAACAGGCTCTGAATTTGACAGAGCCTTTTGTTAAACAGCAGGGGAACTATGAATGCCCTGACCTGGACATTTATTTTTGTATTTATTTATTTTTCTATATCATTCTCCCAGGGGAGCTTAAAACAATTTACATGAATTTGTTCAGGTTCTCAGGCATTTTTCCCTGTCTGTCCCAGTGGGCTCATAATCTATCTAATATATCTGGGGCAATGAGGGATCAAAGAGACTTGCCCAGGGTCACAAGGAGCAGCGTGGGTCTGAACCCACAACCTCAGGGTGTAGCTATAATCCCTGCATCCTCAGTTCCTATCTCAAACCTTCTACGTAAAATTGAGCTTTATGTGTCCAAACGTTGACTATTTACAGCAGGACTGCCCAATTCCGGTCCTCGAGATCTACTAGCAGGCCAGATTTTCAGGATATCCACAATGAATATGCAAATCTCTCTCATGCATGTTCATTGTGGATATCCTGAAATCCTAGCCTGCCAGTAGATCTCGAGGACTGGAATTGGGCAGCCCTGATTTACAGTATCCACATTTTCTTCACTTTTTCTTTAAAAAGACCCTGTGCATAAAATTTGCAAAGGGGTTCCTGACCCTCCCATGTTCTTCTCTCCTTTTCCCCATGAAATCTAGCAACCTAGTTGCTCAAGAAGGCAAGCTTAAGGCCTATTTTTCCCCCAACCCTTAAAAGCTCCATCCTTCTTCAATCATTCTCTTATTCCAAAATTCCTGAGTTCTCTCAAAGAAGTAAATAGTCTGTCAACATTTTGATAGAGAACCCCAGCTGCAGGGCCGGCTGTAGGGATTATGGCATCCTAAGCCAGCATCCATCAGAGCCCCCTTCCCCTATATTGGCATCGCGCCTCCCCCCCACCCCATACACACACGTTGCAGGCAGTAGCCGCCTAAGAACAGGTTGCCTTTAGCCAAAACGTGAGTCTTCCCTCTGCAGGGTGCTGTCTTCTAAGATGGAATTTCCTGTGGGTGGGACATGGCATTTGGGGAGAGGGAGAGAGGAGTAGGAGCAATACTGGATCAGCACAGAGGGGAATGTAAAGGGAGGAGAGAGAGACTGGGCCATGGGTTGAGGAAAGATGTGGCGTGGGGCCAAAGGAGAGAGGGAGCAATGTCGGACCCACAGGGAGGAGGGGGAAGAGAAGGCTTAATTATTAGACCAGGTGATGTCAAAGGCTGTGGATTTTGTTGTCTGTCATCACCGATGCTCTGAGCATGTGCTCCACCTGGTCCAGTGGTTGTCAGCCCTATCCAGATGTTGCAGATGGCTCTATTCTTTTTTAATCTATTTCTCCTTATATTTCCTTCTTGAAGTATCATATACCCTTTGGTCTAGAATTGTCAGATTTCCTCTTTAAATAAAGAGGATGCCTGGCCCCGCCCTATTCAGCCTCCAGCTCTGCCCCATTCTACCCCCCAGCACCATCCCCAGGTGAACCACCTGCCTCCTTTCCCAAGGGCCAGGTATCCTCTTTATTTAAAGAGGAAATCTGAAAATTCTAGACCAAAGGGTATATGATACTTCAAGAAGGAAATATAAGGAGAAATAGATTAAAAAAGAATAGAGCCATCTGCAACATCTGGATAGGGCTGACAACCACTGGACCAGGTGAAGCACATGCTCAGAGCATCGTTGATGACAGACAACAAAATCCACAGCCCTTCCCAAGGCCTGGAGGGCCTCTGCATATGCGTGGACATCGATGCAATGACATCGCACACATCACATACTGCATCATCACATCAACGCTCACATATGCGCAGAGGGCCTCCAGACGTGGCCCCGAGCTTGGGGACTTCCAAAACCCGGATAAACTGCTGGGTTTTGGAAATCCCTCTGGGTACCTAAAAAGAGGACATGTCCGGTTTTTCGCAGATGTCTGGTAACCCTACTTTGGTCACTTCCCTTCCCCTAAGAAAGAAGGAAAAAGGCCCCTTAAAACAGCATTTTAAAAAAATTTGCTTATAGTGCTGCCACCTAGTGATATCACAAAATTACTACAGCTCCTCAGTTCATTCCTCTTTCTCCCAAGTTTTTATTGGTCTGACATAGGGCCCCTTTAACAAAAGCTGCGGTAACAATTCTCCCACAGCAAATGCACCAAAGCCCATTCAATTCCTATGGACTTCGGTGTATTTGCCCCAGGAAAATCACTACTGCAGCTTTGTAGAAAGGACTCTTAATATGTCTTTTAAAACTTTCAAAAGTTAATTTCTCTTCATCAGGTCAGTGAAGAAACAATGCAGTTACAATATACTTATATTTATTTGTTTATTTTTAACATTTCTTTCCTGCTTATAACCTAAGCAGATTACAATAAAACAAACACAAAATGTTTCATATAATCTTCATAACAAGACAAATTACATCAAATAACTATACTACATTGCTCCCTCTTAAGTATAAAATGCAAAATGGCAAAATCCCTTCTGCTCCTCAGGCCCACTACTGCAAAATGGTGGTCCATCCTTCTCCTGGGTCCTAAGACCTTGGTTGGCTCAGATGCCTAAGGCCCCAATGGGGAGGGGCCTTTGGCATCTGAACCCACCTAACCTTAGGCATCTGAGCCAATCAGGGCCTTGGCCCCTCCCCATGCATCCCAGCATGCACCGGGAAGGGGAAGGCCCGCCATTTTGCAGTGGTGGACCTGAGGAGTAGAAGGGACTGGGCATGCCTCCTACTGTCAACTAATTTCTAGGTATGAGAGAAGTTCCGATTGGTGGGGGTGGGATTGGTTCAGGGGCACCCAGTGGCAGGAGGGAGTGGGCATACTTCCTGCCAATTTTGGCTGGTGCAGGGAGGGTTCTGCGATGGCATGAGGGAGTGGGCATTTCTCCTGCCTCTATTCTTTTTCAGGGGTGGATCGTCGGGGAGGGCCATCTTTGGGGATGGGGGGAGCAGCATGGCATTTTTTTTTTTTAATGGGGCAGATAACATATGCACAACTTCTGTGCCATTAAAAAAAGAAAAAAGCCCCAACAGCTGAGTGGCAGGCAGCTGCTTTGGGGTTTCCCCTGCCACTCAGCTGTTTGGGCTTCTCCGAACCAGCTCTGCGCATGTATTGAAGTCGCTCTCAGAGTGATTAGGATGAACCTCCGTGCAAATCATTTGCACGGAAACTTGTTGGAACATCAATCGCTGTTCCAGAGTCAGCCAAAAAATCATCTAACGGCAACTCACACAGTCTTAACAACCTTGTTTTGTGCATCTAGCTCAAAGAGTTTAGATAGCAACAGCAAATCTCTGTCAAACAGAAAGCAAGAGGTTAACTCATCCCCTGCCTGCTTAACTGGCTCCTAACAGGGTGTGAGGAAAGATGGGACTTGTCTACTAGGGTTAGCTAGCACTATGCTAATGCTTGCATACTTCTATAAATTGCAGCCTGTGCTATCTAGAAGGACTGCACAAAAGCCAAATATTTTCAGATTGTTTTTTGTTCATTTGGCTTTTTCCTGATTTCCCCCAGCAATTTTTTCAGTTCATTTCACGCATTCATTTTAATCATGTATTTATCTTGCTTGTAATATGTTCAGATTTGTATAAGAGGTACAGAATATGAATTTTAATAAAATGAAGTGAAATGGAACATGTTAGAACTTTTCAATATGCACCAATCAATTGTACCATATATGAATTAATTTCAAAAGTTAGGGATTGTTGTTCGTGCATTAAAACATTTAAAGCATGCTAACAAATCGAATGCATGTAATTCAATGCACATCCATATTAACTAGTTTCATTGCATTCCCTCTGTCTAAGGCCTGTCCTTGAGAAGATCAGAAGATATAACCTGGGGGTGATAGTCAAAGAGGTTCTTTTACTAAGGTGCACTAATGGATTTAGTACATGCTAACAATTAGCAATACTAAATGCCATGAAGTCCATTATCTATATATATAAAATCGGAGGTATGTATGTATGTGCCACGATCACGCAAAAACGGCTTGACCGATTTGAACGAAACTTGGTATGCAGATCCCTCACTACCCGGGATGATATGTTCTGGGGGTCTCGCGGCCCACCTGCACACGTGGGCGGAGCTACAAACAGAAAATCAGATTTCACCCATTCATGTCAATGGAAAAAATGTAAAAAGCTGCCTACGCAAAAACGGCTTGCCCGATTTGAACGAAACTTGGTATGCAGATCCCTCACTACCCAGGATGATATGTTCTGGGGGTCTCGCGGCCCTCCTGCACACGTGGGCGGAGCTACAAACAGAAAATCAGATTTCACCCATTCATGTCAATGGAAAAAATGTAAAAAGCTGCCATTCTCACAGTAATTCCAACTATAAAACACTTTCTATGACACTATAACCACTAGGGACATCGTTTCTATTCTACCACGGACACCATACATATAGAGTTTGTATGTTCTAACTGTGTTTGTAACTGTTTCCTTCATGCACCCCAGTTCATAATGTTATTACATTACATGAGTACTCACATATGCTGAACTAGGAACACAGGTTCCATTCTGAACCGGGAAACAACTGCATGGAGTTTCTTTTCAACCTGAGTTTCCACATATTGAGTTGTTTAAATCAATACTGAAACTTTTGGATGCCACTTATTCCAACAGATCTTCCTTTTCAGTTTAAGAGATTGCAAATTCCAGTGAGACTTGCATTCTCTATCACAATCAACAAATCACAGGGACAGACTATTACATACTGTGGAGTGGATTTAAGATCCCCTTGTTTTTCCCATGGACAACTCTATGTTGCTTGCTCAAGGGTGGGTTCACCCAAGAATTTATATGTTCTTGCTCCAGGAGGTGAAACTAAAAATGTTGTTTATAATCAAGTTTTGCGTTAGTTGTATTGTATTCATTTTGTCAAATATTTCACATTTTTATTTGAATATTGTACTTTTTATAAAGCTGTAAAAAAATAATTTCTTTCACCACTATAAAGTATCTTTATTTGAATCCATTTACAGTGTTATTGCTATAATTAAATACCCGTGCAACGCCGGGGCATCAGCTAGTATTCTATAAATGATGCTGAAAAAATCAAAACTGAAAAACATAACACTTATTCCCTCTTTTACTAAAGTGCGCTAACTGATTAGCGCACACAAATCAAATTAGCATGCGCTAAACGCTAACATGTCCATAGACTAACATGCACACATTAGCATTTAGCACGGGCCTTAGTGTTATTAAGAGCATAAGAATTGCCATACTGGGACAGACCAAAGGTCCATCAAGCTCAATATCCTGTTTCTAACAGTGGCTGACCCAGGTCCCAAGTACCTAGCTAGATCCCAAGTAGTAACAGATTTTATGCTGCTTATCCTAGGAATAAGAAGTGGATTTCCCCAAGCCATCTCAATAATGGCATATGGACTTCTCTTTTAGGAAATTATCCGTCTTTTTTTTAAACCCTGTTAAGCTAACTGATTTCACCACATTTCTCCCACATTCTAGAGTTTAATTACACATTGTGTGAAGAAATATTTTTTCTGGTTTGTTTTAAATCTACTACTTAGTAGCTTCACTGCATGCCCCCTAGTCCTGGTATTTTTGGAAAGAGTGAACAAGCGATTCACATCTACCCTTTCCATTCATTATTTTATAGGCCTCTATCATATTACCCCGTACCATCTCTTCTCCAAGCTGGAGACCCAGCCTTTTAGCCTTTTCTCATTGAGAAGTCGTCCCATCCCTTTTATCATTTTTGTCGCCCTTCTCTGTACCTTTTCTAATTCCGCTATGTCTTTTATGAGATATGGCAACCAGAACTGCACACAGTATTCGAGGTGCAGCCGTACCATAGAGCGATACAAGGGCATTATAATATTTTCATCTTTGCTTTCCATTCCTTTCTGATATTTCCTAATATTCTATTTGCTTTCTTAGCCACCGTTGCACATTGAGCTGAGGGTTTCAACGTATCCTCAACAATGACCCTTTTCCTGGGCACTGACTCCTAACATAGAACCCAGCATCATGTAGCTATAGTTTGGGTTCCTCTTTCTTACATGCATCAATTTGCACTTGCTCACATTAAACGTCACCTGCCATTTTGACGCCCAGTCCTCCAGTCTCACAAGGCCCTCTTGCAATTTTTCACAATCCTCTTGCAATTTAACAACTTTGAACAACTTTATGTCATCAGCAAATTTAATTATTCTATAAATGATGCTCAAAGTTAGGCTGGGAATTGCAAGGGGTGTACACAAGGGCAGAGCCTGGATAAGACTTCCATTTTAAGATGCAGTACAGTACTCCCCCAAAATTCACGGGGGTTCCGTTCCAGGAACTCCCACAAATTTCGAAAAACTGCAAATGCGGTTTTTCACCAGTCAAAAGGCAGGGGAGGCAGGAGAGGGCAACTGGAGCGCTGTCGGATGAAGAAAATCACTCACGGTCTGCTCCGACTGCTTCTTCCTGTAGTAAAGTCGGGCTACACCAATCAGCAGCTGCTTTGACATTTAGCTCCTAATTGGTGTAGCCCGACTTTACTACAGGAAGAGGCGGTCAGAGCAGATCGCGAATGAGCGAGTCCGCAATTCGCGAACCGTGAGTTTGCGGGGAAACACTGTACTGTAGGTTGTGTGCATATTTCCAACATTTACGTACCACCACTTATACTAGCTTCATGGCTAGTACATAGGGTTACCAGATTTTCTGTCTGTAAAATCCAGACCCTTAGACCCGCCCCCCAGGCCTGCCCAGTTCCACTCATCCCTGCCCCTTAACACCCCAGTCCCGCCCCCTGCTGCCTGCTCTCCTGTAGAGAGCTGCACGGGAACGGGGATGACGGGAATCCCGCGGGGATCCCGCGGGTTCCCCCTTTGGGTCACGGGGATCCCGTGGGGACGCCCCCTAGGGTCGCGGGGATCCCGTAGGGACGTCCCCTAGGGTCGCGGGGATCCCGTGGGGACGCCCAATAGGGTCGCGGGGTTCCTGCGGGGTTGGATCGCAGTGCACTCGAGCCGCGAGGGTAGTCTCCTTCTCCTTACCTGCCCTGTCGCAGCACACAGCCGAACGGAAATCTTCCCAATGTCAGCGCTGACGTCGGAGGGAGGGCTTAAGCAAAGCCCTCCCTTCCTCCGACGTCAGCGCTGACATCAGGAAGACTTCCGGTCGGCTGTGTGCGGCAGGGCAGGTAGGGAGAAGGCAATGGCGTACGAAAGAGGGGGGAGGGGGCGGTCCGCCCCGGAGAATGTGCACAGCCGGTCAGGTCCCCCGATCGACCGACAACAGGCCCGGCCGACAAATCTCCCTGCCCTGTAGCCACGAATCTAAATTACCTCTTACAGCAGCTTCACTACTCCAGCTGCTGTAAGAAGGTAATTTAGATTCTCGGCTACAGGACAGGGAGATTTGTCCGACCGGGCCTGTTCTGTTGTCGGTCGGGTGCAAAAGCGCCACAAAGGTGGAGGCAGGGAGGGAGGAAAGGTGGAGTGGAGAAGAAAAGACGCTTAAGGGGGGGGGAGAAGGCCGCTGAAAGCACTGGGGAAGACAAAGGGATGGAAAAGAACGCTGAAAGGACATGGGGTAAACGGGAGGAGGGGGGGAAGGACCTTGAAAGCACTGGGGAAGACAAAGGGGTGGAGAATGCCACTGAAAGGACATGGGGAAAACAGGGGTGGAGAAGGCCGCTGAAAGGACATGGGGAAGACAGAGGGGGGAGAAGGACGCTGAAAGGACATGGGGAAGGCAGAGGGGGGAGAAGGATGCTGCCTGACAGGACATGGGGAAGATGGTGGGGGAGAAGGACACTGAAAGGAAATGGGGAAGAGGGAATGGGAAGAAGACGCTGGCAGGGAAGAAGACAGAGGTGCCAGACTATGGGGGGAGCGGAGGGAAAAAGATGGGTGCCAGACCAATTTGGGAGGGGGGAGAAAGGGACAGGCACAGTAACAGAGCAAATGGAAGACACAGAGAGAAGAGAGGCAGTGGATGGAAGGAATTGAATGAGAACATGAAGAAAGCAGAAACCAGGCAATAAAGCAGGAAAAAAATTCTTTTTTTTTTTTTTTGCTTAAGGATAAAGTAGTATATTAGTTGTGTTGATAAAAATTTATAAACATTAGAGGCTCTGGTAGAAACCCGTTTACAAAGTATGTATTCTTCCCAATTAATAGTCTTTTTGCTTATTTTTAAATGGATTTCTACCAGAGCCTTTAATTCAGTAGCATAATTAAATGAAATAACTATTTCTGTAGTTTATAGGGACGGGTGGGGACGTAGGGGATTCCTCGCGGGGACAGAGGGGATTCCTCGCGGGGACAGAGGGGATTCCTCGCGGGGACAGAGGGGATTCCTCGCGGGGACGGGTGGGGACGGAGGGATTCCTCGCGGGGACGGGTGGGGATGGAGGGATTCCTCGCGGGGACGGGTGGGAGTCCTCACGGGGACGGGTGGGGACGGGTGGGACTTTGGCGGGGATGGGTGGGGACGGGTGGGATTTCTGTCCCCGCGCAACTCTCTACTCTCCTGCCTGACCTAGCCCCGCCCACTGCTGCTGCCCTCCTGCCTAACGGTGATTTGATGGAAGCTTTTCAAAACCCGGACAAAGTGTTTGGTTTTGAAAAGCCATCTGGACCCCCAGACATGTCCTCAAAAGGACATTTGGTAACCCTAGGTGCAAGTGCTTATGCCTAAATTTTAGGAGCATACTTCATCATTAGGCTAGCATTGTATAAAGCAGAGGTCCAAGGTCCTCAAATCCAGTCTTCAAAGTCCACAATCCAGGCTGGCTTTCAGGATCTCCAGAATGAATATTTATTTATTTTATTTCTTCCATTTGTTATACAAGCTCTAGGTGACATTACAGAAGAAGGGGTTAGATGAGGGTAAGGAGGACTTTGGAAGGTTGGAAGGAGTAGAGAGAGTATTTGCTTTTATTTCTTCCATTTGTTATACAAGCTCTAGGTCAGTGGTTCCCAACCCTGTCCTGGAGGACCACCAGGCCAGTCGGGTTTTCAGGATAGCCCTAATGAATATGCATGGAGCAGATTTGCAGGCCTGGCACCTCCATTATATGCAGTTCTCTATCATGCATATTCATTAGGGCTAGCTTGAAAACTCAACTGGCCTGGTGGTCCTCCAGGAGAGGGTTGGGAACCACTGCTCTAGGTGACGTTACAGAGGAAGGGGTTAGATGAGGGTAAGGAGGACTTTGGAAGGTTGGAAGGAGTAGAGAGAGGAAACAGAAGTAGAAGGGAGGAACCATTAAACAATAGAATTCTGGGGAAATTTAAATGATAAACTATGTATGAGAGATCTATCTGCATTCACTGCTTCCATCGCATACAAAGTAGCTCTCGTGCATATTTATTGTGGAAATCTTGAAAACCAGGCTGGGTTGTGGACCTCGAGGACTGGATTTGAGGGCTCCAGCTATGAAGGAAAGCAGGCCTTTAAGTTACTTTATATAATAGGCTTCTTGTTTTAGAAATGCCCTTCATATCTACCTATTTCTGAGGCCTATTTACTAGGCTGTATCAGTTGTTAATGCAGGAATTAAAGTGTGCTAAGTTAGCATGCGGAAGAGTACAAAGAATGGACAGAGAATAGGCAGGGATTGAGCCTTACAATTAATTTGGAGATCGATATTGCACATAAACTGTTAACATGACAGATAACACTGAGCACAAAGGGTGTAATTTTATAAGGAGCTATTTAAATTGTGATATTTTAGTCATTTATGTAGGTAAATAGCCACCTAGAAGCCTAAATGACCACTTCTAGAATACCGACAAGCAGAATAGGAAACACCATGATTTGATGGCATGTATTTTGCCAGTTGGCGTGCACATGGGTGCAATGTAGGCAAGGTGTGGCAGATTGCACAAGTAAATGTATAAATTTTAGGCTTTGATAAGTTCCAGTTCATAACTAGGCATGAGCATTTATATAGGGTTACTAGACGTCCGGATTTTCCCGGGCATGTGCTCCTTTTTGAGGCAGGCAGTGAGGGGCGGAGCTAGGGCAGGATTGGGGGCAGGACTGAGGCCTAACGGGACAGGAATAGGTGGAACTGGGCGAGCCTGGGGGTGGGTCTAGGGGTCTTGATTTACTAAAGTAAAATCTGGTAACCCTACATTTATACCATTTATAAAGCTGGTATAAATCTGTTTCTAATTACTTGTCAAAGTATTCTAGGGAGAAAAGCTTTTTTTCCTAGAATAGGCTTAAAATGTCATTTCTCTTTTATTTTTGTCTGATTTCCTTAAACATTCAGGGTGGGAATGGGGTATTATTTTAAATTAGAATGGGTTATTGGAAGAATAATTGCATTTTTATTATTGATTAAATAAAGGGGTGAGGGAAAAATATTCCTTTCAATTATTTTTAAGTTCAAAGTGCTTTACTTGATTTGTTATATGTTCAGATTCATATGTAATGCATTGTTACTACTTGAAAATCAATAAAGATTTATAAAAAATTAAAAAAAGAATAGGCTTAAAATAGACACTTTAATAGTGCTTTTAGTAGGTGTCCTTTAAGAGAATTTGTTCTTGGTGCACCTCATGAGGTCTAAAATCATCATGTTATCCACCACACAGTTAATGTGGCAAAATAATTTCTCCGATTTAACTGAATAGAAGAATGTTGAGTATTTTCTCAGTTGTTAACATGGAGGTCACTGTTCCTTCTAAGCTGAGCTGTTCCATCTACGGACCTGCCTGAAGGGGGTGCTGTTTTTCAATAATGAGGGGGACAGGTAAATTCTGCAGAATTCCAGGGAACCTGCCTGTCCCTAGATATTGGAAAGACAGTATTGAAGCACTGCTCCCCAATGGCAGCAGTGCAGTTGGAGGACACATTTACAGTGGGCCGAATTGGGATTCAATTTGGCAAGTAATAAATATTTAAATAAAATATGACAATCTTGCAGCTTATTTCTTTCTATGGACTATTGGACAAATCAAAATAACAACATTCTTTGCACTGACCCTTGTATGATCTCACTGGCTGCTTTATAGCATTTACAATATGTGCTACTAATTATGATTCACACATTTCTCATTCAGCCATTTCATCACCCACTCACAAATGGTATTTCTACACCACATCTATCATTTCCAAAATTAGATTCTCATCTGTTACTATTTCACAAAAGCTTTAGCAAATTCCAGATAGATTGCATATTGTGTGTTTTATCTCGGTCCTCGAGAGCCGCAGCCAGGTCAGGTTTTCAAGATATCCACAATAAATATGCATGAGATTGATTTGCATCTCAAGGAGGCAGTGCATGCAAATCCATCTCATACATATTGTTGCAACCCACGGGCTCCTGATCACCGCAGCGAGCTGGGTTCCCCATGACCGTAACTGCTCCCAGCGCGTTCCCTTCAACCAGGGACTCCTTCAGGCTGTCTAGGCAACCGCCTAGGGTGAAAACAATAAGGTCCAATGTTCACAGTGGATACAGGCAAGGGAAAACACACACACCCAGGAATGTCCAAGAAGTAAAGGTGTACTTTTATTTTTGACCTCTGGTTAAACTGCCAGGTATTATTAGCAGTTTGCAGTACTTTTCAATACATTTTGTATAAGAACCAAAACATAGAGCTCTGGACCAACCTGGCCACACTGGCTTCACAAACAACAGCCTGGCTCCAATTTAAAACTCAAAAAAATCATACAAGACTTTGGCTGGACTTTAGTCTTTCTACCTCAGTCCTCTTCACTAGCCCTCTGAGATTAGGATAGTCCCAGCAATATTTCCTCACCAGGGAAGAAAAGGAGAGAGGAGCAAACAAAACTCTTGCAGTATGCAAAATAAAGTTTTACAAAACCAAAAAGGAAAACTGCTAACATTGAAGCTCTCTCAGAGAATATCTGCAGATAGGGAACTCATTCACATGGAGCTCCTCTGTGTCTTACATTCCTTCAGTATCTTATCTCCAACTAATTAGCCTCCAGCTGAGCTGAGTTTGGAATGTTACACAGTCCAAGGCAACAGTTCAGGTTCTTGAGTGTTTCAGAGGCTAACTCTG
The DNA here is from genome assembly GCF_902459505.1 of Geotrypetes seraphini. Taxonomy (NCBI): domain Eukaryota; kingdom Metazoa; phylum Chordata; class Amphibia; order Gymnophiona; family Dermophiidae; genus Geotrypetes; species Geotrypetes seraphini. The sequence continues at coordinate 42,207,112 of NC_047095.1, forward strand.
GGAAGCTCAAACAATTCAGCATACAAAAAAACTTAGTCCCAAAACTTTCAGACAAAAAGGTAAGAAACAAAAATAGCAAAAACACTTCCAACCTTGCTCAGCTTGTGTCCATTGCATCCAGTCTCAATCCAGGAATAACCGGCACACTGCTGTCCATGGGTTCCCAGTCTTCTAGCTACCCCTCAGCTGTAGTCTTAGGCTCGTCTGAAATTTCCACCATGTCCCAATCCTTGCCCAGCTCGTCAGAATTCAACTGGAGAGGCAAGCCTTGCTGCCTCTGAGGCTCTCCTTGCAGCCCCCTATGCTCCTCCTCCCCTCTGGGTCTCAGCTGCCCTGTTTTAACAGCCTCCAATTCGCCCCTCCCTGCTCTGAAGAGGGGGGAAGGGGGAAAACTCTCTCTGCAGCTATGTCTGCCTATGTGACAACTTCCTGCTATGACTCTGGCCTTCTGGGAGTTGTAGTTTCCTAGCTCCTGAGTTCCTTTGAGCTCTAATAGCAGGCTTGGGAGAGTAACCTGCAACTGGACTGAACTCTCCCTGGCAGTCAGGGTCTGGCTCAATGTCGGTACAAGTGAGGTCAGCGCTTTCATAATCGGCAGGGCCAACCTGGTCAGCGCTCCTGCATAGGGGTTTATTGTTCCTTCTAGTTAAACCTGAGACAAAGCTAGCAGGAGAGCTAGATTTGTCACAATATTCATTGTGGATATCCAGAAAACCTGACCTGGCTGCAGCTCTCGAGAACCGGAATTGCTTACCCCTGCCCTATACCAATTCTTTTTTTTTTTTTTTTTGCTAACATTCTTGGTCTGACAGGATATATTACTTCTAAACTCACGTTGATTCTTAGTTTTCTCTGTCCCCATCTCCCAGCCCCTCTATTCTTGTGTAATTGCTTGATATTACCAGTCCACAGCAGCCCAGATCGAGTTTAAACTACAGCTGCCAGGGGCTGGAGCAAATGGGCTTTGCTCCTGCCCTGAAGACCCACTAGCCCACCAAAGATATTTAAATAAACATAGAAACATAGAGTATGATGGCAGAAAAGGGCCGACGGCCCAATAAGTCTGCCCACTCAAGAACCCTCCCTCCTCCCTCCCTCCATCTTTTAAGCATTCCTCTGGAGCGACCCCCACCTGTCTGTCCCATCGTCCCTTGAAGTCGAGCGTGGTTCTGGCCTCGACTACCTGACGTGGAAGACCATTCCATCGATCAATTACCCTTTCGGTGAAGAAATACTTCCTGGTGTCCCCATGAAATCTTCCCTCCCTGAGTTTTAGCGGATGCTCTCTTGTCGCCATGGGACCCGTAAGACAAAATATTTCTTCCTCCACATCAATACGGCCCGTGATGTATTTGAATGTTTCTATCATGTCCCCCCTTTCCCTGCGCTCTTCGAGAGAATATAAGAGCAGCCTGCTCAAATGTTCTTCATATGGAAGATTTTTTAGTCCTGAGACCATCCTAGTGGCCATTTGCTGAATCGACTCCATTCTCTTCACATCTTTTTGATAATGTGGCCTCCAAAACTGAACACAGTACTCCAGGTGAGATCTCACCATTGATCTATACAACGGCAGTAGCATTTCAGGCTTATGACTGATAAAGCTCCTTCTGATGCAGTCTAGCATTTGTCTAGCTTTTGCTGTTGCCTTCTCCACCTGATTCGCAGCTTTCATATCTTCCCGGATGATTACTCCCAAGTCCCGTTCTGCTGCAGTTCTGGTTAGGTTTTCACCATTCAGGGTGTATGTTCTGCATGGATTTCTGCTACCAAGGTGCATAATCTTACATTTTTTGGCATTAAAATTCAGTTACCAAGTACTGGACCATTGTTCTAGTAAAAGTAGGTTCTGCTCCATAGTGCCGGGCATGATTGCGCTATCAGGTTCTGCTGCACTGCCTACACTGTTGCATAGTTTAGCGTCATCGGCGAATAATGTAATTTTACCTCGAAGTCCCTGAGGCAGATCCCTTACAAAGATATTGAATAGTATTGGGCCCAAGACTGAGCCCTGTGGTACTCCACTGGACACTTCTGATGTTTTTGAGGGAATACCATTTACCATTACCCTTTGGAGTCTACTGCTAAGCCAGTCTTCTACCCATGCAATCAGTGTTTCTCCTAGGCCCATCACGTTCATCTTGTTCAGTAACCTACGGTGTGGGACACTATCAAAAGCCTTACTGAAGTCTAAATACACAATGTCCAGGGACTCTCCCTTATCCAGTTTCTTTGTTGCCCAGTCAAAGAAGTTTATCAGATTGGATTGACAAGACCTTCCCTTCGTAAAGCCATGCTGGTGGGGATCCCTTAGTCCTTCGTCATCCAGAATCGTGTCCAATCTGTTTTTGATCAACGTTTCCATAAGTTTCCATACAATTGATGTGAGACTCATTGGCCTGTATTTTCGGCCTCTGACCTGCATCCCTTTTTGTGGAGCGGGATAACGTTGGCAGTTTTCCAGTCCAAGGGAACTTTTCCCTTTGTTAGGGAAAGATTAAAAAGCTCGGTCAACGGTTCTGCCAGAACATCTCTCAATTCCCGAAGTACTCTGGGGTGTAGATTATCCGGGCCCATGGCTTTGTTCACCTTTAGCTTTGATAGTTTGTGGTAGACATTGCCCGCGGTAATTGCAAAGTACCGGAATGGGTCCTCCGAGCACCCTTTTGTCTGTGGCTGAGGTCCGGATCCTGGCGCTTCGCAGGTGAAGACTGAGCAGAAGTAGTTATTGAGTAGTTCTGCTTTGTCTGCGTCCGAGTCAATGAAGTTGCCATCAGGTTTCCTTAGGCGCACAATACTGCTTGAGTTCTTCTTCCTGTCGCTAATGTACTTAAAAAAGGATTTATCCCCCTTTTTAACATGTCTTGCTAAATTTTCTTCCATCCGGAGTTTGGCCTCCCTGACTGCCGTTTTAACATTTCTAGATTTCGCCAGATAGGTTTCTTTAGCTTTCGACCGTTGCGAATGTTTGTAGGTTACGAATGCTTTTTTCTTTTGCTTTACTAGTTCTGAGATCTCTGCTGAGAACCACTTCAGTCTGTTTTTTCTGTGCCGTTTGCTCACAGTTTTTATGTATATGTTGGTTGCTTTTTGCAGGGTTGATTTCAGAGCCGACCATAGCACCTCCACACTGTCTGTCGTGCTCTGGTTTTGCAGTGCTTTGTAGACATAGTCCTCCATGCACTGAAAGTTAGTCCCTTTAAAATTTAGGACCTTGGTTGTTGTATTTGACCTAATGATTCCTTTCTTCAGATGGAACCACACCATGTGGTCACTGGAGGCCAAAGCTTCTCCTACTGACACCTGGAAAGGCTGCTCAGCTGTGGGAGGGGCTACTCTTGTGGGTTTTGAGCAGAGTTTTAGTTCTACCCTGCTCATAGGTGTACTGAAATGATGATAATTGTACAAATATTTCTGATAAAATATTTTTTATTAAAATTTTACAGACATTCCTGGGAAATAAGGCATTCATTTGTACAATGGAGGCACATTGCAAATCAGGTAGTATAAATGCAAATTCCCTGACTTAACGCCCTCAAAATTACGTTCTGCTAGGTTCACTTAAATATACCTAATACATGACGACATTTTACTGCCTGCATATAATTGGTCATGAATACTTGATACCATATAAGACACTTGTATTCATATTGGGTGAGTGTCTGTCCCCCTCACACAAGAATTCTTAAAAGTTACATTTAAATACTAGCTTATCTAATAAAGAAAAGGTACAGAAGAAACCAGGAAAAAGTATTACAATATAATATACTTACAGAGGAAAAATTAACCATACACACAGCTTTAAATCATTTCTCCTTAAAAGTCAAACTACTGCTCCCATGTTACTGAGTCATTTAAGAGCATGCACTGAAAATCCAGTGTCTCAGTGAAAGAAAAGGGGAGTGGCCAATCCACTCCCACAAACCCTACATTTCCTATATGCATCCTCCAGTACAATTTTTAGAGGTAATTATATTTCAATCTGAACCCTTGAATATGAAAGTTCCTACATTATTAGTTTACTAAAATTTAATTCATCATATATGCATTTTGTATATTCGATTAGCATTTCTAACTTTACCTTGCAAAAAAGGAGAGGGAACCCCCTCCCCTGGAATGTAATCTCTGTAGTAAGAAGAAAAATCCATCTCTATAGCAACCAGGTCAAAAGCCAAACCTTATCTGCCACAGGTCTTTGGAGACCAGACTGGGAACACATTGAAATAATGGAACTTCATAAAACTAAGCTACAGCCTGGGTATATCTGCTCTGGTCTTCAACAGAGCTTATATGTTAATTCTAGTGACCTGAGAGAAGGCCTATTCCTGTTTCCAGTGACCTCAGCACAAAACACATATTTAGGTCATTATATTATCCCATATTTGTCTTATCTGTTTTGTGTTCTGGCTTATCCAATTGTAATTTTATATAGCCATTTATAAACCCTTCTCTTCTGCCCTTGGATTAGGTCCTTATCTTATACATCAAACCCGACTAGTAAATCCAGAGCAATGGGAGGAAAATATAGTGGCTATTTTATTTTTCATGCTTGCCCATTCTACCACATATCTGTCCATTTTTTAATAGGCTGCCACGCCCAGGTTCAAAAGGGTCTCATCAGTTTGACCAAAGGAAGCTCTTTTTCTAGAAGGGTTCAGAATGGGATTCAAGATGGTGAAGAGGTGGGAGGAGGATCACATCATATTGAGGGTGGGCAGAAGGGGTCAGATCATTTCAAGGGGGTGTTCCAGCATGTTGAGGGGAAAAGCATGAGACATTCTTCTTTTATTTATTTACCTTCCTCTATTTGGAATGCTTTTCTGTCTAACTTCTGCAGGAACCTTTCTATCTGGAATTTAAAGCTTCTCTACATTTTGGATTAGATTTGTTTTTATTGGGGTGGTGCTAAGCAAGCAGCAAGACTAGCAGGTGTCTTACTGTTTCCTTGACTTGTTTTATATTGCATACGAGGAAAGACTACAAAGGTGTATGAGGAAAGACTAAAGAGGTTAGGGCTCTTCAGCCTGGAAAAGAGACGGCTGAGGGGAGATATGATTGAAGCCTACAAAATCTTGAGTGGAATAAAACAGGTACAAGTGGATTGATTTTTCACTCCGTCAAAAATTACAAAGACTAGGGGAGCCACTCGATGAAGTTACAGGGAAATACTTTTAAAACTAATAAGAGGAAATATTTTTTCACTCAGAGAATAGTTAAGCTCTGGAATGCATTGCCAGAGGATGTGGTAAGAGCACCTTTGGTCTGTTCTAGTATGGCTGTTCTTATGTTCTCATGTGAACTAAGTATAGGACAATCAAGCCATTGTAACATCACTGATGAGGTTGGCTCTGAGGCACTGTGGAATGAGGCATTAAGACATACAATCTCAGCTCTGAAATGCTCTCATTGGGGTTCCGGAATCTTGCAATTCTTTGAGATGCTGTAATGTTGCTACTTCTTGGGTTTTGGGCAGGCACTAGGGACCTGGACTGGCCACTGTGAGAACGAGCTACTGGGCTTGATGAACCATTGGTCTGACCCAGTAAGGCTATTCTTATGTTCTTATGTTCTGATCCATTGACAGCCCTCAAGGACTGGGAATGAATGCCACTATGATGAGGTATGAGCCATCCCACTACATGGCAGGATAATTTGTACTGTAAGCCAGAAGGTTCCCCAATTCCTGAGCTGGTCCATACCCATGTTTTACTGCCTTAAAAAGCTGCAGTCTTAATAACCAGAGATTATATGCTTTATGCAGCTGAGGAATTATACAGAGAAGGGGGAGCCCTCATATTTCATGCAATCGACTCTGGTGAATATGACGCAGGGTACATAGGGTACATTTTACCAAGATTTGTACTGTATTTACAGTAATTGAGGCACTGTAAAATTATAATTGCTTTAGCATATGTGAGAACAGAACGCTCTGTTCACATTTTTAGATTTATGGTTCCCACTAGAACAATATCTAAGTATTCGTTTATATTACAAAAGCTGTTAGAAAATACTGTGCAAACAGCTCTTAGTGGTAAATAAGAGTTCATTTAGCTTTTCCTTTTCAATGTTTAATTGAAAATATATAGTATTCTCTTAATTGTTTTTAACACAGCATTCACACTCTTCCCTCTTTTGTTTTAAATGGGAAAAAATCAAATAATTCACAGCTTCCATTTTTGAAAATAATACCATCATCTCCTTAATTATACAATAGAAGGGCCAGATTCTATAAACGGCACCTACATCGGGTGGTGACTACAAAAACCAGCACTGTTCACATGTTTGTCAATCACATCTAGGCACTATTAACAGAATCACAGCTAGGCCAGGGTTTTAAAGGCCTACATTACTGGCACCTAAGTTTGATGGAGAATCGGACCTAACTGCGCCTAAGGTCATCTCCATCCCTACCCATGCCTACTTTGACTTTGGGCGCCATTAGGCACCATACTTAGATGCAATTCCAGCACCTACTTTTTTTTTTTTTTTAATTGAGCTTTTAATCAGTTTTTAACTGCACAATAAATTACTGCACCAATTAAAGTAATTAATTTAGGCAGCGATAGAGCGCCTTCTGCCGCCTAAATTACGCCATTTCTAGAATCCTGGCCTAAAAGTGTCTAAGAGCTCTAGCCTGTAACCCCTGATTGTTGCTTTCTTACCCTTCTCCCCCCCTTTTTTTTTTTTTTTTTTTTACTAAGACACGGTAGAAGTTTCTACCACAGCCTGGGGTTCTAAATGCTCTGACGCTGCTCCGACGCTCATAAAATTCTATGAGTATCGGAGCAGTGTCAAAGCATTTAGGGTCAGATTCTGTAAAGGACGTCTAACTTTAGGTGTCCATACTGTGGACGTCCATCGACTTAGGCGTCCAAATAAAGTGGATAATAAGTCCAATGAATGACTTTAACAAGAATTAATTGGAACTTAGATGTGCAAACGCTGGACATATAGATGTCATAAGAACATAAGAATAGCCTTACTGGGTCAGACCAATGGTCTATCAAGCCCAGTAGCCCATTCTCATGGTGGCCAATCCAGGTCATTAGTGCCTGGCCAAAACCCAAGGAGTAGCAACATTCCAGCATCTCAAAGAATAGCAAGATTCCGGAACCTCAATAAGAGCAACATTCCAAAGCTGAGATTGTGATGCCATAATGCCTCATTCTACAGTGCCTCAGAGCCAACCTCATCAGTGATGTTACAATGGCTTGATTGTCCTATACTTGGTTCACGTAAGAACATAAGAATAGCCTTACTGAGTCAGACCAATGGTCCATCAAGCCCAGTAGCCTGTTTTTACGGTGGCCAATCAAGGACACTAGTACCGGGCCAAAACCCAAAGAGTAGCAACATTCTATCCTTCCAATCCAGGGAAAGCAGAGACTTCCCCCAAGTCTTAATAACAGACTAGCGGCAATTCTTATGAATTTGTCCAAACCTTTTTTAAAACCAGCTAACAGAAAATGTCACACCTAAAATATAGGCATGGGTATGGCATAAGCATGGCATAGGAGTGGCTTCAGTTTGGATGTCCATTTACAGAATCACATGCCGCTGAGCACCTGAACACATCTACCTAACACCTAAAATGTAGGTGTTGCAATACCAGGTTTACTTTTGAGCATGAGCTCGGTGCTAGGTAGATGCGAGTAGGTGGACGTGACTTAGGCGTCAGTTGGGCATCCCCATATATGTGAATGGGGCTTTATTTTGGAGGGCAAAGAGGACTCTAGGTCGATATTAAGGTCAAAATATGTTTAATAATGCATTATGTAAGCAAAGCACATGAAAAAAAATCATATATATTGCGTACTAAATTTCTATTTGTGGGATAAAGAGGACTCCTATTTGATAATAATAGAAAAAGAGATATACTACTCACAATGGCTGTGCTTCAGAGCAAGTGGACATGTCTGATGCACGATCTTGACATTATTGTGACATCATCAACATGCACCTAGATGGCAGAATGCCACTAAAAAATAATAGGAACCCTTGCCTAAACAAAAGCTCCTGTGGCTCAGTGGTTAAAAGCACTTCTTCCATCTTCCACAGATCATGGGTTCAAATCCACACAATTCCCATAGCACCATATCTAATGTAAGCAACTAGGGAGAATCAAATCCATTGTTTGTGATAATATCCCTAAAATATGTGTCATAGCCTGAATATAAGAAGCAACTCCCTGTCCCCATATAAAACAGTAAATTTGGACAACTGAAATAATGCACTTGTTCACTGGAGAAACATATTTATCATGGATACTTTTGACTAGAGTGGATTTCATACAGCACTCTATGATCAATTTTAATTCATCCATCTGGCATTACTACAGGAAAGAATGAATCTATAAATAAATATCACAATGGCTTTCAGAAAACAAAGAGATAGCTTTAATAAATGAGAAACATTCTAATGAAAAAGATTTATATTTCATAAATGCTTTTACCCTCTCTGGGCCCTGTCCTCCAACTGTATGAGAGCACAATTGGATTGGTCAGTTCAAAGCTAATGTATGCAGATTGCAGAAAGTGCCTTACATTGATATATTTTTATCACAAGATATGGCTTCAAGAGAACATTGGTTTTGAATTGTTTTATATAATATGCAATAAGTCATCACAGGACATTTCAGAATCAGTCATCCATAAGCTAACTGTTCCTCATCCAAATGCTTAAGCCTCTGCCGTTCTCATAAAATTTCACTAAAGTATAAAGGGCAAGAGGTCAGGCTGGACGGTGTGTTTTTTCATCAGTTTATTGCAGTAAAGAAAATGAAGTCATATTAGCTCTTGCCCATCAATATACAACTTTTTGTAACCTTGTGTTGTGTATTCAAAGTATGACTTAACTCTGCTTAGTTCCTGTGTACCAAAGGTCAAATCCATTTTTATTAACGATCCTACATGCCCAGAGGGGGATCGATCATTAGGCTTATGACCTAGTTCCTCTTCAATTTTCCTCAGTATAAATGATGTCTCTTCCATCCCAGATGTCATTGCTTTTAAACTGAGTGCCAGGCACAAGATCATCAATAGCTGGTTAATTATTCACAAAAAAACTCTGCATTTTTCAGAGAAATGATTTTAAGTACTGCTTAGTGAATATTATGGGGTTTTTTTTAAGTTGCAAGGGTTGTTCCTCAAAAAAACCCCAGTCATTACATTCTTTGACACTAAAAAGTTGTCAAAGGAAAACTAGCTGAAACAAAATTTGCACAGGTTCAGGTTCCTGGAAAAGAAATGGAAGGAAAGGGAAATCTATGTAATCATCTGAAAATGTATTTATTTATTTATTATTTATTTAAAAATTTATATACCGCATAAAAACTAGGTGGTTTACAAAATTACATGCATACATATTAAAAATACTAAAACATGTTTCGACAGAACAAACACAATAAAACGTTAACTAACAGTATCATTATTAAAACCTTTTTTCAAATTCATTCAACAAGACGGAAAGGCAAAATCCCATAAAAACATTTACAGGACGGTAAGACTTCAGCAGCAAATAGCATTAGCACATGAAGGCATTAACAAATAATTGCGTTTTCAACATTTTCTTAAAATTCAGTCTCCCATCACAAAATCGCAGAATACCAGGCAGCGCATTCCAGAGCTTTGCACCTGCTTCAGACAGACATTTAATAGAATAGGGCAATATAATACGTGATTGTCCAGGTCTTGCTTCGTCTGGATATGTGGAACAGAGTTTCAGCCACCTTGCTGTGGTTTTCTTCAGGGTATGCGCTGAAGGGAACAACAGTTCCGCTTATTCAGATGTGGCAAAACCTGGACAACTGCTATAATCATGATGCTAGCATGGAAGCCTAAGAGACCAAATAGAATACACATCAGAAGATCAATGGTTTAATATTTCATTGGGGTAAATTCATGTGAAATGCACTGCAATTGAAAACTCATCTTGTGCGATAAAGAGCTGTACGTTTTTTACAACTAGCACGTCAATATTGCTCTTTAGCTGCCCTTTTCATAAATGCGTAGGCAGATGTCTGAACAAGAGATTTCAGCAAGAGCTACAGTAACCCACAGGATATGTTCATCCACAGTCCCTGTGACTTCTCTAAAATTGAACTAACCGACGTAACAACTACTTTTAATTCTATCAGTACAACGTTTGATTCTTTTTCTTTCGATGAACAATTACGAATTTGGGAGTCCACATTAAGGACTCTCATAGATACTAAAGCTCCTTTACTATCCAAAACAATATCATATCGCAAACTAACAAACCCTTGGTATACAGAAGAACTTTCACTTTTAAAAAAACAGCAGAGATCATTAGAAAGAAAATGGAGAAATGACAAATCTCCCAGAAATTTACAACATTACAAAGAGCACACATCATTTTACAAGCACAAAATCAATCAAGCCAAAAATAATTATTATAATAACAAAATTACGGAAGCAAAAAATCCAACAGCACTATACTCATTAGTGAAAGCAGTTTCTCCCTTACTAAAAAAGAATGCCAACCAAAAATTCACCCTTACAGCTCAAGAAATTGCGGATTATTTTTCAACCAAACTGAATACTGTCCTAAGCGCATTTCAACCAAGCACTTCCAGTCAATCTACAGATAATAATAATTCTTTATCCGTTCCAACATCTAAATGCTCCAAATTTAAAATCCCAACAATAAATGATATTGAACTCAGTTTGTGTAAAATTAATCTAAAGGGCACTCGCGAGGAAATAATACCGCCATTCTATCTTAAAAAATGTCTCTCCTGCTTGGGTCCTTTTATCCTCTCTTTAGTACAAAACAGTCTTCTTACGGCTTCTCTTCCTCAGAATTGGAAAAAATCCATAATTATTCCTATTTTGAAAGATCATAAAATTACCCCAGATGAAATTTCTAATTATCGCCCTATCGCGAACATTCCTTTCATGGCAAAACTTACTGAGAGATTTGTATTCGAACAACTCTCAGATTTCATCGAATCAACCAACGTCCTCCATCCTCACCAAACTGGGTTTCGAAAATTCCATAGCACAGAATATACCATGATAGGCTTGATCAATAATATTCATTACTTTCTCGACCACCACAAATCTGTAATTCTAATCTCTTTAGACTTAACCACCGCTTTTGACACCATAGACCATGATCTATTAATAAATCGATTAGATTCGATTGGAATTAAAGACCAAGTTTTAGCATGGTTTACCTCTTTTCTTTCTAACCGTTCATCTACCGTCAGCTTCAATGATAACACTTCCAAAATTTACTCTTCAAATTACGGCATCCCACAAGGTTCAATACTATCCCCCCTTCTTTTCAATATATTCCTTTCCCCACTTTTAAATATAACACAATCACTAGGTTTCACAACATTCGCTTACGCTGACGACTTCCAACTCATCCATCCATTAGACCCTGGAAACTTAGATGACATTACATCTATCAACAACAAACTTGTAACAATAAAAAACTGGCTTAATACAAATAAACTGGCTCTAAACCTCAAAAAAACAAAATCAATGCTCTTCTCATGGAAAAGAGATACAATATTAACTTCTCCAATTTCCATCAATAATACCAAATTAGAACTGGTTAATACTATAAAAATTCTAGGAGTTTTGATTGACGATAAACTTACCTATCACAACCATATTAGCAACACTGTTAAAACTTGTTTTTTTAAATTACATTTAATTCGCTCACTTGCCAAGTTCCTACAGCCCGAATCTATTAATATTCTAACTCACTCCCTAATAATATCCAAAATAGATTACTGTAACTCTCTCCTTATTAATATCACTCAAAAAGAAAAAAGAAGGTTGCAATTGATACAAAACACCGCCGTGAAACTGATCTACAACGCTAAAAAATATGATCATGTGACCCCCCTGTTGATCAAATCCCATTGGCTACCAGTCAGCCATCGTATCTCTTTTAAACTACTGCTTTTAGTTTTTAAAGCCATAAATTTTAACGAACCTCAATTTATCAACAGATGGCTAATCCCATACAACACTACACGGTCACTCCGTTCAACTTCTTATAATCTTCTCTCCATTCCATCTATAAAAGTTATAGGAATCAGACGACACAACATGTTTTCAGTCATGGCCCCCCAGTCATGGAATCACCTACCTCAACTCATTAGAGAATTAAAGATCTAACTTTATTTAAAAAAACTCTAAAAACATTTCTTTTTAAAGATGCATACGATTCCTAGTATGGCAACTATCGATTTTTATTTAAGTAACTATAATTACCCTCCTTTTTTGTTCTTCCCCTTTATGTTTTTCTCTCTTTTCTTTCTAAACATTGTAACTTTTCCCCTACTTATCCTCACAATTCTTGTACGTTTTAACCCATAACAAAAATTATGATACATGTATGTAATTTGTATGTTAAATTTTAACCTATAGCAAATGTCAGTTTACATGTTAACACCAATTTTTTATTTGTATATTTTACGATGTTGTACATCGCCTAGCAATTTAAATAGGCGATTCATTAAGAACAAATAAACTTGAAACTTGAACTTGAACTTGTTTATTGAAACCTTCAATACCACTACTAATGCCTGGGGAGTCAATTCAGAGCTGTTTACATGAGCTTCTGTAATGGTGTTACAATACAGAGTTAGCGTTTTGCGAGATTGTGCAGCTATTGAAAACATTTATACCATACCCAATCATCCTGCGTAAATACACATATAATACTAGTATCGTATACTGTGTTCGTACTAAATCCTATATATTTGCACATATAATACCTGCAAAGATCTAAAAAAAAAACCACCCCATCAGAATTTTTGTCTTTTCCCAGACATATTCCTAAACATTTTTCCTCCATATTCTATTTTCATGCACAAATTAATTGGCTAGCAAGCTCAAAATTGTGAGCTAATAACCAATTATTGAGGTTAATTGGCACCCCATTATAATTTTCTTGCACACCTGACTCCTATAGCATATATCTCAAAAGGGAGCATGACCATGCATGTATAAGGGCATTCCAAACAATTGCATGTGTAGTTATAGAATACTGGCTTAGTGCACTCAACTTGGATATTTACGCCTGGAAGAGTGTGGCACAGTGGTTAAAGCTACAGCCTCAGCACCCTGGGGTTGTGGGTTCAAATCCACATTGGTCCTTGTGACACTGGGCAAGTCACTTAATCCCCCCATTGTCCCAGGTACATTAGATAGATTGTGAGTCCGCCGGGACAGACAGGGGAAAATGTTTGAGTACCTGAATAAATTCATGTAAACCATTCTGAGCTCTCCTGGGAGAATGGTATAGAAAACTGAATACATAAATAAATTTTAGCAGGAATAAGTCTGGCGCTTAAAGTTTGGGTGCGGGGATTGGTGCTAAGCGCGATACTATAAAGGGCAGTCTATCCTGGCCTTTTGTGTGGGTAAAATATTTTGGGGAGAATTCAGTAAATGTTGCCCAAAGTTGGGTGTGCAGGCTTGGGACTGGATTGCAGATCTCTGTGTAGACCAATTAGCTAATTGGTGTTAATGAGCACTTAATTGGCAGTAATTAGAAGTTATGCATGGATCTGTCATAGCATGCAACTTCAAAGGGACATGGCCATGGGACGGTCATGTGCAGATCAGTGGCATTCCCAGAACCTAGGTGCAGTGTTATAGAATACCTGTATTTTCACACCTGACACTGAGGGCCCGATTCTGTAAAGGATGCCTAGATTGGGTGCCACTAGGCGGCCTAATCGGAGATGCCTTGTGACGCCTAATTTCAGAATCTGTGCTTAACTTTTTCTTTATTAGATCTTCAAATGTGCCTCTCATGAGCTATAGACGTTGTGCTACATAAGACTTTGTGCACATAAATCTTCATTTGATCATGCAATTTTTTTTTTTTAGTAATACACTTCTCCCTCAATATTCGCGGGGGTTAGGGGGCAGAGCCGGCCCACGAATATTTTAAAAAAACACAAATAATATTCGAGCTGGTTCTGACCCACCCCCCGCCTTCCCCCAGAATCCCAGACCTTAACTTAAGCCCTCTGAGACTCCCCAGAACCAGTCTCGAGAGACTACAGGAGCTCACGGCAGCCATTTCCTATGAGTGATCTGCACTGGGCAGGAGCGTAGGAAGATCGCTCCTGCCCTGAAAGCCCGCTAGACCACCAGGTAAGGTTCCAGGAAGTCTCAGAGGGCTTAAAAATAGCCCAAAAAATTAAAATCAATTTTAAAAAAAATCGTGAATAACCGAATCCGCAGATACTGAAGCCGCAGATTCGGAGCGAGAAGTATAACTTAATTTCACATAATATGTGATACTTCAAATATTCAAAAAGATTTCAAGCGACTTATGTATATTCTTTTGAACAGCAAGGGACACGGGAAAGACATGTAATTCTTACTTGTTATGAGCTATGTTTCAAGTTTTGTATTTTGTATCTTTGCTATTGCTAATAAAAATTGTGGTCCAGAAGAGTGGAATAGACTCCTGTCTTACATCAAAAAAATGTAGATGCCTTGAAGAAATTGTTGAAAAGACATCTGTTTTGTTGTATGAAATACACAGTATGAGATGTTGACCGGTGAAAACTTGAGTTGTATTAGGTTGCTTGCGATTAATTTTTGGTATAGGAGAAGAGATTGGCGCTGCTATTTTTGTCAGGCTGGTATTTTATTTTGATTTTATGCTGATGTGATGTATTTTTTGTTTAGTTTTGTATTTTTTCTAAGATGTCTGAAATGTTTGTGAAGTGCTGTTATGTGTGTGTTGTAGTACTTCGCCTTTTAAAAGGCAAATTATAAATAAACAAACCACAAACTAAAGATTTATAACTAGAAGCCAATGGAGAGAAAAAAGAACCCGTGTGATGTGTTAAAATTTGGAGGTAGTAGCTTTTACCAAACATGCAGCTGAATTCTGTATAGTTTGACAAGTTTGAAGCATCATAAGTACCATCCCTAACAATAAGGAATTATAATAGGCTAATCAAACTAAACTATAGATGGCAAACTGGATCTAAGTGAATCCAACATAACGGCAACCTAAAACAGGAGGTTGAAATCAAGGTTGGGGTTTTTTTTTAGGAAAGGCTTCGTAGAAAAAGGAGAATCTGAAATATCACCGAGACCCTTAATTTCATCATGAATTGGAATGTGAATGCAATAAATGAAACGAACATGAAATGAAATGAACTGGATCATCGTTGGAACTTGAAATAGAGAACATTACATGAAATTATCAATGAAGGGTATCTTTAAATCACCGCAAAAACAAGATTGGGACTGCTCCCTTGAGTCCCACTCCTGTACTGCATAAATGGCAAACTACCTGATGATAGGACAGAGTCGTTTCTCTCACGCTAGAAAACACCCCCCCCAAAAAATGGGTGACGGGATAATCGCGCGCCAGACACCAGCACGCCGACAATCGAGCGCTGACAATTCAGCACAAGAAAGAAGCATGCCGTGGGAAAACTTAGTTTTAAGGAGCTCCGATGGGGGTGTGGGGGGAATCCTCCACTTTACTGCATAGTGTTCACACTGCCATTGGGGGGGTGGGGGGTGCAACCCCCCACATTATAGAGAAAATGGAACTTTCCCCCCCAAAATTGGAAAAAGTTCTGTTTTCTCCATAATGGAGGGTTCCAACCCCCCAAACCCCCCCAACAGCAGCGCGACCACTATACAGTAAAGTGGGGGGGTTCCCCATTCACACCCCGCTTCGGAGCTCTTTAAAACTAAAATTGTCAGCTCTCAATTGTCGGCACGCTGGTGTCTCGCACGCGACTGGCTATAAACCATAAAAAGATGTTTTGAGCTAGCTCTGGCACTGGTTCTCTCAGTCTGAGAGTCACTTTTTTTGCACACTCCCAAATTTCTAGAGTGCAAATTTAAAACCAAGCAGGGACACCCGGACAGTTCAACAAATACTATAATTACAATTCCTAGCCTCCTACCCAAATTTAAACGCCGCAATGCTCCCATGGCGAGGGCCAAACTGCAGCTTCCGCTACAGTTCGGGTCGCCTCCCCTCGCTCACTCCGCCCCCTGTGCTTACGTCCCTGACTCTAATTGGCCCCCCTTCCTGGCCCTATTTCTCTCTACCCCGATTTTCCTCTCTCCCTCCCTACTTCCCTTTCCCTTCTCTCCCCCCCCCCCAGGCAACGGCCTCGGCCATTTTGGCGCTGCTGCCCCCTATGCGGTAGGGCGCTTGTCCTTTCCTAGCCTCCTACCCAAATTTAAAAGATGCGCTTTGAAAGTTTTAGGGCTCCTTTTACTAAGCTGCAGTAGCGTTTTTAGCACGCGCTCTGCAGATTAGCACATGCTAACCCCCGTGCTACGCAGAAAAACTAACGCCAGCTCAATGGAGGCATTAGCGTCTAGCGCACGCGGCATTGTAGTGCACGCTAAGCGCGCTCTAAAACCGCTAGCGCAGCTTAGTAAAAGGTGCCCTTAGTTAATTTTGTTATTTGACTGTAGATGCAATTGTAAACCCAGAGGATAAAACAAAGAGGAATAACATTTTCCTACTCAGGTATCTTTATAAAGAAGGTTAATAAATTCAAATCAATAAAGCACGCGTATCTTAGAGAGAACTAAGGAGTCCTTTTACTCTGTTGCAGCAAACAATAACATGTTATTCAGGTTACAAGCCAGCACTGCGTTGCACACTCAGGTGTCCTACGGTAGTTTTGGGACTGGCACATGCTTCCCATGCGCTAAAAAAAAAAAAAGATTTCATTTGTTAGCGCTGGGACATGTTTGGGGATGGAGAATGGGGCAAGTTCTGCACTAATCAGTTAGCGAAGCTACATTGCCACATGCTGCACATTTGTAAACCGCCCAGGAATTAGACAGTATAGAAACTTTTTAAATAAATAAATAAATGTCTTCTTAGTAACATAGTAAATGACGGCAGATAAAGACCTGAGCGGTCCATCCAGTCTGCCCATTAGTTATTCTCATTAAAAATACATTATTAAATTAACTTGTCTCGTCTTTGATATTTTTGGGCCCTAGACTAAAGTCCACCTGATGTTGTCCTAGGTTCCAGCTGTTGAAGTTGCCATCTAAGCTCACTCCAGCCTTTCTAACCATCCTGTTGTTTTCAGGATATCTACTATAGAGTCTGGCCGGTAACGTTCCCATGTTCCAAGTTAGTGGAGTTTCCATTGATCCCCTCCCCCAGCCCATCCTACACCGAATCTCCATATATGGGACATAATACCAATACCGGCCTTAGTTCTTTAATTTATGCCATTTGTTTTTCCGATTAGAGACCTTCTGTGTTTATCCCATGCTTTTTTGAATTCCATCACCATTTTCTTCTCCACCACCTCCCTCGTGGTCCGAGTCCCTCCACAGAATTTCTAACTATTGTGCACAGTACAGAAATCACAAATAAATAAGATTGGGGGATGTTAAATTCCCTATAGGTGAATGCCACTCATTCCATTAAATATCTGTAAATTCAGGACATGTTTAAAAATAAGATGTCAAATTATTTACCATCTAGGTCTCTGCGTTCTGAGAACTCAGCGTTATTAAAAAAACAGATGTTAATCTAAAATATGCTGAGACCAGTAAAATGGCCTTTTGCTGAGAGGAATTCACTTGTTGGTCAATTACGAAAATGTCAGAAAACTATTAAAAACGCAGTTATTTGTTAATGCATTTTTCTAGGAACTGATCTTTGCGGTTGTTCTTTTGATGTGATTTTCTGATGATTATATGTTAATGTTTGATTTTATTTGTTTTATTGAATTATGTATGTAACGATATGTAAAACATTTAGGTTTAAATGGTACAGAAAGTTTTTAAATAAATAATAAATAAATTTAACTGGATGGAAACGAGTGGAAATGAAAATGTCTTACCTAGATGAAAATTTTTGTTTTGCACTTTTTTTTTCTTTTTGCAGTCTATCTGATTTCAAGCTTCATGTCCATTCTGTTGTAAATCTGCACCATTTGAAGTTATCAGGGCAGAATATAATAACAAGATGTGTGTTACTGTTCTCAAACGCATTCAAGAAAACCATCCTTAAAGAACCAAACGGGTTGAAGGGGATCATTTTTCATTTGTAAACTAGCCTCCAGACTGTTGTTGGCTGTGCCAACAAATGATTTAATGAGTCCAATTTAAAATGGTCTCCTTGCCTTGAGATAGATGTCCTGGAATATAATTAGAAAGAAAAACATGTTTATAACTAAGGCTGGTAAACCAAAACCAGGAAAGCAGTAAACTATATTTCCTACATCTTTGTTAACCAATGTTGAAACAAGTTTAACTATGGCTTATCGTATGGTGCAAAGGTTTTCTTTCATTTTGTACTTTTCCACACACTTACCCCTAATTTCTGTATCTGGTATTATATATACAGTATATATATATATATATATATATATATATATATATATATATATATATATATATATATATATATATATATATATATATAAATTGATTGATGTTAATTTGGGGAACAGCACTATAAACCAGAACTGTATAATATTTAATAAAAGACTCAGGATATTAATGAAGGACTAGAGTCTTATTCACAGGTACAGAGCAAATTTATTCATAGTACTGTAAAGGTAATGCAGTAATTTTAGCTATCAATTTAGGGATCTTATTCAAGGGAAGACAATCTGAATGATTAACTATGCTGGATTAGAAGGAACTCACGCTGATTTAGAGAGTTGCACAGGGACAGAAATCCCACCCATCCCCGCCCGTCCCTGCCAGGATCCTCTCCGTCCCCACCCATCTCCACCAGGATCCTCTCCGTCCCCACCCATCCCCGCAAGGAATTACCTTCATCCCCGCCCGTCTCCATAAAAAGCAGCAATTACTTCTGACAGGATCAATTCCAGTTTCTTTTGTGTTTGCTCTGCTGTTTTCCTTGTGGAATCTCTTTGGTGAAACTCTTTTTTTGTTTTCTATTCAGGAAATTAACTTATAAACCCCCTCTTTTACTAAGGCTGACGTGTCCATTATATTATATGGACGAACCCTGCTTCCAAAGCCTTCCATCCCCGTGGGAATCCCGTTGGCTAGAGGGGGGTTCTCGTGGGAGTCCCATGGGCCAGAGGGGGATCCCCGTGGGAGTCCCGTGGGTTGAGGGAATTCCCGCGATCCCTGTTCCCGTGCAGACCTCTACTCTGATTAAGGCCCAGATGTGTTCATTTTCTTTCTGATCTTCCGCTTGGGAGTGTCTTCTGGTGAAGGAAGTCGTGTTTCTAGAGAAGGTAGCTTGAGACAGTTTTACAGTTCTGAGTTTTATTCCGGCCCAATAAACAGAGCAAATGCGTCAATTTATCATCACCATTCCTCCGATACCTATTGATCCTAGTCAATACAGAAGTAACTGATGGTCTCTTAAATCAAATGATGAAGCTAAATCTAAGGATATGGTCAAAACTCTCTGGCTGTTGTCCAGGAAAGAATACACCTCACATAAAAATTCAGCTAGCTCTGTCTCTGTATTATAGCCTTACCCAATGGTTTCCAAACCTGTCCTAGAGGAACCCCAGCCAGTCAGGTTTTCTGGATATCCACAATGAATATGCATGAGAGAAATTTATATGAAGTGGAAGCAATGCATGCAAATGAGTCTCATGAATATTTATGTTTTATTTATTTATTCACTGCCCTTGATATCCTACAAGGAGCCATAAATGATGTCTATGCGAACGGTTAACAATAATCAAACAGAGAAAAAAAAAAGGAAAAGAGGGTGTGAGAAAGGAAGAGAACAAGGGCAACAGGAGGGTTTCATTGCAGATATCCTACAAGGAGCCATAAATGATGTCTATGCGAACGTTTAACAATAATCAAACAAAAAAAAAAAAAGGAAAAGAGGGTGTGAGAAAGGAAGAGAACAAGGGCAACAGGAGGGTTTCATTGCAGATATCCAGATAGGATTAATTGCAGATATCCAGAAAACCTGACTGGGGTTCCCCCAAGACAGGTTTTGGAACCACTGACCTAACTAAAAGCCAGATTGCCATAGATATAAAATGCTAGAGTTTTCCAAAAAAGGATTGAATTGAGTCATTAATAGTTTTTCCAGTAATTTTAGAGGAAAAACAAAGATTTGATTTAGGTTCAGGAGAGAACGGGAACTTCCCTGACGCAGCCACGGGTTGGCGAAACAAGAGCCTTGTTGGATCTGAACAGCTAGTCCCTTATCTTCATTCCAGTGTGGAGTTTGCTATAGCAGGAAGATTGTTATGCTGGATGAAGCACGTTTTGCTGTATGGTTAACATCAATGAAGATAAGTGTATTATGTCTCTTGTTCTTTTTCCTTTGTTCCCTGTGCACAGTGGAGGGATTTTTTCCATTTTGAAAAATTGCATTTTGAAACTTGGTGTTTTTTTGCCTGTGATACAGAACAAAAACGGCTAAAAAACTCATTAGGTTGCCGTCTGCATATCACTATTGGTTGAGGCTTTTTCTCCACTTTATTTAAATGATTTTTCAGAGGGTAACCCCCACCACTTGGCTAATAATATTTGTTTTTTTGAATTTTGAATTTGAATTTTGTTATTATTATTAGTATTCTGGTGAGAGTCATTTAAATACCTACATAATATAAATGTGCATGAGTCAAGTCTCTTTCATTTGAAATGAAACTCTGCAATGAGAGGGCATAGGATGAAATTAAGAGGTGATAGGCTCTGGAGTAATCTGAGGAAATACTTTTTTATGGAAAGGGTGGTAGATGCATGGAACAGTCTCTCAGAAGAGGTGGTGGAAACAGAGACTGTGTCTGAATTCAAGAGGGCCTGGGATAGGCATGTGGGATCTCTCGGAGAGAGAAAGATATAATTGTTACTGTGGATGGGCAGACTAGATGGGCCATTTGGCCTTTATCTGCCATCATGTTTCTATGGTTGCAACCACTGAAAGGTGGTATATCAGATCCCTGCCATTTCTTATTTTCAGTTTCCAGGGATGAAGGCGATGAACTATAAATAATCATTTCAATCCACAGTTTTACAGTAAAAAATCAACAACTGTGATCCACACTTGTCAATACAAATATCCAAAAACTGGATCTATACCTGAAAATAGGCCATTTCATACTTTAAATCTGGATCCAAGTCATTGAACCAGTTGAAAACTTGATCTAAGTCATTTTTCAGCGCTGTCCAGATGCAAAAGACATCATCCAAAAGACATTTCCATATTTTAATATACTAAAACCAGTCAGATGAATAAAAATTTCATTCATCCCATGCAGATATACATAATATTGCAACAGAGGGGGCAGCATAAAACTTTCCATTGACCTCACAATTCTCAATCTGTTGTTTTTGGTTTTTTTTTTCAAATTTAACATTGCAGAGGTCATCTGTGAGCTAGCACCAGAGGAAGAAAAACATCTTCCCTCGCACTGACATCCTTCAGAAAGAAAATGCAGAAATGGTGACAAATGGATCCATAGCATTACGTATATAAGACAAAGATGCAGTTAGGGCTACTTTTACTAAGGTGCGCGCGCTAAATGCTAATGCGTGCATGTTAGTCTATGGATGCGTTAGCGTTTAGCGCGCGCATAGATCAGAGCACGCTAAAACGCTTAGCGCACCTTATTAAAATAGAGGGCTAATCTCTGGTGCACAAACTGTATTTATATATTTATTTGGGTTTATTTATTGGCTTTTAGAAAAAATTCTCCCAAGGTGGCAGTGCCGTAGTAAAAGGGGAGGGGGTGAGGGGGACGATCCGCCCTAGGCGCCATGTTGGTGGGAGTGGAGTCACCCCTCCTCCTCTCCATCCCCTTCGCCTCTTTCCACTCCTCCTCTCGCCACGTGTGCGCCCCCACCTTCCTTTCCCCCACACCTCTAGTTGTTCACCACAACAACACCTTCAACGTGTTCCTCACGACCTCGTTAGTTCTCCCGCTGAGGTCACTTCCGGGTGCCGTGCCTAGGAAGTGGCATCAAAGGGAGAGCCTCTGGGATCACAAGGAGCACATTGAACTTGTTACTTGAGGCAGTGAACAACTAGAGGCACTGGGGAAGGGAAGGGGCATGTACGCAGTGGGGAGTTCAGGGAAGGGAGTGGGGGGTAGAGACAGGGGCAGGGAAGCGGCGCCTCTCACCCTTGCTACACCACTGCAAGGTGGTATGCCGCTTTAACCTATGATTAAGAAGGGGATCATGAACAGATAGGAAAAGGTTATCATGCCGCTATACCGGAGCATGGTACGACCCCCACCTGGAGTACTGCGTCCAGCACTCGTCGCCATACATGAAGAAGGACACGGTATTACTCGAAAGGGTCCAGAGAAGAGCGATTAAAATGGTTAAGGGGATGGAGTTGCCGTACATAGAAACTGGACGTCTTCTCCCTTGAAAAGAGGAGACTGAGAGGGGACATGATCGAAACGTTCAGTATTAAGCTTGTAAGGGGGGTTCCATCAACTGTCTCTCGGGAGGAGGGGGGGACTAGGAGGAGGGGGAGGTTCTTTCTGGTTCTTGGGTAGAGGTTGGGGAGTGGTGTTTTCTTGGGGGTTTCAGAAAATTGGTTAACACTGTTATTGATGGTACTAGGGAGTTCTACTGATGGACTGTGCCCTGTATAGATGTCTGTTCTTTGGGGTGTAACTGCAGTGTTTAAATAGAGAATTGCAAAAAAAAAAAAAAAAAGGCTTAGTAGATAAGGACAGGTTGTTCACCCTCTCCAAGGTAGGGAGAACAAGAGGGCACTCTCTAAAATTGAAATGGGATAGATTCCGTACAAACATAAGGAAGTTCTTCTTCACCCAGAGAGCGGTGGAAAACTGGAACGCTCTTCCGGAGTCTGTCATAGGGGAAAACACCCTCCAGGGATTCAAGACAAAGTTGGACAAGTTCCTGCTGAATCGAAACGTACGCAAGTAGGGCTAGTCTCAGGGCGCTGGTCTTTGACCAAGGGCTGCCGCATGCGCAGACTGCTGGGCACGATGGACCTCTGGTCTGACCCAGCAGCGGCAACTCTTATGTTCCCTGAAAGGTATAGCATATGGTGTTTTGAACGGTTTGCAACTTATTTAAACGTATCGAAACAGGGGGAGAGGGGGATAAGGGGGGGGGATGTGTGGGTTGGTGAGGATATGAGAGGGTGGTAATTTGTTAAGTTTTTTCTAGGCTCAGTTCATTGTGGTTCTTCACCATTGGTTAGTTTAAACTCATTTCAAGAGCATCATTTTACTACTATTTTTTTTTTGTTTTTATTAAATTTACTTTACTTTTTGTTGTAAGTCAAGTGCTTAACAAATACTTAGCTTAAAGCTCAGTGGTCTCTGGCTAGGGATTCTGGTGCCGACAAGTTTCGCATGAACAGCTTTTTCAAGGCTTGACCCCTAAGTATTTGTTAAGCTCTTATTTATAACAGAAAGTAAAGTAAATGAATAAAAACAAAAAAATAGTTGCAAAAGTATGCTCTTGAAATGAGTTTAAACTACAGACCCAGTGACGAATGGATACGTAAAGCTTAGGGCGATGAGATGTACTGAGCCCTAAGTGGTGTCGCTGAGGATCTGGAAAACTGCTACTAGGGATGTTTGGATGATAGCTAAAAAGTTAAAGTTGTCTCTATTTTCTGTGCTAATATCCGAAGCCACTTTTTAGTGAGGCTCTAAAATGGCCTCAATTTCCATTTTCCTATTTCGTAAGTGGTAAGGGCTCCTGCGCTAATCCTAAGCTAATTAGTTAGCACATAGCAATGCGCTTGCACAGGGCACGCCTACTCTCCACCTCCAAACACTCCTGCCACACTAAAAAATAAAATCTATCATTTTAGCATATGGGTAGAGCACGTAGATCTTGAAACCACGGCAGGATGCCTGAGCGTGCCCCACCTAGTGCATTTTTATCTTAAGGCAAGCCTGCGCTAGTGCTTACTGCATCTTAGTAAAAGGACCCCTAATATTGTAATCAGGCATTTCTGAAAGGCAGATTCAAGAGTAGAATTCAAAGGCTAATCAGTATGATTTTAAATTTAAAACTAGATCAACGTGAGAAGATTTATTCAATACTGAAGTCACATTTCTGGTTTGCTGCTTTGCACCTCCCTGTGCTGGTGGAATTCCTTTTCTAAGAGCTTAAACCTTTGCTCTGTGCCATTAAGTTGCTGCTGTAGGCAAAGCTTGTCCTTTTCCAACTGTTTGATTTTTGATCTTTCCATCTCTGCTTGGCAAGCACAGTCTTTGACGTGTCACGTGGCACCCCACAACTCCTGAAGGCCATGTTCATGCTCTGTTTGCAATTCAGACCTTATTTATTTTGAGTTCTGCTTCAGCACTGGCAAGCCGGCGCTCACGTTTCTCCCAGCCTGCCAACGTTTTCCGTAGTTGTTCTTCAAAAATACTGTACTCTGCTTTTTCTTTATTAGGGCCTCCCTCTCCCTGTCTGTTCCCATCCACCCTTCTGCCAGGGCCTGCAGGTGAGCCAGCTCTCTTCTTTTTAGCTGTTTCTCAAAAAGGCTTATTGTCTTCCTTCCACATCTCCAACTCAAGTGCTGTTTTGTATTCATGAGTTCCTCATGCTGGTGGCTGAAGTTCCTTAACTTGGGAAGCTTGAGGTGAAGGGTGAGTTCATTTCTGACCAGCAACTAAACTTTGAGATGACACAACAACTTCCTAGACTTTCACAAGACCATAGTCTTCCAACTTAAGGAAGGTCAGTTATTCCGTTACTCACTCCTTGAGCTGCTGTAAAGGTGTTTCTTTCACTAAAAGTTGACCGCCGAAACTGGTAAGAAACAAGGTCCGTAAGAAACAAGGTTTTGCAGCAGTTAGAACATGAGAGAGCTGTCATCTTGCTACTCTTTGAAGTAGATTTTTGGCCACCTTATCTTTATACCAGACTTCAACCTGAGGAAGAAAAACTTTCATATTTTTTTCTTACTTCACTTGGGAGTTTGGTTATACTAGAGACTGCACTGCCCAAAAAATGGACAGGCGTACCATAGTATGCTTTGAGAGGAAATCCACCTACTTTAAGTTATGGATACTTCTTAAATTTATTGAAAAGCAAAGGTAGTGTACTGCAATTGGAATATGTATCTTCTGCTCTGAAACAGATTCAAATCCAGTGGCTTATCCATCAACCTCTGGAGCAGATTTTGGATTTTGAGCGACAATATTAATACATAGAAGGCCATATTCCTTGGGCATTTTCTCAGTTACTGGTGCATCGGTCTCCTGTAGAATTTCCACTTTACTTTCTGTTGAGTCATCTTTAGCTGGAGAAGAGTTACTGCAATGAAGCAACGTTGGCAATGCACTCCAGGATCTTGATTGTGGGATCCAAGATTTCTTCAGTGTAGGTGAAAAATTCTCTTCTTTGTTGGGCATTCTGCCTCAGTTTCACCTTTTAACTGGCTTCAAGGTTTGTTAAGAATGCCTTCCTTTTGTAGGGCTACTGAAAAGCCAACCTTATGGGCCATTTCTAGAGGCAATGGAGGCAGATTTTGTGTAGAGGAAAAAGGGTAGATGCCCCTTCAATAATTACAGTTGTCGCTCTATCTCTGCATTATCCTTTAGCAATCCAGCTAGTAATACTTCTGTGCTGCCACAACAAAGGTGATCTGTCATTTTGGATGCATTGCAAAGTAAAGAGTGACACGGGGACAAAGATTCATCTCTGATCCCTCACTGTCCCCACAGTCTTAATTTTTTCCCTTGCATCTCCCTACTCAAAACGGAAAGATGATTTTATGCAATTTTATGGGCCTAAGGCAGGGGTGTCAAAGTCCCTCCTCGAGGGCCGCAATCCAGTCGGGTTTTCAGAATTTCCTCAATGAATATGCATGAGATCTATTAGCATACAATGAAAGCAGTGCATGCAAATAGATCTCATGCATATTCATTGGGGAAATCCTGAAAACCCGGCTGGATTGTGGCCCTCTAGGAGGGACTTTGACACCCCTGGCCTAAGGCATTGCAATTAAACATTTTAAGCCATTTTTGTGTGTGTGTGTGTGTGTGTAGTTCTAACTTTTATTTTGATTGAAAGAACATCAATAAAAGTACATCTTGTGAGGCGTGCTAGGTTCTGCATTGCACACAGAAAACCAAACAGCAGTTTAATACTAGTGATATTTTAGTCCAGCTCTCCCAAAAATTTTAGTTCTTATTCATAATTGCAAACATATGAAGTACAGCCCTCAGAATATCACACACATATAACTTAGGGCCTCTTTTCCAAAGCCATGATAGCGATGCTGCCACGGTAAAGGCACTGAAGCCTGTAGGAAATGAAGGACTTCGGTGTGTTTACCGCCATAGCATTGCTACCATGGTTTTGTAAAAGAGTGCTTTTCTCTGTCATTTCCAGGAACCTTGAAACCTAAACAGGCAATTAACATTAACCTATAGCACGTGGCTTATTGCCTTTTCAGTGAGAAACCAAACAGACAAAAGAATATCAACGTCCACTATAACTGTTCAAGTTTAGCATTAAGTTTTAGAAATACCTGTGTTTCCTAACTCCAAACATTCTAGGAAATCTCAAGCGCTATTCTCTTTTCCATCTGCAAAGGGTTGTAAATTTTAAAAATTCCAGGAGCGTCTGTTGTCTTTTCAAGCAGCTTTATGGGCCCAGGATCTGAATTACATATTTATATCTTCCAACTCCTACCAACAGTTTCAACGTGGTTTAAAAACGCATCTCTTTATAGAATCTTTTGAAAGTTAGATCTTTGTTGCTATATTCACCTGTATTCTTTATCTTTTGTGAACCACGTAGAACTTAATGGTATTTGCAGTATAAAAGTGAGTTTTATGTTATGTTATTCTAAAGCAACAAAACAAAATATTTTTTCTATCTTTTGTTATCTCTGGTTTTTGCTTTTCTCATCTTCTCTTCATTCTCTTCTTTCCATCCAGCATCTGCCCTCTCTCCCTTCCATCCATTCTCTGCCCTCTCTCTCTCACTGCCCCTTTCATCCACTGGCTGCTCTCTCTCTCCCATATGGGGGACACGATTATATACATACAATAGACTCACGTAGACATAATTAGACTAACTCAAAAATGTAAGGAAAGGGGGAGGAACTACAATATTTATAGTAAAGAGAGACATTTAAGGATTGAACAAAGGGTGGGGGTATATAAAAATAATGAATAGTACTAATAAGTATCACTGATCGAGAAAAACAGCATAAAAATATTGGCTGTACTCTAATCATAAATATCAAAAGCGTCCTTAAAGAGAAAACTTGTAAGGGAACCTTTAAATCTATCTACTATAGTCTCCTCTAAGTCAGGGGTGTCAAAATCCCTCCTGGAGGGCCGCAATCCAATCGGGTTTTCAGGATTTCCCCAATGAATATGCATAAGATCTATTTGCATGCACTGCTTTCATTGCATGCTAATAGATCTCATGCATATTCATTGGGGAAATCCTGAAAACCCAACTGGATTGCGGCCCTCCAAGAGGGACTTTGACACCCCTGCTCTAAGTCATATTTTCCCAAGTTCTTTTTTTTTTAAGCCATGAACTAGACCTCTATATTTACTTATATGTGTACCATTCCAGCCTGATCCTTAGTAATACAATTTTGATAGACTTTGTTTTCAAAGCATTTTTGTTCCTAACACAAAACGGAAAAACACTTTTAAAAATGAGGTCTCATATGTTGTTCAGAACATCAGAGGGAAAGAGCTTTAGTGAAATGGAATTGTAGAAAGCACTTAAGCCTGTATAATTTGATGATTTCTCTAAACAGCTAGAACTACGTATATTGTACCAGTATGGGGCTCTGATTCTCACAATGAAGAGGGAAAGGAGAGACACTGATGGATTCACTGAAAGGAGTGTTTTGTGTATTTGTTCCTGGAGGGATTCTGCACAACTTTGTAATGCAGAATTTGCATAGATCCTCTCTCATCTTTCTCTGTTGCTCTCAGTCTACCTTGGTAGTGTCCCTTGAACAACTAACATTCCTGCATCATATAATTCTCAGTGAATTCTTGCTGCATGGGTCCTGTGCATACATGCTGGTCTTGCATTCCATGACAATACAAGAATGCTGAGACCATGTCAGAAGGTCACGAGGCTCCCGTGCTGTCAGGAGAACTTGGAGATGTTCCATGAAGACCAAGTTAATTTTTTTCATCATTTGGTGACTGGAGATGAGACTTGGGTCTATCAAAGAAATGCTGAGCCCAAAATGGAGTCAATGCAATGTAAGCAGAAGTTATTCCCTACCCCCCCAAAAAATTTGAAGATAGAAAAATCTGCAGGAGAAGTCATGGCAACTGGCTTCTGGGATGATGAAGGGCTTTTGCTTCTGTAATTCATGCCACACAACATAACCAACACTATGGAGAGTTACACCAACACAATGATCGCTTTGCGGGAGTCAATCAAGGAGAGAAGACAAGGAAATCTCACAGCAGGTGTGCTGCTTCTTCTCAGTGCACATGTTACAACAATCACCGGCTACCATCCAAGAACATGGGTTTCAACAGTTGAACCACCCAACCTGCAGTCCTGACCTGGCTCCCCCAGATTATTTCCTGTTCCAAGTTTTAAATAAATCTCCCTGGGCAGTGATTTTTGAGTGATGAAGACATCAAGGAAGCTGGTTTGAAGGTCAAACAGAAGAACTCTTTATAAAGGGGTTAAAGTGATTGCAGGAAAAGTGGATGAAGTGTATGGAGCTATCGGGGACTATATTGAATGCCCCTCATAACTAGCAAGATCCCAAAGAGTAAAACATATTTTATGCTGCTTATCCTAGGAATAAGCAGTGGATTTTCTTACGGACTTTCTTTTAGGAAATTATCCAACCCTACTAAGCTAAATGATTTTACCATATTGTCTGGCAACAAACTGCAGAGTTTAATTACATGCTGAGTGAAGAAATTGTTTCTCTGATTTGTTTTAAATTTACTACTTAGTAGCTTCATTGCATGCCTCCTATTCCTTGTATTTTTGGAAAGACTAAACAAGCGATTTCACTCCACTCAGTGTTTTATAGACTTCTATCATATCTCCCCTCAAGATTGCTTGGCTAGCCTGCTAGTGAGATTAAGCTGGAATGGCTGGATGGAAGAAACGGCTAATTGGAGGGACTGGCTGAGTGAGAGGGAATGGTTAATTGGAGCATGGCTAGTTGATAAAATGGCTGGAAGACTGGAAGAGAAAATGTCTATATATGTTGCAGCTGAGCTGGGGTGGGAGGAAGAGAAACTGGATTAAGTCCTTGCCATTCTTCTCTGTTTTCCACGGCTTCTTTTGATTGCTTGATGTTCATTCCTGTGTCATTCTTGATGGTATCCAGCCAACGGGCCTTTGGTCTCCCCTTCTTCCTTTTACCACTGACCATTCAAAGCACCTCCTTTTCTAGTGAATTCACCCTCATCACATATCCAAAATAGGTCAGTTACTATCTGGTAATCTTGCCTTCCAGGGACTACTCTGGGTTTATATGATCAAGAACATCTTTGTTGGTGATCCTAGCTGTCGATGGGATTCGTAGAAGTCTTCTCTAGCACCACAGCATTAAGGCGTCAAGTTTTCTTGCAAAAAGAGTCATGAAATCATACAGCGTTGATCAAAAGATTTTGGGCTGGCAATGGGAAACAAAGTGCTTAAGCTACCATCAGAGAATGGTATCAAGTAATTTAGCTAAAGAAGGATGAAGGAAAATGGCAGTGTTACACTTTACCCAAAATCCTACGGCTGGGGAGGGATAGAAGAGAGTGATTTCTCCTTCTATGAGGAAGGGGCTCTCTGTAAAATTTTGCATGGGGTCCCAACATTTGAACTTGGGCCTACTGCCTTATGGCTAGGGGTTCTGACTTTGGGGAATCTTGATTTGAAAATCCATGGATTCTACAAGGTGTTACAGGCAGCATGGAATTCTTTTAGCTGTTAGTACTTTGTGGAAAATCCACGGACACTGCTATGTTCCAGCTGCATATATTGGACCCTGTAAGAAATCAGCACTGCCTACAACTCCAAGCTCCCTTCAGACCCTGTGGATTGCCAATGTAAAATCGCTGAAAACCAGATGCTCTGGTTATGATGTACTGTTATAGTACTCCTGGGAGAATACTGCACTAGAAACTTTAAAATGCTGCATCCTTGAGAAATAACAAGTTTTCTGCATTATTACTCAAACCAATGATTATACTGTATTGTGCTATTTTGACAGAGTATACACAAATTCACAGAGCTTAAAAATGCTATGTGCAGAATTTTTAATTCTTGGGCACAGAATTGTCCCAGAAGTAAGTGGGTGTAGGATATTAGCAGCAAAATATACAAATAGGCCCATGCAAATGGGTAAATAAACGCAATTCCACAACACAAAACCGAAATCAAAACCCAACAGAGGATTCTCTTGGTAACCTCAGACATTAATTAAAAGAATCTAAAAAAAAGAATATTGATCTTCAGGTAGCATTTATTTATGTGGTGCTAGAGGAGCACATCAGAGAGCTCTAGGGCCACCCAGTACCCCTTCGGGCTGGGAACCCTCTTTGGGAATTCAGGAACTAAACATATTCAGTAGCTGCTCTTCCTAAATTAGAATATTATTCTGAGCTGTTTGGTGATTTGAAATCAATTAACAGAAAGAACCATTTTCTCTAACCTATTAGTAACAAAAAAAGCTAATCCAGCAATCAATCAAGGGCTTCCTCGATTCCAGAACTCTTTCAGCTTTACCGAGATTCTCATTGTGGTGCATGAATCCAGCTTGTGAGTTCTCCTCCTCTTCTGAAGTCTTCTGACTCACAGGGAAGATTCCTAACACCAGATTGAGATCCTTGTCACTTCAATGGTTCCTTCTCTGAACTCTCTGACCAATCACTTTAGAAGAAAATCCTGTTGCCAGTTTCCTGATTGTAGAACCTTTTCAGCGACAGATACACACTCCATAGAGCTGATCCTGCCCCTGAGTGCACTTAACAGATTTGACTAATGCTAATGCTTGTGAGCAAAATACAACTGAGTTAGAAATCCTTTCCAAAGGAATCTTTCCAAAAGTCATGAAATCATACAGCGCTTTATCGCAAGATTTCGGGCTGGCAATGGGAAACAAAGTGTTTAAGCTGTCATCAAAGGATGGTATCAAGTAATTTAGTGAAAGAAGGATGATGGAAAATGGCATTGTCAAAAGTCAGTAGTATTTGTCACAGCTGGGGAGGAATAGGCGAGAGTGATTTCCCCTTCTATGAGGGAGGGACTCTACAGAATTTTGCTTGGGGGCCCACCATATGAACTTGCGCCTACTGCCTTATGGCTAGGGGGTTCTGATTTGGGGGGATCTTGATTTGAAAATCCATGCGTTCTACAAGGAGATACAGGCAGCATGGAATTCTTTTAACTTGGTATTTGTGGAAGATCCATGAACACTGCTATGTTACGGCTGTACATATAGTACACTGTAAGAAATCAGCCACCACCTGCAACTCCTTCAGACCAAGATTCCTACCTAGAACCTCTTCTGATGACTCCAAGATCCAACTGCTTGTAATGTAGCCCTAGGCACTCTGACGTTGGTTCAACTACTTTAAAAGAAACTCTAAAAACTTCTAAACTCTGGACTTTATCCTTTAAACCAAACATTGGATGCTTCCTAGTCTAATAACTACTAGCCCATCTTTGCTGATCGTATCACTCTGCATCTGTGTGGACACACCTGATTCACTAGTAAGACACTTTCAGACCTCCTTACAATTGGGACAAATGTTTTGTTTTTATTAAGAATTGTTAAAAGGGTTGGAATTAGGGATGGGCTCTCCTTTGCAATGAAATATCATTCTCCAATAGTGCGCACTCTTCTTAAAAAATGTACACTATACCCCCAATTCTGTAAAAACTGCACATGCAATTTACTTGAATAACGAGCTTATTAGCGCCAATAATTGGCGTTTCAACAAGCAATTATAGGCACCATTTAAAATTAACTACAAGTTATGTGTGTAAATTTAGGCATGGAATCCGTGCCCACATTTTAAGCGTGAATTACAAAAGGGGCGTGGAAATGGCAGGTCATGGGTGGTCCAGGGGTATTCTATTAAGTTACACACATAGTTATAAAATAAGGGCGTCCACGCCTAAATTTAGGCCTGGGCATTTCCACCATGTTTCTAACAGTGCAAACGGTCACGTCTAAATCTAGGTGTGATTCTTGGGTGTAAGCGCTATTCTTTAAACCATGCCTAAATATAAGCATAGTTTATACTGTAGAATAGCACTTCTTTTGGCGCTGATTTTTTTAAGCAGCTTACATAAGTAAAGAATTTACTCCTATGTGCAAAGAGAGCACACTCTTTTCCAATAGTACACCCATGAGCATACACATGTGATGGTTTGCACATGCTCAGTCTTTGCATATAAGGCCACATTCAAAATATGGCACTCAAAGTTAGGTGCTAGAATGATCCATACTAAGCTAATATTCTGCTCTGTGTGGAGCATCCGTTATAGAATACCAAGTACCTGGCAGAAACCTAAATAGTAGCCACATTCCAGAGCTGGTATTGTGATGTCATAAAGCCTCATTCCACCAATGCCTAACAGCCAACCTCATTAGTGATGTCACAATGGCTTGATTATCCTACACTTGGCTCACATAAGAATTGCTATACTGGGACAGACTGAAGGTCCATCAAGCCCAGTATCCTTTTTCCAACAGTGGCCAACCCAGGACCCAAGTACCTAGCTAGATCCCAAGAAGTAAAACAGAATTTATGCTGCTTATCCTAGGAATAGGCAGTGGATTTCCTCATGCCATCTCAATAATGGCCTATGGACTTCTCTTTTAGGAAATCATCCAAACTTTTTTTTTAAACCCCACTAAGCTAACTGATTTCACCACATTCTCCAGCAATGAATTCCAGAGTTTAATTACATTTTGTGTGAAGAAATATTTGTGTGAAGAAATAGCTTCATTGTATGCCCCCTAGTCCTAGCATTTTTGAAAAGAGTGAACAAGTGATTCACATCTACCCTTTCCACTCCACTCCACTCCACTCCACTCATTATTTTATAGACCTCTATACTATCACCCCTGAGCTATCTCTTCTCCAAGCTGAAAAGCCCTAGCTGCTTTAGCCTTTCCTCATAGAGAAGTCGTCTTATCTCTGCCAAAAGCTGATGTAAATGCTGCTGGCCATCTGATGGCAGATAGAAGTGCAAATGCAGGTATTCTATAATATTGCGCCTACATTCTGGGAATGTCCTTGACTCAATGTAGTATAAAGATGAAAGTGAGGTTGTTCAAGCCTTAGCAAAACAATAACTTCACCTCACTTAGTGTGAAGAGCAAATCTTGTAGATAATGTGATTAAATCTTCATCCAGAGATGTACCACAATGTTAAGTGCATGATATGTCTTTAATACTTGCTATGCATCGTCATCTTCTTTTCAATCTGAAGTAAGACTAATAACCTTTGATAGTTCAATCATTTATTGTACTTTAACCATGCAGAGTTACTAGCATGCCCCCGACGGGACCCGTTTCGCTCGTAAAGAGCTTTCTCAAGGGTTCATAGTAGGCGCTCTTATTTTAGCGTCCTTACAATTCTGGAGCCAGATCTGCTATGGGAAAGCTCTTAACGAGCGAAACGGGTCCCGTCGGGGGCATGCTAGTAACTCTGCATGGTTAAAGTACAATAAATGATTGAACTATCAAAGGTTATTAGCCTGTCTTACTTCAGATTGAAAAGAAGATGACGATGCATAGCAAGTATTTAAAGACATATCATGCACTTAACATTGTGGTACATCTCTGGATGGAGATTTAACCACATTATCTACAAGATTTGCTCTTCACACTAAGTGAGGTGAAATTATTGTTTTGCTAATGTCCTTGACTCACCCAAGCCCCCTTTTGTAGTTGTATTCTATAAAATTTAGGCATGCATGTTATAGAGTAAGATGCGGGGCAGATCCATAAGTAACTCCTATACTGCCGATTAATTGACAATAATTGATTGTTAATGCCTAATTTACAGATGGATCTGGGATCTCCACCCGAATCTGGGTACCCAAATTTAGGTGATCTATACAGAATATGATTTTTTACCATAATTGTACCAGATTGAGAAATTAGCCATCATAAAAAAGGTACCTAGGGGGTCACTTTCTACTAAGCTATGTTAGGCACCAATACACACCTAATGCAGGAAAACTGGCCTAAACGAGGACTTGCGAAAGTGTTCTGCTTTAGTTTTGCCATCTGTGCACACGAAGCACATGGTATTTACTTCTTGCATTTTTGGGGAGGGGGCATTTCAGGGATGGAGAATGGACGAGGAAGCGCGATTTAGCTAGCGTGCTGGTATTACTACCATGTTTGCTGGTTAGTATGTAGGGTTTCCAGATTTCCCGAGCCATGTCTTCCTTTTGAGGACATGTCCGGGGGTCCGGATGGCTTTTCAAAACCCGGCACTTTGTCCGAGTTTTGATATGAAATCGCGTCAGGAGGGGACATCCACGCCTGGGCGGATGCAACGCAGTGATGTCACATGCATGTGCGCATGCACGTGACATCATCACATCGCTTCCATGCATGCATGGATGCTTTCCTGTCCGACGAACAGGCAGCGGGGTTGGGACCGAGGGCGGGTATGGAGCAAAAAATGTAAAATCTGGTAACCCTATTAGTATGACCATAACGTGGGGGCTCTTAGCACTTCCTTTATGCTCTCCCATGTTAATTTTTTTAAATGGCTGCCTGTTAATGCTAACACTAGCACTAGCTATAATAGAAAAAGCTTGAATTTACAGTCATAACATAAATGGGCTTAGCCTGCTGGAAAAACTCATAGAAGGACATGTTACGCCCAGTTCTTAGCACAGTTTAATAAAAGGGGCCCCTAAAGGACCTGCTGCAGTCCTGGGAAAGGATCCCTTTCCCCTCCACCCCTAGTTTTAGGGTACTGTTAAAAGCAGTCTCGGTTGCTGCGTCCTAATTTTTGGACTGGCTCCCAGATCTAGAGAACATTTATCAAGGCCTTCCTTAACAGGCTGCATTAGAGATGACACATTTAGAATTTCACAGCGCGGTAAATCTTTCAGACAGGCCTCTAAGAGGTAAAGCATGAGTTCATATATTTTTTAAAAAAGGTTTGTTTTCACTGTAAGCTGCCCCAGAACGTCAAGGGGTCCTTTTACCAAGATGCAGTAAGCACTAACGTGTGGTGCGCAGAGGCATCCCACTGTAAAATCCTGAAATGCATGCATCCTTCACATGAGGGAGGGTGTTTAGGGTAGAAAGTGGACGTTTCGTGCTAATCAATTAGTGCAGTCACGTTGCCATTCACTAATAATAATAATAGCTTTATTCTTCTATACCGCCACAATCTTGCGACTTCTAGGCGGTTTACAGTCAAGAGAGCTGGACATTCAGCGAGTTACAATATGCAGATAGTCAGAGGAAATACAGAGTACAGAAACTTTAAGAAAGCGAAAAACTAAAATATACAGTTTGCTGAGAAATTTCCGAGAGGACCTGTTTGAGAGAGGTCGCGAATTACAAAAAATACAGCGAAAATTACAATATACAGCGAAAATTACAAAAATACAGCGTAAATTACAATATACTGTTGGCTAAGATTTTTCAGAGGGGACATATTAGGTGAAAGGTCCCAAAATTACGAGATACAGTTTGATTAGGATTTCAGAGGGGGCATATTGGGAAGACGAGAAAAGAAAAAAGTGTTCGGTGAAGATTCTGTTTAGGTGATATATCTGTCGAATAAGGCAGTTTTTATGAGTTTTCTAAAAGCGTTGTAGGTCAGTCTAGCTTTATTAATGTAGTTGTCTAGCCAATGTTGTTGTTTGTTTGCTTGGTACGCGAAAGTTCTATCCAGAACGTGATTAGTGTGTGAGCTCTTCCTGATCATACAATGGGTCCGTGCGCTTTGTCCACGTGCTAACAGCAACATTAGTGTGTGGCCATTTAGGCCAAAAATATATAATCAGCCATTTTCCGGCTATGGCAAAAGGTAGCCTTAGCGCACAGGTAGGGTTACCATATCTGTGAAGTCAAAAACAAGGTCACATGATCACGTCCTCACCCCTGACCCACCCCTGACCCCACCATCACCCAACCGGGCCTTACTCCGGCCCACCCCCGAGCCCATCCCACCCCCAGCACCACCTCCCACCAGTATCTTCTCTGTCCTGCACCACCATCCCCACCTTACACCAGTCTCGCCCCAATTGGCAACTAAATTCAGTGATTAAAAAAACCCTGCAGAAGCTGCTTTTGGATTTAAATGAACTGCAGTTAAATGACATCATTTGTGTCTTGTCTGCCTTTGATGTGGCAATAAGAGCTTTGTCTGCTGATCAGACTCCTACCGTCTATAGCGTCCTTCCATCATGTGCCCAGCTGCTCTAGAATCTTACTGCAATAGATTAATCAAGTGGCTCCCAACCCTGTCCTGGAGGACCACCAGGCCAATCAGGTTTTCAAGCTAACCCTAATGAATATGCATGAGAGAGAGATTTGCATATAATGGACGTGACAGGCATGCAAATTGTCGTGGCTCGTGGCTAGCGCTGTTTATGGGACGATATTGGAATGGATGTCAGAAGCATGATAGTGCAGTATTTTTGTAGCGCCAGTTTTTCGTATGATTCTGGGTAATTCTAGTTAGACAAACATCTGTGTTAGTTAAGGACCGCGCCCAAATAGAAGCGTACGGAAAAACAGGTGAATAAAAATTTAAATATAATGTAGCTAAGGCCAGAAGAAAAAACACACTAAAGATTAATATAAGGAAAAGAATGGTGTTTTCTTGTGTACTTTGCTGTTGAGCTAAATCATGGTGGAAATCATGATTACATGATTACATGGAGTCCAGTTTAGGTTCTTTGTGTGTACTATAACTGTCCTGTCTTCGGCCACCATCTTGTGCCAGTGAATAGTTTCTGTTCTTTGTTCAGCTTCCCGCCTTTAGCCTCGTGGTTCTAATTGATAACAGATGTGCTTAGGCCAGTTAGGAAGAGCATATTAGACTCCATATTCCAAACTGAGATATAAAATGTATGAAGTATGAATGGCCAAGATATGAATGAAATTATGAATGTTTGGGGCCCCTGAATGTGATATGTGGTGATATAAATGGTTTATAAGAAGAAACACTAAGGAAAATCCTAAAGTAACATCTAGAATTTCTCAGCACCATGTTAATAATTGTGAATTCTTTTGAATGTTAATGTTAATTCAGAAATACAAAAAGTTTAAAAACAGGGACTTTAAGTTACCATATGGATTTGATATATGTCATGTGCTTGACGGATATAGGGAGGCAAGCTAAGACATTTTTGTGATTGATGACTACCATATCAAATGTACTCCAGATGAGAAGATTAAGTTTCTTATAGAGTTTCTTTGTGTTAGAGTGACCAGCCTGAACTAGGCAAATCCTCAGGAAAATGTAGGCAGACAGGAGTTGGCTTTTGACCTGGTATCCACATACCAGGGGGCCCTAGGTTTACCATGACTTGAGTTTGCTAAGGACAAATCTAAACCACATGTGTATCATGGTATGAATTGATCCAAAGTTAGCTATCAGAAAGTTAGGAAAAATTATATAATATAAATTTACTTAGGTAGTTATAGGTAATATGTTAACAACATATAGATTAGGAATATAGTTTATTTTGATCTTCATATATCTGAAATCCTGAAGAGATCCTGATAAGGCAACAGATGGTGTTTGACCTTTGACCTTGAGCAACTTTTTCTACTTCATTGGAGAGCAACTTTTTTCTACGTAGAACCTTGATGGGAGGGGTACCTGCTCCTTTCCATCTTTTCTTTGTTCAGTCTTTGTGAGACAGAGATCTCAGAATAGAAAAGAACACTGACATTTACAGGAAAGAATATAAAATCTGAGGAGTTTTGTAAGTGTATTATAATATTGATCTATGTATTTCTTCTTTTTATAAAATATGTAAGCTTAATGTGAGAATGTAACTTTTTTAGATATAAGAATGTAATTTGTGACACGCCTATATGAAGCTAGCCTTATATGGAAATAAATAATGTGAACCAATTAGACTGCAGATGGATTGTAACGAAGGAATGTCGTCATTTATGATATATATGGACATGTAACTGGAAAAACGTTGGAATTGTTAGGAGCAAGGCCAGCTTTTGGCTTCTGTAATAATTCTCTGATGCAAAAGATACTCAATTGATTTGCTAATAAAATTAATTGCGTACTCTTATGATCTAATATTGATATCTAATAAAAAATAAGATTTTGGATTTTATGAAAATATTTTGCATCATTATTTTCTCATTTTCATTCTACAACCCTAGAAAGCTATAAGTACGCATGTGTGCAATTATCCTGCTCAAAATCTGCTCCATGCATATTCATTAGGGCTAGCCTGAAAACCCGATTGGCCTGGTGGTCTTCCAGGACAGGGTTGAGAACCACTGGATTAATCCATCATTGCTAGCATCAAGGAACATTTCTAACATTTAATAGACACTTATTTTCCTGTTCATCCACTACATAGTTTAGGTTCTTTTCCATACCCATATTTGAAAGACAATCCAATTACCGTACCTTCCCAGATGACATAAAAACATAGGCAACTGATTCTTTGGGAAGGTTTTACCAAAGCTAGATTGAAATATTGTTCAGAACACTGTACCTTTTTATACTTTAATAAAAAGATTTAAATATAAAATCATGGGTTCGAGGCTTGTGCAAATGAGGACAGAGCCCACGGAGACAGGACAGGGACAGAGCTCCCAGGGACGGAGACAGAATCCATGGGGATGGGGCAGGGATGGAGACAGAGCCCCGGGTAACAGGTCAGGGATGGGGACAGAGCCTGCGGGGACAGGGACAAACTTTGACCCCCATGTCAGTCTCTAATCGTGAGCCTACCAGGGCAGATAGGGAAAGCGCTTGAAGTGCCTGTTTGTAAACTGCTTTACACTCGGACATGTCCCAGTCTCCTTATTCTTTTCCACAGTAAAGTTCATGATAATGCACAGCAAATAGGCCTCCACCCACAGTCTCACCAATAGAGGGTGCTGTTTTACTGTCACATTTTTCAATTGTGAGGGACAGGCAAGTTCTGCAGGACTCCAGGGAACATACCTGTCCTTAGCGACTGAAAATATTCCACCCCCTAGTGGTAGCAATGCAGCTGGAGGACACCTGCTCAGCTTAGAGGGAACACCAGTCTCCTTATTCTTTTCCACAGTAAAGTTCATGATAATGCACAGCAAATAGGCCTTGAAGGCATCCTAGGCCATGCTAAAGTGTTGCTCACCTATATCATTAAGTGGAAAAACAGAAGTTCAGAGTTAAACCTCCGCCACATCCATGGTTGTTGGTCACTATGCCTCGGATGGACAAGGTAGCAATGTGTGATTTGATATAACTATACCACAAAGAGAATACTAGGTTCAAGTATCCCCCAGTAATACCACCTCTCCAGAATTCTTTGATCCTCAGAAACACCAATAAGTTTTCACTACATAGGATTATATTTTATTATTATTATTTTATTTTATTTCATTAAGTGTTTCTTTTATATTTAAAGGTGCTAATAAGTCATCAATTTTAGCACTCAATTAATATTTGCTGGTACTTAGCTTTTCAATAGTGAAAACTTATTGAACACAACCAGAACGAAAGAAGTTATCCTGCCGCTGTATCGGGCAATGGTGCGTCCGCATCTTGAGTACTGCGTCCAGTATTGGTCGCCGTACCTTAAGAAGGATATGGCGTTGCTCGAGAGAGTTCAGAGGAGAGCGACACGACTGATTAAGGGGATGATGGAAAGCCTTTCATACGCTGAGAGATTGGAAAAACTGGGACTCTTTTCCCTGGAAAAGAGAAGATTAAGAGGGGATATGATAGAGACTTACAAGATCATGAAGGGCATAGAGAGAGTAGAGAGGGACAGATTCTTCAAACTTTCAGAGAATAAAAAAACAAGAGGGCAGTCGGAAAAGTTGAAAGGGGGCAAATTCAAAACTAATGCTAGGAAGTTCTTCTTTACACAACGTGTGGTGGACACCTGGAATGCAATTCCAGAGGACGTTATAGGGCAGAGTACGGTGCTGGGGTTTAAGAAAGGTTTGGACAA
Source organism: Geotrypetes seraphini (assembly GCF_902459505.1). Taxonomy (NCBI): domain Eukaryota; kingdom Metazoa; phylum Chordata; class Amphibia; order Gymnophiona; family Dermophiidae; genus Geotrypetes; species Geotrypetes seraphini. The sequence goes on from NC_047095.1 coordinate 42,247,180, forward strand.
ATTCCTGCTGGAAAAGGGGATAGAGGGGTATAGATAGAAATTTACTGCACAGGTCCTGGACCTGTTGGGCCGCCGCGTGAGCGGACTGCTGGGCGCGATGGACCTCGGGTCTGACCCAGCGGAGGCATTTCTTATGTTCTTATGTTCTTACAGAGGAGTGTTTCTGAGGATCAAAGAATTCTGGAGAGGTGGTATTACTGGGGGATACTTGAACCAAGTATTCTCTTTATGGCATAAATGAATATCTTAACACCTGAAACGTTTAATTACGAAAGCGCTGTTATTGTTGATATAACTACACTTCTCCCTCCGTATTCGCTGAGATAGGGAATTAACAAAGCTGCAATACAGAAAAACCGTGAATAACTTTTTCATATGTTATTTGCTGTTTTCTATTAAAAACCATCGTGAATATGGTGAAACCACGAATAACATGGTGGGAGACCTGGCCTATTCCTGAAGGAGCGGCAAAACACGGTGAATAAAGTGCTGGGAATCAGCGATTTTCTCTGTAAACACTTGGAATCAGCGATTTCTCTATGCAAGATGTAATTTGGGGGGAGGAGCCAGCAAGCTAAAAACCGTGAATAATCGAAACCACAATTGCTGAAACCGCGAATACGGAGGGAGACATGTATAAGCATCTAAGACATCATCTACCACAATCACCCATCTCCCCTTTTGGTCAGAACACTGTTTGAACATATAATTGTATGGCAAAAAGAATAGGTACACCATTTTTTTGTTGTTGTTCTTCATGCCTTCAAGGCCTATTTGCTGGGCATTATCATGACTCAAATTTTTTTATATATACAGTATATATAATACTTACAAAATATTTTTGCTGGGTTTTTTTTTTCAATCTCCTTGAAAATGGGGGGGGGGGGTTCTCCCAAAGCTCAAAGCATGCAGCGGAAACCCCAAAAGTACTTTTAGCTCCCCTAATGAGGGCAGGTTTCATTCAACGCATTCTCATGGTAAATCCCCATCTAGAACTTCTGAATTACTCCCATTGTGAACTTCTGAATTACTCCCATTGTGAATAAACACAAATTAGGAACGCAACCACTATAGCAGTTTGTGGGAGCTCCAGCAATCCCCTTCTGTTTGAAACTTTGTCACGGTTTCCTAAGAAATATGAAAAAGTTCAAATAATTGTTTTTGAAAGATAAGCAAACACACGTGAAAGTAGATTTGGTTTTAAAGAGCAAAGCAGGGCAATTGATGCTGTTTGACAAATCTCATCACAGAGCCTTGTTCTACAGACATATAGGCTTGCATAGATGTCCTGGATTACTTTTGGATAGCTAGTAAAATAGATAATCTGTTTCGTGGCTCAGTGTGAAAGTGCCTTCTAGAATACAGAAACATTCCATTTCATTATCTGTTGTGAATGTCTGTAAAGACAGATATTCCATTCCTGCACATATGAGCATGAAAAATGGAAATATTCAGCTGTTAATTACTCTGGCATCTTGGAATAATGCAGTTATTAAATATTAGATAATTATGTACTTGCATCACCTCTCTCCTGGGAAACAGAAGAATGAGAGAGAAGCTCCATTTCTGTAAATGTTCAGAATCATATATCATGTCAAATTACGCTACATCTCCTATCATAAATTTTACTAATGAAATACCATATGCACAGTGCTCTGCCCCCATATTCGTGCAAGCAGTCTGTCATTGCTTTGTATAGAATATGCATTGCCTGTACCGTTTATGGGATAAGATTGTACTCTGTGTAATTGTAGTTCTCTCTGCAATAGGCTCCTTCAGAGCACATGTAGAGTTCCCCATGCATTATGGGAATTTTCTATTGGTTGATTGCTCTCTAAGCATGCTGGGCTAGCAGCCTCCTTGTTTTGTTTTTGGTTTGTTTGTTTTTTTGTTCCTACCACAGTTGCCAGGTCCACGGTTTTGTTGCCCAATTTTGGTTGCTTTCGAAAGTTGGTTATGGGACTTACAGCACGGTGATCATAATGTTCCCATTCCATCCCATTGCTACATCAGTCTCGGCTCGCCCTTCTACCATTCTATCCCAGCACAGCACAGTTGGTCTCTAGGCAGCGCAAAAGTTGCCTTGCATAGAGCCCATGAAATTTCCCTCTGCTCGCATGATTTGCCTGTGACTTCACCACATATTATTTCCACCCTGTTTCCTTTTGACAAGCCACCGCTGTAAGAAAATAAGAGGCACCGTAATTATCACTGGTCATTTTGCGGGAACCAGCAACGGTAAATGGCAGCATCAGTAACCAAGGCCGAGCGATGGGAGTTGGCGGACAAAGTCTTTATGTGTTTCCTGTGATGGGTCCTTTTGGGGGGCGGAGGGAATGTGTAAGGTCTCTGGTGACTCCTCGGCTCTGCACGTGGACTTACCTTTCCCAATCCTTAGTCTGCTGGTACTGTGGATGCTGTGTATTAGTAACACATGTATTCCACAACAAAAAAGAAGGCAAAACCCCTTGTAAGGCAAAAGTGGGAAAGGGACACTGCACATCAACCTCAAGGGCAATCAATTTATTGAGAACATATAAATCATAAAAGCACATACACATAAATAGCTAAAATATAAGGCAAGCTTTATGGAGAGTCTTTAATCCTTTTAGTACTGGACCCAAACAAGGTCCATGTTTCGGCTTAAGAAGCCTTCCTCAGGGGTGTATTGATAAAATCCAGTAGATGGCGCCAATATGCTATTAGTAGCACAGCCAGCTGCAGGATCCCTGCTAGCAGATGTTTTGCAGTGCCAAGAAGATGTATCTATATTCTCTCAGCATTAATAGTCTTTGATAGTGTTGTCCAATGCCTATAATTTAGGACAGGCATACACACTCTTGTTACAAATGACCGTATTTTGTTGCCACTTTTATGTGTACGTTTAGGCCCTCTTTTACAAAGGCGTGCTAAGCGTTTTAGTGCGGATTTAGCACGCGCTAAATCAACGCGTGCGCTAACCGTTAACGTGTCCATAGGATAGCATGCACGCATTAGCATTTAGCGTGTGTTTAGCGTGCGCTAAAAAGCTTAGCGCACCTTTGTAAAAGAGGGGATTAGTTTAGGGTAAGTGGAAATATTATGGAGAGTGGGGAGGACGGAGACTCTAAATTAGGAACGCCTGATGGTCCCCCCCCCCCCCCCCCTATTTTCTTTGGGTTAGATTCCCTGGCTGTTCGGTACGGTTACAAGTTCATGACAATCTGATTTCAGAAAGATGTATGCCAACATTTCTGAACTGTCAGCGTATTTGAGAGTTTATCTTTATGAAACTGGCAGGAATGCTCAGTCTAGTATAGGCATTTTTTTAATCTTATGAAGAAATGCATTGGGCTGTTTTGGGGCTGCTTTTTCAAGGTAAACAGTAGGGGTTTAAAAAAAAAGTATCTGGCAACCTTGGTTCACTACCCTGAGAGCAAAGCAGGCAGCTGCTCCCTGTTCATGCCTATAGAAAACCACTGGAAACCCCTCGTTTTCTACCCCTGAATATTGTGCTCTGCCCCCTTTCTACTCCATGGCATCCAATCTCTAGTACTCCCTTAGTATTTAACAGCATCTCTACCTATTTTTATTGTAAACCACAGTATCACCTTCCAGCAAGTACTGATCTCGCTCTCGCAGCTCCCTACCCCTAGGGACACGCTGGTAGAGCGTGAACTGATAGCAAGAGCTACAATTCTTTTCAAGCCACTGAACTGTAAGTCATTCTCTCTTTGTTTTGCGTTCCACATTAAAGATTTGCTTGAGAACTGAGAATCCATTCTGGTGATGTTCTGTGCTCACAGTATTAGGATTTAGGCTGCCTGTTGATCCTCAGGGAGAGATCAGACTTGCTGGAAGCTGCACATACAGATGAGGCAATCGTGGCTTTGGTCGAACAGCCTGGCATGAAGGGAGGTCCATCCTCTTCACAAGAATTTCTGGCTACCAGTCTCTGAGGTCTTACTAGGGTGAATGTGTGCATTGTCCAATGACCAACTCTTTTCAGTGGAATAAAGCATTGGCACTACTGCAAGATAAGCCTAATATACAGGGAAATTACCCATAAAGGGAGCTCATTGTGTATTAATGCTGCACACACCATTCAATGTAAATATCTAAAGCAGGCCTCATAAAGCTAGAAAGTTAATTACAAGCTCAGGAGTTTTTAGGTTTCTAGTCATTTATAGATAGGGTTACCAGAAGTCCAGGAAAACCCGGGCATGTCCTCTTTTTAGAGGACTGTCTGGGTCCTCGGATGGATTTTCTAAAATCCAGCAGTTAGCCCGGGTTTTGGAAAACTCTGGTCGCGTCTGAAGGGTCTCTGAACATGCACGTATGACGTCACATGCATCTGCGCATGCTCGGAAGTCCTCGGACATGGCCTGAAGGTCAAGAATTAAAAGACAAAGCTTTCTGGGGATGGGGCTAGAGGTAGAACAGGGTATGGCTGGGGCAGAACAAGGCGGGGTTGGAAGTGGGCATCCGCTCAAACTCAGGGGCGGGAAATTTCATGGCGACATCAGGAAGTATTTCTTCACAGAAAGAGTGGTTGACCGATGGAATAAGCTTCCGGTGCAGGTGATCAAGGCTGGCAGCGTGCTGGACTTTAAGCATAAATGGGATGCCTATGTGGGATCCCTACAAGGGTCAAACTTAAGAATTGGTCACTAGGTATAGATTTAAGAGGATGGGTCAGTAGTGTGGGCAGACTTGATGGGCTATAGCCCTTTTCTGCCGTCATCTTTCTACGTTTCTATGTTTCTAAGGTGTGGCCATTTTTCTGGGATTTTTTGATGCAAAATATGGTAACCCTAAATTCATAGATCACATTAGTTTGGATCATCTATATTCAAGCAAACGCCCAGCAAAACAATAATCCTCCCCTTGAAAAAAAAAAACTCTAATATCCTCACCCAAGGAGCCTTTCTCCTAATAGATTGGAAACACTATCCCCCTCTTTTACTAAGGTGCACCATGCTTTCTAGTGCGTGCTAAATATTAGCGCATGCTAAACGCTAATGTGTGTATGTTATCCTATGGATGTGTTAGTGGTTAGCACACGTGTTGATTTAACACGCGCTAAAACGCTTAGCGCACCTTAGTAAAAGAGGGCCTTTGTTTCCCATCCCTCCCAGCAAAGCAACAAATTCTTACCCTGTTAGAGAATATGCTCCCTCCCCAGCACCCAAGAACCACCCTTCAGTCCACTGACACAACAATGAATCCTCCTCCCCAGCAGATCAGTACTTCTCTCATGGCAGACTTGGAAAAAGTTATAGAAAAGAATGATCTGAAATTCAAACACTTGATAAAATCCCGGATATTTTTTTTTTTTGTTTTAGGAAACTGGAAATTTAGGGACCCTTTTACTAAAGCTTATTGAGCTGTGGTGCTAGAGAAGACTTCTACGAATCCCATGGAAAGCTAGGATCACCGACAATGACGTTCTTGATTATATAAATCTCAAAGATAAGAAAAAGAAATCCCTAAAGGGTATATACCACAGAAAAATACTATAATATCAGAGCAATGCACTCAACTTACAAAATTAGAAATATTGTACATATTTATTCATTTAAAATTTGCAAAAATATCACAAAATTTTCATAGAATAGCATATTTTGCAAATTTTAAATTAATAAATATGTACAATATTTCTAATTTTGTAAGTTGAGTACATTGCTCTGATATTATAGTATTTTTATGTGGTATATACCCTTTAGGGATTTCTTTTTCTCATCTTTGAGATTTACTTTTGAATCCCGTTGTTTATTGGTTGTAGCTCTCTGTTTTATTTCTTGATTATATTAAACCCAGAGTTTTCCCTGGAAGACAAGATTACCAGACAGAAAGTGACCTATTTTGGGCATGTGATGAGGGCGAATTCACTAGAAAAGGAGGTGCTACTCGTAATGGTCAGTGGTAGAAGGAAGCAGGGGAGACCAAAGGCCCATTGGCTGGATACCATCAAGAATGACACGGGAATGAACATCAAACAATTGAAAGAAGCCGTGGAAAATAGGGAAGCATGGCGAGGACTGGCCTACAGAGTATTCAAAGGTTGGACACAATTGAATGGATAGTAGTAGTAGTATTGTGCGTGAACAGCACTTCTTTTGGCGCAAGTTCTAAATGTGGCATTTAGCATATGCTAATAGAAACATGATGGCAGATAAAGGCCAAATGGCCCATCCAGTCTGCCCATCCGCAGTAACCATTATGTTCCTCTCTCTAAGAGATCCCACGTTCCTTGAATTCAGACAAAGGGCTCCTTTTACGAAGCTGCATTAGTGGTTTAACGCGCGTAATAGCATGCCCTAATTTGCCGGCGGCACTAGCCACTACCGCCTCCTCTTGAGCAGGCGGTAGTTTTTTGGCTAGCACGGGGGTTAGCGCGCGCTAAAAAGGTGCATGCGATAAAGCCGCCAACGCGGCTTCGTGAAAGGAGCCCAAAGTCTCAGTTTCCACCACCTCTTCCAGGAGACTCTTCCACATATCTACCAGCCTTTCCGTAAAAAAGTATTTCCTTGGGTTTTTACTCCTGAACCTATCTGCTCTTAACTTCATCTTATGCCCTCTCATTCCAGACCTTACGATCAAATGAAAGAAACTCGACTCATGCGCATTTACATCACATAGGTATTTAAACGTTTCTATCATATCTCTCCTCTCTCGCCTTTCCTCTAAACTACATATACTGAAATCTTTAAGTCTGTCCACATACACCTTATGAGAAAGACCATGCACCATTTTAGTCGCCTTCCTCTAGACCGACTCCATCCTTTTTATATCTTTTTGAAGGTGCAGCCTCCAAAATTGTACACAATATTCTAAATGAGGTCTCATGAAAGTCTTATACAGGGACATCAATACCTCCTTTTTCCTACTGGCCTTACCTCTCCCTAAGCACCCTAGCATCCTAGCTTTCACCGTCACCGTTTCAACCTGTTTGGCTACCTTAAGGTCATCACATAGATAAGGGGTGGGCAACGAGGGCTGCAGTCCAGTCGGGTTTTTAGGATTTCCCCAATGAATATGCATGAGATCCATTTGCATACAATGGGAGGCAGTGTAAGCAAATAGATCTCGTGCATATTCATTGGAGAAATCCTGAACACCCAACTGGATTGCGGCCCTCGTTGCCCACCCCCGACATAGAATCACACCCAAGTCCCACTTTTCTGTCATGCACATAAGTTCTTCACCCTCTAAACTGTACCATTCCATCGGATTTTTGCAGCCCAAATGCATGACTTTCCATTTCTGAGCATTAAATTTTAGCTGCCAAATTTCAGACCATTCTTTGCCAGGTCTTTCTTCATGTTTTTCATACCATCCTGGGTGTCTACTCTATTGCAAATTGTGGTATCATCCGCAAAGAAGCAAATCTTACCCGACAGCCCTTCAGCAATATCTTTTAGTGTCAAAACAATTTTTATTTGCATTGAAAAAGCGCCATACACAATGTAAAGCTGAAACCAAAACAATCCTCCCAAACCCCAACCCCCCCCCAACAGCCCCCCCTCAACAACAATCCACAAAGAACAAAAAGAAAGAAGAAGGGCCCGCAGGAAAATCACAACTAACAACTAGAAAAGTGCCCGGGAATTTGGAATATCTTTTATAAAAATGTTAAAAAGAACAGGCCCAGAACCTTGAAGCACACCACTGGTAACATCCCTTTCCTCAGAGCGATCTCCATTGATCACTACCCTCTGTCACCTTCTACTCTGCCAGTTCTTGACCCAGCATGTCACTTTTGGACCCATCCCGAGGGCACTCAGTTTATTTATTAGACGTCTTAATGGAACACTGTCAAATGCTTTGCTGAAATATAAATACACATTTAACGCACTCCCTCTATCCAATGTATGTTAGTATGTGGTAAGTGGTACTGTAAGTGGTAAGCTTTGTAAAAAGACCCCTTGATGAGCTATACTATATTATATTAATCCACTGTTGGTAAATAGTCAATGGGAGACTTTTGAGTTGATATGGGAAGGAGTGGTAAGAAATTTAGTTTTAGGAATGACTGATGTATTAGTATATTTGGGAAATATTTTTGGCAACTGTTGGGTCAATATTCAGCAGCCACAGTTACTGGTTCTTTTTTTTTTTTTTTTTTTTGGGGGGGGCGGGGAGAACACTGGTTGCAGCAGTTAAAGATAAAATATTCAGTCCTTTTCTTGTCTCCATATGGTTTCACTCTTTTAGTGTTTCTGAGTTCTTATCTTCATAGATCATTTCTTGGCAGATATAGATTTGGACTCAGATGGCAAACTTTGGATTCTACTGTAACATCTAGCTGTGCAATTTCGTTTGTGCAGAGCTGGCAAGTTACCCAGTTCCAAACAAGAGATTTTCTTTGGCCAGTCTTGGTTTTGAACTTGCATCCCGATGCATATGATGGCATTTTTGTGTGCCCTTATTCCATCCACAGAATGCAGCACTGCAGCTACCAAAATGTGTCAAGATGGTGGCATCAGAAGTTCACGACTAGCCTAAAATCTCTCTGCTGGAAGTGGATAAATTGGCAGCCGTGCAGGTATACAAGTTACTCATAGTGAGATTGGTGGATGATCAGCCCATTGATATAGCCAGTCTCTGCTTTGAGTCATCTGGGATTATAACAGGCACATTTTTAGACCTGTTGCTGAAGAAAGGTCCTTACAATCTCCTTTTAATTCCTTTAGCTTAATACGGAAAAAAAAAAAAAAAAGATGTCTGCCTTTAACAACATAATATAATTCAGATATTAAAATTTCTCCTTATAAATTAGAAGTCAGTTTAAACACAGAAAGCACTTTTATTTTCATTTGGAACTCATGTACTTCAAGTCTTGGAAAGCCCTAAATTCCTACTATCATGCCATCCTTCAGAAAAATGCCCCTTTCTGATCATTTTAATTACAAAGCTTCCAAAAGAGATGATTTTAATTGTGGATTGTTTTTCTAATTAGCTACAAATAGTACAACTGTGCAAGAAAGCGCTAAGATGATAAATGATTTGGTGTATAGTCATTTGTTTAGAAAGGGAGACTATTACTGCTCAAAACCTGAAATCTTGGGATAGTGTAGAAATGTATTCTCGTTGCATTACTTCAGATCCCCTAAGCACTGCATCCAAATCCATCCACAGCTGATATTCTTTTATTTCGCCAGCAGCCACTCCACGGGGAAAATAAATCCTAGATCAAAGAGTATCCCTTAAAATGACCAATAAATTTGAATGGCTGTAGTCAAATAAATAAGATGTTTGCTAGACTGGAAGAAGAGATCTCTACTACCAAATTGGCTATGTGATTACATATTCTATGGGAATTGCATTTGGACTTCCCTTTTGTTAGATCAACAAGCAGAGATGATGGATTCTCAGGAAGCATACAGATGGCAGTGTCTCCTGCAACAGTCTCATTTCAATAGACAGAATTCGGTTGAGTTCTTATCTAACTGTGGTGGGTGCTTGGAATGCTCTTCCCAGAGGAGGTTGTGGCAGAGACTACTGTTCTGGGTTTCAAGAGCAAGTTGGATTCATACCTTCTTGCAAATCACATCGGGGGATACGGGAAATTCGGGTCTCCAATAAGGAGCACTTAACTGGGCATCCGCGTGTGCGGATCGCCGGACTAGATGGACCTAGGTCTGAACCGGCGAAGGCGTTTCTTATGTTCTTATATGTTCTTATGACAGCCAAAGAATTGTTGGAGAAACAATGTGACTAGAAAAAACTGGGGAGGGGCCACGGAGAGGGCCCTGGATTCAATTACTAGCTCGGGTCTTCTGCTTTATGAGTTGAACAGGGCTGAGGATACTGTAGCAACAGTGGCGTACCAAGGGGGGGGCGGGAGGGACGATCCACCCCGGGTGCCAGCCCTGAAGGGGTGCTCCCGGCCTTGCCGTTCAGTCCCCCCACACCCCCGAAGGACCACTCGCCCCACTGACCTTCCTGCACCACCTGTGCAGCAGCAAGCAGCAGGATCGCGAGGTCAGCTATCCCTAAGATGCTTGGGCGCTGCTTCCTGCGCCGCGGTCCCGCCCCTCCTCTGACGTCAGAGGAGGGGCGGGAACGCGGCGCAGGAAGCAGCGCAGGGATAGCTGACGTCGCGATCCTGCTGCGGCTGCTTCATAGGTGGTGCAGGAAGGTCAGTGGGGCGAGCGGTCCTTCGGGGGTGGTGGTGGTGGTGGTGGTGGTGGGGACTGAACGGCAAGGCCGGGAGCATAGGTAGTGCTGCTTCATAGGTGGTGCGGGGAGGCCAGGGGGGCGAGCGGTCCTTCGGGGTGGGGCGGGTGGGCAGGCAGGCAGGCATTCAAGGGGGAGGGGGGTGACAGGAAGGCAGGCCTTCAAGGGGGGGGACAGGCCTTCGGGGGGGGGTGTGCAGACCTTCAAGGGGGAGGGACAGGCCTTCAAGGGGGGGGCAGGCAGGCCTTCAAGGGGGGACAGGTCTACAAGGGGGGACAGGCCTACAAGGGGGTGGGCAGGCCTACAAGGGGGTGGGCAGGCCTACAAGGGGGTGGGACAGGCCTTCAGGGGGGGTGCAGGCCTTCAGGGGGGGTGCAGGACTTCAAGGGGGGGACAGGCCTTCAAGGGGGGGGACAGGCAGGCAGGCCTTCAAGGGGGGGACAGGCCTACAAGGGGGTGGGACAGGCCTTCAAGGGGGGGACAGGCCTTCAGGGGGGTGCAGGCCTTCGGGGGGGGGACAGGCCTTCAAAAGGGGGACAGGCAGGCAGGTCTTCAAGGTGGGGGGACAGGCCTACAAGGGGGAGGGACAGGCCTTCAAGGGGGGGGACAGGCCTACAAGGGGGTGGGACATGCCTTCAAGGGGGGTGCAGGCCTTCAAGGGGGGACAGGCAGACCTTTAAGGGGGGACAGGCCTTTGGGGGGGGACCCTGGTTTAGAAGTACACAGAGGGAAGGGGGTGTTCAAAGAGACGTGCATATGCCAAACTTTGGGGGGGGATGAAGAAATAATGGGTCTGAAAATAGAGGAGAGGGAGAGAAATGATGGACCATGGGATTTAGGGAGGGAAGGAACTGAAAGGGAGAGAAATTGGACACAAGGGATGGTGTGGAGGAGGGATAGAGATACTGGATAGGAGGGTAATTGGGAAAAGAAAGGGAGAGATGGTGGACTCTGGGGTGGTGGGGAAGGAGGGAGAGATGCCGGATGAAAGGGTAGTTAAGAAAAGGTGGATCTGTGGAGGGAGATGAAAAAAAGGAAAGATACCAGACTTCCTGGGGAGGGAAGGGAAATGGAAAGGGAGGACAGAGTTGGCAGATGGATGGTTAGCACGCAGAAAGAAGAAAGAAGGAGACCCTGGCAAGCAAGTTATCAGAAGAAAACCAGAGCCTTGGACCAACAAGATTTGAAATATAACCAGACAACAAAAAATTAATTTTATTTTCTGTTTTGTGATTATAATATGTCAGATTTGAAATGTATATCCTGACAGAGCTGGTGTTGGACTGCAAACGTGAGCTAGGATTTAACAGAGAGAGGAAAAGTCCTTTTTGTTTCTTTATTTTATTTACACCACAGCGCCAGTGTGGTTAGGAGAAGCCAAAGGGGGTGAAAAAGCTATAAAACCCACCAGGAGTTTTGAAAAAAATCACCCAACTGGGCAGGAAAATCGAATTGAAAAACCAATTCAATAGGCTGAATCGAATCGAAATTTTTTTTCCTGAATCTGGCAGCATTAGTTTGCGCTACTGTCTTAGACTTTAGGACCTGGGATTGGGGAGAGATGGCATCCTCAGTACTTTATAATGCAAGTGAAACGAGGATTTGGTCAGACTTTTGAAGGGTCTGCAGAAAAAAAATATTGTATAGGCCGGGGACATGAAACAGCAGGAAATGGGAACTTTTCTTCCTTCTATTTTTGTGAATGGAAAGGCTGAAGATGTCAGAGAGTTCAGTTAAAATATGTGCTTTATAAGAAAATATAATAATGTGTTTTATAAAGTTTATAGCATAGCTGGCCTACCCAGTGAGGTGTTTCTAGTGGTGGTGGTGGCAGCGTGTCAATGTGTTGAGAGGAAGAGGTGGTCTGGGAAATTCTGCTGAGCAAACTCCGGGCCCATTTCCACCCCCCAGTTAGTTAACTCCACTCAACTGGTTCACACACTGAGTGGGTCATTGGGTGTTGTGTTGGGATCTCTTCCAGTGGTTTATCAGTATCTCCTTCTGTTCCAAGGAAGGAAACTTTGTTATCCTTAGCATTGACCTACAGAATATGTTTGTAACAGCGCTGCTTGTGTGGCATTAGGCTATGTAGTGATCGAAAGAAAAAAACAGACCTTTGCACATTTTTGCACTATATGGTGGGTGTATGAGGAGATTCACATTTCCTGCACAGCTAAGTCCATGTGAAGTTACCTTGTGCTGTATTTGACATCTAGCAAGGTCTCTGTTTGAAAGGAAAGATCTAAACTTAAAAATGAAGTGGCCAGAAGTTATGGTAAAAGCAGATAGTGTAGCTGGTTTTAAGAAAGATTTGGACAAATTCCTGGAGGAAAAGTCCATAATCTGTTATTAAGACATGGGGGAAGTGTCTGCTTGCCCTGGATCGGTAGCATGGAATGTTGCTACTCTTTGGGTTTTGACCAGGTATTAGTATCCTGGATTGGCTACCATGAGAATGGGCTACTGGGCATGATGGACCATTGGTCTGACCCAGTTAGGCTATTCTTATGTTATGTTCTCATCTGTAGGGGCCTTTGTTTTCACTTCTTATTTTAATGTATTTTTTTTCTGGGAACTTATCAGTGTTTTTTATAATGGGAACAAAAATGGAAGAGAATTAATGTGTGTGGGATGAGGGGGTAACTAATTTCTTCAGCTAAATAATTCAATCCACTTCAAACAGACATAGGAGAACTCACGCACCATTCACACACCCTCCAACCAAAAACGTCAAAAGAAAAAAACTGTTCGACAACCTCCTAGCCATTCAAGCTGCAACACTCGACCCCCAACTCTACAACCAATTGACATCGACCACAGACTGCAAAACCTTCAAAAAGAAATAAAAACCCTTCTATTCAAAAAACACATAAAACCGAACTAACACAATCAGAACTGTCCCAGCATCACCTGCAACTACTCCATATGTACTTCTGATGTCATGACAATTCAGACATAATTTATGTTATGTTATGTTATGTTTGGAATATAAGAAAATTTTCACTGCCTGTTTCTATTCTGACCATTTATTCCGTTTCATGGTCATTACAAAAAATATTTTTTTACATGGGGGGGGTGTCAAAAAATGATGGGCCCCGGGTGCCACATACCCTAGGTACGCCACTGTGTAGCAAAAAAAATCCTATTAAGTTTCAAGGTTCTTAAGGCTTGATATACTGCTCAAAGACAGCCGTTCAGAGCAGTATGCATAAAAATCAATCAGAAAGTAGAAAGGAAGTACAATTAATAATAGGAAAGACTGCTATAGTTCAAGACTAAAATCTGTAATTAAAGAGACCCGCTACCATAATGCAGGCTGCCTGCTCAACAAATCAAACTGCATCAAGCAAAAAGTAAACCCCAAAAATGCAGGGCGGCAGAGCTGGCGGTTCACTGAATCCCCTGAAAGTCCTGACCGCACGCCACTGCTGTGTATGAAGATACTAAACCTGGTTCTGAGTGAGCCAAAAGCGCCAGAAAGCAGGAAAAAAAACTGCCAAGTTAAAAGGAAAAAAAAAAAAAAAACAAGCAGAGAATTAAAAATATAAAAACTCAGACTGACCTCTGGGCCATTGCAAAACCTGCAGACACATTTACTGTATATATCTATAGCCTAATTTTGAAAACTCCCTAAGTTGGTTTACTTTCTATCCTCCCATCCCTTTTATATAACTGTAGCACGATTTTTAGCACCAGTGGTAACAGCTCCAACGCTCATAGGAATTCTTACGAGCGTTGGAGCTGTTACCGCCACATCCAGCGCTAAAAACCATGCTACGGTTTTGTAAGACGGAGGGGAGGGGAGTTAGGTAGCATTAAACATGTTTCTTTACTTTGGTCCTGTTATATGAATAGATGGAGGGGGGGGGAGCACAAATACAATGACAGTAGGAAAAGTCCCACTACCCCTTTTGAAAGCTTGCCATTTTCTTCCTGTGAATTCAGTGTGCCTCCTGAAACCGCCTCTTCTAAGCCACCTAAGAGTATCATACGCATGCTGTGAAAGTGCATGTGTGCTTTTAGGCACTATAAAGAAGGCAGCACTTAACCCAGGTAAATGACTTTGAAAATTACTCTTCCCATGTGCATGTTCTCAAATCTTCATGGTCAAGAGAGCTCCCGGGAAACAATTACCTGAAGTCAGAGAAAATTATAGCTGGTGCCCTGCACGATATTTAGGAATGCATTAGCTACAAAATATTTGCATTAGACAAACAGAAATAGACCTGAATATGTGAACCTGCATCACACCACATTTTACAATACTTATAGTTAAAATTACGCCTTTTTTTTTTTTTTTTACAATACGTTAAAAAACCATATTTTGTCTCTTAACTGTATATAGTCGCCATGATAATCATTTGTGTTTAATAAAAAAGGATACAGGTGGACAGAATAATGAATTATTTGCTAATAAAATACACTCTCACTATAGGCTCACGGCAGCTGCTAATTTACTGTATATCTTACGGCCTCTTTTACAAAGCTGTGCTAGCGGCAGCGCTGCGCTAACGGCCCCGAAGCCTTAAAGGGCTTCGGGGCTGTTGCAGCGCGGCTTTGTAAAAGAGGCCGTTAGTGTATTTCATAACAAACACACTTATGATCCCTTCAAAATAAAGTGTAGAAATGAGCTGCAAATATTTGTAGCGTTGCGGTGACATCTGGTGGGTGATAGCATAATTTATTAATATGCACTGCCATGCTTACACTGAGAATCTCTTCTCTGACTTTAAAAACATGAGCTATTGGTAAGATATGACCAGTAAAGCATGCTATAGCTACTCTGGAAAAAAAAAATGGAAATAATACACCAAAATACTTCCTAATGATCCCTAATTCTATAACCTTACGAGACATAAGCACCGTTTAAGCACTGAGAGGCCATTTTACAAGGCCGCAGTAAAAATCGGCCTGAGCTATAAGAACATACCCCCCTTTTACAAAACCACAAAAGCATTTTTTAGCACAGGCCGGCATGATCAATGTTCTGCGCTGCTCCTGACGTAGAGAATGACACGGTGACAAAATTCATCACCGTTCCCGTCCCCGCGGATAACCGCAGGAAACCATCTTCATGTCATTCTTTAAGGAGAGAGGGAAGAATCAGAGTATAATTGGGCACAACCACTGACCCTCAAGCTTTGCTTTGAAGAATGCTGGTGTAGAAGGACTGAGGTTGAAACAGACACTACAGAATGACAGTCTCTGGTATCCAGAGCAGATATTGTGATGTCATAATGCCTCATTCCACCAGTGCCTAAGAGCCAATCACATCAGTGATGTCACAATGGCTTCATTATCCTTGGCTCACATAAGAATCAGAGTATGAATGGCCACAACCATTGACCCGCAATCTTTGCTTTGAAGAATGCTGGTTTAGAAAGACCGAGGTTGAAATAGACACTAGAAAATGGCATGGGATTATTTCCCGCGGTTATCCGCGGGGACGGGAACGGTGATTAATTTTGTCACTGTGTCATTCTCTATCCTGAGGCTCATCTACGAGTGTGAATTTTTGAGATAGAGAGCATGGAATGTTGCTATTTGGGTTTTTACCAGGGACTTGTGACCTGGATTGGCCACTGTGAAGATGTGATATTGGGCTAGATGGACCATTGGTCTGATCCAGTAAGGCTATTCTTTTTATTTATTTATAGATTTCAAAATTATTTTACAAGAATCTTCTTGCTCAGGAAATACAGAAAGAAACTTAATATCAATCAAATATTCTTAAGAAAAAAGCATAATCTTATCAATCCTCCTTGGACCACAGTAATAAGAACATAGGAACATAAGAATAGCCATACTGGGTCAAACCAATAGTCTAGCAAGCCCAGTTCTCACGGTGGCCAATCCAGGTCACTAGTACCTGACCAAAACCCAAGGAGTAGCAACATTCCATGCTACCGATCCAGGGCAAGCAGTGGCTTCCCCCATGTCTTTCTCAATAACAGACTATGGACTTTTCCTCCAGGAACTTGTCCAAACCTTTCTTAAAACCAGCTACGCTATCCGCTCTTACCACATCCTCTGGCAACGCATTCCAGAGCTCAGCTAGTATCTGAGTGAAAAAATATTTCCTCCTATTGGTTTTCAAAGTATTTCCCTGTAACTTCATCGAGTGTCCCCTAGTCTTTGTAATTTTTGACGGAGTGAAAAATTGATCCACTTGTACCCGTTCTACTCCACTCAGGATTTTGTAGACTTCAATCCTATCTCCCCTCGGCCGTCTCTTTTCCAAGCTGAAGAGCCCTAACCGTTTTAGTCTTTCCTCATACGAGAGGAGTTCCATCCCATTCACCATCTTGGTCTCTCTTCTTTGAACCTTTTCTAGCACCACTATGGGCTCCTTTTACTAAGGTGTGCTAGTGTTTTTAGCGTGCGCTGCAGAATAGCGCACGCTAACCCCAGTGCTATGCGTAAAAACTAACGCCAGCTCAATGGTGATGTTAGCGTCTAGTGCGCGCGGCAATGCAGCACGCGCTAAGCGTACACTAAAACCACTAGCGCAGCTTAGTAAAAAGAGCCCTATATCTTTCTTGAGATAAGGAGACCAGAATTGAACGCAATACTCCAAATGAGGTCGCACCATGAAGCGATACAGGGGCATTATGACATTTTTAATAATTCCCAGCATCCTGTTTGCTTTTTTGGCCGCCAACGCACATTGGGCGGCAGATTTCATCATATTATCTACAATGATACCCAGATCCTTTTCTTGGGCACTAACCCCCAAGGTGGACCCTAGCATCCAGTAACTGTGATTCAGGTAATAGAGGGGAGAAGACTGGAAAAGGCAAAAAGAACCTCAGATCAATATGAAATAATTAAATAGGAAATACCTAACAATCAATGTCCCACACATCTTTCATTAAACTGCCATTCAAAAAATTAAACAGTTCCAAAAGCCATTTTCTTCAGATCCAGAAAAGATCTCAATTGTCCCAGAGAGAAAAAAATATATATTTTACTCCAAGATATTTAACCATGTATTTGCATGGATATGCTAACAAGAATGAGGCACCAAGAGTCACAGTTTCAGATCTCATAGCAAGGAATAATTTTCTTCTTTCCTGCATTTGTCTTGGAACGTCCGGAAACATCCAAACCTTTTTCTCATAGAATAACACTTGGGAATTGTGAAAATACAGTCTTAATATTGCATTAGTGTCTTGTTCAAAAACTAAAGACACAAATAAAGTTGCTCTTTCAGACATGTCAGATAAAACTGTTTCAAGCAATTCTGTACCAAAACGTGGTGATGTCATAGAGGCACGCTCTATAAAAGTAAAACACAAAAAAACACTGCCGCCATCTTCTCCCTAGAGATAGAACAGACCGATGCGGTTGTGCATTTACATACGGTAAGAAATGGAACTGATGACTCTTATTCGGGGGGTTTAAATAAACTTTGGAAAAGGGTTGTAGTAATAACACAATTGTATTTCCTTTAGGGGACAGCCTTGATAAAGCCAGTTTGGCAAGACATGTCAGCAGAGGTCCATAGCCGACAGAATTGCATTTAAAAGATAAGTAATTTTAAGATTAATTAATATATAAATATTGAAAATAACAGAACCAGACCCGCCCCAAGCTTCACCCACAATACTATCTACATAGCAAATCAAAAAATATTCAAACTACTCATTAGGCATTTACTAGCATCATGAAAATTCTCATGTAATCCACCGAATGTATTTCGTAGCATTATGACAATTCTTGTGTAATCCGCCTTGAACCGTAAGGTAAAGGTGGAATAGAAATCACTAATGTAATGTAATGTAGCATAAGTATGAAAAAAGAAAAAAAACTAAAATTAAAAATTAAGGATTGATGACGATTTATGCAAACCTTCAAAAAGCACATTAATGAAAAGTTACTGCACTAACTTCTGAAAGTTCCTAAAAAAAAGAGTGAATGGTGTAAAATTGCATGAACTGTATGCTTTATATTAGAGAATGACACGGTGACAAAATTCATCACCGTTCCCGTCCCCGCGGATAACCTCAGGAAATAATCCCATGTAATTTTGTAGTGTCTATTTCAACCTCGGTCCTTCTACCCCAACATTCTTCAACGCAAAGCTTGGGGGTCAGTGGTTGTGGCCATTCATACTCTGATTCTTCCCTCTCTCCTTAAAGAATGACATGAGATGGTTTCCCGTGGTTATCCATGGGGATGGGAACGGTGATGAATTTTGTCACCGTGTCATTCTCTACTTTATATTAGACTGGTATGCAATTGAGAATTAGAAGCCAATACTTCTAACTTGGTTCAAGCAATTCTGTAACATTCAGAGCCTCTTTCAAATTCAAATTGAAACCATCTGCTGGTAAATAATAAATTTGATTGACTGGAGGAATATTTTCAAGGGAAAATTTCAAAATATCAATGAGATATTTTTTAAAGATTTCCATGGGAGTTATACCCAAAGACTTTGGAATATTTAACAAACGTAAATTTAGGGCACCTTTTACTAAGCTGCGATAGCGTTTTTAGCGCACTCTGAATTGTTGCTACATGGCTAGAACTAACGCCAGCTTAATGAGCATCAGGAGCAGCGCAGGCCATTCAGTGCGGCTCACTGCGCTACATACTGCTAGCCAAAGGCAGTGGAATGCTTTTTTGTTTGGGGGCGCAAGCTTCGCCTCAGACCCCCCCCAATTTCCACCCAAGACCTCGCCCCATAATAGTACTAATTGTAAAACCATTTTTTCCATTCATTTTTCATTTATACACACACAATATAATCTTATAACAATAAATACATAATGGTTAACCACAAAATTAAATTACCCAAAGCACACTGTATGTGTCTCAATATTCATTCCTACCAGAACACAGATAACCCCTATGCAAATACGGGACCACAAACTAAAAGTACTAATATATATAAACGAAACCCTAAGATTCAAGACTCTGCATGCAGTACAACCCCAGAAAAATAGAAACAAATGCATTTCTTCCTTAACAGTGCAAAATATAGACAGCAGATGTAATTTCTCAAAACTGACACAATTCAATCACTAAATTGAAAATAAAATCAATTCCCTACCTTTGTTGTCTGGTGATTTGGGTTTTCAAACCATCTTTCCCAGTCTTTGGCTGCACCTCCTTCTGTCTGTGCTCTTAACCAAGTATCCAGGGCCACCTTATCAGTTTATTGGTTTTCTCTCCTTCACTTTCTCCCATACATCCATCTTTAGCATTAACTTTTAACATTCAACGTTCTTCCATTTTTCTGCTTTCTTCTTAAAATCTACTTTTCTATGCCTCCGCCCCCCCAAATCTACTTTTCTATGTGTACCATCTCCTCCCTCTTTTTTCTCCCCTACTCCCATCTATTCAAAGGAAGCATTTCTTCTTATCTCTTCCCTGCCGCACCCATCCCTATGAACCATATTCATCCTTCTGACTCCCCTTTACCTCCATCCTTATGCACCATCTCGTCCCTCTCCCATGGTCAGAATTTCTGTCTTCCCCCTTCCCCCCTCATATGGTCTAGCATCTTTCTCCTCTCCTTCCCATAGCCTGGAATATCTCTCCTCTCCCATGGTCTGGCATCTCTCTCTCCCCTCTTTCCCTTCCATTCTGTGGTCTGGCATCTCTCTCTCCTTCCCATTCCAGTGGTCTGACATCTCTCCCTTCCTTGGGTCATCTCTCCTCCCTCCCAGTGTAACATTTCTCCCTTCCTCCTCTCCACCACTATCATATCCACCAATTCTTCCTCTTTCTTCCTTTCCCCATATACATCATCTCTCTTTCCCTCTCACACCACACACCTATGTCCAAAAATTCTCTGTTACTTTTCCCTTCCCCACCGGCAGGATTTCTTTCTCTCCCTTCCCACTACTCCACCTGTGCAGCATCTCTCTATTCCTCCTTTCCTAAACCTCCCCCCTCCCGCCTGTGCATTTGTCCTTCCCAACTCTCTCCCAGTATGTGCCGTATCTGTCTTCCCAACCCCCTGAGCATCTGTCCTCCCTGCCTTCCTAACTCCCTACCCCCTGCACCCAGCTTCTCCCTGCCAGGCTCTGCACCCAGCCCCTTTCCCTCCCTCCCTGTCAGACACTACATCCAACCCCCTTCCCTCCCCCCCATCAGACTCTGCAACCAGCCCCTTCCCTCCCCCTTCTGTCAGGCTCTGCACCCAGCCCCCTTCCTGTCTCTACACTGAGCCCCCTTCCCTCACTACCCCGTCAGGTTCTGCACCCAGCCCCCTTCCCTTCTCCCATCAGACTCTGCACCCAGCCCCCTTCCTTCCCTGCCCTCCTACTTGGCTGCTAACCTGGTGGGTGGCAGCAGCCGCAGGATGTGTTTTCTTCTGCCGCTCAATGGCAACGAGCAAGCTTTGGCGCTCCTGCTCAGCTCTGAGCAGCTTTTTGACTGGCTCCTGTGAATTCTCGCGATTCTGAGTCCTTTGGGGATAATATCATTCTTCTTTTGGATTGTCAGAAAATAAAGGTGACGGTTCAGAGAATAGTTAAAGTCTGGAATGCATTGCCAGAGGTTGTAGCAAGAGCGGATAGCATAGATGGTTTTATGAAAGGTTTGGACAATTTCCTGGAGGAAAAGTCCATAGTCTGTTATTGAGAAAGATATGGGGGAAGCCACTGCTTGCCCTGGATTGGTAGCATGGAATGTTGCTACTCTTTGGGTTTTGGACAGGTATTAGTGACCTGGATTGGCCACCATGAGGATGGGCTACTGAGCTTGATGGAGCAATGGTCTGACCTAGTATGGCTATTCATATGTTCTTATAATTTGCATGCTGTTTGTGTTGAGCATCTTCTGGTAAAACTAAATCGCTCTGTAGCCTGGTGTTTTGCACCAGTTTGCAGAGTCCTGTATCAACCCCTTCAGTAAATAACAGCTCTGCCCAGACTCCACCCCCAGACCGTCAAGTACTAACCAGAGAGTGCAGTGGCCCTGTCTAGCTAGCTGTACTGAAAAATCCAGGAATCACCAGGCCAAAGCAATTTAACTGGTCAGGAACCTCTTCTGCCTAGTTAAAGCATTTTAAATGTCAGTCCAATGACATGTATGGGCATTTATTAACACGATGTTTGCCTCTGTATTTTTATATGAAAGCAATTTATAATCCCACTCTTTATATTATAAGACTTTATATGCAGTTATCTTACAGTATTTGTACAAAGTAAGCTCCTTTTCAACCAAATGTTCCTGAATTTAGCAAGATTTTATCTATTCCAATTTTATTCCACGGGGTTTGCAGAAATGATGCACATATTCTCTTGTCACTGGCTCACATAGCAACCCATTCTACTCATAACAGTGAGAATCAATTCTATTATTTCATCTGATCCTGATCCTAAAGGTTTTCAGTCGAACAAGCAATTAAACCTCTTGTAGAAGTTGCCAACAAAATGAGTTGGTTGTCCAAATGCAGATGGAAATTTTTCCGAAAGATAAAATTGTTGCAGAATACAAAACAGAGAGATAGGCTCATTTGTTATAAGTCCTCTTCTTGTGAAAAGAAAATCCTTCATTCTCTTGAAAGGTAAAATATAACTTATACTAAGAGGGGCATTTTTGATATGACGTCCAAATCTGAGTTTGGACGTTTTGCAGAAAACACACAAAAATCCAGTAGGGAACATGACCGTTTTCAAAACTGCAAAACATCAAACTTGGGTGTTTTTTTTTTTTGGGGGGGGGTTTAATGGCCATTTTTTCAGATGCACATCTATTCTTTTTGGACCATTTTAGAAGAAAAACCAAACACATTGAAAAGAAAAACAAAACAAGCCATTGGGATGTAGGAAGAAGCCAACATTTAAATAGACTGGCCATACAGACATCCTAGCAGAACAGTGAAGCACCCTAGGGGACATTGCAATGAATTGCACATAAAAGGTCCCAGGTACACATCTCATCATAATCCCCTTATGGTGTATGGTGAACCCTCCAAAACCCATCAAATACCTACTGAACCCAACTGTACACATCATTAGCCCTCATGACTGCAGGTGGCACCTATATGATGTTACACTAGGTTTGGGGTGGATTTTTGAGGCCTCACACCTTCCACCACAAGTGTAGTAGTTAAAGTGGGATATGTGGCTGGGTCCACTGCACTGACCTCCAGGTTACTCCATAGACCTGCTTGCTGTTCCACTAGTCCTGGCCCTAACATCTGAAGTGTCATTCAGGTAGTTATGTATTGTTTAATTCACATCCTGGGGGGGAGGTGGAAGGTAGTCAGTGACCACTAGGGGAGTGTGAGGGGTCATATTTACATCCATCCAGTGGTCACCTGGTCAGTTAGGTCCTTGCAAGGTCCATGCAAATCAGCTGGATCCTTTCAACATAAGGACATCACATTTATAGGACTTTTTTTTATTCATGCGTTTCTGCATTTATTTTGAATTTATAGCAATAAAAGATTGTCTCAAGGTTGACATGGTCTGTCCCACTCCCCGCTTGCTCTCTCTTCGTTATTTAATCATATCTACAGTATTATTGCTATTAATTAATAAGCTGTGGTCTACTGTTTTCCATTATATTTAGATAGGGTTGGGGAGGGGAAGGTGATGAGTAATGCCAGCAGAGAAAGTGGACTGAAGGCAATGAAGGATGAGGAACAGTGTTTGTCTTGAACTTTAAGTTTTTTGCACACCCTTCACAGTTTTTTTTCACTTGGGAATTGCTACCAGGCACAGCTATGTTTATCTTCAGCGTCATCAGGCAGTACTGCCCATGTGGGACCATGGTATCTACCACACCCCACATTTCTTCAGATAAGTCATCTCTATTTTTTTGCACTGTTTTTGTGCCTTTACGTTTGTTCCCCTACCTGCTTGGTTGGTTAGGGAGGGCTGGTGCTAATGATGTCTTATCTATTCTGCTGTTGCCTGGCAGGTATAGCATACTAAGCACTTCATTCACAAATTTTATTTGTTTGAAGTTTTATTTCTTTGAGGTTTGTGAGGTTTTTCCTTTTTGTACGAGTGTTAAATTTATATTTTTGAAAAATCTAGAATTGTGGTGAAAGTTGTTTTCTCTTACTTTTGTTTTTTTTTTAAATTAAGGGTTAACATATTTATAATAAAGGGACAAGTTTCCACTTTTTGCCCTTTTTTTTGTTATCATGCACAAATTTATATCCAGTTAGCTCAGCTTTTCTTTCAAAACCAAATGCTTAAAAAAACGACTGGGTCCTGTAGGGAACTGAGAGTAAACCTACATTATAGCAAGCATCTCACCCTCAGCAACCACCCAAAAAAAAAAAAAAAATTCATTCTGATACCTGGAAATTCATTCTGATACCTGGTGTTACAAAGCGAGCTGATTGCAAGGAGATAGGGATCAAGATGTCAGATATTTTTAGGTTTTCATCTACCTTGTCAGAATCGGCAGAAAAATAAGATTAAATAATGAATGAAGTTGTATTAGAAAGCGCTAATGTGGTGAATGCTGGGTTAAAAAATTCAATTGAAATGCTGTCAGAAGATTCTTTTGTTTTTCTGACAAGTGTTGTCATGTTCTCCTGACACCTGATGTTCGGCGCATAAACTGGTGAATAACCTACAGATGAGACTGTCAGTCATCATTACCATGCACAGGCAATTATCTGATGCGGCGGCTTCCACAGCTCCGCAATGCCAAGGGACAGAAGCTGCCAGCTCGAAGGATTAGGAGTGACCCATACATCCGGGAAATGATCTTTTTTTTTTTTAATTTAGTTCCAAAAGAGTAATTCAAGAGACCAGTGCACCATAGGTTGGTAATGTGAATTCAAGCATTGATGATTTCATAGTAGAGGAGTGGCTTAATGGTTAGTGCAACAGTCGGGGAGCCAGGTTTGACTCCCACTGCAGCTCCTTGTGACTCTGGGCAAGTCACTTACCCCTCCATTGCCCCAGGTACAAAATAAATACCTGTATATAATATATAAATCACTTTGATTATAACCACAGAAAGGCAGCATATCCCATCTCCCCCTTATTTTATGTTTAATTAGTGCTCTTATGATTTGTTCCAAATATGAAGCAAAAGGAGAATAGATCCACAAATATGAAAGAAGAGTAAAAGCAAAATTGAATTTAAAAAATTCTATACTGTACATATGAGGGTGGTTTGAAAAGTTTGGTAAAAAAAAAAAAAAAGACAAGTTAAACTATGTTTGTCGGTGGGGGGGAGGATTCTGCAACTAGACTGCCACTTGCCATCAGTTGATCATGGCTTGGGAATTCCTGATCAGCTGAGTCAGTGGCTTTGGGGAGTCCTGCTGGCTCAGCTGATCAGGGGAAATTCCCCTGCCGTGATCAGCTCAGCCAGCTACGGCAGATAGAGGACTCCTCAATAGGCAGGAGGGATGCCCACTCCCTCCTTCCTAAAAAACACCCCACTCCCCCACGACACCGGCAGTAAGGATGCCCACTACCTCCTGCCTAAAAAGCACATACCCCCCCCCCCCCACGATATCAGCAGGAGGGATGCCCACTCCCTCCTGTCAGCAGGCCCTCCTCTTCAAAATGGTGGGCCTTCCCCTTCCCAGTGAATCCTGGGATGCACTGGGTGGGGTCTAAGGCCTTGATTGGCCCAGATGCCAAAAGGCCCCTCCCATAGGGTAGGGGCCATAGGTGCCTGAACCAATCAAGGTCTTAAGCCCCTTCCAAATGCATTCTGGGATATACTGGGAGGAGCCTAAGACCCTGATCAGTCCAGGCACCTAAGGCCTGTGTATCCAAGAATGCACTGAGAAGGGGCCTAAGGCCTTGATTAGCTCAGGCATCAATGGCCCCTCCCCTATTTGAGGGGCCTTAGGCATCTAGGCCAATCACAATGCATTGGAAAGGGGAAGGCCTGCCATTTTGAAGAGGCGAGTCTGCCAGCAGGAGGGAGTAGACATCCCTCCTGCCAGATTGTCTTTTAAGATATAGGGTTGTGAGGTGGGGTGCTGGGGGTTGAGGGATTGTTGGGGGTGTCCAGATGGGAGTTCAGGGTGGGTTTGGGGGGTTTGAGGGGGGGTCCAGTGATCTTGGGGGGGTTGTGTGTCAGGGGGTGTTAGGCAGAAAGGAGTGGACAACCCTCCTGCCAGTGTCGGGGAGTAAGCATCCCTCCTGCTGATGTCAGGGGTGTCATTCAGGCAGGAGAGAGTAGACATCCCTCCTGCCAATCCTCTGCAGCTGCAACTTGCAGAACAGATAGCAGCAGGGGACTTTCCCCCAATCAGCTGAATCAGCAGGACTCCCCACAGCCGCGGCTTCGGGGAGTCCTGCTGGCTCAGCTGATTGAGGATTCCCATGCCATGATCAGCTGGCAAGCGACGTCTACTGTCAGGTTGGGAAATGTAGGCCAGCATTTTGCAGTGCCTCCATTTCAGGTATCTGTCTCCCATCCATGAAGATGTGTAGGGATGCTTAAGCCCACTCAAGGCTACTTCTGGGCATAACCACGCCCACTCCCTGCCTGAGCATACTTAAGTGTCCTTACATGTAATGTAATGTAATGTAATGTAAAAATGTAATGTAATTTATTTCTTATATACCGCTACATCCGTTAGGTTCTAAGCGGTTTACAGAAAATATACATTAAGATTAGAAATAAGAAAGGTACTTGAAAAATTCCATGTCTCTGTAGATGCACTACACATGCCTAAAATTTAGGCAACTGTCCTTGCAGATTTTTTTTTTTTTAGAAACGTGTGTCCCGATGAGAAGGAGGTGCGGCAGTAGACGTTCTACCTCCTTCTCATCAGCCAATCAGGACACACATTAAAAAAATAAAATAAAAATTGGGACACTATTTGGAGAATCAGCCCCCCCCCCCCCCCGGCGAGTTTCCTGTTTTTCATAAGCTATTTTTCCTACATTATGAAAAAACTGGAAACTCGCTGGACTAAGGACGGAGACTACATTTGTTTAACTTGCTTTTTTACCAAACTTTTCAAACCACCCTCATACATATACTATAACAACTCATTCTATGACAGATCACCTAAAATTAGGCACTAAAGTTAGAAAATAATTCCCACTTACAAGCATGATCATTGTCATTATATACGTATAGGCTAGCCTCACACTCGGCAATGGTCTATAACATAGACTACTGCGTTAAGGGCCCTTTTACAAATCTGCAGTAAGCAGTAATGTAGAGATACCATATTTGTTCACACAAAAATGAGAACATGTGGCCCCAGTCCATCCCCGCCTCAGCCCCACCCTACTCTACCGCAGCCCAATCCCCACTTGAACCTCTTCTCCTCTCCTTCAGTGAGCTCAGGGCCACATCTGGATGGCCTATGAGCATGAACGGATGCGATGTGATGACATCACACGCATGCATGCATGCCCCCCCTCCCCCCGAGCTCCTAAACCCTGACAAACTGCTAGGTTTACAAAAACCACTCAGACACCTGAACAGTCCTCTAAAAAGAGGACATGTCCAGGTAAATCCAGAGATATAGTAAACCTACACTAATGCATGCTTATCACAGCACAAAATGACTTACCACAGGGTGTGCTGAGGCATCCCTGGGTAATTCGGTGATGTGCACGTGCTACCCATGCTCTAAAAAAATATAATTTATTTTTTAGCACTGGGGTAGGTCTGGGGGGGGGGGTGTCCTGTGCTAATCATTTAACATATGGGCATTTAGCATTTAGTACGGGAGTACTTACCACCTACAAAATACGAGGGGCTGCTGAAAAGTTCTCAGCCCATCCAAGAAGAGAATGAAGTGGAGCCATGAAACTTACAAGTTATTCCACACTTTTCATTTCAATGATGTGAAAGGAAACAAAAAGAGTCAAGATATCATGCAAAATATCTGTGCCATTGAAAAAAAAAGAAAACAAACAAACAAACAAACCACAACATGCAGACTTGTCGGTCTAGATCAGGGGTGTCAAAGTCCCTCCTCGAGGGCCGCAATCCAGTCAGGTTTTCAGGATTTCCCCAATGAATATGCATGAGATCTATTAGCATACAATGAAAGCAGTGCATTCAAATAGATCTCATGCATTGGGGAAATCCTGAAAACCCGACTGGATTGCGGCCCACGTGGAGGGACTTTGACACCCCTGGTCTAGACCAATCGGTTTTTCTGATCGCTAAAACCCATTTTTTTTTTTGGGGGGGGGGGGGGGAATAGCCAAGCAATGTTAGTGCATTAATCGCTTGGCTACTTTGTATGGGGTTTTAGCTAATTTGCATGGCCGGATGGGAAAATAAGCGATCAAGGGGAAAAACATATGGGTCGGTAAAAGCGATCATCACTAAAGCTGTGAAAACAAGTTTAGCGATGATCGCTGACTTTAGTGTGTCTAACACTTTGTTAAAAATATTTTCACACTTATATAGACCTTTTTTTAAGTTTCATCCCTCTCATATTGACATATTCACTAGTCACTACCGGCGTTTGTCTGCCGAGCATGTTTTAGCCCCATTCGTCCCTAATGCAAACCTATTTTAGGTTTAATATCACTTGGTATTTCTAATTTTTCCATCACTCACTTGTGAACTACGTATATTCGGTTTTGCTATTTATGTGTTCAATACTGATAATTCTACTGTGATATAATTCATCCTTACCATTAATCTAGATTTTTAATTATACGATGGGAACTGAGTACAATGCACTAAAGATACTGACTGGATCACTGTTGGCCGATTCTTGAGCAGCGATCGATGTGCTATCAAATTTGCATGCAAGTAATAATTGGCACTAATTAGCACTAATTAAAATTTACATGCACAACTTTCTAAGTGTATTCTATACAGTGGTATGCATAAATTCTAGTTCGCAAATCTCAATAGGGGGCACGGCTAGGGGAGGAGCATGGGCGGGTCATGGACACTTCTAAAAGTTAGGCGCACTGTTTTAGAATATGTCCGATCCGCTCACAACTTGGGTGCAGGATTTTAGGCCTGGTTTTCATTGGCCTAAATGGGTGCATTTAAATGTTAGTCACATGTACAGGCACTGAGAGTGAAATTCTATAAAAGGTGCCTAAAAATAGGTGTCAAATAGGTACCTAACCTAATTAGTATACAGTGATACCTCGGAAACCAAACACCCCAGAACTCAAACAACTTGGAATCCAAACTATTTTTTAAATTAAATTTTGCCCAAGAATCTGAACGCTGCTTTGGAATCTGAACATACGGGAACTCCCAAGCATTGCTCAGCCAAAAAGATTCCTCTCTGATGCAGCTTCCTGTTTCCGCCTTGGGTGGTTTGTGTCAGAGGGAAGCTTTGGGCTGAGCACTGCTTGCAGTTGCCATTGCCAATCTTGCTGCCTATACCAGTGGGGGCCCGATCTTGTTGTCTATGCTGATTGGGGTGCCCGATCTTGCTGTCTATGCAAGTGGGGGCCCGATCTTGCTGTCTTTTTGAAAATCTGAGTTTGTGGGAGGCAAAAAACTTCAAGCCGTTCTTTCGATATATTAAGGGGAAACGACCCGCGAAGGAAGCGGTGGGACCGTCGGATGACCATGAAATAAAGGGAGTGCTAAAGAAGGACAAAGCAATCGCCGACAAACTGAACACATTTTTTGTGTCTGTATTTACCGAAGAGGATATACACAGCATACCAGAACCCATCAGACGGGAAACTGACAGGGTTGATAGTCAGTCTAGAAGAGGTATGCAGGCAGATCGATAGGCTTAAGAGTGATAAATCCCTGGGACTAGATGGCATACATCCGAGGGTCATCAAGGAACTGAAAGGTACTATAGCTGAACTGCTTCAACTAATAGCCAATCTGTCGATCAAATCGGGAAAGATTCCAGAAGACTGGAAGGTGGTGAATGTTATGCCGATCTTCAAAAAAGCTTTGAGGGGAGATCCGGGAAACCACAGACCGGTAAGTCTGACCTCAGTACCGGGAAAGATGGTAGAGGCACTGATAAAGAACCGCATCATTGATCACCTTGACGGACACGATCTGATGAGGACCAGCCAGCATGGTTTCAGCAAAGGCAGATCTTGTTTGACGAACTTGCTGCACTTCTTCGAGGGAGTAAACAGGCAGAGAGACAAGGGTGACTCAGTCAATATTGTATATCTGGATTTTCAGAAGGCATTTGACAAGGTTTCACATGAACGACTACTTAAGAAAATTGCGAGCCATGGAATCGAGGGTGGAATACTCACGTGGATTAAAAACTGGCTGGAGCATAGGACACAGAGAGTGGGGGTAAATGGACAATACTCAGACTGGAAGAGCATCACTAGTGGGGTGATGCAGGACTCGATGCTTAGACCTGTGCTCTTCAACATCTTTATAAACAATCTGAACATTGATACGACGAGTGAGGTGATTAAATTTGTGGACGATACATAGTTATTTAGAGTAGTGAAGACACAGGGGAATTGCGAAGATCTGCAAAGTGGCATAATCAAGCTCGAGAAGTGGGCATCAACATGGCAAACGAGGTTCAACGTGGATAAGTGTAAAGTGATGCATGTCGGTAACAAAAATCTCATGCACGAATACAGGATGTCCAGGGCAGTACTTGGAGAAACCTCCCAGGAAAGAGACTTGGGAGTTCTGATCAACAAGTTGATGAAGCCGTCCGTGCAATGTGCGTCGGCGGCAAAAAAGGCGAACAGAATGCTAGGAATGATAAAAGAAGGGGATCACGAAGGTTATCATACCACTGTATCAGGCCATGGTGCGCCCTCACCTGGAGTACTGCATCCAGCACTGGTCGCCGTACATGAAGAAGGACATGGTACTACTCGAATGGGTCCAGAGAAGAGCGACTAAAATGGTTAAGGGGTTGGAGCAGTTGCCAAACAGTGAGAGATTGGAGAAACTGGGCCTCTTCTCCCTTGAAAAGAGGAGACTGAGAGGGGACATGATCGAAATATTCAAAATACTGAAGGGAATAGACTTAGCAGATAAAGACAGATTGTTCACCCTCTCCAAGGTAGGGAGAACGAGAGGGCACTCGCTAAAGTTGAAAGGGGGATAGATTCCGTACAAACGTAAGGAAGTTCTTCTTCACCCATAGAATGGTAGAAAACTGGAACGCTCTTCCGGAGTCTGTTATAGGGGAAAACACCCTCCAGGGATTCAAGACAAAGTTGGACAAGTTCCTGCTAAACTGGAACGTACGCAGGTGAGGCTGGACTCATTTAAAGCACTGGTCTTTGACCTGGGGGCCACCGTGTGAGCGGAATGCTGGGCACGATAGACCACTGTACTGACCCAGCAGCGGGAATTCTTATGTTCTTATGTAATCCAGTTTCTATTATTTTCAATGGGAAAAACTGTCTTAGAACTCAAACATTTTGGAATTCGAATGGGGTTCTGGAACAGATTAAGTTTGGATTCCGAGGTACTACTGTATTTACTTCAGTTATGAGCTTTAATAAGCTCATAACTGAAAAAAAATAAAAATGAATTGAGTGATAGGTGCCTATTTTCTTAGGCCCGATTCTACGTAAGATAGGCATCTAATTGCGTCTAACTCCAAAGTAGGCATGTTTAGGGGCAGAGAAGGACTTAGGCGCCATTAGGGGTGATTTTCTAAAGTACTGAGGTGCCCATAATGTAGGCTTTTAAAACCCTGGCCTACATTGTAGACGCTTAAGTTTTAGTTAGGCACAATTCTGTAATGGGTGCCTAAGTGTGATTGACATGAAATAGGTGCCTATTATTTTTTTTTTTTAGGAACCCAATTACAGAATCTGTCCCTAAGCATGATTCTATAAGCTGTGCATAACTTTGGAGGCATATTGTAGAATCACACTAAGCATTGTCCTTTTTCATTGCTGAATTTTTAGACATCATACATAGAATATGGCCCTTAAAAGTTTTTAGGCACCCACATGAACGTACGCAAGCTGACAGATATACGTCTAATACAATTTCCCTATGCAAAATCAAGCAGTTAGAAGAAATTACGCCTGTGAAAATACATGCAGGAATTAGAGAATGACACGGGGGCAATTTTATCCCCATCCCCGAAGTATCTCAATTTTCCTGTCCCGTCCCCGCAAGTTTTGTTGCTGTCCCTGTCCCTTAAGCTTTGTCTTAACCGCACAAGTCTTGAACACTTATGATTTTAAAGTGTTTGAGGCTTGTGTAGATGAGGCCGGATCTTGCAGGAATAGGGCAGGGACAGGAAAAGAGCTCGCGAGGATGGGATGGGGAAAATGAGTTCCCGCGGGGACGGGAACAAATTGGTCCCCGTGTCATTCTCTATCAGGAATTTCTGAATTACATCCCCATGCCTACTTTCTCTCCTCCGACCCAACAAGGGGCCTTTTCTCCCTAAAGGTAAGGTGTGTGGATTTTCAAAAGGCATCATTATACAGGCAAATATCTGAAAATTCTATTCTCTAAACTTAATTAGAAAATGAGACATAAGTTGGCTGATTGCTTGTGACTCACGAGGCGTATTTAGCTCAAGTACTTTACTGTGGTCGTAGACAATTATCTCAAAATGTGTTTTCCCACTGTACAGGCAATTGCTTAAATACTTACAATTTACTTTACGGGCAATTTGATTAAATTCCCCCTTCCCTCAGATCTTTTGTAAAGTGTACACATAACGGGCAAGTCTATCAATCAGCCCCTCAATTTAGCTGTCCCAATCCCATGCGCTCAGCACCAATTCTAAAACAGAATCTTGACACCAAGATTCCATTCTAGAGTACTAGTGTAGGTCAGCACTGGTTCACCCATATTTCAGCGTGCCATCTTGTCCTATGTCCATGACAAACATAAGCTGGCATGCTGGCAAGCGCTCCTACAGCCACTTTCTACCCAAGCTATGGAATCAGATGCCCATGCAAATCAGGTCACTGGGCCTCTCTGGAATGGCCATCTAGACTAGAAAAAGAGCTGTGTGGAGCTGAGTAGAAGGAACAGGCCAATCTATGAGGTAGAGTAAACGCCAAGACCCCAGCAGTCCCCAACTTACAAGACTATATTGTGCCACTGTCTTGCACTACTTCTATATACTATAGATATGTTCCTTCAGTTTTGGAACCTGGTAGGCACCCTACGTTGACTAAGTTCCTTCTTTAAAAACTAGGTATGTTCTATGTGTTGTAGGTTGGTTATATATGATACTATGTACTTAGGCCCCCTCTGTTTACTGAAACTATGTATGTTCCACTGTAATCCGCCCTGAGCTTTCTGAGAGAACAGGATATAAATTAAAATAAATACCTGCACCAAGTGACTCATGTAACTGACGGTATTTTATAAGCTATGCACAACTGAGAGACGCCCAAGGCCCGCTCATGTATTTACTCTCTTTGCAGTTACACACTATCCCCCCAAATTCTGTATATAATTGGGAATGTCAAACACAATACAAATTAACCTTCCCTGGGAAAAGATGAAGAATTAGGGGTGCTTAGCACTTACTTTATCCACGGAATTGACTCCTATAATAGAGAAATATTATCCATCTAGTCAGTATTGTGTTAGTTACTCTTCAAAAGTAATTAATTACTAGTAGCTATTTCTCAGCTTAAAGTAGTTAGTTGTGGTAATTAAATTACTCATTTAGGAAAGTAATTGATTGCTGATTACAGTTACCTGCTTAGAGTAACTAATTGCTTTTCATTTACTGATACCACATCCAAGAATACTTATGGTAAAAGCCTTATGGTACATGAAGAGGTAAATATCTATCGCATAACTTCATCTATTCATGTTTATTTCAAGGAGGTCTGACCAACTCATGCCAATCACATCCTCTTTTGGCACTCCTTTTCCCAAGCAGAGACACTGATGCGTTTACATGCACTGTTCGCAGCATATTACAAGTACTGTATTGTCCCCTGAGGAAGGCAATGGAGTCACCGAAACTTGGATCCTTGTCGGGACTTTGATAGCTGTAGCATTCAATGGACTCACCACAGGTTGAATTTGACATCTGCAGTACCTCTTTTTGTTTGTTTTGCTTTTCTTCGAGGCTTGCACCTTCTTTCTTTTTCCCTGAATCACATCCTCTGCCATGTCATGTTTTGATGGTTACTCTTTAAAAGTAATTAATTTCAGTTATTGGGATAGTAACAAAGTAGTTAACTACTTTGATTCCTAGTGACGCCACCAAGTTTGATGACTACTTGGATTGTTGCCTGACTCGGAGAAGGGAAGGGACATGGGTGTTGAATTAGGTATGAGATCTTGTATATTATTCTGCCTGGAATGGTAGAGAACCAATGAAGAAGACAAAAACTAACTGATAATAAACAATACCTTTTGTGTCAAGTTGCAGAGGCTGGCAGCTGGGATATACCCTTAACAATGCAGACAAAATCACTGAGCAGAGAGCCTTTTTCTGCCATCACCTACTACGAGAGTTAATCACCACGTTTTTCTTTATTTTGTTAATTACATTTCAAAGGTGCTCTATCAATAAAATTAAATTAAATAACATTAGAAAGGCTTTTCTATGTGACTGTTAAGATAAACTGTACATGATTAAAATGACTGATAAAGTGCACGGTAGATCTGTTTGGAGAAATAAAAAAGAAAGAAAAGCAGAAAGATTCTCATCATGAAAAGACATTTTTATGCCTCCCAGGATTTCAAAGAAATAAAAGCCAATCTGTATTACTTTAGGCTACATTTATTTGAAGAGCTATGTTTAAAACAAGAACAGCCTAGAGAAATAACAGTCTGCTTTTCATTTTTCAAGGATTATACTAAAATCCACACCAAGTGATACAAAAGAGAGACTCGGGTGATATTTCAAAGGCTATATTTGGGTCAAAATATAATGTTGCTTTATCTATCACATACTTGGTATGTACATCAGTGAGACATCTTTTATTCGCAAACAGAGTGCCCACAAATCCAAGCATTTTGCTCTTTGGAAGTTGGCTAAAACTTGGAAAGAACAGTAGTGAGATAAATTTTAAAATCCTGGCTTTATTAATTGATCAAATTGATTTTGCTCTAGTCTACTCATTCCTAATGAATAAGGCCAAGTTCTTGAAAAACAAACACAAACAGAAAGCACTCCCCATGAAGAATCAAAAGAGTCAAAATAATAGGGATGGAAAGACGCTTCCACTTGGGATCCCAGATTTCAAATCAAACTTTTATTAGAAACATGAAATATAGAAACAAGATGGCAGATAAAGGCCAAATGGCCCATCTAGTCTGCCCATCTTCAGTAACCATTATCTCTTCCTCTCCATAAGAGATCCCACATGCCTATCCCAGGCTTTCTTGAAATCAGACACAGGCATGCTAACCATTATTTATTTATGTAGATTTCTATCCCGTTCTCCCAGGAGCTCAGAACAGGTTACAATTAACATTCACAATAAAATTATAGGACAAAGTTTATAGGCGGTTGTAGAAAGACAGGAGACGTGGAGGGGGAGGTGAGCAAAGAGGGAGGGGAAGAGCAGGGGAGAGGGAGTTAGGAATGGGAACTAGGAGCAAGGAAAAGGCGGCCCGAGGGGGACTGTTCACTTGAAGAGGTGAGTCTATAATGGGCCCGTTAGCATTTAGCACATGCTAATCATTAGCGTGCGCTAAATCGATTAGTGCATGCTAAATCAGCTAGCACGCCTTAGTAAAAGAGAGGGACAGTCTGTCTCCACAACCTCTACCGGGAGACTGTTCTACGCATCTGCCACCCTTTCTGTAAAAATGTATTTCCTTAGATTACTCCGGAGACTATCACCTCTTAACTTCATCCTATGCCCTCTCATTGCAGAGTTTCCTTTCAAATGAAAGATAAAGATAAATATAGCATCCTAAACAGATCCAACATAGCCAGTGGTTTTGGTGCAAAAGACACCTTCCTTAGGGGCCTAAATAAAAATTAGCAAAAAAAGGAATAAATACTCTATATAAGCAAATATTAAAAATATGCACATATCATAAAAGAACATCAATAAATATCTGACAAAGGTAATAATGTATACAATAGCATGGGGCTCATTTTCAAAAGAGAAAAAGAAAAAATGGCATATAGTGGCATTTGGGCATTTTGGCCCCGATTCTACAAAGGGTGCCTAACAGCACCTAAGTTCCGCCCAAAGTTAAGCAGGAGTTAGGTGTCCAAACTAAGTGGTTAATGAGCGATTTAAGGGTCTTAGCAAGCGATAATTGGCAGATGGATGACCTTTGGATGTGGACGTGAGTTTCAAGACGCATCCACAATTCAGTAGGCACCCTTTGGGAAAAACTGTGCCTAACCATATAGGCGTGGGCATAATGTGGGCATGGCGTGGAGAGGCTTTGATGTGGACGTTTCTTCACTCATTAACATATATTTAGGCGCCATAGTGCATCCATCTAATGCGGAAATTGTAGGCGAATGAAAACCAGGTCTACTTTTCACTGTGGTTTGGGCTTTAGATAGATGTGATTTCTATGGACGGAATGTAGGTGGGCTTTGGATGATTTTCTAAATAGGGTTTAGGGATTTATTTTTGCTTTATTAAGCTCAAAATACATTTAATAAGCCACCACATAAACAGGGCATATCAATACAAACATATTACATGCCAAACCTACTAATTTTCTGGCCAAACAGCAATGTTATTTACTAATTACAGCACATAAAAAAACACAGCTTTAGGCTTCTTGCTCAAAAACAAACCCTTTTTTCTCACTTAACAGTGCTCCAATGAGCTGATTCTTCAAAGAAATGCAACCACATGACATAAATATATACCCCCTCTTTTACTAAGGTGCACTAACCGATTAACGCGCGCTAATCAATTTAGCATGCGCTAAATGCTAACGCGTCCATAGACTAATATTCATGTGTTAGCATTTAGCGTGCGCTAATCGGTTAGTGTACCTTAGTAAAAGAGGGCCATAGATTGCACAGATAACTTCATTTATAAAAGGGTAAAAACAGAAAAAAACAAATACAGACCTTAGCATGGCCTCTAGTTCATTGCAAATGGAGGTGTGCAGCTGCACAATGCTGACCTCATTGTGAGATCATCAAGGTGCATCTGCAAGGTATAATGCCACAATTAAAATATGTGCTGGAGGAGTTGTTTGGGATCTGAGCCACAACCTCTGGAAGATGAGCGCAGGGCTTTTACCCGCTTAGCCACAGCTGCTTCCTTTGAGTCAGGGGGTTCTTACCATGAGAGCTTAGAATATCCTAGCCATGTGCAGATCTAAATAAGTTTTCCTGCAAACGGCACAGTGCTGTTGAAAATGCCAAAGTCCAACATCCATATACTGTCTTATCAGAGCAAATAGGAAGCTGTTAAAATTACTGGAGATGAAAGGGGATTTGAACCCCTGACTTTTGGGACAATGAAAGCAGCATTTTAAGCCATTTAGCCAGAGCTGATTTGGTTCAGGTGACTGTCATATCATACCTGAGCAGATAACTAAGCTATGATATTACAGGGCAGTCAGAGACACCTGACTGGAAGCTGCTGTGGCTCAATGGGTAAAAGCCCTGTGCTCATCTTCCAGAGGTCATGGGTCAGGCCAATGGTCCATCAAGCCCAGTAGCCCATTCTCATAGTGGCCAATCCAGGTCCCTGGTACCTGGCCAAAACCCAAGGAGTAACAACATTCCATGCAGAATCCCCAAAGAGTAGCAAGATTCTAGGATCCCAAAGAGTAGAAACATTCCTTGCTTCCGATCCAGGGCAAGCAGTGGCTTCCCCCATATCTTTCTCAGTAATAGACTATGGACTTTTCCTCCAAGAAATTGTCCAAACCTTTCTTAAATCCAGCTACTCTAACTGCTCTTACCACAACCTCTGTTCTGTGCCTTTTTGAACTCTGCGTTTTAATTCTGAGGTAAGAATTCCTAATCTTTCTAGCTCCATGCAAATAATCATATATTTTCTAAAACCACATCAGTTTGAGTGGCACTTGAGCGCCCATAACACAGCATCTGTTGCAGAGATTCTATTATCACATGTCTATCACACTTGAAAATAAGAACAAACATTGCAAAAAAAAAAAAAAACCCCAGTGTTAAAATGTTATCGTGTGCTTTTAATGCTGCCTGACAATGCAAATCACAGAAAAAAAAATTTTTAATCAAATTATAAACAGACAAGCAGTATACAAAAAGTATTTGCACATTTTGACACTGATATGCATGCCATGTATTAAAGCAAGAAACTTGTCAACACTTTAACGACAAGCAGGTGAAACAAAAAAATGTACAGTATCCCCCTAGAGTTTTTGCCGTTTTCTCAACAACCGCTTTAAAATTCAATGAGTAATTTTACGTACTTATTTAGTCATCATACTTATGCGTTACTATTAAACAACATGTAATTAGCTTAAGCTAAATTGATGTTATTGACGTTTTGGCATTACTACCTAGCGATTTTTGCATGTTAAAAATGTTTGAGCTAAAACACAGTAAAATAACATCATTCAAACTATACAATTAACAATGTGTCAGAATTTCACTGTCACTGTTGCTGGTGCCATTATGAAACAAAAAAACAATCATTTGTATGCTAGGAATATGAAATCACCTCATGTATCCTCTGTAATCCTACAATTGCTGCCTTATAAAAAGAATAATGCCAATGTGGGGTTATACTGTATATTATTTATTAGATAATAAAGATTCTTAGAAAATAAAGCAAGCTGGTTACAAAAATATACTAATAATTACAGAAAAATATATGTAGCTAGATAACTGGTAACACTGAAAATATAAATTAAGTAACATGACAAAATATATATTGTTACACGAATAAAATTTCCTAAGAAAATATCAGAAAGCAGCAACTAAGGGGTCCTTTTACTAAGGCGCGCTAACCGATTTAGAAACATAGAACATGACGGCAGAAAAGGGCCACAGCCCATCTAGTCTGCCCACACTAATGGCCCACCCCCTAACTACCTCCATGAAGAGATCCCACATGCCAATCCCATCTTTTCTTAAAATCTAGCACGCTGCTGGCCTCAATTACCTGTTGTGGAAGATTATTCCAGTGATCAACCACCCTTTTGGTGAAGAAATATTTTCTGGTGTCGCCATGAAATTTCCCACTCCTGATTTTCAACGGATGCCCTCTTGTTGCCGAGGGTCCTTTAAAAAAAAAGAGATCTTCTTCCACCTCGATACGGCCTGTGACATATTTGAACGTCTCGATTATGTCTCCCCTCTCTCTGCGTTCCTCGAGTGAGTACAGCTGCAACTTACCCAGTCGTTCCTCATATGGGAAATCCTTGAGACCTGAGACCATCCTGGTGGCCATTCGCTGAACCGACTCAACTCTCCGCACATCTTTTTGATAATGCGGCCTCCAGAATTGTACACAGTATTCCAGATGGAGGTCTCACCATGGATCTGTACAACGGCATTATGACCTCGGACTTACGGCTGATGAAACTTCTATAGATACAGCCCATGATTTGTCTAGCCCTGGATGAAGCTTTCTCCACTTGAAACATCCCCGGGCTCTCTCCGTATAAATTAAGTGATGAAAGTGCAAATAAGGGGGCCAAAGTGAAAATATCAAACGTCCAAATCCAACAAGGCAAAAAAAGCAACTGGAAGTACTTAGCTTCTCCGTGGAAAAGACAGCCAGCAGATGACATGTTTCCACGGAGAAGCTAAGTACTTCCAGTTGCTTTTTTTGCCTTGTTGGATTTGGACGTTTGATATTTTCACTTTGGCCCCCTGGATAAGGGGTAGAGACAATTTTAGTGAATTGTAGAGTGTGTTTTTTTATTTATCATATATGTTTTTTCACACTCAGCACTTTTGTGTGCACTTTCATCACTTAATTTATACGGAGAGAGCCCGGGGATGTTTCACAGTTAACACTCTTCTGGGTGTAAACCAGTGACAGCCATTACTTCTGGGAGTTTCCAGTGGGAGGCTGTGTGACTGAGGGCTCTCCCAAGCACTGAAAATTCATTATTTGGTTCGGTTTTAGAATAGATTTACTATTCCTGGACTTGTCTCTCCCCCATATCCAGTTCTAGTTCTTGGGGTTTGGGAGCTTTTGTTTTTCTTGAAAAAAGCAGACAGCAGGGGGGCAGAATTGGAGGCGGGGCTAGGGTGGACTTGGGGGTGTGATGGGGTGGGGATGAATGGGACTGGGCGGGACTGGGGGGGCGGATCTAGGGGTCTGAATTTTCCAGATGGAAAATCTGGTAACCCTATCCCACATTGTCTACAGCACTTCCTTGAGTCTGACGATTGTTTGTGGCTTTGGATGGAGTTTGTAATAGGCCTTCCATATGTCTCCATAGACAAACATCTACATTTACAGTGCAAACATTTTTGAATGCAAGGTCATACTAAAATGTTCGTAACTTTGCCATGTTTAAAGATAATCTCATTTCCCTCTGCACAAAAATGTAGTTAGTAACAACAAATAAAACCGTAACATTTCATATTGAAATTCCAAGCAGTTGCTAAGAAAACAGCAAAAAATCTCTAGAGTGTTACCTTTTTCTTTTTTTTTTTTTTTTGCCTCATCTTGCACATTTGGTTACACCAAAGCAATCCCCTGCCACAATCTCATTGCACCTGACAAGTACAATAAAGTGATCTGATTTTATATGACTGAGGCAGACCTGTAGCTCATTCATGACTGGGGCATCCAACAGCTTCTTTGTATGATACAAACAATAAGGAAGATTTAATTTATGGTGTTTCTTTACCTTTTAAATTCTTTATTTTCTAAAGGAAGTAAAACCAGATTTTGAAGGAAAAAGACCAAAAAAAACCCCACCCCACCTCCAATTACAGAATCTGTGATGGTTTCATTCTCAAACTGAGCACTACTTAATTTATTGGGCAATTACATTACATTACATTAGTGATTTCTATTCTGCCATTACCTTGTGGTTCAAGATGGATTACAAAAGGAGTTATCTGGCCATTTCCAGAGGAATTAAAGAGTAGAGCGGGTTGCTTCAGAGAAATGGGACGAATCTTGCGGTGTTAGTTTGTCTTCAAGGATTTCTTGAATAGCAGGGTTTTTATTTCTTTTCTGAACGATTTGTAGTCTGGAGTCGTTATCAGTAAATTGAAGAGTTGGCAGTCTAGTTTTGCTGCTTGTGTGCTAGAAGGCCACACAATTATGGGTGCAAAGCAGAAATACAGCGTGCATTAAAAGATACGGATGGACCCGCCAACTTAATATAAACACATTAGCAAACAGCTCTAAGAACAAGAAAAAAATTATGGCAAAGCAAGGAGCAAATGCAATAACATATATTTAATATCTATTGTAAATGACTGATCAATAGTTATGGGTAAAGAGTACTCACATATATATAGATAAGAAGGATAAATTCATTGGGTTTGACTGTACAAACAGGACTTAATATTCACCTTATGGTTTGGTTAATTTGCTCTAGATGTTTTACATTCATTTTGTTGCACAGTTCTTCTAGACAGACAGTAAAATGATTCTGTTCTTTGACACAGCAACTAAATTTATCATCAGAAGCAGTGCTTAAAAATGTTTAACATATAATAAGAGAAATTATTAATACGGTCCAAAAAAAGGATGTACCACAGAAGACTGTCATTGTGTGTTGTAGAAGTGCCACCAACTGGCCTGACTAAGGTACTGCAAACTTATAATTGCCAGAACTGAAAAATACCTTTCATTTTTCAGGACTAGAGAATGACACGGTGACAGAATTCATCACCTTTCCCGTCCCTGCGGATAACCGTGGGAAACCATCCCCATGTCATTCTTTAAGAAGAGAGGGAAGAATCCGAGTATGAATGGGCTCAGCCACCGACCCTCAAACCTTGCATTGAAGAATGTTGGTGCAGAAGGACTGAGGTTGAGATAGACACTAAAGAATGGCATGGGATGATTTCCCAGGGGGACGAGAACGGCGATGAATTCTGTCACAGTGTCATTCTCTAATCAGGACGATTGATGTAGTTGCTGCCAGCTGATTTGGGCTAAAAATCCTAAAACCTCACTTGTAATGATTTGGAGATTAGATATTTCCAAGCACAGTATTTATTGGTTTTATTGAAACTTAAAAATGCAATTAAAACCAAGCCAGGTACTTGTAGACAGCAGCATACAAGGCACCGCGTAGTGACGTCACCAACAGAGTCCACAGGGGAAAGTTTCTCTAGCGAAGTAAGTACTAGCAGCTTCTGAGCAGCTTCACCATGTAAACGACTTCCCAACTGCCACTGTCAGGCATGACCACCTCAGTTTATTTATTCTTTGTGATGCAGAAGAAAATTTATTTTTCCCCCCTCCCAGAGTTTCAGGATATGACCCACAGACATTCCTCCCCCCTTTACAGTCAGAACTGTTCCAACAACTCCCCTGCCTCATTTCCCACCAGAATTTAAAATTGTGACCAACAAACTTTCCTGTTTAAATTTTAGCCCTGATTCTATAGATGACACCTAAAGCTAGGCACCTAGATTGGTGTGCCTAGCCAAGTTAAGCACCTACTGTATATAATCAAATATAAACTGACCCGAGATAACCTTTTTTCCCCAAAAAAAGGAGGAAAAAAGGTTGACTTGAATATAAATCAGAGAGGGGAGTTAATATTAAAGTGCAGTACCTTGCCTTGCCCGGCTCTGCACCCTGTTCACCCTCCCTCGCTGCCCTGTCAGTCTCTGCACCTAGCCCCCCTCCCTCCCTGCCAAGTTCTGTACCTTGTCCCCATCCCTCCCGATGCTTTGCAGGCCTCCACCCAGCCTGCTGTGAGACCTGGTGGTGCAGCGGTGATTGGGACAAGAGGGATCCCTCCAACCTCCTGTCCCAGCCAATTCTAAGAATTTTTACCTCCCTCCTGCCTCCCCTGTGTACCTCTAGTATCCCTGGTGGTCCAGTGGTGAACTGCAGCAGGAGCAACCTTCCTTCGCTCCTGCAGAGCCGCTAGTTGATTGGCTGCCACAAGTTCACAGCAACCAGTCAGCTAGCAGTTCTGTACTGGCAGGCTTGAAGGAAGGTCACTCCTGCCCGTGCAGAGACATTAGCTGATTGGCTGCCGTGAACTTGCGGTAGGCAATCAGCTAGCAGCTCTTCTCCATGCAATGCCACTAGCCGATTGGCAGTCCCGCAAGAACTCACGGCAGCCAATCAGCTAGTGGTTCTGGACCACCAGGGATACTAAAGTTCCTATGAGCATCGGAACAGTGCAAAGCATTCAGTATGCCAGCCGGTGCTAAAAACCTCTTCAGCGGGGGTGGTTAACTATTTAAAAAGCTTAATTGGTGCTGATAACAATCAATTAGCACCTCGTAATTGGCTTAAATTAAAATTAACTGGGTGCTAGGTGCCTATCACTTTCAGGCGCCTTGGACTAGGTGCCTACCAGAAAGTTGGTGTGGTTAGGGATGGATCATGGAAATGTTTTGCATATAGGCACCTGTTTTGAACCTGGTATTTAGGCCAAGAAAACTCTAGCATAAATAGGCTGCGCCTAAGATTCAAATGCCTACTGATGCTTAAGTCCACTTTAGGCACTACTAGGCAAGACTCTATAAACGGTGCCTAACTTAATATTGACATGCACTAAATGCCACATTCCTAGGCATCTATGGTTTAGGCACCATTTATAGAATCGGGCCCTTCCTGCCTTACTGAGGAATCCCCAGCCAATCAGGCTTGACAACCCACTATAAAAAAACCAAACTGCAGACCTAACAGTATATCATGACACCCAGCTGTGGAAGCCTAGGAGAACACTGTATCTTGCTATCTATAGAGAACACCTACTACAAGTAAGTAACTTGATTTTCTCCAATAACAAAATATATCTCACAACATGGGATGCCCTAGCTGTAGAATGCCTTCAACAGGAAAAAAGGGGAAATAATAAAGACACTGCAACAGGCAAATACCAACAAATTTTTGGTGGCATAATCCTTTTATACACTGTATATATCTGTCCTTTTACTTTATGTCACACCCGTGCTCCTGAAAGGCGCAGCGAGCCCACGGGAACATGACAAACCTCGGACCCAGCGTATCCCTTACTACTAAGGGACCCTCCAGGACTTGATTCAGGCAAGGTATCTGCCTAATGGGCATGCAAGGTAATGAGGTCCAGTCAAGCACTTTATTCTGGCCACTGGCCCAATAAATCAAAATACAGGCTTCAGCCTGGTAGTTGCCAGAAAACATACATTTCATGAAATCATAAAAAGATCTACAACATCACCATCAGGGTGCTTCAGTTTGGCAGCACCAGACTAAGCGCAGTCCCCTGCATCTGGGCTTTATCAAGGTAAGTAACTCAATCCTCTTCACCAGAGCAGTTATATTTTAATCTTGCAGGATTTAATAATAATAATAATAATAATTTTATTCTTATATACCGCCATACTAAAAAAGTTCTAGGCGGTTCACAACAAGGAGAGCTAATATGGGATACAGATAAAATACAAATTAGAATAATGGACTTAAAAACCGATAAAGACAAAAAGCATTTACAATATAATGCAGAAAAGAAAACTACAGTTTAAAATTGGGGAAGCATTGTTGACAGTTTAAAAAGAACTATTAAATGCCAGACAGACAGGCAATAAAATACCGGCATGACATGAAGGAAAGAAGTAATACATAGAACAGATAGTTGAATATAAGGAACTTGATTGAAAAAATGAAGCAGAATGCATTAATATACCAACCTATCAAAGAGTTGAGTCTTTAACTATTTTCTTTTTTTAAAAAAAAATTCTTTATTCATTTTACATCTTACAACAATTGTATCATAAAATAGCATTTGAACTTCTACAATATCACTTGATTCTCTATCAATTTAACTTAAATCATAATATTTAAACCCTCCCTCCCAACCCTACTAATTCATATGTAGTACATATATCATATAATATATTATATATTCTGTCCTATTAATCTAATCATTTAATATCAAATCAGAAATCCCACCCCTCCATACTTCCCCCATAGTTATTGAGCCGGCGAGTTGAGTCTTTAACAATTTTCTAAAATCAAGATAGGAAGAGACCTCTAACATTATATTTTGGAACTGCTTACTGGCCAGCTGGCGAAGCTCAACAGCCTGCTCCAGAGGGAGAGAATCCGCAAAAGCTACTGCATACTAAAGGCTTAAGTATATGCTCTTGTAGAGCTGATAGGACTAGATATTGGCAATTAACATCAAGGCCTGAAAAGTAATTAAACTATGGAATTCATTGCCGGAGAATGTGGTGAAATCAGTTAGCTTAGCGGGATTAAAAAAAGGTTTGGATAATTTCCTAAAAGAGAATTCCAGCACATTGTATTTTTTTTTCAAAGTCTTTATTTTCATCTTACATCAAGTGCACAATATTACATCATTTAAATTTATATACATCACTTGAATTTCTTTCTATTATCTTAAATACATAAATTTATTCCCACCCCACCCACCTTTCCCCACAAATATTTTAATCATAAATTTCGTATAAATATTACATTCTTATCTAGTGATGAAACCTTAAATAGAACTTTATACCACCCCCTCTCCCCCATATTATAAATGTATTTTCAATGGAGAATGGCGTCTAATCATTGCAATAAGTTATCAATGGCCCCCAGATCTTTTTAAAATTATTATAATTTCCTTTTTGTATGGCAATTGTATTAAAGTATAACATCTGCACGGTAATATTACGGGTATACAATCTGAACATGGTGATCTCCTGTCAAAAGAGAAGGAGATCCATGATAGGTTTGTGGAATTTTATAAGAAATTATATACAACAGAATATCAGGGACAGGAAATATCCTTGTCACAATATTTGTCTCAGTTAGAATTAAATAAGCTTTGAGATTCAGAGGCCCAAAGACTGGATGAAGATATAACTGAGGATGAGATTCGAGGAGTAATACATCGTATTAAATCGGGCAAGTCTCCAGGAATGGATGGATTCACAGGAATGTTTTATAAAAAGTTTATATCTTATATAACT
This sequence comes from Geotrypetes seraphini, assembly GCF_902459505.1. Classification (NCBI taxonomy): domain Eukaryota; kingdom Metazoa; phylum Chordata; class Amphibia; order Gymnophiona; family Dermophiidae; genus Geotrypetes; species Geotrypetes seraphini. The sequence goes on from NC_047095.1 coordinate 42,292,175, forward strand.
CCCCTGTTAGTAAAATTATTTAACAACTTAAAAGATAGAGAACAATTGCCATATTTTAGGAGACTAGCGGGAATCACAATAATACCTAAAACAGGAATTGTGCTAGCTACATAAGAACATAAGCAGTGCCTCTGCCGGGTCAGACCACAGGTCCATCCCGCCCAGCAGTCCGCCCCCGCGGCGGCCCAACAGGTCATGACCTGCCTTAATCACCAGAAGGGGCCCCCTTGCCCCCTAGGTTTCTCATCGAAGTCCTATCTTCCCATCAAAGTCCTAACCCTCCGGCCTTGCACCTGCACGACCTGGTGAGTTGTCTATACTTATGCAACACCCCAGCACCTCCCTCAGTACCCTCAGTACCCCACGATCCCCTTGTCCCTCAGGAATACGTCCAATCCCTGTTTGAATCCCTGTACTGTACTCTGCCTAGTTCCTTGTTGGGAATAGATACAAAAATCATGGCTAGAGTCCTCACTAATAGATTGCCATCATATATGCCGTCACTTATCCACCCAGATCAGGTAGGCTTTATTACCGGGAGGCAGGCATCTGATGAGATTAGAAAGGTGCTAGATTTGGTATGGAGGGCTAAAAGAGAAAGAACAGGATGGGTGGCAGTCTCGATCGATGCTGAAAAAGCATTTGACCGAGTTGAATGGAGGTTTATGGATGCAGTCTTGGGGGGCCTATGGGCCTTGGAAAAAGGTATAGGGATTGGATATTTACATTATATAATAGCCCATTAGCATGCGTTAAAATAAATGGATTTTACTCCACTACATTTGAACTCCAAAGAGGGACAAGGCAGGGTTACCCGTTGTCCCCCTTGATTTTTGCACTAGTTATTGAGCCTTTAGCCCAGAAAATTAGACAATCTCAACAGGTAAAAGGCCTGAGGGTGGAGGGTGAAGAGCAAATGTTGTCTCACAGTTCATACAAAACAAAAAAAATCCATTATTGGAACTTGGGCTGTTACTGACTAAGAACAGACAAGAAAGAAACAGAAAAACCTCCCAGCAGTTTGAGTAGCAAAGCATACAGTTTCCACTTTAGCATACTTTTCCTGGAAACCCAATTATTTTCCTAGGGTCAGCAAAGTGCTCAGTGGCATAGGTACTGTAAACTTATCTCAGGCTTGCCTGTAGTGAAGTTAGCATACACAATCACTTGTCCTGGTTAAAGGCAAGTCTCATGTATCCGCTTCCTCTTGAAACATTGCTGTAGCAACCACACACAGCTGAGAAGGAGTAACATAATTTCCTAGCTTGGCAAATAGCTGGAAAAACATACACACATTTAAAGGCAGCAAACCTCAAGGTTTTAAGGTAAGATGCAAAGTTCATTGCTACAGAGAGAATCTAAACTCTTGCACAAAAAAACAGATAATCTGGGAGCTCAGAACTTCAGGTGAATAAAACTCCAGTGTTTCATTGCACTTCCATGGCTATGGGGTAAGACTCAATTCCTACCCGGCTTTCTTGAATGTCCATGGCTTCCTCAAGATCTTGATCCCAAAGCTCAGAGGGAGAACCCAGCTCCTCTGCTTCAGCCATCAGCCAATCTGTATCCCCAGCCACCACTGGCAAGGAAGAGAGGAACTTATTCTCCTCTGCTGGTTGCCTCTCTCCTGGCTGCTTCTCTTCCATTTGCCTCCTTCCCCTTCCTGTTCTGAAGAGACTCTGTGGAAAGCCACTCCCCCTCAGACTGGGTGGGGGAAGGGCTTTCCCCATACTAGCCTGCTCCCTATGATTACTAGCAGGGTTCTTTCTAGCCTTAGTTCTAACAGGCACAGGCTTCTCAAAAGGTAGCAAACCTCTAACAGTAGCAGGAACAGGTTTAAACTGGGTACAGCTTTCTTACCATGACTCCTCTGACTCTATCTCACTATCTGAGCAGTAGTCAGCTAGCTCTTTAAATTGGCATGCCACCTGATCAGCTCTCCTACATCTGGGCTCAGTGTATTTTCTTTTCATTTCTGGAACAAAACCCGGGACGGATTGTTAAAGACAAAACTCGAAATGGACTTGGGTTTGTCACAATATATATTTGGAAGGTAAACCTGCACAGAAATGAAAAGGGCCTCCTTGCCCTCTTCTTTGCCCTCTGCTCCTTCCCCCGCTCCACCTCTCCCCCATTCCCCCTCCCCTTCCCTGTTTAGCTTCCCCAGCGTGAACAGCATCTCTAACTTGCTGCCTGCACCAGCTTCAGCTCTCCCTCTGACATCACTCCCTAGTCATGGGACCCGGAAGTAACGTCAGAGGGGAGCGCTGAGGCCAGCTTGAGCAGCAGGTTGGAGCCGCTGCTTGCGCCAGTGAAAAGCTAGAGGTACAATGGCGGGGAATTGAAGGCACATATGCGGTGGGCTAGGAGTAGGAAGGAGAGGGGAGCAGAGAGGAGAAGAGGCGCCGCGCCCCCACCAAGATGGTGCCGGGCATGGTCCAGCCCCCACCCCCCCTCTATGACGCCACTGCCTAGGGGGACAGAGTTGGATTCTAATCCTCAAAGAGATTATGGAGGACTGACAAGCCAAAGATACTGCTGAGTCAGCACTTTTTCCAAACAGTAGTAGGTTTGGTTGTGAATGCATGAGTATATGTTCATGTTGCAGCTTTGCAAATTTCTTCCACGAAGCCTAATCTCCAGTGTCCTACCAATACACAATAGATCTGACATTATGAGCTCTCACCTGATCCTCAAGAATCAGACCTGTTTGGACAAAAGCAAAGAAAATGAAGTCTGCTAGCCAATTAGACAGTATGCCTTTGTCAACAGCATCCTCTATCCTATATGGGTCCAAAGAAACAAAGAGTTGTGTAGATTCTCTAAAGGCTTTAGTCCATTTTAAACAAAAGACCCAAGCTCTCTTGCAATGCATTGTGTGCATTGAACTTTCACCTTTTTGGGCATGAGACCTGAGAAAAATATTCACAAGATGATAGACTGATTAAGTTGGAAGTCTGACACCATCTTAGGTAGGAACTTAGAATGAGTGCACAGAAACATCTGTTGAAGAACTTAGGGAGGGAATTCATCAAGCTGCATTAGAGCTTTAAGTCAATGTAATTAGCCCTTACCATGACTTAAACAGCCATAACACTTCTTTTCCAAATACAGTGTAGGGATATTTAAACTGTCACACAATATGAAGTAATGAGATGCAAAATATGCAAATGCATGTTTTGCATTTTATTACTATGCAAATTCCCTTATGGTAATTCTGGTTAAACTTCTCAGGTCCCAGACCTCTCCTGGATCCCAGTGATGTGTAAGGTAGCCACTAGGAGTAAAAAGGCCGGAAGGCCTTACACTGGGGTGATTGGGTCTGAAGAGAGGAGGAACTCAGTGGTGCAGTCCAGGAGCATCAGGCCGCAGCTTTGCATAGCCCGATGCTCCTGGGCCACAGGAATAATGCTGCTTGTGAGGTGGCTCACAAGCAGTGTTATTCCTGTAAGATAGGATTCAGCAACCTGCGGTACTTATATATGCAGCAGGGCATCAAGGTGCAATAAAGGGCAAACTTTTACCTTCATGAAACCTCCCCACCACCCCCTTTTAGTGTAGGATAGATCAGCTAGAAGAGCCTGGTGCTCATTCTGCACACTGCCCCAAAATCAAGACTATCAAAGATTTTGGCCTTCGAAAGCTAGCCACAAAGATAACAAGCCAATTAATTGATGTCATAAGTTAGGGAACTACAAAAAGCAGTACTGAGTCATTCATCTGAGGTTTGTTCTTTTCTACATGTCAACACAATACACATTAAACATTTTAATACAAAGGGGGACAAGCAGAGGCAGAATGTTTAGGGCCATGGCACTTTGTGTGTCTAAGTACTGTACTTTGAAAGCAGATAACATAGCTGGTTTTAAGAAAGGTTTGGACAATTTCCTGAAGGAAAAGTCTATAGTCTCTTATTGTGAAAGACATGGGGGAAGCCACTGCTTGCCCTGGATCGGTAGCATGGAATGTTGCTACTCTTTGGGTTTTAGCCAGGTGCTGGTGACCTGGATTTATCACTATGGGAGCGGACTGCTGGATATGATGGACCATTGGTCTGACCCAGTGGGGCTATTCTTATCTAAAAGGGTTTTGTGGGAGAGTGAGTGGGGTAGTATTGTACACATATCCTCCAGTGCTTGTACAAATCTTATTTAAGGATATTGGACTAGATTCAGTAAACTGTGCTCTGTAACTGTAACTCTAAATCAGTCTGAAAAAACTCAGTGCTTAGTGCCAATGCTGTTCTAGAATGAACACTCACAGATGAGCAGTTAATTCCAAGTGTAAAATTTTGCGCACATCCTTGGCATTCTATACACTACATACAGCTCCCATGGTGGTCATGCATGCCTCCTTTTGAAATGCACACTTTGGGATTTGGGTGCACATTGTTATAGAATAGCAGTAGCAAGATGTGCTCGCCAATTTAAAATAGCTATAATAGCCATTGACGTTAGGCGCACATCTTGCCCAAATATTTTGTGCGCTTTTCCGCATAGTACAATAGCAACTTTGCGTAATAGTGTAATGTTTTTTAAAAAGCCCAGAACTATGAAGGTCAGCCAGCCCCAACATCTGAGGCGACAGCAATACAGGCCTCCGAACGCTAGAGGTCTCTGCGTTGCTCAGATCAGCTCCCAAGCAGGGCTGTCCTCGGCGTTGCCTGAATCAACTGCCATTGTCGCTTCCGAAACCGCTCTAGTTTGAACCCTCTACCAAACTTTCCTCCGCTTTTGGCTGAGTCTGTGGTGAAGAGCTTAGAAACAGAAATAGGAGGTGTGCCTTGTGCCGGCGGGAATTTTTTCTTTTCTTTTGTGGCGCTTCAGCGGCGAGCCTCGTAGCGCTCTCCTCTCAGGCCGGGGGGGCCTGGGCGGGAGTGGCGCGTTGGCTGCCAAGATGTCGACGAAGAATTTTCGTGTCAGCGACGGGGATTGGATTTGTCCTGATAAGAAGTGAGTAAGGCGGGCTGCTGCTGTTGTAGGCCGGAACAGGCGTGCTGGTTCCGCAAGGTTGGCAGTTGGGAGAAGGGCAGCGGGTTAGGAGTGCTAAAGACGGTTAGCGCGGCCTACCCCTCTTTCTCCTATCTCGGCCTATATATATATTTTTTTATTTTTTTTAACTTTATGTTCATTACGTTGGATTCATAAACTTTCGACTCGCTTCTACTGTACCGCCTGAAAGTGTGGGGAGTCCCGAGTGTAAGAGAATCGCCGTGGCAGTTCCTGCTGCAGCCCAGGCCTAGAGGTCGCTCATGACACCTTTCCCTGTTTTTGAGTGTTAAGATATTTATTTATTTCCTTTTGTTTTTTTAACACAAAACCGCGAAGGCGGTTTTCAGTGCCGGCCGGCGCGCTGCTCCTACAACATTCGGCGCACCGGCCGGCACTAATAACCGCTTTCGCGGTTTTGTAAAAAAAAAAAAAAAAAGGGGGGGAGGGGTGTTTACTTATCTATTTATTGCATTGTTTTGTATGTTTCTCCTTTTCCCAACCTCGCCGATTCATCACGTATGCATAGGTCAAAGCACGATAATTTTTTTTCACCATACATCCAATATTGCTGAGAACACCTTTAAAAATGCAAGATGGCATTGTATTCTTATTACTGGTTCTTTCCTCCCCCCACCCCCCGTTAGATTTTGGTATCACTCTCCCATTTGTAAAAGTTTTGCACAGCGTTTCTTCATCTTCTCTTTACCCGGCTATCTTCCGGGACAACGTCGCCAAATGGGTTAAGGCTATACCAGTGTTCTTCAGTGCAGGATGGATTTTCGGGTGGGGTTTGGGTTCTGCTTCTCTACACAGGCTCAGGGCAGAAAGAGAAAAGTAGATGGGGAGATGCTTGAAAGACAAGGCATCATATCTCGATAGACAAAAAAATAATGCATTTGGAAATGCTCACAACCGTTGGGTACACCCTAATGAAGCTTGAAGGTAAGCTTTGGGGATGGATGTCATTGGCACACACTAGTCAGCAGTGTTGTGTCTCCACATGGGATATTTGGGCTCTCCTTTAGCTCATTAGAATCCAAAGTGGCCCCAGCTTAAAAATTAATGACCACTGGTCTATGCTGTTGCACTAGTTGTTTAGTACCAAAGAGAACATATTTCTGGAGTTAAGGTTTTAGAGAGAGAGAGGGACAATTTGTTCAGGTGTGCTTGGAAATTAATTTTAATCAAGCCTGTGGCACCAGTGGAATGGGAAATATTTCTGTGCTTTTCTGCCACATTTTTTTGTCTCAGGCTGCGTTTCATCACCACAAGATTTACAGAATAATCATTTGGAACTAACAACACTGATAAATTGTATATTGATTTTCAATTGTTTATTTTAGTTTGATTTTAATGAATTTTAAGTCAATTGTATTTTACTTATTGATGGTATAATTTTTCTCTATATGTGAACCGCCTAGAACTAAGTGGTGTGGCGGTATACAAAAAATAAAATTATTATTATTAATGCCATTGCTGATTTCTCTCTCACTCTGTCCAACATCTAGCTTTTTATCTGTTGATTGGCATGGGGTTGTCCCAGGTTATCATAACCTTTTCATTCTCCACAGTTCTCTTAGAGTCATGAGCCCATTGTTTTCTCAGTACAGTAATGTTGCATTGTTCTCAAAATTTACAATGAGTGAGATTTCTAGAAAATTTTTTCCATTAGCATTTCACAAGATGAGTGACTTTCCAACTTGCGTTTTTTATTTTTTTTAACAGAACAAACAGGTATCCACTATGCTTGCTGTGACCCTTCTTGTCCATAATCCACTATCCTGGGCTATAACTGACAAATTCTCATCCTTTGGTTTTTAGTTCTCCTCCTCTTCACAATTAATATGATCTGGATTGATCTACATACGGTTTATGGAATAATACTTTATAGTTCCCATTGTATTTCTGCATTTGCTAATTGTTTTTCTTGTTTGCTGATATGATTTTTTGCTCATTCCTTCTGCTTGTTAGGTCTGTCCAAATTTAATTATGGAGCTAAATACTGGATGCTTTCATACATCAATACTTTTTTTGTGTTTGGAACCCTTGATGCTGTTAAATAAGCTTGTACAGTAGAATCTCAGTTATCCAGCACCCACAGGGATTGGTGGATACCAGATAACTGTTTTTCTAGTTAATTTAGAGTTGTCCATCATACTCTCAATTCCCACCCCTACAGTTCCGAAGTACCAGCACAGCAGCGGTTTTGAGCCGCAAAGCCCTCTTCCCTCTCTCAAGCCCCTTAGTGACAGAAGGAGATGCCTGAGCCGTGTACCCCCTCGCTTCTCCACTCTCTCTGTCCCTTACCAAAAGCGCAGTAATCATTAGGAGGCAGCCTCAAAACAGGCTGCTCGCAGCCAACCCTGGCAGGGTCTTTCCTGTGATGCATCAGAGGAAAGGCCCTGCTGGGAATGGCCATGAGCAGACTGTTTTGAGGCTGCCTCCTTATGACCGCTGCGCTTCAGGTAAGGAAGAGAGAGAGGGGGGGAGGGAGCGAAGGAGTTTATGGCTTGGGACTGCCGCCTGCTTCTGCCACTATGGGGCTTGGGGGAGGAGGGCTCTGTGGCTTAAGACTGCTGGTGCTTCAGGGCGGGAGGGAGGTGGGTTTGTAACTGCTTGGGGGCTTGAGGGAGGGAGGAGGGCTTTTTGGCTCAGGACTGCAGCTGCAGCGCTGGTGCTTCGGGGCGGGAGGGAGGTGGGTTCATAGCTGCTTGAGGGAGGGTTTACAGCTCAGAACCTTGCCACGCTGGTGCTTCGGGGCGGGAGAGAGGTGGGGGTTTCTACCCGTGATTTTATTTATTTATTTTTTGACGGTTGTATGAGTTCCGATTAACTGAGACTACTGTATAATTTTTATTTCTATAAGGTCCATTTCCTCCTCCAGTTCTAGAAATGTATAATGTCAGCATACACTGATTATTATAGTCTAGGTTGTGAGTATGGAGAAGTTTTCTTGGTGCATACATCTAATTTTTAAAGGTATTTTATGTTGCCAATTCATAATTCTAAAGCTATATGATAGAGCATTTTTCAGTATTAGTTTTAATATCCTGTAATACTGTTTGCTGATCTCTCTCAGTGCTTTATGCTGGATTTTTGCTCCTTCCTTCCTAAATACTTACACTGTATATATTTTCCTGTTTACATGCCTTGATGGTTCAATCATCAGTCAGAGAGGTTTTCAGATGTGGTCATTTTTCTCATGGGAAGGTTGCCACAATGCTTTTGTCCAGCTGTTTGTAACAGATGATATCATTTGGATTTAACCAGTGTCTGAATAGTTGTATAATCCCAGTAATCTGGAGGCATGAGGTCAATATGGTACATTCATTTGGTTATAGTTAATAGGTCAAGAAGGGTCTGAACACAACTACTGGTTTAGACTGTCAGCTTCCTTTTTCATGAAGGACAAGGTGATCATACTGTATATGCATAGAATCCTATACTATAACCAGACTTGAAAAATCCCTGGTGCTCAAAATTCATTGCCTGGTGCCCAGTGGAAGAGACGTTGACAGAGCTGGCAATAAAGTAGCAGGACAGCCCTGGACTACAGTAGGAGACAACTATCCCCGAGCTGGCTATATTACCAGCAGTTTTTGGCAGATTGGCATCTTGAGTTTTTTTCAAACCCTGTATCTGTATAAATCTTGTACTACTTGGGGTTAGTAGGGGGGTGGGGGTGGAGGAACAGAAGAAAGGAAATGGAAGTTCATTAAAATTTGTCATCTTAATAAAAAGTTAAATCACTTATTAGATATACAGTAAGTCAGTGGTTCCCAACCCTGTCCTCGAGGACCACCAGGCCAGTCGGGTTTTCAGAATAGCCCTAATGAATATGCATGAGAGAGATCTGCATATAATGGAGGTGTCAGGCATGCAAATCTGCTCCATGCATATTCATTAGGGATATCCTGAAAACCCGACTGGCCTAGTGGTCCTCCAGGAAAGGGTTGAGAACCACTGCAGTAAGTGATTATATATCTGGCTTCACTAATGAAGCATAGGCTACTTCATACCGATATTCCTTTCTTATTGATTTGTAGTGCTAGTGTATATTAAATGTAACTTAATATTTTGATATTTGATAATAAAAACACTTGAGTAACGCACAAAAGCCATTATCAAGTAAAAGTAGAAATTGTGAATCCGATTCTAATGTCTATATGCACAACATACTTCGGCACCTCAGGTGCTGGGATAAGAGGCAGTTTTTGACAATTGCAGACAGTAATTCCACCTATATGGGAACATAAACTTGGAAAAGCAGATAAGGTATTTTTTCTTTTTTTAATCATGAGAATGAAATTACACAGAGCCATATATTATGGTGAAAGTCAAGCGATGCTACCTTAACCCCCCAAAAAACTTTTCTTCCTTTGCTTGTAAAGGGTTCTGAAACCCCTGATAGTACTACAAAAAATAAGACATAATAAGAACAGCTTATAAAAACATTTATATTAAATACAGAGAAGAACCTTTAAATATCTTAAGTTATAAAAAGGTGCTAGACAAAAGAAACCACCATTATTCCAAATTGATAGGTCCAGCTGCAATTGGTCTCTTGATAATCATACGCTCTGTGTAACTAGGTTGCCAGTCATACAATTGAAAGGATCATATATAAAGCAACACAGAAATATGTACATTTATAACACAAACCTCGCTAGTTTTAAAAATATCATTAATAGCAACTTAATTTTACTCTGTGTGCAGCTTTTTTTTTTAACCTCTTTTATTCTGCTATTGGATAAACAATGACAGTGAATGGTTTGTATAGAAATTGATGGTAGTCTACTAGGTACTACTGCCAGTTAGACCTAATTTCCATATCTACTGCAGTACCAGCGAAGCTGTTGTTACTTTTTCCATTCGTATGTATTTTTTAATATAGCTTATTCACCCTTCCCTGGTACCCTTTCCCAAGCCTTTTTTGGGGAAACTTTCGCTCATCTGCCATCTCAATTTAAAACTTGATCAAAGGAGCATTCCATGTTCAGAATTTATTCACCTGGCCAATAAGCCATCTTGAAAAGTTCACATTTTCTTTAAGAAGTATGCTTTTATTATTTCTGGGAGCATTCTATTCTAGGGTACCTGCCTGGCTAGTATACATGCGGGTAGAAAAAGTTTCCAAATCTTTTGCTTAGCAGCTCTTTGGACTCTGCTGGGGACAGAATGGAAGTACTCTATGTAAGGATTTATTATTGTTATTCTAGAGCAGTGGTTCCCAAACCTGTCCTGGGGGACTCCCAGCCAGTCAGGTTTTCAAGATATCCCTAATGAATATGCATGAGAGAGATTTGCATACCTGTCACTTCCATTATATGCAAATCTCTCTCATGCATATTCATTAGGGATATCTTGAAAACCTGACTAGCTGGGGGACTCCCAGGACAGGTTTGGGAACCACTGTTCTAGAGGATTAACAAATAATGTATGTTAAAACAAATTAGGTGATTTGGGATGTAGTCAGCAGGGCATATCACCTTTTCAAGCTTCCTTGTCTCACATTCTTGCAAGATGGCGTGCCTAAGGGATTGGCGTATAATTCCCTTAAGGTACAAGAGACAGCCATCACTTGTTACAGGGGCAGGGTATCTTGCTCTTCCTTGGTTTTTCAGCCAGATGTGTTCTGGTTCCTGAAGGGGGTTCAACATCTTCATCCGCCCTTGAAGAAACCTTGTCCGAATTTTAGCTTACAATGATCTCCATTTGAGCCTTTGCACCTTGAAACAGTCTTTTTGGTAGTCATGGCGTCGACTCGATGGGTGTCGGAGCTGCAAGCTTTATCATGAAGAGATCCGTTCTAACGCTTCACAGAATCAGGGGTCTCGGTTCTGATGGTGCCTTCCTTTTTTCCCAAGGTAGTCTTGACCTTTCATGTCAGTCAGTCTCCCTTCCGGGAGAAAGACTACGGATCTCGATTTTGGTTTTGCTTGATGTACGTCAGATGCTTCTGCACTTTCTTCAGATTAGTAATGACTCAACATTCAGATCACCTTTTTATGGTGGTCTCCAGGCGCAACAAGAGTATGGCGGTGTCCAAGGCGTCAGTAGCCCAGTGGGTCAGAGAGCTATTGCTGCCACTTATTTGTTGACAGGCAAGCACTTACCAGTTGATCTCCATACTCATTCGATGAGAGTGGTAGCTGCTTCATGGGCTGAGTCCAGGGGTTTCTCCTTGGAAGAGATTTGTAGAGTGGTGACTTGGTCCTCCGCGAATACATTTTCTAAGCATTACCAGTTAGATGTGACGGCACATGCAGATGTGTCTTTTGGTGCTTCAGTTATTGCAGAGGCGGCGTTCGCTTCCCATCCGGATTAGGGAATGCTTTGCTACATCCCACTAGTCTCTAGATTCATCTGCTGGTGCTAAGGAAGGAAAAATTATGTTCTTACCTGCTAATTTTTTTTATTTTAGATGCAGTAGGTGAATCCAGAGCCCCACCCTTTCTTAATATCTGCTGTTGGGTCCCATGAGGGGCATTTAGATGTAGTGTTATAGTTGGTAGTTGGTTTCGTTTCTGGTATTTTCTATTTGTCATTGTTTATGGGAAAGAAGATTTTATTTGTGCAGTTTGTTTATTCCTGATGCTTTGGCAAAGAGCGATACTAATTGGTTCAGAGGAGTTCTATCCAAGAGGAGTACCTGCAAATAAGTTCTCTTTATCTCCACCTGCTGGTAGGTGTGTGCTATCTCACTAGAATCTTGATTCATCTGCTGCATCTAAAGGAAATAAAATTAACAGGTAAGAACATAATTTTTCCTTAGTGTAGTAGTGTCAGAATATTGGAGGTTGTTGATATCTCTCCTTCAATTTTGAACCTCTCTCACATCATCTAATCCTACTTTTCTCATATGTTGTGCGTATAAGTTGAACAAATAGGGAAAGAACCCTGCTAAACTTCTTTGTCAATTGTCAACCAACTTGTTTTGCCATGTTCTGTCTTAATTTGTAGTTTTTTGTCCCATGTACAAATTCTTCATTAGAGCGATCAGATGTTCAGGAATACCTATTGTCAGTGGTTTGACATGATCAATGCAATCAAAGGCCTTATAATAATCAAAATGCACATAAGGAGTCACGTGATGCAATGAGTGGGTGAAGACGTGTTCTCTGCTTGCTCCGGGGCTTGACCCTCCATTCCATTGCACCTTTTTCCTGGGTTTAAACTCTCATAACAGGCCCCTAATTCTATGGACAAATACCTTATGAGATCTCAGGACTATGTCTACCAAATCTGCCAAAAAAAAGATTGAGATTGTACATGGCCTAGTGAGAGCAAGATGGTGGAGCCTTCATCAGCGGCGGTGTTGCAATTCAAGGAAGCAGCTCTGAGTGAGCTGAAAGAGGCAGTAGCTCAAGCTCTTGGACCGCAGATTGACTACCTTTCCTCTCACTTACAACAAATACTTTCCAAGACAATGACGTGAATGGCAGAGCTACAGCAACGAATGTCCACCATCAAGGACATGCCATGCATCTGACCTAGCAGTCTTGCAAGACCATTTCAGGCTGTAATCCCCATAACTGGCATATTTGGTATCTAGCAGCATTATAGAAATTAGTAGTAGTTCCTGACCTTCGGGACATTCCCTATGCCCTCTATCCAGGGCTGTGGAGTCGATAGATAAATCCTTTGACTCCTTAGTTTCTGATAGCCATGACTCAGACTCCAGGTACCAAAAATTGACTCCAACTCCATAGCCCTGGCAAGGCTGTGGAGTTGGTAAATAAATCCTTCGACTCCGACTCCTCAGTTTCTGGTACCTCTGACTCCAGTACCCAAAATTGTCTTCGACTCCACAGCCCTGCCTCTGTTTTCATATTCAAAAGAGGACACTGGAACTTCCGGTGATGTCATCCGGGTGATGGCGATGTGAGAATCGAGCTCCTCTTCACCCAGCTTTAATTAGCTATCATTGGCGCTTTTGTACCCTGAACTGAGCAGTTTCTGCCTCTGCGGAGCAATGTGGAGGCTTGGAGATGGCCGCGGCGGTGAAAAAAATGCAAACTGATCTGCGTACGTTCGCTTTTCAAGCGACGACGCTCGGGGATGCGGCCTGCTCGTCCCGCCCCTGTAATGAGCCGTTACCTGTGCAGGGAGAGCTGCAATCCCGATCGCCTTCCAGGTCCCCTGAGGTGGATCTGCCTGTGTCCCAAGTGGAATTACAAGGTTGGTTTGCAGATCTCAAAAACACGATGATGGTGATGCAAAAAGAACTGCATTCTGATGTTTCCGCGCTGCGGAAAATGGTGGTAGATATGGGTCAAAGATTAAATGAATTTGAAGAGCGTGTTATTGACCAAGATGGAGACATTCTGCATATACAATAGCGCTGTAAGGGACTGGAAGATAAATATGAGGAGTTATTACTGAAGGCTGAGGACATGGAGAACAGGGCCCGGCATAACAACTTGCGGGCCCGGGGAGTGCCGGAGCGCAGTGGCTCATTAAAAATGGAGGACACTATGCGTGCTATATGATCCTACGGTGACCCCCCCTACTCTGGAGTTTGAGAGAGTACATCGGGCTGTGGGGACTACACTCCTGAACCGTCCGCGAGATCTTATAGCCTGTTTTCATAGATTTCCTTTAAAGGAACAGGTATTAGCAGCGGCATGGAGAGTGGGACATATTGACTGGGAAGGAGCCAAGGTTGAATTGTACGCTGACATGTCTGCCCTTACCCTCAGGAAGCGGAGGGAATTTCGAGATGTGACCAAATGTTTGATGGCTCATCAAATTCGATATAAATGGAACTACCCGTTTGGCTTAACTTTTCCGTTACAAAATCAGGTTCATAAAGTTTCGACACCTGAGGAGGCCAAGCTCCTGTTGCAACAAGCCGCACTGTGGGCGGTGGAGGAGGCTCGCCCGACTGGGGCCCTGCCACAGCGCAGTGGAAGTGTGAGCCAATCCAGATGGCGCCGAGGAGAAAAGAGTGGTCAGCGTCTTCAGCGCAATTCTGATGTGGCTGCAGTGACTTTACCTACCTGATGCTTTTTACCTGACTGAGGGTTTTCAGTATATGATGGGGATCACTGTTCTGTACTCCTGTTAGATAAGCTCTTTGCATAAGGGTGGGAGTACTGTGGGCTCGCTGTTGAATGGGGGTTCCTTTCCCAGCTGGGTTTGAGTATTGGTGTGTGGTTGGCTTTGATTGAATGGGGATAATGTGTGGGGTGGGAAGTGTGCGACTGCAGGGGACTTTAATGGTAGCTAGGGGAGGTGGGGGGGGTGTTGGAAGTTTACTGTAGGAATGGTTTTTGGGGGGGAGGGGGGGTGGGTTGGGTTTGATGTTAGGGTTGGGAAGGGTTGTTGCAGGGGAGGGGGTTGGGATATTGAATATCATGTTTCAGTGGTTGTATCAGCAGTGGATTTTGTGGATCTGGGATTTATGTTTTTCGTACGGGGGGGATTTTAGGAGGTATTTAGCTGGTTTTTATAGATGGTTGCACTATGGTACGATGGATGTCATTTAATGTGAGGGGATTGAATGTTCCCAGGAAGCGTCAATTATTGTTTAAGGAAGCTCTTCGTCTGAAGGTGGGAGTGGGTTTCATACAGGAGACACATTTCCGACCGATGCATGAACACTATCTCCACCATAAGAAATACCCACATATGTATCTGGCTTCTAATTCAGTAGTGGGCAGAAAGAATGGGGTGGGAATTTTTATAGCACAGGACTTGGCTCCTGTTGTGCATAAAGTGGTCCTGGATAAATTGGGGCGTTATATTATTGTAAAAGTTACTATTCAGGAGTTACTATTCCTGTGTGAATTTATATGCTCCAAATAAGGAGCAGGGTTCTTTTTTTGAATCTTTGGGCCGAGTGATGCTGGATTTAGTAGAAGGTCATGTGATCATGGGGGGAGGGGATTTTAATTTAACATGGGACCCATCTTTGGACAATTCCGCGGGTGGTGTGATGTATGGTCATCAGGATAGGAAAACACTTTTGGACCTTTTTCAACAGTGGGGTCTGACTGATCCTTGTCGTCATCGCAATCCTGGAGAGCGGGATTATTCTTATTTTTCTGAGGTACATAATTCCTACTCAAGAATTGATTTTTGGGGGGTTTCTGCGGATGTATTGCTGAGGGTGGAGGAGGTGGACATGGCATCTTGGGTGTGGTCTGACCATTCACCGGTCTGGTTTTCGCTGTTGCGTAAAGCGGGGAGTCATGGTAAGCATTTTTGGCGTATGAATGAAGGTTTATTGATGGATCCGGTTAATGTTTCTCAGTTTGTGGATAATCTTAAAGAATACATCCAATTTAATCTCACGGACGAGATATCTCCAGTCCTGTTTTGGGAGGGACTTAAATGTGTCATGAGAGGTAGGATTATATCATTAGCGGCATTTCGTCGGAAAGAGAGACTTCAACAGGAGAGTGAGCTTCGGGTTCAGCTGCGAAATTTGGAGGCTCAACATAGGAGGTCTGGGGGGAATGGTGAAGTGTTGTATCAGATCCGGAAAGTGAAGGGGACCCTTCAGGAGCTCGAGGTGAAGGATGTTTCGCAGAGACTTGAATTTCTGAAACAAAGATATTTTGAATCGGGTAATAAGGCGGGGCGTCTTTTGGCTCATAAGCTTTGTAAACAGCGCCAACAAAATTATATATTTCAATTAAAGAGCCCGGAAGGTACGTTGCATAATTCCTCTGGCGAGATTGGGGATGTCCTCACTCATTATTTTACTGAGTTGTATAGGGGGGAGGATCTGGTACAGGACCAGGAGATGGATGATTATCTGGCTCAAGTGTCGCTTTCTAAACTATCCTCGGAACAGGCGAATTGGTTGTCTCGGCCTATAGAAGAGGAGAAACGCTTTTAGTTGTCAAGGCTTTGCCTTTGGGAAAGGCACCTGGTCTGGATGGTTTTTCTAATAAATTCTACAAATGCTTTAGCTCACTCCTGGT
Organism: Geotrypetes seraphini; assembly: GCF_902459505.1. NCBI lineage: Eukaryota > Metazoa > Chordata > Amphibia > Gymnophiona > Dermophiidae > Geotrypetes > Geotrypetes seraphini. The sequence goes on from NC_047095.1 coordinate 42,308,100, forward strand.
TAAACCGCTTACGGAATTCTTTAATAGTATAAAGGGGGGAGAGGAATTGCCCTGGTCGTGAAGATTAGCGGGGGTGACGTTATTGTTGAAACCCGGAAAGGACCCTACTGATACAGCGTCGTATCGTCACATATCGCTACTTGGCACGGATTATAAAATCTTTACGGGCGTACTGGCCCGTCACCTACAGCGTTATTTGGGTGAATTGGTACAGGATGACCAGGCGGGCTTTGTTCAGGGTCGACAGACATTCGATAATCTTCGCAGAGTGTTTCATATTGTAAACTCCGCGACGGCTCATAAGGACCCCGCCCTGATATTAGGAATAGACGCAGAGAAGGCCTTTGATAGGGTCTCATGGCCCTTCCTGTTTCGGACGTTGTCATCTATGGGAATATCGGGTCAATATATGGATTGGGTTCGCTCATTGTATGTTAGGCCTTTGGCCTCTCTCAAGGTGAATGGTGCCTATTGTGCTGAATTCGAGCTTGCTAGGGGTACGAGACAGGGGTGTGCTCTGTCACCTCTCCTTTTTGTGCTAGCTATGGAACCGTTCGCTCAGAGGGTGCGAGAGTGTCCTACTATAGAGGGCATCGTTAGTGGAGGACAAGAACAGAAAATACTCCTTTTTGCAGATGATATTCTTCTCACGCTTCGCAATCCAGGGGAATCACTTCAGGGTATAGTGACGGCTTTGGCTGACTACGGACGGGTCTCTGGTCTCAAAGTTAATATGGCTAAATCGGAAATTCTTAATCTCACTGTTGGAGATCAAGCTCGTGTGGATCTACAACGCCGTTTTCCCTTTCGATGGACACCCTCCTCTTTGAAATACTTGGGTATTCATCTTACGGCAAAATTGTCCTCTCTCTATGATGCTAACTATCCCCACTTACTACAACAGGTGAGGGAGGATTTAGACCGGTGGGACAAACTTTCTATTTCTTGGATGGGGAGGGTTAACGTTATTAAAATGATGGTTTTGCCACGTTTCCTTTACTTTTTCACAGCGTTGCCAATTTTTCTCCCCAAAACGTTTTTTGATTATTTACACCGAATGATTTTCTCATATATCTGGAAGTGGAGACCTCCATGGGTTAGCCGCTCCATGTTATTTCAATCACGGGACAGGAGTGGTATGGCGGTTCCAAATTTTTATTATTATTTTCTGGCAGCACAGTTGCGATATTTATTGGCCTGGCAGCAAGAGCCTCATAGGACTTGGGTTCAACTGGATGACTGGTTTTTGGGTGATATTTCTTTACGTTCCGTGGTATGCATTGCATAAGCTTCGGGTGATGGCTCGCAAGGTCAATCCGGTGATAGGGGTAATATTGCATGTGTGGCTGTTGTTTCGTGAGAAGTTGTTCCCCGGTAGGGTGTATTTCTCTCAGACACCAGTGAGGATTGCAGAGGGGTTTTTGCCTGGCAACTTGGATTCTCGGTTTCAATCTTGGGAAGCGGGGGGCCTCTGTACCTTGGGACAGTTTCTGGTGGATGATACTTTGATCCCGCCAGTTCATTTGCAAGAGGAATATGGTGTAAGGGGTGCGGATTTGTTGCAATATAATCAGGTGATTGATTTTCTCAGTCAAAAGGCCTTGTCGGATCTCCTTGTGGATTCGGAGGCTTGGAATAAGGTATGGGAGGCTTCGAGTGGGAGAGGGTGTATCTCTAGATTATATGGGTTACTCCTTTCGCATGATATCATTATCCCAAAAGGGACCCACCTTTGGACAGGCCCACCAAATGTGTTCAAACGTTCCGGAGGCCCCACAATTACGCCAACAGTCATCCGGGAGAGCGGGATTAATCCTATGCAGTCATTCAGGCGTGTAGTACCAGCGATATAGCATCTTATAGGTACGTTAGATAGATTGTGAGCCCACCGGGACAGAGAGGGAAAAATGCTTGAGTACCTGATTGTAAAAACCGCTTAGATAACCTTGATAGGCGGTATATAAAATCCTAAGAAACTTGAAACTTGATTATCACTGCAAATGGACTTGATTTTGTTCCTGCATTCTCTGGACCCTGTCTTGGTTCACTTCTGACCATCCTCGACTACCTTCTTTCTAATTCTGGTCTAAAAACCAATTTGGTTAGAGTTCATCTCAATGCTATCCGTGCATTTCATACATCTTCCTGTCTCAAACTGCTCGCTTGGAAAGTCATTTTCCTCATAGTCTCTTTACATATGCATACTGAGTGTGTGAATTTCAGACCCTTATATTGGATCCTCCCTATACAAGGTTCTATCACAAGAGGGTACTCCTTCAAACATATCCAAAATTCATTCCTAACATAGTTTCAGAATTCCACCTCAACCATTCCATCATTTTGCTTATTTTCTTTTCAAAGACACATTCTCATCCTAGAAAAGCAGCCCTTCACACTTCATACTACCTGGACCACACTAAGCCCCATAGAGGATTATTTGTCACCTTTGATCTTAATAGGCTAGGACAGTGTATGAGAGCCGTGGCACTCCAAACTGGCAGCCGCTGCATGAGGGCACTCAGAAGTGCGGGGATGTCAATGCGATGGCATACGTGACATCATTCCATTGACATCTGCGCAGGCACGGAAGCCCTCCAGATGGATCCCTGAGCCGCCAGTAGAGAAGTGCAGAAAAAGAAGAGGTGCGGAGAGGAGGAGAGACAATGGCGGCGGCTGACTGCCTACAGGATGTGCCTCTCGCCGCAAGAGGCGCATCCTGTAGGCAGTCTGCCGGCGTTGGTGGCACACCTGAAACTTCATTTGGCACACAGTTTGTGATACACTGGGCTAGGAGTTGCTGTATCCAAAAGAAACATTTTTACTTGGCTAGCGGACTGTATCTCCTTTTCGTATAATCAGGCTGGGTTGATTCTTCAAGGCCATGTGACAGCCCACATTGTATTGCCTTTGGCTGCCTTGGTGGCTGATTTTCACTCTGCATATATTGAAGAAATCTGCAAAGCAGCTACTTGGTCCTCAGTTCAAACATTTACTTCTCACTACTGTTTAGAACACAGCATCAGAAGAAACAGTTGGTTTAGGTAAGCAGTTCTGCAAACTATTTTCTACTTAAAGCCAATTTTACTCCAACCCTGTAGGGTTTCTCCAGGTTCCTGTATATTCAGTGTTAAACCTTTTTTCCAGCAACATGATTCTAGCAGCTTGGGAGTCCACATATGAGAATATTATGCCTACTTATCTTTGTGGAAAAATAAAGATACTTAACTGTAGCAAGTGTTCTCCAAGGACAGCAGGCATATATTCTCAGAACCTGTCCACCTCCTCTCGTTGGCTTCTTAGCTTTGTTATTGAACTGATGGTTCTGCAAGCTGACGTTGGGCAGGAAGGCACCAGTATGGGTGAGCAAGGAGAAAGAAGAAAATGTCAAATGGGCAGGAGACCCTGGTGAGTGAGCTAACAGAAGACAGAAACCAGAGCCTGAGACCAACATGATTTGAACAGACAACAAAAGGTATTTTTTAAAATTAAAGTACCTTATATACTCGAATATAAACTGAGATTTTTGGCCCAAAAATGGGGGTCTCTGATTATATTCAGGTCAAATACAAAAGGTATTTTTTAAAATTAAAGTACCTTATATACTTGAATATAAACTGAGATTTTTGGCCCCAAAATGGGGGTCTCTGATTATATTCGGGTCATTGTCCACCTGTCCCCATCCTGGACTTGTTGCTGACCTCCGCTGGGCCTGCCGTATGACATGGTGGAGTTGGCTGAGACAGGAGGGATCCTTCTCATCTGTCCCGGCCGACTCTGCCAATTTTTTTTTAACCTCCCTCCTCCTGCCTCCCCCGCATATCATTTTTTGAATCGCTGGTGGCCCAGCGGTGTACCTGGCAGCTTCAACGCTGTGGCTGCTGTAAGAAGGCAGTTTAGACTCACGGCCAAGAAGGTAAGGGGCAGGGAGAGAGAAAGGGAGCTGTTTCAACTCAGCGGCGGCAGTAAGGAGGGAGGGAGTGCGATAGGTGACCGCGCGCGTTCCCTCCCTTAACTGCGGGGACAAGGCCATTCACCGCTCCACTGGGCATTGAATGGCTTTGTCCCCTTACCCATGGTGGACACAGGTTTTTCCTCACTGTTTTGGCGGGTTAGCTGTGGGTAACAGCCACCGTGCCATTCTCTAAACGCTACTGCATTAAATTTTGTGTAAAGCTTGGCGATTCCCAAGTGGAAACGATCCATAAGATTCAACAGGCCTTTGGGGACGAAGTAATGGGTACTACACAGATAAAGGAGTTGTACAATCGCTTCAGAGATGGCCGCACATCAGTGGAGAATGAAGCACGTTTTGGTAGGCCCGCAACATCCAGAAATGAGATTGTCATTGACCAAGTGAGGACCTTGGTGATGCAGGATTGTCGAATCACCAAGGGATACTACCAAGAGGTTCTGTGTCGCCTTCGTAATGCTGTGAGATGCAAACGGCCGGCCCTGTGGGCAACGGGCAATTGGCAGCTCCATCACAATAACACGCCTGCCCATTCTTCACATTTGATACGGAGTTTCCTGTCCAAACACAACACACCTGTGATTCCTCAGCTCTCTACTTTCCTGACATGGCTCCATGTGACTTCTGGCTTTTTCCCAAGCTGAAAATGTCCCTGAAAATGACCAGATTTCAGTCGAAAAGACCATGCAGAATGCGATGGACCAGTTGCGAGCAATTTCAAGAGGCGTTCCAGTGCTGCTTCAGACAGTGGCAGAGCCATTGGAAAAAATGTGCGACAGCTCAAGGTATAGAAGTATAAGAGACGCTGGGAAGCAGTGACCACAATATGATCTGCTTCAACATGGACACAGGGGCAAAACATCGATCCAGAACGTCAGCCACGGCACTGAACTTCCGAAAAGGAAATTACAGAGGAATGAGACTGATGGTGGGAAAGAAGATTAAGAAGAGGATAAGCACTGTAAAAACGCTAGAGCAAGCATGGTCCCTTTTTAAGGACACGGTCACCGAGGCGCAAAATCTATATATACCGCATATCGACAAGGGATCCAAGAGGAAAAAGAACAAGGAACCGACGTGGCTCACTGTAGCGGTGACGGAAGCGATCAGAGACAAGAAGACTTCGTTTAAGGAATGGAAAAGGTCAAAAACGGACAAAAACTGGAAAAAGCATAAACAACATTAAAGCAGGTGCCACAAGGCGGTAAGAGGTGCCAAAACAGAATACAAGGAAAAAATAACCAAGGAGGCAAAAAACTTCAAGCTGTTCTTTCGATATATTAAGGGGAAACGACACACAAAGGAAGTGGTGGGGCCATTAGATGACCATGAAATAAAGGGAGTGCTAAAGGAGGACAAAGCCATCATCGACAAACTGAACACATTTTTTGCATCTGTTTTTACCGAAAAAGATATACACAACATACCGGAAGCCGACAGGCTATACACAGGAAACAAAGACGGAAAACTGACAGGGTTGATGGTCAGTCTAGAAGAGGTATGCAGGCAGATTGATAGGTTTAAAAACGATAAATCCCCAGGACCAGATGGCATCCATCTGAGGGTAATCAAGGAACTGAAAGGGGCTATAGCTGAGCTGCTTCAACTAATAGCCAATCTGTCGATCAAATTGGGAAGGATTCCGGAAGATTGGAAAGTGGCGAATGTTAAGTCGATCTTCAAGAAAGGTTTGAGGGGAGATCTGGGAAACTACAGACTGGTGAGTTTGACCTCAGTACCGGGAAAGATGGTAGAGCGCTGATAAAGACCACCTCATTGATCACCTTGATGGACACAATCTGATGAGGACCTGACAGCACGGCTTCAGCAAGGGAATATCTTGCTTGACGAACTTGCTGCACTTCTTTGAGGGAGTAAACAGGCAGATAGACAAGGGCGAGCTAGTCAGCATTGTATATCTGGATTTTCAGAAGGTGTTTGACAAGGTCCCGCATGAACGACTACTTCAAAAAATTGCAAGCCAAGGAATCGAAGGTGAAATACTCATGTGGATTAAAAACTGGTTGGCAGATAGGAAACAGAGAGTGGAGGTAAATGGACAATACTCAGACTGGAAAAGCATCACGAGTGGAATGCCGCAGGGTTCGGTGCTTAGATCCGTGCTCTTCAACATATTTATAAACGACCTGGAAATTGGTACGAAGAGCGAGGTGATTTAAATTTGTGAACGATACGAAGCTATTCAGATTAGTGAAGATGCAGAAGGATTGCGAAGACTTGCAACGTAACATAAACATGCTCGAGAAATGGGCCGCTACATGGCAAATGAGGTTTAACGTGGATAAGTGTAAGGTGATGCATGTCAATACAAAAATCTTATACACGAATACAGGATGCCTGATTTGGTACTCGGAGACACCCCCCTCAGGAAAGAGACTTGGGAGTACTGGTCAACAAGTCGATGAAGCCGTCCGCGCAATGCGCTGCGGCTGCAAAAAGGGGTGAACAGAATGCTAGGAATGATTAAGAAGGGGACCACAAACAGATTGGAGAAGGTTATCATGCCGCTGTACTGGGCCATGGTACGCCACCACCTGGAATACTGTGTCCAGCACTGGTCGCCGTACATGCAAAAGGGCACGGTACTACTCAAAAGGTCCAAAGAAGAGCTACTAAAATGGTTAAGGGGCTGAAGGAGTTGCTGTACAGTGAGAGGTTAGAGAAATCGGACCTCTTCTCCCTTGAAAAGAGGAGACTTGAGAGGGGACATGATCGAAACATTCAAGATAATGAAGGGAATAGACTTAGTAGATAAAGACAGATTGTTCACCCTCTCCAAGGTAGGGAGAACGAGAGGGCACTCTCTAAACTTAAAAGGGGATAGATTCTGTACAAACGTAAGGAAGTTCTTCTTCATCTAGAGAATGGTAGAAAACTGGAACATTCTTCCAGACTCCAAGGCTGTTATAGGGGAAAACACCCTCCAGGGATTCAAGACAGTTAGACAAGTTCCTGCTGAACCAGAACTTACGCAGGTAAGGCTAGTCTCAGGGCAATGGTTTTTGACCTAAGGTCTGCTGCGGGAGCAGACTGTTGGGCAGGATGGACCACTGGTCTGACCCAGCAGCGGCAATTCTTATGAGATTAGTATAAGATTGTTGTATCTGAATACCAGTATTTTTTATGAATAAAGGTCTGATACTTTTTGACCAGCCCTCGTATAGGACATTTTTCACCTCAATATATGTTACACTTCTAGATTCTGAGTCAGACATTCTTAAACTGAAACATGATTCGTATCAAGTCTTGTGTACTGAAATTTTATTATAAAGAACTTTATGAGCATTGCTGGTTGACTTGCTTTTTCATCCACCCTGCTGTTTTCTTGTTAAAGCAGCAAATTAACCATAATGAAAGTATTGAACCTACCCCAACAATAACTACTGAAAGTAGAAGCTGTATTGACAAATTAAACAAATTACTCTTTGAAATTTAAAAATAAAAAGCCATAAAATTGCATCAGTTTGGCATAATAATCAGAATATGAAATGCAGTGTTTTAATGGAATGTACAGACAATATCAGCAGAAGTGTTAAGCCAGGTCAGACTAGTGCAGGGGTGGGCAACTCCGTTCCTCGAGAGCCGGAATCCAGTTTGGTTTTCAGGATTTCCCCAATGAATATGCATGAGATCCATTTGCATGCACTGCTTTCAGTACATATTCATTGGGGAAATCCTTAAAACCCAACTGGATGCCAGCCTTCGAGGACTAGAGTTGTCCACTCCTGGACTAGTGGTTTAAGTCCGGAATATTTATGTCAGTGGTCAGTTCAGGTTTCTTGGAAGTACCCAGCAAATCTGTCGTATTCCCCTGCCTTCCTCTCATTTCTTCAAACTGAGCCCTGTGTAACCTTTCTTAATAAAGTTTCATGCCTTTTACCATTTTTTGTTTACCTTCTCTGCATCTTTTCTATCTCTCTATCTTCTCCCCCCTCCCTCCCCCCCCCACACAAAAAAACTCCCAGAACTGCACACACTGATGGCAGAAGGACCATGGTGTCCATTTAGCCTGCCCATTAGAGAATGACATGGTGGCGGTTACCCGCAGCTAGCCGCGTTTAGCCGTGGGTAACCGTCGAAACGGGGAAAGAAAAATAGCAGTCGCTGCGGGGACGGGGACAAGGCCATTCACCACCCCGTGGAGCGGTGAATGGTCTTGTCTCCGCAGTGAGGCATCAAGGATCGCGCGATCTCCGCAGCCCCTGCCCGCCCGATAGATCTTAGCCAGCTCCCTCCCTTCACCTCACCTTAGTTTGCAGGTTTTTCTTTTCGGCGACCTGCATGCTTTCAAAGAGCCGCGCACACGCGGCTGCTCAGTGTTCAATCTTCTGCTCTGAAGCAACCGGAAACAGGAAGTTGCAGCAGAGCAGAAGATTGAACAGTGAGCAGCCAGCGACGGGCAGGTTCCGACCCGGGAGGCCGACGGGTTCAGGTCAAGCGCCCCGAGGAAAATGGCCTCATTGATGTGAGAGTGACGGGCGCCCCTCCCCCATGGATCCGCCGCCCCCTCCCCAGAAGAATGCCTATGCTCAGCTCGTGCAGCAGCACCACAGCCCCCGCTTCAGGCTCTTCTTGAACCACATTGCCGACATAATGCACCTGCACGAGGGCGCCCCGAAGGAGGAGCCGGACGCAGCCCCCAGCAAAGGCCCTGCGCTGGCTAAAAGGAGAGGAGAGGATGAGTCGAGGAAAGCCGGGCTGCTCATCGTCGTCGACGCTTCTGGCAGCAGAGTTGTGTTCAGTTGCGCAAACGAAGAGGAGGGCAGCAAAGTGCAACTGAGAAGAAAGAGCGCCGAGAAAGAGAGCAGGTTGGCCAAGGAGCAGCCTCACCCCGCTTCCTTACTCTCGAGTCCAATTCAAGGTGAGGCTTTTTGCCCCTTCCTTCTGCGCTGGCAAGACTAGGCATGAGAAATCAGTGCTAGGAAGTAGAGAGTGGGGGGAAATGATGGGTTTTCAATGGGTGAAAACTCCGGAGGGAGCTCAAGAAGCTCCTTTGAGCTTGGGCTGGTGAAGGAAATGCTGGCACAGGAAGTAGAGGGTTCCTTCTGCTTTCTGGGGCTCATTTGCAAGTAAACTTCCTTAGACAATGACATCCTAAGCCTTCCTTCACAACTACCCCGGGTGCTTTCTCCCTATCTGCTCCTCATCAACTAGCCCTGGTCTTAGCTGTGGATGATATCTCCTTCAATTTATTTATCCCACTAATACCAAAGAAGGTTCAAGGTGAGGAAGGTAGATAGATAGGCCACGCAAGAGGAGCTGAAGGGTGGTAGAAAGGAACAGATGGTAAAGGAGGGAGGGAAGGGTGGTGGTGGAAAGGAATAGAACAGACATTGAAGGAGGGTGAAGGGAAATGTGGAAGACAGAGTGGGGAGAAGATGCTGGAAGGGAAGAAGACAGATGCCAGACTATGGGGGGGGGAGCGGAGGGAAGAAGATGGGTGCTAGACCAATTGGGGGGGGGGGGGGTGAAGGGAGAGGCACAGTAACGGCAAATGGAAGACGCAGAGAGAAGACACAGTGGATGGAAGGAATTGAATGAAAAGATGTGGAAAGCAGAAACCAGACAACAAAGGTAGAAAAAAAAATGTATATTTATTTATTTATTTTTTGCTTTAGGATAAAGTAGTATATTAGTTGTGTTGATAAAAATTTATAAACAAAGCCCTGCCAGCTGAACATCTCTTTCTCTAGTTCAGCAGCAGGAACTTTGATTTATAAGAAAGGAATAAGCTAAATATTACAGTACTAAGGCTTATATGGATGCTGCAGGGACGGTGACAGGGCGGTGAATGGGATGGCAGTGGCGATGACGGGGCGGTGAAAGGGATGGCGGTGACGGGGGCGGTGCAAAGGATGGTGGGACGGGGCGGTGACGGGGACAGATTTTTTCCCCGTGTCATTCTCTACTGCCCATATAACTTGCTAGTGCATGCCCTAGACACAAGTTATTATTATTTTATTTAAAAATATAGATCCTCTTCTTGATTGGAGCCATTCAAGATAGTTTACAATATACACATATCATATTACACAGTCAAGATACAAAAAGGTCATCTATATTTGCATTTCTTCATGTATCCATGACAACCTAAGTCTGACCACTTTAAAAACTTTGCATCACAATCTTTTCTGCAGTCACTCCTTATTTCTATCCTTAGCCTGTTGTCCACCTCTTCCTAACATTCTCTACATGAATAAATAGCAAACAAAAGTAAAGCATAAGTATACTTAAATTGTATTGATATGGTGAAGAGATCAGGGTTTGGATTAATCAATTATTACTAGTAGACGTGATGACATGTATCCAGATATAGGGTGGGATGTCCCTTCAACACCATTTGAAGCATGGGCTGCAACTTCAGATAGGCATCTCGGAAGCTTTCAGATTAGCGGAGAGTCTCAAAGTTGCTTGGAAGCTCCATCTGAGAAGAGGCAATGCCAGAGTTGATTGGTGGGGAGAAAAGAAAAATAATTGTGACTTATTCTTTTTATTTTAATATTTTGAGGTGTGGGAACGTTAACTTTGCCAGGAGAGCGAACTGCAACAGATGTGGTCGTGGTAAGTAACTTATGCTGTGCATTATGCTGACATGTCATTGCAAGCCCAGTTCTGATTTAGTTGTTTACATTTTTTTTTTTTGCTTTAAAAATCTGCTTTCAGAAAAGACAACTGATGCAAAAATGATGAAAGCTGGAGGAACCGAAATTGGAAAAACCCTTGCTGAGAAGAGCCGTGGCCTATTCAGTGCCAATGACTGGCAATGCAAAACGTATGGCTTAAAATCTGTTATAGTTCCACACAACAAACATTTGTTTTTTGTGGTGAAAATATGATGTGTAATAAAACTGAATACAGTCCGTTCTCATTATTCGCATGTTCCCAGTGTGCGTTTTCGTGTATCCGCGGTTGCATCAATTACCACCAATATTCCCCATTGCGGACTGGCTCTTTAAGAAACAGCTTTCTTTGCTTTCACTTTCACCTCATGGTCAGGCATTTGCTTCCAGATATGGTCCCCAAGAGTCTAAAGAGTGATTTACAGATACTCCCAAGTTCTGTCTTATGCAGGAATCTAACCCTTTTTCCCCCCAATAGTATCCATTGTTCACTTTCCATGGTTTTGAGGTACAACATGTGCTGCTGGAACCTAAACTCTGTTTTCTCATAGACTCAGCGTTTCGTTATTCACGATTTCACGGTTTGCGAACATTTTCGGGAACCATACTACCGCGAATAACGAGAACGGACTGTATAGCATATTACAATATCACCAAGCTACCTTCCATTTTTAAAATGGTAGTACCTTCAATATGTAGAACATAACACATTTACATCATGGAGATGATCAAGGAAGCAAGGCCATGTATGAAGGCATTTCAAAAAGTAACAGCAAATTGACAGTATTTCATGAAACGAACATCCCTAGCATGTCAAACTCCTGTGCTGCGCAGGGAAGATGCATTCTTAGAACGTGTTGCGACTAGCATGGCATGCTTAATCGGTAGGGCACCATATACAAAATGGCAGTGCCTTTAGCTGTTTGCATGGTAGAGGAGGGGTGAACAGTCATCAGATATTTGTGGTTGGAGGGTGTGGAAACCTGAAATTCATAGAAGTGTAGCAACAGTGTGGAGATGCCTGCATTGGCAAAAGAAGATTGTACGAGTGGGATATTAGGTGCCATTGACTCGCTCTCGAGCCCTAGCGACTTGATGAATTACAGATATATTAAGGGGATTGGTTTTGTGGTAGTCCAGTAAGGTCCTCAAGCTTCATCCCCATGGATGTTTTCAACATGTCCTACTGTTTGATTGCAGGTCGCCCTTCACCTGGTTCCTTTGATTTTCCCAAACAATGTCCTTCTCCAATGATCTTTCTTTTCTGACAGTGACCATTTGGCTTTGAATGACACAGCTGGTTTGATCTCTTCCAGATTTGATTTGTTAGTCCTTCTGGCAGTCCACAGCACACACAAAATCCTTCTCCAGCACCAATGCTCAAAACTAGATGTGTTTAAAAATGGGTGAACATCAGTTCCTTATGAGGAACACTCCGGTTGTCCCAGCACGGCCATCACTGATGGGTCGTGCTGATGCCATTATTCGTGAAAACAGGCGCATATCTTTAGAAGTTCAGGCCAGGGAATTGGATGTCGGTATCAGATTCGCACATAACCATTCTCACGGATGTTCTCAAGTATCGCAAGTTGTATACATGATGGGTGCCTAGGATGCTGACTGATTGAGCACAAGATTTTTTTGTGTGCATTTTTCCACAGACTTTTTGGTATGGTATAATGATGAAGGCTTTGTGGCATGTATCATTACAGGGGACAAAACCTGGCTTCATCACTAAGAGCCTGAAAGCAAGAGGCAGTTGTCACAATGGTGTCACACATCATCTCCAGTCGAAAAAACGTTCAAGTCTCAACCCTTTGCTGGAAAGGTTCTGTTCACTCTCTTCTGGGATATGAATGGACCAGTTTTGGAGCACTATCAGGAAAAGGAGCTGAATCTAAAAATACAGAGCTGTCGCAGAGGACTTTTGTCTAAAGGCGTTCTGGCACAGTGGTTAAAGCTACATCCTTAGCACTCTGAGGTTGTGGTTTCAAATCCATGTTGCTACTTGTGACCCTGGGCAAGTCACTTAATCCCCCCCCCCCCATTGCCCCAAGTACATTAGATTGTGAGCCAACTGGGACAGACGGGGGGGGGGGGGAATGCTTGAGTACCTGAATAAATTAATGTAAACCATTCTGAGCTCCCCTGGGAGAACGGTATAGAAAAATAAATAATAATGCTCATCCTCACATGGCCACTTCAACTCTTGACACCGTTCAGAGACTGAGATTTCAGATCTTACAGCATCCTCCATACAGCCCTGATGTTGCTCCCTCTGATTATCATGTGTTTGGACCCTTGAAGGACGCTTTGAGAGGATGAAGATTTAGAAGCGATTATGTAAAAAAAAAAAGTGGTGCATTCCTGAATGAAGGCACAACTAAAAACATTGTTTCCCAATGGAATAAAGAGGTTTGTGCAATAGTGTGAGAAGTGTGTTGAAAAGGAGGGCGATTATGTAGACAAATGACATATAATTTATATCTCTAGTTGAATTATATATATCTAAATACTCAATTTGCTATTACTTTTTGAAATGCCCGTGTACAACACTGCAACTGATTTCTCCATACAGATTAGCCTAACTGAATTGAGTTTTTGTGACCTTTTGTTTACTTCAAGAAATGGCTCGACTCCAAAAAAAAGTCTTCATAATTTGTACTAGCAGGAGAGAACTGGTGTTTGTCCTGTTGCAAATGGTGTATGGAAAGGGATTGGGACTTGTATACTGGCCTTTTTGTAGTTATACAACCATATTCAAAGTGGTTTACATACAGGTACTTCAAGCATTTTCCCTATCTGTCCTGGTGGACTCACAATCTAATGTACCTGGGGCAGTGGAGGATTAAGTGACTTGCTCAGGGTCAAGGAGCAGTGCAGAGTTTGAACCCACAACCTCAGGGTGATGAGGCTAAAGCTCTACCCACTATGCTACACTATCCTCCATATATAGAAAATGACCAGATGGCAAAGCATGGGTGTAAATTTTTTTATTTTTTTAATAGCACTGCCTGCAAAGTCATGAAGATATTTTTGGCAGTAGATTGAGTCTGTTTGAGGGGTGGAATTAAGACCTGATTTTGGGAGGATGGAGCAAGATGGCAAACATATTGTTAGTGCTCTGAGCTTTGTTTCTCCTTAATTTTTTTTTTCTTTATTCTCTTAACCTTGCTATGATTAAGAGAGAGGGTCACTGCTGGAAAGTTTGGGATAGTGTCCACAAGCTGTGGCTGCTGACCCAATTGATCATCATATATCTTGGAGATTGTGTCTCGGCCCAGTTCTGATTTGTGGCTGGAAATTGTGATGCTTGAATACTCACCCCCCTCTTCTACGAAACTGCACTAGCAGTTTCTAGCACGGAGAGCCACACTGAATGGCCCGGGCTGCTCCCAATGCTCAGTAACTCTATGAGTGTCGGGAGCAGCGCAGCTCCCTGCTCTAGAAACTACTAGCGCAGTTTCATAGAAGAGGGGGGTCAATGTGGAGGGAAGCTCCAGAATCCTTTCAGGCTTTTAAGGTTATCTTTAGTTTGAAGCAGCACAGTCACCATGCCCAACCAGCGGTCAAGTGGGTGAGACAAAGGAATTGTTGGGTTGAGGTTGGAAAGAATAGTGCCGTCTACTCTTAGTGGAAGAGATCCCTCCACTGAGACCAGAAATACTAAGGAATCAATGTTGGATGGGTGCCAGTTCCTGAGGAGCAACGCTGTTTTGGTCTGCAATTTATGATTTATAAAAGATACTTGCATAATTTCAAGCTCAGACTACTCAGTTTTCAAATTTAGTTGTTGCATCTAATTCTGATCCGATAGCTGTACATGAGACAAAAGCAGAAATTGAAACAAAAAAAATTTGTAAATCAGATACTTTGGATTGACGGTTATGAAGGACATTTTGGCTTTAAATTGATAGATAGCATTATTAGAAAATCTTTCTTGTTCACATAATATTCGTTAATTTTCCAAAATGTTCAGGTATATCGGCTATGACTACATTGACTAGATAAATCAGGGTGGATTTGATTTAAATCAAATCGATTTAAATCACTAGTCAGACTTATTGCTGGTATAATTTTAATATTTACAACCAGATGAAGGTTTTTGGTTTTTATGAAAAATAACTTTTCAGATTAATGTTGTATCAATACTTATTTGGTTATACTATTAGAAATACATAAATAAATATGAAATTATTGTAAGGTGAACTTTCTCCAATTTAATAAGTTAATCATTCATATTTGGACAACTTTTCTGCTGTATTTTATTGAAAGAAGAAAAATAATCATTACCTTAATCTTTTAAGTAGCTTGTTTTAACCAAAACAATAATATTATAGCATATCATTCTTGTATTTGCTTAAATATCCATGTTAACTGATGTGATTAAATAAAATATCTTTTTTTAAAAATCAAAAAAAAAACCTTAGACTATCGGCTAGGTCCACACATTGAAAACTTAAAATACTGTTTTCTGTTACTCATTCATCTTCATCTTCTTGTTTGT
Organism: Geotrypetes seraphini; assembly: GCF_902459505.1. Taxonomy (NCBI): domain Eukaryota; kingdom Metazoa; phylum Chordata; class Amphibia; order Gymnophiona; family Dermophiidae; genus Geotrypetes; species Geotrypetes seraphini. The sequence goes on from NC_047095.1 coordinate 42,323,218, forward strand.
TTATAATCTGGAAAAGAAAAATGAGTTTTCCTGTTTTATCGGGTTCCAAATGATTTCCCAATTTGGAATGAATGAGTCCAAAGGAAGAGAATATTCTTTCTGTGGTAACAGAAAAAGCTACGGCTGTTTAAAAGTGAAATCATTACTTCAATAGTCTCTAACTCTAAGTGCTTAATAAGTGACCTCCACCAAGTTCAGTGCTGTAACTTTCTTCAAAACATCCATCGTTGGCAAACATATATAAGGGTAAATAAAAGGTAAAGGTGAAATACATTTAACAGCTTTAATAGAACATTATTTAGATATATAAGTGATAGGAAGATGTGTCAAAATGGCATAGTGAGGCTTAAGGGTTAGGGGGACAAATATGTAGAAACTGGTAAGGATAAGGCTGAACTGCTTAACAATTATTCCTGTTCTGTTTCACGGATGAAAGACCAGGGGTAGGACTTTAAAAAAAGGAACGGAAATGGGAATGTATGTGTAGTAGACTAGGAAAGATTCTCAGAAGACTGTGTTTATGAGGAATTGGCTAAATTAAAAGTAGACATAGAGATGGGGCCTGACAGGATACATCTGAGAGTACTCGATGAACTCGAGTTCTGGTGGCTCTGTAGAGTCCCGGAGGACTGGAGAAGAGCAGAAGTAAGGAGGAGGTTGGGGATTACAAGGTTAGTTTGACCTTGGTAGTTGGGGATTACAAGGTTAGTTTGACCTTGGTAGTTAGTAAACTAATGGAAGTTCTTAAGCAGAGGATAGTGAGATTTCTAGAATCAAAAGGAGTGCAGGACCTGAGGCAGCATGGTTTTATGAGAGGTAAGTCTTGCATGACGAATCTGATTGATTTCTTTGACTGTGTGACCAAACAGTTTGATATGGGAGGGGTGCTAGATGTAGTGTACTTGGACTTTAGCAAAGCTTTTGACATGGTGCTACATAAGCGACTGATAAATAAACTGAATGAATGCGGTATGAGCCCCAAAGTAAAGAACTGGATTAAAATCTGGTTAAGTGGGAGAAGACAAAGGATAGTCATAAATGGAGTTTGCTTAGAGGATAAGGATGTTGCTAGTGGAGTGCCGCAGGGTTCTATCCTTTGGTGGCTCTATTTACACCTTTGTGAGTGATATTGTAGAAGGGCTGTCTGGCAAAGTTTGTCTTTTTGTGGATAATATCAAGCTCTTTAATATGGTAGATACTAGTGTTTAAGCCCGTTACATTAACGGGTGCTAGAATAGATGTGTAGACTTTTAGCACAATGGGGCGCTGAGGCGTTTCTTTCTGTCTGTCTTTCTTTCTCCCTGCCCCCTTTCTTTCTCTCTGTCTCTCTCCCTGGCCCCCTGTCTGTCTGTCTTTCTTTCTGTTTCTTCTCCCTTCCTTTTACCTCCCCCCTGTCTAGTAGTACCCTTTCCCTGCTCCCCCTGTCCAGTAGTAGCCCTTCTCCCTTCCTTTTACCTCCCCCCTGTCTAGTAGTACCCTTTCCCTGCTCCCCCTGTCCAGCAGTAGCCCTTCTCCCTTCCTTTTACCTCCCCTCTCTCCAGTAGTACCCCTTCCCTGCTCCCCCTGTCCAGCAGTAAACCCTCTCCCTTCCTTTTACCTACCCACATTTAGGCTCCCATTTCCCCTTTTACCTTCCCTATTTCCACCTTTTTCTCCCCATCCAGCATCATTCCATCTTCTCTCTCTCTCTCTGTGCTATCCCATCCAGCATGCTGCTGTCTGTCTTCCCCACAAAACAACTAACACACAAATAAGCCCCCTTCCCAATGGCATACGCATACCAAGGGTGGTACAGGGAGATTGGATGTGCTAGTGCACTTGCGGGTCTGCAGTCTGCCTGCAGCTTCAAAGGCCCACCTCCCCATCTGACATCAACTTCCTGTTCCAGGGCAGGGGACCAGCAGAACCAATGGTCTCATGCAGGCAGCCTGCAACCCCGTGACCGATCCACACACCTTACCATTACCTGGAGGACCGGGGGTGCTCTGCCCTGGGTTCCCATCCCACCAGGTATGCTACTGGCCCTTCCTATCTACAGCTGTAAAAGCATATTAAGTGAGACTAAAGCTCATGCATGTGCAAGTCCTAGGTCCACAGGCTATCTTATAAGACCTGGTGTAGATTCTCCATTTCAGAACCCAAGGCGTACCATTCTCCCTCCCTGTTTCTCTTGTTTTTTCCTTTCTCTCTCTCTATCCCTTCCTCTATCTTTTTTTTGTTTAAATCTTTGTTGATTTTCAAACTTTGACAGTGCAATACAATTAATTGAACATAAAATACTGCATAAAACGCACTATTAACTACACAAATAATACATAAAACAATCATTTTCTCTTACCCTCCCAATTATTAATACAATATGACATATTATGCGATTATAATATTCTCTCTATCCCTTCCTCTGTATCTTAATTCACCGAGAGAGTGGTTGATCCTTGGAACGAGCTCTCAGTGCAGGTGATCGAGGCAAACAGCGTGCAAGAATTTAAGAGCAAATGGGATGCCCATGTGGGATCCCTTAGAGGGTTAAGCCAAGGGAACCTGTCACCAGGAGTGGGATCCCTAGGATAGTAGACTTGGGGGTGGGTCAGTAGAGTGGGCAGACCTGATGGGCTATGGCCCTTATCTACCGTCATCTTCTATGTTTCTCTCTTATCCTCTATCGTTCCCCCCACCTTTCTTTCTGGCTCCCTGGCTTCTCCATCAGCTAGAGGGAGCAGTTTCCTCAGCTGTTGAGTTACTTGCCGGATCAGGCGCTTCTCTTTCCTCTTCTAGCCCTGTCCTCAGCCCATCCTTTCCCAGCACAGCCCAGAAACAGAGAGGCAGGGACACGGTCGCTGGAGACATTATGGCTCGCTGCCACTTTCCTTCGCGTCCTCTTGCGTTTGGGAAGCCAGGCTTCAGCCATCTTCTGCCACAGCCTACAGCTGCCGCGGCCAACATCCGCCTCGGGGGATTCTCGTGCATGCGCACTCCTACCTGCGGTGCCCTACAGTGCACGGAAAACAGGAGCACGCAGGTGGGAGTGCGCTGTAGGCTGGAGGATATGGATAACATGAGGCAGGATTTGGCGAAGCTTGAAGAATGGTCTAGTAATTGGCAACTAAAATTTAATGCTAAACAGTGCAGGGTCATGCACTTGGGCTGCAAAGATCCAGGAGAACAGTATAGTAAAGGAGGCAAAGTACTTCTGTGCATGGAAGAACAGCGGGACTTGGGGTTGATTGTGCCTAATGATCTCAGGGTGGCAAAACAGAAAAGGTGACGGTTAAGACAGGAGGATGCTTGGGTGCATAAGGATGGCCAGAAGGAAAAGGGAGGTGATAATGCTGTTGTATAAGTCTCTCTGGTGATGCCCCATTTGGAATATTGTGTGCAATTTAATAACTTTCTCACCTCTCTATGTCCCCGTCTCCCGTCCCCCCCCTCCTCCCCCCCGCACTCTCTCCAACCCATGAAAAGGGGCACAAATTAGACTTCATTAGTTTCCTTGATCTTATCGCTTACAAAACTTCAGCCGATGACACTTGCTGGGAACACGTCCCTTGGTTCGACCACTTCTTAGGGGTCTCCCCATTTTCATGTCGCATCTTGGGGCCCCACCCCATACCTCAAATTCCATTACCTTGCTCAAAAAAATTACGAACGATTTGTTCTGGACCAAATTTCTCAACCAATTCTCCGCTCCTAAGCCTGTAGATTCAGAAACTAACTGGCATAACTGGGTCGCCCTCTCAGAGTCCACCTACCACTCCCTCGCCCCACTATCCACTAAAGCCGTCTCCTACTCCCGTAAGGCCCCTTGGTACCTCCCATATCACAGAGAACTGAAGCAGAAATGTCGAGCTCTGGAGCGCAAATGGAAAAAATCTAAATCCCCTACAGATAGACAGTTCTGGAGGGTCAATATTAAGTTTTACAATACAGTACTAAAAAAAGCAAGGAAGAAATTCTACGGTGATAAAATCTCCAGATCCAACAACCAGAGTAGTACATTGTTCAACATCTGGCGCTCCTTAACTTCCAAAAACGACTCCACCTTGCTCCCCTCCTCTCCTTCAGCCGATGTTCTAGCAAAATTCTTCAACGAAAAGGTCACTACCTTAAGATGCTCCTTCCCACTTGCAGTCTCCTACAACGCTCTGGTGCCCACCGACTCCAACCCTACCCTGACGGTCTCCAACCCTATCTCAGTCGACAGATCCTGGACTGCCTTTGAGCATGTATCCGAATCCCTAGTCTTTAAATTCTACCTCAAACTGAAATCCTGTAACTGTACCTTGGACTCATTCCTCTCCTACCTATGCGAGAAAATTCCCGCACAGGCCATCTCATCTCTTGCCAAACTTATAAACTCTGCCCTACAATCGGGCCTATTTTCCCCAGAAATGGGACATATAGCCTTGACCCCAATACTGAAAAAAGCTGACCTAAACCATTCCACACCATCCAGCTATCGCCCAATAGCAAATATCCCTCTCCTAACCAAGATGCTAGAGTCTATCTACCCAACTCATCTCATTTAGAGATATTCTCTATTTTCCTACCTTACCAGTATGGCTTTCGACCCAACTTCAGCACCGAATCCCGATTGACCTCTTTAATCTCAAAGGTTCAACAACTTCATTCTCGTAATAAGTTCGCTGTTCTTCTACAATTCGACCTTTCTGTAGCTTTTGACGTTGTCCATCATGATATTCTAGTTTACCAACTCTCCGAGATAGGCATTAACTCCACAGTCCTAGACTGGTTCTCGAAATTCTTACGTTCCCGCTCTTACACTGTCAACATGAATGGCACCTCATCCTCCCCCTGGAAACCGATATGTGGAGTCCCGCAAGGGTCACCTCTATCTCCTATTCTTTTCAACGTCTATATGACCTCCCTGAAACTCCTCCATCTATCCCCCCCTAGAAACACTTTACACTTATCCTGATGACATCCTTGTCCTCCTCGAGACCGACTCAAACCTCGCTAACCTCTCTGAGAACATATCCTCATGTATAACGAACCTCCAATCCTGGGCCCTCACCATACAAATGAAACTGAACGAGTCCAAAAGAAAACTGCTTTGGTTTGTCCCAAAATTAGACCAACTACCCACCTTCATCCTACTGTCCTCTGGCTCCACACTGCAGCTTGAGTTTTCAAGCAAAGTTCTGGGCATCATCATTGATTCTACATTGTCCTTCAATGACCACCTCAATTCCTTGGTTAAAAAAAAATGCTTTTCAGCCTTCACATGCTGAGGAAGGTGAGATCCTGTTTTCATTAAAAAAACACTTTGCCTTACTTGTCAAATCCATCATCCTTTCCAGACTGGACTATTACAACTCTATCTATTTAAGCCTATCAAAGAAAAACCTTCAGAGACTTCAGCGGATTCAGAATGCCACGGCTAAGCTTATCTTCGCAAAAAGTAAATTTGGCCATGTCTCACTGCTCCTGTCCAAGCTTCACTGGCTTCCAGTAATCTACAGGGTCCACTTTAAATGCGCCTGCCTAACTTTCAAGATCCTACACGGCATCCTTCCTCCCTTTATTCCACTTTCTTGGAATTCCTCAAATCCTAATACCACCAGATCCATCCAAAAATTAAAACTATCCTTCCCCTCAATAAAAAGCATTTCCCATGCAGGAAAACTAGGGACCTCCCTTCCCTTCAGAATCACTGAGCTCTAGAACAACCTTACCTCCCCTCTTCGGAATCTGAGCTCCCTCCAACTTTTCCGTAAACATCTGAAAACTTGGCTATTCTCAAAAATGTAATACTTCCTCCCTCTCTGGTATACTAAGCCCCTCTAAACATTCTTTATACTATGGCCTTTAAACCCTTCATTGGAGTTCCTTTTCTATCCCAACTCCTGTAAACCGTGCCGAGCTCTACGATTGTGGAGAGGATGCGGTATACAAACCTATGGTTTACCGTATTTTCACGCATATAACGCGTGCGTTATACACGATTTTACAAACCGTGCATAGCCTTGCGCGTTATACGCGTGAGCGCGTTGTACAAAATTTTTTTTACATAGTTCCCCCCCCCCCCCCCGGAGTCCGATTCACCCCCCCCCCCCCGGCAGGACCGCTCGCACCCCCACCCCGAAGGACTGCTCGCACGCACCCGCACCCCGAAGGACCGATGGGGCAAGAGGGAGCTCAAGCCCTCTTGCCCCCCCGACTCCCCGACACGATTGGGGCAAAAGGGAGCTCAAGCCCTCTTGCCCCCCCAACTCCCCGACACGATCGTGGCAAAAGGGAGCCCAAGCCCTCTTGCCCGCCGACTCCCCAACTCCCCGACAATATCGGGCCAGGAGGGAGTCCAAGGCCTCCTGGCCCTGGCGACCCCCCTCCCTCCCCCGCTAGTTGTTCGGGCCAGGAGGGAGCCCAAACCCTCCTGGCCACGGCGACCCCCTATCCCCACCCCGCACTATATTACGGGCAGGAGGGATCCCAGGCCCTCCTGCCCGCGACGCAAACCCCCCTCCCCCCAACGACCGCCCCTCCCCAAGAACCTCCGACCGCCCCCCCAGCCGTCCCGCGACCCCCCTGGCCGACCCCCACAACACCCCCACCCCTCTTCCCCGTACCTTTGTGTAGTTGGGCGGACAGACGGGAGTCAAACCCGCCTGTCCGGCAGGCAGGCAGCCAACAACGGAATGAGGCCGGATTGGCCCATCCGTCCCAAAGCTCCGCCTACTGGTGGGGCCTAAGGCGCCTGGGCCAATTAGAATAGGCCCGGGAGCCTTAGGTCCCTCCTGGGGGCAGGGCCTTGGACACATGGTCGGGTTGGGCCCATGTGCCTCAGGCCCCGCCCCCAGGAGGGACCTAAGGCTCCCGGGCCTATTCTGATTGGCCCAGGCGCCTTAGGCCCCACCAGTAGGCGGAGCTTTGGGACGGATGGGCCAATCCGGCCTCATTCTGTCGTTGGCTGCCTGCCGGACAGGCGGGTTTGGCTCCCGTCTGTCCGGCCAACTACACAAAGGTACGGGGAAGAGGGGTGGGGGCGGCGTGGGGGTCGGCCAGGGGGGTCGCGGGACGGCTGGGGGGGCGGTCGGAGGTTCTTGGGGGGGGGCGGTCGTTGGGGGGAGGAGGGTTTGCGTCAAGGGCAGGAGGGCCTGGGATCCCTCCTGCCCGTAATGTAGTGCGGGGTAGGTGGTCGCCGTGGCCAGGAGGGTTTGGGCTCCCTCCTGGCCCGAACAACTAGTGGGGGGGGTCGCCAGGGCCAGGAGGACTTGGGCTCCCTCCTGGCCCGAACAACTAGCGGGGGGGGGGGGGGGTCGCCAGAGCCAGGAGGGCTTGGGCTCCCTCCTGGCCCGATATTGTTGGGGAGTCGGCGGGGCAAGAGGACTTAGGCTCCCTTTTGCCCCGATCATGTCGGGGGGGGGGGGGGCAAGAGGGCTTGAGCTCCCTCTTGCCCCGATCATGTCGGGAAGTCGGGTACGTGCGAGCGGTCCTTCAGGGTGGGGGTGCGAGCGGTCCTTCGGGGTAGGGGTGCGAGCGGTCCTGCGGGGGGGGGGGTGAATCGGACGTCGGGGGGGGGGGGCATCAGGCTTTCAGAGTGGGGACAGGACTTCAAGGGGGAGAGGAGAGTCGGGGCGAGCAAAAGGAGACTCGGGGTGGCCAGAGGAGAGTCGGGCAGCATGCGTGGTATACGGGTGTGCGCAGTATACAAAAATTTTTTTACATATATTTGGGTTTCCCGCGCGCTATACCCATGTGCGCGTTTTACACGGGTGCGCGTTATCTACATGAAAATACGGTAGTTTATTTTAGTTTAGTTTTAGTTTCAAAAGAGGATGGGGCGGCTCAGAGGGCTGCTACAAAATTGGTTAGTGGTCTTTGTCATAAATTGTATAGGGAGAGACTTAGAGACCTTAATATGTATATTCTGAAGGAAAAGACAGGAGAGAGGATGAGCGAGGGTATGATAGACGTTTAAATATCTCTGTGATGTTAATGTACAGATGGTGAACCTTTTCCAAATGAAGGAAATATCAGGAAGGAGAGAACATAAGAATTGCCATACTGGGGCAGACCGAAGGTCCATCAAGTCCAGTATCCTATTTCCAACAATGGCCAACCCAGGACCTAAGCACCTAACTAGATCCCAAGTAGTAAAACAGATTTTATGCTGCTTATTCTAGGAATAAACAGTGGATTTCCCCAACCCATCTCAATAATAGCCTATGGACTTCTCTTTTAGGAAATTATTCAAACCTTTTTTAAACCATGCTAAGCTAACTGATTTCACCACATTCTCCGGCAGTGAATTCCAGAGTTTAATTGCACATTGTGTGAAGAAATATTTTCTCTGGTTTGTTTTAAATCTACTACTTAGTAGCTTCATCACATGTCCTCTAGTCCTAGTATTTTTGGAAAGAATAAACAAGCGATTCAAATCTACTCTTTCCACTCCACTCTTTATTTTATAGACCTCTATCATATCACCCCTGAGCCGTGTCTTCTCCAAGCTTTAGCCTTTCCTCATAGGGAAGTCGTCCCATCCCTTTTATCATTTTTGTCACCCTTCTCTGTACCTTTTCTAATTCCGCTATATCTTTTATGAGATTTGGTGACCAGAATTGCACACAGCATTTGAGGTGTGGCTGTACCATAGAGCAATACAACGGCATTATAACATTTTCATCTTTTGTTTCCCATTCCTTTCCTGGTAATTCCTAACATTCTATTTGCTCTCTTAGCCACTGCCGCACATTGAGCTGAGGGTTTCAACGTATTCTTAACAATGACACCTAAATCCTTTTCCTGGGCAGTGATTCCTAACACAGAACCCAGCATCACATAGGTATGGTTCGGGTTCCTCTTTCCCACATGCATCACTTTGCACTTGCTCGCATTAAATTTCACCTGCCATTTTGACGTCCATTGTTCCAAGCTCACAAGGTCCTCTTGCAATTTTTCACAATCCTCTTATGATTTAACAACTTTGATCAACTTTGTGTCATCAACAAATGTAATTATTTCGCTAGTTATTCCCATCTCTAGATCATTGATAAATATGTTAAAAAGCAGCGGTCCCAGCACAAACCCCTGGGGAATCCCACTATTAACAATCAACCAGAAGCTGCAGACTAATAGTGAGAACAGTGCAGCATATTATAACACTTTCTTAAAGGAAAAGCCTCGGAACCTCGTTAGGGAGGAAACCCTCCTCTAACTAGAGAGGGTAAATAATGTCGGCATAAAAACCTTCTTTAAGCCAAAGTTATAGCCAGTGCTCAGAAAGTCACAAAAATCTTGTAATCTCCTTCACTGCTAATAGCTTACTGTTAGTAGCAATAATCACAACGTAATAACAAAGTTAGTGCAGTTAGTAGCTATGGAAACCCACTATTTACCCTTCTCCATTGAGAATATTGATCATTAAATCCACTCTGTTTTCTGTCTTTCAAGCAGTTCTCAATCCATTAAAGTGCATTTCCTCCTATCCTATGACACACTAATTTCCTCAGAAGTCTTTCATGAGATACTTTATCAAATGCCTTTTGAAAATCCAAATACACAATATCAACCTTTATCTACATGTTCATTCACCCCTTCAAAGGAATGCAGTAGATTGGTGAGGCAAGATTTCCCTTGACTAATACCATGTTGGCTTTCTCTCATTAATACATCATTTTGTTCTTTATAATGGCCTCTAACATTTTGCCCTGCACCTATGTCAGACTCGTCGGTCTATAACTTCCCGGATCACCTCTGGTAAAAATCGGCATCACATTGGCCTCCCTCCAGTCTTCCAGAACTATCCTGGTTTTTGAAGAATTACAGATTACCAACAATAGCTCTGCAAGTTCATTTTTCAATTCTATCAGCATTCTGGGATGTATACCATCCAATCTAGGTGACTTGCTTCTGTTCAATTTGTCAAATTGGCCCATTACATCATACAAATCTCTAGATTTGTATGAGTTTCTCTGATTCATCAGAATTGAATACAATTTCTGGTACCAGTATCTCCCCCACATCTTACTCAGTGAAGACCGAGGCAAAGAATTAATTTAATCTCTCCGCTATGTCCTTGTCTTCCCTGAGAGGCCCTTTTATCGCTCGGTCATCTAGCGGTCTAAACGATTCTCTTCTTGGCTTATTGCTTTTAATATACCTAAAAAAAATTTTACTTTTGTGTTTTTGCTTCCAGCACAAACTTCTTTTCAAGATCTCACTTCGTCTTCCTTATTAGCATCTTGCACTTGACATTCCTTGTGTTTTTTACAATTTTTTTCAGTCTGATCCATCTTCCAATTTCTGAAGGATACTCTTTTAGCTCTAATAGCTTCCTTCACCTCACTCGTTAGCCATGCTAGCTTGCTGTTTGGTCTTCCGTCCTCCTTTTTTAACACAGTAAATGTACTGTATTTTTCACTCCATAAGACGCACCCTAGATTTAGAGGAGGAAAACAAGAAAAAAATATTTTGAACCAAATTCTCCCTGCCAGACTCTGTGTCCTGTCCTTGGTGGTCTAGACAGGGCAAAGGGCAAGCAAGTAGGCCTAGTGGCTGGCAGGCAGGGCACCCTGAACTACAACTCCCAAGGGCCTCTTGGGCCGGCAATCTATTTAACTTGGCAGGAAACATGCTTTGTCCATATTACAATAAAGGTGAAAGGAAAGCAGCATAATATCATATTTTGCAAGCGCAATAATTCTCTTACAGCACCCTGTCACCATATCCTGAAAATGAGTTGGAGACAGTGCTTGTCCCATTGTTTTAACGCTTGTAATTTAATTCTGTCATTGTGCAGTTTTGCTTTTAAATGTTCATTCTGTTCCTTCCAAATTTCAACAGCATCAGCAATAAAAGTTATTTTTCTGTATTTTGTTTAAAGCTTCAGAAATGGGTTTCAAGATTCTCAGCATATCTTCAACATTTCTCTTATGCCCAATGTTGAGGATTTTGGTTGTAACAGTGCCATCTAGTTTCTCTGTCTTTACAAACTGTCATCAGAATAGGCCAGTTCTTGATATATTGCTCAAAACAGTCCTCTTCAGAGTTCCGTCTAACATGTTGTGATATCATTAGCATAGTTACACCCATTCCTTTCAGAGCTACTGCTGCAAAATGATTGTTATGGAAGTATTTAGCAATTTTAACAACATTAGTCTCTATTTCTGAGACACTGAAGTCTTTGGCTAAGAGGTACAGCAAGTGAGCACTGCAACCATATGTTGTTAGCTTAGTATTCTCTTCATGCTTTCCTAAATTTCTTCTCATCTTGGATACATTTTCAGCATTGTTTGTGACCTAAACTGCATACTAGACATTTGAATGTTTTGCTGCTATTTCCTGAGGTATTAATTGTTTCTTCAAGAAAGACATTCCCTTCTATTGTTATACAAGCATATATAACAGGATCACCGTGGACGTCACTCCATCCATCAAGACTTGGATTAACAATTTTACCCTCTATACCTGTTTCTCAAGGCTGTTTATCTGTTATTCGTTTTATCCAGTAGTTTCCCTTCAACATCTGCTCTGCTGGGTGGACTGTATCCTGGGTTGTGTGTAAACAAACTGAGCAATTTTTTGATCAGTTAGCTCTGTTTCTAATCTGCTGGATTTTAACACAAACATATCTATTGTGGTTTCTGGATGGTTGGATTTTTTTTCTTTCTCTTAGATTATATACTGTGGCTATGTGATGTATATGATGTGACTGAAACACTATCCTGGACAGATAACTCTGAAACTGTAGAACAGGAGAATGGTGATCTCGAAGGTGGATAGTTTCCAGAATCCTTTAGGTTGATAGAGTCCCCTAAACAAAAATGTCAATGCTGCTGTTTTATTATTGATACTTTTTATGCTTATTTAGTATTGCTCATTGTATTCACTTCAACTCAGTACTGCCCAAAAAAGGAATATTTGCTTGTTTCAACTCTTTCTTCATAACAAATGTATCAAAATGACAGTAACATGCAGTAATAATAATTCCTCAAGGTAGTCTTTAGAAATATGATGAAATCGACATGTACCAACTTGAAGATCTTGCCTGTTCAAACGTGTTTCTTTTGTCATCTTCATCAAAGCACTTCTCATGATGATGTTTCGTCGGGACACCAGGGCTTGCATTTCTTTGTTGCAGTGTTTGCATTTTGCATGCCTGCCTGCTTCATCCATAGGTAGAGGGACTTCATTAACATATTCCCAAACTGGGTCTCTTACTGCCTATTATAGAAATTTATCCTTCAAGGAGAGGCTATATACACAAAGGTCCCAGGCTTATAGAGTATTCTGCTCAAAAGGTTTCACATTCATTTTTACTACTTGCTCCTCCCTCTTGGCTCCTTATGCAGATAATATGGTAAGGGGTTAATTCTGTGTACTGATTTGTAAAGGAACAATGGGACTAAGTAAGGTCTTTTTTTAACTCTGTATATTATATAACATTTTTGCTGTGAAGAAGCAGTATGTTATCTCTGTAGACATGTTCACAGTTTTGAGAAATTCAAATCCATGCATTGTGATAATATCTTCTAGAAAGAAAAATTACCTGTGACATTATGAATGGATTAATGGAATTCATTTGCTAAAAAATGTAAACAATGTACAGCCTCATGCTACATAATTAAAAACTAATCCTTATTTTATGATGAATAACTTTTGGACTATAACATATCTTTAGAATTATTTTCATCAAAAAAGCATTTTATTAAAAAAAAAATCCAGCTTAAATCTAATTTTTTAAATCATTGATTTTATCTTCCCTGCTATATATTCTCAAAACTCCTTGTTTCTCCTTTACCTGGGACCTCAGCTAATAAAGTGACCAATCTATCAGAATTATTAGAACTTTCATATAGTTTAAATATTCAATTGGACATTTTAATTGAGTTATCTCAAACAAAACTTTGATTCTATTTTTGATAATATGATGTGATTTGATCTTGCAGGATTTTTTTTTTTTTTGCATAGACAACATTCTCCTACCTGGCTCCAGTGATAATAGCCACAGTGGACTCAGGCCCACCCAGTAGCAACACACATCTTATGTAACTTGTGAGGATCCCCAAACCCTGCCAGCCCAAATTCCCAACCTCCCGCATTATCTTAAAGCTTGGATCTTTTCTGATGTTGTGGGACCAGCGTAATCAAACATTTCAGGAGAGATAGAGACTAAATTGCCTAAGGGGTGGAGTTCTGCCCACCCTCCTTGGGCACAGGGCCACCTAAAATTGAGTGTCTATGTCCCTGCCTGCCTCATAAGTTGTAACTTAGAATTGTATGTTTTTTCTTTTAACCTGACTTTTTTCAAACCAAATACTAATGGCTGTTTTAAAAATCCTGTCAGTGAATATGAGGCAGCAACACTATTTTTGCATTTTTAATACATAACTAATACTGTATAGAGATTTTTTTTTTCATGTCTAAACTTGAGATAATTATTCATAGAGTAATTGGGAAAAAAATAACAGTTGTTAATGTCTAGGAAAGATGGTAAGCAGAGTGCACTTACTGTTGTGGTTTTATTTTTTTTTTTCTTTCCCATAGTTGTGGCAATGTGAATTGGGCCAGGAGATCAGAGTGCAATATGTGTAATACTCCAAAATATGCTAAATTGGAGGAAAGAACAGGTAAGGAACCTTGTAAATGTAGCATATTTATTTTATTCTGTGTGTGTATGACTTAATTACTACTTGGATTTTTTTTTTTTTTTTAATTTCTCTTATTATTTTATTATAAATCAATCTTGTGCTAAATAGCAGAAAGTGCAGTATAAAAACGGTATTGTTTACAATAGTACATAAGTACATAAGTAGTCGCCTCCGCCGGGGCAGACCAGAGGTCCATCCAGCCCAGCGGTCCGCTCACGCGGCGGCCCATCAGGCATATTGCCTGGTCAGCGGTCCCTGACTAATTTTATTGCCTACCTCTACACTTATCTCTAAACCTTCCACTGCTCTTATCTGTACCCCTCAATCCCTTTGTCTTCCAGGAACCTATCCAGGTCATCCTTGAAACCCTGTACTGTGCTATTTCTTATCACGGCCTCCGGAAGGGTGTTCCATGTGTCCACCACCCTCTGTGTGAAAAAGTACTTCCTTGCGTTTGTTTTAAACCTGTCCCCCTTCAATTTCATCGAGTGACCCCTTGTTCTTGTGGTTTCTTTCAAATTGAAAAATCTGTCTTTGTCAACCTTTTCGATGCCCCTCAGGATCTTGAAGGTCTCTATCATATCTCCTCTGAGTCTCCGCTTTTCCAGGGAGAACAGCCCCAGCTTCTTCAGTCTGTCAGTGTATGTAAGGTTTTCCATACCCTTAATCAGTTTAGTTGCTCTTCTCTGGACTCCCTCAAGCATTGCCATGTCCTTTTTGAGGTACGGTGACCAGTACTGTACACAGTATTCCAGATGCGGGCGCACCATAGCCCGGTACAGTGGCAGGATGACTTCCTTCGTTCTGGTCGAGATACCCTTCTTAATGATACCTAACATTTGGTTTGCTTTCCTCGAGGCTGTGGCGCCTTGTGCCGACGCCTTCAATGTCGTGTCTACCATCACTCCCAAGTCTCTTTCCAGATTACTGACCCCTAGCATTGATCCCCCCATTTTGTAAGTGAACATCGGGTTCCTTCTCCCTATATGCATGACCTTGCATTTCCCTACATTGAAGCTCATTTGCCACTTTTTCGCCCATTCTTCCAATGTCGTAAGATCCCTTTGGAGATTCTCGCAGTCAACCGTGGTTTCAACCTTGCTGAATAGTTTGGTGTCATCTGCGAATTTGATGACCTCGCATTTTGTTCCCGCCTCCAGGTCGTCAATGAATATGTTAAACAGGAGCGGTCCCAGCACCGATCCTTGAGGAACCCCGCTCGTGACCCCTTGCCAGTCCGAGTAATGGCCCTTTACACCAACCCTCTGCTTCCTGTCTGCCAGCCAGTTTTTGATCCATCGGTGGACCTCCCCGCACACCCCATGATTCCATAGCTTCCTGAGCAACCGCTCATGTGGTACCTTATCAAAGGCTTTCTGGAAGTCTAGGTAAATTATGTCTATGGGTTCACCTTTGTCCACCTGGTTATTTACCCCCTCAAAGAAGTACAACAAGTTTGTGAGGCACGACCTACCCTTGCAGAACCCATGCTGGCTCGACCTTAGCTGTCCATTTTTTTCGATATGGTCACAGATGCTGTCCTTAATCAGTGCCTCCATCATCTTTCCCGGGACCGATGTGAGGCTTACCGGCCTATAGTTTCCCGGGTCGCCCCTCGAACCCTTTTTGAAGATGGGCGTGACATTAGCTATTTTCCAGTCCTCCGGGATCTCTCCAGTTTTTAGGGATAGGTTGCATATTTGCTGAAGTGTCTCTGCTATTTCATTCCTTAATTCCTTGAGCACCCTTGGGTGAATGCCGTCCGGACCTGGTGACTTGTCGCTCTTTAGCTTGTCTATCTGCCTAAGGACATCCTCCTGGCTCACCTCTAATTGGACCAGCCTGCTATCTTGATCTCCATTTTCTATTTCCTCTGGTTCCGGAATGTTGGATGTGTCCTCCCTCGTGAAGACCGACGTAAAGAAGTCATTTAACTTGTCAGCTATTTCTTTTTCCTCCCTCACTACTCCCTTTCTTTCCCCATCATCCAAGGGCCCCACCTCCTCCCTCGCTGGTTGCTTTCCCTTTACGTACCTGAAGAATGATTTGAAATTTTTTGCCTCTCCCGCTAGTCTCTCTTCATATTCCCTCTTTGCTCTCCTAACCACTCGGTGGCACTCCGATACTGAAGCTCGTGGTTCTAATACATATTATAAAATATCACAAAAATTATGACAAAAGGTAGTTTAAACCAGTGTTCTCAACCACCGGTCCATGGACTGGTGCTGGTCCGCAGAAATTTTTTGCCGGTCCACAGGGCTGGCATGTCCATAGGGCCCAAGACAGTGTTCTTCAGCCGCCGGTCCACAGTGCGATCAACACGGCATCTTCGGGCCGGCTCCCTGAGTGCTGCAGTGCACAAAGCTGTGGTAAAAGGCTCCTACGCATGTCCTGCGCCTGAACGGGAAGGCTTCCAGATGAGGCACAGGACGCACGCGAGGAGCCGCTCCCACAGCTTTGTGCAATGCAGCACTCAGGGAGCCAGCCCAAAGACGCTACGTTGATTGCACCGTGGACCGGCCTGAAGATAACACCATGGGGCAGGCCAGAAGGCACGGCATAGCATGGAGGGAGAGAGACAAAAGCGGTAGGGGGAATGCTTTTATTTTTTTTATTTAGTAATTGATTTACATCTGCTGTCTCTTCAGGAAGAAATGCATTTGTTTCTTTTCCTATGGGGTTGTACTGCTTGCAGTGTCTTGCATCTTAGGGTTTGTTTGTAAATATTTGTACTTTTAGTTTTTGGTCCTGCATTTGTATAGGGTTATCTGTTTTCTGGTAGGAGTGAATGTTGAAAAGCATACAGTGTGCTTTGTGTATTTTAATTTTGTGGTTAACCATTATGTGTTGTTAATACGATTATAGTGTGTGTATATATATATGAAAAATGAATGGGAAAAATGGTGTTACAATTAGTACTATTATGGGGTGTGGTCTGGGGCAGAGATTGGGTGGAGAAGGGCACAACTTAGCCCTGTGTTTGTCAACTGCCGGTCCGCGGACTGGTACCGGTCCACAAAATAATTATTTTATTTCTGCTGGTCCGTAGGTTTCAAAAGGTTGAAGAACACTGGCTTAAACTAGAAATTCTTTGTATTTTCTTCAAGCACTCTTGCTGGATGCTAACCTGCTTATGTCCTATGTTTTTAATTTTTAAAACAGCAAATATGCTTTTTGGGAAGTGTAAATTTAATATACTATACCATGTTATTCCTGTTTCTAGAATTTTCTCAAGTATACCTCATTGACTGTATTTATACTTATCCCCCCCCTTTTATTTTTTACAAAATCACAAAAGTGTTTTTGGCGCCGGCCAGCTCGCTAAATGCTCCACACTGCTCTAGGAACAGCACACCAGCCAGCGCTAAATTCGCCTTTGCAGTTTTGTAAAAGGGGGGCATGTTTGATCATTCCACTGTTGTGGTGGTAACAAAATTGTAAGTTTTATGCTACTTGGGTGAATCTCTTGCTACTATTTGGATTTCTGTCAGGTACTATGACCTGTTTCTAAGAGTGGCCAATCCAGAAAACTAGGTAGATGGACCACTGAAGTGAACCAGTACGTCTGTTTTTATGCTCTCTCCATAAAGGCGGTTAATAAATTAAATTGATTGACTATTTGAGATTTTAATATACAGGTAGTCCCCGGGTTAAAAACAAGTTCCGTTTTTTAAACCGTTCTTCTGTTATGTCCCTTCCAGATTCAGTACGCCAGGTGTTCAATCCTTTCCCGTAATCTGGGAGTTGTAGAAATCCAAACACTTTTCTGAGCACATGCTCCTCCCACCTTAGAGAATTAGAACCCCCTGCAGTTTCAATTTCTACAAGCAAGTTGTGCAGAAGTCTTTTAGATATGCTCTGCATCTTTTCTTTTCTTTCTTTTTTTTGCTTAAAGTTCTTCTCTTTGGGGGGTGGCTTAAGTGCCTTGAGACACAGTGGATCTGTGCAGCCAGCCTGCTTGTACCATCCTTCTCATACTCTGGGTCCATTCCTGAGAGTTTGCTTTCCCTCTTACCCAGTCAGGGATTTAAGCACTGCCTGTGGTCATCCTGAGTAAAAATTTCCCTCCAGGTTTCAGGGTGCAGGCTACATTTCCCGCCGTTGGTCACGTGGAGAGTTTCCATGGGGGCGGAGGTTACAGTCGACGTCCGACTGACTGGCAGTCCAAAGATCTTCAAGTTTGGTAATTTAGAGCAGTTTCTGAGGCACTAAATCATTTTTCTCCATTCAGTTTCAATGTAAAAGAGCTGGCAGGCAGGCAATTCACAGACTAAATACACCTCCATTATTTCCTATGGGAGCTTCAGGGGTGGTGTGTGGGACTCTGTAAAATGCATTTTTCAGAGTTTCTGAGGGTAAGGTTCAGGTCTCCCACCTCCCTAAATCACTCTTTTTTTATTTTTGGATTTTCTTTATTTTTGCCATTTTTGGTGCAAATAGATTGGTGGTGGCCATCTTGGATTTTTATCTATCTTTTTTTCAAAGTTTTATTTCTGCTTCAAAAACCCTCAATTTGATTAAAAATCATTTGGGATGCACTCCCCAGCTCTTAATCTATTGAATGCGTGCATTGATTGCGCCGGATCAGCGATCGTGTGCCACTGCGCAAGAGTAGTGGGCAGGACCTTCGCCTCCTTCAGATCCTCCAGGGCTCCAAGATAGAGATGGCAAATTACAGACCAGTGAGTCTCACATCGATAGTGAGCAAACTAATGGAAACCCTAATCAAACACCAATTGGATAGAATCATGGACGAGGAGAAACTACGGGATCCCCGCCAACATGGATTTACTAAGGGGAGATCCTGCCAATCCAACCTGATCACTTCTTTGACTGGGTGACGAGGAAGCTGGATGCTGGTGAGTCCCTGGACATTGTCTACCTAGATTTCAGCAAGGCATTTGATAGCGTACCACACCGCAGGTTGCTAAGCAAGATGAGTTCTTTAGGTTTGGGCGACACATTGACAAATTGGGTTGGGAACTGGCTTGGAGGTAGGCTTCAGAGGGTGATGGTGAATGGCACCCCCTCCGAAATGTCGGAGGTGATAAGTGGAGTGCCACAGGGCTCCGTCCTGGGCCCAATCTTGTTCAACATCTACATAAGAGACTTGACAGAAGGGCTCCGAGGAAGAATAACATTATTCGCCGATGATGCCAAGCTAAGCAATGTAGTGAACAAGAGCACAACAGACAACAATTCGATGGTAGATGATATGATGCATGATCTACTTCTACTGGAGCGCTGGTCTAGGTCCTGGCAACTCAGTTTCAATGCCAAAAAATGCAAAGTCATGCACCTGGGAAGCCGAAATCCATGCAACATTTACACCCTAAATGGCGAGATCTTGACAAAAACTGAAGCAGAAAGAGACTTAGGGGTGATTGTCAGGGATGACATGAAGTCTGCAAACCAAGTTGAGCAAGCTTCATCCAAAGCAAGGCAAATCATAGGTTGCATACGCAGGAGTTTCGTCAGCCGTAAACCTGAAGTCATTATGCCACTATATAGATCCATGGTGAGACCGCACCTGGAGTACTGTGTGCAATTTTGGAAGCCACATTACCGCAAGGATGTACTGAGACTGGAATCGGTCCAGAGAATGGCCACCAGGATGGTCTCGGGACTCAAGGAGCTCCCATACGAGGAGCGGTTAGGGAAGTTGCAGCTCTACACACTCGAGGAACGTAGAGAGAGGGGAGATATGATCGAGACTTTCAAGTACCTCACGGGTCGCATCGAAGTGGAAGAGGATATATTCTTTTTCAAGGGTCCCGCGGCAACAAGGGGACATCAGTGGAAAATCAGGGGCGGGAAACTGCACGGTGACACTAGGAAGTTCTTCTTCACCGAAAGGGTGGTTGATCGCTGGAATAGTCTTCCACTTCAGGTTATTGAGGCCAGAAGCGTGCCAGACTTTAAGGCCAAATGGGACAAACATGTGGGATCTATCTGCAAAGATAGATAGGGAGGGTCATTGGAGTGGGCAGACTTGATGGGCCGTGGCCCTTATCTGCCGTCTATTTCTATGTTTCTATGGGGAGCTAGCTTGGGTCAGTGATTTTGGAAAAGAAATCTCACCTAGAGGCCATTCTGTAGGTTGGCGCCAAGCGTTCCAAGTCTGAGGACTCCTTTTTCCATTTCCGGAATGATTTTTTCTTGTCTCCTATCGCTTTCTTCACCTCATTGTTTATCCATGCGGGATCTTTTGCTCGTTTTTTTTTGTTTTTGTTTTGTTTTTTTTTCAACCTTTTCTATATCTGGGGATGTACATATGTTGTGCTTCTTGCACTGTGCCCTTGAATAGAGACCAGGCTTGCTCTACGGTTTCTGTTTTTCTTGAGCTCTTTCTGAGTTTTTTCCTTACCATTGCTCTCATAGCATCTTATGACAGATGCCAGCCTGTCTGGTTGAGGTGATCACTGCAGGGACTGCTCTATTCAGGAGCAGTGGACTCCTCATCAGAGGTGTTAGAACATAAGAATTGCTGCTGCTGGGTCAGACCAGTGGTCCAACGTGCCCAGCAGTCCGCTCAACACGGCGGCCCTCTTTTCAAAGACCAGTGCCCTAACTGAGACTAGCCCTTCCTGTGTACGTTCTGTTTCAGCAGGAACTTGTCTAACTTTATCTTGAATCCCTGGAGGGTGTTTTCCCCTATGACAGACTCCGGAAGGGCATTCCAGTTTTCTACCACTCTCTGGGTAGTTGGTTGATCAATTGTCTGGCGCTTCAGGCGCTTCAGGCTGGAAGTGGTGTTACTCACTTCCAGCTCATTCTGGAAGGAAAAGAGTGTGAGTGTTCTCAGATGCCACAGGGATGGTATGTGTTGTTCATCAAGGAGGCACAAGAAGCGCCTCTTTGGGCCTGGAGGCTTGCATGCTGTTTCCCTGAGCAGAGTTACGTCCTGTCTCTCGACAGCGCACATGCCTGGAGTCAACAGTGTACAGACAGACTTCCTCAGTCAACAAGTCCTGGATCCAGAAGAATGGTCCCTCTCACGGAAAGTGTTTCCATCTGATCATACTATGCTGGGATCAGCCCCAATGGCTTTGATGCTACAGCAGAGAACGCGAAGGTCAGGTGCTGCTTCAGTTGAAGAATAGAGCATGGAAGCTTA
This sequence comes from Geotrypetes seraphini, assembly GCF_902459505.1. Lineage (NCBI taxonomy): Eukaryota > Metazoa > Chordata > Amphibia > Gymnophiona > Dermophiidae > Geotrypetes > Geotrypetes seraphini. Next base: position 42,343,948 of record NC_047095.1, read on the forward strand.
GGACTAGATGCCTTGATTCAGCCGTGGCCAGCTCACGAGCTCCTTTGTGTGTTCCCTCCGTGACTTCTGGTTGGTCAGGTCATCCGCCAGATAGCGACACATCCTAACTTTGTGATTCTAGTTGCTCCGGACTGGCCTCATCCGTGGTTTGCGGATCTTGTCCGTCTTCAGCGGGACAGGAAGCTCAAACTAATGCTGCCTGATTTCCGATTTGAATCAATTCACCGATTCACTTCGGGTGAATCGATTCAAATAGATTTAAAAACAAAAAAATCAACCTCCCGATTCGGTGACTGACCCTCGCCCCCTAAAGCAGGAGCAGCAGTGCTGCATCTTGCTGGCCGGCTCCTGCTTTAGAGGGATAGGATAGTGTCCGGCTTCCTCCTGGCCTTCCGCTCTTCCATTTACCTAATTCCAGCAGTGGAGCAGCCTGCAGAGAGGATCACCGGTGCTTTAGCGATCCTTGCAGGCTGCCATCGGCCTCCGAAACTGTTGTTTCCTCTGCCGCGATCCTGCCTCTGACATCAGAGGAGGGGCAGGACCGCAGCAGAGGGAAGACAGCTCCGGAGGCCGATGGCAGCCTGCAAGGATCGCTAGCACCAGCGATCCTCTCTGCAGGCTGCTCCGCTGCTGGAATTAAGTAAAAGTAAGACTGGGAGGCCAAGGGGGAATGTGCAGGCCTTCTGGGGACAGGTGGAGGCCTTCAGGTGGAGGGGGCCTTGATGTAGAAGTACACAGAGGGAGGGAGGGAAGGAGGGGATTAAAGAGGCGTGCATATGCCAGACTTGGGGAGGGAAGAAATAATGGGTCTGATGATGGTGGACAATGGTATTGGAAGGAACAGAAAGGGAGAGATGTTCCTTCAGCACCCTAGAATGTACACCATCTGGCCCCTTCGCTTTGTCTACCTTTATTTTAGCTAGCTCCTCACAATCACAACCCTCTGAAAATCCTATTCACATTTGTCTTTTGCGGTGAACACAGAACAGAAATATCTGTTAAGCAATTCAGCCTTTTCTTTATCAGCTTCTACATATTCCTCACCTTCACCTTTGAGTCTCACAATGCCACTTTTGCACTTCTTCTTTTCACTAATATATCTAAAAAAGTCTTGTCTCATCGTTTTACTGCGACAGCTATTTTTTTTCTTCCATTTGCATCTTTGCTTTCCTGACTACAAGACTAGCCTCTTAAGTTTTCCAGATATTTTTGCTTGTCTTCTCTTTCTGCAATCTTTTGTAGTTTATGAAAGCTAACCTCTTATTCCTTAACCTTCTCAGCTACTACTTTTAGAACCAAAGTGGTCTTCTTTTCTTCTTACTTTTACTTACTTTCCTCACAAAAAGGTTTGTTGCCCTTACAATCACTCCTTTCAGTTTTGTCCACCGCATTTCCACTCCTTCCAGACGTTCCCATCCAGACAATAATTCCTTGACGTAAACCCCCATCCGTACAAAATTAGATTTTTTTAAAGTCTAGAAGCTTTGCTTTTAAATGAGCCCTCTCTATACCCATTTTAATATTAAACTGTACCATGCAGTGATCACAGTAACATCAGAAACACTTTCCCCATTTGTAAGCACTAAGAACTAGATTCACTAAGCATACCAATCAGTTTGCGACCCAATTTTACTCCGGCCCGATTCACTTACCTCTCTGCCGATCCGATTCAGATCTGCGCATGCAAATGAGGGGAATGGCATGCATAGTAGGCAGGGACCCGATTCACTAATGAAATCTTGCAAACGGACTGGGCTGGCCAATCAACCCAAGAAGCGACTGCTGGGGACCAGTCGCAAGCGTCTTTTCTGACTCTCCAGCTCCAATGCCGACCTGCTCTCTGTTGCCTCCAACAATATCTCTCTGCCCCGAATATCTCCTGCCTGCTGCCCCAGGCTCTCCTGTCCTTCCCCGTACTGCGAGCCTGTGGTTTTAACCCGTGGGTTTAAAGCAGATTAAAACCACGGTCGGAGGGGGGCGTTCCTCCTGTCGCCCTCATTTAAATGTTTTTGTTTTGGAAATTTGTCGGGCCTGCAGGTATCGGCCATGGATCAGCAATTGAGGTTAGTGAATCTAGCCCTAAGTCCAGTATGACCCCATCCCGTGTGGGTTCCATTACCAACTGCTTGTAGAGAATCCAGAATCTACCTACTACTCAATTATTTTCAGTCCTAAATATATTTAGGATCTCAAACAAGTCCTGAGCCTTTGCACTTGCAGTTATTTTTTTTACAAAAAAGTTCTTCCACAATGGCATTTCCATCTACAGAACGTACATAAATTAAATGTGCATCCTTATTATCTGTGGTCTCATCTAACTGCAAGCCAAATTCTCTTCTTTTAGTTTTTCAATCAATTGGTCATTGAGGTCTTCTGATATATGTTGAATTCTCCGACTGATAGTATTATTAGGTAAAGGTACATTTGAAAGTACTTTCCCCGCAAATTTGCCAATTATAATGTTCACCATATCTATACCAGAAGGTAGAAACAGTTGTTCCGCAATGGTTTGTGGGTTTTTACACTTAGCAACTCTATATGGAACCTTGTATGAGGCTAGCAGAGCATTGTTTGGTATTGACAAATGCCGAGAAAATGTACCTTGCTGTCCTTTTAATTCTTTTAATTTTCTGGTAAAGAAGTCTCAAGTTTTATTAATCGAGTGTGAATGATTAGTTTCTGAATGATGCTTCAGTTTACTTGGAAGCATATATTCTGGCGCCAAAATTTTCAAACATACTACACAATGCGGTCTTCTCCATTAAACATTTGTGGACATGAAGCCAAAGTCCAAATAACTATCATCATATTTACAATATTTTCTCTCTTTTGCCCACTCTACTTGTTTGTGGCGCATTCTCTTCATTTTGTGCTGTCGTATGCTTATTAAAATTCAATAAAAATTTGTCCGTTCTTATGGTTCTGAAACAACAAATTAAAAAAATTATGTTGATCAGAACTTGACACTTACACAAAAAGACGCTTACTCAATAATAATAATACAGTGGAACTTTGGTTTACGAACATAATTCGTTCCAGAAGCATGCTCGTAAACCAAAATACTCGTATATCAAAGCAAGTTTGCCCATAGGAAATAATGGAAACTCGCTTGATACGTTCCCCCCCCCCCTCCCGCGTGCAAACCGGATTCTCGGAGTTCTCGGCGAGAGGGAGAATTAGAAGGCCTTGAGCATATGCAGATGCATGCTCAAGGCCCAGTAGAGGCAGGAAGTTCTTCAAGCGACACCGGCATGTCCTGTGGGCTGCGTGCCGGTGCCAGATGGGGGTAAGTTTCAAGTTGTTCGGGTGGGGGGTGCCAGTTCAAGCGTGGGGGGAGCGATGCCGGTTCTTGGGGAGGGGGGGTGCTCACAAATTGAGTCAACACTCGGTTTGCGAGACAAGTTTTGCAAGAATATTTTGCTCGTTTTGCAAAATACTCGCAAACCGGGTTATTCACAAACCAAGGTTTGACTGTATTTAGTAAAATACTTACATTGGTTTTATTATTTTACCAGTAAAGTTTGATAAATGCGAGTATAACAGCTGAGTTTGCACTAACAATCCACTAATTACTTACATTCAAATAGAAATCACTAGTCATACGCATAGTGTCTCTCCCACAGTGATTACATTCACGTGATAACAGAAAACAAACTGTTTTACTGGCCATAAACATCAAAACTTCAAAACGGCAATAAAACTTATTCATAAAGCAAAAAAATATGATCACGTCACACTGGCTTCCTATTTCCCACCGAATTAACTTTAAGATTCTATTTTTAGTATTTAAAGTACTAATCTTTAATGAACCACAATTTATGTCAAGAATGATTGTTCCATACAATGCCCCACGCTCTCTACGATCATCTTCTTCAAACTTACTAACAATTCCCTCTTTGAAAATCGTTGGCACAAGAAGAAATGATATGTTTTCTGTTATGGCCCCTAAATTGTGGAATTCTTTGCCAAATTATATTAGAAATGAAAAAGATCTTTCATCTTTTAAAAAATTATTAAAATTCGGGCATTAAATATTTAGGATTAACATTTGATAGAGATTTGAGATCTACTACACAAATAATTTCCTCTAAACTCCTCGCCTAGATCAAATCCACTCTCTTGATGTGGTCTCCTCTTCACTTATCTTGGTGGGGCAGGTTAGATACTATTAAAATGATGGTAGTCCCCAAAATTACATATATATGTAATATGTTTCCCATCTTGTTTCCACCATCCTTCTACAAACAGATGGAATCCATATTATCTCATTTCCTTTGGAATAATAAACCTCATAGAATTTCCATTCAAAAGTTGAAAACTCCATTTTGCTCAGGAGGCGTCAATTTCCCCGATCTCCTATATTATCATAAAGCATTTCTCCTCCGTCAGGGAGCTGAATGGATTTCCTCCTCTTTTTCTCTAGATATACCCAATTGGTTACGATTAGAATCTTCTCTTATATCCCCCTTTCCCTTCTTGAGATTAATTGGTACATCTAACCATCCCCGACTGACTACAAACCCCATATTGCGGGCCACATATAAAGTTCTCACTGACTTTGATCAACTATTAGAAATTCCATGGAATAAATCTGTCTTTTGTCCCATATGGTTTAATAAACTCATCAAAATTGACGGTCAACCCGTCTCATGGCCTTTTTGGTACAATCAGGGCATCTGGGACATAGGATCCATTTGTCACAAAAATGGGACCTTTCTTACTTTTAGTGAACTGATGTTTGATTTTGCAATAAATGAGAAAAACTTCTTCCGATGGCTGCAATTAAAATCTTCTGTGAAAAAAGCTGGACTCAGCTCAGTAGCGCTTATACCTATCCCTACTCTGCTCACTCTTTCCAAACAATATTTAGCATTAGGTCACACAGCCTCTCATTTCTATAAACACCTAAAATCTCTTACGCCATCTTCATTGTCCTTCTTGCGTTCCTCATGGGAATTCGATCTAAATTCATCAATTTCCGATGAAGCATGGACATACATATTTAAATCAACCTTTCACACCTCACGCTCCGCCTCTATTCTACAACAATCATTTTTTCTTCTTCATAGAGCAACCTGGACCCCTACGAAATCCCATCGTATTAACCCATCTTTCTCTAAGAATTGCTGGTCCTGCAAGTTATCTGAAGGCACTCTGAAACACCTCCTCTTTTCCTGTCCCCATGTCAGCTCTTTCTGGTCTTCTGTATGGGATACGATTTGTTCTATATTTCATATAGATATTCCCTTGACATACCAAATGCTTCTACTGAAGTCTTTCTCAATTAATGACATACTGCCCGAATCTGCTCACTTTCTTTTCAACCTTTTGGTTTCCTTAGCTCTTAAAGTTCTCCTATCCTCATGGAAAGACTTATCTAAAGTTTCGTATAACCAATGGTGGAATTTGGTTTGCTACACCTACCGAACTGAAACATATTTAGCTAAAGCTTCCAACAGGTTCCTTCACTCCCAATCCAAATGGAACTTGTTAAAATTTTACCTATACCCAGCTCAATCCTGATATCCTTGCTTTCATACTGTATATTATATTGTTTTTCATTTAATTTCTTTTCTCTTTAACTCAATTTATAGATATTGTACTATAAATATTGTTTCATAAATACTGATTTTTTTTTTTTTTTTTTTTGTTTAGATCATATTGCCGTTTGGCGCTTTTGTTAATTTAATTTATTTTGATTCATGCTTGTTAGTATTCTGGATATTGACGCTGGTCATAAGGTATACTTTTAGGCTGTTTGGATATTATTCATTGCAAGAATGACTTTTAGCCTCATTGTAATGTACTTGTTCATTTATTGATTGTACCTTATATATATCATGACTCGTCATATATATCCATGTTTTGTATCTTGAAAATTCTAATAAATAAACCTTGCCTAAAAAAAAAAATAAAAAAAAATTATTAAAAACTTTTTTGTTTCAAGACGCTTTTGATGTGTAATACGGCCTATCTTGGACCCCTTACATTTTGGTACGAATATCAAACTCATTAACCCCCTTCCCTCCCTATTGTTTTTTTCCTTTTATGTAATTTCCAATAGAGAATGAAGTTGTAACTTTTCCCTCCTTTCTTTCTTCAATCATGTCTGTCTCTAATTTGATTGCTAAAATGTTAATTGATTTATTTAGTTTGTATGGTGTTTAGTTTGTCCAATTGTATGTGAGACCACTATCTAGTGGCTTTTTAAATTGTACATCGCTTAGAAAATTTGTATAAGCGATTCATCAAATGGTAATAAAACTTGAAAACAGTAACTAACAAATAACATGAAGATTCAGTTGTATTTTTATTTCTATATACTTTTAATTTTTTTAAGGTTGTAAAAGATGTGTAATATAAGAATAATCTATGGCTCCCCTGTATGTCAGTCTCGGCTCCCCAGGGAGCCATGGCTCATAGTTTGGGAACCAATGGTATAGTCATATGAAAATCATAGCCTTACTGAGTCAGACCAATGGTCCATCTAGCCCAGTATCCTGTCTTTATGGTGGCCAGTCCAAGTCATAAACCCAATTAGTAGCTTCACCCATGTCTGTCTAAATAGCAGACTATAGACTTTTCCTCCAGGAACTTGTCCAGACCTTTTTTAAAATCAGCTACATTAACCGCTTTTACCACATCCTCTGGCAATGCATTCTGGGTCTTTACTATTCTCTGAGTAAAAAATACTTTCTCCTATTGGTTTTAAAAGCATCTCCCTGTAACATCAAGTCTCCCCTAGTCTTTGTTAAATCAGTGCCAGAAGTTGTAAGCTCTTAATGGAAGCATCGATGCATCAGAGGAAAGGCCCTGCTGTGGCTGGCTGTGAGCATCCTGTTTTGAGGCTGCCTCCTGCTGACCAGCTGTGCTTCGGGAAAGGGAGGGAGGGAGCGAACGAGAGGGTTCACAACTCAAGACCACCACCAGCTTCTACCTCTTCAGGGCTTGAGGGAGTGAGGAAGGCTTTGCGGCTCAGGACCGTAGCCGCACTGGTGCTTCAGAGTGGGAGGAAGGGAGAGAGAGAACAAAGATCTCAAACATAGCATTCTCAATCAACCGGGAAAACAGTTATCCAGCACCCACCAATCCCTAGCTGATATTCTACTGTATTTCGATGTTTGAGAGATTTGTAGATGGATGGTTTATATGTTATAAATCTAAGGATTTTTTTTCTTGCAGGTTATGGAGGAGGATTTAATGAGAGGGAAAACGTTGAATATATAGAACGTGAAGAATCTGATGGAGAATATGATGAGGTAATAATTTGCTTTGCTGAATTTCTTAAAAAGAAAAAGGCAGATAGTGTAGTATAGTGATTAAAACATTGAACCCAGTTTTATTTCTGCATATTCTACTTGGTTGGTCTGTAATTTTGGCAGCTTTTTGGAGCTGGACTCCAGTCTTGGTGATTATTTTGTGCAGCTTTGTTTATATGATTGGAACTGCATTTGTTAAATTTTAGGTCCCTACACCTGAAGAAAGAAGTTAGCTCTTACGTTGTAGTAGAGCACATTATTTTATGTCCCTCTGGAATGTTTTTATTGTTGTGGCATGCAGTTTTCACATCATATTGTTCTTGTGTTATCTTATGTCTTCTTCTCTAATTATAACAGATTCATTAATCAAAGTATGTAATCTGCCTTGATATAATTGTGATAATGTGGTCTATCAAAGTTAAATATAAACACACATAGGGCGTCAAAACATCTTCTGGCAATAAATTTAGCTATCCAAAAGCAAGGCTGAAGTTGCATAAAGATATTTACATACAAACTAAAAATTCTCAAAGATGTTTTCAAGTTCCACACCTATACAGCCAGAACAATGGATCACAAATTAGAAATAGAAATCCAAATGAAAAAAATTCAACTGAGAACCTCAAGAAGTCAAATTTGGCATGTAATGCAACGCTTTAGAAAAAGAAAAAAAACCTTGCAGAAATGCATTTTCTCTTGTACTGAACACCATACAAAGACATCCACAAAGTATATTTCCCTAATGTGGAACACAACGTCATAAAGCTATATGAATTATTCTTCTCAGTTTATGCCACTTTATACTTGTTCACATTAAATTTCACCTGCAAAATACTATTTTTCCATCATTCTGAAGATTGTACTCTGTAGTATTATAGAATTGGAGATCTTGCTCACTTTTCTTCCTTATTTATTGTCTGTCCCTAATGTCTCCAAATAGGTTTGTTTACGGCATACTGTGATAGTAATGAATCTCACTCCTAAGCCAGAGTATGTGGCATATGTTCTCTGTCTCAGATTTTATCGCCAAAGCTTGCTATAGTACTTACATTGTACCAAAGAGAGCCTTCCTGTGGCGTTCTTAAGATGTAACATAGAAACAGAGAAATAAAAATATAGAAACGTGATGCCAGATAAAGGCCATATGACCCATCTAATCTGCCCATCCTCACTAACCATTATCTCTTTCTCTCTCTGAGAGATCCCACGTGCCTATCCCACGCCTTCTTGAATTCAGACATTCTCTGTCTTCACCACTTCTTCTGGGAGACTGTTCCGCGCATCTAGCACCCTTTCTGTAAAAAAGTATTTCCTTAGATTACTCTGGAGCCTGTCGCCTCTCAACGTCATTCTATGTCCTCCCATTCCAGTGCTTCCTTTCATTTGAAAGAGGCTCTACACATGCGCATTTATGCCGCATAGGTATTTAAACGTCTCAATCATATCTCCCCTATCCCACCTTTCCTCTATACATATTGAGATCTTTGTTTGTCCTCATACGCCTTATGAAAAAGACCACGCTCCATTTTAATAGCCTTCCTCTTGACTGACTCCATCCTTTTTATATCTTTTTAAAAATGCTGTCTCCAGAATTGTACACAGTATTCTAACTGAGGGCTCATCAGAGTCTTATACAGGAGCATCAATACCTCTGGAGCAGGTGTCCTTGATGGATCTCGCTATCAAGACTGTATTCTGTGTAACTGTCCCGTCGGTTCGCAAGGGCAGGCCTCGCTCTAAGGCTACCATTTCGAGTGGCCATTTCTGCAGCTTATGTAGCGGCAGGAAAGAAGCTGCCCCTCGGGGGGCGGGCTCATTCTACTAGAAGGGTTTCTTCCTCCTGGGCCGAGTCATCGGCAGAGTCTCCAGATGAGATTTGTAGGGCTGCTACATTGTCCTCCTTGCACACCTTCTTCAAGTTTTACAGGATTGATGTGGTGGCCAAGCAGGATGCTGCTTTTGGTGCCTCAGTGTTGTTAGCGATCTCATCAGTCCCACCCTTATGTTTTCGAGACTGTTCTGTTACATCCCACTGGTCCCGGAATAAAGGGGGATTGTATAAGAACAAAAGATTAGGTTCTTACCATTGCTATGTAATGTACTATGAATAACTATTTAACTGTAATGTACCATGAATATCTAATTTAACTGACTGTGAATGTGCTTTTGTAACCCTTTCTGAGCTCACAGGAGGATGGGATACTAATCTAAATAAATAATCTTCTTTCTTGTAAATCCTCTGTTTATTCTGGTAACCTGCCCTATGTATGTCTGATTCGCTGACTGCCTGCCTTGAAGTACTGGTAAGCTGGATTTAAGTTTCGGACCAGCCTTTCTAAGAGTGCCATCTGACTGGAACTAGCACTAAATTTGGGGGGTCTCTAGTTAAGTGTCCCCTTCTGACAGTGCAGTGCTGTTTTATCGTTCAGGTTTCTAATGTTTAATAACCTGTTTTCTCATTTTCATTGTTGCAGTTTTGCATATGTTAATATGAGCAGAATTGATTTATCTGGTGGGGAGTTCCCCATTCCCCTCTCTCTCTTATTAGTTATTTTCTGCAGATGATCCTGGCTACTTTAAGACTGACTGGTGTCCAAGGGGCAAGCTTCAGTTTATGCTATCAGAGGGAGGAGTTAAGATTTAAATCATCTGAAGCTTCCTACATGCCTGGCAGCAAGGGATGCATAACTCACTAGTCCCGGAATAAAGGGAGGGTTTACAAGAAAGAAGATTAGCAAAAGTAAGAACCTAATCTTTTGTTATTTCTAGGGTTGATCCACATACAATTCATTTTATAATTTATAAAATATAAACATTTTATTTCTTCTTGTTTTGTGCATTTGTGACTTGTTTTTCCTTGTTTGCTGATTTAATTCTTTTAACAGTATATTATTCTGCTGTGATTATTTAAAATTTATTGAATTAATTTGTTTTTTTATATCTTAAGTTTTCAAGGCTAATAAAAATTGCAGAACATTATACATAATTAATAATCAGTTTAAGCACTTATAATCAATCAATAACAATTCAAAAAGAATAACCCCCCCTTCCAATACATTCAATCAAGGAATAAAACAAAAGAAATGTCCCTCCCCACTCTCCTCCCACCATTCCTTAGATGTGTGTACAATCAACAAAAAATAAAAGATAAAAAACAATTATAACGAGGTAACAAAGTTGTCAACAGACTCCAAACTAATCTGAATAACTTATTATGCCCCTGCATGTCAGCGTTCATCTTCTCATACTTATAGCATAAGCATAAATTCGCCCACCAAAAAGTAAAACTAAGGCGGTCCCAATTCTTCCAATTACGAGTAACCATTTGCATAGCTTGAATTAATTTGTGAGCTTTCTCAATGCCACTTGGTGCTTTCCCATGTATTCAAATATCATTTTTTAAAAATTATCATATTGCTCCTGAGTCTACTTTTAGGCTTCTATATCTAAATCTTTTGGTTAAAAAAAATTCTTTTCCTCTGAAAAATGGTTGTCATACTATTTGAATTCAAGTATTTTCATGTCTTGAATTGTTCATGATGCTCAATATAATAAATATTTAACATTTTTGAAATGCGTCTTGTAATGGAATGGATTTATTCGTTTTATGTTTAGTTTGGTCGCAAAAAGAAAAAATACAGAGGAAAGCCAGTTGGTCCTAAGTCTATCCTAAAAGATGATGAAGATAAAGAATCAGATGGGGAAGAAGATCTTTCAAAATATAAACTAGATGAGGTAAGTAATCTTAATACTTCCTCAGTCATCAAGCATTATAACTAGTCACTATTTCAAAGTAACCAAGCTTAGTTTCATTTTATAGTCAATTCAAAATTACTCTAAGATATTAATCTGACAGAACAGATGAAAGCATAAGTAAATCAGATTGCGCTAATTACTGTGGCATTTGTAGCTCCCTCTTTTATAGAGAAATTGTGTTTTTTCTTGATATTACTGATGTTTTACTCAGCCAGGCACTCGTGAGTTTTTCATCACCATGCTTGACTTCTATCTCACTATTATTTATTTGTAAACTATTAATAATTCCCTCATTCTGTGGTGCTGGCTTCATATTCTGGGGCAAAACAATGCTTTGTGCAGGGTGAGTTATTTTTGAATGACACTGAGGCAGTTAAAGAGGTAGCACAATTGCATGTAACTTTTTATATAGATCTTGTACAGTAGACGGGGAAATGGACAATGGCAGAATCCTTCCTGGCCTGAACATCCAATTTGAAGTACATGACAAAGGAATGCAGAGTCAACCAAGCAGTCACTTTGCAGATAACCCCTGAAATGACTGTAATTCACTTCAACCCAGGAAGAAACTTGAGCCCCCATAGAATGTGCACAAAGGTCTTCAGTAATCTGAAGACCCATCAACACATGTTCGAAACCAATAGTCTTAATGTATATCCACCTGGACAAACCCTTTTCTGTCCTGATAACAAACTCCTATCTTTCCTTTAGAAAATGCTAAAGACCTACTTATTTGACATATTCTTCTGAATGTGATTATAATACACTGTGCTTGTAAAGTCTCTTGATTGTTATTAACTGTGTTGAACTGAGAGGTTACTGTGGTATATAAGTGAATTTGTTATGTTATGTTAACAACATTTGCCTTCAGGAAGCTCACTGAACTAGATGAGCATCTCAATCTGAAAACAGTCATCTCTACATAATTGAACTGAATTTAAATATCCAGTGAGGGTAGATTCTGGTTTCCCTTGTAGAATTAAATATAAATAAAACAAAGCAAAAAGAATAAAGGTAATACTTTTTTTATTAGACTAACTTAGTGCATTGTTTGATTAGCTTTTGAAGGTAACCCTTCAGATCAGACATAAGCAAATGTTGACAACTGCCAGTATATGTAAGTGAAACATCAAAGCATTTCAATTATAATCCCACAAGAGGGAGGGAGGGGTAGGTAATGTGAAAGGAAAAAAGGGGGACTGTGGGTGAGACAGGAGCAGGTGATAATAAGAAGACAGTCGTAAAAATTCATGGTTTGTAATATGATAGGAAGCCAAGATCCTTATTAAGTCCTGCTTGGTAGGTGTTGAAATTTTTTTTATCATTTTGATTTCAGAGGTCTTATGTTCCTGGATTGTTTTTAAATTTCCTTTTAGTATACTCACTATAAAATCATTGATACAGTGTTCCAGTTTCTTGAAGTGTTGATATCACAGTGGTGCTATCCTGATTGGCATTGCAGTTTTTAATATGATTTCTTGTACAACCCCACTCTATTCCTGAACCTTCAGGTAGTCCATCCCTTCTTGTGAGAATTCTTGTAGGAAGCGTCATTTACATGCATTTGCTCCTCCTCTCTTACCTCTAGGCTGTCTTTAATTCCTCAGTTGTTTTCCTACAAGCGAAACAGTAGGAGCTTGTCTTTTCTGCTCGTGTTTATTTTTCTTTAAATTCAGTCTTTTTTCTACTATTTTGTGAAGCTTATTTTTTGTTCTGCAGAGAATCCCCTGGAGGTACAGTTTTGGCTGTGGGAGAGCGTAGAAGGTCTGCTTCCAAGGGGTAGGCTGCTTTGCAATGCACCTACTGCATTAACAGTTATGGAGCTCAGGGACTGTTCCCTTGGGAGCATAGCTCACCCCAGGTTCATCCACTAGTGGGTTTGAGCGCAAACTGCATGGTTCTGTGGCAGTTTACCTCCAGGATCAGGACCAACTGCATTCCTTCCCCCATTAGTGTACACGGGTTACAGAAGGGTGTTGAGGTCTATGGCCAATGTGTAGGGCCAGAGAAGCAGTCAGAAGAAACAAGCAGTTCGGATTCCAGACTTCTTGAGGCAGAGGATCTCCCTGTAAGCTGTTATAGCTTCCATTCTGCAGCACACAGCGTGATATAGTGAGTAGCAGTTTGACAGCCTGACAGATTGATTGGAGGGAGGGTCCTTTAAAATTGATTTTGAGGGGTTTCCAGAGTAAGTGCTAGGTTCTTCCTCCTCAAAAATCCCCAAATTGCTATTTTTTTTTATTTTTCTGTGTAGCTTCCCTGGGCTGTTGTTGGTGCTAAAATCGTTGCCATGGTGGCCATCTTGGATTTCCCAATTTTGAAATTAAAAGCTTCTATCTGCCTCAAAACACCATGCTTTTGCTTAAAAACAGGTGGGATGGACTCCTCAGGTCACAATACTTTGGATTCATGCCCCAGTGAGGAAGTCAGAAAAGCCAGCAAAAGTCAGAGCAACAGTCCAGAAATTGCTGGGTATAGAAGCCATAGAGCCAGTTCCGGAGGCAGACTCGGGCCCCGGCAGATACTCGATATATTTTATTATGCCAAAATGAGGCTCATGGGACTGGAGACCAATCTTGGATCTCAAAAGTGGTGAATGCGGTCCTCAAAATCCTGCAGTTCAATATGGAAATGGTCGTGTCGGTGGCACGAGGGGAATTTCTAGCCTTTCTGGATTTGACGGAGGCTTATCTGCATATTCCCATTTTTCCAGAGCACAGGAGATATTTGAGGATTCCAGTTCATGGCTTTGCCTTTTGGGCTGGCTACAACACCTCAGACCTTCACCAAGATGGTGGTGGTCACAGCCCACCTGCGACAAATGGACTTGAATGCCCATTCTGACCTGGACGATTGGCTCATCAGAGTCCAGTTCAAATCCAGAGGACACCAAGCAGTTCACCAGAGTAGACGTGGCAGCCAAGCAATACTACTCATTTGGATTTTTGATTGTGGTGGCAGGCTCATCTTGTCCCACCCTAAACTTGAGGGACTGCTCCATTACATCCCACAGGTTCAGGAATAGAGTGCATGCCATACTAGAAGGAAAGATTAGATGCTTGCCTCCATAATCTTCTTTCTAGTAGGTATACACTCTATTCCTGAAGCACACTCTGTCAGCTGTGAATTTGCCTGCTTCCTGCCTCAATAAGACCTAATAATTCTTATTCGTTTGGTCCAGCCTTGACAATAATAAAGGCAGTGGCTACCCGGTTATACATATCTCCCACACTCTTAGTGCAGGTTGTGCTCAAGTTGGTGAGTTGGGTCTTTTTCACCTTATGTATTGCAAGTGTTTGAATTTGGTTATCTGTTGTATGTTTGCTGATATGTTTCATGATATGAGCAGAACAGGCATGTTTCTCGAGAGAGTCCGTACCAGCCCAGAGGTAAGGAAGGAGAAGTGAAAAAGAATGCAAATGAAGCTCCTTTCAAGATTTCTCGTGAGAAGTTGACTACCTACAGGTTCAGGAATAGAGTGTATGTCTACTAGAAAGAAGATTGAGGTAAGAACTTAATCTTTCCTTAGCTTACTGAGCAAGAAATTGTTTTATTAATGTGTATTTCCTGTTAAGAAAATTATCTTAATTGGAAGCAGAATTTTGCCTCCCTATATGGAAAAACAGTGGGAAAAATATAATTTGTTATGTATCATAACTGTTGGTATTTTGACTTTCCTTAGGAAGAAGAGGAGGAGAAGGAGGAAGAAGAAGAGGAGGAGGAGGAGGAGGAGGAAGAAGATGGTGATCTGTCGAAATATAATCTTGATGCCAGTGAAGATGAAGATGACAAAAAAAAAAAGAAACCCAACAGGAGCAGCAGATCTAAGTCACGATCTTCCCACTCTCGATCGTCATCACATACATCCTCTCACTCAAGTTCAAGGTCTAGGTCCAGGTAAACGGGTACAGATCAAGGGTAACACCAGGCAAAATGTCAGTATCTACTTAACTTATTTATTCATAACTTTATTGTGTTATTGAAATGATTTTTTTTTTGTTTGTTTCATGAACTATTAAAAATGTACATGTTTCTGTGATTTCCACCTTCTATTTTAAGATTTGTTGTGGTCGTAGATAACAGGATTTCAAGTAATAAATTTTTAACATTTTTCCATTTGTTAAGCTTTAGTGTAGCATTTTACTGTAGCTATGTTGGAATGATTTACCGTATTTTTCGCTCCATTATACGCACTTTTTCCCCTTAAAAAAGTGGGTGGAAATGAGGGTGCATCTTATGGAGCGAATACCCAAAGCGCGCCCCCCCCCCCCATTACCTTATTTTAATGCTGCCACCCTCCCTCGCTGGATGCGGTGCACTTCCTCGCTGAGAGTGGCTCACAAGACTGGCTGACTGCGTGGTCCCCGCTGCTTCCCCCGAGAACTTACAGTTGACGCGGCTGCCTCCTTTTCTGTTTTCTTGCCGCATAGCGGTACACCAGGCTACCTGCCAGTTCCCACGCCATTTCCCGCGGGAACTGATGCGGGAGCAAGCAGGCAACCTGTTGCACCGCTATGCCGCAAGAGAACAGAAAAGGAGGCAGCCGCGTCAACTGTCAGTTCTCGGGGGGAAGCAGCGGGGACCAGGTAGTCAGCCAGTCTTGTGCACCACTCTCAACGAGAGAGGGCACCGCGTCCAGCAAAGGAGGGACCAGAAGTTAAAAAAAAAAAATGTACGCATGCGAATGGGGGGGGCAGGGCCTGCCCTGCCAAATTAAATATAGGGAGGGAGAGGCCGGGGCCTGCCTGCTGCTTGTCTGGGGGATAAGGAGGGAGAGGCCGGGGCCTGGCTGCTGCCCTGCCGAATTAAAAATAGGGAGGGAGGAGGGAGAGTTTGGGGCCTGCCTCCTGCCTACCGGGGGGGAGGGGGAGGAGAGGCCTGTCCGCCCGCCCTGACCCTACCTGCCACTAAGCCTGCCTGACCTGTGCCCTGTCCTGGCCTACCACTAGACCACCAGAGGGAGGGAGACAGGGTACAGAGTCTGGCTGGGAGGGGGGAACAGGGTGCAGAGCTTGGCAAGGAGTGTGGGGTTGGGTGCAGAGCCTGGCAGAGAGAATTTGGTTCAGAATGGTTTTTTTCTTGTTTTCCTCCTCTAAATTTAGGGTGTATCTTATGATCAGGTGCATCTAATGGAGCGAAAAATACGGTATATTGCTGGTAGATAAATATTTTATGATTTGCCTTGGTTTAGAATTTAGGCACGTTAGGTACATTCTTCCTTCTCCAGGACTTTGCAAACTAGTGTTGTTCATTGCAAGGCTCCAGGGGCCAGTAGTGACACCCATCAACCCTAAGTGTGATCCTCTGACTTTCCACAGTATATAATTCCTCCCCCTCCCCCACACCTTTTCCTCAGACTTGCTGCTGGCATACCTCCACAGAGCTCTTGGTGAATTAGAGCTAGGTACAGCCCAAAATCCATTCTGATCTCTCAAGGCTGGGAAAACACAATGTAGTTCAAACTCACTGTGTGCTGGAAATAAATAGAACAGCTGTTCAAAAATTGTCACAACAAGCCTCCAGAGAAAGTATAATGGGAAATTTAAAAGAAAAGAAACTGGAGGGGGTGGAGAACTAGCTTGTAGAGGATGGGGGTAGAGATATGATCATGAAGTTTCACAGGGTATCTGCTTCTACGTCTGATTCTTTGCTCTTGCATTGAAATTTTTTTGACAAACTGGCCCCTGCTTGAAAAATAGCAAAGATCTGACACACAGCCTCTGCTGTGTCCTGTCACTAAGCCTATGCTCTGTAAGCTACTCTATCATTGAGTTTTAACTAGGAACCAATAGTGCACAGACCTCTGTTAGAATTAATAGATCTGTATACAACCCATGTTAAAATACCACTTTTAAAGCAAGCATACATTTTGCTTTGTAGTCATTTTAAAATTGTATCATAGATTTCTGATGGTTGAGTGTTTTTATTGTATTTATATACAAAAAGAAAAAGGGCAATAATGTACCCAATACAGAACATTAAACAGAACACTGGAACTTAAGACAATGTGGATATAGTGAAGTCATAATGGACATGAAATGACAGTTTTGACCATTTAGCTTTAGTTTTAGACCATGAAATAGACTTCTTGACAATATATATTTCAAATCTATAGGTTGTATATACTAAATTCCACCATTGGTAGTGAACTTTAGTTAAGTCCTTCCATGGATTTAAGATGATAAAGTATCCAGAGGAGAGCTGATTTAGATCAAAAACATATGAAGCAAAGCACAACATAACATGCTTATAAGTGATTCCACATGAATATACAAATTATACATACAAAAGATCAAACATCTTTCTGATAAGTTTGAATGTGAATACAATTGTATAACATGTTTCAGAGAATCTAGCTCTTCTTTTTTTCACAGGACCAACAGTTAGAAGACATTGAGAGGGTTATATGGTGGGACTAAGAGGTCCATCAGGATCTGTGGTCAAGATAATAACATAGAGTTATGGAAGCTGATCTGGATGAAGTGAAAGTTATAAGTTCAATCTTTCTCTTGAAAGGAATAATTCAGATCTTTTCCCAACATTTTTTAAACCAATTATATGTTTACAAGCCAGTGATGACTAATTTATACATATGAGAAGCTGAATGATCTAGTGAACTGTTTACAATAAAAAAAAAGCAGAGAAGTTTTTAAAAAATCTGTAATAACTATACCTGCATTTTTATTTTGTAAATCTTTATTGGCAAAGCACAGTTGACCAGAGAGCATAGATTACAACTGCACATCCTATAATAACACATCTATAGTAAAAAGCTCCCAACCATTGCTCTAAAACATTGCTATCACGTTTACAACTAGTTCAAAATGCAGCAGTAAGGGGGTGGTCCAAGATGGCGGCAGTTCAGTGAACACGCTCGACTTGGACCCTGAAGCGTTCGGCTGGATCCCTTGGCCACTAGAACCTCCTCATCTGCTCAGCGGTCCATTAGAGAATTTGTTTTCGCTGCGATCCCGCAGTCACCCAGAGGCCAGTCTGCTATATCTTCGGCAAGAGGAGACACTGAGGACATGGACTTTAACATCTCTTTGTCTCCTCTGGTGTCGGTTCCTCCGCCTTGCCCTGCTCATACCACAACTCAGCTGGTGGATTCTGGTGAGGGAGACTCGGCTGGGGAAACCCCAATCCAAGGGGCTGTAGTTGCGAGAGTTGGAGAGGAGCAGAGAGAGCTGAGAGTGATAGTAGCTTGAAAGACCGAAGGCAATAACACTGGAGAGCATATGAGAAGCTCTCCAGAGATTTAACTCTTCAGTTTCCAGGTCCTCTAATGAAATTTCAACCTTAGTAAGTACTGTATCTGCTCTGGGGGAGAAATTAGAGGGGACTAGAGATGAGTTTACCTTACAGATGAAGAAGCTTACAGACAGAACGGATAAAATGCAAGAAGTAATGGCTGGATTAATTAAGGAAAAAATTATCCTCAATAAAAAGATTGAACAGCTAGAGAACTATAACCGTAGATTAAATCTGAGACTTTAAAATTTTCCTAAATCTCTGAGTGACTGCTATTAAATTGCTTAGAAAATATTTGATTGAAGTTCTAAGTTTTTCCTCTGAAAATATTCCCCCAATTACTACCTTCCTGGGAAAAAAGAAATGAGAGCCACTTCAGAGAATATACAAAAGAATTCAGAAGAACCACCTTTGAATATCACAGATATACTAGAATCAACTATTACAGAAGATTCCGAAAGAGCGACTCTATTGGTGTCCTTTGTTTTTGGAACATGATGTTAATAGTATTATTAGGTTGTTTTTCTGTAATTCTCAGAAATTGTTCTACGGTAAAAAAAAATCTTAATATTTCCAGATGTGACTAAATAAACTCAGGATCGTTGGAAATTATTTCTTGCAATGAGACCAGATATGATTTCTTTGGGCGCCTCGTTCTTGTTGTCCTATCCGTGCAAGTGTTTGATATAATATTTAGGATTAAAATATGTTTTCTTTACCCCAGAATAGTTAAGAGCATTTATAGAGATGAAGAGGCTGGCAATTGGAAATGTTTAGTGTTCGGGACTAGTAAAATATGTTGACGGGAATTGTCTGTTAAGCCATTTCTATATTAGAACTATCTTTACAATTTGATTATCCTGATTAAGATTACCTAGGTCCTCCTCCCTCAACTTCATTATTGGGGTCTAAGGAAGATTTATTTGTTTTCTTACCAGTTTCTATTTTGCCTTTTGTTTACTTCTGTATTTCCTTAACAAGAGTTGATCTTGTATTTCATTTAAAAATGTTATAAAAAAAAAAAAAGCTCCCAACCAAAGATATAAAAGCATAACACTATTCTTTCCCCACCCCCCATAAAGATATAAACAGGAACCCCTCACTTAAAACACACCACTAGTATTTAGTTGGAGGGGTTTTATTCATAAAGATAGGGTTAGTAGCATCCAAGCCTCTGATAATAATAATTTTATTTTTCTATACCGCCACAATCTTATGACTTCTAGGCGGTTTACACTGAAGAGAACTGGACAGTCAGCGAATTACAGAATACAAATAGCAAAAATACAACATATTTCTCAAAAGTTATCAGTATAGAGTTATTAGTTTTAAAATGGTTTCTGATTAGGAGATATACCTATATAGCAACGAAAGGGGTCTAGGCCCTTCCCCAGGGCAAGCCACACATTTTCCCAGTGTTCAGAATTCACAGGGTTTACAGCTAACCAATCCTTGGAGGAAAGAAAATGCTGCAGCTAAAGATAAGGATAATAGTCAATCTCCCCAAAAGAATGACATTCGTGCATCTTTTGAAAATCCCCACTATCCCACCTTTCCAAAAAAATGTCAAAACTACTAAACCCTTGCTCTGCCCATCTCTTAAAAACTGGGTGTTCATACCCTCATGAAAGTTTCAAGTTTATTAAATTTTAATATACTGACCATCGAGACATCTGGCCGGTTTACAATGTTAAAATAGTAATTAAAAAGTAAAATAAATTTTTTAAAAAAGGAGGGGAAGTGTGGGCATTTATTAGACAAGTTACAGGTACAAACATGCGCTTGAGGATAAAAGGGAGAGGATAAAAGGGCTCATTGCCAATTCCCGCCACTAAAGAAACCTTCCTGCTCCAAGCTTCTTCCGCAAGAAGCTCCGAATCTGTACTAAACATTGCATAAAGGGGTTATACAAATATATTGCAATGTATTTTAGCTGGAGAGAGGTCCATAACAGATGAGAGAGTAGCATAGAAGGATAATGTCTGTGCTCCAGTCAAATATAAGTCTTATCTACCCTAAACTGCCAATCCAGCAAAAAGCGTAGTTGTTCTTCCCAGTAGTACCACATTATATTGGGAACTGCCCTTCCCCCTGCTTGATTGCTAATAAGCACTTCTGATGAGAGTCTAGGATGTTTTCCATTCCATATAAAGGTAGAGAAAGTTCGTTGAATTTGTTGCAGTATCTTATGTGGAATCTTATTCAGCAGAACCTGGAATAAAAATAGGTGTGGTAATATATTCATTTTAATAATTGATATCTGGCTTTACCAGGAAAGTCATAGATCTTTCCATCGAGAGAGCTCTCTGTAAATTTGGTGCACAAGATTGGAATAATTGCATGCATATAGCCTCATAAGATCACGGGATAATTGTACACCTAGGTAACAAATTACTCCTGGTGCCAATTTAAAAGGAAAAAATCTCTCTCTCTCTCCTCTCTTTCCATGCATGGTGTTCAAATCAGCACTTAACTTCTCATTCAAACCCACCTTGTGCAATAACTGCCATAGGAAGGCCCCGCATACCCTATCAAACACTTTCAGCATCAATTGCTAGCAACACTGCCCTTGTCTGGGTGCACTTGGCCTCCCATACTAAGTGTAAGGTCGACTGAACATTATCACCCACCCACCCCCCTTCTACAAATAAAGCTCGGTTGAACATTATGAATTAAGCCCGGTAATAGCTTCGCCAGATGATCAGCCAGTGTCTTTGTAATAATCTTAATGTCAATATTTAATAGGGAGATTGGGTGGTAAGAACTGCACCCCGTTGTCTTTTACCTGGCTTCAAGAGAACAGAGATGCCAGCTTCCCTCATAGGAACATCCCCAAGATCAATGCCCCACACATTCTTGAATATTTTTTGAATAATCTATTACTTGTGTAGCTTCCCTCATAAGACATAAGTTCGCCCTCCAATAGACCATTAACTATCCTCTGCAAGAAACTCCCCAACTCTGAGGCAAACCTTTTATAAAAGGGTCCCAAAAAGTCATCCAGGCCCGGGGTCTTATCAGGTTTCAATCTTTTTTTTTTTTAATTCTTTATTCATTTTTAAACTTTCATCAAGTGTACAGAAATTCATAATAAACACAATTAATTTAATCACTTGAACATCTTATCATTATAACCTATAAATACAAATGTAACCCCCCACCCTCCCTCAAAGCCCATAAATCATTATAAGATCATATACTTGAAACCCTCCCCCCACCCAATACTAAGTGGTGTATAATTAATAGAAAAATGGCATTTAATCATGACAAAAAGATGTTAATGGCTCCCATATTTTAATAAAATTTTTATAATTTCCCTTCTGTACCGCTAATGATCTTTCCATTCTATATATGTGACATAATGAATTCCACCAAAAATTAAAATTAAGGCTCCTATAATCTTTCCAATTATTAGTAATATGTTGGATGGCAACTTCCGTCATAATCATTAAAAGTTTATTATTAGATGATGATATCTGACTCTTTTTTCTCATAGACATTCCAAATATCACAGTATCATAAGATATCGCTACATGGTTTTCCAATAAACAATTTACTTGATCCCAGATTGAGTACCAAAAGGCTAAGATATGGGGACAAGAAAACAAAAGATGATCCAAAGTCCCTACATCCAGATTACAATGCCAGCATCTATTAGACAAGGAACTATTTAATTTTTGTAATCTAACTGGGGTCCAAAAAGCTCTATGTAACAAAAAAAAACAAGTTTGTCTCATAGACACTGACATTGTACATCTCATTCTCCAAGACCAAATTTGTGGCCATTGAGATGCTGAAATCTGATGCTTAATCTCAATGCTTCAAATATCCCTAAGACCATTTTTAGGTTTTTTTTTTAATCAAATCACTAATCGTTTTATACCATTGCGCGGCCTGGTGACCCAGAAAATCCGCCTGAAAACATAAAAATTCCATACTGAACTGAGTATTAAGAGGTTTCAATCTTTTAATAGTAGCAAAACATTTTGCTTCTGTAATGGGAGAATCAAGCCACGCCATCTCGGCTTCAGACAGTTTTGGAAGTTGGATTTTAGAGAGATACTATGTTTATCAGATCCCCCAGAGGGTTTCTGCCTATATAAGGTGGAGTAATATTCCCCCCCCCCCCCAAAAAAAAAAAAAAAAAATATGAAGATTGATGTCCAAATCGGTATACAATATTTTATCCCCCACCCCCTTTATCTTCTGAATATTCCTAGCTCTAGTACATGCATTCAGACACCTAGCTAACATAGAACTTGATTGACTTTTAAACTTGAAGAATTTCTGTTGCAACTTCTGGTGTGCAAAATCCACCTCCATTATTTGTATTTGTGTGAGTTCTGCCCTTGTGTGTTGAAGTAATTTCCAAGTTTGGGATTCCAATCTTCTTTGTTTTTTAGCTAGCACCAGAAGTTTTTCCCAAAGTTCTAAAGAAATCCAAGCTCTCAACCACTTTTTCCATGCCCTCCACTTAATCAACCCCCCCTTAGGACCGCCTTTAGGGTGTCCCATAAAATAGCATCATTCACCTCTCCATTATCATTAAGTTGCATATATGTCCGAATATTACATACAACGTCATCCAATATCTCTTTATTGTGCAGCAAGAATTCAGTAAGCTGCCAAAACCCTGGGTCTTTAGGGCCCACTAAACCAGAGTATCGGACTCACATCAGGACATGGTCTGATATATGAATAGTTTCAATATCCACAGCTAAAACCTGTCCCCAAATATTACAATGGGACCATATAGCATTTATCCTTTTATGGGGGGTGTTGAGAAGTCTTTTCTGGTTCCATTAAGGAGCCTCCAAGTATCAAGTAACTTGAGCTGCCTCATAATGTCCATCAGGGCTTTCCTATGCGATTTACTCTTCTTCTTCTACTACTACTACTCCTTTGGAGTGAGCCAAGCAAGCGTTCACCACTATATTAAGATCACTATCCAAAATTTTCCTACCCCTCACAAAGGTAGTTAACTTGCCTTGCAAACACTTGTAGAATTTATCCTGTCCTGTATTTGGGGCGTAGAGGTAATCAACTTGAGTTCCTTGCCCTGACATTGATTTGTTAAGGCAAACACTGTCTCTCTATGTCTTTAAATTGAGCCTGAATGTCAAATCCCACCCCTCTGTGAAAAAGAATTGTCACCCCACCCATATGAGTAATACCCTGATGTTGATGCACCAATATCTCTTCAAATTTTTATGTTCTAACAAGTGGGCATCACATCTGCATAAGTGGGTTTCCTGCAACATAATGATGCCCCATTGAAGCCACAGTAATTCCTTATCAGAAGTGATGCGTCGGAAGAAAGGCCCTGCCGGGGCTGGCCACAAGCAGTCTGTTTTGAGGCTGCCTCCTTCTGACTGAATGTGTTCGGGTAAGGAAAGCTTTGCGGCTCAGTACCACCACCTGCCACTAAGGGGCGTTGCGGCTCATGACTGCTGCCTTTCTGGTGCTTTGGAGTGGGAGGGAGGGGGGTTCCTCTCTCAGCTGCTTGGGTGCTTGAGGGAGGGAGGGGGGATTTGCGGTTTAGAGCATGTCGCGCTGATGCTTTGGGTCGGGAGGGAGTGGAGTTTGAGGCTCAGTACTGCTACCACTTGTAGTTCTTTGGGGCTTGAGGGAGGAAGGGGAGTTTGCGGTTCAGGACCTCTGCCATTGGTGCTTCGGCTCTATCTTTTTTTTTTTTTTTTTTTTTTTTTTATTTAATTTTATTTTTTCCACTGGTGATTATTTTTGCTGGTTGGTTGAAAGTGCCAGTTAACCGAGACCCAGTTAATTGAGATTCTACTGTACCAACTCTGCAACGCCTGCGACTCAAATTTAGATACAATACTATTCTGAGTCAATTTGCCTTTGTTACTCATTTCAAGAAAAGCTCAGTATACTATGTTTGTGCAAACAAGGCAGGTACATTTTGGCTTCATACCTTAAAGGCTGATGCACCAAACAAAGGATTACTACAATTAAATGCCCCTCTGGCTCCTTACTCACCTCCTGTTCAGATATTCTGGTTTTCATCAAGTCATTTACATAAATTTATATAGTTCAGAATCTGATGCAACCAAAAAGGAGATGTTCAAATTTCTTGATTCCATCAATTTACCAGATTTGTAATGTTTAACATTGCAAAGGAATTTTTTTGCTTTTATTGTCTCTTACTCAAGAACTATATTACTTTAAATACTATTCATGTTTGATTTTAGAAATTGTAACATATTTCTGAAATGCAGACCCACGAGAAACAGAATATTTTGATTTCTATTTGTTTTTTGGTTTAGTGTTAAAAGGCAATCATGCATAAATATAATTTCCCAAATGTAACCTTCATAGCATTGATTGCGCTGAAATTTAAATTTTAAATATTAAGGAGGAAAAGCTTCAGAATTGCTATAAGCACTGTTATTGTTATAGTGCTTACTCATTCAGTCAAAAGCACAATAAAACTCCTTCAAAAGGCAGCTACCACCCCTGTTAAACAATTTTTATGATGCATTTGTTTTACCTCTTATCTATTTCCTTTTAGGCTTCTAAGTATAGTGGACCCAATATTCAAAGGTAGTTACCTGGTTAGCAGCACCTACTACCCAGATGACTTTTCTAGCAGAGGCTATCCAGGGATTTCAGAGGCATTATCTGAATAATTGCTGAGATCATTGCTGACTACTCTGGTGCTATCTGGAAGTTTTGGGGCAGTCTTGAGGTAGAATGTGAGCAGAACTGAGGGTTATCAAGAAACCAGGGATATTCGGCTCCAACGTCCAGATAATAATTTGGATATCTTGGATGAAAAAATACCTGAATATTTGAGTAAATGCTTCACTACCATGATTAGTGTTTAAAAGAAAAATCAACCACATTGTTTAAATATTTACTCAAGTGTCCTTAATTCATATTTTTTAAGACTAAATAATTTTGTTCTTCCTTAAGGTGATCATGATTAAGACTATTTACTCCGTGTCCTTGCTAAACATATCTGAGATGGCCTCTAGAACTGCAGAATTGGTTTCTACAGAAGAACCTAACATAATTTGAGAAACTTTTAATTTTATTCTTATTTAATTTAAGGCCTCTTTTACAAAGTCACAATAGCAATGCTGGTGCAGTAAATGAACCAAAGCCCTTTCAATTTCTATGGGTTTTGGTGCATTTGCTGCAGCAGGCTTGCTACTGCAGCTTTATAAAAGGGGTCCTTAGTTATATAAATGTTAATGTGGAAGAAGAAGCAGTTTATATGAAATGTTAACCGCTTAGACAACCTTGATAGGCGGTATTTAAAAACCTAATAAACTTGAAACTTGTTAAAAATGAGCAGATTGTTTAGCAAATTTTGCATATACAGAATTACCAAATGGGATACTAATCCAGTTATCTCATGCTAATCTTGTAGCAGAAACAATTGATTTAATTTTTTTTATTAGTACATTTTTTTTCTTTATAGAAAGATGCTTTGAAAAAATATATTTTGCAAATGCCAATTCTTTTTACTCGTCCAAAGTATTGTTTAGTGTTTGTAACAGCAAACTATCCAGTCACAACACAAAGTACATGCATCATCTTGCCTTTAGGAGAAACAATATACATTTCCATTTCTGTTATTTCCCTTCCAGCTGCCATTTACTAGGTGTTCATTCCCAACCCGCAATTCGGGAGTTACAGAAATCCAACACTTTTCTAAGCACATGCTCCACCCCCCTTAGCCTGAGAGCTAGAAAATATATCCAATTACAATTTCTGCAAGCAATCTATGCAGCAGTCTTTTACAGTTGCTCTGCTTCTTTTTCTTGTTTTTTCGCTTAAAGTTCACTTTCTTGGTGGCTTCAGTGCCTCCCCTGTTGGAGGAAAGTGCGCAGTCCCACAGTGCTGGACTTCTGCTTCTTAGAGAAACTCTGGTGAATATGTGGAGCCAGCCTGCTATGTGCCACCCTTCCTAAACTCAGGGTCCATTCCTCTGGGAGTTTGCTGGCCCACTGACCTTGTCATGGGTTTCAAGCACTGGCTGTATGCGTCTGGAGGGAAACCCACCCGAGTTTCAAGATGCAGGCTGCCTTTCACGCCCCCGACCATGTGGCGAGGATCCACGGAGGCAGAGATCATAGTCTGTGTTGGGCCGACTGGCAGTCCGAAGATCTTCCACTCTGGTCATTTGGAGAAGTTTCTGAGGCAGAAAATCCTCTCTCTCCATTCAACTGTTGTTAAAAATGCTGATAGGCAAGGCACTGCAGAACTATGAGTATACCTTCATTAATTCCTATAGGAACTTCGGGGGTGATTGGGTTGAATGATTTAAAAATAATTTTTCACAGTTTCTTTGGGTATGGTTCAGGTGCCCCACCTCCCCAGACCCCAAATTGCTATTTTTTTATTTTCAGATTTTGTTTATTTTTGCTGTTCTGATGCGAATTCACTGGCAGCGGCCATCTTGGATTTTAAACAATCTTTTTTTCAAAGGTTTATTTCTGCCTCTGTAACCCCTGATTTGCTTAAAACTCATTTGGGATGGACTCCTCAGCCCCTAATTGCTGGATGTGTGCATGGACTTGTACAGGCATGTTATTTGGCTTTGGGACTTAACTAGATATGTTTTCTAGCTTTCAGGCTAAGGGGATAGAGCATGTTTTCAGAAAAGTGTTGGATTTCTGCAACTCGCGGATTATGGATTGGGATTGAACACCTAGCATATGGAATCCTACAGGGACTAATAGTAGATTATCGAAGGTAAAAACCTAATCTTCCATTATAGTTGTTCAGTGTTAGAGCAACAGTAACAAATGTAAACATTTGAAAATCATGATCTGGAATCTGTCAAGTCAGAAAATGACTGATTACATTTTGGAATCCCTGATTGGGATTACAGTTTTAGGATGGAAATCACAAGTCAGTCAATTCCTCTCCTTGAATAAAGACCATGTTTTTATTCATAAGGGCCCTTTTACTAAGCAGCACTAAAAAAAAAAAAAAGCAGTGGCCTGCACTAGCCCCAACACTGATCTTTCTCACATGCTAAGGCTACTTTTAGTACTGCTGATAAATGGCTGATTTTTCCAATAAAGACCATGCACTTATTTTCCCATTAGTGTGTGAGCACTTACCGACCGATTAGCATAGCTGCATTCGCACATAGCAAAATTACTGCAGGATGTCTGAGTGCACCCTGTGATAAGGCATTTTAAGCTGCAGTAAGCATACGTTAGTGCTTACTACAGCTTAGTAAAAGAATCCCTAAAAATGCATATAAAAATCACACCTACTCTTATTGAAATCTACAGTGATAGAATCATTTAGGAGGATAGTTAAGATGTAGTAAAAGCTGAACTTCAGTTTACCTACAGAAGTAACTAACCTGCAGTTGCTCAATACTGTAGGTTAGTCCCTCTCATTGTCTAACTTGGCTCCTGAATTTCATGCTTATATTATAAAATGCTAGTACTTATGCAGGTAACTGTACATTTACATGCATAATTCTAGATGCATGCTTAGTGCATCTTTGTAAATGTCGTACACAGCTTGCTTAGTACTTAAACGCAAGGGAATGTTCACAAAGGAGCATGGGCGGTTCCAGTAGTTATGTAAGTTACAGACTAGTGTAAAGTATGTGCTAAATTGCTGCTTTTAACTGCACACATTTACACCTGGTGTTGACATGGTGTAAGTGGGCACACTTAAATGTAGGCACATAGAGGCCCGCATATGCTAGTATTCTATAACAGAATCTTGGTTCCCTGGCTGCCCTGTAGAATTCATCTAACTTACAGTAGAATTGTCCCCAATATGAAGAATAATGCTTGCAATCAACCTTAGAAGCAATATTATTCATTTCCTGGGAGCACTGAGCATTAGACATGTATACAGTAGCTTGACCCTTAGCAGTAGTATCACAATTCACCACTGTTATTTTGCACCTGTTGGCAGCAAAGAGCAGGAGCAGCTGGGATCTTTGCAGGGATTATGAGAAAGAAGTGGCTTTATAACCTGATACTTCCAAGATACAGTTTATTTCAGGAATGATTTGGCTTGTAGCATTCACCACAAGCTGCATTATTCCATGTACATAATGCTGAGCAGTTTTGCTTGCTTTGCATCTCATTATGTGTTCGGTATGTAATAATAATGTGCAATATAGGGAAAATAATGCACACTAGGGCTGTAATACACCTTAATAATTATCCCCTTTACTTTTAACATATAATTTAGTTGTAGGGCCTTTGCCTAAAAATGGGTCTGTGGCAAATCAAATGTCTTAGCTGTTGACAAATGCAGCATATGGATATGAGTGGTGCATTTACTATCTCACTTAGCCAATTGCAGATGATGATTTCAAAATAATCCGCTAGTCATCTTTTCCATGATGAATCTCATTCCTTTTATGCAATATTTTTTTATATCCTAATTTTTTGTGTTTGTTTTAGGAGTGTGCACTCTTTTGTTAGTCAGTACCCTGTATGCCATGTTCTGTACAGTTAGAGAAGCTTTTGTTTAATATAATCGGAGAAAGTAATATTAATTTTGTCCATACTGGTTTGTGAAGCAAATTATGCCATATACTGTAATATATTTAAGACATTTTATTATACAGCTACATTTACTGATTTACAGTACTAGATTCGAATTATAAAATACAAATATTTTTAACACAATGAAAATTTTATTTTTTGATTATTTAAAAATCACTAAAGATTTTATTCCTGATCTTGATACAACTAAATTAAGTAACATTATTTACAAGAGTTGTGCCTTTTTAAGATCAATTGTGCTGCTATCAGTTGTAGTGGAAAAAAAAATCCCCCATGTTGTTTCAGATCCCGTTCAAGAAGCTCTTCTGGTTCCAGATCAAGATCCCGTTCCAGTTCAAGAGAACATACTAGATCTCGGGGGTCGAAATCAAGGTGAATGGGGTAGTATTCTCTCTACTTTGCAGAGAGAAAAATCTGGCACTAAAAATTAACAGTATCTTCCCTTTTTAGTGTTATCCCTTTGGGGGGAGGGGAGGGAATCAAAAATGCACAATGCTTTTGGGAAGCCATGCTGCCTTGCATTAGTAACTTCTGTGATCCACCGCACAATTGATGCAGTTCCTTTAGTTCTTGCCTGCCGCTGCCTACTTCATTCTGATGTGTGAACAACGCCATGCCTCATAGTTTCATAGGGCTTTCAGGACCTTTGTGGTTCAGTTTTCAGATCACAGCTGGCAGAAGAGGCAGTTTGTAGGTAAGAAATGTTGCTCTCTAGCCCTTCTCTGTACGGGTGATCATACTGTGGTGAGAAAGATGTGATATTAGAGAAAGATGTGATAAAGTATTATTGTGTGTGTGTGTTGTTGTTGTACTCCGCCTTGAAAAAGGTGCATTATAAATAAACAAACCATAATTATGTCAAGAGAGTGGGAGAGACGACATGGTTGCTGCTTAGGGGAGGGGGTTGTGATACATGAACTGATGCCTTTGTCCTTGCACCCTGCTTAGGTGTGCTCTAAGATTTTATGGGGAAGCCTGAAATAGTACTTGCTGTAGCTAAGTGTAATTAGAATTGCATGTGGAAAATGTTTAATTTCTTAAAGCAGTGATTACGCATCCTTCAGAATCATGTATATCTTAGTTGAATTCAATATGGTTAACAAAATTGAATTGCAAGGTGAAAATATATATAGATTGTTTCTAGGACACTTGTGTAATTTAAACATTTCATAATGCTAATTCTAGGGGAGCACCAGCTAGTTGTCAGATTTTATTAAATATGCACGAGAATTACTATACATTTCTTTCATTACATGCACATTTATCTCATGAATAGTCTTTGTTGGCATCCTGTATCAGGATGCTGATGCTTATCACAGCAGTTATGCAAACAACTTAAATCTTTACAGTTGTTCTAAAGGATTTTTTTTAATTTTTTTTTTTTTAAATCATATTACAAAGATAATTGGCATAACACTTTTATTCCCCCTCTCCCCCTTCTACAAAATCATAGCGTGGATTTAGGCACCAGCCGCATTGGTAACAACTCCAAAGTTCATAGAATTCCTATGAGCATCAGAGATGTTGGCGCAGCAGCTGGCACTAAAAAACACACTACGGTTTTGAAAAAGGGGGGAGGGAGGTTAGTGTAGGAGCATAAATACAAAATGAATATGTTCTTTCTGTTAAGTTATTCCAACAGTAAAGATTTTTTTTTTGGTTTTATAGTTTAATATCATGAAAAAATAGCGCTTCCATAAATTTTTCTATTAGTTGCCTTAAAAGTTGTATTTTCGTCCATTTTAAAGTACAGTGGTGCCTCGCATAACGAACGCCTCGCACAGCGAACGCTGCACACAACGAACTTCATGTCTTGATTCATACAACGAACTTCGTTTCACACAACGAAGTCGCCCGAGCTGCGTTACTCACTGCGCTTAACTGCCCTCTCTCACAGCCCTTTGCCTGGCTCCCTGTGCAGTGGCGGACCGTCGGCTCGCCTCCTTTTATGGAGGGGCCCGGCGCCTACTGCTGATGCGTTGGGGGGGGCGGAGCTACTCTCGCCGCTTCCCCGATGCTAGAAAAAAAAAAAAGAAAAGTTAAGTCCCAGTTTTTGCCGCTGAGACTCTGCCCTCTCTCACTGTATACAGTCGTCCTTTTAAGATAAACTCAATATTTTTTATATACTGTATATCATGGCTTCTAAAAAAAGCAGGAAGGTGATTTCTGTTGAAATGAAACAGGAAATAATTAGAAGGAGTGAATGTGGGGTAAAACAGTGTGACCTCGTCAAAGAGTTTGGCCTCAGCAAGACCACCATTTTCATCATTTTGACAAATTTATCTTTTTTGATGTCATCTTAGCATATTTTATGCTGCAGAACGAATTATTTTTTTTAACATGTATTGTTATGGGAAAACGCGTTTCACATAACGAACTTTTCGCATAACAAACTTGCTCCTGGAACGAATTAAGTTCGTTGTGTGAGGCACCACTGTATTTATCTTTCCTTAGCATCCTCAGGCCAGTTCAGAACCTGCGATTAAGCCTGTCTTCCAGCAGGTGGAGATAAAAAGTAGTGTGTCAGCTTAGGCTCAAAAGGTGCTTTATAAGATGGTACCAGGTGTAAAATATCCAGACTTCCACAAAAAGTTCTAACATAATCCAACATGTTTTGGCAACCCTAGCGCCTGCATCGGGGGCAAATCATATCTTTATTGTGAGTCAGATAATATATTCTATTTAAAAAAATTCAACAACCCATACATTTAACTTGATGAAAGGCTCGGGTAGCTCAGAGACAAAATCGCTGGTGAAGCTGAAGGGAATAGAGGCGAGAGATGCTCGGACCGTGATGATCAGAAGGGGAGGGGCTGCTGGACCGAGCAAAGGGCGCTGAAGGGGAGTGAGAGAGGGAGGGGGAGAGAGGAATAGATGCTGAAGGGAAATGGTTAAGAGAGTGGGGAGCAGAGCTGCATGGAAATGGGTAGGAGAGGGGGAAGCACATCCTTTTCTCAAAATTTTTGTCAAATTAGAT
This sequence comes from Geotrypetes seraphini, assembly GCF_902459505.1. Classification (NCBI taxonomy): domain Eukaryota; kingdom Metazoa; phylum Chordata; class Amphibia; order Gymnophiona; family Dermophiidae; genus Geotrypetes; species Geotrypetes seraphini. The sequence continues at coordinate 42,375,711 of NC_047095.1, forward strand.
CTTGTCATACTCTCATATTATAATCTTTTGTAAACCACATCGAACTAATGGTTATGCGGTCTAGAAATCAGACATAACACGCTGGAAGGAAGTGGAGAGAGAGGGGTGGGAGGAGCAGACGCATGTTAGTGGATAGGAGAGTGATGGGGAGAAGACGCTGAAGGAAAGTGGGGAGGGAAGAGAGAGGGGGAGCACATACTGGATGGAAGGAGGGGATAAAGAAAAAAGGGCACATTCTGAATTGGGGAGACAGATACCAGATCTGAGGGGAAGAAAGGAGGGGAGAGATGCTAAAAACCTCCTGGGGGAGGGAAGGGAAGAAGACCGAGATGCTAGTAATCGACCAACAGCGATTGAATTGCTACCTTTAGTGAATCTGGGCCTTAGTCCCACCAGACTAGTCCAGAAACCCACGCTTTATACACTATATGTCCAGTTATTAAACCATCTAGTGTACTTTTAATATTGTTCTTCCTCGATGGATTCTCAAAGGAGGGAGGGTTCTTGAGTGGACAGACTTGTTGGGCTGTCATACTCTATGTTTCTAACAGCCACGCTCTCTTCAGGTTCAGCGTTCACTTTTCTCTTAACAGTCTGACTTCAAAGATTTTACTGGCATTATGTTATGATGAATATTAGTACAACTCAGGCGAAATGGGGAGAGAAATGGTCCATTGCTTTGCAATTCAGAATACTGAGCATATAAGGCTTCATAGAGACCTCAGTGGATGAAGCACACAGCACTTTTTTTTCTCTCTCTGTTTCCATCAACTGGTCAACAGGCACAGCATGTAGGTTCTGAATCTGGTGGGTTAAAGGAAAGAAAATTAGCAGGTAAGGCCTAATTTCTACTTTTTCCTTTCATCACAGGCACCATTTGCATTTTTCTAGCTGATCCAACGTTTTTGATATAGTAATAGGCAAGGTTAAAGTTCATAAACCCAGGTGGAGATAGAAATTAAGGTCACATTGAATAAATTCAGAGAGTATAATGCCGGCATTATATGCAGATTGCTGCTACAAATAAGAGTGCACACTCCTAATAAAAATAATCTAGACAGGCAAGCAAATATTGAGGGAAATATGAGCTGCTTCTGCTGCTTTTAAAAGCTCAATTGAAAAGGTTCAAGATTTAATTTGGGATTCTCCTAAAATAAACATTCATTGAATAGGACCTATAGCAGATGTATCAGTATCCACATATGTTAGCTAAATCCATAAAGTAAATCATTGTTCTTTTATTATAAAAGGCAATTGTATGTATGTACATGTCTTGTTTGTCAGTGATTGCAGTGGTCTACACTAGTGCTGCCTGATTCAGGGAAACTTTTTCAATTCGATTTGGTCTATTGATTTTTCAATTCGATTCACTTTTCTCACCCAATAGAGCAGTGTTCTTCAGCCTTTTTACACCTATGGACCGGTGGAAATAAAAGAATAATTTTGTGGACCAGCGGTTGAAGAACACTGGACCAAGTTGTAGGCCAGACCACGCCCATCTCCACCCCAGACCCCGCCCCCATAATAGTATTAATTATAACAATTTTCTCCATTCATTTTTCATATATACACACACAGTATAATCTTATTAACACATAATGGTTTACCACAAAATTAAACTACACAAAGCTATATTCCTAAATTTGCCATTGGTGATTATATTTGTTTTTTTTGCAACAATAAAAAAATTGTTTGATCGTAAACTACACAAAGCACACTGTATGCTTCTCAACATTCATTCCTACCAGAAAACAGATAACCTCTTTGCAAATACAGGACCAAAAACTAAAAGTACTAATACACGCATACAAACCCTAAGATGCAAAACTCTGCATGCAGTACAACCTCAGAGAAAAAGAAACAAATGCATTTCTTCCTGAACAGTGCAAAATACAGACAGCAGATGCACATGCCGGCCATGTGGACCGGCAGCAAATTTCTGCGGACCGGCACCGGTCCACGGACCAGTGGTTGAAGAACACTGCAATTGAGCATGTGTTTGGGGGGGGGGGGGGTTTTGTTTGTTTTTTTTCAAACATCCTGGCAGGTTTATTTTGTAACCTATTCACCCACCCCATCTCCCTTTGCCCTCTCCCAGCCCTAAGCCAGCACTGTAGTGTAAACAAAGTAAAAAATATTTTTTTTTCTCTCTCTCTGTTAGGTCCTAGCTCATGCTCACTGTGTAACACCAGCTCTGTTAGGATATACATTTCAAAACTTGACATATTGTAATCACAAAATAGAAAATAAAATTATTTTTTCTACCTTTTATTGTCTTGCCGTTTTATTATTCAAATCATGTTGGTTCCAGGCTCTAGTTTCTGTTTGTCTTCTGTTAACTTACTTGCTGGGGTCTCCTGCCCATTTGTTATTTTCTTCTTTCTCCTTGATCATCTTCCATTTCTGTACCTTCCCTTCCACTGCCATATCCAACATTTCTGTTTCTTTCCCACTGTCTACCATCCAGTATATCTCCCTTCCTCCCCTCCATTATCATGTGCACCATTTCTTTCTCTTCCTGCCCTCTACCCTATCTACCCAGCATTTCTCACTCACCCTTTTCTACCTTTGTTGCATCTCTCCATCTCACCAATTCTTCCCCCACACACACGTGCAGCATCTTTCCATCCTTCCTCTCCCCTCTGCAACAGATGTTAATCCCTCCCTCCCATCCCCCTGTGCAGCAGCCTTGCAATCTTCCTATTCCTCTGTGCAGCTCCTCCTGACGATTTCCCTCCCCTTTCAGGCCTAATAAAGTAGCAGGAGCAGCAGTAGTGGTGGCAGAGGCATCATGGTGAATAGACATCTTGCAGCCTGGCTGCCAGGGCTTCTCTCTGCCATGTCATCAGTGACATAGCAGAGGGAAGGCCCCGGCAGGGCAGACCAGGAGAAGCCTGTTTACTGTGCTATATCTGCCAAGCCAGCTACCGCTGCTGCTACTTTGAGGCCCGGAGGTATGTCAGGACTCACTGAATCATTGAGGCCGATTTTTTTTTTTTTTTTTTTAAAGAAAGTGAATTGATTCAAATTTATTCACCGAGGTGAATTGGTGAATCAATATGAATTGGCAAATCGGGCAGTACTGAGGAACAAGAAGCACAGTGGACAGGGATGAAATCTCATTGGAATCCTCAGCGGTCAGCCCTAGAGACAAGCATTTCTGCTGTTGGGACTGATGCGGAAGTCTGCCATTTATATTTAGTATTTGCATCTTTTATATCCTAAGAGTCCTTTTTGATTTCACGATCTCTTTTGTTCATTCTGTTAGACCATACAGTGTCACGCTCATACATTTTATGCATGTATTCATGCATGCATATACTTTATATACAAACCTTTATCTTGATTGCAGAAAGCACATCTGTGGCACAGTGATTTTCCAGTTCTGTAGGGCAATCAAGACACATTATTCCTCTTAATATTCTTCAATGTATTTCCTAAAAGCAAAAAGGCTAAACCAGTGGATTACAGTTAAAACAAGCTATAAAATAGAAAGTAACTACATAAGCAATAGCTTACAACAGTTTTATGTTATTAGAAAATATCTTTGCTCTAACAATTGATTGCATGCAGTAGTGTAATATAGCGCTATCAGTTTTACATTTCAAAATTAAATGCACACAGCCACTACATATACCACTCATTAACATAGCTACCGTATTTTCACGCATATAACGCGCGCATTATACACGATTTTTACAAACCGAGTATAACCATGCGCGTTATAATCGTGAGCGCGTTATCCCCTTTTTTTTGTACATAGTTCCCTCCCCCCCCCCCCCCCGACATCTGATTCACCCCAGAGAAAGGGCGGGACCGCCGGAAGAGGAAGCAGCGTAGACGTAGGGCTAAGAGAAGGGGCAGGACCGCCGGCAGAGGAAGCATCAGGACGACGGTAGGCAGCTTCTACATGATGGGGGGGTGGGGAGGCTGTGGGAGTGCGAGCGGTCCTTCGGGGTGCGGGTGCGTGTTCCAGCGCGAGCGGTCCTGCGGGGGGGGTGAATCGGACATCGGGGGGGGCATCAGGCTTTCAGGGAGGGGACAGGACTTCAAGGGGGAGAGGAGAGTCGGGGCAGGCTAAAGGAGAGTCGGGCTGGCCAGAGGAGAGTCGGGGCGGGCTAAAGGAGCGACGGGAGAGTCGGGGCGGCATGTGCGGTATAGGGGTGTGCGTGGTATATAAAAATTTATTTACATAAATTACAGTTTCCCGCGCGCTATACCCGGATGCGCGGTATATGAGTGAAAATACGGTAGTTCAGCACGTAACTTAATAGTCCCAATTACCCTCCCTTTGGTTATCTGACACGTTGTATTTACTGGTGGTCGATAGTTGGGCTGTCCCTTCCCTCCCCCTGCCACATTCAGTGCACTATAATGGTCAGCCCTTAACATTAAGCCTGAATGGAAGTACCCTTCCCCCAAGGTGCCTCTCCATCCACCTGTCCATTTGTAGCTCCTCTCACCCATCTCAGCCAATCTTACAAGCTAGAGGTCACAGAAACCATTTTAAAAATGTTATCAATATGGCCAAGAGTTACCAGGGATCATTTCTGCCCTGGTGGTACTACTGGACTAACTCCCCGCCCTACCACCTGTTCAGGAAGTCACTAAAAACCTACCTCTTCGACAAATTCCGCTAACGCTGCCTTCCCCCCTTCCCTGCACCCTCCTGACCTCGATATGCCTCCATGCCCTCTGACTACGCCCCCCTCCCAAGCCACTATGGCCTCTCTTACTCAATCTCTGTTTTATCTAATTGCCCTGCCTTATCATTGCCTCACATTTAACATCACCGTAAATGTATCACCACTATAACATGTAACATCGCTGTATACGCACAGCCTCCTCTTTAGTATATGCCTTTTTTATTACTGCTATTTATGTAACATCTCTGTAAATGTAACAACACAATAATATGTATTATCGCTGTAAATGTACAGTCTCTTCTATTGTTAACCGCATTGAACTTCCATGGTATTGCGGTATACAAGAATAAAGTTATTATTATTATTATTATGGGAAGTAGAGAGGCACCTGGAATGACATTGTGTACTGAGTATCACAAAGGAGAGGAAAGTCTAGGAATTGTATTGCTAATTTCTTTGTTTTAGACTCTTTTTTTAACTGTATATTAAAGCTCACAGATAAACTGTTATGTATTTTTTTAAGTTGTGGCTTTGTAAACCGCTTAATACATTTGTAGAAGCAATATATCAAGAAAATAAATCCAGTCCAAGACCACTCAGTTTTATCAGGGAGAGGAAATCACATGCACACAAGATAACAAAAGAAAGGGCCATGGTACACAGTACCATCTAGAATGGGTGGGCCAGAATGGGTTTTTTAATTTGACAGAGAGGCCTAAGAGCAGTTGGATAGAGTATTTGTGTGAACTAATATAAATTAAATGTAAACGTCATAAAAGGTTTTGGTCTTTAAAAGGTAGCAAAGCATGAAAACGTAAGGCTTATTGTACAAAACAAATGTATGTGATTATCTCTCCCTTCCTCTCTTTCACCCCAATTTTTCCCCTTTCCTTTCTCTCCCCCACATGTGCTGCATCTTTCTTCCCCTCTCACCCATCCCTTTGTGCCTTCCCTCTGCAGCATCTTTCTATCCCTACATTCCACTCATCCCCCTGTGCAGCAGAACCTATGCCCAGCTTCCATCAGAAGAACATAAGAATAGCCTTACTGGGACAGACCAATGGTCCATCAAGCCCAGTAGCCCGTTCTCACGGTGGCCAATCCAGGTCACTAGTACCTGGCCAAAACCCAAGGTATAGCAATATTCCATGCTACAAATACAGGGCAAGCAATGGCTTCCCCCATGTCTTCTCAATAACAGATTATGGACTTTTCCTCCAGGAACTTGTCCGAACCTTTCTTAAAACCAGCTATGCTATCCGCTCTTACTACATCCTCTGGCAATGTGTTCCAGAACTTAACTATTCTCTGAGTGAAAAAAAAAAATTCCTCCTATTTGTTTTAAAAGTGTTTCCGTGTAACTTCGAGTGTCCCTTAGTCTTTGTAATTTTTGATGGAGTGAAAAATCGATCCACTTGTACCTGTTCTACTCCACACAGGATTTTGTAGACTTCAAGGATATCTCCCCTCAGCCGTCTCTTTTCCAAGCTGAAGAGTCCTAACCGTTTTAGTCTTCCCTCATACGAGAGGAGTTCCATCTCCTTTACCATCTTGTTCGCTCTTCTTTGAATCTTTTCTAGCACCACTGTATCTGTCTTGAGATAAGGAGACCAGAATTGAACACAATACTCCAAATGAGGTCACACCATGGAGCGAAACAGAGGCATTATGACATTCTTAGTCTTTTTTAATAATTCCCAGCATCCTGTTTGCTTTATTGGCCGCCGCCGCACATTGGGCGGAAGGTTTCATCGTATAGTCTACAATGATACCCAGATCCTTTTCTTTGGTGCTAATCCCCAAAGTGGACCCTAGCATCCAGTAACTGATTCAGGTTATTCTTCCCAATGTGCATTACTTTGCATTTGTCCACAGTAAATTTCATCTGCCACTTGGACGCCCAGTCTTCCGATTTCCTAAGGTCCGCCTGCAATTTTTCACACTCCGCATGCGTTTTAACAACTTTGAACAGTTTAGTGTCATCTGCAAATTTAATCACTTCACTTGTCTTTCCAATTTCCAGATCATTTATAACTAAATTAAATAGCACAAGTCACAGTACAAACCCCTGTGGCACTCCACTATTTACTCTCCTCCATTGAGAAAAATGACAATTTAACCCTACCCTCTGTTTTCTATCCGATAACCAATTCCTTATCCACAACTGAACTTTGCCACCTATCCCATGATTCTTTAATTTTCTCAGGAGCCTCTTGTGAGGAACTTTATCAAAAGCTTTCTGAAAATCTAGATACACTATATTAACCAGCTTATTCACACCTTCAAAGAAGTCAAGCAAATTTGTGAGGCAAGATCTCCCTTGGCTGAACCCTTGCTGACTCCGTCTCATTAAATCATATTTGTCTGCATGTTCCACAATTTTATTTTTTATAATCGTTTCTACCATTTTGCCCGGCTTACCAGTCTGTAATTTCCCAGATCTCCCCTGGAGCCCTTTTTAAAAATCGGCGTAACATTGGCCACCCTCCAATCTTCAGGGACTGCAGACAATTTTAGCGACAGGTTACAGATCACTAACAGCAAGTCAGCAATTTCATGTTTGAGTTCTTTTAGTATCCTGGAATGTACACCATCCGGTCCTGGTGATTTATCACCTTTTAACTTGTCGATTTGGCTCAGTACATCTTCCAGATTCACCGAGATTTCTTTCAGTTCCTCCGCATCATCACCCTTGAAAACCATTTCCGGTTCAGGTAGATCTCTTACATCTTCTTCCTTCTCTCCCTCCCATCCCTCGTGCAGCAGAACCCTTGCCCAGCTTCCATCCCTCCCTCACTTGTACAGCAGAACCCTTGCCCAGCTTCCATTTTTCCCTCCTTCCATCCCATCCCTTGTGCAGCAGAACCATTGAGCACTTGCCGCGCAGCCGAACTCCCACTGACCCTCCATCCTTCCTTCCCATCCGAACCCCGCCAACTGTGAGCCCTACATACCTCCCTTCAGAGCAGCATCAGACCGGCAGCATTCTAAACAGGCTGCTTCGTGGCCTTCTCTCGTCGGGGCCTTCTGTTTGCCGCAATACTGATAGCATCATCAGTGATGTGGCAGAGGGAATTCCCCGATTAAGGAAGACCGCGAAGCAGCTTGTTTAGAGTACTGCCGGCCTGATGCTGCTCAGGAGGGAGGTATCACGGTCAGCGAGATTCAGATGGTCAGTGGGCCAGATTAAAAAAACTAACGGGACAGATATGGCCCACAGGCCGTAGTTTTCCCATGTCTGATCTGGGTTTAATTCCTGGGTCATTTCTTCTGTTGCAGAGACAATGTTCATAACTGCTGTTTGTGTTCTGGAGGGAGGGGGGAGTCCTTGTTCATAGTGCAATGGTGGTGACACCTTGTGACTGGACTTAGGGCCCAAGATTTTAGGCTTTCGGAAGGAGCCCAGGATATTGACCCTTAGCTGAAGACAAGTTGCTGTAATGACTGGGGTAAATAAATCAGAAGGGGATAAAATAAGGTGAAGTCCCTTGGTATTTGCAAATGAAGTTTCATGGGTATTGTAGCCCAATAGATGTTAACTCTGATTTAGATCAAACTCAAAATGAGCTTGACAAACTTCCTGCATCAAAATGTTAAACGTGTAATTAAGCTGTGTCAACTAAAATTTATTTATAGGGAAAGATATGAAATACAACTCATGACCATTTGGTCAAAAGATCTACTTTAGGGTTGTTGGATTAATTCCATGTGCTTTTTTTTTCTACTTGACACATTTATAATGTTGCACATTTCTGGTCAGAAAATATTGAAAATACAAAATGTCCATTTCTGAAAAACAGCTGGATGTTCAAAGCTCTCCTCCAGACTTTCAGACTTCTGTGGTCTGCTTCATCTCATAGTTTCTCTTTTACTGGTTAGGCCAAGCCGGTCTGGGAGACTTCTTTTGTCTAGCCTTGAAGAAAGGTGGCTTTATGCTGCTGCTTAACAACCCTGAGCCCTTAATTACTGTAAGAGGGGCAGTTGAAAAGTTCTCAGCCCAACCAAGAAGAGAATGGTATGGAGCCATGAAGCATACAAGTTATTCCACACTTTTCTTGACACTTTTCATATAATTGAAATGAAAAGTGTGGAATAACTTGTATGCTTCATGGCTCCATGCCATTCTCTTCATGTGAAGAAAAATTTTCTCCAGTTTTAAATGTACTATTTGGTAGCTTCATCACATGCCCCCTAGTCCTAATATTTTTGGAAAGAGTGAACATGCGATTCACAGTCTAAGTGATAGATCATGTACATGATTTTATGGTTCACCACTTTAAGTGAGTACTAGTTTCAGTCTCAGGGAAGTAGTTTTATAAGTATTCTAAATAAACATCATAATTTTTTAAAAAAGTGTTCTAGTCTGCATCATCTCTAAAGTTGAATTTTGCTTTTGCTTATTCCTGCAGTACCTGCATTAAATCTGTCTTATCTCTCAATCAATTAAAAAAAAAAATTCCAGCTCCAGGTCCCATCAGGGGTCTTCATCCCCAAGAAAGAGATCTTACTCAAGCTCTCGTTCATCATCATCGGTGGAGAGAGGCCGGAAGCGAAGTCGATCTCGATCCTCTTCATCTGGTGATCGCAAAAAGAAACGATCAAGATCACGGTCAACTGAAAGGTTTGGGTTTCTGTAGAATAAGAATAAAAAATGAATAGGGATGTGGGAAAGCAAAAGGGTATGGAAGTCAGTATATTTTATTTTTGTTCTGAAGCAACTACTTAATGTTTTAAAAAACAAACAAACAAACAATGTGCAATTGTTCCAATTTTTCAGTGATTCTTTCAGAATGCAAAAAAAATGTTTTTACAATCTATTTTTATTAGAAGTTGACAGTTATTTCTTCACTGTGGGAGGGGCTGTTATTTTCTGTTGGATATATGTATATATTTGTAAAGGAAAATTCATTCATAATACCAAATTTTCATTACTGTTTGGTTTTTAATTCAAATAATATAAGTTTAAGAACAACAGCTCTTAAGAATAGAAAAATGTAGGGGTTTTTCCTGACATTTTGTTTGACTAGCCAAGTAGCATTTTTTTTTTTTTTTTTAACATCAGAAACTGTCCTGTGAGTAGAGCCTGAGGTTGAAACTTACTTGTTTGCATGCTTTTTTTTTTAATTATATTTTACAGACAACACAGATCATCCTCTGGGTCATCTCATTCTGGTTCCCGTTCTTCGAATTCCAAAAAGAAATAATGCATTTAAAGTTCACATTAAACGAAAATCAGTTCAATGCATGAAGCATATTTTAAGAAGCTGGTGTTTTATTTGTTCAGAAGTGGTAAATGTTTTGCTGGTATGTCTGTTTCTGGAGAAACTGAAAATTTAGCCATTTTTGACCCATAAGTAGCATTTTAAGGCATAAATGTCTTGAAATTAATCATCTTTATTCATGTTCCATTGTACATTGATAAACTGTACAGATATGGTAAAAGGTGTATGCATTTGTTTCCATAGTCATACAGTTTTGACAGGATTTAGTTTTGTAGTGCTACAATAATTCATAATTGCCAAATCTTCTAAACAAGATTATAGAAGGCAGTCTTTACAAGAAGTTTGATCATTTGATGTTTTGTACTAGAACATTTCCTAAAATTAAGCATGCTTCCACCTGAATAACATAATCAGAAAAAAAATACCATCCTTTTAATGCTGTGCAATACTTTTTTATGGCTTAAAATGCTCAAATTTAATTTATATTGCTAGCAAATTTAGGGACCCTCTTATTAGAGCTTAGTGTGTCCTAAGTGCTAAAAAGCCCATTATAGACCTATAGGATTCTTAGCATTTAGTGCGTGCTAAGCTTTAGTAAAAGGGCCCATTAGAAATGAATGTGCTAAAGTGTGCTAAGGTTTTACAAGCATTAATATACTTGAAAAGTGCTGTTTGCACAGTCTAGTTTATACATGTTAAGTGCTTTTAACATCTGTAAACTAGATTAGAATAATGAGATAATGAAATGCAAAACAAAGTAGAATGGTGTGTGTACAAATTACTTCACAGATGTATTAACATGAAAAACCTTAACTACACCCCAGAAGGTTTACTTATCTGTAGGTAAAATACATACATAACTTACCATCTGCCTCATTTGCATTTCATTAACATTGGCCATTAGTCTGCATGATGAACACTTGCTCATGTACATTAATGGCCTATTTTAGTCCACTTCAGTACATTGTCTTTAAGGCTGAAATCTGGTTGTCTAGTAAATAAGGGTGTGGGGAGGTTGTCACTGGAAGAAGGAAGTGAAAATGTTCTCCTTAGTGATATTGCAAGGTAAGTATTGGGGTAAGAGAGATAAATATTGTGGAACAGCTGTAGATAAATCTGATACTCTTTCCACCTGCTCTCAACACAGATAGGATAAAATAGTAGACAGACTAATAAAACAACATTTCAATTCTGGTTATTGAAAAATAATTTATTTTCTGGAGAGCTTTAACTACTTTTCTTCTTGAATGATCTAGGCTAAGGAAAATGTTTTCTGTATGAAAATGTATTTTTTTAGAAGTCAAGTTTTATCTTCTTTCTTACTTTTGCCTTTAATTTTCTTTGTTAAATGTGTTGTAGGTTACACAAGGAGAATTAGTCTCAAGTAATTATGCCTTCAACTTCTTGAAAGTCTGCCCTCTCTTTTGTGAAGATCTTATGACCTATTTGTTACCATTAGTTAATTTTGTTCTGTATGATTTAAAATACTACTTTTTTTTTTTTAACATATAGAAAGGCTTTTAGGTAGTTAAGCACATGGTAGAAACATACCCTTCTGAAAATTATGCTTTCTTTGGGCCTAGCTTAAATGTAGTTTATTTCATAATAAAGGATGCTGTAGACAAATGTAAATAAAACCTGTGAGCCAAGTGCACAATGAGTTTTGTTTGTTAGAAATTGTCTAAAACCTGTTCCAATAGCATCATTTTATTTTATTATTTTTTTTAGCTCACCAATTTGCTGCCCTTTCATTTAAAAAAGAGCTTCCCTAACTGGGAATTGTGACCCTAAATAAGGTTGAGAAACCTGTGCTGGGGGTTGTAAACCTGGCAGGCTCTCTTTAAAATGTTATTGGTCTGTGATGTTGAGGGAATTGTATGTTTTCTGTTGCCACGTGAATGGAGTCATAGCCACAGAAAGATTGCTAAGTACTGATTTAAAACACATTCTTATGAACTAAACTTTTTACACCTTGCATAGGATTATTATTTTTATCAATAGTTGGAAGGGATTCATCAACATTGCAGGTGACCTCATCCTGTTGACTTCTGGTGTGCGGTGCTCTCCCAAAGCTCAGGAAAGCCTTCAGAAGGCTCCCTCAGTCCCCTCTCCTCCTCCCCCCATGCTAATCTTCCCTCTTCGTGCAGATGGATGCAGCTTGTAACCAGTCAATAAAAAAATCCCCAAATACCTGGCACTCTAACCCCTTCAGGACCCAATGAGATAACCTGCATGTTCCTGGCTACATGAAACATGGTCCTATGTTCTTCTGAGGGGCCTGAGATCAGCACCAGTGGGGGGAAATAAGTGAGAGGTTCAATGCTAAACCTAAACCAAATGCTGGTATCCATGAGGTAAACTTCCCTAGAGCACTTTCCATATCTGTGGAGTCGGACATCGGTCAAACTGCAGTTCATTCATTGTGCCTGAAACATGGATGAGAAAAGCATGTTATAGGCTCTCTTGTTGCCTCTCGTTCTGCTCTTGCTCCCAAGGCTCTAGTTAACTGCAGAACTTTAAATACCCAGCTGCACTCAACCAGATGATCTGCACTGGGAAAAGAAACTCTCAAAGGGGTAGAGTTAACTGGTGGGAAGAAATTCCTATACCTGTCTTCAAAAAGTCAACACTCTCACAAACCATACCAGACCTATTTTATAGCATGAATAATTTTTACAAACAGATAACCACCCACTACTTTTAAATTTCATAAAGAAACCATCCTTATTGTGCACTGTTTCAAGCATGCCAGAACCAATCCAGTTCATTGTCTACACTGAACTATAGCTGCCCAGCCTCTATTTTTTTGAAGCAAGCCTCAAACAATACCTTGCCTTATCTACTTATCATAGAACCTACCAATTATTACTACTACTCAGTCCTGTAGTGCAGGGGTTCTCATCCCAGTACTTGGGACACACCAAGCCAGTCAGGTTTTTTTAAGGATACCCAGATCAAATATGCGTGTGAGAAATTTGCATATAGTGCAACAGTATATGTAGAGTCTCATTTGTATTCATTATGGGTAACTTAAAAACCAAACTGGCTTGGTGTGCACCAAGGGCTGAATCGCAAAACTTTGCTATAGTGCTACTAGCTATACACAGTGCCATCCACAAACAAAAGAAACAATCTTTGTCTTGAATAAATTGTAAGCTTGGTCAAGCAAAAGAACAAGTGCCTGAGGGGACCTGTATTCCAAGATGGAAGACATCTTCCAGCATAAAGATGATAGCCCATCAACATGCCATACTTTCAGGTTATAGCCATCACGGAGGATGCTGGATCTAACATCTCTTGCTTGCATGCATATCCCCCCTCAAGAGAAGAGGGAGGAGATTACTTATATCCCAAGTTCCTCCAGAAAATTTCCAAGGCACTGTCACTGGAAACTACTGTAGTCACAACTAATAAGATGTTAATGCTGTTCAATCTGTCAAAACTCCAAAGGAGTTCCTAGGCCTACTAATCCATCATGTACTTCAGTTATTAAATGATTTAAGGAATTTCTTACAAATTGGAGCTATTGTATGATCAAGGATGGAGTTTTCTCTAAAAGTGGAATTATTTTTGTGGTGTTCCACAGGGATCTTCTATTTTTCCTGTACTTTTTAATATCTTTGTGTTCTGTTCAGACATTGGTTCTGTCAGGTGAAGATCTTTAACTCTCTTATGCTAATGTTATGTTTGGGTTAATTCCAGTGGATATGGATATTGGAAATGTCAAAATGTCAGTGATTGTATTGGAAAATTTTATGGGCTTTGTCCTGTAAACTGAAACTAAACACAAATAAGATGAAAGTTTTCTGGTTTAATAATCAGTTATCTTTGGTCTCTACATTGATCACATTGGAATCTGGAGCTTCTCTTAAAGTTGAAAAAACTTTAGAGATTATTTTAGACCCCCTCCTTGACATACAAGGATCAAATCACAAATTTATGGAAGAAAACCATGTATGTAATGAGACAGCTGAGATTGGTGAAATCTTTGGGTTTTTTAACATCATTTTGCATTGATGGTTCAGATGTTGATATTATCACAAATCAATTATTGTAATAATTTGTATTTGAACTTAAACTCAAAAATGGTAAAAAAAAAAAAAAAAGTGCAGCTGATTCAAAATACCGTACTGAGGTTGATATATGGTCTGAAGAGAGAAACATAAAGAGTTTAAAACTGTTTGCCTGATTCATCATATGATTCAGGCAGAGACTTCTGATCATCTCATTTTGTTCTTTTCACATTTGCATTATTCATCTAATAGACTGAGCAATACATCTTTATTGCATTTGCCCCCTTTTAGAAGTACACGTTTTAAATGTCAATTTAATTCTTTTACATATCCTGCTATTGTTATCTGGAATGATTTACCTATACAAATAAGGAGAGAAGTTAGTTATTGGAAATTTTTGTAGAATGTTGAAAACATTTTTATATGATAGATTGTAAAGTTAACACTTAAAGAATTGTAAGGACATATTTTTATCCAAGGAATTGTATTTTCCCATAGAATTATTATGGTGGCTTTTTGGTATAAATTAGGAACCTGGATTTTCTACACTGGTCACCATTAATAGGCAGCAATGGTGGGTGACCCTAAGCTTTTCAGTCGCTCATCAGTGTGAGTGTATTCCCTCCTCCCTATCGATGGAGAAAGCAGAGTTGAGTTTTATAATTGGAGTTATCCATAGACCACAGGAGAATTCAGGCCCACTCTTCTGCCTCTTCCCCGCCTGTATGTTGAAATGGCAGCTAAAATAATGACTGATGGAGAGGGAGTTGGGGTTAGTAGAGAAATACCTGTGCATGCTGAGGGGAACCTTACAAAGGCTTTACTGGGCTATAAGTAAGCATTGCACATCAAGAGCTGTTAGAATGACATCACCTATCAGTGTTCTGTTACCCTATGTTCTATGGAGAACTCCCCATTGCAAGAAGGACACTCCATGTACTCCTCAAAGCAAGGAGATATCTTAAACCCTGAAGGCTTTGGTTGCCTTATTTTAGTACTGTAAATTTAACTCCTGGATTGGAGTGGAGTGAAGTTAATTCACATTACTGGGACTCTTGTTTCAGTTATGATATTTTGTCAGCATGGTTCAGACCATTGTATTTTGGACCACTAGATATCTTTTTGTTAATTGTACACCTCTTTGATTTGACTTTTTGCTATAAATGGTCATATATCAGATAAAATAACTAAAAATATAGGGATGCTGCTGGCATGGCATTATTTCTTTCTGACCTAAGAGTTAAAATTTCCATGCTACAAATAAGCGGGCTGAGCTTTGGTATACTTTAGAAGGCCAGAGGCAGAAACTCTGTCCTGGAACCCCTAAGTAGAGTAGGTAGGTGAATGGGGATGGAATTTTAGAGCAATTTGCTTATTTCGTTAACTGTTTAGCATGTGAGTAAAGAAGATGTACACATTTTTACTGTGCTATTTGTTTTACTTATGTTTTATTACATTGGACTCCCTCCTACCAGAGTGTGTTAAGTGAGCAGCCACTAACCTAAAATATTTTTTTCTGTAGCAGCAGAATGTCCAAAGTGAAGTTAAATTGCTGGTTCCTGCAGTTCAAGGAACCAAAACAAGAGTATATATCACATAGATATGGTGACCACACAGTATTTTGAATTTGGCCCTGGATGCACTGATCTGCTGTTAGAGTAGGTGACAACATGTCTTCTCAGGAGGAAACCTGATAAGCAGAAGGATGTAAGCCTCCAGCTTAAAAGAGAATATCTTTCTAGTTTATCTGCTAGACTTTTACTTTTGAAATAATCTACAGTATATAGAACAGGGGTGCCCATACTTTTTTGGCTTGTGAGCTACTTTTTAAAATGGCCAAGGGCTAGATTCACAAAGCAAACCGATCATGTACAGATTGCTTTGTGACCTGATTTTACTCCTGCCCAATTCACTTACCTCTCTGTCAATCTGATTCTGATCTGTGCATGCAAATGAGGGAAGCGGCATGCAAAGTAGGCAGGGATGTGATTCACTAAACAAATTTTGCAAACCGACTGGGCTTGGCCGAATCAACCCAAGATGTTGGGGACCAGTCCCAAACATCCTTTCTCAGTCTCCAGCTCCATTGGCGCCCTGCTCCTACCTTCCTTTACTCTGCAGAAGACCTGGATTGTTTAGCTCCTCTCAGCTCTTCACCTGCCTTTCAGCCCCACCGCCCTGAATCCAAATTTCCCCTGATCTCTGCTGCCCTGACTCTCCTGCTCTCTACCTCCTTCCCTGAAGTGCAAGCCTTTGTATTTACCCGCTTTAAACCTGCAGGCTCGCACTGCAGGGAAGGTGGCAGAGAGCAGGAGAATCAGGGACAGTGAATTTTAGCCTTTTAAAGAGACTTGTTCTGCCGGGGATCGCCCTTCAAGACAACTTGTTGAACAGATAGGAGAGTTGGGGCCTCCTAACCTCCCTCCCCCCCCCAAAAAAAAAATGCAGCAAAAACAAATATGAATGAATGCGCAGACCATCTACAGGGAAAGCAGATGGTCTGTGCATATGTCAGGATCGCACACTAGCAATCCATGTCAGTGGATGGGAGCGTTCCTCTGATCGCACCCATTAGAATATTGGTTTCTGAATCCATCGGACCTGCCCAGATCGGTCACAATTGGGCAGATTAGTGAATCTAGCCCCAAGTCAAAATGATCTACCAACAATAAAATTTTGAAAAAAAAAAAAAAAGCACACTGTACACAAAGAAAATGTTAATTATTTATATTTGGTGGGGTTTTCAAAGAGGTCAAGGCAGATGACTTTAAAATATGCAATGTCACCTCAGTGACAACTATACAAAAATAGACATAACCCCTCCTTTTTTACTAAACCGCGATAGTGTTTTTTAGCGCAGGGAGCTGTGCTGTTTGCTTTGTGCTGCTCTCGATGCTCATATGCTCTCTGCGCTAAAATCCGATACTGTGGTTTAGTAAAAGGGGGCCGTATTGCAAAATATAGACAGCAGATATAAATTCTCAAAATGGACACATGATCACTAAATTGAAAAAATCATTTTTCCTACCTTTGTTGCCTGGTGATTTCATGAGTCTCTGGTTGCACTTTCTTCTGCCTGTGCATCCAATATTTCTTCCCTTTCTGCTTCCTGCATGCTTCCTCTCCTCCAGACCTCATTTCATTTCCCAACCAGCATATCTGTCCTTCCATGAGTCCAACTTTTTCTTCCTCCCTGCCTGCCCCCCCCCCCTGCCACCCAATGCACACCATTCCCTCCCAACTTTTTGTTTCTCCCTGCCCTCCCTTTCTTTCTGTGTCCCTGTTCTTCCTTCCTGTCTTTCTTGTGTCCCTGTTCTGCCTCCCTCTCTTTGTCACCCCTTTCTTTCTCCCCAAGCCACCACTGGCGCTATCGTCTGGAAACAGGCCCCCAAGCTGCCATTGCCTCCGAGTACTCCCTGTTCCCTGACACAACAGGCCAGCAGCGATTGCAGAAGGGCTGGGCCCACCAGCCTTCCCCCAATGTCAATTATGACATTGGAGATGAAGTTCCGGGCCAGCCAGCCAGCGATTGGCTGACCAAGAACTTCCTCTCTTGACATCAGAATTGGGGGGAAGGAGAGAAGGCTTGTGGGCCTGGCTTTTGCTGCGTCGGGGAAGCAGGGAGCATGCAAAGGCAACATGAGTCTATCACAGAGCCTGGGATGGGCTCCGCGATCGACTCTTGTTGCTTTTGCGAGCTAGTCGATCGTGATTGACCTTTTGGGCACCCCTGATATAAAGGATATATAGCTTTCTACATTTCCAAATAATAGGCCCAATATTCAGCCAGCAGTGATCAGTTTTTGTTCACCACTAGCAATATCCCTGAAAATTCAGTGCCATCCTATATACACGATCCAGCATTGAATTTCCAAGTATATGAAGCTGGTGGAAGCATTGCCCATTAAGTGTACCCAGCACTTAACTATGGTGAACTTTATAAAGATAGAACTGACTTATGCAGACCTGTTTAGGTGGTTAATTGGCCTATTAAGTGCTGAATATGAGAACAACTGGCTAAGTACCGTCGCCATCCCCAAAATGCCTCCAAAATATTGGTTTCAGTTGGCAACTAACTACATTTTATAGTGGAATGGGTGTGTCATTCTGAATGGATGGGTAATATCCCCATGCTCATGAGCTGTGCAGAAGGAATCCACTCCAACTTTTGAATCCCTCCTTCACTAGAAGAGTCCACTCCCCCTTTATTTTTTTCTTCACGTCCTTTTTTTGTAGTTTTTTTAGTGCTTGGAGATCCCCCCTCATTGAGGGTACAGCTCTGCCTGCATAAAATAGGAGCAGACTGAGGCCTGCAGCTGATAGGCCAACCCCTCTGTGGTACTTGGCAGCCTGCATAAATATTTTTGGAGTTTAGGGTCCATTCCTTTTTAGTATTTCTCACCTGGGTTACAAGGGCTTAAGCGCAGGCTATCAGGCATCTATAGGGGACTCTGTGGGGCTCCACATGTGCTGGCTGTGTTTTGCCTCCCCCCTTTTGGGTCCCTGGGCATCCTAGGCCCAATCACACTCTGGTCTGATTGGCACCCTAAAGAGTTCAGCATTGGAAGAGTGATTTGTTTGAGGCAGTGATATCTTCTCACGGATACTTTAGGAGCCGAGGCAGACTGCAGCACTTAGCCAGTAGAGGTCACAATGAGTAATGCTGTTACAGCCTATGAAGAAAAACAGGGGTGTGGACCTTTTTTTTTTTAGGGTTCCACACCTCTAAAATCCCTTTTGCACTTTTTTATTATTATTTAGTTAAGGTGTTTTGCTTCAAAACTGACAGGGATGGAGTACTTAGGTTCCATTACACTTAATTAATTCTAGGTTTGTGCTGGATGGGTGCCTGAAGAGCACCTTTGTACCATGTGCTGTTTAGCATGTGAAGGGGGTGGGAGCGGTTGACTTAGCCTCTGCTTTGCTTTCTAGGACGGAGGAATGGTTGGGGGGGGGGGGGTCTGTCGGTTGGAAGTAAATCCCTTCCAGAGCACAGGAGTCAACTGAAGGAGACTTTGTGCCGTCTAATACGGCATTGTCTACAGAATTTGTCAAGCTGATGTGGAGAGCTTATCTGTATAGACAAGACCCTCAGGAAGCATCTGGCAGCACACGAGGGGGCTGGGACTCCGAGGATGTGTCTGACTCATTGTCAGACTGAAGCAAAAAAAATGGTTTCACAAGTGAAAACACACTGTTGGTAAGTATTGGGGGGGGGGGGGGTGGAACCACAATCATTCAAATGTAACTTCCAACACTGAAATCATAAATACATAAACTGTGGAGAAAAACAGATCTCAATACAATGACTGCTGGGCCGCAAGGTACCCAAAGCAGTCTTATCACTGGTCTGTGAAAAAAATTCTACACATGAAAATAGTTAGTCATGCACTCTCGTAGTCTTTCAAATATATTTGGGCTTCAATCTTTAATAAATATGATAGACGAATTCTATGTCTCCATCCCAATAAACTTATAAAGAGTGGCTACAACTGGGTAAGTTATTAAATCAAGTCCAAAAAAAAGACTGCGTGAAATAGTGATTCCTTATCTTGTATGTCCGTAACAAAGTGCTCTTTCCTTCTTTTTTTATACAGACATATCTCACAAGCGTAGTCCTGTTATCACGATAAAGGAATCCCAACAGAGGGTACTCCTGTTTCGCAGCTCAAAGAAGCTACATAAGGGGAAAATGAAAAAATATAAAAATTTCACGCACCCAAAAAATGGGCTCGATTAACAAACATGGCCAGGTGTGATTCACTAGACTCCCTCATGTTATAATTATTTACTGGAGCTTAAAAAATGCACATCCCTTAAATATAAATCTTTAAGGAATGCGTGTTTTTTAAGCTCCAGTAAATAATTATAACATGAGGGAGTCTAGCAAATCACGCAGAGGATGCTGCAGAAAGCTGGTGGGTAAGTGATTGAAGAATATTTTTGAGACCATGGCTCTAAAAGCTGCCTTTTTCCATTGTGGTAAGGGTCAACATCTGCTATTCTGTGCATGAGTTATATTTTCCTTTTGTGGGATTGTGTATTAGGATGATTTTGTTCAGCTCTCAGCCAAATTATAAATGAAGTGACATAAATGAGAGAGACAGTTGGTACCACATAGCTGACCCTGTCAACATTGGAGCAGCACTAATGGATTCATTCTCTGAGAAGACTTCTTTTATCCAGCCAGTAAATTTTAAGTTCTTAAGCAACTGCTAAGAGTGTGGAAGAACAAAAATGAACTTGGCAAAAAAAAAAAAAAACAGCAGCTAGTTATTAACAGGATTGATTTTTGCTGTACAGTCTTTGAATAAAATACGGACCATACGTGTTTTCAGTGCTAATGTCAATACTTGTAGCTGCAGTCAGAGAATTCACTAATTTTAAGGACTGGATGGGAAATTTTTTTTTTCCTGGTATTCTGGGGCTATCAGGCCAGCTACTGTTAGTAAGAAAGCAAACACAGTTTTATTTAGTTTACACACTATTCTGAAACTTTATATTCACTATATCAGCCAGTTTACCTTTACCCATGTTTATTCCCCATTTAAAGAAATGTAACAGATCAGGGAGGCTAAATCCATGTTTTCTTTGTTCTATTAATCCATACCGATGTCTATACCAGAGGTCTCAAACTCATGGGCTGCATGAGCTCCCCCTCCCCCCGGTCCTATTTTGTGACCTGCGGTCTGTAAGCGATCTCACACACTTTGGCGTCAGCTGACTTGAAACTTCCTGCTGCCA
Source organism: Geotrypetes seraphini (assembly GCF_902459505.1). NCBI lineage: Eukaryota > Metazoa > Chordata > Amphibia > Gymnophiona > Dermophiidae > Geotrypetes > Geotrypetes seraphini. The sequence continues at coordinate 42,396,336 of NC_047095.1, forward strand.
TAGTGTATGCAGGGACTCATTACCTCCTTTCTCCAGCCTGCCGCTGTTGGTCCGGGAGTTCGGAGACAAGACTAAAGCAGGAGTCCCAGCAGATACGCTACAGTAGCAGGCAGTTTCAAGTCAACTTGACGCCTGCCCAGTGTGCGAGATTGCATACAGACTGCAAGACGCAAAATGGAGGTATTGCTGGGGAAGGGAGCAGGAAAGGGAGAAGGGGTACTGCTGGATGGGAGGAGGTAAAAAGAAGGGAGAAGAGGTGCTGCTGGACCTGGCAGAAAGGGAGGGAAAGGAAAGGTGCTACACACTGGAGGGAAGGGTGAGATGGTGCATGGGGAGAGATCATATTGGGTTGGGGGATGGGAAGTAGGGATGCCACTAATGGAAGAGGCAAGGACAGAGAAAGTGCAGGAGGCAGAAAGTGTTGGACTCATGGAGAGGGCAAAATGGATGGGGAGGAGAGAAAGGAGGGAAGGAGAAATGTTGCACTGGGGAAGGGGGAGAGGGCAGAGAGTGAAAAGTAGGACTCAAGGAAGGAGAGAGAGATGTTTGGTTGAGGGAAGGAGGACCAGAGGAGAATCATGCAGGAGGAAGAGAGAAAAAAAATGGCCTGGGAGGGGGGCCAGAAAGGAGGAAGGAGATGGACTGCAGGGGGCAGAAAGGAGGACAGGAAAGAGAAATGTTACACGGGGGGGGGAGGAGAGAGATGTTAGACCATGGAAATAGGGAGGGAAAGAGAGAGAGAGATAGGAGACGGAAGGTAAGACATGGAAAAGTAGATTTTGAGAAGAAAGAAATGTCTTAAAGAAATTACAATTTTGCATGAGGTAAAACTCTATAGTTTATAAATCTTTCCTTTAACTGTTTTAGTCCATGCGCCACTAGAATCAGAAACAGCTAAGACAATCCTCCCTAGCCCAATAGATTGGTACACAAGATACCACATATTCCTGTTACTCTGCACACACGTACATAATAATCCAAATTCCTGATCCTTCCAATGCAGGTGACTGGGGAATATGCAATTGCATTTAACCTGCAGTCAATCAAACATCTCCTGGCAGCTACCCTATGAACACAATAGTAGGTAGAGAAGGTGCCAGCTCACTCACTCGATAAGCTGCCAATTGCCGCAAAAAGGCTAACTGCCAGAGCACCACTATAAACCATGACGTGCACAAATCAGGCATTACTGCAAACGTCTTCAGACCCTCATACAAAAAAAACAAACCCTGCACCAGGACACTGGATCACACATATCCACAACCAACTTCAGTACCACATACCCTCGCAGCTTCAATAAAATTCCCACACAAGCAAATGTCCGGTAAACCATCCCTAAAAATCAACCTACAACAAATCATACAGTACTAATAGAACAAGCGGCTGCTCCATATGAGAGGAGCAACTCACCTCTGGCACCCAAAATTGCAGAAAAATCAAACAAAGCAGTTCATCTCCAAGCTCCTAACCAGCACCTTGCCATTCCGTGTAACCCAGTCTGAGGACACAAGCAAAGCCACCTAGAAAAACATAAGGGCAGATAAAGACCAAAAGGCTCAGCCAGTATAGCCCTCCACAGCAACAACAAATTCCTCCTCTCAGAGAGCCCATAGCCCATGTGCCTGTCCTATGCCTTTTCCAATTCAGAAACTTCCACGCATCTACTACTACTACACCTACTGGAATTCCAAAACAATTTCACACATCTACCTTGTCTTCAGTAATAACATAGTGCTATACAATACTGCAGAGCCTAGCACTGCATCCCCTGCCCTCTTACTCTGAAATTGCTGTCTAATAAAAGGAGACTCAACTGGAACACTCTTCCAGAGTCTGTCATAGGGGAAAACACTCTCCAAGGATTCAAGGCAAAGTTAGACAAGTTCCTGCTGAACAAGGACTTACGCTGATAGGGCTAGTCTCAGGGGGCTGGTCTATGACCAGAGGGCTGCCGCGTGAACGGACTGCTGGGCATGATGGACCACTAGTCTGACCCAGCAGCAGCAATTCTTATGTTCTTATCTCATGCATAGGCCACATAGATATTTAGACATCACTATTATCTCCCTTCTCACGCCCTTCCTCAAAGTATACAGATGGAGATCATGAACTTAGTTCCCATATGCCTATAGGACATACACCACCAACCCTTGTAGTAGCCTTCCTCTGAACTGAACCTAAGTGTACACAAAATTTGCAATAAGGTCTCACCAAAATCTTAGAGAGGGGCAGCAAACCTCCATTGTCCTGTTGGCCATACCAATCCCCGTGCACCCTAACGTCTGCCTGGCTTTCGCTAGCACCATTACAACCTGGGTGCCTCCTGAATATCATCACATACTATAACACCCAACTACCACTCATTTGTATACCAAGGTCTTCACCCCTTAACCACACTTTGCCCTTGTGGTTTGGCAACTCAAATGCATGACCTGGCATTTCTGAGCTGCACAATATGAAGCCATTCTACAAACTCCCTTAAGCCCGTCCTCAGCTCAACACACCATCAAGATCATCTAGTCCAGTGGTCTCAAACTCGTGGCCCAAGGGCCACATGCGGCCCGCCATGTACTATTTTGAGGCCCTCGGTATGTTTATCATAATCACAAAAGTAAAATAAAACAGTTTCTTGATCATATGTCTTTAACTATAAATTACAATATTATTATTCAGACTTAGCTAAACGGAAAGATTTATAAACTATAAAGAGTTTTACCTCATGCAAAATTGTCATTTCTTTAATAAGACATTAACTATTTTTTTCTGAGGCCCTCCAAGAACCTACAAATCCAAAATGTGGCCCTGCAAAGGGTTTGAGTTTGAGACCACTGGTCTAGTCCATTACCAATTTGGCATCCTCCACAAAAAGGCAAATCTTACTTAACAACCCTACAGCCATCCCATTTACAAACCCAATAACTAACCTTCAAACACATTACCAGGAAAATCCCCCTTCAGCAAAACCATCTCCTGGAACTACAACCCACTGACTCCTGAGTAAGTTACTAAAGAAGTCAGACGAACCGGCCTGTATATCCCTACTGCTGCCTTTCCTCCATTTGTTCTGGAGAGAAACCACATCCTTCCTGCTCTAGTCCTGCATTACCCACACCCGACTCTAAAGAAGCAGTGAGAAGGTCAGTCATCAGAGTCACCAGAACTACCCCCAAATTCCTGCAATACATTTTGATGTACCATCCATTCCCTTTGCGGTATCCACCCATAGTTCTAATAAACCCAATCCACTGAAAATCAAATTGGTCTATCACACCTCCTGCCCCAGTCGCAAGAGGTGTTTGTACACACTCCCCCCCCCCCCAACACTTCAGCTGTAAACCCAGAACAGAAAATATTAGTGAAGAAGCCAGCTGTCTCTATCAGCTGCTACCTATTGCCCCCCCTCATACCCTTTGGTTTCACAATGCCACTTTGTATCCCTAATGAAGCTAAAAATATCTGGTCCCCCATCATTACTGTGGCAGCTATTTATCTTTCCATCTCCATCTTCGCTTACCAGACTACTCGACCAACCCCCCCTTAACTCTATCTGATATTGCCACTGATGCCTTAGACCTCTTAAGAACAGAAGAATTGTGATACTGGGACAAACCAAAGGTCCGTCAAGATCAGTATCCTGTTTCCAACAGTAGCCAACCCAGGTCTGAAGAACCTAGCTAGATCCCATAATCTAAATTCCATGTCCAAGTAGTAAACAGAGTTTATGCTGCTTATCGTAGGAATAAACAGAGGATTTCCCCAAGCTAACTCAATAAGGCCCTATGTACTTCTCTTTTAGGAAAGTATCCAAACCTTTTTTAAACTATACTAAGCTAACTGATTTCACCTCATTCTCTGGCAACAATTTCCAGAGATTAATCACATGTGTGGAAAAAATATTTCTCTGGTTTATTATAAATCTAATGCTTACTAGCTTCATTGCTATTTTGAAAAGAGTGAACAAGCGGTTCATATCAACCCTTTCCACTTCACTTTGTATTTCATATACATGAAATACACAATGACTTTGTTCAGGTTTGCTCACTGCTTACCTAGATGATCCCCCACTAACACCATAGCCAACTTTTCCCCTTTAAAAGCACTAAATCCACTCTGGCTTCATCCCACATGGGCTCATTATCAACTACTTAAAAGCACTAAATCCACTCTGGCTTCATCCCACATGGGCTAATTATCAACTACTGGAACAGCTCTCCCTATAGAAAAATTCAATACCTCCCTATGTCTAGAATACCACGGGTCACCTCAGCAGGCTCCTGCACCCGGCCTGAGGTGGTTTTTGTTTTGTTTTTAAGTGCCATCTAGCCTGTCTAATTTCCTCAGCACAAACAAACCAAACCCTCAACTTCACTACAACATATAGACAGATACCAACAAACGTATTTTCCCATAACACACACCCCACACACCCAGAAAAACACCACAAGTATACAATTTTAATGCACCTGAAACACCAACAGGTCCTCTCCAGCTAAGCCAACAAATCAGGACAGCCACAGAAAACACGCCAGGCATGGGAAGACCTAAGAGGCCCAGGAAGGCCACAGTATAAAAGGAGAATTAAGAAGATGTCTCCAATTGACACTCCAAACAAAATTTAAAACTGCGATGCTGTGAAAATGGCAAAACCATGCAGCTGCTGAGCATACAACTGTTGCAAAGGCAGTCAACAGTGCTCCTCAGCTCCCAACAACAGGAATACCAAACCCACAAAGGCCAGGAAGTCACAACTCTGCCCGGCTGTAAAAACAAACACCTAAATGCAGCATTGGCGCCTCCCAACTCCCTCCTTACCTCCGACAACATAATTCAGCGTTAAAGCGCCCAACTGTATGGCACATGGGCCAGCCAGCCAGCCACCCCCACAAACTAAAGACCAACCATCTGCCAGCTCCCCCCAAACCAGCCTACTAAGAAACAACCTGGCAAAAATACACCTCAACAGAAAGACTTCCCTGAGCCACACATAACCCCATCAGGTAAGTCCCTCTCTCTCACACTGTACATTATTGAGCAAACACCGTTCACATACCATCTCCCTCACAGCCTCTCACCACTCTCTACCCACAGTTGTGCAGACAACTCACCCAATGGCAGCCTGATGCTAACTGCTGTTCCACACAGGAGACTATTGTGCTGCCAGGCTGTCAAACCTCCACAGAACAGCCTAAACTGCTGCTCTCCATTGCCGCTTCTGCTCCTCCAGGCAACAAAATCCAGCAGCCTGACAGACTTAATAGTCTGCCCTGACTACAGAACACTTGCCTTCCAAGCAGGTCAATTGAACTATTGGTTGGGTAACATTATCACGCACTCCTCTTCCTACCTACGTTTCAGAAAACTTGTAAAAGCAAACTTGTTCAACCAATTTGTAACCAAGTCCTCTTAAGCCCTACCTCTCATGCCTCCCAAGATCTCTCATGCCTCACCTCTGTATCATGCTCTCCTGTATTTTGATGATCTTACATTGTATCTATATTCGCTGATTGTCCAGCTCTTCTTTGTTGTAAACCGCCTCGAACTACCACGGCTTTGGCGGTATATATGAATAAAATTATTAATGAGGTAAAAAAAAAATCCCTTACTCAAAACAAAACAAACCTCCTAACATTTAAATCCCAATAAAGAAGAATTTTTAGGAAGAATTAATATACCCTGAAGAGAATAATTTTTTTTTCTGAAGAGACTACTCTTCCCCTTTCCTCACAGAGCAAATTCCAACCTGCCACAACATCCAACCAATCCTGTGACTGTTCCCCCCCCCCCCCCATATCACCTCAGAAACCTCCCCAATCCTTTTTCTTTCCTACAAGCTCTGTCTATTAACTCTTTCTTACCTCCTCTTATAAATTTGTCAGTCCTTATTCTATAGACCTTTGACATCACCTCATATGCACCCCTCCCCCTCTACCCCCACCCTCCCCAATATCACCCACACCACCATTCAATAAATATTACCAGCAGGTGACATCAGCTCAGCTAATATTATATTACACCACATGAATCTGGTGTTCTTCTTTCAAGGCCTACCTCACTTTCATTCTTTTTTTTTAAATTATATTTTTTAAAGGAACCTTGCACAGAAGAAAAATACAAAATCCAACTCAAAAAAAGAGAGAACAGAAGGCAATGTCTCAAAACAACAAGAGACAAAAACAATTAGGTGCTCCGATAGGAGTATCTCCCATGCAAATTTCAACTTTTAATTTGAGAAAGATACCTCCCCCCCCCTCCCACCCATGTGTCCCAGGACTCTAACCCGCTCTAAAAAGAAGTCCAGCAATCCAGGTAAGCCACAGATTCCCAACTGGTTGCACCCTTTCTATGCTCTCTCTCCCAACTTGCCATCTGAGACATGTTAGCTCGCCACTGTTGGACTCTAGGATGCACATCTCCCACCCAATGTTGTAGGTTAAGTTTTTTAGTGGGTTTGCAGGAGGTACATCTCAATATCTTACATAAGGCCTATATGATGCACTGCAAAGGGCATAAGGGGTTATGGCCGGATGCCTGCTGTCCTCGTTGTCCAGCTCTCTGGGGCAAGCTGGTACATCACCTTTTGGAATGTTCTCTTGTGTGGACCTTGTGGGTACACATGCTTCAGGTGCTGGAGGGTAGTTCTTAGAATGGTTGAGTGTCACAAGTCCCCTGGTAGAGGCTGGCATTGCGGAGCCTCATCGGCGCTTTCTCTTAGTGGCTCTGGGAATCACTTCCATTCTTATATTTTAATTTTCTGAGGTCCTACTTCCAATCGTTCATCTGTCAACGAAGAACAGAAATATTTGTTAAACAGTTCTGCTTTATCCTTGTCGTCTTCTATGAGTATTCCTCCACCCTTGGCTCACAATGTCACTTTTGCACTTTCTTCATTCACTAGCATATTTTTTTTTTTAAAAAGTCTTGTACCTTCCCATCTCTTTGCATCTGTGCTTTCCTGACTACTTTAACAGCTTTTTGTGATTTCCTATAGTTTATAGAGAACTTCTTTTTCCTTACCATTTAGCTACATCTTTTGAAGCAGCTGCTATTCCTTTTTTTATTTACTTCCCTTAGAAAAAGTTCATAGTCCTTAAAATATCACTCCAGTTTTTCCCCTGTATTGAGGCCTTTGTCCTATACATTTTACGATGTGCACCCCAACTCCCGGGCCACCTACCAGGTATCCTATACACACAAACCGTAGCCCTACATACCCAACAAACCATGCCTTACATGTTACTAGGAATGTGTAAAGGGAGGTAGTTTTCAGTTCCTTTCATACATTCATGTTTTAAAAAAAATTGAACGATAGTGTTTTAAATACAGGCTGATTGACTTTACTCGTATCAATTCATAGGTTAACACATGTTAAATTGATTTTGCATGAAATACAGTTTTAAAAGCACATTAAGAATAAAAGTGTACTAAGAAAAATATATATTTAAGTCTCACATATGAGCAAATACAGTTGCTCATATCCCTTCCAACTCCTTATGCACCTTGTTCACCTATCTGACGGCCTCTCCAAACCCACAGCCCATTCATACCTACTCTTACAGACTCCATTATCCATGTGCAAACATATCTTTATGTTTATTTAAGAATTGATCGACCGCTCCTTCATTTTACTGACCTAAGCGGTTTACAATGTATCAAACTAAAATGAAATTAGGTACTTGAGAAAAACTACCCCATCTGTCCCAAAGGCTCACAATCTAGCTAAAGCACCTGATTAAAATAAAAATATGTAATACATTTCCAAGATCAAAAATCAAAGAAACAGAAAAAATAAAAGAAGATAAAAAATTAAAAATTCACTAAAACATATTTAAGAGATAGAAGAGTCTCTGAGGCGGCTTGATAGTAAATTCAGTCTGTAGAGCCAGGTCAACCGGACACCACCAAAGAAGCAGGGCCAGTAACCACGCCAGTGAAGACCACCATGACACCAGTCACCGGACAGGCAAGGCCAGGCGCCGCCGACAGCAGACCCCCCCTGAAGTGACGTTCAGTTTCCCTTCGATGTGTCCAACAACACAGCTGCAGGAGTGCAAGTCCGCCGAGGAGAGCGGGAGAGAGGGCAGGCCAAAGGAGATCCTCTGACGCCGGCATCAATCCACCGCTGGTCACCACGTGGGGGCCGTGCTGCATCCTGCCGATGGCTTCCCCCTTCTGCTGCTGGACAAGAGCCCGGAAAGGGAAAGCTGTGTTGAGCCGGCTGATAGAATCCCCAGGAAGAGCAGCAGTTAGGAGAGATGAAGAAAAACACAGTTCTCTCAGAACCTGGTGCGCCCCCTCCCAAGCGACTTGGCACCACTTCTCCCTCACATAGACCCCACAAATACACCTGCATCACAAGCTCTCACACCCAAACGTATCCCTTCCATAAACCTTCTAACGGTCAAATATTTAATTGGCGAGTGCTGTTTATTTAAAATGCATTTTGTTCTGAAATGTGTATGAATTGTATTATATGGTTAATGGGTAATTCATTTAGGGGGGGTCTTTTACTAAGGTGCATAGCCGATGTAGAGCACGCTAAATGCAAACGTGCCCATTATATTCTATGGACGTGTTAGCATTTAGCACGCGCTAAATTGGCTAGCGCGCCTTAGTAAAAGACCCCCTTAGTTTGCAACCGTATTCAGAATGCTGCCATTCAACTGATCTTTAGAACATAAGAACATAAGAACTGCCATCACCGGATCAGACCTTGGGCCCATCAAGTCCGGTGATCCGCTCACGCGGAGGCCCAGCCAGATGTAGCCTGGCAAAAAACTTAGTCACCTGTAACCCTCTATGCGCCTTCCGAGGAGATGTGCATCTAACTTGCCCTTAAATCCTAGAACGGTGGGTTCCGCAGCAATCTCCACCGGGAGAGCATTCCAGGTGTCCACCACTCGCTGTGTGAAGCAGAACTTCCTGGCATTTGTCCTGGGCTTGTCCCCCCTCAGCTTCAGTCCATGACCTCTTGTCCTAGTCACATTTAATCTGAAAAAGTTTGATCACGTTACCCCTTTTTTTCCATTAGCTGCCAGTCGAGGCTCGTGTGAGGTATTGTTCGGCCTTGCACCTAATTATCTTGTGGATTTCATTCACATTCGTAAATTCATAGCACTCTCAACGCACGCACGCTGTATTTATCTTCCCTTCAGTCAAAGATTGTCAACATAAGAAATATCATCAACGTCTCCTGTCGTTTCAAGCTGCAATATGGGATGAAGATCTGAATTCTCTAATAGCGACCTCTTGCTCATATCGGCAGTTTAGGAGACAAATTAAAATGTATTTATTTGCAAGATGCTTAGGAAATTAATGTATTACATTCAACTGTAAATTCTATTTTGTAAACCACGTAGAACTTAATGGTATTGCGGTACAGAAATAAATTTTTATGTTATGTATACAATCAAACCTCGGTTTACGAGTGCACCGGTTTGCGAATGTTTTGCAAGACAAGCAAAACATTTGCAAAATCGGCACCTCGGAAACCGAGTTTGACTCGATTTACGAGCGCCATCCCCCCACGATCCGGCATCCCCCCAGCGATCCGGCATTCCCCCCCGCTCGCGTCATCCCCCCTTTCCCCGAAATCCTACATCCCCCCCCCGAGCACTGAAACGAAATCCCTTACCCCAATTGGGCACCGGCACCAGCACCAACGCATAGGACATGCCAGTGCCCGATACCGGTTCGCAGGGGGGATGCCGGATCGTGGGAGGGGGGGATATGGAGCAGCATCGGTGGCCTCAAGGGGGGGAGAATGGAGCAGCACTGGTAGCCTCAAGGGGAGGGAGGAGGTGGAACGGATCAAAGCGAGTTTCCCTTATGGGGAAACTCGCTTTGATATATGAATAATTTGGTTTACGAGCATACTTCTGGAACGAATTATGTTCGTAAACCAAGGTTCCACTGTATTTGAATTTGCTTTTGCACTTCATTTATGAACTACTTTTGTAAGACTTAGGATAAGCCTATTGGTAATTAACCCCCTGTTTTACTAAGGGCTCTTTTTATCAAGCCGTGCTAGCGGGGTTAGCATGCGCGCGACTTTTAATCACCCGCTAACCCCTGCGCTGGCCAAAAAACTACTGCCTGCTCGTCAGGTGTTAGCGGATAGCGCTGCTGGCGGTTTAACGCACGCTATTACGCGCGTTAAACCACTAGCGTGGCTTGATAAAAGGAGCCCTAAGGTGCGCTAAGTGTTTTAGCACGTGTTTAACACGCGCTAAATCTACATGTGCGCTATCCACTAACACGTCCATAGACTAGCATGCACGCATTTAGCATATGGTTAGCGCACGTTAAAAAGCGCACCTTAGTAAAAGGTTCTCTAAATATTAAGATTAGTTGTAGATTTTTCCCACATCTGCCGCCAGATGGCACTGTTTACTTCTCTCTGCTTTTCTGTAACTTGCTTTATTTTAAGTTATATGTTTTTTTGAAAATGTGGAGGGGTGCTTTCGGTATGACGTCTAAGGGGGGAATTCATCAATGGCCGCTAACTACGTTAGCTTGCACTACCCCCCCCCCTTTTTTTTTTTTATGAAAGCGCAGCACGGTTTTTAGCGCCAGCTGCGGCGGTAACAGCTCCTACGCTCATAAGAATTCTGTGAACGTCGGAGCTGTTACTGCCACGAGGAATGCTAAAAAAAATGCGTTTTGTAAAAGAGGGGTAAATGCTAAAGCGTCTGTTGATGAATTCCCCTCCCCCCGTCTGATTGTGGATGTTTTGAGAAAAATGCCTAAAAATTGAGTAATGAACAGAGTAATTTTCTAATCTGAAAAACATGTCTTTGTTTCAAAAATCACAATTTTCTAGACATTTTTGTGCTTAATGCATATTTCTGTAAGAACCATTTTTAGAAAAGAAAAATATCCTAGGGTAAAACCCATTAAAAAAAACAAGACCTTGGGCTGTTTGGGGGACCAAAACAAACCCCCTCTTTTACTAAGGTGCGCTAACCAATCAGCACGTGCTAATTGAATTAGCACGTGCTAAATGCTAATGCGTCCATAGACTAGCATGCACGTGTTAGCGTTTAGCGTCTACTACATCGTTTAGCACGCGCTAATCGGTTAGCGCACCGTAGTGAAAGAGAGCCAAAGAGTGCTGTGGAAACTGACGTTACCGATGCCGACTTTATTATATCAAGAAGGAAATCCACAACTTAGGAACACTGTTAAACAACCACTGTTGAGATAGCAAGGAGGACCCATGTTTCGAACTTAATATCTTCCTCAGGGGGCCTGATGGTGAGGTGCGGATATAAAAGCCTTCGCCTGAACATCACTTGAATGAAATTCTCTAACATTGTCGCCGTAGAAGCAAATCTCCTGTACGATTTTACTCTTATCGATGTTTAGGGGCCCGGCATTTTTAGTAGACTGGCCCAGCAGACATCCCACCAAAGCAACGGAGCAGCCTAGGAGCCACTGCAGTGCACTTGACCTAAAAGTTATCGGGTACAATTTTCACTGTAACCCTCTTATAGTATGGTGAGCTCTACAGGACTAGAAACAACTTTACCCTTAGATCAGACGATCAGAATTTACTGACCCTTCCGTCAAAGAATTCTACTACACTAGAAAAACTAACTTTTCTCTTGTCGCTCCAACCTTATGGAATGCCATGCCACCTCAACTCCGCCTTGAAAATTCTCTTGACAAATTCAAGATTAAACTAAAAACGTTCTTATTTCAAGACGCATAAATATTTCCTTTTCAACAGCTAGCAAAGTTTAACATGAACCGCTATTAAGAAGCGATCCCCTCTCCTGATGTCATATCCTCACCCTTCCCTTTTTTTTTAATTTTGTTTTTTAATTATGTAATTCGATTCCCCCCCTCCCCTTTTACCTTAAAGCTCATGTCTCTATTTGCAATTTGTCTTTTTAATGTTCACTCTTTCCCCCACCCATTTTAATTATTTTAACCTTCCATTTTTTAGATGTATGTCGATGGTCGGTATATTAAAATTAATAAAACTTGAAACCTCCCTCTATACCACCACAATAGCTCTCAAATCTGCATGTGTTGAGAGAGGAATTCATCAAGCATCATTAGGGCTTAATGCAACTTTAACTCAGCTTAGGAGAATTAGCATGTAGAGAATAACACGGCATAGGCATTGGAATGGGGGGGCCACTGGGGCCATGGCCTCCCCAAAAATTGGCATTGCCCCAGCCTCCTTCCCCTGTCAGGCTCTTCACCTGCAGGATCGTGTTTCTTCTGCCGCATAACGACAATGAACACTGCCCCAGCCCACTTCCTTCCCAACCCCTGATTTTTGCCTTAAACATTTTGATATCCGACGGACATGAGATTGATTGGATGTCCCTGGTATAGCTTATTTTTTGGCTTTTAGTGTATATGAGGTTTGCAGTCTTATATTAATAATGATATTGTGATATACTTTTTTCAATTTTTATTAATTTTTATTGGTTCCATACTTCCGCCTTTTTCATCGGCTCATGGCCAGAACTAGATTTCTATTTCACCGGATATGATGTCAGACGCCGTTACTCTGAATCCAATTCAATGGAGCGCAACATGAGAGTTAGCTGCTGTAAATTTTTACTTCTATTTCTCCTGGTTTGGGCTACAATATTTATCCTCTATAATAAAACCCTTCCGCCGTGCTGTCTGCCTCCGTGCCGGCATGTGGGGTGGCTTGCGACGGCGGTGGCAGTTTGACTCCTGCGCTGCCGCGATGCCTCTTCTCACCCCCAGACCAGCAAATGCAGCAGCCGCGGGGCATTTGCTAGACCGGCCCACTTCGATAATGCGAGGTGGGCCGGCCTATATGTATATATATATATATATATATATATATATATATATATATATATATATATATACATATACATATATACAGTGGAACCTTGGTTTACGAGCATAATTCATTCCAGAAGCATGCTCGTAAACCAAATTGCTCATATATCAAAGCAAGTTTCCCCATAGGAAGTAAGGGAAACTGGCTGTGATTGGTTCCACCCTTCCCCCTTCTCTAGCAGACAGCAAACAACTAGTTTTCTTGCCGACAGCCTTGCAAATTCACCAGATACAACCTCCACCCCTGCCACCTGCACTCTCACTGTTCCTCTCCCCATTTTGAGCAGTCTCCCCTTTTCCTCTTGCTGAGCCTTGTTCCACACTTCTTCCACCCAGCATTCACATCTCCTCCCCCCCCCCCCCCCGAGGCTACTGGCGCTGCTCCATTCCCCCCCTTGAGGCCACCGGCGCTGCTCCATACCCCTCTCCGCGATCCGGCATCCCCCTCTGCGAACCGACATCCTCCCCCCGCTCGAGCTGCCCTCCCTCCACCGCGATCCTACATCCTCCCCCCGAGCACGGCAATAACATCCCTTACCTCGACTGGGCACCGGCACCAGCACCGGTGCCCGAAGATTTTCCCTCTTCTGGCGCGGCCTAGGCTGGGCAGTGCATCGGAGATCCTCCCTCTTCTGGTCTGGGCTGGCTTTGAGCATTCAGAATCTCACAGAGAGCGAGACCAGAAGGCTTTGAGCATGCGCAAATGCTCAAAGCCAGTCCAGCCCAGCCCAGAAGAGGGAGAATCTCTGATGCACCGCCCAGCCTAGGCCACGCCAGAAGAGGGAGGATCTTTGGGCACTGGCACTAGTGGCTAGTCAGGGTAAGGGATGTCATTGCCGTGCTCGGGGGGGGGGGGGCAGACACGAGTGGGGGGGATGCCAGATCACGGGGGGGGGATGGGATGCCGGATTGTGGGGGGGGAGGGGGGCGCTCGTACAGCGAGGCAAGCTCATTTTACGAGGCACCAAGTTTGCAAATGTTTTGCTCGTCTTGCAAAACACTTGCAAACCGGTGCACTCGTAAACCAAGGTACCACTGTATATATATACTAGTCTTTAAGCCCATTATATTAATGGGTGACAGAATAGATGTGTGTGTGTGTCTTTCTTTCTTTCTCCTTGGTCGCTGTCTGTCTTTCTTTCTCCCTCTTTCCTCGGCTGTCCACCACCACCCCTTGCCTACTCCCCCTGTCCAGCAGTAGCTCTTCTCCCTTCCTTTTACCTCCCCCATGTCCAGCAGCACCTCTTACCTGCTCCCCATGTCCAGCAGGCCTTCTCCCTTCCTTTTACCTCCACCCCCCCTGTCCATCAATACTTCTTACCTGTTCCCCCTGTCCAGCATCCCCTACCCCAGGCAGCTTCGGGGCTTTTGCTGGGCCGGACCACCTCACATTATGAAAGTGGGCCGGCCTAGCAAATGCCCCACGGCTGCTGTGTTTGCTGGTCCGGGGGTGAGAAGAGGCGTCCTGGCAGCGGCAGCGCAGGAGTCAAACCGCCACCACCAATCACAAGCCGCCCCACGTGCCGGAAATTGAATTCGGCAGGGAGGCAGACAGCACGGCAACAGGGATCACAAAACCCTAAGTGCGGATGGGTTTTATTATAGAGGATAACCACTGTCACATGACATTAAAAAAGGGGGAAGTGCATTAGCCCACTCAGAAGAAGGGTAGTTAACGAAGGGTCTGCAATTGCGCGGGGACCATTTCTTTTCAAATTCCCAGAGATGACGCTTCGGCCGATTTGCATGAAATTGATCAATGAAACGACGGCGTTCTGAGCCCGCCCCCCTCGCCTTCTACCGCCCCGACGAGTCCCCGCCCCCTCCTTGGGCTCCCAGCTCGCGGACGCCAGGCTCGCGGCGGATCCCCACTTCCCTTCGCCGCGCTGAAGCGCCATGAAAATTCCCCCAGCCGCCGTGCCACCGGCTGAACCACACGCTCAGGAGAATGTGGGAGCCCAACAGCTCGCACGTGGGGAAGGAGAAAAGTAACCTGACGCAAGGCGAAGAGTGCGGCTCCGTGTCGGTCGCCTTCCCGCTCACCATGATGATCACCGGCGTGGTGGGCAACGCGCTCGCCATCCTGCTGGTCTGCCGCTCGTACGGGAAGAAGGCGAACGAGCGCAAGCGGCCCTTCCTGCTCTGCATCGGCTCCTTGGCGCTGACCGACCTCAGCGGGCAGCTCCTGACCAGCCCCATCGTCGTCGCCGTGTACCTGTCGGGCAGGCAGTGGAGCCGAGTGGACCCGTCGGGGCGCCTGTGCGCCTTCTTCGGCCTCTGCATGACCCTGTTCGGCCTCTGCCCGCTGCTCATCGCCGGCGCCATGGCCATCGAGCGCATGCTGGCCATCCGGACCCCGCACTGGTACTCGAGCCACATGAAGACGCGCGCCACCAAGAGCGTCCTGCTCTGCGTCTGGGTGGGCGTGCTCGCGTTCGCCACCCTGCCCCTGGCCGGCGCCGGCCAGTACGCGCTGCAGTGGCCCGGCACCTGGTGCTTCATCAGCGCGGGCGAGAGCCACGTCGCGGGGAACACGTTCTTCGCCACCACCTTCGCCAGCGTGGGTCTCGCGGCGCTCTGCGTGACTTTCGCGTGCAACTTGATCACCATCAAGACCCTGGTCGCGCGCTGCAAAGCCAAGAGCGCGGCGCTGAAGCCCAGCAGGCAGTGGGAGAGAATCACCGCGGAGACCATGATCCAGCTGATGGGGATCATGTGCGTGCTCTTTGCGTGCTGGGGTCCGCTGCTGGTAGGTAAAGAAGAGTTTGGGGAAGGGGTAAAACGTGGATCTCAACTGCACGTCCTTAAAAA
The DNA here is from genome assembly GCF_902459505.1 of Geotrypetes seraphini. Lineage (NCBI taxonomy): Eukaryota > Metazoa > Chordata > Amphibia > Gymnophiona > Dermophiidae > Geotrypetes > Geotrypetes seraphini. The sequence goes on from NC_047095.1 coordinate 42,411,978, forward strand.
TCTGAGATCCGTGCTACCTCATTGCAAAAGTTTGGCCACTTTTAGTCTCCTTTTACGAAGCTGCGTTAGCGGTTTAACGCGTGTAATAGCACGCGCTAAACCGCCAGATGTGCTAGCCGCTACCACCTCCTCTTGAGCCTGCGGGAGTTTTTCGGCTAGTGCAGGGGTTAGCGCGTGATTAAAAGTCACGCACGTTAAAGCCGCTACCGCAGGCTTCGTAAAAGGAGCCCTTAGTCTCGGCATAGGGAGGGAGAAGTATTAGAATCGGTTCAGGACCTGCAATTAAAAGCCTATTACTTGCTTTCGTTTAGAAAGCTATTTTCGAAGGTTAAAAAAAACAAACAAAAAATCTGACAACCTGTTTCAAGAATATGACGGGGAAAGGGTAAAAAGCGGACCTAAACCCGCAAGTCCTTAAAAAAATCTGAGGTCCGTGACACTTTTTATGTGTAATCAATTTTTATTTTCAAACAGAATAGAATATATAAAACAGAATATATAAAATGGAAAGGGCGTTAGCTGTTCAAAAAGGGAGTTATAACAAATTTAAGGATGTGTGGAAGCCATTGATGGATTATTGTAAAGATTAAAAATTATTCTTCCCTAAATTAAAAAGTTTAAGAAAATAAAGGGGGGGGGAGGGGGTGGGTATTTTTTGATTATAATAGAAGAATATATTTTCATAATTATATGAGGAAGGGGGATATTATTATATTTCATAAGGGTTATTTATAAGATGTCAAGTATATTTGAAAGTGAAATTGATATTTGTATTGATTGTACTTGATTAAGATATGAAATGAATAAAGTATTTAAAAACAAACAAACCCCAAAGTAGAACCAGAATACAAAATAGACTTTTAGTCTTAGCATAGGTTATGGCTCTGACAGACCTCCGTGACACTTTAGCTCTGACGGACCCTAATGCTTCTCCCTCCCTATGCTGAGACTAAAAGTGGCAAAACTTTTGCCCTGAGGTCCGTGCCATTTTTAGTCTCAGCATAGGGAGAGAAAAGCGTTAGGATCCGTCAGAGCTAAAGTGTCACGGAGGTCTGTCAGAGCCATAACCTATGCTGAGACTAAAAGTCTATTTTGTATTTTGGTTCTACTTTGTTGTTATTCCACAGTTGCCTGTACTTTGTAGGTTGCTATTCTGTTTGAAAATAAAAATTGATTACACATAAAAAGTGGCACGGAGCTCAGATTTTTAAGGACGTGCGGGTTTAGATCCGCGAGGTCCCGTAAGGTCTGCGTTTTACTACTTCCCTGTCATATTCTTGAAACAGGTTGTCGGGGGGTTTTTGTTTTTACCTTCGAAATAATTTTCTAAACTAAAGCAAACAATAGGCTTTTAACTTCACGTCCTGAACTGATCCTAATGCGTCTCCCTCCCTATGCCGAGACTAAGGGCTCCTTTTACGAAGCCGCGGTAGCGTTTTTAACGCACGCACCGGATTAGCGCCTGCTAAAGAGGAAGTGGTAGCGGCTAGGGCACTTGGCATTTTAGCACGTGCTATTCCATGCGTTAAGGCCCTAATGCACCTTCGTAAAAGGAGCCCTAAAAGTGGCACGGATCTCAGATTTTTAAGGATGTGCAGGTTTAGATCATGAGGTCTGCCTTTTACCCCTTCCCCTGACATAGGAACTTTTAATTTTATGATAAACTATATGTTTTGTTAACTTTCTTTGATTGCAAAATAAATAAATGAGAAGGAAGACAGGATAGTTACCACCTAGAAAAATAATAACTCATTGTGCATATTTAGTTCATACTGTACAGCCTTTAAGTTTCAGGTTTATTTGAATTTGATATTTCGCTTATCAAAAACTAAGCGAATTACATAGTAAAAAAGTTATAGCATAAGACAAAGAGACAAGTTATTTTACATAAAAAATATCAAGGGGCTGTGACAAAACTGACAATACAGACGTACTAATATACACATAGGAGAGAACATTAGGAAGTAAAAGTTACATTTTGCTGTTTCCCGAAGGGAAGAAAAGGGAAATGTGAAAGGTAGGGTCGAACATTAGGTTAGGGTAAGATTTGAGAGGAGATATAGGCAGTTTAGTTCTTCACGGAAAGTGTCGTTCTAAAGGTTAAATGAGGCTTTAAAGAGAAATGTTTTTAAATTAATTTTAAATGAGTTAAGATCTTTTATTTCTCTAATGTATAGCGGGAGATTGTTGGGATGACGTACATGCCATAGAAACTGAATAACGATATTGCTTGAGTAAAATACACTTGCCTAAGGAACTCGGCGGGAACAATCCCCTGTTTGATAGAGATCCATATAAACATTCAAGATAATAGACTTAGTAGATAAAGACAGGTTGTTCACCCTCTCCAAGGTAGAGAGAACGAGAGGGCACTCTCTAAAGTTAAAAGGGGATAGATTCCGTACGAACGTAAGGAAGTTCTTCTTCACCCAGAGAGTGGTAGAAAACTGGAACACTCTTCTGGAGTCTGTTATAGGGGAAAACACCCTCCAGGGATTCAAGACAAAGTTAGACAAGTTCCTGCTGAACCAGAACATACGAAGGTAAGGCTAGTCTCAGTTAGGGCGCTGGTCTTTGACCTAAGGGCCGCCGCGTGAGTGGACTGCTGGGCATGATGGACCACTAGTGCTGCAATTCTTATGTTCTTAAATGAATACATGATGGCCTCAGGTATTTAAAAAGCAGGAGTTTATAAAGCACACTTACCTCCTCTTTTACTAAGGTGTGCTCACCGATTAGCGTGCGCTAATCAAATTAGCGCATGCTAACGCATCTGTAGACTAACATGCACGTGTTAGCGTTTAGCGCATGCTAAATCGATTAGCGCACCTTAGTAAAAGAGGGCCTTAAACTAGTTAGAAAAGAAAACAAACAAAAAAATTAAAGTGATACCTTTTTATACAACTGATATATTTTGACTAGCTTTCAACGGCCAAAACCTCAGATAATATGAGCAAAATACAGGAGTAGTTTAATAAATCATATAAGCATTCAATGCTAGCTTTAAGGGATAAGGTAGAGGTTGTGGAAGGGGAGAGGAAGATATGGATCAGTGATAAGAAAATAACAAAACATGGCTATAATAATATTATTTATGGTTTACTAGTCTTTAAGCCCGTTACATTAACGGGTGCTAGAGTAGATGTCTGTATGGCCGGGGTTTGTTGTTTTTGTTTTTTTTTAATTTGTCTCTCTCTCTCCCTGGACGCTGTCTGTCTGTCATTCTTTGTGTCTGTGTCTCTCCCAGGTCCCCTGTCTGTGCGTCTTTCTTTCTGTCTGTCTGTCTCACTGGCCCCCCTGCTTGCTAAAGCAGCCCCCTTTCCCTCTCCCCCTGTTGTGCAATGCCTGGCTGCTTCGTGGCCCCCCTTCTGTTCCTCCCCCCCCCGATTGCTGTCTGGCCCCAGCACACCCCTCCCCCCAAAGCAGCCCTCGTTCCTGCCTGCTCCATAGCCCTTCTTTTTCGCTTCCCCTCCCGTTCTTCCCCTCCCTCCATCCATCCATGGTTGCTGCCGCTCCTGTTCAAAGCGGCCTGCTTAGGTTCACGGCCGGCTGTAGCGAACCTCGCAGGCTGCTCTCCATATGGTAGCATGTTCCCTCTGACGCGATCGCCTCAGAGGGAACGTGCTCCATGTTGAGAGAGGCCTGCGAGGTTCGCTACAGCCGGCCGCGAATCTCAGCAGGCCACTTCAAACGGCAGCGGTTGGTGCGGGAGGGGGGACTCGTGGACGTGTTCCCTACCGGACACTGCCGCCGCCAGCGCTACTCCGCACCCCCTTCATCTTGCCCTCTGGTGCGCCAAGCCAGCGCATGCGCGTAAGCCGCCGGCCATGGACAGACACAGCACTTGTCAGGTCCCCACATCCTCTTAATTGCGCATCTTTTGTTCATACTGTCCTGATATAAGGAAGGAGGCTTTGGCCTCTGAACACTAGTCAAAGAGCAATAAAAACATATGGTTTGTTTCTTTTCTCTTCTTTTGTTTACTTTCTACTTATTAATCTTATACGAGTGGACTAATACAAAATAAGTTATCCCTACTACTTTTAAAATAATTACTCTATCTAGTGAGAGAAGAGGGTTTTCTTTTCAAAGACTGGGGATGATTCACTAAAGGCTCCTTTTACTAAGGTGGTTCTAGCGGTTTTAGCGCACGCACGAAATTACCGCGCGGCACGCTTCTAGAATAATGCCAACTCAATGCTGGCGTTAAGGTCTAGCGCATGTGGCAATTTAGCGTGAGCTATTCCACGTGTTAAGGCCCTAACGCACCTTAGTAAAAGGAGCCCTAAGGCTTTCATTCTGTGTCAAGGAAGGAGGGCGTTTAGTGAATCGGAGCCTAAATAAAACAGTGACATATTTAATGAGGTCCTTCCATAAGATGCTCATACGAGAGAGAGAGAGAGATGGGTGAGTTGGGGGGTGGGCTTTCAAAATCCTTGCATTGTTTGCTCATAATTTCTTCTATCTAGAAACATCTGTGAGTCATTTTCAGCCTTCAGCGATTTTCTTCATAATTAAGTCGTATAAACCAGTTAGATCAGGGGTCTGCAACCTTTAAGACATAAAGAGCCACTTGGACCCGTTTTCGAAAAGAAAAAAAAACTTGGAGCCGCAAAACCATTATAAAACAAATCTAACACTGCATATATTGTTTCTTATCTTAATGCTATATACAGGATCACTAAATTGAAAATAAAATCATTTTTCCTACCTTTGCTATTTGGTGATTTCATGAGTCTCTGGTTGCACTTTCTTCTTCTGACTGTGCATCCAATCTTTCTTCCTTTCATTCAGCCTCCTGTATGTTTCCTCTCCTCCAGACCTCATTCTCTCCCCCAACTTTTTCTTTCTGTCTCCCTGTTCCCCCTTCTTTCTGTCTCTGTGCCGTCCCCCAAGCCACTCGGTTTGCTGCCACCGCAATCGGGGAACAGCCCCCCAAGCCACCGCCGTCCCAAGCTTTCCCTGCAGAAGTGTTGCGCTGACCAGCATTCCGCTCCCTGACGTCAATTCTGACGTAGGAGAGGAAGTTCCGGGCCAACAAGGCATTTCTCCTCATTCCATCCAGCCTGAGCCCCATCTCTCCTTGATCCAGCATTTCCCTTCTGTGTCTGTCAGAATTACCATTCCACCTATTTTCCAGCATCACCCTTCTTTGTGTCCATCTCACCTATATCCCTATCTCACCACTTTTTCAGAATCTTCATTTGTCTCTGTCCTTATCTTTACGCCATGTTCACCATTTGCCCTTTCAATGTCTTTATCTCCCCCCACACACTTTTTCAGTATTACTTCTATGTCTCTATTTCACCTCCTCTTCATGTTCCCTCTGTATCTCTATCCTTATTCTGTAGGTCCTGCTTACCCTTTCTCCTCTTTGTGTCACTATCTCCATTTTCAGCTTTCCCCCCTTTTCCTTTGTTACTGCACCCTGTAGCTAGAATCTTTCCACCCTCCCTCCACTCCGGCCCAGCCCAGTATGAAAGATTTCCTTTTGTTTCCCTCCCCTCTCTCTTTCTCTCTCTCTTCTCCTCCCTCACCCACGATTCCTGCATCTGGCCCTCTCCCTTCTACCTGCACCTGGCAACACCCCCCTGCTCCGCGGCTCTCTTCAGCAACTCGTCAGCAGCAGTGATCAAGACAAGCTGCCGACATCGAGGCCTTCCCTCTACGAGTCCCGCCTTTGTGGAAAAAGGAAGTTGAAACAAGCGGGACTCGCAGAGGGTAGGCCCCGACGTCAGAAGCTGCTGCTGAGTTGCCGAAGAGAGCCGCGGAGCAGGGGATGTGGCCGGAAGCAGGTAGAAGGGAGAGGGAGATAGGAAGGCTGTAGATCTCCGGAGCATGACACCGACCCCGGCCAGGATGATTTCTTTTTCAGGCACCTTACAAGTCCAGCGTCGCGGGGGAAATAGCCATGCTGAGCAGTGAGCTCAGCACTACACAGATGAAAGCCTTGCTTGCTGATTGGTCCGGCGGGGCGGGGCCGCCGGACCAATCAGCAAGCAAGGCTTTCATCTGTGTATGTGCTGAGCTCACTGCTCAGCATGGCTATTTCCCCCGCGACGCCGGACTTAAGCTGCATGCCTGCGTGACACACTACCGGAGCCGCAGCAAAGGTGGAAAAGAGCCGCATGCGGCTCTGGAGCCGCAGGTTGCCGACCCCCGAGTTAGATAAATCCAAAAGCAGTCTTATTTATCCTGACAGCAATAGCTATTCAAATGATCACGAGAAACTGGAAATGTCATGGCAGACTTAATTACATATTCTGGTGGACAAATGTGTGTAACACATACAAATATGAAAGAGTGAATGCCGAGTGCTTGGGTTTTAGTAATGCATTTAATAAAATATGGAGCTCGTTGACCGCATTTGTTAATACGTAATAATAGTAATGTATTTTTCTTTCTTAGATTTCCTTACACATCCAGGGTGGGGGGAGGGGAGGGGAGGATATTTTGAGGAGCTCATTATTTGAGTATAATGCTATATAAATAATATGATTTAATGTATTCATAATTGAGAGGGGTGGGGAAATGGTTGTTTTTGCTATTCTATTTGTGTATTGTGGTGCATTTTATGGGTTCATAGACAAAGGCGCGCCCAGACAATTGAGCGCAGCGTGGAGGCGTGCGCCGCTCAAAATTACTGTTTTTAGGGGCTCCGACGGGGGGGGGTTGTTGGGGAACCCCCCACTTTACTTAATAGACATCGCGCTGGCGTTTTGGGGGGTTTTAACCCTCCACATTTTACTGTAAACTTAACTTTTCCCCTAAAAACAGGGAAAAAGTGAAGTTTTCAGTAAAATGTGGGGGGTTACAACCCCTCGCACAACGCCCCCACAATGCGGCGCAATGTCTATTAAGTAAAGTGGGGGGTTCCCCCCCCACGCCCACCCCCCGTCGGAGCCCTGAAAACATTAATTTTGAGCGGCGCGCACCTCCACGCTGCGCTCAATTGTCTGGGCGCGCCTTTGTCCCGGCGCGCTTTTGACCTGACACCCATTTTATGTAATCTTCTAATGTTATATTAGTTGTAATGCACTGTTAAAGTTTGAAAAACAATAAAGAATTTATAATAAAAAAAAGTAGTATAAACCAAGTTATCTGTCTGTTCCCCAGATTTCTCTCAAATCTTGACATCCATAGAACTGCAACTTGTGGTTAAGAGTCACAAGTGGGAATCTTTGGCACGACTCTTTGTTTCTCCTGATTTAAAAATAAAAGAAAGAACGGTTGTTTGCTTCAAAACAAATTCTTTTCATTTATTGATGTTAAATTTCAGGTAAATTCTAGTGACTGAAGAATGCGGTTCATAGACAACAGCGCGAAAGACAAAAGCGCGCGCCGACAATTGAGCGCAGCGCAGAGGCGCGAGCCGCACAAAATTACAGTTTTTAGGGGCTCCGACGGGGGTTTTGTTGGGGAACCCCCCCAGTTTACTTAATAGACATCGCGCCGGCGTTTTAGGGGGTTGTAACCCTCCACATTTTACTGTAAACTGAACTTTTTCCCTAAAAACGGAAAAAGTTAAGTTTTCAGTAAAATGTGGGGGGTTACAACCCCCAACGTGGCGCAATGTCTATTAAGTAAAGAGGGGGGTCCCCCCCACACCTCCCCCATCGGAGCCCTAAAAACAGTAATTTAGAGCGGCGCGCGCCTCCGTGCTGCGCTCAATTGTCTGGGCGCGCCTTAGTCCCGGCGCGCTTTTGACCTGACACCGAAGAATGCACTCTCTTCAGAAATAAAAGTCCTGTAAAACTTTTAACGGAGGAAGCAACTAACTGGCCAGCCACGCACGCAAGGACTAACACCAGGCTACTCGTGCAGCAGGATTTGCTTGTTCACGTTTAGGTGCCAGTTCTGACGCCACGTGCAGTTTTTCCCTTTACCTTATTTCTATCTAACGCCTGTCACTCTATGGCCCTCTTTTACTAAGGTACGCTAATCGATTTAGCGCGCGCGATAAATGCTAACATGTGCATGTGAGTCTATGGACGCGTTAGCATTTAGCGCACGCTAATTCGATTAGCACACCTTATATTCCACCTCCACTTATACCCTATGCTGTCTTTTAAGATGTTATAATGTAGCATTACTATATCATAATGAATAGTCTTATTTTAATATGTTTACTGCTGAAATTTATTTAATTTTATTTATTTAGTTTTCTGTGCCATTCTCCCATGCCTATGTCCAGCTTCTTCTCATTGTACACTGCTCGGGTAATTTTCCTTCAAAAGGCAGTAAATACATCCTAATAAATACAATAAATATTTCACAAAGTGACATTTACACTTCTCCCTCCGTATTCGCTGTGATAGGGGATTAACAGAACCGCAAATACAGAAAAACTGCAAATAACTTTTTCATTTGTTATTCTCTGTTTTCTATTCAAAACCATCGTGAACATGGTGAAACCGCGAATAACATGGCGGGAGACCTGGCCTGTTCCTGAAGGAGAGGCAAAATACGGTGAAGAAAGTGCTGGGAATCAGCGAGTTTCTCTGTAAACGCTTCGAATCAGCGATTTCTCTATGCAAGCTGATGCAATTTGGGGGGGAAGAGACAGCATGCTAAAAACCGTGAATAATCAAAACCGCGAATGCTGAAACTGCGAATACGGAGGGAGAAGTGTAAGTGGTTCTTGAAAATTTTTTTTAAAACTATTTATTTATTACTCACAGATGTGAATCAGCACTGTGGATATTTTTTTTTCCAAGGGTCCTGCAAACTGTTAAAATGGAAATTTCCTAATCTAGGGTATTTTGAAATAGAACAATATTATTGTCCTCTCTAGAAAAAGAAAAGCTATTTTATCACTTTCTGAGTCATCCAACACCGTTTTATTTTTCTTCTTTTTTTTATATAAATCTTTATTAATTTTCAAATGTTAACAGTGCCATACAATGAATTTAAACATAAACACTACACAGAACACACTTTAAATACACAAATAATTCAAAAAACAATCATTTTCTCCCCCCTCCTCCCCATAATTAATGGATGTGTAAGGAAGTCAAATAAAAGGAAAGGTACATGACAGTTATTGTGACTCAATAAATGCAGTCAATGGGCTCCACCCCATTTTGAATGCGTTACTATAACCCAAACATTCCGCGTTCATTCTTTCATATTTGTAACTGGAACATACACCGTTTTTCTTCTGAGCGCATCGTTCCCTAATGAAGCTGATTTCTACAAGGGGCCACTGACGAGTTCTCAGCCCAACCAATAAGAGAATGATGTGGAACCATGAAACTTACATGTTATGCTACACTTATATCATTGAAATGAAAAATGTGGAATAACTTGTAGGTTTGATGGCTCCACATCATTCTTTTCATTGTTGGGCTGAGAACCTTTAAGCGGCCCCTTGTAAATCATTAGTGTACTCTCTTTCACTCTCCTTGCCTTTTTCAGTTTTCCTTGGTCAATAATACTGTACTTATATACAATAAAAGATGAAATTTTAACAAGCGTATTGCAAGTGATAGGGCATGCTCTCCAAACATTCCACATTTTCAACATGTAGTCCTTTTCTGTACAGACAACTCGATCACCATGTTCTATCTGAACAAACGCGGAGGCACAGGCTCTTATAGCCTCTATATGTTGATAATCAACATTTGGAATTGGGCTACTGTTCAAGGGATACTTCGCAGGGTGATTCATTTAGTGGAAAGCAGATGGTGCTGGCAGACAAGTTGAGCAGACTTCTTCAGCCTCATGAATGGTCTCTCAGCATGTCCATTCTACATCCAGTCCTCCCTCTTGGTGAGGAACACTGGCCATAGATCTCTTCACTTTCTCTCAGAACAACAAATGTCCACAATTCTGTTCCAGACACTCTGCCCCCAGTCGCATCACATCAGATGCCTTTCTGCTCCATTGGGGACACAAGTTCCTTTTTGCATTTCTTCCAATTCCTCTCAAACTTTGCCAGGATTGGGGCACCATGATCCTCATAGCACCTTTTTGGCCATGTCAGGTTTGGTTTCCACTTCACCTGGAGCTTTCATCCAAGAAACCATAGAAATTGCAACCATTTTCAACATTGCTTACTCAGAACGAAGGGTCCCTACGTAATCCCAACCCCAGCTCAATAGCACTACAGCATGGTTTCTTTCACTGAGCAGGTGAAGTCTCTCTCCCTTTTGACTCCAGTAATTGCTATCATAGAAGCATATAGGAAACCCTCCACTCATTGCTGCTATCACTTCAAGCGGGCATGATTTTCTTCCTAGTGTACTTATTCTCAGGATCCTGTCAGACCTCCACCTCCATTCATGCTAGACTACCTCCTCTACCTCTCCAATTCTGATCTAAAAACCAATTCAGTTAGAGTTTAGAACATAAGAATAGCTTTACTGCGTCAGACCAATGGTCCATCAAACTCAGTAGCCCATTCTCATGGTGTCCAATCCAGGTCCCTAGTATCTGGCCAAAACCGAAGGAGTAGCAACATTTCAGCATCTCAAAGAATAGCAAGATTCCAGAACCCCAATGAGAACACTGAAATTGTAATGTCATAATGCCTCATTCCACAATGCCTCAGAGCCAACCTCATCAGTGATGTTACAATGGCTTGATTGTCTTATACTTGACTCGCATAAGAATTGCGAGAATTGCCATACTGGGTCAGACCAATGGTCCATCTAGCCCAGTAGCCCGTTCTCATGGTGGCCAATCCAGGTCCCTAGTATCTGGCCAAAACCCAAGGAGAAAACAACATTCCATGCTACCAATCCAGGGCAAGAAGTGGCTTCTCCCATGTCTTTCTCAATAAGAGACTATGGACTTTACCTCCAGGATCACTATCAATGCATTTCATTCTCCTCTAGACAAGAAACCTCTATCTATTCATCTCTTAGTGGTACATTTCCACACAAACCACACAAAACTACCTATCATGACTCCACCTGTTGCTTGGTATCTCATTGTAGTTCTTTTTGCATGCCATGTGAGTGAACTTCAGACCCATGTTCTACCGTGACAGGGTAGCCATTTGAACACACCCAAAATTCCTTCCTACGGTAGTCTCAGAATTTCACCTCAACCAACCAATAATTTTGTCTGTTTTCTTTCCTAAGCCACATTCCCATCCTGGAGAAGCAGTGCTTCATGCCTTGGACTGCAAGCGTGCTCTGGACAGGACTAAACTTCATAGGAAGTCCTCTCAACTCTATGACTTTTGACCCCAGTAAGCTAGGGATTGCTTCTCCAAGAAACCACTTGGCTAGCGGATTATATTAGAGGTCTGCACGGGAACGGGGATCGCGGGGGTCCTGCGGGAATTCCCCCCTAACCCACGGGGAACCCCTCTAGCCAACGAGGCTCCCACGGGGACGGAAGGCTTTGGAAGCAGGATTCGTCCATATAATATAATGAACACGTCAGCCTTAGTAAAAGAGGGGGGTTTATAAGTTAATTACCTGAACAGAAAGCAAAAAGGTTCCACCAAAGAGATTCCAGAAGGCTTTGAGCATGCGCAAATGCTCAAAGCCAGCCCAGACCAGAAGAGGGAGGATCTCTGATGCACCGCCCAGCCCAGGCCACGCCAGAAGAGGGAGGATCTTCTGGCACTGGTGCCAAGACAGGGTAAAGTTAGAGTCATTGATGTGCTCGGGGGGGGGGGGGGAAGTAGGATCGCGGTGGAGGGGGGATGCCGGATCGCGGGGGAGGGGGCGCTCGTACAGCGAGGCAAGCTCGGTTTACAAGGCACCAAGTTTGCAAATGTTTTGCTCGTCTTGCAAAACACTCGCAAACCGGTGCACTCGTAAACCGAGGTACCACTGTATATATATCTATCTATCTTATAATAAAACCCTAAGCGGCGCATGCACACTCTTATCGGCGTGCTTCCATGATCCGTAGGTCCGTGGCCAGCAAGAGTGCACATGCGCGCTTACTACGGCCCCACGTGCGGCAGAGAAATTTTAAAACACGACACTCCCTACTCTCCAGCAATGGCATTTTCTGCACGGCGGTTTCCCCAGATTAAAAAAGAGACTACGGCAGTGGAGATAATAGAGGAAGCCGAAGAAGTCAGCTGTTTGCAATGGCCCCGCACTCGCGGTCTCGCTGACTCCCTTGCTGGGGTTTTTCACGGTGGTGGCTCCTCTTGCGTCCGGCCCTGTGTCTGGGCTTCTTCGGGGGGGGCTGGCTCCCATGGAGATGTTGTTTTTCTGTTTGGGGCTGCGGCGGCGGCTTCTCTCGGGAGCCGCACCAGCGTCTGAGACCTCTCTGATGTCACAACGGCTTGAGACAAGGCTTCCGACAGAGGGGTAGCATTTTCGTGGGAGCCGGCCTTCGGAGAGGTTTGGGACGTGGGGATGGATGCAGGAGGAGCTGCTGCCGCGAAGGGCTTTGATGGGGGAGCCAGCCAGACTGCGAGTGTGGGGCCGTTGTAAGCGCGGATCGGTCGAGGAGCCGCCGCTGCACGAGGCTTTGAAATTTCTCTCCCACCTTATTCACTTCGGGATGATGATGTCACTCCCTCTCTCCCCGGCTCTGCCTCTGCCCAGGTTCAAAAGCACTCCCTCTCTCTCTCGCTCCTAAATCGTGGACGGGCTCAAGAGTTACATTAGACAGCTTTCATCGCCCTGGGGCCCTCCCCCCTTTTTTTTTTCTTTCCGCTCCCTAGATCGAGACTGTGCAATGAGTTTCTCTAAAGAGTCCAGATTGTCTCTCCGATTAAATGTTAACATTTCATATCTAGCACCCGTTAATCTAACGGGCTTAAACACTAGTACAGTATATATATATATATACTAGTCTTTAAGCCTGTTACATTAACGGGTGCTAGAATAGATGTGTGTGTCTGTCTTTCTTTCTCTCTCTCCCCTTGGCTGCTGTCTGTCTGTCTATGTTTATTTGTTTTTCTCTCCTTGGACACTGGCTGTCTCTCCTTAGACGCTGGCTGTCTCTCCTTGGACGCTGCCTGAATGTCTTCCTTTCTGTCTGTCTCCCTGGCCCCCTGTGTGTCATTCTTTGTGTCTGTGTCCTTGTGTCATTCCCCCGCCCCCCCCAGAGCAAAGCTGTCTGCCCCCAGCATACCCCTTTCCCTCTCCCTGACCCCCTTGTGTCTTCCCCCTCCCCCCTGAGCAAAGCTGTCAACCCCCCAGCACACCTCTGCAACAAAAGCATTCCCCTGTACCTGCAACACTGGCATGACACCCTTCAGCCAATCGTGAGTGCTCAGAGCACGACAGGGAGCGGGGCCTGCAGCTTCTTCGGCGTCGGTGAGGAAGGAGAGGTTGGCCCAACTCCCCGCAGGGGCTTTGGGGACAGTCTTCTGCGGCTCGAAGCCCTCCTCCCAGCAGCACTCCGTATTGCCTTCCTCCCGCCGCCCAGAATAGATGTCTGTATGTCTGGGGGTTTTTTATTTGTCTCTCTCTCCTTGGACACTGTCTGTCTGTCATTCTTTGTGTCTCTCCCTGGTCCCCTGTCTGTCGTCTTTCTTTCTGTCTGTCTCCCTGGCCCCCCTGCTTGCCAAAGCAGCCTCCTTTCCCTCTCCCCCTGTTCTGCAATGCCTACCTGCTCCGTGGCCCCCTTCTGTTCCTCCCCCACCTGATTGCTGTCTGCCCCCAGCACACCCCTCCCCCCAAAGCAGCATCCTTTCCCTCTCCCCCTGTTCTGCAATGCCTACCTGCTCCATGGCCCCTTTCTGTTCCCCCCCCCCCCCATGATTGCTATCTGCACTCAGCACAACCCTCCCACCAAAACAGCCCCCTTTCCTGCCTGCTCCATGGCCCTTCTTTTTCCTCTTCCCCTTCCTCCAGTCACCGCTGCCATTCCTATTTAAAACGGCCTGCTGAGGTTCGCGGCCGGCTGTAGCGAACCTCGCAGGCCGCTGTTCACCTCAGTAGCATGTTCCCTCTGACGCGATAAATACAAGCTAATAATCTATTTAGACAGTGAGGCACTCAACCATATCGGCTGGATCTTCTGAAAAGTAATTGAAAGTTTTAAAGATTAGTTTCTCAAGTTCTCATTTTATGTTGCTGAATACCTATTTCTTTCCCCTTTTTGGTTTTCTCTTAGGTGATAATGCTGAAAATGATATCCAGTCACACTTCTGTTGAACACTGCAAGCGATCTTCTGTTATCCAAAGCACGGAGTTGCAAAAAGAATGCAATTACTTCTTGACTGCTGTTCGGTTGGCCTCCTTAAACCAGATCTTGGACCCTTGGGTTTATCTGCTGCTAAGAAAGATCCTCCTCCGAAAAGTTTGTCAAGTTGCAAATGCTGTCTCTAGCTGCTCTAAGGATGGACAAAAAGGAGACCCGATCATTTTAGAACCTGAAATCAGACAGACAGAAGCTTGAAAGCAAAGTTCCTATCAGTGTCTGAGACCTTAGACCCACTGGCATAATAGCATTTTTAAACATTTTAAGGGCAGATTTCTAAAGTGATTTTCAGCTGTTTGAAAATTGCTTGCTCTGCATGCAACTAAAAACATGCAGCTTCATGATGTACCTGCATTTGAGGGAGTTGTTCCTGGAAGCTGAGTTAACATGGGGATTACAATGCATATTCATTAGTATTTTCCAAAGCAGACTGGATCTTAGCAAAAAAAGAAAAAAGTATCAAGCTATTAGGAAAATGCAAATATATGTGGGTATTTTTGTTAGGCAGTTTTCAAAGTAAAAGATACATGCCTAGTTATACTTTGAAAATTAAAGTACCTGCAGATTTTAAAGCGATGAGGGTAGTATGAAAATTGACCTTGGATGCTGCATGGAAACGTAAAGAAAAATGGATGGAGAATGACCTCAGTCTTCTGTGCCAAATATACATGTCAAAGGAAAAATAACTTGTGGCTTCTATGTGTCCTCAAATAGCTGTCTAGGTTCCAAAGTAGACATTGTGTAAGATGGGCGGTTTTGTGCTGCAACAGTATATTTATTGTAATCCTGCACTAAAGAAACTCAGACATTGTTGTAATGTTTCGCATCCACAGCGAGCTATTGGCAATTGTGATGCGCTGAGGACATTTTAGGCAAGTTCAGCCTTTTCACTTTCTACAACTGATTAAGAACTATTCATGCTTTCCCAAGATGTGACAAAGAACATAAACTTCATCGTTCCCACTTATGACCATCAGAAACTGGTGCATTCCCACCATGTTGTCATTATAGCTGTCCAATGAGCTGCCTGCAAGAAACAAAATTAATAATCCAAATATTAGTAGGGAATTGGGATCCATTTTAAAGCTGTTTGAAATGCAATCAGGCAGAAATTTTGGCTGTACATTGTAAAAAGGTCTTATCACAAGGAGACCGTGAAGAGAATGTGAATGTGGCATTTGCACGGACATATCTTCATTCTGTAAACAAATCATTTGCCTTCTCTTGCAAATTTTGATCTGCCATTTTAAGCAAATAAGTTAGTCTGTGGCACTCAGTTAACAGTTCTGTGGCATGGAATAAGCTTATAAAGTGTTAAGTATTACATAATGGCTAGTGCCTTTAAATTAAGGCTGTGCATTTGTGCATATTTTGTTCACTTGGATGCATACACATTTTAAGTGCATGCAAATTGTTGCACATGTGTATACCTATGAATTAGCACATGTACAAGTAGCACACCTAAGAAAGTTCTTGGGTGCGTACAATGCACTCACAAAAAATGAATGCATGAGATGAACTCAGAAAAATACCTCCAAATTGGGTAAAATGTGTTTAAAATGAAAATGAACCAAAGCTTTTCTAGTCATGCATCTCTCTGCTTTAGGTGATTTGTGGCCAGTGAGTGGATTACAGATTGTCTAGTAAAGATAAAGGTTCTTATGAACTGTCCTCTTTCTAAGATTACTATGGGTCATTATTATTGAATGCAAAAAGAGTGTTTTATTTAAACTGTTTCCTGAGGGACTGGCAGTGCTTACACACACGCACACACATGGTTGTGTGGCAGCAGTGTTCCTTGCCTTCCCCTCCCCCAACACATGTGTGCGCACACTCTCTCTGTATATCAACAATTTTCTGTATAGTTTAGAGGCCAACATTGTTTCATGTTTTACCAACCAAATTTGTTTTATATAATATTGTTTATGGATCAAATAAAAGAAAATACAATTTTTTTCTTACTTTTAGGGACATAATTTTCTGAAGGTGAGAGTTGGACAGCTATGCCAAGTTATGTAAATTGATGATGATGTTGAGAGAACAAAAATATTCCTTGTAGAAGTATAAAGACTAATTATACTGTATGTTTACTTCTGATTTCTTACGATTCCCTGGTCAGAGTTCCAGACACACACTCTGTCCCTTATCGTTTGACTGAACCCAGAATCTTTTGTTTCTTCTGAAACTGATTCTGTGACCAAAATTAGCCACTCAGATTTGGTAGAAACTGACACCTAGATGAACCCCCTCCCCTTCCACATATGACCAAAAAAGTCCCACTTCTGAACCGACCTCCCGGCAGTGAACCAACTATTGCTCTGCACCCACTTGCCCCAATCCTACCTGTAGGCTCTCCCTGGGTCTACCTTAGGAAGACCTGGTGATCTAGTGGCATCTTTAGGGGGCAGGAATGAACCCCACTTGTTCTTGCCCCATACAGTCATTGCAATGGCTGCTGAGACTTCTGCCTGCACTAGTTCTAATGGAAAAATGGCTGCCAAGACCTCCTATAGCAATGGCGTGAGTAATGCTCTCGATAAGGATTGGCTAAGTGTGTGCAAAGTTCTTCTCACGTGAGCAACAAGTTCTAAAAACAATTTTCCAGATTTGCAAGTATTTTTGTGAGCATCCATGTAATATCTGTGAAAGATGCTCCTAGAATGCATAAGCAATTGCTCATGTGTTCAGCTAAGAGGGAACATAGCTCAGCAGATTGCCGCGGGAGGTCCTGGCAGCCATTTTGTGATTCAAACCAGCATGGACAGGAACGAAACTTCTGCCCATGCTGGTTCCACTCATAAAATGGTGGCCGGTACCTACAGTGGCAGTCTCAGCAGCCATTGTAATGGGGTTCATTCTTGCCCCTGAAGATACCACTAGACCACCTGACCTTCATAAGGTAGGCCCGGGGTGGGCCTACATGTGGGGGTGGGGTGGGGAGTTATCATTGCTGATGTGATTGTGAGGGGGGAGGAGGGAGTGTTGGTTTCAGCAGAAAATGCACATTTACGAAAAACATTGACAAAATGTTTTCAGTTTTTGAGCTTTATCAATATATCCCTAGTTTTTCCCCTGCATGTCAATAGATTTTTTTTCAAAGTACTTTCTGTTGAGCACAGCATCAAGGAGTGTTCCAGCAATAAGAAATATCATCACAGGTGAAACAAACCAACCATATCTCAATGCCATCCCATCATTTACCAGTATCAATTGTTAACTCACCCGCCTCCCATAGGGCTGCAATGTTTTTACCTTAAGGACCCCCTTCCCCAATCCCTACCCCTGCCATTCAAGCTCTTTTCATTCACACTCACTTCCCTCCCATTATTACCCTCTCACTCTGCCAACTGTTCCATTTGCAGTATCTTGGTTGTCCTATGCCTCCATAATTTAGGAGATGGGCATCTCCAATCCATTTATCAAGACAGATCTTGGCCAGCTGAAGTCAGTTGTGCCAGCTTAGCAAATTCCATTGCAACCTAGCTGATTCCCATAACCTTGTGCACGTCCCTTAGCAGAATCACTTTCCCTTGCAGTGGCACTTTAACACCCAAGTATATTTCAATCTCCTAAACCCCTCTGCCAGAAGCCCATCAGTGTTGGACAAATTAATAGTAAGTGAGCTGCATCATTATGGTGATGAGAGCTGGTGAGCTGCCTTAGGTGGGTGGAGTTGAGATTGATAGGCTTGTGAATGTTGCAGAACTATGATTGACTGTGTTATTATGGAAAGGGTGGGGTTTGTATGGGATACAAGCATCTGCATTACTGAGCAAATCATTTTTTCCATTCCCCTTACGCATCATCTCTCCTTCTCACTAACACACTCATGCCCAACAATTATCCCTTTCTATTCCCTCTCCCACCTCAGCATCTCTTTCCCTACATCCCATGTCCCAAGTTCATGCCCCCTTGCTTTCCCCCTTCTCTGTCCCAAGTTCATGACCCCCTCCCGCCATCTATGTCCAAACACTCTCTCTCCCTTCTGTGTCCCAAGTTTGTGGCCCTCCCATATCCCAACACACTCCCTCCTTTATCCCAAATTCATGCCCCTCTCTCACCCTTCCTTGGTCCAACGCACATGCTCATTCGCACCCTCCCTCCTTTCTGTGGCCCAACTACTTCGGTGCTCCCCTCCCACAAGACTGTATCGGAGCCATCCAGGTCAGCTGCCTTCCAGCTGCACTTCTTCACAGGTCCACAATCCCTGCAT
Source organism: Geotrypetes seraphini (assembly GCF_902459505.1). NCBI lineage: Eukaryota > Metazoa > Chordata > Amphibia > Gymnophiona > Dermophiidae > Geotrypetes > Geotrypetes seraphini. The sequence continues at coordinate 42,430,318 of NC_047095.1, forward strand.
GCTGCACGTGACTGACCCAGAAGGAGAAAAGGCTTTTGGGTTTGAAAGGGCGGCATGTTGGGAGCACGGCATGCTGCTTTGTGGAGGGGCGAGTGTGAATGGAGAGCAGAAAAAGGAGGCACAATAAGGTATTTGAGCCCCTTGAGGTGCCTCCAACCCCGCAGGATTCCTGTGACCCCAGAATCTCAGCTCAATAGACACCAATTAGAAACAAAAAGAATCTGCAGAGCAAAATGTTCAAGGTACAGGAACCTTTATTAAAAGTCAATAAAATGTTATCTTCCAAAGAATGGCTCTCGTATACATGGGGACCGGACATAACATGGTCAGTGTTTCAGAGAAACACTCCTTCCTCAGGGCTCCGAGTTGTTCTGTGTTTCAATAATAGAGAACCAATGTGGACTACAACAATGTTGTGTAAACTCCTTATAATTCGTAAAAAGCAGGCAAAGCTCCTGTCAGACTGTCGCTCAGTATAAATACTGGATGCAAAAATGAAAAGTTTGAAAGTGTGTGAGATGTATTTCGTAATGTTGCCACCAGATGAGAGATGAGTGCAGAGGTCTCTGGTAGGGGGGAGAAGCAAAAAACATGACGTTGAAATCATTTTATTACGGCATACAGACTACAACTGTACAACGAAAAAGGATGCTAACAGTTAAACATAGTCACTCAAGCTGTTTGTGTGCTTAGTTTAGTGAAACGGCTAACATTTATTGCTTGTTAATAAAACGATTTCAATGTCGTGTTCTTTGCTTCTCCTATTTGATTTTGCTTTTTGAAGCATGTAATATGTGGAGCTTCTACACATCTATACTTTCAGTTTGTTTAGCCTTTCCACGTATCTTCCACCCTAGGACTAGCAGAGCCCCTGAGGAAGACTACTGTCGAAACATGGACCGTGTTGGGTCCAACACTCCCAGCGGACTAGGTCCTTAAGGTTTTTATGTGGATTGCTATGTTGATTTTTTAAATATTTTTTTAATAAAGTCCAATTCAGGAACATCATCTCTCCACAGTGTTTTTTGGTTTCTCTTTGCTTCTCCCCTACCAGAGACTGCTGCGCTCATCCCTCATCTGGTGGCAACATTAAGAAGTACACTTCACACACTTTCAAACGTATATATTAGATTTCCAGAGTTGGCGCATTTTCGAGAGGGGAAAAAAAAAAAATAGTTGCCATAACTTATGAATCGATCCTGAGTATTTGCATACAGTGGAGTCAGTGCATGCAAATAAATCTCATGCAAATTCTGAAAACCGGACTGAGTTGCAGCCCTCAAGGTCTGAGGTTGGACAGCCCTGGTCTAGAGGCTGGACCCTAACAAATGGAAAATGATTGAACTGGCCAAACAACACTGTTTCCTCTAAGCTAAACGGGAGTTCTCCACTCAATGAGGATGCTGTTTCACTATCACATTTTCAATAGTGAAGAACAGGAAGTCTCTGTAGGACTCCAGGGAACCTACCTATCCTTATTAGTTGAAAATACAATATTGAAGCATCACCCCTGAAAAAATAGGCAGCAGAACACTTTTTTGTTTGGAGAGGGGGGGGGGGCCATAAGCACCACCCTAGCCCCAGAAGGATCCTGTGATGTGATGACTCCCCTACCTACCTTCCTCAGTCACTGTAATTTTAAATCTTCGGAGTTGGACAGCCGCCACGCAGCGTCAATGAGAAGGCTAGCTCCAGAAATCTGCACGCTACAGCGATGTTGCGCTGCGGCTGCCCACATATTTAAAATTACAGCCGCCGGGAGGAAGTGGGCGGGGCAGTAGAGCCATAGCTGACTATTTTGACCGCCAATTTTTGGGGAGGCCAAGGCCCCTCTGTCCTCCCCCGTTCCATTGCCTATGCCTCAAGGGGAGGACTCCCACTTAGCTTAGAGAGAACAGAACCTATCAAGCTTTGCACATGATCTGTCAACTTCTGTGACACAACAACACTGTCACAAAGAATCACCATTCTCTGCTAGAATCCTAAGGGCTTTCAAGAGTTTAGGAAAAATTGCAATTGAGGGAACTCATAGGGAAATTATATATAACGCTTTTTTCTGTATGGGAAGTCCGTTATACACACAGAAAAGTGTTTTTATGAAATTCTACGATTGCATACACATTTTAAGAAAAACTATGCTCAGGAGAAAGCAGAAGAGCTCTGAAAGAGCTTGTCTATTGGGGAGCCCAGTTTGGGCTCCAGGAGGTCAAAGAGGCAGTATCGGGCTTTTTGTATGAAGGCCTTTACCACTGGTGACATTACAAGTAGAGAATGACACGGGGAAAAATTATGTCCCCGTCACCACCCCGTCCCCGGACCACCATCCTCTGCACCGCCCTGTCCCCGCTGTCCCTTTCAGTGCCCCGTCCCCGTCTCTGCCGTCCCCTTCACTGCCCCGTCATCGCCCCGTTGTCTCTTTCACCGCCCCGGCCCCATCCCCGTCTTCAGCGTCTTCTCCTCTCCATCCCCCGACCCTCAGCACCCTTGATGCGGTCCAGCAGCTCCCTCCCACCGGCCAGCCGTGCATTTCCCTCCCTTCTTTTCCCTTACCTTTTCTTGTTAAAATGTGCATTTTCTATAAGGCTAGGACCTATATTACAGCCGAAGCCTTGAAGTCGTGTCGGGTTGCTGGCTAGAAAAGTCTCCTCCGATGCAACCGGAAACAGGAAGTTGCATCGGAGACTTTTTCCAGTGTGCAACGCGACTTGACTTCAAGGCTCCGGCTGTAATATAGCTCCTAGCCTTATAGAAAACGCGCGTTTTAACAAGAAAGGGTAAGGGAAAAGAAGGGAGGGAGAGAGATGCATGGTCGACCGGCCGGCAGGAGAGAATGGGCTGCCGCTCGTTCACTGCGCGTTCCAGATGGTTCACCGTTCCAGATGGTTCACGGGGCGGTGAATTGCCTTGTCCCCGAACTTGCGGTGACCATTTTTTTTGGTCACCGTTTTGGCGGGTTACCTGCGGCTAAACGCAGCTAGCCGCGGGTAACCGCCACCGTATCATTCTCTAATTACAAGCACAACTGCCACTCCTTTAAAGACAAACTTTCCTACGGTGCATCATGAGCCCATTTGGTACTAAATCAAGGCAATTTGGGATTTGTAATACTTGCTATGGGATAAAAAGAAAGGGAAGAATAATTTGGGGCTAGCATTATTTGTGAAGGGGCTTGTTGGACCAATGGATAAGCTTGTTGGACTATTACTATGTACTCTCTGTTAGGAATAATTCTCTATCCACCTCTGTTGCCTCTATAAGTTCTTTGGGATACACCCCATCATTTCACACATGATTCGATTGACCCAACATTACGCTTCCTTTCAAACTCCCAAACATCTTCCAATTCTTCCTCACCAGTCACAATCCATTTCCAATCCTCTCCCCCATCCAAAATCCTACCACCAAAGAACAAACCTCATCCCCCCAAAGCCTGATCCTATTCCCAGTTCCCAATTTTCCTTGGAACTTAGGAGTTTCCAAGGTGGTCTATGAAGCCCCTCTGCTGCTATCTGAGACAGTTCTGGGATCTAAAATGGTTGCCATAACACCTATGTAGCTAGTTTTCAGGAGGAAGAATTTTGGATGGGGACTGGAAGGGGTTTGTAACTGTTAGAGGACATTGGAAGAAAGAATAATGTAGGGAGATCGGATGTATGGAGTGACATTGGTTAGGGCAGGGGTAGGGAACTCCAGTCCTCAAGAGCCATATTCCAGTCGGGTTTTCAGGATTTCCCCAATGAATATGCATGAGATTTATTTGCATGCACTGCTTTCAATGCATATTCATTGGGGAAATCCTGAAAACCCGACTGGAATACGGCTCTCGAGTACCGGAGTTCCCTACCCTGGGTTAGGGGAACAGAGCTGCAGGGGGGGAAGCACTTCAGCAGCTATAACACTTTTTCCTGGGCCCATATCGTGTTAATCTGTGATGGCAGATAGCACAGGTATTTGCACAATTGGCACTGCATTAATCGCAATGCTGTGTAGTAAGTGACTGCCTTTGCAGGAAATGCAGAAATGGTTGACATCTTGGGGACTAGTTCTCAAGCCTTCTAAAATAACTATATGTTGGATTACAGGCCTTTCCACGCTCACTGTGCAGATTAAGTTTCTCGGTACTGAATTTACTTCAGTGAAATCTTTTTGTTATCAGTTCTAGCTTGTCATTCAAACCATAAGTTTCTCAGGTGATTAGGAAAAGTTATTATTGGATCAGAAAAAATATGTTCTATTAGCTCAACACTTGATTTTGCTGCCATTCAAACCCATGCTTTTGTAATTTCCAGATTAGATTACTGCAATTCGGTTTATTGTATCAATTCCTCTATAGTTTGTCGCTTATAAACTTTACAGCTAGACTGCTATGCAAGGCTAAATTTTATGACCATGTTATACCACTCTGAATAAAATTGCATTGGTTACCCATACACTACAGATGCCAGTTTAAAATCCTGTATTTTACTTTTAAAACGGAAATCAAACAGCGAAGGAGACTCTTGGTGTTCAATACCTCTTGTTATATCACAAGAATCAACACGATCGTGTTTCGGCCCAAGAGGGTCTGCCTCAGGAGTCTGTAATCAAATGGTGGTGAAATCACAGTCCTTACAAGTCAATATATGAAAACAAGAAAAAAATGGCTCTGAGAGCCTGCACGGCTATTTTGACAATGAGGTGTGTCAGCAATATATCCAATTCTCTCTAAACGAGCAAAACTGTGAACCTTTAAAACATTACATCTTGGTACCCTTCATACTTGTGTTGTTTACACAAGACAAGTATGATGGGTACCAAGATGTAATGCAGGGGTGTCCAACCTGCGGCTCGAGGGCCACATGCGGCCCCGTGAAGTATTTTGTGCAGCCCTTGTCGAGGGTGATGCAGTGTTTTCCTCTGCTGCCCCCGAGTGTTTACCGTCTTGCCGGCTCCCTCCTCTGTCTTGCTGCAGCGTTTGCGCAGCCCCAGAAACATTATTTTCGGCCAATGCGGCCCAGGGAAGCCAAAAGGTTGGACACCACCGATGTAATGTTTTAAAGGTTCACACTTTTGTTCGTTCAGAGAGAATTGGATATATTTGTGGAATGCCTCATTATCAATATACTCTACACTCCCTTGCATTCTCAACATTCTTTAGATTCCATAGATTTGTTTCCCCCCTCCCCCTCTACTCACACTGCAGCCTATTTCTTTCTATACCTTCTCCTGTGGAATAATCTTGCACCATATCTTTGCACTGAATTAGCTCCCCCAAAGTTTAAATCATTGTTGAAGGCATACTTCTTCCATTTAGCTCTTAATACTCCATTTACAGAAATCATGACCAGGATTGAGAGGCTTTAGGGAAGAGCAGCATTTTCAGTTAAGCTTCTGAAATTTGATGGGATTGGGATTTGATATACTTCTTGGACAAGGTGTATTAAGCGGTTTACAATCTGGTACTCAAGTATTTCCCCTATCTGTCCCACAGTCTACCTGGGGCAGTGGATGATTAAGTGACTTGCCCAGGCTCACCAAGGAGCAGTTCAGGATTTAAACTCAGAACCCCAGGGTGCCGAGGCTGTAGCTCTAACCACTATGCCACACTAACACACTGCCTTTTGAGTACTGTTATATGACTAAAGGTTTTGACTTCGGCTTTTTTATAATTGGAGTTCTTTTCTATTCTTTGATTTGCTTTAGCTTTTGTAAGCCACATTGACCTGTTGCAAATGCGGGGTATCAAATTTTTAGTAAACATAAATGGTGGCCAGGTCCCCTGCATTTGCCAAACAGGCTTTGCACCGTGTGTTAATGTTTGCTGTTAATGTCATCATGGAGTTTTGTAGTCTGATTTGCGGGGGGGAGTTGGTTCCAGAGATGGGGATGAAGTAGCTGTAGGAGGGCTTGCGGGCGGTTTCTGACAGGAAGGACCTTCCTGGAGGATGCATAGGCGTTTCTCCGTTTCAGAGCAGAGGAGGCGGGTGGGGGTGTACAGGATTAGCTTGGATCCTATGTAGGCTAGGGTAATGGCATAGATTTTTTATGTGCTATTACCAAGGCCTTGAAAGTACAGCGTTGGTTGATCGGGAGCCAGTGCTCTGCGCGGAGGGCTGGGGAGATGGGGGGTCATGGTAATTGAGGTTGTATAGGGGGCGGATTGATGTGTTTTGTACATGCTGGAGGCGTTGGAGATCTTTTTTGGCCACTCCATTAAATAGGGAGTTACAGTAATCCATCCTGGAGAGAACATAGGCATAGAGGAATTGGCTAGGTCAGGTTTGGAGATGTAAGGTTTGATCCTTCTCAGTTGCGGAGGTAGTAGAAGAAGGTGGAGACTATTTGAGATATGTGAGTGTACCTGATCTGCTGCTGTTAGTGAAGTGGAGCTCCATGATAGTGTTGGGCTTGTGTATTTGGTACTTTTTTTCCTAATCCATAAAAGTTCGGTCTTGGAGGCGTTTACCTGTAGTTTGTTGTTTGTCATCCAGGTTTTCATATCAGAGAGGCAGAGTTTGAGGTTGGCGATTTGGCCTAGTGGGAGGAGCAGCTGATGTCATCGGCGTAAGAGTGCATTCAGAATCTTGGACCTTTCCTGGCTCTTACACAGGCAATACAAGGAACTGCTAAAAAGTTCTCAGCCCAACCAAGAAAAGAATGATGTTGAGCCACGAAACTTACAGGTTATTCCACACTTTTCTTGACATTTTTCATTTCAATGAAGTGAAATGAAAAGTATCAAGTAAAGTGTGGAATAGCGTGTAAGTTTCATGGCTCCACATCATTCTCTTTTTAGTTGGGCTGAGAACTTTTCAACGGCCCCTAGTATTGTGATGTCATAATGCCTCATTCCACCAATGCCTAAGAGCCAACCTCATTGGTGATGTCACAATGGCTTGGTTTCCCTATACTTGTGCCTATTTGCTAGATGCATTGAAACAAAAAGTGTCAAGAGAAGTGTGGAATAACTTATAAGTTTCATGGCTCCATATCATTCTCTTCTCATAGGGAAAGGCTAAAGGTATTCCAGTCAGATCTACATGCAAAAGGCAGTACCTGTTGCAATGACCACAGCAGAAAATGAACACAGCTATGTCTCATCAGTGTGGGGGGGGGGGGGGGAATGGTTCATCCTGCTGCTCCCTCGTCTTCCTGGATCCACACCAGTCCTTCCTTATATTTCTGAAGGCTGTTTTGCAGGATGTGTTTCCAGTAACTGCAATCTTAAGCAGATGTATGCCAGGTGTTAATAATAATAATAATAACTTTATTTTTTCTGTACTGCCACAATCTTGCAAGATCATCAACTTTCTCACTTGCTGGTCTGCTTTATGTAAACTTTCAATCCTGGGCTGATAGAATACTCAAAGATCTATATCAGTGGTCTCAAACTCAAACCCTTTGCAGGGCCACATTGTGGATTTGTGGGTATTTGGAGGGCCTCAGAAAAAATAGTTAATGTCATATTAAAGAAATGACAAATTTGCATGAGGTAAAACTCTCAATAGTTTATAAATCTTTCCTTTTGGCTAAGTCTTAATAATAATATTGTAATTTATAACTAAAGAGACATATGATCAAGAAACTGTTTTATTTTACTTTTGTGATTATGATAAACATACCGAGGGCCTCAAAATAGTACCTGGCGGGCCGCATGTGGCCCCTGGGCCGCGAGTTTGCGACCAATCTATATAATAAAACGCTAGCCGCGCATGCGCACTCTTGCCAGCGTGTTCCATGATCCATATGTCTGTGGCCGGCAAGAGTGCACATGCAAGCTTACAACGGCCCGCACTCACGGTCTGGATGGCTCCCTAAAGTTTTTCGCGGTGGCAGCTCACCTGCCTCGCCTTCCTTTTCCTGCCAGTCTCAGCCGGACTCACTCCTCCCCTCTTCCCTTCCCCCTGGCAGCCCTGAACCTGTTCTCCGTTCCCCGCCAATCTCCTCCTCCAGCAGCTAATCCACCGTCGCCTCTGTCACTGCTCGGCACTCCCAAGATGGCGGGATCGCTGGTGGAGAGCGATGGGCCGGTGAGTGGCGCGGTAGGGGCAATGCAGGTGGAGAATGTCAGCCGCGGCTGCTCTTGTTGGCGGCGGGGGCAATGCAGGTCGAGACTGTCGCTCTTGGCGGCTGCAGAGGATCGTGAGAGGAGCTACCGCAGGCACTTTTAAACTTAAAAAAAAACTTCCGCTGCAGCAGGCCAGCCCGCGGGAAGGGAAGGGGGAGCCGAAAAAGAACGGGACATTCATTTGTGTGCTTCGGCCGGCTCTTCAGGCTGGGCCGAGTCAGTGTGGGGAATCGCCATCCGCCAGTCAGCCCAGGCCACCTTATTTTGCTTCAGTTTCACGCGGCGGGTAAGAGCAGCAACGAGGCCCCTCAAACCCCCCCCCCCCCCCACATCGAAGGAAAGTTAAAAAAAAAAATAATAATAATAATAGACACCATTTTGGAGTGGTCTTTAGCGGCCCCCGGCACGTGCCTAAACCCATTACTTGAATTTTTGCATTGCTGTGTTTTGGAGTATGTCTCCTGGCTTTATTAGGGTTATGATATGACTCCAGAAAAAGGAAGATGGATTGAGACATCCAGGTTTTACTTCCATTGCTTTCAATGGAAGTAAAACCTAGATGTTTCAATCCCTCTTTTTTTCTGAAGCCATATGATAACCCTAAGGTGGTGGGGGGAAATGCTGCTACTGCTTCACAGGGACCTGGAGGGGAAGGGAAATAATGTTGCTGCTTCTGCAAAGGAAAGTGGGGGAGGGAGAGAAGGAAATGGGGGGTGGGGGGGAAAATGCTGCTACTGCTTCACAGGGACCTGAAGAGGAAGGGAAATAACACTGCTGCTTCTGCAAAGGAAAGTGGGGGGGGGGGGGGGAGAGAAGGGAATGGGGGGGGGGAATGCTGCTACTGCTTCACAGGGACCTGGAGGGGAAGGGAAATAACACTGCTGCTTCTGCAAAGGAAAGTGGGGGGGGGGGGAAGGTGGGAAATGCTGTTGCTGCTGCACAGGGAAAAGGAGGGAAATAATGACAGACAAACAGTAGGAGGGAGGGAGACAGAAAGAAAGGAAGAAAGACACAGTGGCAGGGAGAGGGACAGAAAGACAGACAGAGAAAGGGGGCCAGGGAGAGAGAGACACACAGCAAGAGGGAGAGAGACAGAAAGACAGACAGACATATTCTAGCACCCGTTAATGTAACGGGCTTACAGACTAGTGATCTATATAATGAGATCTGGATGTGACTTCTTTACACTTACAAAAGGATATAGTTCCTTGATCATTCCTCTGCAATTGTTGCTTTTAAGCATGCAGTAAGTCTAGTACTTAGCAAAAGTGACAATCAGGTCACACTGAGGCCATTACTTCTCGTATTTCTTTCTGTGGAAAGGAACAGCTGATTGGCCTCCTCATTGCAACCCTCATTAATCTATTTGAAGACTCCAGTTGGATCTGGAAAATCTTTAGCTCAGCTGCAATATTTCATTTACTGTTTTTTAGGGCTATTAATTTTAAAGGGATCATTTGAGAAGCCTTTCATAGCTCTGCTGAACAGTATAGAAAAATCAAGGCATGAGCGTCATTATGTGCCTTATCTGAAGTGTGCCGTGTTTTAAAACTCCATTCCGGGGTTTTACATCAACACAGATCGCAAGAAAATCCAAAACAAAACATAAATAAGTTAGCTTCAAACAACAGGGTAAGCAGTGGTAAAGTAAGGGGAGTGCGGGGGGGGGAGGGCAGTCTGCCCTGGGTGTGGTAGTCCTAAGGCCATGGCACCCTGTCCGCGCCCCCCCCCCCTTGCTCCTCTCCTTGCCATGCACACATGCCCCTTGCTTTCCCTGTACCATTTTTACTTCCCTGACTTGAGGTTGCTGCCTGCGTCAGCATCGGCCTAGCAAGTGACGTCAAAGGGCGAGCCGACACTGATGTAAGCATGCAGCTGTTCACACCAGAGAAGTTAAAAAGGTACGGGGAAATGAAAGGGGCGCGTGCACAGCAGGGGGGGGTCAGGGAAGAGAGCGGGGGAGGGGCACCACTGCCCCAAGCATCGCTCACTCTTACTATGCCACTGAGGGTAAGGAAATAGGACTTGATATACTGCTTTTTCTGCGTTGTTACAATCAAAGTGGTTTACATAATTTATTACCCCCCCTCCAACCTCCCTTTATGAAGCCGAGGCCGTAACAGTAAAATCTCCAAAGCTCATAGGAATTCTATGAGCATCAGAGATTTTACCACCACGGCCGGCGGTAAAAAAGCCTAATGCAACTTCATAGAAGGGGGGAGGTTAGAGAGGTACTTAATTATTTTGTACTCGGAGCAATGAAGTTTTAAGTGACTTGCCCAGAGTCACAAACAGCTGCAGTGAGAATCAAACTTACAGCCCCAGAGTGTTGAGGCAGCTGCTCTAACCACTAGGCCACGCCTCCACTCTATACATAAATTAAAACACCCAACGCACCATATAATGAACAATTAAAACAGTCAAATGACCTAACGGCCTTCAGTACTAAAACATCATTACAATAAAATAGACACCCAGAGTTACTATCCAACCCGATCACCAAGGGCTGGATTCAGTAAATGGTGCCCCGGCACCTTTAAGATCCTGCTAAACATCAGACCTTTTTTTATATACGGTATATATAAGATTATTCATTTATTACAACAAATAAAAACTTTAAGTAATTACAAGAAAATTCCAGAAAACAAAAAAAATCATACAACTTAAATTTCTAGTCCACATCATTAGGGCTGCTGTTAACCCAGTGGAGAGCACATATGCCTGTATAGAGTACATAAAATATTTTAAAAAATATATGAAAACACCCTTATCTACAGTCAGGAAATTATTCTCTTACTTATATAGCTCCACTTTTCAAACCTCGTGTCCTGGCTGTGGGAGCTTCATTCTTTCTTAACTTTCCCTGTAAGTGCTTGGTCACATATGAGAACAATAAATACATTTTTGTCGATCCACCCCAGTTGGAGATATTTTTGCAAGATAAATCTAAATTGGATAATTTACCTCAAACATCAGTTCTATAAAGGTTGCTTAGTGCTAAGTCACCTTTATAGAATGGAGCTTAGAGCAGATTCCTGTGTCCAACTTTGGTTGAAGGACTTTTACCTGCTGAAACCTGGTGTAAATCCTTGAAACCTGGTGTAAATCCTTGCACCTAACTAATGGCAGTTGAGCATGGAAATCCAAGTATGACATGCCGCATAATTTCTGGAAATGATCCAAGTTCCACCTCAGACCCTGCCTCTGTAATAATAGTATTAATAAATGCTATTTCTTCCATTCATTTTTCATCTGCGCACAATATAATCTTATTAACAACGCATAACGGTAACCACTTATTTCGCTCTACTGTCACTAAAGGAATGCAAGTATAAAGCATATGCAACCAATCTACTTTCCTACAAAGTGGCCAAATGCAAGTCCATAATTCCGCTGTTAATTTCCCTATCATTTTCTTCTCTTACATACATTTTAGAAGATTAATGAAAACTTATTGGTTTAGTAAATGATTATTGCATGCTTTTAATTGATTATAAATCGCATAGGACTGCGGGTATCTGCAATTCATAAATAAAGTTTTATGTTATATTTATGTTATGTTCATCCAAAATAATTCCTAAATACTCTTACAGGTAAAATATTTTTACCCTTTACTAACTCTGCAGAGACATTAAGGGCTCCTTTTACAAAGCCAAGCTAGGGCCTCAACGCGCGGAATAGCACACGCTAAATTGCCGCACGTGCTAGCCGCTACCGCCTCCTTTGTAGCAGGCGGTAGATTTCTGGCTAGGGTGCGCTATAGCACGCGCTAATCCAGCGCGTGCATTGAAACTGCTAGCGCGGCTTTGTAAAAGGAGCCCTAAAGGGCTCCTTTTATCAAGCCGCGCTAGCAGGGTTCACGCGCGCAACTTTTCATCACGCGTTAACCCCCGCGCTGGCCAAAAACTACCGCCTGCTCAAGAGGAGGCGGTAGCGGCTAGCGCGGCCGGTGATTTAGCACGCGCTATTACGCGCGGTTTGCTAAAAGGAGCTCTAAGATTAACCTCCCTCCCACCCACCCTTTTTTTTTTTTAAGCGGTTTTTTAGTGCTGGCTGGGGTGCTGAATGCTCCACTCTGCTCTGATGCTTATGGAGTTCCTTTGAGCATTGAGAGCAGCGCAGAACATTCAGGGGGGGAGGGGAGGATAAGATTGGGTTGGATTGTTAGCAATCGCAGCCCCATAAACACAGAACCCAATATAGTCAGCTATTTAATGAAGATTACCTTTGATCTCTTTACTATTTTTAGAAAACATTATTTCATTGGCATAGAAACATAATTCAGTCATCAGTTAGGCACTGGAATGATGCACGCTAAGGCCCTGATTCTATAAATGGCACCTGAGACCTGGGCACTGCGGAACGTAGCACATAGCACCTGTCAATCTTCAGTTAGGCGCTATTTATAGAATCACACCTAGAGGCACTTAGATGCCGATGGATGTACTGTAATATCGCCTATTTGGCAATTTCCAGAAGAATATGCGGCGATTACAACTGGTGCAAAATGCGGCGGTCAAGCTAATTTTTGGGTTGAAGAAGTTCGATCATGTAACACCTTCCTACCAACTTCTGCATTGGCTGCCGTTGGAGGCACAAGTGAAGTTTAAGTTCGGATGTTTTTGCTTTAAGGTATTAGTCGGCCTTTAGCCCCTAAATATATAACGGAACTTTTCTCTCTCTCAACCAATAGACATAAGAGAAGCTCACACTTGAATTTTGTTTCTCCATCGGTTAAAGGATGTAAATTTAAAAGACATCACCAACATCTTTTCTCATATCAGGCAGCACTATGGGGGTAAAGATCTGGAACAATTGCTTATGCCTACTACTTACGGGGAATTTAGGAAGTACCTAAAGACGGTTCATAGTCAAAAGCGCGCGCCGACAAAGGCGCACCGAGACAACTGAGCGCAAGGCGGAAGCCTACGCCGAAGAAAAACAGTGTCTTAAGGGGCTCCGACGGGAGGGGGTGTGGGGGGAACCCCCCCACTTTACTAAATACAGATCACGCTGGCGTTGTGCGGCGCAATCTCTATTCAGTAAAGTGGGGAGGCCCTCCCACACACACACACCCCGTTGGAGCCTCTTAAAACACTGTTTTTCTTCGGCGCAGGCTTCCGCCTTGCGCTCAGTTGTCTCGGCGCGCCTTTGTCAGTGCGCGCTTTTGACCTGTCACCCCTGAAGTATTTAGGCAACTGACCTGGACAATCTTACTCCACAATAACTGATCTCTTGAGCTGTTATTCACTAGCTTTTAACTTTGTTAAGTCCACTCAATTTGTAGCATCTTTTAATCATTGTAAGCCGCATAGAACTTCACGGTCCTGCGGTATATAAACTGTTATTATTATTATTATTATGAACCTTTCAAGCACCCTACTTAGGCTGGGTTTTTGGAAATAAATACCGGCGTCTAAGTCCACATCAGGCGCCTACATGGAAAACACACCGATGATCCACGATCCACGCCTACTTTCGGGTAGGCACTTTGGGCTCTCAAGTTAGGCACCTACCACCCAGGTATAAAGTGCTAATTGCATGTTATCAGCGCCAATTAATCTTTGTAATTAATTAAGTTAGGCGCCTAGATCGGCTAGGCGGGTCAATTTAAGCACTTAATTTTAGGTGTCTTTTATAGACTCAGGGCCTAAGTGAAAATTCAGCAATGGCAATTCCAGGCATAAGTCCCAGTTACATGCCTATCTTGCGCTTTAAGTAATCGATGGTGTCAGTTTAATAAAATGTAAGGATGGTCGCACCCCCACAATGTTAGGTTGGAGGGGTTAAGTGAAAGGCGTCCTGACAAACGCTGGTCCCAGGTTCAATACCTTCACAGAAGTTTCATTAGGGATAGAATCAAATAAGAAGCACAGCCAGGGGTGATTATATAAAGAATATATTATAGAAATAGTCTTACAGAAAAGTAATATTTATTATAATTAAGCAGATAGAATTACACTTAAGCAGAGAGCAAAGCAGTCTCGCTGCCTTACAGAGTCCAGAAGGAAGTGTGAAGTTTCAGGGAAAGTCAGAAAGGAAGAGAAAAGGCGGATGGTCTAAGCTTTGTGTTCCATAGATAAAGGGAAGGATAGACAGAGAGAGGGAGAGCCAAGAGAGAACCAGAATGCCAAGCCAAGAGATAGCTAGATAGAAAGAGAGAGAGAGGGCCAAGACCCCTCTCCTGATAGCTTGATAGGAAAAGAGACATTGATAGCTCCATAGAAAAAGAGAGATAGATTGATAGAGCAGAGAGCAGGCTTTTATACCTTGGAATCTTATTCTGACTAGAGAAAATATTGTATCTCCCAGTATCTTTCTGTTTAGAACTTGCAAACTGTTTGAGACAATGGTCAATTTAATTGACAAAGGAGAGTGTAATACCTGCAAGCATGGTGATGGGTTTAGGTCTCTGGCTTGATCTGTGCACCATTGTCCTAAGCACCCTCTTAATCAGACATTAACACCTTTTAGCTAGTCATGATTCAATCAGGGAAACTTAAAACAGTTTCCCTGCACTAAGGGTCTATCTGCCTTCCCATGCCAGAGCCAGATTGATATAATCTCCCATAGGCCTCTAGGCTGACAGATGGGTTGGATGACAACAGCGGCCGCGCGGAACCCTTGATAGAGCACACCAGTGCGAAACATGTCGAGTCATCCTCTCCCGGGTCACACTTATCAAGCTAAGAGCTTCTTTCACAAAGCCGCGCTAGCGGTTTTATCACATGCACCGGATTAGCGCGCGCTAGCTGGAAATCTACCGCCTGGAGGCAGTAGCTGCTCGCGCGCGTTAAGGCTCTAGCGCGGCATTGTAAAAGGACCCCTAATTTTTTAGAAAAACTATAAAGCATTATTTATTGGAAGTATTTACTGATTATATGTAATATATAAAAATATATAAATAAGATGAGTAAAAACTAGGTTGGCCAATGACGAAGAGCCATGTAATTCTTCCCGCTATAAGATTTCATTTAGCGGTGGAGTGGTGGGTCTGAGGCCAAAAGATATACCTAAAATTTAATATCCAGAACTTTATTTACAGTATCTTCAGGCGCAAGCACATATGCTAGCTTAATAACTGATGTAAATGCTCACGCCTAACTGCTAACACGTAGGCATGTCACTGATAGTAGTCGATAACTTGGGTGAATCAGTGCTAGGCATGACCCTGACTAGCGTACCAGATGGCCAGATTTCCCCGGACATGTCCTCCAGGGGTCTGGACGGCACTTTGTCCGGGTTTTTAAAAGCTTCCTGACAATGCAGTGATGTCACATGCGATGATGTCACATGCACGTATGTGTGTGTGTGCATGATGTCATTGTGTCGCATGCACGAATGCTGGCTGGGAGCGGGGCTGGGGGCAGAACAAGGCATGGTAGAGGCAGAACTGGGCGGTCCTGGGGCCGTGGCCACGGGTACGGATTTCCCTGAAGGAAAATCTGGTAACCCTAACCCTGACTCACCTATTCCCCTTCCAGGTCCATGCATAATCCTGTGTAAAGACTGTTATGTGTATCACTGCTAATTAGGACCAATTAACGCCAAAATTTTAGTCAATAACTAATTATTATGTTAGGCACAAAACTGACACCATTCTATAACTTCAGTATGTACAGTAAGCGCAAAACTGTGTGTAAACCTTTATAGAATTAGGGTTGTATGTCTAGAAGGGAATGCATGTTGTAGTGAGTGGACAATGTAGAAAGTGAGTTCATCCAGAGTTTCGTTTCTCAGATCATTAGGAACTTTCTTTTTTTTTTTTTTTAAATCTTTATTGATTTTCAAACTTTGACAGTGCAATGCAATTGATTGAAGATCATTAAGAACTTTCGATTCGTTTCATTCATCAGAAAGGGCAAATACTTTTTTGCTGGAAATGTTCCTATGGTCCAGGATGAGATAATGAACCTTATTGATATGCTCTATTTCAGTACTTTGAGTAATATTTTAAAAATACAGGATTTCATAGGGACAGTTTTCATAGCCCCTTTAAGATTGGTCCAGGCTCTCTGCAAGGAGACGAAGCAATGCTGGGCTGGGATAGGAGCGAGCCCTAAAAATCCAGCAGGAGGATGTCATTGTGACATCCCTGTACCAACTTTTCACTGCCTTATGTTTCAGAAATTACACCTGTATACAAAACAGATTAAAAATTTTCAAAGGGAATACCCACAGAGTATTTCCTTTTGGAAAATAATCTGACTCATGTGTAATTATACATAGCAAAAAGGCAAGTCTATAAGCTGGTGCTTAGATTTAGGCAGCACTAGTGCCCCTGGTTTATAGATGCGTGTTTCACATCAGTGATTAGCAGTTACACTGATAGGTGGTAGGAGCTATTCCACAAACAGTGGGGCCGATATATTCAGAGCGATTTAAATGGGCTAGAGAGGCTCTGGCCTTCTTAATTCGCCTGTTGCCACCCATCCACCGATATTCATCAGCACTAAGCCGGACAGTGCCGCTGAATATCTTCTCTGTCTGACCCCAAAAAGTGGGTCGGTCAAGGGCAGACCATGGAGTGGTGCTGGGGCAAAGCCAGGGCTTATGCAGGTGCGGGCAATATTCATGCTGAGGCCCACAAAAGCTAAGTGGGTGAATTCAGGACAGTTAGATAGATTGTGAGCCCACCGGGACAAACGGAGAAAAATGCTAGAGTACCTGAATAAATTCATGTAAACCGTTCTGAGCTCTCCTAGGAGAACGGTATAGAAAATTGAATAAATCTATATATATAAAATCGGAGGTATGTATGTATGTATGTGTGTGTGTGTGTATGTGCCGCGATCACGCAAAAACGGCTTGACCGATTTGAACGAAACTTGGTATGCAGATCCCTCACTACCTGGGGTGATATGTTCTGGGGGTCTCGCGTCCCACAACTCTATGTTGCTTGCTCAAGGCTGGGTTCACCCAAGAATTTATATGTTCTTGCTCCAGGAGGTGAAACTAAAAATGTTGTTTATAATCACGTTTTGCATTAGTTGTATTGTATTCATTTTGTCAAATATTTCACATTATAATTTGAATATTGTACTTTTTATTAAGCTGTAAAAAAATAATTTCATTCACCACTATAAAGTATCTTTATTTGAATCCATTTACAGTGTTATTGCTATAATTAAATACCCATGCAACGCCGGGGCATCAGCTAGTAAATAAATAAAAAGTTGGCTTAAATTCACCCGCTTAGCTTATGCAGACCCTGCCCCTGACTGAATATTGGGCTAGGACCCACACAAGCTTTTTTTTTAACTCCCAAGTCCTATCCTGCCCCACGACAAAGCCCCTCCCCCACCCCCAGCAATACCTCACCTGCCCCCTGGTGGTCCAGTGAGGGGTTATTGGGGGCAAGAGTGCAGCTTCCGCACTCCTGTTCCTTGCTGACACCTCTGTGTAATTAAGGACATATGAAGGGCAATTTTCATTGATGTCGGCTGCCTGAACTCACCTGTATGCTTTGAACTTCAGCTGCTGGCGCTAACTACTTTTCGTATGTCCCTGAATACATGAAATATGAAAATTGCGCAATTTCTGAAACTGTATGTGCCCTCATTAGCGGAATATAATCATGTGTACGGTGAAAGGATTACCATTTATAATTATGCATGAGTCAGTTTCTCTGGCACAACAATGACTTGTTAATAACTACTCA
Organism: Geotrypetes seraphini; assembly: GCF_902459505.1. NCBI lineage: Eukaryota > Metazoa > Chordata > Amphibia > Gymnophiona > Dermophiidae > Geotrypetes > Geotrypetes seraphini. Next base: position 42,448,026 of record NC_047095.1, read on the forward strand.
CAGTTACATAATCCAGCAAAGACGTTTTAGCCTGAGAATTGCAAAGCTCCAGTGCTGTAGGTAGGAAGATAGTTTTAAATGTCTGGGCTGCTTTTGAAAGGATGATTACTCTTGTCTATTTCTGTGTAATTTCACTGGACCCCCAGGTCTGTATCAATCAAATGTAATCAAAGGAGAGCTTTATAGTGTAAAAACTTATCCCATTTTTCTAGTCACAATATATGGAATGCTAACGTTAAAACCATAGCCCGTACTATAAACCCTGAAGAAGCCGCTTGCTAGTGGCGAAACGGGTCCCCGTCAGATACATTATATGGGGCTCTAGCGGCAATTTATTCAGTGCCGTTCAACAATTTAACTCAGCGCAAGAAGATGTATGACAATCTACTAGCGACGCAAGCAGTGAAACTTGACCACTCCATCTCCAACTTGCTGACAACAACGAGCGACTTCAATCATTTCGAAAAGAAATAAAAACCCTGCTATTCAAAACATTTATCCAGATATCTTAACTCTTCCCCTTGTCCTTCCCCTCCCTTGTAAATTCCCCTTCAAAATCTCTTCCTCTCTTGCAATTTTTCTCTTCAAAGTCTCAACCATGTAAACAGCTCCCTAAATTGTAATACTTCCTGGAAATGTCCAGTTAGCTTCTTTTGTAATCCGCCTAGAACTGCAAGGTATGGGCAGAATAGAAGTCATTAATGTAATGTAATGTAATAAGTGCTTTTGTTTATAATCATAACTGTTGGCTGTGACTCAATGATGACAGAAAAAGGCTTTTGTACTAATTTATTTGTTGAAATATCAACGTTATTTGCACAAATTTATATGCTGAACTATTTACAGTGTTCTCAATAATGCTATTTGCACACGTTGTTTCTCTTTAAAAAACAAATTTTATTAAAGAGATAAGTTATTACTTATAATGACTGGTGTTGCCATTCAGCAAATTACATATAATTGGAAGGATTGGAGGAGATTAAATTATAACTTTTGGTGGAATTCTTTATGCCATATCTATAAAAAGGAAAGGTTTATTGCTTTACAACATGGATATTTTAAAAAATTTCAGGATGTGTGGAAACCATTAACAAAGTATTGTAAGGATTAATTGAAATTGTTTCCCTTATATTTTATCAATTTAAGGTGTAGGGATGGGGGAATATTATTATTATATGTTTTATATGAGAATGGAATATAAGTGTGGGAGGGATGGGAAAGGGATAAAAATCTATGTAATGTATCAATGATTGTTTGTACGTGATGAATTTATTGTTAATGTGAATGAATATTTTTAACACTTAATGTAATCTTGAAAATGAATAAAGAATATAAAAAAAGAGATAATTTATTAAAAAAAACTTTTTTTTTTAAGTTCAATATTTTTATTGAGCTTATAAAAGATTGAAAAAATATAAACATAAAGATAATTGAAACAAAGTAATCTGAAAAATTATGAGTAGTAATTACTAAACTTTGAAGAAAAGTGTCATACATAGGGCTCCTTTTATCAAGGTGCGGTAGGTGGTTAATGCGCGGAATACCATGAGGCGTTAGTTTTTAGGTGTGCCACGGGGGTTAGCGCGTGATGAAATGTCCGAGGCGCTAACCCCCATAGCACGCCTTGATCAAAGGAGCCCATAGCCACTTCTAACATATTAAGGTTTTGGATCGATGAAAGATACCCATGCCACAATTCCTTATATGAATAATAGCATTATGATCCCTGGAGTGGCAATTCTGAGATTCTTTCCTTCATTTAATTAATTTAATCTGCAAGTTTATTTTTTGCCATGAATTATTTCCCATGTGCCCTTCATACACACTATATTTCTACTGTTCCACTGTCCTATATACTGATTCAACTCTATTAGTTGGCAATAAAGCAAATCCCCTTTGGCATATTTCAACTACTAATATTGATAAGGGTGTTGAACTTATCATAACTTACATTCAGGTACAGTAGGTATTTGGGGGGAAAATTGTATAAGAGGTGCTTAAAGTTATGCACCTAACTTAACCCCACCCCCTTTTACAAAACCACACAACAGGGTTTTAGCACACTGAATGCTATGCTCCATTGTTCAGATTGTATGTAAAGTATACATTTGAATGAGTTGTCTTCAGCAGGGAACACATGGATTGGCCTCCGCGTGTGCGGGTCGCCGGACTAGATGGACCTGGGGTCTGATCCGGTGAAGGCATTTCTTATGTTCTTATGAATGAATTGTTCCATAGAGTTTCAAAACAATCTCTCTGAAGATTCAACAACGTTTTCAAATAAATTTTCCAGGACTGTGTGATAATACATTATAGATCTTTGCTTGCACACAAATGTGAAAAACATCAGCTTATCTCAAAATTGTGCAAAACACATCCACTGCCCGACAGAGCACTCTGTTTTTAGATGCTATTTACAGAATTTTCACCTTCCTGTCTTCAGAGGGTTTACAAACCAAGTCTGAACCCTCCATTGCTTCAGGCAGAAACTTTAGATCATAAGCCTTCTGAGAGCAGTAACTTGCCATGAACTGTTGAGAAAGATGTGAGCTAGCTCCAAATCCCCCGTGCTTGACTTTTTGCTTTAATTCATGTTCTTCCTCTTGACTGTCTGTGTTGGCCTCGGCATTGGATATGTTAGACAGACAATGAATGTGTGCAGAAGAAAGCAATGCATTGTAATATAGTTTATATTTAGTGGCAAGGTTCTCTTGCAATTATCCAACTTGTAGCTTTTTGTCTCTATTATTTACATTTGTATGTTAATAGTCTTGAGAGAAACTTTCAAAGGGGCAGGTGTGGTAGTCTGGTGTCACAAAAGTATCAAAGGCAGATGACATCTTGTAGACCAGGGGTGGACAACCAGTAGGCCACTGGCCCCCTGTCTTTTATGTGTCCTCCAAAACCAGTGTTGTTTAATAACTAAGGGCTAGATTCACTAAGCAAACTGATCGGTTTGCTTAGTGATTTCCCTCCGACCCGATTCACTAACCTCTGTCCCAATCATCCTCCGATCCGCACTTACAAATGAGGGGGAACGGCATTCAAATGTAGGCAGGCAGAGACTCACTACACAAAATGAGGGACATCGACAGGGCTGACCAATCCAAAAAATAAGCGACTGCTGAGGACTAGTCACTCGGGTCCTTTCTGACTGCCCTGACTTCTGCCGCCCTGCTCTCTGCCCTGCTTCTCTGCCCCAATCACCTGCTCTCAGCCCCTGACTTTCCAGCTCTGTCTCTCCGCCCTGCTTTCAGCCCCTGACTTTCCAGCTCTCTCACCACCCTGCTCAGCCCCGACTCTCCTGCCCTGTTCAGCCCCAACTCGCCTGGCCTGCTCAGCCCCAACTCGCCTGCCCTTCCCCGCAGTGCGAGCCTGTGGTTTTAACCCGCGGGTTTAAAATGGGTTAAAACCACGGGCTCGCGAAGTAGAAAAACAGTCAGCTAAATAAAGTTTTAAAAAAGTAAAAAAAGCTCTGCCGGTCACGAAGGGCCAGCAGTCAAGCAGGATGGTCTGCGCATGCTCAAGGATCGCTCTCCGGCGATCTGTGCAGTCGTGGGGGGCTTGCCAATGATTGTCCCCATTTGCACGCAGGCCTTTAGTGAATTTGTCGGCCTGCCTGCAATCGCCCATGGATCGGGCACGGAGAGGCAGGTTAGTGAATCTAGCCCTAAGTAAACGTAACTAGTTACCGTACCTAAGTAAAAGTTTTGTCACTTTTACTTGTAAAGAAGTACAGGATAACATTTGTAGCTTATACTTTTACTGAAATTCACACTATACAGCAAAACCCAATATAACTGTCAAATAATTTTCAAAACTACTAGACCCTATTGAAATAATCAGGATAGGTTGGCATCGAATAATATCATTTATTATAATTATAATAAGTGTACCCTCAGTGTGATTATGAAAGCTAATGGGACACTGGAAAAGTAAGCAGAGCTCCAGGCTTATTCATATTCTGCAGGCTCTTTTTCAAGCCATGCTATACACCATCATAGGCATATACTCTGTGTGATTTAAGTTATATCAGTGCAAAACACACACACAAAAAAAGTGACAGTGCTGGTGTCAGGTCAAAAGCGCGCCGGGACAAAGGCGCGCCCAGACAATTGAGCGCAGCGTGCGCCGCCGCACCGCTCTAAATTACTGTTTTTAGCGCTCCGACGGGGGGGGGCGTGGGGGGGAAACCCCCCCACTTTACTTAATAGACATCGCGCCATGTTGTGGGGGCGTTGTGGGGGGTGTGGGGGGTTGTAACCCCCCACATTTTACTGGAAACTTCACTTTTTCCCTGTTTTTAGGGAAAAAGTTCAGTTTACAGTAAAATGTGGAGGGTTACAACCCCCCAAACCCCCCATAACGCCGGCGCGATGTCTATTAAGTAAACTGGGGGGGTTCCCCAACAAAACCCCCTGTCGGAGCCCCTAAAAACTGTAATTTAGAGCGGTGCGGCGGCGCGCACTGCGCTCAATTGTCGGCGCACGCTTTTGTCTTTCGCGCCGTTGTCTATGAACCGACAGTGTTTTGTGCAAACCTTATAATTATATTTTGTTATTTGTTGTTAACTTATCAAGATTAAATGCTCAAAACTGGTGCAGATTATGGTATTTATCTCCGATGTTTCCCCGCTCACAGTTCACAATGTTCCATTGATTGGCATCGCCGTATAGTCGTGATTTAAATCCTGGCGTCTTTTTTCCTGGTTACCAGGCTCCACCAAGCTCAGTTTCAGGTAAAATACCCTTTTTCAGGAATCACATATGAAATTCCAGTGCCACAATCTCATGAGAGTTCCAAAGGAGCGTACAGCCGAGAGAGCAGCGCCGCCAGTCAGTCAAAGCGATGGAGTGTTCAGACTTGGATTGGAAACCCCCTGAAGACAGGAAAGGGAAAATTCTGTAAATGGCATCTAAAAACATAGTGATCTGTCGGGCAGTGGGTGTGTTTTGCACAATATTGAGATAAGTTGATATTTTTCACATTTGTGTGCGTGTAAAGATCTATAATGAGCCGACTCACTGGCGGCACTGCTTTCTCGGCTGTACGCTCCTTTGGAACTCTCATGAGATTGTGGCACTGGAATTTCATACGTGGCTTTCCTGAAGAACGGCATGGCCTCAGAAGTTAAAAAAAACATTTTCATACAATACATGGTGGTCACATACCCCCCTCTTTTCTGAATGCATAGCATGGGTTTTAATAATAACTTTAATAATAATAATAACTTTATTTTATATACCGCCAACTATCTTGCGACTTCTAGGCGGTTTACAATAAAGAGAAGTGGTTTACAATATAGAGAAACTGTAGTTACAATATAGATAAACTGTAGTTACAATAAAGAGAGACTGTTTTAGCGCCGGTAACTGCTCCGACACTCATAGGAATTCTATGAGCATCGGAGTATCGGCGCTAAAACCCTGGGGGCTGTGAATTGTGGAACGGCATGGCGGAATGAAGGAGTGGTCTCGTTAAGAACCGTGTGGCCACCGTGTATTGTATCAAAATGTTTTCTTGACATCCGAGGCCATTCCGTTCTTTGGGAATGAGGACCTTCCCTTAATAACTAGAGAGTGCGCTCCGTAAGGGGTGAGGTACCAACTTTTGCCCCTATTTCTCCCATTGTAGTTTTCATATAGTATTTCAGAACATTTGTATCAATGGTGAGGTTAACAGAAGTGAATGAGAATGAAATGATGTAAAAAAGGAATCAGTATAAACATTGACTTGAAAAGGGCAAGGCTGATCCATTTTCACATGGCAGTAGACTAGGAGGGCATATATCAATAATGAAGGTGAAGTTTTGTTGTTTTACTATAGATTTGGGTGAGCTTGGAAGCACAGCACCTCCCAAATGTTATGCGAGGTAATGCTAAATTGGTCCCCTTCCTTCCATTATCATTATGACTTCCTTATTTTTCTTCCCTCCCCAATCCCCCAAGGAAAACATGCAAACTACATCTTTGGAAAAAGGGTCTTTCCTGTATGATGGGAGTGGGGGGGTCTACCAGAGGGTTTTGACTGCATCATGGGAACTGTGATGGGGAGAAACATCTTGAACAATGATTTGATGTATTTCTTCTTAAGATGAAGCCCAAAACACTTCCTCTCTTGTCACCACCCTTCTTCCCCCAATTTCTAAACAATTTGCATGGAATTCTGCTCTGTAGGACTGGTGCTAAAAATTAGGTGAACAAAATAGTAGTCTATAATGGCATCTAGGTGCCCAGTCCTGTTATAGAAAAAAGCCTGAGTTGGCATTTGAGCATCAACATTTATACCATGTAAAGGACAGGTGTATATGTCACACTAAACATTTGCACCTATGTGCATAACTGATAGTATTCTATATATTTGGTGCCAATGTGTGACCTGTCCATGCCCTGCCCACAAGTACACCTCCTTAGGCAATAAAGTACTCAGGCACCCACTTAGAGAACAGAGCCTAAATGCAGTTCGGCGTCTAACTGCCATTTATACCTGTTTGAGCTATAACTATTTAACTTATTTATAAATTATCTCGAAATTTTTCATCCAGAGAATAGTTAAGCTCTGGAACACATTACCAGATGATGTGGTAAGAGCAGTTAATGTAGCTGGTTTTTAAAAAAAAGGTTTGGACAAGTTCCAGGAGGAAAATGATCTTAGCCATTTTAAAAATAATTTAAAAAGTTTTCTTTTTCTCTGATTTCACAAAAAGACCGCGACTAGAGCAAAAAAACTGCAAAATTATCGCAAAATAAGAAATAAACTGAGCAGATCAGAAGACACCTTTCACGCTCACCTGCAGAAAGAGAAACTGAAGGGGGCAGCAGACTCCTGGGAGAAGAAGGAGGTGGCAAAAGCAGTGATTGACATCTTTCTGCAGTATGGTTGTGAAAACGGACAGAGGTTCAGCATACCATTCCTATTGCACTGGAAAGAGTTTTGCAAGGACAAATGGATTTCTTGTACTAGGAAAGGAAAAACAATATTATGTTTGTGTGGAATTTGTAAAAGACCGTGACGATGCTGAGTTAACTCAAGTTTATTTTGTGTTTTCAAGCGTATCCAGATGCATTATTCAAACCCAGAAATAGTCAATGAAAGGGAACATTTTATATACCACTTGTTGCATGGTCTGTTAGCAAGAATTTTGGCTGTGTTGCAAGGATTACTATTATGGCTGTGTGTTTCTTATAGTAGGAAGAAATGTGACCTCTTTGAAAGAGCTCATGAAATGTCCATGCGCCTTCCAAAATTAGACTTGTAATGTGTATAGTGTAATGCAATATATGTACCAAATGGAGAGCCTGCACTTTAAAGCTTCATGTTTATGCTGGTGCCTTCAGCATGTGCTAGATCGCATGTTCATACATTTAAATGAAGGGACATCATATGCAAATTAGGTTTGACAGGTGCTTAGTGTTTTGCAGAAGTCTGTTAAGGCTTAAAATTTAACACCTGCCTCAGACCAAATGTTAACTTATTAGCTCATATGCTCCTGAAAGTGCTCAGTCCACGGGATGCACTTAGAGTTACGGATGGAGGAGTTGGACTGTTGTGGGAGACATGGAGCAGAGGAACAGGAAGAGATGCAACTGAGATAAAGCAACTGTTTTTGTTTTTTCACAGAAGTGGCACTTCTGGGGACAGAGAGTGGGCGCTTCTACGTTAATCAGTTAGCTCATCTGCTTTACTGAACGCTAGGTACCTGCTGAGCACCGCCTTGGATGAACCTCTTCATAAAGGCAGTTAATAAAGTCCAATAAATAAATAAATAGTGCAGGATTAGCAGATGATCCCTTACGGGCTGATTCCGTAAGTGGCGCCTGACACTTAGAAAAGTGGCGACTGTCACATGTCAATCACCGCTATAGGCACCGCTCACAGAATTGCAGCTAGCAAGGACCCTAGGTGCCGGAAACATAGGCCAGAGTTTTTCAGGGCTTTTACAGGCCTACGTTTCCGGCACCTAGGTTCCTTGTAGAATGGCGGCCAGCGGCTGAAGTCCAGCGCTGCCCCTAAACATGTCCTCTTTTGGGCTTCAGTGTCACTAGAGACCACTAGGCACCATGGACTCAAGTGCTGGATCTGAAGGACCTAATTTTTTTTAAAAATCCATTTTAATTAGTTTTTAATGGCACAATCAATTTTTTTTTTTGAGAATCCAGCCCTTACTGCCTACAAAAGTCAGCGAGGGCTTACAGTACATGTTAATTTTTGTTAATGGTCATGTGATAATGGCAACATTAGCACATGTCCATTAATTTGGAAAATGGAAAATCGGCCATTTTCTGACTACGAAGAAAATGAAACACATCTTTGAAATTAGCACATCAAGAATGATATCGGGAAGAAGATTAATCACATAATAAGAAAAACACAAAACAAAATGCACTTCCATTCACTGCTGCTGAATAAACGAAATAAGCTAAGTCAGGCAATGTCCACACACTAACTCGCACAACACAAGCAAGCATCATAAATCAAAGGATCTCTAAACAAACAGAGCGTGTGAGGTGTTGAATCATGAGAAGGAATAAGTGATTATATTATTTTGCTTGCCAAAAACGTTACAAAATGTTCCAGCTTAGAAATATGTATTTACTCTCCTTGATGCTTCAACAGGCATTTTACAAGGAAGCATCACCACATACTCTGAATTCGGGAAATTCTTGTAATGGACCAAAAGACATTTTTCATCTGCCGAGTCGCACAAGAAGCAGCTGGAAATGTACATGTCTTCACTCCCATATAAAGTACAGTATATCTTTAGCTTTACTTTATTTTCTTTTTTGTATTTATTTATTAATACCCCGCCTTTCTCACAATAGAGTACATACACAAACAGAATCATATACAGTACAACAAATCGAACATGAATAAAACATAACAGTGATAATATAAAGCCTCCTAAAATTACAGAGGCTACCAGCGCCTCGCATCAAAAAACTATAAATCAAGTCCCATATTTCATCTTACAAGAAGCGATGTTTCCTCAACATTTTCTTAAAACTATTCATTTGTTTGCATCTTTCTCTCATTTTCTACCATACTGTTTTGAGGTCTTTTAAATAACCTGCAGCAAGCTCTAGTGTGCACACTCTGCACTTAAAATGGCTGACTTCAGGATGATCTCATTTCCTGATCCTCACATGCCAGCTACATTTCCCTTGATTTAACACAATTAGAGTGTTTCTTGAGAGAATTTTTGGCTGATGCTTATCAGAAGATGACAGAATTGTTGAGAGCTAGGTCTAATTGCTAGATATAGTAGTGGCATTTTAAGTTGCGATTGTTTGATTTCTAAGAGGATTTTTCTTAGATTTTTTTTTTTTTTCTTGCTGCATATGGAAAATTCTCAGCCCCACCAACAAAATCGGGGCAGTCTTCATCAAGGAAGTGATCTGACAGAGACATAATGGTAGGTCATTCCATATTTTGGGACCCTGATATTCGAATGTGATTTTAAATAACTTTTTCCATTGAACTTGGTGGGGAGATGGAAAGGTCATTTTGGAGCATTGGGTAGTTCTTGAGTTAAGGAAAGAGCTTGTAACCTTTATATCAGTTATCAGTCCCTTAAAATTGTCTCCATGCATCGCCTTGAAAACCATACAGGTAATCTTGAATTGCGTTCTTCTTTATATTGGTAGCCAGTACAGCTCTATCAGTAGTGGGCCAACCTTCTCAAATTGACTTACTCTATATATTAACCTGTCCATGGTGTTTTAGAGTAACTGCATTCTCCTGTATTCCTTCTCAGTGATACCAGAGTACAATGAATTGCAGTAGTCCAAATATGGGAGCAAAACAGTCTGTACTATTATTCTGAAACTAGTTTGTCTTAAAATAGGTCTTATTGTGGGAGTGTGTGGTGCAGGGTTTAGAACTACAGCCTCAGCACTCTGAAGCTGTGGATTCAAATCTCTCGCTGCTCCTTGTGACCCTGGGCAAGCTACTTAATCCCCTCATTGCCCCAGGTACACTAGATAGAGTTTGAGCCCACCGGAACAGATAGGGAAATATGATAAAGTACCTGAATGTAAACCACTTAGGATATAAGTGGTATATAATTAATTAATTAATCGTCTTAACCTAAAGAAGAATTTTTTGACTAAGGAATCAATCTGGTCTTCTAAGGTAAGATAGGAATCCAAAATAATGTCTAGAACTTTTGCCGTTTCTCTCCCGTTAGGTCTGTATTTGGCAAAGAGTTCTAGTCACCAAACCTGAGCACCTTGGTTTTTAGTTTATTATGTTTGAGGAAGTTCCTCTGTGCCCTGGGATTCAAGTCTTCAATAATCCTCATTAGGTAATGTAGTGTGTCATTAAAGGATTTTATGGCTAAACATAGGAGGAAAATATTATCTGCATAAGAAAATAAATGGAGGAAGGTTAGGCTCCTACCCAATCCGCTCATGTATATGTTAAACAGCAACAGAGATCTTTGGGAGCCTTGTGGCACACCACAGAAGGCATTCTAGTTTCAGGACTTTTTACCACCCTTTCTGACCTCATATGTTCTATTCTTAGAAATTTGGTAAACCAATTTAGTACCATTCCATTATACTGAAAACTTCACTTTTTCCCTAAAAAACAGGGAAAAAGTTAAGTTTCCAGTATAATGAGGGGGGTTACAACCCCCAACAACGCCAGCGCAATCTGTATTTAGTAAAGTGGGGGGTTCCCCACCAACACCCCCCATCGGAGCCCCTTAAAACACTGTTTTTCTTGGGCAAGGGCTTCTGCCTTGCGCTCAGTTGTCTCGGCGCGCCTTTGTCGCCACGCGCTTTTGACTATGAACCGACATTATAAGGTCCTGCCAGGTAATATCTACATCATTATTCTATAGGCTCTAGTCCAGTGTTTCTCAACCTTTTCAAGCCAAGTACCCCCTAAGCCTAACAAATACCAACCGAGTAACCCCACCCAAGCTCCGCCCCAGACCCACCCAAACTCCACCCCTGATCCACCCAAACTCTGCCCCTGACTCCACCCTCATAATAGTACTAATTGTAATGAAATTTCTTCCATCCATTTTTCATATACACACAATATAATCTTATTAATACATAATGGTAACCACAAAATTTAAAAAAAAAACACAAAACACACTGTACGCACAGAAAATGTTAATTATAATTTATAGTCGGGGGGTTTTCAAAGAGGTCAAGGCAGATGACTTTAAAATGTGCAATGTCACCTCAGTATCAACTATAGAAAAATAGACAAATATAGTGCAAAATATAGACAGCAGATATAAATTCTCATAACCGACACATTTTGATCACTAAATTGAAAATAAAATCATTTTTCCTACCTTTGCAGTCTGGTGATTTCATGAGTCTTTAGTTGCACTTCCTTCTGAATGCGATTCCAATATTTATTTATTTATTTTCTGCCTCCTGCATGCTTCCTCTCCTCCAGACCTCATTCCATTCCCCAAGCAACATCTCTCTCTGTCCCTCCATGAGTCCAACTTTGTCTTCCTCTCTCCCTGCCACCCGACACACTCCATTCCCTCCCCCAGCTTTTTCTTCTTCTCTCCCTGCCTGCCCCCTGCCACCCTCCATTCCCTACAACTTTTTCTTCCTCTCTCCCTGCCAATCTCCTGCCACCTGACACACTCTATTCCCACCCACCCCCACCCCCGCCACTGATGCCGACACAGCAACAGGGACAGGCCAGGTACATTCAGTGATTGCACAAACGGCCGGCTCACAAGCCTCACACACACACGCACCTCCGACGTCAATTCTGACTTTGGCGAGGAAGTTCTGGGCCAGCCATGCAGCCATTGGTTGGCCCGGAGCTTCCTTTCCAATGTCAGAAATGACATTGGGGGAAGGCTTGTGGGCCAGCTGCTTGTGCAGTCCCTGTTGCTGTTTTGGTGTCGGTGGCAGGGGGGAGAATGGCGGGGGCCGAAGGCAGGGAGAAATCAGATGTGGTTGCGGTTTCAGTGGGTGGGAGTAGCGGCCAGCCTGCGCACCCCCAGTAGGCGGCCCAGGTACCCCCTCCATTGGTATCTTGCTACCATAACTAGCTTTTCTCCAAAAGCAAACAGATAAATGTCTAATTCCTTTACTACAGAAAGAAAAGAAAAAATCTATAGATACCATCTTTTCATTTCATGTCATTTTATTTTTGCGCTTATAAATCACATACTTTGAAACAATTCAGTGTGATGTACAGCAGTTGCTTAAACAATCCAGATAAAATAAAATGCACGTTCTTCTCAGACAAGGCTTCTCTTTGGGATGGACAACGGAATGACAGCCACACAAAAAAAAAAAGTAATTAAGGCTAGAGTGGGGAGATGGTGAAAGGAAAGGGCTCAGTCAACCCCTCATGTTTCTTGTCAAAGGAGCTCTGGTGAACCAGTCATGGTCTGCACGATATAGTCTGACAAGCTGGTCAGGAAAGACGACATGCACTGCTTGGAAGGGCTGCTGTTTACCAGAGAGAAGAATGATAAAAGCAGGGTTTAATATACTGGTGAAATCAGACTGGCAATAGGGATGTAGAAGTCTGGTCCTTGAGGGCCGCAAACCAGTTTATATCTGTGTGATAGATGTACTTTTATTGCATATACTGTATATACTCAAATATAAACCTAGATTTTGGGGGAAAAAAGGTTCAAAAATGGGGGGTCTAGGTTTATATTCGAGTCTTACTACTTAGCATTTCTATAGTGTTGCTAGACATACACAGCACTGTACATTAAACATGTAAGAGATGATCCCTGCTCAATAGAACTTATAATCTAATTAAGACAGACAAACTGGATAACATCCTGAGTGTCGTCCAAAAACTCTGTCAGGTTTATTTCATCTGTTACCAGGTGGTCCACCTCATGGTCGGATTTCTTTTTCTTTTGCGGAATATAATAAGAATTATTTATTGGGAAACTTTCCGCATTGGGTATTCCCCAGTATTTCTTTAAAATATTTCCTTAACAATACTTCTGAAGATAACAAATGAGTCACTGGGAAATTAACCAAGCGGAGATTCCTCGCCCTATGCATATTTTCCAACATTTCCATTTTGGAATGTAACACCGTTATCCAGAGTAGTCACGAGACAGCCCCCGCATTTGGTAAGCGTTTCTGCTTCTTCCTTTCTTTATTTAAATGCATTAGAGGCATTTTTTTGTTGTATATGTTGTTAGATTTTCAGGATACAAGTTTCAATGTTATCTAATATTGTTTTATAGCATTCCTCGACCCTGAAGAAAGTTTCATTCTGAAACATGCATGTTGGGAGAGGAGAATATAGGAGCACTTCACTATAAGATAAGTCATGTGAGGTCCCTTGCATTTTATATAAATAAAAAATTTAAATAAAATATAAACAAAACATGAATAAAGGTTGGACTGATACAGAGTTCAAGCAACTGGCTGGTTTTGCCTGATTGCTATCCGAAGGTCCATACAAAGATTCTCTGAACAAAAAGAGAAGTTTTTGTAACAATATATCTTTAATGATGAAGACAAAATAAGAAGTAAATGTGATTTTCTGCGTCAGCCTGTGATAGATTGACGTATATATCTAAACAACTTATATGCTATATGATTTGATTGAAGTTACAGCATTGATAATCGCATGTTTGTATATAGTTTGTTAAAATACAAGACATTGAATATGTCTTTTGGGATCCCATATAATTGCAACAATTTTTGTTAGTTCGAGAACAGAAGTGAGTTTGTCTTTTGTTTTTCTTCTTTTTCTTCTTCTTTTGTTTTTAATGATTCATTACTGAGAACATGGTAGGATATCAGAGCTTCATATAGTTGGGAATGATTAGGATTCATATGAATCTAACCCATTTCTTTGTTTTCCTTTATATTTGTGGTAGAAAAGCAACATGTCTCCCCAATATTGTGGGCTTAAAAAGAATTGTTTTGTGTTATATAAGTATTTAAAACTTTGTATAAAAAACCTTTTTTCTTTGGATATCATTTGATATTGTTAAGCATTAAATTCATAATAATAATTTTTTAAAAAAGACAGACAAACAACAAATAGGGGTTAGGGAAATTCTCATATAAGGAATGATAAAACAGACATGGACCCATCTCAGGCCTCTCCCCAGGCCTACCTTAAACTGCTGGTCCAGTGGTGAGCCAGGGCAAAAGCAATCCTCCTATGCTCCTGTCCCGTGCAGTCTCACTACTAAAAATGGCTACCATAAGTTCCAACAGTAACCTTATAAGACTACCATGAGTTCGGTTTATATTCAAGTCAACCTTTTCTCCTTCTTGTTAGGGGAAAAAGGTTTACCTCGGTTTATATTCGGATAGGTTTATATTCGAGTATATACAGTAAACTTCTCCCTTGGATATTCATTAGGGGATATCCTAAACACTCAACTGATTTGGTGCCCCTGATCTAAAATATTTCACCAAATATGCATGCATGCCCTCTATGGGCCGGGGGTCACCACAATCTGGAGGCCAGATCTGCTCTAGAAGCTTGGGCCAATCAGGCCTTAGGATTAGTGGGAATAGGCGGACCCGCTATGCCTAAGACCTGATTGGTCCAGGCTTCTAGAGCCTGGTCCTATCAGGCCTTAGACTTAGCGGGGATGGGCCGGGAAGGGGCGGGCCTGTCGGCTGGACGGCAGCAAGTTGGGCACCCTCCTGCCGGTGATTTTGAGTTTCTTGGGGGAGGGGGTTCCGGGGTTCTGGCAGGAGGAGTTGGGCACCCTCCTGCCGGCGATCGGACAGGCGGCCGCTATACTTATCCCTTGCCGCGATAAGCGTAGCGGCCGCGTCTACTCATTAACCTAATTCTCTAACAGGCGTCTGTAACATGGACGCCGGTTATAGAATCGGGGTTTAGTGTAGGCCCGATTCTGTATAGGACACCTCTCCCGGGCGTCCTATACAGAATCAGGGCCTCAATATCTACATGATGAGGTTTTCAGTACAAAATACTGAACCTATTTTATGAGCAGTTTACAAAAGAAAATATAATATGTATGTTCTGACTTCAGAGGCAACAACTGTAAAACCATCTGCCATTTCCCAGCCTCACAAAGTCCTCTTGCAATTTTTCACAATCCTCTTGTGATTTAACAACTTTGTGTCATCAGCAAATTTAATTATCTCACTAGTTATTCCCATCTCTAGATCAGGGTTTTCACAAATCCTCTAAACCAACTGTTACCCCCATCACAAGCCACGCTATTTAGTGTAATGTCACTGAATCCTTTCAACAAAGCCTTTATATGAAACAAAAACCGAAAATGTCACGACAAGAACCTTCTCAAGATGGACGATGTATTCTAGGCACGAATGGGTTAATGGTATGTTATTTGTACGATTGCTTTATTGATAACCAAATGCAGTCTTTAAGTCTATTTCAACAAGAAACTGAAGATATCAGAGATTCGTTCCAAGGAAGCTCATAAATCCTTCAACTTGTATATATATTTTTTTTTAACAGTCACACAGTAAGTAAAGGCAAATCAAGACCAATTGGCCTATCCAGTCTGGCCAGACTGAGATACTGTACTGGCCAAAACTAATTAGTAAAGAGGAACAGGGACAATGAACTACAGGCTTATTTGTCATTATTGATTAAGAATAGCAACGGACCTATAACAAATGTAATTTGTTTGACAGGCTTACGTCAGCATCTGGTAGTTTGTGCAATATTCTGTAGTGCTTTCATGTCCTCCTGACGATTTGCAATAAACCCGGGGATTGAATGTGCCAGCCTGTTCTCTGCGGTTTATGCAGCATTGCCCATCTTAAGCAAACATAACAATTTACTGCAATTCCGGGACAATCAAAAATGGATTTATATGCTACCTTCTGCTGGTGCAGCCCATTCCCTCATTATGAACATTGTCACTATTACTCCTGGTGAGAAAGCGGAACCATTTCCTTTCTTCAAAACAAACTCTCGCTTCCACTTAAGCCGCTCCGGTTAAACAAACTATTGAGTGGACTCGCATGGTTTCATCACTGCCATAGAGTGGTGAAAGAATGGGAGAAGGGAGGGGGATTGGAGTTTATTCAATAAACCGCCATGGTATCAAAGAGCAAGGGTCTCCTTTCTTTGCATGAAATACAGCACAGCCAATCTTGTAAACCACGAAATAGAGAATGCGGCGAGATAAAGGCGGAATTGATTTTTAATCAGCTAGACTGGCTGTGTAATTCAGCCCTTAAATGCAGCCGTTTTATTTCACTTTTATGCACACAGAAAACTATTTATGATTTTTTTTTTTTTTTTGTGGTGACTAAAACGTCGATGCTTATTTGCTGAATAATTTTGGATCGATTTGGATCTGCTGGTTTGGTGATTTTTTTTTTTGCCCACCACAGGGGCAGGTCTGAGGTAGAGAGCGGTCATGTCTGAGATAATTCGTTAGTATAGCCAGATTACTGGATGCTAACCGATTAGAGCAGGGTTAGCAAATGAGCCCTTTCTGGCCTACAAAATAGATGGCAGTAAGGGCTTGTGTTAATTTTGTTAGTGGCTGCACATTAATAGCAACACTAACTGATGGCCCTTAATTCAGAAAACTGGCTAGTTTCTGGTTGAGGCAAAAAGTGGCCTTAGCACACAGGAAAGATCCATGTAAATCAGGGGTCTCAAAGTCCCTCCTTGAGGGCCGCAATCCAGTCGGGTTTTCAGGATTTCCCAAATGAATATGCATGAGATCTATGTGCATGTACTGCTTTCAATGCATATTCATTGGGGAAATCCTGCAAACCCGACTGGATTGCGGCCCTCAAGGAGCGACTTTGAGATCCCTGATGTAAATGTATGCAGAAGCCACTTTTTTGCTGCACTTAAGCATTACTTTACAGAATGGCACCTGGCGCACAGAGGGCCTGATTCTGTATAGGATGCCCGGTCTCAGCAGCTGCCTAAGTGGCTTTTGAGAATCGCACACAGGTGTCCTATACAGAATCGTGTCTGTCCTGATGGACAAACGCCTAACGCTGTCTAATCCCACCTGACCACCCCGATTCTCTAACTGGTGTCTTTGTCACAGGTGCCAGTTAGAGAATCACATTGCCGCTGAGCTGATCGCGGCAAGGTAATCTCCCTACTGCGATCAGCTCAGGGCAACCGCAGCAGCAGGAAACTCCTGAGGCGCACCCCCCCCCCCCCCCGCAAATTTGGGCAGCAGGAGGGATGCCCACTCCCTCCTGCCACACATCCCCCCCAAGCATCCCCCAGCAAGAGGAGTGCCCAATTCCTCCTGTCGGAACCCCCCAAACCCTCCCCAACCCAACCACAACATGCAGGAGGGATGCCCACTCCATCCTGCCAGAACACCCCCAGCGACCGACTGACTGACCCCCACACCCACCCCTCCAACCATCCACCCATTGACCCCCCCCACCCACCCGGTGATGCCCCTAAAGGTGAGACCTCCACCACCCAACTCCCCCTTGTACCTTGTAAACAGAAGGTTCAGCTGGAGGGAGGCATATATCCTCTGGCCGGCAGGCCCGCCACTGGAAAATGGTGAGTCTTCCCCTTCCCGGTGCATTCTGAGATGTATCGGGGAGGAGCCTAAGGCCCTAATTGGCTCACATGCCTAAGGTCCCTCCCATAGGAGGGGCCTTAGGCACCTGGGCCAATTGGAGTCTTAAGCCTCCTTCCCAGTGCATTCTGGGATGCACTGAGAGGGGCCTAAGACTTTGATTGGCCAGATACCTTAAGCCCCCTTTTCACATAGCCGCAATTCTGTAATCAGTGTCATTGCATGATTGACATACGATCGGCAGCTGTTTTTAGGTTTGGAAAAACACTGAGAAAGTTTTAATCTCATACCTATGACCATCTCTGTCCCTCTTATACCTACCAGATTATTGTTTAATGGATTGATGACCCATGGTGTGGGGGAGGGTGTATGACTACTTGTAACTCAGCACTCTCTTAGTATATCCACAACTTGTGTTGCCATTACTGCTGCTGTTGCCAGGGGAGGTAGAGTTTGAATGGGGTAAGGGGATGAATGGGAAGGAGAAAAGGGAAGCCACAGATCTACAAAGTTCCTGAACAGGGCCATCTCTGGATTTTTTATCACTAAAACTGATAGGGGAAATGGTATGATTCCCCATCCCCTGCCCCTAGGACATCTCTCTGGCTTACTGTATGGCTTTCGGAGTCACACCCACATTAAGACAGGTTGATGGAGGAAGGATGAGTATATGCAAGAGGGCTAGACGGCACCTGGTTCATCTTTCTTGCTTCTGTTTTACTCTTTTGGGACCTTGCCAGGTACTTGGACCTGGATTGGCCACTGTTGAAAACATGATACTGGCTTGATGGACCTTCAGTCTTACGCAGTATGGGTATATGCAAGGAGGCTAGATGGTAATGGTTCACTTCTCTTGCCTCTATAATCCCATGCCTTTGAGCTTATTACCCTGAGAAAACGCCTGTCTGAACCCACCCAGAGTTATTACATTCCATAAGGGATTCAGTTTATAAGCCTGCATACGTATCCAAAAGAGGCAGTTATTCCAAATCTGAGACAATCTGGATGGATCGACCAGGTCTTTATCTGCTGTCATTTTCTCTGTTACGGTTACAATCAACACCTGAACACAGCCTCGACAGTGAATAACTCTCAGACTACTTCACTGAAAAAAATAGGGTTAGTGGGGATGGGCGGACCCGCTATGCCTAAGGCCTGATTGGTCCAGGCTTCTAGAGCCTGGGCCAATCAGGCCTTAGACTTAACGGGGATGGGCCGGGAAGGGGCGGGCCCGTCTCATTTCGATGAGGCGGGCCTGTCGGCTGGATGGCAGCAAGACCCGTCCAGCCGGCCCACATTTAAAGGTTAGTTGGGGGGGAGGAGGTTAGTTGGGGGGAAGGTTAGGGGAGTCATCGGGGGGGGGAGGTCATTAGCATGGGGGGTCCAGCTTTCCGGCAGAAGGGGTTGGGCACCCTCCTGCCGGCGATTGGGAGTTTGGAGGGGTTCCGGCAGGAGGGGTTCAGCACCCTCCTGCCAGTGATCTACAGTTTCGGGGGGCAGGGGCGGCTTTCCGGCAGGAGGGGTTCAGCACCCTCCTGCCGGCGAATGGACAGGCAGTCGCTATACTAATCCCTTGCCGCGATAAATGTAGCGGCCGCCTCTACTCTAACCCGATTCTCTAACCGGCATCTGTAACATGGACGCCGGTTACAGAATCAGGGTTAGTGTAGGCCCGATTCTGTATAGGATACCTCTCCTGGGCGTCCTATACAGAATCAGGGCCTAAGTGTCCCCAACATGTTCACAATGCAGCAATCAGACTACTGAAGAACCTTTTGCACCCGTGATTCAGTATCCCAAGCGCTAGCTTCGGCCCACTGGCTATCCGTAGCCAAACGTTGAATCTTCCTTACATGACATGGCATCCGGCTACATATCAGCCAAACTCCTGCCTTATGTCCCAACAGACCCCTCCGCTCCCAGGAGGAAACGTGTCTTCAAATACATCCTGGTTGGATCCTCCAACTAGAAAGTTCCAGACAAAGGTCATAAACATAACATAACATAACCGAAGTACTGGAATCAGCTACCTTCTAACATCAAATCCTTTAATGGACCTCTGAGCTTTAGGAAAGCAATAAAAACCTACCTCTTCCCCTGACTAGCATTCAGACTGTTACTCCCAAACCACCGTATCCTTAATAGATGTCCAACTAACTGTCTTCCTGTGCATGCCTCAGGCTCCAAGTGTCTGCTCATCTAAAACAATTGAAATATATGCACCTCACGGTACTCTATTGCCTTAGGGCTCCTTTTTCTAAGGTGCGTTAGGGCCTTAATGTGTGGAATAGCGCACGCTAAATTGCCACGCGCACTAGACCTTAACGCCAGCATTGAGCTGGCGTTATTCTAGAAGCATCCTGCGTGGTTTAGTGCGCGGTAATTTTGTGCGTGCACTAAAGACGCTAGGGCACCTTAGTAAAAGGAGCCCTAAGTCTTCTGTTCCCTGTTGTCAATTATTATGTGTCTTGTTTGCTGTTGTGTATTAGAGAATGACACGGTGGCGGTTTACCCGCGGCCACCGCATTTTAGCCGCGGGTCACCCGCCGAAAACGGGGAAGAAAACTAGCAGTCGCTGCGGCGACGGGGACAAGGCCATTCACCGCCCGCGGGGCGGTGAATGGTCTTGTCTCCGCAGTGAGGTATCAAGGATCGCGCGGTCCCCGCAGCCACTGCCCGCCCGCCCGTAGCATTTAGCCAGCTCCCTCCCTCCACCTCACCTTAAATTTCGAGTTTTCCGGCTTCCTTTTTTCCGAGCCGCACGTGTTCAAAAATCCGTGCACGCGCGGCTGCGCGAGTCAATCAATCTTCTCCTCTGACGCAACCGGAAACAGGAAGTTGCAGGAGAGGAGAAGTTTGATTGACTCGCGCAGCCGCGCGTGCACGGATTTTTGAACACGTGCGGCTCGGAAAAAAGGAAGCCGGAAAACTCGAAATTTAAGGTGAGGTGGAGGGATGGAGCTGGCTAAATGCACGGCTTTTTGAACGCGTGCGGCTAGGGAAAAAGGAAGCCGGCAAACTCGGAACGAATATAAGGTGAGGTGGAGGGAGGGTAGGGGCTGCTGGACCATTCTTCATTACTTTGCCATACTAATTCCATTCTATGTTAGGTGCCACGGACTCAGATTCGAGTCCTAGCGATGATGAGTTAAAGATCCCAAAAGATGCTGCGGGGACGGTGACGGGGCGGTGAATGGGATGGCAGTGGCGGTGACGGGGCGGTGAAAGGGATGGCAGTGACGGTGACGGGGCGGTGAATGGAATGGCGGTGACGGGGCGGTGCAGAGGATGGTGGGCCGGTGACGGGGCGGTGACGGGGACAGATTTTTTCCCCGTGTCATTCTCTATTGTGTATGTTACCATGTAACCCATTTCGGGCTCCTCGGGGAGGACGGGATATAAATCGAATTAAATAAATAAATAAATAAATAAATGCCACAAAAACTGGATGGATCAAATTCATCATGTTCTTTTGACCTTTTAAAAATAAAGGACAATATCAGTATAGTACAAGATAGACACAGATTTATTTTAACCATGTTCTAGAAACGTAGGTCCCATCGCACTGAGAATTCATCCTTAGGCTCCTTTTCTGATGCTATTGCTTTATTGCTAAAATGCTACCTTTTTTTCTTTTTTTTTTTTATGTTACATCTGAATAAAATAGATTACTGTCCCCTGCCTGAGTTGGCTTCCAGGAAGTGCATTGATTTCAATTAGAAACATAACAAAATAGATTGGATTTAATGTTAAAGCAAGCGTGCATCGAGGCATCGAACCCGGCTTCTGATTTGCTTTCTTTCAGTCGACAGATGGACTGCAGTGACAATCCAGGGATCACATGCTGTCCCTCGGGCTGCTATGGTACCTGTGGATTAGTAATGGAAGCAGGTGTGACCTCAATCACAAGTCTGCTAATGGTCAAGTTCCTTCACCTTGAAAAGTTTACATTACATTTTAAAAAATGACTTGTCCTATTTTTAGTCATACAATAGTTTAAAATTTATTTAACACTTGATTCACTGCTCGATAGGTATGTCTGAACAGTTTACAATCTCAAGGAGTAGTAAATAAAAATAAGCCAAAACTAGCAAATTCTATATAGTGTGTCTAAAGATAGACACCTAACTTAAAGGTTCAATAAACATAGGGCTAAATTCACTAAGCCCACCGATCGTGCTTGCGATCATGTACTGACCCGATTTTCCTCCGACCCGATTCATTAACTTCGGGGCCGATCAACCTCCGATCCGATCCGCGCAGGCAAAGGAGGGGAAAATGGGTCGCGATTCACTAAACTCAAGCAGGAACCACCGACTGGGCTGGCCGATCCAAAAAGAAGCGACTGCTGAGGACCGGTCGTTCATGTCCATGCCGACTGTCCTGCTCATCTTGCCGCCCCGACTCTCCTGTTTTCACCAGCAGCACTGGACTCCTAGGATTTCAGTGTCCTCTACCAGCAAGTGTAGTGGCCGAAGACTGGGAGATTATGGATATCACAACTCGTCCCTTTAGCACCAGACTCGGACTTTTTGCTCTCTGCCGCCCGCCCCGACTCTCCTGCTCTCGGTTCAGACAGTGGAACGCAAGACGTCAGCGCGCTGAAAATCCAGCACCAACAATTTGGCGCAAGATAGAAGCGCACGGGGAAAAAGTAATTTTTAAAGAGCTCCGACGGGGGGTTTGGGGTGGCAACCCCCCCCAATTTTTTGGTTAGTGTTCGCGCTGCTGTTGGAGGGGGATTCAAGGGGTTGGAAACCTCCATTATAGCGAAAATGGAACTTTTTCTGATTTTTTTTGGGAAAAGTTCCGTTTTCTCTATAATGTGGGGGGTTTCACCCCCCACACCCCCCCGCAACGGCAGCGCGAACACTAACCAATAAAGTGGAGGGATTGCCACCCCAAATCCCCAGTCGGAGCTTTTTAAAAATTATTTTTTCCCCTGCGCGCTTCTGTCATCTGCCGAATTGTCAGCGCTGGATTGTCGGCGCGCTGGCGTCTGGCGCGCAATTATCCCGTCACCCCTGCTCTCTGCCACCCTGCAGTGCAAGCCCGTGGTTTTAACCCGCGGGTGTAAAGCGGGGCTGCACTATGGCGTGTTCTGTTCTGTTCCAGAACACGCCATAGTGCAGCCCCGCTTTAAACCCGCGGGTTAAAACCACAGGCTCGCGAGTAAACATGCTGTCGGAGGAAAGGGGAAGACTGGCTGTAGGGCTCTCTACACTATTTTATGATTATATGCCCAGTTATATGTTCTCCTTAGCTTCCCCAATATTAAAATTATTCCTTTTAGGAGCTGCGACCTCTTATGCCACCCCACACCCCTTCTTTATTTTAACCTCGCTTGTGCAGGAGAGCAAGAGAATGCGCGGATCACATCTACAGCCAACAATGATGGTCTGCGCATGCGTCACAATCAGTCTTTAGCGATCCATTAGATCGCTTGTGGCATGTGTCCAATCAGGTAATTTGCATGGGGAGCCTTTAGTGGATAGGTCGCCTGGCAAGACTCGGCCACGGATCGGAAAGGTAAGGGGGGGTTTAGTGAATCTGGGCCTATATCGGCACAAATAATTATCAATTCGCACCTCGTAAGTGATGTAAATTGCAATTGAATTGGATGTTAGATGCCTAACTTGGTAGGTACTTTGAGGTAGACGCCTAGTCCAAGGTGCTTACCACAAAGTAGGCATGGGTAGGGGGTGGATTGTGGGCACATTTTGCATGTAGGCACCTGTTTTGGACCCAGGCGCACTCATTTAGGCCAACAAAACTCTGGCATAAATAGGGTGCACCTAATGTTGGGATGCTTATCGACGTTAAGCATAATTCTATAAAGTGCACTTAACCTTTATAGAATCACGCTTAAGTGCCACATTAATTGGCACCTAATATTTAGGTGCCATATATAGTCCCCTCCTTTTACTGAGCCATGGTAGAAGTTTCTACCACAGCTTGGAGCGCTAAATGTGCAAACGCTGCTCCAAAGCGCATAGAATTCCTATGAGCATGGGAGCATTTAGCACTCTGGTAAAAGAGGGCCAGAACTGGGCCCGAAATAAAAAAGAGGTTACATAATTTGATTAAAAAATTAATGAATAGGAGCACTGCCTAATATTAAAACTGTAGCACTGTTTTCTAGCTCTGTCCATCAAGCGCAAACTAGAAGGGGTACATTCATTTAATGGACAGGACAGAAACCCATTTTTAAAACATCCTGCGGCTTTAAGTGAAAGCAAAGCGCCTGTGACATGGTGGTGTTATTTGTGAAAGCCGCAGTGATTAGATCCTTTACCAGGCTGAACTGCCAGTTGTAGGACTCAGTGAGTATTAAAATGGAATCTGGTACCAAGATAAAGCCTGGAGGACTGATAAGATAACTAGCAAGGTCAACTCACCTCTTTATTTATTTCCTGTATGGCAATGTGTATTGCTGCACTTGACTGTGGTTTGTCCTCTGAGGAGAACTGTGGGTCAGGTCCTTGTAAGCACCTTTATCAGTTGTTAGAACAACCATGTAATGTCCTTTTTTTTCTACCTGATAACACTTAGGGGCGGAGGCGCGAATCATTTTATTCTCCTAGGCACAGAGGGCCTGATTCTATGAATAGTGCCTAGGTTAGGTGCTACTAGGTGCCGTAACTGGGGGGGGGGGGGGGGGAGGGGAAGGGGGGCGCTTAGCAACGCCTAACTAAAATCCATGCGTAACTAAACTGTTGTGGGTTTTTGTTTTTTTTAGTTGGTTAACTGGCGCGGTAACCGACCATGAAGTACATACACTAAAATTTATTTGAACTTAGGTCGTATAATTGCCAATATCTTCAAACATCCACCTTACATCCCCTTCTAGCATTCATTCATAAGCTTCCTAGGACCATCAGTGTTATAAACTCCAATGAACAGCTGAATGTTTAAGCAGTTCCACTGAAACGTCTTCATCGGTCCTCACTGGAAGCTCCTCACATCATTCAAAATCTTCTTTGCTACTCATTGATACTTCAACTTGTCACAAACACTCCTCAGAGCGGAGCTCAACTGTGACAACACTTAGGCTCTGGCGTGTCCCCTATGACCAGGGGTATCTTCAGGACTTTGGGTGGGCCCTAGGAAACTGCCTAGGCCTGGGAGAACACAAGGTAAGTCCTGGCTTCAAGTCACCACACCTCAGATGGAGTTCTTCAAGAAAGAATAATGGATTTTATTCCGACCTTGGTGGTCAAAAAAGGTGTAACACAAAGGCAAATATCTGCAGCATTTCACAAATTCAGCTTCAAAACAAAATAAAGGAACTAAAGAAAACCAAATACAGTTTGTCTTGCCTGAGTTCCTGCACTCTGGCTCTCAGCAATGAATTTATACTGACATTCAAAAACAAAAACCAAACTTCCTCTCAGCAGTACTTGCCTCTGAGGTATGAAGGGTAGCTTTCCAGCAGACATATAAAGTCCAGATAATTCTTATAGCAGCACAAGTTATGTACTTAGTTAGGCAGCAAGCCACAGCACAGCTTTGCTCCGAGATTACTTTCACTGCAGCTACCTTTTGGAAGGCAGCACAGCTGTGGGAAATCAGGTGATTACCCTACCAGGAAAACAGTAGCCACAGTAAGGTTTCAAAAACAAAAACACATTCATTCAGTTCCCAAGTTCTTTAGCTCCAAACTTTACTTTAGGAAAGACAGTTATCAGCATTCAGGTAAGTCTACTTTTCACACCACAAATAATGATTAGCTCAAAGACAGGCAGTAAATTCCTAAGCCATTTCTTGCTCAGAAAGAAAGAAAGAAAGAAAAAAAACCACCAGCTGCTTCTCAGCTACTCACTGCCTTTCAGTTAGTGTCCATGAGTTCTATCTGACTCTCTAGCATAGGGCCAGCGTCTTGCACTTCCATATCTTTCACACATTCAGGGATCTGGAAGTCTGAGGTGGGGAGGCTTTCTTCAACCTCCTGCATTGGCTAATCTGGAACCTCTGTCCTTCCTTCCTGGTTACAAAGCTCTTGCACTGCTTTGGGCTGCTGGAGTGACTCACCCTCGTCACTTTCTCCTCCCCCTGCTGTTTGCTTCAGCCTGTTTTTAATCAATCCACAGCCAATCCCCTTTAGCCTGTAGAGGGGGATGGGCTTTGGTGCTACTGCAGGCTTTCCTTGTTTGTTCTGCCTGGGTTTCCTAGGCTCAACTATTTTATCCTTGGCTGCCCTAGCTGATTTATGCACAGAATGCTGTTGTTGCCAGTCTGCCTACCCCTGATCCAGATCACCACCGCTCTGGTCATATGGGCAAGGGAGGTCAGCCTCAAATTGGTCACCAGAATCAACCTGGTCAGCTCTTCTGCACCGGATCCTTTTAGGGCAAAACTAGTGCTGGTGCTAGGTTTGTCACAATATATTCACCTACTAACTGATTACCCGGCTTTGCTCAGCTATTTAGTTATCCCAAAATGTCCCACCCCCCACATGTCTGTCTCCCCCCCACCACGTGCCCCACCCCTCACGTCCCACAGGAATGCCCCTCTCTATGGGGCTGAACTTGGACTTAAACAGCATCGGGAGTGTCAGTATTCATCTCAGTGAGCCCAAAAACTATGGGGTAGACGCTAATATCTGTTGTTTTTGGATAATTTTTCAATTTCACCCCCTTCCCACCCCCACAGTATTTTTCCCCAGATAGTAAGTGATATGTATACCAAGTTTGGTTGAAATCTGTCCATGTGTTTCAGAGTTATGCTAGAACATACATACAATATTGCAAAAGGTGAAGTTGGGAAATATAAATAAAGTAGTGCAAAAAAACTCCACCTAAAGGTAGCCGAGAGTCTGCTCCAATGGAAGAAAAAGCCTCAGGTTTTATCGGCAGAGCTCAAGCTCAAACCACCACCTCCACACGATTGGCTAAAAAACTTCCATCGAGTGACAACTCACTGTTGAGGTTTAAAATAATTGAGGACTGAGATATTTTGCAACTGAAACCACTGTGAGTGTTTAAATCAGTCTGTTAAAATGCCAATGTTTCACGGCACTAAGAGAAATTAGAGAAACTGGGCCTCTTCTCCCTTGAAAAGAGGAGATTGAGAGGGGACATGATTGAAACCTTCAAGATAATGAAGGGAATAGACTTAGTAGATAAAGACAGGTTGTTCACCCTCTCCGAGGTAGGGAGAACGAGAGGGCACTCTCTAAAGTTAAAAGGGGATAGATTCCGTACGAACGTAAGGAAGTTCTTCTTCAGCCAGAGGGTGGTGGAGAACTGGAACGCACTTCCGGAGGCTGTCGTAGGGGAAAACACCCTCCAGGGATTCAAGACAAAGTTAGACGACTTCCTGCTGAACTGGAACGTACGCAGGTAGGGCTGGTCTCGGTTAGGGCGCTGGTCTTTGATCTAGGGGCCACCGCGGGAGCGGACTGCTGGGCACGATGGCTACTAGTCTGAACCAGCAGCGGAAATTCTTATGTTCTTAAGTTATGTTTCTTTAGGGCTAATATGACCTTGCTTGAATCTTCACAGAGCGACAGTGTTGTGCTCACGATCTCACCAGTGTCATCGTGAGCACAACACTGTCACTCTGTGAAGATTCAAGCAAGGTCATATTAGCCCTGAAGAAACGTCTTAGTGCCACGAAACGTCGGCATTTTAACAGACTGCTTTAAACACTCACCGTGGTTTCAGTTGCAAAATATCTCAGGCCTCAATCATTTTAAACCTCAACAGCGAGTTGTCACTCGATGGAAGTTTTTTAGCCAATGATATGGAGGTGGTGGTTTGAGCTTGAGTTCTGCTGATAAAACCTGAGGCTTTTTCTTCCATTGGAGCAGACTCTCAGCTACCTTTAGGTGGAACATACATACATACATACACACACAGAGATACATCCGATTTTATATATCTATAGATCTCATCATAAGTAAGGAGTGTCTTTCAGTTCATACTATACTGTATATATATCATGCATCTATTCAAAAAATAATTTTTAAAAAATCTTATTTCACGCGCATATCATTTGCGCTTATAATTTACATTTGTTCAAAGAGTATTTAAGTAATTGATTGACATAACATAACATAACATAAAACTCACTTGTATACCGCAAATACCATTAAGTTCTATGCGGTTCACAAAGACTAGTAATACAAATGAATAACCATCCAATATCTAACTTCCGAAAGATTCCCTAAAAAGATACGTCTTTAAGGCACGACAAAATTGTTGATACGAATTTGAGACTATGAATATGTGAGTTAAATCCCTAGTCCATAAGGCTGCCTGAAAAGATAGCGATCGTTACTGAACTTTCTTATATTTACATCCCTTTACAGAAGGGAATGAAAATAATGGATGAGATTTTCTAGAATGTTTAGAATTTGTAATGATAAAAGATTCCATAAGATACTCAGGAATTGAACCTGTTAGCGCCTTAAAACAAATGCAGCCGAACTTAAATTTAGCTCATGCCTCAACTGGAAGCCAGTGCAATCGACGATAAAAATCAGTGACCTGAATTTAGTTTAGGCACGGATTTAAGTTAGGCATCACTAGGTGGTCTCAATTACAGTAAGTGCCTAACGCTGGCTTTTATCAAACAGTGGTAGAGCTTTTAACCACAGGCTGGTGAGGTAAATGCTCCAACGTTCTTAGAAATTGTATGACCGTCGGAGCATTTACCTCGCTGGCCCAGAGTAAAAAACTCTGTCTAAAAGTGGTCAGAGAGCCTTTATATAGCAAAGATTAGTGAAGCACGATTTTGCCACTGAGGAAACCTGTTTATCAAAAATAAATAAATAAACCTGTCCCAGTGGACACCCAAAAATTTCAATGAGGAAACAAGGGGAAGCTTATGATTAAGTATAACTAGTGAAACTGTGAGAGGCGTGGTACTCTATCTCAGTGGTTCCCAACCCTGTCCTGGAGGACCACCAGGCCAGTCGGGTTTTCAGGATAGCCCTAATGAATATGCATGGAGCAGATTTGCATGCCTGGCACCTCCATTATATGCAGATCTCTCTCATGCATATTCATTATCCTGAAAACCCGACTGGCCTGGTGGTCCTCCAGGACAGGGTTGGGAACCACTGCTCTAGCTAATCCACATTGCTTGTGAATTTTAGGATTAAATTTTTGATTAGTAAGATCAGGAGATATATCATCAACGCAAGTAATTAATTCAATATCATCCACATAAAAGTGGCCATTGATATCCAACTGAATCAAGTGTGATAGAGGGGACAAACAGATTCTTGGAAATAGGAGGTGTCCCATGTAAAATTCAGAAGGACAACTGTGACAATAATCTCTTGGTAATAGAATTTAGATTGGAAACTATAGGCTGGTTAATTTAATTCAGTGGAGGAAAATTGCCACAGAGATCTTACAATCTAAGGAGGCCATTTCTTAAACTGTGGTAAGGTATTGTCATTAAAAAGAACTAAAGCCAATTTTTTTTTTAGGCATTTATACTGCCTATCAAGGTTATCTAGGTAGTTTACAATCAGGTACTCCAAGTATTTTCCCTATCTGTCCCACATTGCCGATTTGTATGAAAAAGTTCCCCCCCCCCAACACACACCCACCCTTTTACAAAACTATAGCGCGTTTAACACATATTAATAGCAAAACTAATATGTAGCAATATTTTGGAGTGGAAAGGTGTGAGGTTGATACTACACCACTAGAGGGATAATGAAAATTTTCACGATAACAAGATTGATGTTACCCCTTCCCTCTCTCGACGCTCCACCCCCTTCCTCTCAATAACATAAAATTCTATATTAGGGGGTCATTTTTGCATGTATGTAGCGTGGTTCACCCTTGTGTATACCTATGTGTAAAATACACACTTTGGACTAAATTCATATATGGTGCTTCATAAATCTGTGCCCCCCAAAAAAGTGTTATTCTTTAAGTCGCACTTAAAGTTAGGCATGGTTTATAGAATAGAGCTTATGCCCAAAGACCATAACTAATTTAAGCAAGGCCTTTGGCACCAAGAAAAATGCATGGATGTCCGTAGTCTATAATTACACACGTAACTTAAAATGTTTGTCCCTGATCCGCCCATGACTTGCTCATTTTGCCCCCTTTTTTTGACTCATGCATAAAATTTAGGCACAGATCCCACAGTTAATTTTACGTACGTAGGGCTACATTCTATATATGGTTTCTACAAATTGGCGCCGAAAAGGACGGCACTTAGCGCAATTCTATAAAATGCCTCCGAAGTTAAGCACAGTTTATAGAATCACACGTAGCATCCATATGCATCACTAACATATAGGCACACCCATTTAGGCCAATCAGAATCAGATCTGCGCCTAAGTTTTGCGCAGATCAGGCCTATTCTACAACAGTGCGCCTAACTTGTAGGATTGCCCACCATCTCCCCATGCTCCACCCCTGGCCATGACCCTTTTTCAGATTCACACACTAGAATTTATGTGTAGCACTTTATATAATACGCTTGGAAAGTTGTGTGCATAACTTCTAATTAGTGCCAATTACCATTAATTATTAGGTGTTAATTTCCAATTATCGGCACTGGTTGGCTTGTTAAACAATTGACCACCCCCACCACCCCCTTTGCAAAACCGTAGCATGTTTTTAGCACTGGCCTCAGTGGTAACAGCTCCGATGTTCGTAGGAATTCTATGAGCACTGGAACTGTTATTGCCATGGCCAGTGCTAAAAAATGCACTACAGTTTTGTATACAGGAGGGGGTGGGGTTAGTTTTGCATACAAATCGGTGATGTGCACAGATGTGTGCACAGAATTTAAGTCACACATAGAAACATAGAAATAGACGGCAGATAAGGGCCACGGCCCATCTAGTCTGCCCACCCTAATGACACTCCCCTTCCTTTGCCTAGCGAATAGATCCCACGTGTCGATCCCATTTGGCCTTAAAATCATGCACGCTGCTGGCCTCAATCACCTGCAGTGGAAGACTATTCCAACGATCAACCACCCTTTCAGTGAAAAAGAACTTCCTGGTGTCACCTCGTAGTTTCCCGCCTCTGATTTTCCACGGATGCCCTCTTGTTGTCGTGGGTCCCTTGAAAAAGAAGATATCTTCCTCCGCTTCGATGCGGCCCATGAGATACTTGAACGTTTCGATCATGTCCCCCCTCTCTCTGCGCTCCTCGAGCGAGTATAGCTGCAGTTTGTCTAACCGTTCTTTGTACGGGAGATCTTTGAGTCCCGAGACCATCCGGGTGGCCATTCTCTGAACCGACTCCAGTCTCAGCACATCCTTGCGATAATGCAGCCTCCAGAATTGCACACAGTATTCCAGGTGGGGCCTCACCATGGATCTATACAATGGCATAATGACTTACGGCTTACGGCTGACAAAACCCCTGCATATGCAACCTAGGATCTGTCTTGTCTTGGATGAGGCCTGCTCTACCTGACTGGCAGCCTTCATGTCCTCACTGACGATCACCCCCAAGTCTCGTTCTGCTACCGTTCTTGTTAGGATCTCACCATTAAGGGTATAAGTCTTGTATGGATTATGGTTGCCTAGGTTCATGACTTTGCACACTGGCCTGAAAACCTAGCTATAAAATGCCAGTGGCAACCTGCATTAAAAAAATAATGCTGACCTTATCAGGCTGACTATTGATCCACATATGTTTAAATAATAAATAGCACATTCCTTTTATCTCTGGGTTCATGTGATTTCAAAATGCATTCACTGTTTCCAAAACAAACATTTTTTCGCCATGATGTATTCATTCCTAAGACATAAAATAAACAGATGACAAGATATGGGAAAGGAGCCCAGCAAAAGAGGGTTATCTGCAGTGCATAGGCACAAATTATTATCTTCCACAATGGAATCTTTTCATTTCCGTTTTTGCATTTCTTTCATCAAAATCAATTATTTTCAGTGGCATCATTATTTAGTGGCAGGACCCAACCAGATAACTACTACTATTATTTATCATTTCTGTAGCGCTGAAAGGCTATAGATGGCCTCTGCTCAGAAGAGCTTACAATCAAATTAGGACAGACATACAGAATAAACGGGACGGATAGAGGTTGGGGAGTTTCTTGCAGAGAGAACATAAGAATTGCCACTGCTGGGTCAGACCAGTGGTCCATCGTGCCCAGCAGTCCGCTCGAGTGGCGGCCCTTAGGTCAAAGACCAGTGCCCTAATTGAGACTAGCCTTACCTGCGTACGTTCTGGTTCAGCAGGAAGTCGTCTAACTTTGTCTTGAATCCCTGGAGGGTGTTTTCCCCTATAACAGCCTCTGGAAGAGCGTTCCAGTTTTCCACCACTCTCTGGGTGAAGAGGAACTTCCTTACATTCATACGGAATCTATCCCCTTTAAACTTTAGAGAGTGCCCTCTTGTTCTCTCTACCTTGGAGAGGGTGAACAACCTGTCTTTATCTACTAAGTCTATTCCCTTCATTATCTTGAATGTTTCAATCATGTCTCCTCTCAGTCTCCTCTTTTCAAGGGAGAAGAGGCCCAGTTTCTCTAATCTCTCGCTGTATGGCAACTCTTCCAGCCCCTTAACCCTTTCGAGTAGTACTGTGTCATTCTTCATGTATGGCGACCAGTGCTGGACGCAGTATACTCACCTGTAGCAGGTGCTATCCGAGGACAGCAGACACTCTCACACATGGGTGATACCATCCAAGGAACCCAGGAAGGACAGCCAAAAAGTGTATCCCAAAAGACCAAGACCACCTGCACCTTGCAGTTATATTCCCACCTGTCAGCTCGCAGGACTATCAGTTTGGTAAGAAAGCTAAGAAGCCAACTAAGGGAGGAGGGAGAGTTGTGCGATCATCCTAGGACAACCAGGCAGCATATTCTCACATGTGGGTGATGTCATCTACAGAGCCCAGTACGGGCAGTGCAAAAGTGTACTGTCACTTTAAAAAAGTGAAAAGTCTCAAGAATGTGCATGCACCAGTGCCTTCCAGATAAGTTGACGTTGAATGGAGTTGATAAAAATAATGGAATAGAGATATCTGGTTATCTTATGCTTCCTATATTCATCACTTACAGACCTCTTATTTATTAAGCTTTGTTAACTGTTTAAAGCTGGAATTATCATGGAAACAGAGAAAAATAAAGGTAGATAAAGACCACATGCCCTATCCAGTCTGCCCATTCATACCATCAACTATCCCTTAGACACCCTATGTACTGGTCCGAAGCTTTTTTGAATTCAGGTACAGTTTTCATCTCCCCCGAGATGCCATTCCATGAATTCATCACCCTTTCTGCAAAGTATTTCTTCAGATTACTTCTGAGTTTGTCCCGTCACCTCCATCCTATGCCCCCTCATTCCAGAGCTTCCTTTCAAATGAAAGAGACTCACTGTGCATTTATGTCATAGAAGTATTTAATCAACATTTACCACGTGCAAATGTGATCTGCAGCTTAATAAATTGACCTCTAAATATGAGATATCATGACAAAACATGATATGAAAGTTGCCATCAAAACTTTACAAAAATATCTCCATGGCTTTTGAAATTGAGAGAGTCATAGCTACCAAGGCCATGAGAAGGGGCAAACAAGATGTGTGACAACCAGAGCACCAGATTCTGCTGTCCCAAAATATTAGGACTAGGGGGCATCAATGAAGCTACTATGTAGTAGATTTAAAACAACCCAGAGAAAATATTTCTTTACACAGCGTGCAATTAAACTCTGGAATGCGTTACTGGAGAATGTGGTGAGATCAGTTAGTTTAGCAGGGTTTAAAAAAGATTTGGCTAATTTCCTAAAAGAGAATTCCTTAGGCCATTATTGAGAAGGCTTGGAGAAATCCACTGCTTATTCCTAGGATAAGCAGCATAAAATCAATTTTACTACTTGGGATCTAGCTAAGTACTTGGGACCTGGGTTGGCCACTGTTGGAAACAGGATACTGGGCTTGATGGACCTTCGGTCTGTCCCAGTATGGCAATTCTTATGTTCTTATGAGAGCCAAGTATAGGATAATGAAGCCATTGTGACATCACTGATGAGGTTGGCTCTTAGGCACTAGTGGAATGAGACTTTATGACATCACAATCTCTGTTCTAGAATGTTGCTACTATTTGGGTTTCTGCCAGGTACTTGGGACCTGGGTTGGCCACTGTTGGAAACAGGATACTGGGCTTGATGGACCTTCGGTCTGTCCCAGTATGGCAATTCTTATGTTCTTATGTGAGCCAAGTATAGGATAATTAAGCCATTGTGACATCACTGATGAGGTTGGCTCTTAGGCACTAGTGAAATGAGACTTTATGACATCACAATCTCTGTTCTAGAATGTTGCTACTATTTGGGTTTCTGCCAGGTACTTGGGACCTGGGTTGGCCACTGTTGGAAACAGGATACTGGGCTTGATGGACCTTCGGTCTGTCCCAGTATGGCAATTCTTATGTTCTTATGATGAGGGTGTTATGTAGTGACCACATCATCTGAGGGGAATCCCAGCTAGACAGTGGCATCACTAGAAGGAGCCCAACCCCTGCAGCTGGCTCCATACCCCACTGCCAGTTCCACCCTTCTCCTGGACTGCCTTACAGCACCAGTATGTAAGGCTAAGAGCCTGATAACTGTGGATACTACCTTCAGCAATGAACGATATTGTGGCTCAGAACATAAGAATTGCCGCTGCTGGGTCAGACCAGTAGTCCATCGTTGCCAACAGTCTGCTCACGCGGCAGCCTCCAAGTCAAAGATCAGTGCCCTAACTGAGACCAAACCTGCCTGCGTTCGTTCTGGTTCAGCAGGAACTTGTCCAGCTTTGTCTTGAATCCCCTATAACAGCCACCGGAAGAGCGTTCCAATTTTCCACCACTCTCTGGGTGAAGAAGAACTTCCTTACGTTTGTACGGAATCTATCCCCTTTTAACTTTAGAGAGTGCTCTCTCGTTCTCCCTACTTTGGAGAGGGTGAACAATCTGTCCTTATCTACTAAGTCTAACTTTGTCTGAATCCCTGGAGGGTGTTTTCCCCTAGAACAGCCTCCGGAAGAGCGTTCCAGTTTTCCACCACTCTCTGGGTGAAGAAGAACTTCCTTACGTTTGTACGGAATCTATCCCCTTTTAACTTTAGAGAGTGCTCTCTCGTTCTCCCTACTTTGGAGAGGGTGAACAATCTGTCCTTATCTACTAAGTCTAACTTTGTCTGAATCCCTGGAGGGTGTTTTCCCCTAGAACAGCCTCCGGAAGAGCGTTCCAGTTTTCCACCACTCTCTGGGTGAAGAAGAACTTCCTTACGTTTGTACGGAATCTATCCCCTTTTAACTTTAGAGAGTGCCCTCTCGTTCTCCCTACCTTAGAGAGGGTGGACAATCTGTCTTTATCTACTAAATCTATTCCATTCATTATCTTGAATGTTTCGATCATGTCCCCTCTCAGTCTCCTCTTTTCAAGAACTGACTTATGAGATAGTAACAGAAAGCAAAGAAAGAATGTGGGGGAAGATAGGGTGGGAGAGAGTGCCGAGAGAGAGTGGGATAAGAATGTGTATGTCTCAGGGGGCAAAACACTAGAAGGGGAATAGTGTGGAAGGAAGAGAGAGTTGGAAGGGTAATGCTTAAAAGCAGATAGGAAGCAAGGCTAGGGAGGTATAAGGAAGATGGAAGAGACGGCAAGAGCGCCTGGAGGGAGATGACGGGAAAAGGAAAAGTACCTGGAAGGGGGGGGGGGGGAGTGAGAAGAGAGTGGTTTGAGAAAGTAGAAAGGGGAGATTAAAATTTAAAAAAAAATTACACATAGGTGCAGCTTTTTCAAGTTAGAGGCTCCAAAATTGTCAGCTGCACATGCAGGTTCATGAGGTGTCATTCTATAAGGTCCCACCTAAGTGCTATAGTGCATACTGCTCGGGCTACACAAATGTGGGTGGAACATGGATGGGCTATGGGTGTGTCTTCAACTTACTATATGAGGGGCCGCTGGAAAGTTCTCAGCCCAACCTACAAAGCTGAAGCAGTTTCCATCGAGGGCTATACAGTTAGTCCAGCGATTTTCCACTTTACGGGGGCGGTCCCTATTTTTCCGACGGAACAAAAAAAGTGGAAAATCACTGGACTAAGGACTTTTACAAAGGTGCGGTAGCGGTTTTAGCATAAGCTTAGCGCGCACTAAAACGCCACGTGTGCTAGCCGCTACCGCCTCCTTTTAAGCAGGTGGTAATTTTTTGGCTAGCGTGCGCTATAGCGCGCGCTAATCCGGTGCATGCACTAAAAACACTAGCGCACCTTTGTAAAAGGAGCCCTAAGTGTCTAGCCCTCTGGAGACTGTCCCCAACTTTGTTGGCTGGGCTGAGAACTTTTCAGCGGCCCCCTCGTACGTTGCATGCTTTGCATGGTGCGTGTAGGCACGCCCATTTACACCAGCCATTGACCTGGTACAAATGGGCATGACTAAAGGCGCACTAAGTCGGGCTCACAAGCGCTGTTACAGAATCGGCGCTATAGATCATTGTTGCATGAGCAAAGTAAAATATAAATAAAAGGAAACTAAGGGGGGAATTCATCAAGGGGTGTTAACTCTGTTAGCACGCTAGATTCTAACATGCCCGTAGGAATATAATGGGCATCTTAGCATTTAGGAGCTGATTCTATAGGCGCCTAAGTGTGATTGACACATGACAGGTGTCATTTTTCTAGGCGCCGGCCAATTTAGGTGCCGTTTAAAGAACCAGCCCCTAGGTGCGTGTTAAATCTGTTAGTGCTCCTTGATGAATTCCCTCAAGCCATAAAAAGAGCAAAAAAAATACAGAGATCATCTTCTCTGGTTAAGAACATAAAAACCTAAGAATAGCCTTACTGGGTCAGACCAATGCTCCATCTATCCCAATATCCCATCTTCACAGAGGCCACAAGTACCTGGCAAAAACCCAAATAGTAGCAACATTCCATGCCACCAATCCAGGGTAAGCAGCGGCTTCTCCCATGTCTGTCTCAACAGCAGTTTATGGACTTTTCCTCCGGGAACTTGTCCAAACCTTTTTTAAAACCAGCTACATTAACCGCTCTCACCACATCCTCTGGCAACGCATTCCAGAGCTTAACTATTCTCTAAGGTGAAAAACTATTTCCTCCTATTGGTTTTAAAATTATTTCCCTGTAACTTTTTGGCTCGTGCCCAAGTTTTCTAGCATTTTCCACCCCTAATAAAAGTGATGTATTCTTGGAGACCAGATGCCAAGAGAAATAGCAGGAAAATACTTCCATGATGAACTATGGAAACCTTTGGGATGGTTTTGACTGCAAACCCTACTATTATTTAAATTCTCTGCTTTTTAAGAAGTGGGATAATCATACAAATTGGAGCCAGTCTTTACTGTCCATGATTTTAATGGTCTTCAGGGACATGAAATAAATGTGTGTGCCCCTTTGACTGCAATTCATCAAATCTCATTGTTTATTGCGTGAAAACATTTTATTACAGTTCTTCCCGTTATGTGTCATGTCACATATTATACATCTTCCTCAATCTAAGATATTAACCCATTGAAGTTAGGTATATAGGTTTATATAAATAGTTACTTCAAGCAGGCGTAGCATCTGTCAGAAGAAATCATTTATAACTGTGTTCTCAGTTTTGCAATATACGAGTATATAGCCAGCTTTATAAGAAATGATTTACCGTTGAGATGGTATCTTGAAAAAGGTGCTGTTGTTAGAAGGTGATACAGGCCAAAAAGATTACAATGCAGGTTTGTGAGTTAAAATCCTTCCCCAAATTTATCAAACTATGATCATGTATGCAATAAAGGCTAAATTTATAGGCAGTGCATTCCTAGACAGAAGGGAGGGGTAGAGTTACCAGACATATCCTATTTTTAGAGGATAGTCCGGGTGTTGTTTGTTTTTTTAATTAAGCGAATTTGTATTTGTCCATCCGTTTTTTGTTTTTTTTTTTCTTCTTCTTTTTTTTTTTCAATTATCTTTATTAACAATTGCAAAGGAACACACAACCATGAGTAGAACAAGCAGAAAACAAAGCATCCAGAACAGTACGAAAGTCAATAACACCAAAGGTGCGCAATACAAAACCCCCATGGGTGAATGCCCATCACAATTGACATTTTTAGATATCAACCCCCTCCAACCAGACACACTCAACCTCCAAACCCGCACCACAGACCACAACAAACACACCGCAGTCGAATCTCTAAACTAAACTAAACTAAACTAAACCTTGGGTTTATATACCGCACCATCTCCACGAATGCGGAGCTCGGCACGGTTTACAGGAAGAAAGATGAGAGAGGAACTACAGTGGAGAGATTAAAGAGTTAGGTGTAAAGGGGGAAGGTGAGAGGCCTAAGAGGGGGGAAGTGTTACAGTTTTGAGAATAGCCAGGTTTTTAGGTGTTTGCGGAAGAGTTGGAGGGAGCCACAAAAATCACTCCCGCACACGCACCGATGCAGCTGCCTTTTGTCCTTTTGTCCTTCTGGTTTAGCTTTCGGATTTTAAAATAGTGAGTCACCCGCAAGCCCGCTCAACAACTTTTGGGTTCATCATAAATTATGCATCCAACCTTCTCCTGTTTCCAATGTCTGGCTTGTCTTCGGCCTTCCTCTCCTGCCATGCACTTCCTTTCTAGTTTCACCCTCCCCCCTTCCCCTCCCCCAATGGTCTTCCAAGCCTCGGATTTGTTGCTGGCAGCATATTTGATTGCGACACCCACTGCCAGCCGGAGTTCAGTAGCTTTCAAGCAGCGGGTATCTCAATCAATGACACTGCCGGCAATGTGTCACAGAAGTTGAAGACCACAGAGGGGAGGGACCAGAGAAAAACTTTAAATCTTGTATTTCATGTTCAAGCTCATTCTGGTGAGATACAAAGGGGTGCTGTAAGTATATGTCTTTTGATATTACTACATTGCTGAATTATTCTTGTCTTCACCATTATTTTGGTTTTCCCAACATAAATTAACTCCCATGAACAAAGAATGACATAAATTCTTGCTTACAGCATCCCTTGTATCTCACCGGAATGAGCTCAAACGTGAAATACAAGATTTAAAGTTTTTCGTACTCAGGACAATCAGAAAGAGACCAGATCCTGTTATGGATAGAACAGCAATTTATACACAATTTGAACACCATCTATCCCTGTGGACTGAACACAGATGTGGACTATTCTGTATTCCTATAAAATGTAATCTACATTCCTTCATTGTCCCCTGAGGAAGGTGACATTGTCATTGAAGCTCGTATCCTAGTCAGGACTATATCCATTTTATATACCTGGGACTTGTTTTTGGACTTTTGAAAAACTACTAACAAAGTGTATGTAACTGGAAGTTGGT
This sequence comes from Geotrypetes seraphini, assembly GCF_902459505.1. Classification (NCBI taxonomy): domain Eukaryota; kingdom Metazoa; phylum Chordata; class Amphibia; order Gymnophiona; family Dermophiidae; genus Geotrypetes; species Geotrypetes seraphini. Next base: position 42,486,798 of record NC_047095.1, read on the forward strand.
TTAGACATTTCCTGTGCCTCTTTTTTACTGTTCTAGTTTTACCTCGAGACTTGGTATCTTCTTCTCTTTCCTTTTGTTGAGCACCTTAAAATCATCACATACAATCACACCAAGTCCCGCTCTTCTGTTGTGCACATAAGTTCCTCACCCCCTAAACCCCCATTCCTTTGAGTTTTTGCAGCCCAAATGCATGACCTTGCATTTCTTAGCATTAAATTTTAGCTGCCAAATTTCAGACCATTCTTCAAACTACGCTAGGCCTTTCTTCATGCTATTCACACCATCCGTGGTGTCTATTCTATTTTAGATTTTGGTATCATCCGCAAAGAGGCAAATCTTACCTGACAGCCCTTCAGCAATATCGCTTATATAAATGTTAAAAAGAACAGGCTCAAGAACAGAACCTTGAGGTAACATCCCTTTCCTCAGAGTGATCTGCATTGATCACTACCCTCTGTTGCCTTCCACTCAACCAGTTCTTGATCCAGCCCGTCACTTTGGGACCCATCCTGAGGGTCCTCAGTTTATTTATGAGACATCTGTGGGAAACACTGTCAAAGGCTTGGCTAAAAGCTAAATATACCACATCTAGCAAACTCACTCTAGTCAATTCTCTGGTCACCCAGTCGAAGATTTGTCTGATAAGATCTACCTCTAGTGAATCCATGTTGCCTCCAGTCCTGTAATCCACCAGATTCCAGAAACTTCACCATTCTCTGTTTTAAAAGCATTTTCATGAATTTGCTTACCACAGAAGTCAGACTTACTGGCCTGTAATTTCCTACTAGTTCCTTACTTCCACTTTTGTGTAGAGTGATCACATCCGCTCTTCTCCAGTCGTCAGGTACCACTCCTGATTCTTGAGAAGTATTGAAAAGATCAGTCAGCAGAGCCACCAGAACTTCCCTAAGTTCCTTCAGCACCCTCGGATGTACACTGGAAACAATGAATACAAAAAGATGTCACACAGGTTCATTGTGGAAATCCTGAAAATTAGGCTGGGTTGTGGACCTCGAGGACTAGATTTCAGGACTTACATACGGACTTTCTTTTTGGTTAAACATAAAGGAAGTCTCCTGTAGCCAAGTACCAAGTCATAAACAACCTGTCGGATCTGTCACTTGCCCAATAGTTTCTTGGTATGCCGTTGCTTTACCCGTTCATCTTTGCCCCCCAGCTAAGGTCAGGTACTCATTTACCAATTGAGTTGGCCAGTGGTTGGCTACCTGACAGAAATGTCAATGCGAGATTTGATCTCAGGTCATGGACTCAGTAGGCAAACAACCTTACTGATTGCACCAGAAGGGAATTAAAAGTCATATTAGTTCATTTTTTATTTATCTAATTTTATACTGACTAAAACATCTAGGCAGCTTACAAAAAAACATTCATAATCATCTAAACCAGGGGTGTCCAACCTTTTGGCTTCCCTGGGCCGCATTGGCCAAAAAAAATGTTTCTGGGGCCATAGAAACGTGCAAACACTGCAGCAAGACAGAGGAGGGAGTCGTCAAGATGGTAAACACCCGGGGGCAGCAGAGGAAAACTGCGTCACCCTCGACCGGGGCCGCACAAAATACTTTACAAGGCCGCAGGTTGGACACCCCTGATCTAAACATTAAAACAATCCCACAATCCTAACATCACCCAAGCCAAGGAGACAAACATAGAACTATGTTAGAAAGAAATGCGATTGTTTCAGATAGGGAAGGGAAATTAGAGGAAGGAGTCGGGACACTGATTGAGTAGATAAGACCATTATATGGGTTGGGATTTTATTTCTTCAGGGAGTATAGATTTATATATATGACTGATATATTGTGGGGCTATATTTTTATATAACTCACCTCAGACATTATGGTGACTCAAAGACATAAATAAATAAAATTAATTTATTGCTGCCATCCAAAAGTTGTTTAATACTAGATTTTAATATCTTAGGGGGGAATTCTATGGTATATCTGAGTTCACAAGTTAGCCAGATTCTATAAATGGCACCTGAAATTACATACCTAGATCAGCCTAGCCAATCTAGGCACCAAACTTAATTTTCTTAATTGGCTTAATTGGCACTAATAATTGAAAGCGACATTAAAAAACAATTAAAAATTAATTAGCAGATAGGCACCTACCAGCAAGTAGGCAGATTTGGGGCATGGTTTGACTTAGGCGCTAGTAGGAGCCTAACTTAGGTGTGCTTATTCAAGTCAAGAAAACCCTAGCCTAAATGGCAGTGTGCCGAAGGATTCAACGCCTACTGGCGCCTAAGACCACTTAGGCACTGCTAGCCACAATTCTATAAATGGCGCCTAGCGGATGATTGACAATTATGCTCAACAGTGCCTAGGAGTTAGGCGCCATTTATAGCATCAAGGCCTAAGTCCATAATGGCATCTGAGCACCAAGATTTTGTTTTAAAATACTGGTGTAAGTTGACATCTATGCACCTACATTTAGGCCTACCCATTTATGCCGTATCAGTAGCAGGTGGAAAGGCACGTTACCTAAGTGCATAACTGTTGGCCCTGCCCATGCTTCTCCCCTTGCATTTTTACACACCAAACCCCTCCCCCAGTTAGAGGCACTGGGGAAGGGAAGGTACACAAGTGGTGGGGGAGGGCGGAGACAAGAAGTGCTGGTGTCCCTACCAAGATGGTGCCTGGGACAGTCTGCCCCCCATCCCCTTACTACGACACTGATTGGCCCCCGTATTTTTAAATACCTGAATATTGATGTCTTAGCAAACGGGGGATAGTATTCTATGCTCAATCCAATTAATTATAATTCAGTGTTGCGGTCTGCTTTCCATTGAATTTATTGGCAGGAGTGTGTGGTGCAATGGTTAGAGCTACAGTCTTGACACCCTGAGGTTGTGGATTTAAATCCCGCACTGTTCCTTGTGACCCTGGGCAAGTCACTTAATCTCCATCACCCCAGGTACATTGGATAGAGTGGGAGCTCACTGGGACAGTCGAGTACCTGAATAATTTGTAATCCACATAGAATTGTAGGATATGCAGAATATAAATTATTGAAAGGAAGAAGAAAATAACTCTATACGACCTGTAGGCGGGTATTCATCATTCCTATGTGGACATAAATTTAGACATGAGAAAAGCCACAGAAATTTCTCAAAATCCAGGGATTTTATGAATAGTTTCATGAAGGTTTTGATATATTTGTTTATTAGCTGGGAGGGTGGGGGAAATTTCTTTGTGCAGTAATATTTGTAAGTTTTGTTGAACTTATTATATAATGTACAAATATGTGAATCAGTTATTGCGCATTTGTAGTTTGAAAAATCAATAAAGAATTAAAAAAATAAATAAATAAATCCATGGGTTTTCTGCACTCACCGCAAAGGTTTACCAGGCATCATCCATCAAAGTAACAAAACCTGAGACATATTTCCACCAAGCTTTTTTTTTTTTTTTGGGGGGGGGGCTGTTTTCACAGAAGCAAATCGTTGGAGGAATTACTTGGTTTGCACTTTTGCAAAATATTCAGGACCCCACTAGGGGCTGCTCAGTTTACAGAAGAGGAGAAGGAATGAAGACTCTGCACTTTCAGGGCTTTTCGTAAAACAGGAACTACGGCACATTTGATATTTTAAAATAACTGAAATGATTTTCTGCAGCAGATAAGAAATCCAAATGCACTTGAATAAGGGGAACAGCAAATAGTTACTGCATAGGAAATATGCAGTTTTGTAGCTGTAATTCAACCATTTACCCTAATGTTTTTATTTTGCTGTTATGATTTATAAATGAGCCACTCCAGTGCCTGGAAGACTTTTATTTTTTTCTAAATCAATGAGTAACTAAATGTCAGTACAAAATTCCACTCAAAAACATCATCTTACCTGATTCTTGGATTTGTCCTCTCTGCTAAAAGATATTTAATGAAATATAAACTATGGGCTCCTTTTACTAAGGTGCGTTAGGGCCTTAACGCGTGGAATAGCGCGCGCTAGACCTTAACGCCATTATTCTAGAAGCGTACCGCGTGGTTTAGTGTGCGCTAAAAGCGCTAGCACACCTTAGTATAAGAATCCCTATATTTTACTACTGACATTTTTATGTTTGTTAGGAAAGGCGTTTTGAAAAAACAAACAAAACATTTTAAGGGTCTAGCTCCTTAATTTACCCCTCCCTCCTTTTACAAAACCATGTCGGGAGCGGCGCAGAGCATTCGGCGGGCCGGCCTACGCTAAAAACCGCTTCCACAGTTTTGTAAATGGGGCGGGGATGGGGGGTGGGTGGGTGGGTTTAAAGCAATTTGTCTACCTAGCCAACAACCACAAACTGCTTGAGGAAATGCTACATACAGAAGGCAATGCCCACGCAGTCTCTAGCTTACCACCGAAATGTAAGCACCATTGGCGCGCTTAAACGATAGAATACTGGTGCCAGGGGCACACCCAGGGCTCCTTTTACAAAGGTGCGTTAGGGCCTTAATGCGCAGAATAGTGCATGCTAAATTGCCGCACGCGCTAGCCGCTACCGCCTCCTCTTGAGCAGGCGGTAGTTTTTCGGGTAGCACGCGCTAATCCAGGGCATGCGCTAAAAACGCTAGCGCACCTTTGTAAAAGTAGCCCTCAGTGCTGATTTAAACATGATGCAAACATTGTTCTTTTTTGAGGGCTGGGGGGGGGGGGGGTTAGGATGCTGCAGCTGACCCGATTGTGATGGCTTTAACTGCCACTGCCCTGTTGGCCTGGCTTAGGCTGTACTTTGGTTGGTTTACTCACTAGGTGTCTTGGGCTTTTCTCTGGTATCTTTTTTTTTTAGGGGGGAGGCTATGGGAGGGAGCAGGTCTAGGTTGCTGGGGGGGGAGCACAAAAACTAGATGATGCATAGTGTAATGTATTGTTTTATTGTACGTTCTGTTTTCTCTGCAGTCATCAATATAAAATGAGTAAACATTAAACATGATGCATACCACTCACTTGCCCCCTCTTTTACAAAACCGCGGAAGTGGTTTTCTGCACAAGCCGGCGTGCTGAATGCTTTGCGCTGATCCTGACGCTCATAGGAACTCTATGAGTGTCGGGAGCAGCGCAGAGCATTCAGTGTGCCAGCCGGCGCTAAAAACTGTTTTTGCGGTTTTGTAAAAAGGGGGGAAGGGGTTTGGTGTGTAAAAATGCAAGGGGAGAAGCATGGGCAGGGCCAACAGTTATGCATTTAGGTAACATGCCTTTCCACCTGCTACTGATACGGCATAAATGGGTAGGCCTAAATGTAGGTGCCTCTAACTCTAGCTCCAACACGCAGCTCACGCTTAGGGTTGCCAGATTTTCCTTTGGAAAATCCGTCCCCCTAGCCCTATCCGGCCCCCTAGTTACGCCCACCACACCCTAATTCCACCCCCAAGCCTGCCCTAGCCTCACCCCCCGCTGTCTGCCCTTGGGGGGTACACGGCCTGACTGCCACCATCGGGGATCCCTTCCACCCTTCCTTCCCGCCCGCCCACTGCATCACCCCCGAAGCCATAGAAACATAGAAACATAGAAAGGTGACGGCAGAAAAGGGTTACAGCCCATCAAGTCTGCCCACTCTACTGACCCACCCCATTAAGTCTGAGTGCTGCTCGACCCACGTAGGGATCCCACGTGGATGTCCCATTTATTCTTAAAGTCGAGCACGCTTGTGGCCTTGATTACCTGCGTCGGAAGTTTGTTCCAGTGATCTACCACTCTTTCTGTGAAGAAATACTTCCTGATGTCACCACTAAATTTCCCTCCCCTGAGTTTGAGCGGGTGCCCCCTTGTGACTGAGGGTCCCTTGGGAAGGAATATATCATTTTCTACCTCGACACGACCTGTGACGTACTTAAAAGTCTCAATCATGTCACCCCTTTCCCTGCGCTCCTCTAGAGAGTACAGCTGCAATTTGCCCAGTCTTTCCTCGTATGAGAGACCCTTGAGTCCAGAGACCTTCCTAGTGGCCATTCGCTGGACCGACTCAGCTCGAAGCACATCTTTACGGTAATGTGGCCTCCAGAATTGCCGACATGTTACTTCATTGGAGCTGGACCCGCTCCCTCCTCCCCCAGCAGCACTCCGAGCAGGGACGCAGGCAGCAGCTCACACACTGCATAGCTGACATGGAACCTTCTCTCCGACGTCAGAATTGATGTCAGAGGGAAGGCTTGTGGGCCAGCTATATGCAGCGTGTGAATTCGGCCTATTGAATCAATTTTTCAATTTGATTCGATTTGCTTTTCCTGCCCAATCAGACTTTTTTTTTCAAATGTCCTGGTGGGTTTATTTTGTAGACTTTTCACCCAATCCACCCCCTTTCCCCTCTCCAACCTAACACCAGTGCTTTTGCTGTAAACAAAATAAACAAAAAAGTCTTTTCCTTTCTCAGTTAGGTCCTAGCTCACAATCGCTGTCTAACACAAGCTCTGGCAGGATACACATTTCAAATCTGACATATTCTAATTACAAAATAGTTTATTATTTTTTTCTACCTTCCACTGTCATATCCAATATTTGTTTCTTTCCCATTGTCTGCTATCTCTTTCTCTCCCTGCCTTGTGCCCTGGGTCACATCTCTCTATTCCCCTCCATGCAGCATTTCTCCCTTCCTCCCCTTCATTATCATGTGCAACATTTCTTTCTCTCTCCCCATGAACCATCTCTCCCTGCCCTCCACCCTATGTCCAACATTTATCTCTCTATCTTCGCCATGGATGTCTCCCTCCCCTCCACCATATGCAAGATGTCTCCCTCTCACCCCTTTCTACCTCTTCTTTCCTTTCTTCCACCCCAACAATTCTTCCCCTCTCCTCTCTCCCCCCATGTGCAGCATCTTTCCTCCCCTCCCAACCCCCTGAGCAGCAGCTTCTCTCCTTTCCCAACACAAATATCTCTGACATTTACGGGGAGACACTTACACTGGCTCAATGGTTAGCATAATATTTGCACCTAAGCACATATGTCCATATATCTGATAATGCTAGTATTATGTAAAGGAAGGTAGGCTGCTACCCTTCATATGAACACAGGAATAACCTTACTGGGTCAGACCAGTGGTCCATCTAGCCCAGTATCCCATTTTCACGGTGGCCAATCCAGGTCACTAGTACCTGGCAAAACCCCAAATATTAGCAATATTCCATGCTCCTGTACCAGGGTAAACAGAGGCTTTCCCCATGTATGTCTCAATAGCAGACTATGGACTTTTCCTCCAGGAACTGTTCAAACCTTTTTTTAAACCAGGTATGTTACCACATCCTCTCCAGAGCTTAACTATTCTCTGAGTGCAAAAAATGTTTTCCTCTTATTGGTTCTAAAAGTATTTCCCTGTAACTTCATCGAGCTTCCCCTAGTCTTTGTCGTTTTTGTAAATAGATTCATTTGTACCTTGTCTACCCCACTCAGGATTTTGTAGACTTCAATCATATCTTCCCCTCAGCCGTCTCTTTTCCAAGCTGAAGAGCCCTAACCGTTTTGGTATGGCGGTATATAAAAATAAAGTTATTATTATAATTATTATCTTGGTCGCTTTTCATTGAACCTTTCCTGATTCCACTGTATCTTTTTTTTTGAAATATGGTGACCAGAACTGAACACAATACTAAAGTTGAGGTCACACCCTGGAGCGATACAGAGGTATTATAACAGTCTCGTTAACCATCCCTTTTTTAAGAGTTCCTAGCATCTTGTTTGGGGGTTTTTTTTTGGGGGGGGGAGGGGTTTACAGAATAAGCTCCTATCTTGTGCCAATTAGCACCAATAATTGATTGTCAGAGCCCAATTATCGGCGCTAATTAGCTCATTTTTTCAATTAAACCGTGCATGCAACTTGGGCACCCGCCCAAATTTGCATATGCACATGTTAACTTTTAATTGATGCATTTTTTACTGTTTTAATGTACTTAATATATATAGATTGTATGTATTTTTTACTCTGTTGTGAACCGCTTTGAACTCTTGGTATAGCGGTATACAAAAAATATATTATTATTATTTATAGAAGTTGGGGGACTACTTAAACAAAGTTATCCTCCACCTCTGTTTCCCTGTTCTCCGCTCTCACTTCCGGAATATCCATTCCTTCTGCCACTATGAAAAGCACAAAATCTGGATTTTGTCTTCCTGTTTTTGCTGAAAACCACTGCGTTTGAGTCTGTTGTATCTCTGGGAAAAAATCCGTCAAATTTTACAACAAAAGAATCAATAGATGATCTAATGACTTCTTACATGAGGTAACTGTATTTTACACTTAAGCAGAAGCGCATATGGACCAAATTATGACTTGGCTGTAAATGCTATAACCTACTCTACATCATGAATTAATATGTCATTTGGAAACCTGGCTCGGTTGTGGAGCAGGTGGATACCAGACACCTGGCAAGAACAAGATGTTCTGCTCAGGGATATGCAGATAAAATGAATTTCCCTCATAATTTATAGCTACATTATTGAACACTGACCAGATGTCAATTGCAGGCAGAGGAAAGCACTCACAAAGAGCAGCTTCACTTTCCGTGAGATCAAGTGCGCAGTGGTAGAAAATGTTGCACTTTGCTTTCAGAGGATGGCACGGGTAAAATCTGAACAAGGTTGTTAGGGACACCTAGGCAGGAAGTGTTCAGTGTCCATAGTGTCAGTGCTATGGAGCAGAGCATTCCATGCTGTACAGACACACTATTGGACTTTGCATTAGGAATCTTTAGTTTGGAAACATTCCCCCTCTTTTGGGATCGCATAACATGGGTTTTAGCGCCAGGGCGGCGGTAACTGCTCCGATGCTCATAGGAATTCTAAAACACGCGCTACGCATTCGTAAAAGAGGAGGATACTCGCCTAAGAATGACTTCTCATCACTTTTGGCTCAGGGGAGACCTGAACTGACCACCTCTCCTAATGCAGAAGGGCTTCGTATTCCTCTGAATTGCTCAACTAAAATATTACCAAACTTGTCATGTTCCATCTTTGAAGGTAATATTACAGAAAACAATTTTCCATCTGCATATATAGACAGATAATACAAATTCCCACTCTCCTGATTATTTCTTCAACCTGTTATTGACACATATAAATATATTTGCCTTTAAATGGAAGGCTGACACCCTAGAGGTACCACCACAAGACCACCACCAGTGGTCAGAATCCACCATTTCACACCAGGAGCCAGATGGGGTGGGAGAGGAAGGGGACCTCTCTTTTCCCTTCCTGCTAGAACATTAGGAATGGCCCTGAATAAATCCTGGAAGTTCTTGGGGATGGGGAGGTGTCACAGTGGATGGGAGGAGCTTCAGAGAGTGTTGCGTTGAGCAGGAGAATTGGAATGGGGGAGCTATGGGTGATTAGAACTTGGGGGGGGAATTGACAGATCAGAGTGGTGTATCAGAAAGATTGTGGGAGGTGAGATTGGTGACCTGGTTGCTGAAACCTGTAAGGTATGTGGGTGTCAGCCAATATTTAATGCCAGTCTTTTATACAGTCGCTATCTGACCACTTACCTATGCCGGCATCGGTACCGAATATGGCCTGTGCCTGCATAAGGGCTGGCTCCTCCCTGAATCCATCACCAGACTCTCTCCACTGCCCAGTTCTCAATGGGCAATTACAGCAGATAATCAGTGACACTGTCAAGTTAGGTGGTGCTGAATATCGGTGGCCGACCCACTCAGTGTCCTTTCACCAGACAGGAGCCTCTCCTGACCAGTTAAACCCTTTTGACTATCAGGTCTATCCCTCCGATATTCAGTTGGTGACAGTCATCATTTTTTTAACTGCTAACCATCGCCGGCAACATTAAGCCCCAATATTCATTGCTGGGCCATATCCAGGCACCAGCATTGAATATTGGGGCATAATTCTAGGCAGCAGGCTACCCAGATCTCATGCAGACCCAGCCGATATTCAGCCAGACCCACAGAAGTGTTTTTATCCCCCCCCCCCCAAAAAAAAAACACCTTTTCCCACCCCCTTGAATGCTTCCTCCCTTTCCCCTTTCCCTTCCCACCCACTTCAAAGACCTCGTGCCTGCCAACCTCTCCTAATGTGTAGGTAGACCCCCCCTGGGCCTACCTACATACCTTGTGGTCCAGAAGGGATCTTCTGGGACAAAAGCCTATAGCAGCAGCCTTTCAAAATAGCTACCATGACCTCTCATGGCAACTTGTTACCACTCTACGAAGTACCACAAGTTGCTGCAAGATGTCGAAGCAACCATTTAAAAAGGCTGTTGCAAGGGGGCAGGAGTGAGGGTGTTATGTTTCTGTTCCCAAAGACCCCCTACTGGACCACCAGTTATGTGGGTAGGCTTGGGGGGGGGCTACCTACACATTATGAGAGGTGGGCAGGCAGGGGGTCTTTGCAGCAGAAAGGAAGAGAGAGGAAGCATTTGTAGTGGGGCAGGAAAAGGTGCAGATTTTTTTTTTTTTTTGGGGGGGGGAGAGCACTACTTATGTAGGCCCTGGCCCAATATTTAACCAGGACCCACATAAGCTGAGCAGGCAAATTTAAGACTGTTTTTGAGCCCCAATATTCATTACTGAGCTTTTGAGCTGTCCTAAATTCACCCGCTCATCTTATGCGGACCCTAACTGAATATCGATGGAGCCTGCATAAGCCCTGGCTCGCCCTTGATTGACCCACCATTTTGTGGGGCCGGTCAAAGCCGATATGGAGTGGCACTGCCTGGCTTAGTGCCACTGAATATTAGTGTTTGGGTTGAGATAAGCATTTAAGCGGGCCAGAGCCTCGGCTTCACCCCTGTTCCACCCAGGGATGCTCCTGTAAGTACAAATGAATGCTTAAATAGGCTTAAGGAGCCTAAACCACGTTGTATAATTTAAGATACAGAAAGACACCTCTGCAGATCTTTCCTTCAGACAGACAAGAACGGGAGCAGCTACATGAAATAGTTTAAGGTTGATTCTGGCACTATTAGCATGTCTGCTGTAACTCTATTTTTGGCTTTAGATAGGTATTGACGCAATGTGCTGGTGACATTTCCAGTTATAATGAGGAAATGATGCTAGGGATTTGGACTGCATTGCTCCTCCAAAGTGGAGAACAGTAGGAAGACATTAAATCAGGTGGAATTAATAGAGGGGGGAGCAACATTTATGAACTAAAGCTATAGGCAATGCATTTGCTTCATTGGTGAATTTCCCAAGTCTTCCTGGTCCTGGATTGCTAACATGCAAGTCAGGAAAAGATTTGCATATCATGGAGGAAGTATGCCAAACGATCTCGTGCCTATGCATTGTGGATAGCCTGAAAACCTGACTGGCAAAGGCGTAACTTCAGGAACCGACTTGAGAAACACTGCTCTACACGGATCACCGCTTTCCTAGTCTGTTTACAAACTGGCCACAAATGTAACATAGTAACATAGTAGATGACGGCAGATAAAGACCCGAATGGTCCATCCAGTCTGCCCAACCTGATTCAATTTAAAAAATTTTTTTTTTCTTCTTAGCTATTTCTGGGCAAGAATCCAAAGCTTTACCCGGTACTATGCTTGGGTTCCACCTGCCGAAATCTCTGTTAAGACTTACTCCAGCCCATCTACACCCTCCCAGCCATTGAAGCCCTCCCCTGCCTGTCTAAGGGTTAGATTCACTAAGCAAACCGATCGTGCACCGATTCACTTACCTCTCCTCCGATCCGTGCATGCAAATGAGGGGAACGGCATGCAAAGTAGGCAGGCACGCAATTCACTACAGAAATCTTGCAAACCGACTGGGCTGGCCAATCAATCCAAGAAGCGACTACTGAAATCCCAGCCTTGCAGCCCATCTCTGCCGCTCTGCCCCTTCCACACATCCAAGACACAGCAAACGCCCCTTCCAGCTGAGCCCTGCTCTTGCCGGCCCGACTCTCCTGTCTCTGCCGCCCTTCCACGTAGTGCGAGCCTGTGGTTTTAAAGCGGGGCTGCACTGCGGGGAAGGGCGGCAGAGAGCAGGAGAGCTAATTGCCTGCTTTAAACATCTTTTGTAACTTTTATGAGCAGCCTGCCGCCGGGGATCATCCTATTTCTGCCTCATAACATTTCCTCCTGAGCAACCTGCTGCCGGGGATCGCCTTTCCAGAGCAGTTACACCCCCCCCCCCCCAGCTAAAACGAACATGCGCAGACCATCTATAGGGAAAGCAGATGGTCTGCGCATGCATCAGGATCGCACAGTAGCGATCCATGTCGGCAGATGGGGACGTCCTCAGATCGCCCCCATCAGAATATTATTGGTTGCAGAATCCATCAGAGCTGCCCGGATCGGACACGGATCGGTCATGATCGGGCAGGTTAGTGAATCTAGCCCTATGAGAAGAAGCAGAAGAGCCTCAACTAGCACGAAGCCTAAGGACAGGAAGATAAAACCAACAGAAAAGGTATTAGGTTTCTTTTTCAAGCGACATCTTTTAAGGTGTTAGTTTTCACATACCTGCGAAGGCTGAGCATACCTTTTACCCACGGGTTTACTTTGTACCAGTTTTCTTAGTGAAAAGAAAAAGTGCCCACACACAATCCCACCTCCTTTTTTTCTCTGAGTACTTTCTCCGATCAAAACAGCATATACATTTTAGAAATATAAAAGTATGTACATTTTTATGATCCCCACCCTAACCTTGCCTCTGGGAATACTTGCACTACACGTGGAACTACACCCACACTTCTGCCTGCTGACAGAGAGGACAATTTTCAGACAACCATTTTACCCACTGAAATCTCTATGAAACTTGTCATAGTAACATAGTAGATGACGGCAGATAAAGACCCGAATGGTCCATCCAGTCTGCCCAACCTGATTCAATTTAAAGTTTTTTAAATTTTTTCTTCTTAGCTATTTCTGGGCAAGAATCCAAAGCTCTACCCAGTTCTGTGCTTGGGTTCCAACTGCTGAAGTGTCTGTCAAAGCTCACTCCAGCCCATCTACACCCTCCCAGCCATTGAAGCCCTCCCCAGCCCATCCTCCCCCCAAACAGCCATATACAGACACAGACCGTGCAAGTCTGCCCAGTACTGGCCTTGGTTCAATATTTACTATTATTTTCTGGTTCTAGATCCTCCGTGTTCATCCCATGCTTCTTTGAACTCCGTCACCGTTTTCCTCTCCACCACCTCTCTCGGGAGCACATTCCAGGCATCCACCACCCTCTCCGTAAAGTAGAATTTCCTAACATTGCTCTTGAATCTACCACCCTCAATGGAGGTGACTATATACCGAAGATGCCATAATTGCATGCTAAATCTGCACATATTTTGCGAGAATAATACGGTGCCTGTCAGAAGTCTTAACTCTTCAGAGCAGGAAAACTCACTTCACTAGCTTATTTTATCCAAGGACAACCAACCAGCTAAGTAAGGGCATAAAGTTAGGGCGGCAAAAAAACTGTCCTAATCCCCCCTCCCACCTCCCTTTTACAAAGCTGCACTAGCAACTGTCGCTATAGTAACTGCCCTGAAGCCCTTAGGGATTGAAAGAGCTTCGGGGCTTTTGCCAATTGGCAGCCAATAGTGCGGCTTTGTAAAAGAGGGGGGGGTTCATGAGCTGAGTTAACTGGGCGCTAGTATGAATATCGGCTGGTGCCTGGATAACTTCTGGGTCAGTTCACCTGCCCAAATATTCAATGCCAGGAGCTCCCCATGCCCCAGCTTACAAGCCAGTTACCACTGCAAGCTGAATATTACCCCCATATATTCTTTGGATGAAAACAAGACTAACTGCCCCACGTGAATAAGGCCCTGCATGAGTTGGTCCCAACTCACAGTTTATATCCATCGTTTGGAGCAATGACTAGCAGTGTGCATTTGCCCCTGTTTTTTTGGTTTATTCAGGTTCCAAAAAATCTTTTGCGCTTGGAAATTGCTTGTGTGTGTACATATAGAGAATGACACGGTAACAAAATTCATCACCATTCCCGTCCCCGCAGAAAATCATGGGAAACGATCCTGTATCATTCTTTAGTGTTTGTCTTAACCTCAGTCCTTCTACACTAGCATTCTTCAATGCAAGGCTTGAGGGTCAGTGGCTCTGTCCATTCATAGTCTGATTCTTATGTGAGCCAAGTATAGGATAATGAAGTCATTGTGACATCACTGATGAAGTTGGCTCTTAGGCATTGGGGGAATGAGGCAATATGACATCATAATCTCAGTTCTGGAATGTTGCTACTCGTTGGGTTTCTGCCAGGTACTTGTGACCTGGGTTGGCCACTGTTGGAAACAGGATACTTGGCTTGATGAACCTTCAGTCTGTCCCAGTATGTTCTAACCATCCCATGTCATTCTTTAGTGTCTTTCTCAACCTCAGTCCTTCTACATCTGTATTCTTCAATGCAAGGCTCAAGGGTCAATGGCTGTGTCCATTCGTACTTTGATTCTTCCCTCTTTTCTTAAAGAATGGAATATGTTTATTTTATTATGTATATTATTTTATTACATTTGATGCATTATTCTTGTAATCAGTGCCTTGATGTTATATATGTTGTATTTGATGATGTTTGCATCAATAAAACTGTTTGAATCTAAAGAATGACGTAGAGATGATTTCCTGTGGTTATCCATGGGGATGGAAACGGTGATTAATTTTGTCACCATGTCATTCTCTATATACATATACCTATGAAGTAATGTACATACAATAAATCTGCATACACAAAAAGGCTGTAGTATACATAAAAGGTACACAATTAAAATAAATATGAAAAAAAACATTTAAAAAACCCACAAACACTACATAAATTTCATTTCAAAGGAAGACTAACCAAGCTTTGTTTTAGCTCTGCACATCTCTAGCAATGACTAATTATCCCAATGAGCATGATTCTGCTTCTCAATCAACATGTGTACAACAAGCAATTGGCTTAATGATTGTAGTAAGTATGCTTAATGTTCTGGAAAACGTTTCTTATGATTTATTATCTTTATTATTTCATATATCACCAAGATTAGTATTTAAGAGACAAATTTTGCATTGCTTAAGATGCAAGCTGATTGTTACCATGAACATTTGGGGGTGGGGGGTGGAGCATCACTAACCTCCCACTTCCTTAGGTTTCTAGCTCAATCAGAACCATAAACCTTCAAGAAATACCAAAGAATGAATTTCTCTTGTATTTTTAGGTCAACTCCCAACTCACTTTAGCCACTTACAACAGTGTCGGCCCTTGACCAAAGGCAAGGCCATTTCCAGAACCCGGCAACCGTGAGCCGAAAAACCAGTCACTGGGAGCCCCTCTTTCAGGGGACAATGAACAGTCAGTAATATGTCTAAGTGGCTGGAGTTCCTTTTATTTTCATATCTTATTGCCAACAAATGTGTTTCCTTTCCCTAGAACTTCCTGTCACTGTCATCTTGGCCTCAGGAGTTTCCATGAAATATGGCTGTCCGCTATTTTAATAAATAACATATTCTTTCAAAATGATATCCAAGCATACAAATATGAAGAGAGAGACTATATGGGAGCTGTATGAAGCTATGTTTTCCATACCTTTAAAATGACTCTCTCTCATTCACTAACTCGGTTTAATTTTATCTCCTATTTCACCAGAATGTGTTACGCTTTGGGTGAGTTTGGGTGGCCTCACACTTTCCATCATAAATGTAGTGAGTAGGGTGGGATATGGGCCTGAATCTCCCCTCTCTTTGATACACTACAGACTAAACTAAACTGAAACGTAATTTTATAAACCGGGTCATCAACTAAAAGGAGCTCGACTCGGTTAACAATAATGGAAAACATAATACGTCCACATAAAGGAAATTTAAACTCAAATGGTTAGTTTCCAAAGTGTTTAGCAAACAGGACAGTTTTCAGGGCTTTCCGGAACAGAGCGAAGGGGCCTAAACTTCTTAATGCAAGCGGTAAAGCATTCCAGAGTTCTGTTAGTTTAAAAGCAAAAGAACGACTGAAAGGCCTGAAAGTTCTGGGTTTTCCCCTAAGGGAAGGAAATGTAAGTTTTTAATTTTTGAGAACTTCTGGCGAGATGAGATCCATGCACATTCCAATCTAAAGGAATCAGAGTAGTGAAAATGCCAAATAGGATCTTAAATGCACTTGAATTGAATTCCGAGATTCACTGGAAGCCAATGTAATTCCTTAAGCAGAGGGGTTGCGTGATCGAATTTACTCTTACCGGTTGATGCTCTACTAGGATTTCCCATAATATCTGCAGCTGTCAGAGAGACCGGTATGTACTGTTTCTTTCACATCTTTCGGGGGTAGGAGGGAGTCAGTGACCACTGGGGGAGTTATACCTGCATGCACCCAGTGGTCATCTGGTCAGTTTGGGGACCTTTTTGGTCTTTATGCACTTTTAAAAGATCTAACTCCAAAC
The DNA here is from genome assembly GCF_902459505.1 of Geotrypetes seraphini. Taxonomy (NCBI): domain Eukaryota; kingdom Metazoa; phylum Chordata; class Amphibia; order Gymnophiona; family Dermophiidae; genus Geotrypetes; species Geotrypetes seraphini. The sequence goes on from NC_047095.1 coordinate 42,503,101, forward strand.
GTCTGCATGATGTCTTGGGCGTCTCCCAAAAGGTTTCATTATCCTTGCAAGATGTCCAAGTCCTAAGGCCGCCTCTAACATGTCCCTTCATGATTTAGATGTACTGGAGGGAAAATGACTTGCAAAATGTCTGAAATGTCTGTTTCGAAAATCTGCACTTGGATGTTTTGGTGATTAAAATGTCTAAGTGCCACTTTATGCCCTTTTTTGGATGTCTTTCAGTTTTGAAAATGAGCCTCATAGTATTCAAGCCAGAATGTAATAATTTAAATAATGAAAGACTGTATTTTACCAATAGCCTCCACACAGATGGATTGCAGCTAATAAAATCTGAAACTAAAAACCACACTCAGAGTGAGGGCTGATATAACTCCACAAAAAGGCTAATTCCTAAGGAGCTTATCATCCCAAATTCACAGAACAAAATTCCTGCTAAAATTTAGTTACTTGGCACACTCTGTTTATCATACTGTAAAAAAAGATCAGAACTGCATTACTTGCACTCAAAGTACAAAAAAAAAAAAAAAAAAGAATGCAAAGAGTATCCCTCCACCCTCCCAGACTACTCTACAATCCATACTGGTCTAGAGATGTAATCAGGGCAAGAGTGATACCGAGTTGAGGCATCCATTTAGTGAACAAAACCTGAATATGCAGGAGAAATCATACCCTTAGACCTTCAAGGATTGTATGAGATGATGGGAGGCAAACGGATCACCCACAGAGGTCAGTTGGGCCTCCTGTGCAAGTCTTTACACCAGACTTTGTAAGTTTGCTGTATGATGCTTACTTGAATTATAAGAGTCAATCTGCCAGCTCTGTGCCAGCTCCAGCAACAGCGCAGGGGGAAGCGCCTTCCCAGAGCGCAGAGTCTGCCAGGCAGGTGTCAGCTGTAGACCCGGAAGGCCAGTCAGAGAAGGACTGGGACACTTGGAGTGCAGACTCTATGCCTCTTCTGTCCCAAACTGAACCCTTCATTTGGGGGGTTTCGAAGCTCAGGCAGGACATTGTGACACTGGACCAGGGAGATGATCTGATCGTGTGTAGGCTGTTCAAGCTGGCAGGTCTGTTGCATATTGTTATGAAGGCATTACAAGAATTAAAACTAGAACTGCCACAGTCCTCAGCTGCACAGACTTCTGTAATGAGTGTTTCTAATTAGAGGAAGAGCGACTAAGGGGTTAAGGGGTTGGAGGAACTGCCGTACAGCGAAAGGTTAGAGATACTGGGCCTCTTCTCCCTCAAACAGAGGAGATTGAGAGGGGACATGATCGAAACATTCAAGGTACTGAAGGGGATAGACTTAGTAGATAAGGACAGGTTGTTCACCCTCTCCAAGTTAGGGAGAACAAGAGGGCACTCTCTAAAATTGAAAGAGGATAGATTCCGTACGAATGTAAGGAGGTTCTTCTTCACCCAGAGAGTGGTAGAAAACTGGAACGCTCTTTCGGAGTCTGTCATAGGGGAAAACACCCTCCAAGGATTCAAGACAAAGTTAGACAAGTTCCTGGTGAACAAGAGCATGCGCAGGTAGGGCTAGTCTCAGTCGGGGCGCCGGTCTTTGACCAGAGGGCCGCCATGTGAGTGGACTGCTGGGCATGATGGACCACTGGTCTGACCCAGCAGTGGCAATTCTTATGTTCTGATGTAAACGAGGACAAATTTGTCCCCGTCCCTGTAGGAACTCAATTTCCCTGTCCTGTCCCCATGAGTTTTGTCACTCTCGCTGTCCCTGCTCCATTCCTGTAAGTTCTGCCTTAACCACATAAGCCTCAAACATTTATGATTTTAAAGTGTTTGAGGCTTGTGCAGATAAGGACGGAGCTTGCAGGAATGGGGCAAGGATAGAAAAAGAACTTGTGGGGACAGGACAGGAAAATGAGTTTCCGTAGGGACGGGGAAAAATTTGTCCTTGTGTCATTCTCTAGTTCTAAACCTCAGACTACATGCTTCCCTTCCCATCCAGCTATTACGATGCTCATAACAGAGCATTGGGATTCTCTGGAGGGTCCTTTAAGGGTGGCCAAAGTTACATCCGATGGTGGCGGATTTTCACCATATGTTTGTCACATCTAAGGTAGATCTGTCAGTAGCGCAGGTCATCATGCATACTTCCCTCACTAGTGAGGGTGGAGCAGTTCTTAAAGATGCGTAGGATCACAGGTTAGATTCAGTCTCAAGAGGCAATTTGAGGCCTTAGTACTGGGGATGAAAGCAGCTACGGCAGCATCATATGTGGCATGCACTTGTCATAACTTGCAAAATGTAATTGGAGTATTGAATATATAAATGTGAATCCTCTATTATAAATACTTTTTCTTCAAAAAGAGAAAATTTATTATTCTAAAAATATTTTTCTTATGTAATAAATGCATAAATAATTCATTAATAGTGCTCAGTGATAGCCAATACGAACTCCAAAGCATCAGAAACCCGGGACTCTGCCAATTCAGGCTTATATACATCATAGCACTCTCTCTTCCTATCACTAAAACAGCTAAAGTTCAAAAGACTAGAGCTCTAAATCAATATCAGAAAAGAGAGGGTACTTATCTCTGCTGGAGTTGTTAAAAGTCCCGGGCTTCTATTGCTGCTAATCCAAAAAGTGCTTAGTGCTCCCATCCAAAAAATTTTTCAAAAAAACTCAAACGCAATAAATAAATAAAGTCCAAAGTTCACATATGATCCAAATCAATCCAGTTTTCCAAAACTTCATCTGAAATCTCCTGCTTATCCTCTTAGCCCTTATTCCTGAAGGTTCTGTTTTTACCACTAAGAGAGGGAAATGTAAGTTTTAATTTTTGAGAACTTCTGGCAAGATGAGACCTATGCACATTCAAAGTGGTGAAAATGCCAAATAAGATCTTAAATGCACTTGAATTGAATTCTGAGATACACTGAGAGCCAATGTAATTCTTTGAGCAGAGGGGTTACATGATTGAATTTACTCTTACCAAAAATAAGCTTAGCCACAGTATTCTGTATTACCTGAAGTTTCTGCAGACTAATCTTTGAAAGACCCAAATACATTGAGTTACAATAAACCAACCTTGACAAAATGATTGATTGAACCAATACTGAGAAATGTTGCTGATGAAATCTGATGAAAACATGATAATTGACCCAATGATCTCCACAGACAAATCCAAGAAGAAACAAAAACCAATGTGGAGTAATGATGTTCCCGAGATGGACTTTATTGATATTAAAATAGTATTAAAAATTGGCAAACCACATAAAAATGTCTAGGATATAGTCCACTGAAAAGCTATGGACCCTGGACCCAACACGGTCTGTGTTTCGACAGAATGTCTTCTTCAGGGGTCCCTATGAAGTCCTATGGTACATGGATAAAAATGTCAGTCGGAAATAAACTGATCCATAAAAGCTGTGTTCAGGACTATGTTGCGTCCAGGGTTCAAAGCTTTTTCAGCAGACTGCGTCCTAGAGGTTCTTATGTGGTTTTCCAAGTTTTAATATTATTTTAATATTAATAAAGTCCATCGCAGGAACATCATTTCTCCACATTGTTTTTCGCTGATGAAATCTGAGCCAGCAGGGAAGGCCAGCTTCTAAATCTTCCATCTCAAGCTAGATTCATATGAACATATCTGCAGCATACATTGGGAGTGGACAGCAATCACCAATTTCATTGAAGGTGCATTCCACTAGGGGTGTGGTGACTTCCTGGGCAGAGTCCTGAGCAATTCCACCCACAGAGATTTGTAGGGCGACAATATGGTCCTCCCTACACACTTTTACAAAGTTTTATAGGGTGGATGTAGTGGTTCACCTGGACACAGCTTTTGGGTCTTCAGTGCTGGCAGCAGGCTCATCTCTCCCACCCTAGACTCTAGGGCAGGGGTAGGGAACTCCGGTCCTCGAGAGCCGTATTCCAGACGGGTTTTCAGGATTTCCCCAATGAATATACATGAGATCTATTTGCATGCACTGCTTTCAATGCATATTCATTGGGGAAATCCTGAAAACCCGACTGGAATACGGCTCTCGAGGACCGCAGTTCCCTACCCCTGCTCTAGGGACTGCTTGGATACATCCCAACTGTTCAGGACCGCTATACCCTTTGCACTGGAAAGAAAGATTAGGTTCTTACCTCAATAATCTTCTTTCTTGTAGATGGGTGTAGAGGTCCTGAAACCCACCCATCAGTTGTTACTTCACCTGCTTGGGGTTCTAAGAAATGTACTGCAGTATAATAGACTGTTTACCTCAGTCAGGTATGTCTTAACACATGTCTGCATCCCCCTAACAAGCAGGGTTGCAAAATGATGAAGCTCCAATTCAAGAGTCTAGCAAGAATTGGAAAGAACAGTTAGTACAGGTTGCATGCAGACAGTTTTATTGTACCTTGTGGTTTTTCATTCAAATATTTAATTCATGTGGTTTATGCATGGTAATTACAGAGCAGAACAGAACAGTTGTTAACCGGGGAGTTTCCCCGAGCCCCCTCCTTTTGTGTATTTTGATTATATAGTGCTATGCGATTGTTTTGGTACAGACTGAGAAGCCACTGCACAGCCCTCTGGGGAAGAAAGCGGAACC